>NC_056055.1:210084420-211334420 GCF_016772045.2 Ovis aries | reverse complement strand
GGCCCCAAGAGTTGGTTTCAGGTCTTCAACTCTGGTTAAGGACAAGTTCAACCATAAAGGCTTTGTGGCTTCTCTGAAAAGTAGTATTTCATCTATGGAAAATTGCAATTTACTGAAACTACTTAGCACATCTATTATTCAATATATTCAGCTTCTTGAACAAAGTGAAATTTACTCAGTTGTTCCATTGATTGTATCAGGTTTGCTTATGCCACTTTCCAGAACCACTCAGAACTGGATTTGAACATTGTTGAGAATCATGACCGACACCTGACAAAGTCAACTGACTGACAACAAGATACAAAGGCCAGCCTACAAGCGGTAGAGAACAGGATGTGCACTGGCTTCACAAAGCAAGACGAGTGTATCGTTGAAGGAGGAGCCCAAGACAAACACTTGTTCAACTATAAACAATTCAGCTTTTATCAGGTGGGTTATTCAGATAAATAGGATGTGCCGATAGTGCATTTAGGCTGCATATAATATACATTTAGCTGTGGTCTATTTACATGCAAGGTATGTGACACGTATAGGGTTGAAATTAGAATGATAAATTGATGTAGACTTCCAGAATCTCACGGAGAAAATATTACCAAGGTGTGCTTTTCCCAATGATACAAGAACCCACGTTTCATTCAGCAATAAAATAATGATGAAATCTTTCCTGGATTGCTAGACAAGAGTATACTTTCCATTAACCTTTGAAATACATTCTAGCATTAAGTTTCATTTGGTTATTTTGCATGTTTTGACAGACTTTTGTCAGATAACCTAAACACTGAGGTGCTTGAGATTGCTGGAATCCTGAAAAGCGTTTCTGCAGGCTAAGCTTAACCTCATCAGCTAGTGTTAGCTCTCAAATAAACTAATATTAACATCGTTCTCTACCTCTATCAATATGGTTTATGAGATTTTGAACAGTTCATGTA
The DNA here is from genome assembly GCF_016772045.2 of Ovis aries. Taxonomy (NCBI): domain Eukaryota; kingdom Metazoa; phylum Chordata; class Mammalia; order Artiodactyla; family Bovidae; genus Ovis; species Ovis aries. The sequence goes on along the minus strand of NC_056055.1, from coordinate 211,333,491 downwards.
ATTCAGTGCACTTGTCCAGGATAACAAGATTTCAACTAAATGGCCAATACCGCTGGGAAAATATCCACAACCCAGCGGTCTTTAAACAGAGAGTAGCTACCAACATAAACCATTTAGTTCAACATGCTACTCAACCATTTCTATCCCCTAAAGGTTTAGAAGCAGTTCATTATCACTGATTATCCACAAGTAACTGAAAGTCACAGTGAACCAAACTCACTGCTAGCTGAACAGATCAGAGAAAGGATCTTCTTTTTCTGCCAAAGTTCTTTTAGGAGAACATTATGTTTCCTGCAAAGGAAATATGCTTAAAAATGTACACTTGAAAGAACTAAGGACAGTTAACATAAGTCCTATTCAAAACATACAGTCTCCAGTTAACCAGAGAATCTAGGTAAGATAGACAGAATTCTCCTTTTTAATCCCCAGACCTGCTATTTCAGGCTATTTCCAAGGACTAGCAGACTAAGATGACTTAATAGAAATTAGCTAGTTTTGTCCAAAGACTCTCAACATAATTCAGGGCAGTAAAAAGAGGATACAAATAGGTGAAGGATAAAGGATTGGATTAGTCAGAAAAGTCAGGTTTAAGCCACTGAGTCTTTAGAGAATGAAGGTTTATAAACTATTCATGCAAATCCTGATATAAGCAGAGTAACTCTCCAGGCCACCTCACTCCATGGTGATGACCCAGCAAACTGTGTATATTCTTCTTGTGGCTCAACTAACTCATGGCATCTGAGATTACTGCACCAGGAGGGGAAGACATCTGGAAGGTTGTGCACTGGCCCCTCAGTGCTTCAACAAGGAAATGACCCTCATCACTGCCTTTCACAGCCTCCTGACTAAACCAACCACATGGGCTCTGGCTAAATGCAAGGGTTTGAGAAACATGAAAGTTAGATGGAGATGGGGTGAGCAGTACAATTCTCCACCACAAGAGTGAAAAGGGCATGATGAGATACCCAGTGGCTATTTCAGGGCCAGCTTTAGATTCCTTCCTTGTTGAAAAGGGTTGACAAGAAATAGCGCTCAGTGATACCAGCTAAAATCTTATTTTGCTAAATTAACAAATGCTGACTCTGATTGGGTATATATTTGTTATATAAATACTCATCTTTTAAAATGTTTTCTTAATATGAATTGACCCTGAATATAGAGAACCTCGGGCATTAAGAGGCTACCCATGTCAGTGTTTTCATTTACCGATGTGTTGCACTATTGTTTTCTGCTCAGAACTCAGAATATATCTGAATAACGCTTCTTTGCTTAACAGAAAGCCATCTGTTTGTTTCTAGTTTTATACAAACATCAACCATTTTAAACATGTACGATTAAGTTAATGCAGGTGCACAGGTTCCCGTGGTGTAAAGAGAAGGGTCTGGGGAAGGAAACAAGGAAACAAAGCTGCCACGAAACTTATCAAGCCAGATGTCGCTTCATGATTTCCCTCTCAGGTTCAAAATTCTTCTGTCAAAGTGACAAAATCTAAGTTTCTTGGCCTGGCTGCAAGGACTTGCATACTGTGACTGTACTTTTTCAAGTTTATCTCCGATTTTCCACCACCACGAGCCCTCACATCTTCTCAGACTAGTTACTCTGTAGACCTAATAAATGCCCTTTTCATTCAAGCTTCATATTTTTCTTCCTTCTTCTGTGAAGTCCTCTTCTTGCCTCCTTGTCTCTCCCTCTCCCACTTTCCGTACTTCCTCTATGTCTGGCAATGCCTTGTTGAACTGAAGCTCTCTTCTCTAAGAACACTCCCTAGTCACCTCCAAGAATGTCTCTGTCCACTGGTTCCTGGTTCTTGTTTTTATCACTTTTTTCGCATTCATATGAACTATCCCAGGTGGCGCTAGTGGTAATGAACCTGCCTCCCAATGCAGGAGACATAAGAGACTTGAGTTTGATCCCTGGATTAGGGAAGATCCCCTGGAGGAGGGCATGGCAACCCACTACAGTATTCTTGCCTGGAGAATCCCATGGACAGTGATCCTAGTGGGCTACAGTCCATAGGGTTGCACAGAGGTGGACAGACTGAAGCAACTTACCATTCATGCACACCTTTTGTTGTTAATTGCAGCTTATTGAAATGGAAACAAATTCACATGCCACCCTTTTCTCTGCTTTATTTCAATACTAGAAGTTGTTGTTTAGTTGCTAAATCACGTCCTGCTCTTTTGCAGTCTCATGGACTGGAGACCACCAGGCTCTTCTGTCCATGGGATTTCCCAGGCAAGAATACCGGAGTGATTGCCACTTCCTTCTCTGGGGGATCTTTCCAACTCAGGGATTGAACCCTCATTTCCTGCATTGCAGGTTGATTCTATACCACTGAGTCACCAGGCCACTGAGCCACTATTGATTTCTAGAAGTCATTGGTTCCTATCAAATATATGGATTCTTTTTCTTCCCATATTATTTTAAAATCAAAACAAGTGCAACTGAAGAACAAAAAATATTAAGCCATACAAGAACATACAAAGCACTTCAAGTAAGGCTGTCATATTATCCAATTGTCCCAAGAGGTATTAGCAATTTCCACTTCTATTTCCTTAACCTATCAACAGCACTGCGTACTATTTGCTTAAAGTCCACCCCATCCCACCCCAACCACTCTGGAAGCTCTAGGTGGGCAGGGGCCATTTTCTTTTGCATATAATCTCTTTTATACTACTATACTTCCTGTCTAGAAGCAAGTTCTTAATAAATATTCATCCAAAGAAATTAAAAAGTTGAGGTATGTACTCCAAAAAATTAAATACTTTAATTTTGTGTATATGAATTTCTCTGTTTTATGCAATGAAAAGTCCTTTCTACCTGGCTTACTGTTTTCCCAATTTGAAAATGGGTGATTAGTAAATGTTGAATGAATGAATAAACAAAAATATGATAGCAGTGATGACAGTAGTTTATCTTCCTAAGCATTCTGATGAGAACTTGGTTAAGTCAGATCTTTGAAATAAAAATAACACATATTTTGGACATGGAAGCTGTGTTAGAACCTTGGCCTATGACCTACTTACTCGCTGTAGACTACTGGGCAGACCTTTCGACTTTTTGAATTCTCAGTTTTATCATCAGTAAAATGGAGATTATCCATGCAATTTCCCTTAGAGAGTTACTGCAAGAATTAAATAAAATCATCTGTAGAAAAGTGCACTGACAACTGTGATGTGTCAATGTCAGCCTTCATATACTATTCACCACTTAGCACAACTACATACACGTGTGCAGATATTACCTATTAGCTTGTATAAAGTTCATGCTGATGCGAAATTTCTTAGCTTCAACTCTTCTCTTTTTCGCTTGGCTGCCAAATTCCTTTCAGAAGTTCTTAGGACACAGGATGTGTTTGGGAAAGATAGTGCTCGATAAAGAAAGCATCTCATTCACTAACAGTCCCAATTTCACCTGCTGGGAGCAAACTGTCAACCTACAGCAGCACACCAGGAAAGCATTTGGCTGAACTGAGTGACAGAGCATCAGGCTATTTTTGGGGGTCACTGTGAGCACGCAAATTCCAGCTGTGGCCTAAAGAAATAAGAATTCAGTCAACTGATGATGTTCATTGCTTGAGCTCCCGTACTCTGAGGATGACATTCTTGACTGCTGGATCATTTGAAAAGACGTACATTGCTAAATGTCTTTTTTCTAAAAGAGGCTCCACCAGAGAGGGAAAATACACGTTAGTTTCCAGTCATCTGACCGGAAAAATGAAATTCTGGCAAATCTACTTTTTGCCCGAAGAGCTAAAAGCTCTGAAAGCAGAGGGATTTCATCAACTGACTGGCGTCTTGGGGCAGAGTTTACAATTAAGGGTGATCTCCAGCTGGTTCAGGTTTTTCATCTGCTGCTGCATATTGTTCAAGAGGCAACCCAGGAGAATTTAATTAGCACAGTGGGGCCTCAGTGGGCACCCACCTCTCCCCCTTCTGTAATGCTAATTTGAAATATCTCCTCTTCCTTCTCAAGTTATTTTCTGAACAGTGGCAGCCAACATTTTATTACTAAAGAAATTGCCAGTAATGACCCATTTGAAAAAGCCAAGATTTCTTAATGGAGTGAGAATATGACTTACTTGCTGAGAAAATATATCAAAATAAAAGCTAGCCCTGAAATGCACCTGAATCCACTATATTAGCATTCCTGGGTGTTCTGGAAATTCTATAACAGTATTTGTGTATGCAAGATATATCCCAACAGTAATCTTAAAAATATTAAAACACACGAGGACAGAGCGTTAAGATTTCACCAAAAGGGGAAGACTTGGCCTGGAGCTACTAGTAACAAAGGAGTGGGGAGGTTGCCTTCCTATAAATAGGAGGCAAAGGAGGAAACAGATCCTCTGCTCAGGAGTTCTTTAAAATGTTTTCTCCACCTCTCCTATTATTCTGTCAGTGGCCATGTAATTCCCTCTTTTCTGCTCTTTTCAGAAGAGTATTCTATTATTATGCTTTATTTAAGAGGCTAAGATTTAGGTAAATAAACAGACATCACAGAGTTGAAGGGCAGCTGGAATGCAGGGAGGAGAAGGGAGAAATCAACACAGGAGGAGGGGCACACAGAGACAGGGACAGCAGGGCTGGAGCCAGACGTCAGGGAAACGGAGGACTGTGTGCTCATGAAAGGCTCTTACCTAAAGCTCCCAGCAGCCACTCGACATCTATAATCAAGATGATTATACATGACTGATTTATTAAAAAAAAAAAACTTATAAAAATAAGACTAAAGTCTAAGCTTTAAAAAAAGAGCAAATAAACCAATGAGATGGCAAATATTCCAGCTGCTCTAATTACGGTTGTTCCGAAAGTGACAGTTGCCAATGCCTTGTTTGGGTACCCCTGGGCTCCCCAGGATCACATCAGCCACCTTTAGTATTTGCAGACACAAAAGTTTGCTTCAGAGGTAGGGTTTTACCCTCACACTCTGAGAATGTTTTTTAAACTACTACAGGCCGGTGAACATGCAACCATTTTTAAGCAAAATTATTGCAGCATTAAAAATGTACACCTGGATCACTTTGCTGTACATATGAAACTAACACAACATTGTTACTCAAATATACTCCAATATGAAACAATGTTTTAAAATGTATTCTTTTAAAAATGTGGCTTCCCCAATTTTTTTTAATGTATTATCTTTTAAAAATGTGGCTTCCCATAATTACAGTACAAAAATCTTGGAGGCTTAGGGTGGGCTAACTCTGTGTGCCACGCTACTCTCCCCACATACCAACTGACCAACCCATCTCCAAGAATCTTCCTAAAACAGTGAAGTCCAGCAGCCTGTCCTGTGAGTGCCCCCTGTACCTAGGGATGGGCATTATATCATCTTTAGCCGAGTCTTGACTTTAAGGGCTTTTAGAAGTACCTTATTAGTGAAGGAGTACAGATCCTACAGGATAGTGGTTTTGTTTTGTTCAGTTAATCTGTTGATGATTTTATTTTTCCCGTCTTACATCCATCCTAGTTTAAATGTAATGTCAAACTGAAAGTCATTCAGCTAAAAGAAAACTTTAAGGAAAAACAAAAGAGTAAAAACAGTTAAAAGAGAGAGTAGAAGCCATGTTTGATCTCCTCTTTGTCTCACATTTTTTTTTTTTTAACTTTACAATATTGTATTGGTTTTGCCATACATCAACATGAATCTGCCACGGGTATACACGTGTTCCCCATCCTGAACCCCCCTCCCACCTCCCTCCCCGTATCATCCCTCTGGGTCATCCCAGTGCACAAGCCTCAAGCATCCTGTATCATGCATCGAACCTGGACTGTCTCACATTCTGGATGCTCTATATGTGGTCAGCATGAACTCGCTACTTTCCCCCCACCCACAGTAAGTCTGTTCTGAGCTCTTCAACTACTCTCCCTGGTTCTTTGGTGATCTCCTAGTGACCACAGAGGGGGATTAGACCCTGATCTAGTGGAAGGTGATCTTACCAATAGCCTCCAGAAATTCACTGATAGCTATTACAGTACAGCACAGACAGGGAGGAGTGAAGACTCATTAGATCCTATATAACTTTAAAATAATCCTAAACTCTGAAATCCGAGAGAAGAAAATGGCAATCCACTCCAGTATTCTTGCCTGGGAAATCCTATAGACAGAGGAGCTCGGCAGGTCCACGGGGTCTCAAAGAGTTGGACATGGCTTGGCAACTAAACAACCACAAACAAAATCTGAAATACAGATTTCTATTAAATTGTTTGTAAGGAAACACATATATTTCCATTGCAAGAACAAAAAATGAGGAACTTTATAATACCCACTCTAGTATTCTGACCTAGAGAATTACATGGACTGTATAGTCCATGGGGTCACAAAGAGTCAGACAGGACTGAGTGACTTTTACTTTCGCACAATTGATACTACTATAAAATATATAACTGGACTTCTCTGGCAGTCCAGCGGTTAAGAATCTGCCTCTTTATGCAGGGGACACCAGTGCATCCTTGGTCCGTGAAGATCCCACATGCTGCAGGGCAACCAAGCTTGTGTACCACACCTACTGAAGCCTGCGAGCTCTACAGCCCATGCTCTACAACAATAGAGGCCACCACAATAAGGCAATGCGCCGCAACTAGAGAGAAACAACTAGACAGCAACAAAGACCCAGCAGAGCTAAAAATAAAACAAATAAACAAAAAGTTAATATATATACAACTAATGAGAATATACTGTATAGTACAGGCAACTTTACTTAATGCACTGTGACAACTTGAAGGGGAAGGAAGTCCAAAAGAGAGGGGAAATATGTATATGTACAGCAGATTCATTTTTCTGTACAATAGAAACATTGTAAAGAAACTAAACCCCAATAAAAATTAATTAAGAAAAGATTCCCTTGGAAACTTGGAAATGATGTTTTAATGCCTTAAAGGAGGCATTAATCACAAATCTTTCATTTCTCATCATGTTCTTGAATACTGTACTGACTGTAGCATCACCTAACATTTTCTAAAGTTCCAGTGTAAATATAAGTGTGTATTGAATAGTTCTCTCATTAATTTAACATAGTATTTTCTATAGATGGCTACTGAAGAGCCAAGTTTCCCATGGGACCAAAAGGAGTAGTATTTATATCATTATAAGATGGGTGATAAGCCTAGTCATATCAGCCCCAGGGGAAATTTCTGGTTTCTATTTTCCCAGAGAATTAGTTTTGAACATTATCCAAACCAACAGCAATTTCTCCTAATTAATTAAAATTCTTTCCTCCAAAGAAATAATCTGTGAAAGTATCTTCAAATAAATCATGTCATTATAAGAAAGCTTCCTTAAGAGTCAAATTAAATTTCTTAATCTGATGATTTCATAACAGAAATGCAAACATTTCAAAAATTGGCACTAGAATAATAATTAGAAAATTTGGTTTTTGTCATTCTCCAAATTTCAAGAGTTGATTGAATTATATTTATTAGCAAAGAGATCTGGACTCTTCTCATATAAAAGCTTATAAAGTAAGTGATTGTCAAGATTTTAAAAATTTGAGTAATTTCATTATTAGTGTCCAGTGAAGGTGTTGAATGAAACAAAGCATAATTCAAGTGATATCACATACATATCACAGACTGATCAACCTTAGGCAAAAACTTGGTAAAAGCTCATGTTTTAAAGAAGTCTCACGGACATGTCTTCCAGCACCTTTACTGGGTTACAATGAACTTTCCTTTTTTTGTTAGATGGTGACTAGGCCACCTGATGCAAAGAGCCGACTCACTGGAAAAGACCCTGATGCTGGGAAAGAATGCAGGCAAAGGGAGAAGCGGGTGGCAGAGGATGAGATGACTAGGTAGAATCACCGACTCAATGGACATGAATCTGAGCAAACTCCAAAGAGCTGGACACGACTTAGCGACTGAACAACATACTGGTCGATTTTAGTGTCATTTTGCATAATGTAACTCTTGGTTTTTCCTTTATATTCTCTGCTTGTTAAATTCTAACAACTGGAAGCAATTTTCTTATATTCACACTATTCCTACCTATGAAGTGTTACCTCTGGAAGCTTCTTTTAGAAATGTGTCAGACAGCTATACTTAGCAAAAGAAGCTCATATATTATATGCTGTTCATTACAACTCTTAATTGTTGTTGACCATGGATTTCAGCAGATGTTAACTGGGACTGTAAGCTTCATATATAACTCCACTCATTTTCTTTTTTCTGGATAATTCTTGAGGTGGGTCACTAATATAGCAGTTACAACAAGAGGTTGCTTGACAGAGTGAAAACAAAGGCTTTGGAGCCAGCAGGACCTCTGTTGTAGCAAGTCATTTAATTTCTTCACCTATAAATTGTGGATAAGAGTATCTATTAATATTTCCCTGCAGAATGCTTTTAAGAACATGGGGTAGCTTAGGGACAGCTTCTGACACATATTTAGTGTTTGTTACGTGGTACTAGCACTACTATCCAACTTAATTAATTGGGTGGTGGTGATGGTTTAGTTACTAATTCGTTTCTGACACTGGCAATCCCATGGACTGTAGGCCACCAGGCTTCTCTGTCTATGGGATTCTCTAGGTAAGAATACTGGAGTAGATCACCGTTTCCTTCTCCAGGGGATTTTCCCAACCCAGGAATCGAACCCAGGTCTCCTGCATTGCAGGTGTATTCTTTACCAACTGAGCCACCAGGGAAGCCCAGTGAATTGGGTAAGGCTGGTTTATCAAAACAGAGAAAAGGTGTTGCTGTTTAGTATTTTTTTTTAACACTTTACAAACGTGGGTAGACATTACCATCACCTGGGATCCTAGTTAAAAAGTCAGACTCTTGGCTTCTACTCTAGGGAGTCTGATTCCAGAGGTCTGGCATAGCTCCAGGATCTATACCCTTCATAAGTGCTAAATATGATTCCTAAGAGGGTGATCTGGGGACCACAGTTTGCAAGTAACTGCTGTATAATAAATAATTAATCCTATCAGCATGTGCTGTGCTGTGCTTAGTCGCTCAGTCGTGTCCGACTTGTGACCCCATAGAATGTAGGCTGCCAGGCTCCTCTGTCCATGGGATTCTCCGGGCAAGAATACTGGAGTGGGTTGCCATTTCCTCCTCCAGTCCAACTCTTTAGCACCCCATAGACTGTAGCCCTCCAGGCTGCTCTATCCATGGAGTTTTCTAGACAAGAACACTGGAGTGGGTTGCCATTCCCTTCTCCACCTATTGGCATAATCAGGATTATTTTGACTATCACTATATCATTTTTAAAAATGTAAGGATATCGTTCTCAAGATATTAGGTTAGTGATTGCTCTTAATACTGTTGTTATTGTTGTTGTTTTTTTAAAAACTATGATGCTTTAACTTCCGTAAATGATAGAAAATAAATTCCAATATTTTCCCTAATTTTTATGGATTGTTTCTCTTCTCAAAAAGGTTGATTTTTAGCTTTTTGTGCATTGATAGACTGTATAAAATGTAATGAAAGCTTTGGATTCACACCCATGTAGGCATACTGGCAGGCTACAGTCCATTGGGGTCACACAGAGTTGGACATAACTGAAGTGACTGAGCATGCATGCAGGCATGACCTGCATTTGTACAAAAGCTTCCTGGTTCTATTCATACACTGCCTGGGAGGCAATCGACCAAGTTAGCAGCATTTAGGTTGAAGAATTAGGTATTAACCATTTGCTGTTTAGAGAACTATTTCTGCACTCTAGATTTTTACAAGTCCAAAACATGGTTATTGTGCAATGAAAAAATAAATGTGACCTTTAAATATCTATTTATTACTTCTCAAGTAGATCGGATTGCTTATTCTGTAGGAGGGTTAGAAAAAATAGTTCTTTACAAAATTGAATTGGGAAATTCTAATAAGGAGGCTGTCTATTCTATGGAAAGAACACAAGTTTCTACTGCAGATAATAGGGAATTTAATAAAAGCAAACTTTAAATGCTACCACATTAAATTCTATCATAAGTTTCATCAAAACAGCTATGTACTACCCAGCAACTGTGATCTTCTGTAATGCATCAAAGCCCTGGAGAGAACTGTAGGCAATGCCCAGTCTTTTTGTTTGCATTACCCTTGGGATTAAAATACTTCAGTAGTCCAGTGCATTTGGGAAAAAGACCAAAACCATTTCCCTGTCTTGGGGTACCTGGCTTTACTTATAGCTCCAGCATCATTTTATACCATGCTCCCCTTCCCCGCAGTTCTCTGTTACACTGGTTCCTGCCCTCTCCCCACCCCAACCCCCAATATGCCATGCTCCTATAGCCACAGGGCCTTTACACATTCTTTGACTACACTTAGAATGCTCTTTTCCGCCCTCTTTACCTGGTTAAAATTGAATGTGGCTTCCCTGGTGACTCAGCTGGTAAAAAATCCGTCTGTAATGTGGGAGACCTGGGTTTGATCCCTGGGTTGGGAAGATCCCCTGGGGAAGGGAACAACTACCCACTTCAGTATTCTGGCCTGGAGAATTCCATGGACTGTATAGTCCACAGGGTCACAAAGAGTCAGACACGACTGAGTGACTTTCACTTTAACTGTTTAAGTATCACTTATTTGAAGATCACAGCTAAATTATCCTCCCGACAAGGACAATTCCTGAATCCAAGGTCAATTCCTGAATCTCTCTTACACAGCCCTTATCACAGTTCTGTTAATAATTCTGTTTTTATTTATGTGACTATTTGATTATCAGCTTATTCCCCACTAAACTGTGAGCTTCATGAGGATAAGGATTATAACTGTTTTTGCTACCCAGGCCATAAGGACTTGGTTCCCCAAGACTATTAACCATATGGACAAATGAATAAAAGAATGAATGAATGCTTGCTTCATATTGAATGATGCTTGCATCTAAAATAATAAGAAACAATAAGTATCTAGATAAAGGTCTAGGAGTACCTCTTGAGCTTCAGTTTCAGGTGCATAAAAGGAGAGCATTTGAGTAATCACTGGGCTCACTTTCAGCTTTAAAAATCAGGGAAAGACGCTCAGTCATGCCCGACTCTTTGTGACCCCATGGGCTATACAGTCCATGGAATTCTCCAGGCCAAAATACTGGAGTGGGTAGCCTTTCCCTTCTCCAGGGGATCTTCCCAGCCCAGGGATCGAACCCAGGTCTCCTGCATTGCAGGCAGGTTCTTTACCAGCTGAGTCACAAGGGAAACCCGAAAATACCGGAATGCGTAGCCTATCCCTTCTCCATCAGATCTTCCCGATCCAGGATTTGAACTGGAGTCTCCTGCATTGCAGGTGGATTCTTTACCAATTTAACTATCAGGGAAGCCTCCTAAAATCAGTGATTCAACATCAAATGCTCACCAAGTAATACAAAATGAATTAACCAAATAAGGCAAATCCATTGGGTGAAATGTTATGCAGTTAGAAAAGCAATAAGTACTTATACTTACTACAACACAGATGACCCTGGAAATACTATGCTGAGTAAAAGAAGTTTCTCACAAAAGCCTATGTTGTATTACTATATTTACATTAATTGCCTAGAAGAGGCAAATCCAGAGACAGAAATTAGATTAGCAATTTCTTGGGGAGATCCGCTGGAGGAGGAAATCACCACCACTCAAGTATTCTTGCTGGGAAAATCACATGGATGAGCAGCCTGGTGGGCTACAGTCCATGAGGTCACAAAGAGTCAGACATGACTGAGTGAGTGAGCATGTGAGCACGCTGTTGTGCACACACACACACACATGCACACACACACACAGGGTATACAGGAAGTGGAAATAGGGAGTGACTGCTAACAGGTATGGGGTTTCTATGGGGGTGATGAAATGTTCTAAAATTAGTTAGTAGTACAATTAGATGATTGCATAACTCTAAAATCACTGAATTATGTATTTAAAACATTCAATTTTATATGCGTATTATATTGCAATGTAGCTATTATTAAAAAAAATCAGTGACCTAGTGGCTACATTAATTCATAGTGTTAACATTAAAACCTAAAATAATTCAGTAAATATTAATTTTTAAAGATATTTGTTTTCAAAGAGTTAAGCCTAAGCAGTGGAAAATCCTTCCTATAATAGAACAAAACATTCAGAATATTCATTCTGAATATTACTTCTTTTGATACTATATATTAGACACTTAATTATATACCTAGACCTTGTCCAAAAAAATGCATGAATCGCCCTCTCTGACTTCATTCTATAGTAATAGAGATTTATTGAAGGTTTTAGGTAAGATGTTATAAATCACTTGTGTTTTAGGAGGATTAATCTTGACTCGAAGTGGATGAGCTCATCAACTATGTGTGAAATGAACATCTTGGGATGGATCAATGGTAGTGTGGCAGGGTTAGAAAAGCTAGTGAACCCAATAATGAAGAAACAAGACAAGCTAGCATTGCAGAATCCAGTGAAGAAGATTTCAAGAAGAACTGGTATCCCTGAATAGTTCTCTTATGTACGTGTATAATATTTAATCTTTGACAATCTCATAATGTTTTATAACGTGTCTGAGGTCTCACCATCAGCTGTGGGTGGCAGAGTCAAGACTGAAATCAAGTTTTCAGTGTTCTTTCTACTGTATCATTGCTGTGACAAAGGGAAGTCATTCAGCATGAAGGCTAAGAGGCAACGATTCAGCATTTTAATAAGATTAACACAGGGGTCTCTAAAATAACATTTCAGCAAGGAGTAGGGTGAAAAGAGAACCATTCTGTGAAATGCGAAGAAGCGAATGGGACAGATAAACAAGGCAGTAAGTAGAGAGGACCTGTTAGAGGAGTTTGGATAGCAAAGGGAATGAGAAGGCGGTAGAAGCCGTAGTTAGGAACAGGACCAGGTTTAAGCAGTAACTTTCAGCCTAGGACTTTCAGAATAAGGATTCTGGAGGATTCTGGAGTAAAAAGGTACCAGACTAGTCAGGATCCAGCAACGGAGCATACCCGGAGGAGTAAGGCAGCCATATGCTATTACACTGAGACTACTGAAAGCTAGGGAATAATTCACAATGTTTCCAAAGTCTGTTTGATATGGATTGGCTCTAAGATCAAATTTCATATTATCTCTTCAGTAACTTATCTTAGTCAATGAAACAGTCATTTCTCCTTGTATTTAAGTATACATCTCTTATGATAGTGGCAGAAAAAAAACCACACAAAATATTCAGAACATCCCTCAATCTTTGAAAATGTTTTAAATGTTAAATTGTATCCAACATTTATATATTTCCTAACTCTACTTGAAAGTAGAAGGCCACTGGAAATGTCCCTTAAATATGTATGCTGCTGCTGCTGCTGCTGCTGCTGCTAAGTCGCTTCACTTGTGTCTGACTCTGTGCAACCCCATAGACGGCAGCCCACCAGGCTGCCCCGTCCCTGGGATTCTCCAGGCAAGAACACAGGGGTGGGTTGCCATTTCCTTCTCCAATGCATGAAAGTGAAAAGTGAAAGTGAAGTCGCTCAGTCGTGTCTGACTCTTCGAGACCTCATGGACTGCAGCCTACCAGGCTTCTCTGTCCATGGGATTTTCCAGGCAAGAATACTGGAGTGGGGTGCCATTGCCTTCTCCGTAAATATGTATAATATAATACAAAATGTGCTGGAGATTAAATGGGTTTTGTTGTCATTTCATTATACTAATTATAAGATGCTATTAGTTTTTCTGATCAGTAAAAATAGAACAACTTCAAAATGCACTTAAGGCTAACAAATATTTCTGCTTTAGTTTAATAGGAAGACAACAGCAAATGATCCATTTAGTATCATTAATGCTGTAAGTTTACAGTCGATTCCTCTTAAAATACAAATATCAGTCCTGCTTTACCATATGCCATTTGAGTCACTCGAGCATTTGGCTTTCTGCTGTGGTTATTGCTTCTTTAAATGACAATTTAATTATGCAGTTATTCAGCTTCAAAAAGGAAAGGCAGCCTCATAGATGCAAAAATAAATGACTCATAGACATGATCTCAACTATCAAATGTCAATTATTTATTATATTTAAAATGATGTCATCAAAACAAAAGAAGGGTTTGTACAGATTTTTTTAGATATTATCTATATGCCCAACCTAATAGTGATGGATGCCTGTTAAATAGTTTCTGATTACAGTGGGTGCACAGAGTGAATCTACTATATTTTTAACGCTTCTTCAATTTCCTTATTCTTTCTTCACATGTTACTACAAAGAGGAAACCTGCCCTTTTTCTGTGCCTGAATACTAAATAGGTGTAGTCATACCAGGCAACTCTGTATATTTCTGCATTTTTTTTTTTACCCTTGGGCGTGTATTTAGAAACAGTTTTCAAACAAGTTTTCCAAAAGAATCAGAAATCAGAAAGATTGAGCAACTTACTACTAATGGCCCTCTGTTATGGTATTAAGCAAATAGATATTTTACTAAAGAAAAGACTTGATATATGATTTTACATTAGGAAGACCATTTTCCCAATTTGGAAAATTTCTTTTCAATTCGATTCTCTCATCATAGCATGAACACTGGTCACGGACTAATGAACTGAACACTGATAAAACGAGTATGCCCGAGAACAGCCATCTGTTCTCTGGTTAACACTAGCTTCTATCCCATCTTAGAAGGTCAAAGTCTTGTTCTTTAGTTGATCCCCAGATGACTGTCTAAGGTGTTAATATAGGACAGTGCAACCTGAATTTAATACCATCAACTGCAAGTTGAAATTCCAAGTCTTGCAAAGATGCAGGATTTCTTGAAGAACATGAAGGTGACGTTAGAGAAATGGTCAAGTAACAGACAAACTATGGGAAAAATGAAGACCTGGTATGATTAGATCAATTTCTCAGGGAAGAAAAGAAAATCCACAAGGATGAGGACATAATACTCACTTTAGCAGATAATTATTTGTATATTATAATAATGAAACTAAGAAAAATCGATTAAGCTCTTGAACGTTTTACAAAAACATCTCTTTTTAAGGAGACACTGTAAAGGTCAAATGGAACGTGAAGGATGAACTGTTTTCTAATATTTGTGGGTGAAATGATTCTTAACGACAACAAAAAACATTTGATTCATTCCTTTTTTTTTAGAATCTGCATAGTTATAATTATAAAAATTTCTATAAAGAATGATAGCAAACTTGTAACATCTAATTTTACATTTTCAAATTAAAACTTATCTCACACTTTTTTTTACTATGCTTTTAATGAAATTTGATCTGTGTTTGAAGACGAGTTATATTAAATGTCCCCTACTCTGATACCAATTATTGTCAGTTAATGAGGGCCTCTTCTACATGCTTAATGCAAAAGATCTAATTTTAAATAAATCTATTTCAATAAATGCTGTCTAAATGTCATACAAAACTAAGATACTGGATTATCACTGAAATAGTTTAGTGGAAAAAAACTACTAATTACTAGCAGGTGAAAAAAACTGCATTTAAAAAACTTTTCTAGAACAGCTTGGTTACTTCTATCTAAATATTTCTTCTTTCAGAGCTTATTTATTCAATTTTGGATTCTCTCTTCATATATTTCTGCTGCACTAACTAAAATATAGTGGGAAATCCCTGATTATGTTTAAAATCTCCACCTCTTTGGTTGTGCATAATATTCCATAACCCTATAGTCTTGTCAACAGCCCTTTAAGTTCCTAGCATTTCTGTAGGGAGGCCATTAAATGTGGGAGTTATTTCAGTAGCAGAAGTATTCTGTTTTGGGATTTGCCGACACCAACATTTTATCTTTCCTGTCCCCTTCTACAACATGCTTAGCAAACTATAATTATCAGTATTTTCTTTTATAGCAAGATAATTATTTGTTATTTTTGCTTAAGCAATAAAAGAGCCTAGCAGAATTCTCCCTGCAAACAAGATTTGCGTGCAAAGCGTTAAAGGCTTGCCTGCCTGCACAATATAGGAAGATCCCATAAAACAGAATGCCATTATAAGTTACTCCAGTAAAATATCAGACAATTTTATGGAAATCCTTGACAAAAAGCTTCTGAGAGAGAGCAAGACAGTCACACTGAAGATCTTGCTTTTCTTAGTTCCAATTATATTTTAACTATGGATGTTCATACCACAGAATAAATATATCATTAAAATGAATGTTGGTAAGATTCTTAAGATAGGAGCAAAATTCTTTTTTGCTACCGTTTATGATTATGTAGCTAGGGTACTGAACTTCCTGTGTGATAGTCATTTTACTTAACTCAAGGGTCAAACTACCAAATTAGCTCATCTGGATTAGGGCAGATTAAGACAAGGATTTGTACAGCATTCTTATTTCAAGGGCACTGGGCACAGATTTAATGAACACCTCAGTATCTGCTAACAATACTAAATTGAAGCTATGATTAAACAAATGCAATAATCCTAACAATGCAAGTCTGTGCATCTGTCTGGTCCCTACCCTGATCGGTAGCCTCATTTCGGTACCTCTCCTTAATGCTGCAAAGATCCAGTGGTTCTCAGAGCTAAATTATTGCAGACTAGTGAACGCACACAGTATGCAAAACAAAATCCTCCAGCAGACCATGAGACCTGCCAAAGCTCAGCAAGGCAGAACCTTCAGCTCACTGGAATGTGTAACATGTCCCCCCAGGCGACTTCACACTTCTCTCTCCAGCAAAAGGAGGACATCTGTGGTTTTACCTTGGCATTATACAAACATTCCAAATCTTTTTTTTTTTTTTTTTTGCCACCTGAGCACACACACCCCTAAGATTGTTAGAATCAATTTTGAAACCAGTGGCAGCAATCGTGGGTTATTTCACAGATAAAAAGATTGAGACAGTAACTAACAAGAAGTTTTCTCTTATAGTATTGTATTTATTTCAAAAATTGAGAGATTCTGTCAAAAATGTATAAAAGTATGTCTCCTCTGTTATGCGGTCAAATAAAAGATGGTACAAGAGATGAGAAATGGTTATAGAGGGATTAAAGAGTGGGGGAAATGCTTCTCCCCACTTAGCTATTAACAAGGAGCAAAAGAAGCTGCCTACCATCAAGCAGAAAAGATTTGAAAATGTGCCCTTGAATGTTCACTGTGCCCTGCTTCCCGCTTTCTATACATACAAGGTCAATAGTCTGTGCTAAGTCCCACTTTCCATAAGTTTCTACATCAAATGAAGTGAAGTGAAGTTGCTGAGTCATGTCCGACTCTTTGCGACCCCATAGGCTGTAGGCTACCAGGCTCCTCTGTCCATGGGATTTTCCAGGCAATAGTCCTGGAGTGGATTGCCATTTCCTTCTCCAGGGGATCTTTCTAACCCAGGGATCAAACCTGGGTCTCCCGCATTGTAGACAGACGCTTTACCGTCTGAGCCACCAGGGAAGTCAAATGAGACAATAACAATGAAATCACACTGGAGATGACCAAGTTCTTTGTTATCAATTAGTGCCATAGTATCCTTGGGCATCTGTCATGAGCAACATGCTAAGCAGAAAAAAATGATAATAGCCATGCCAGATTGTACTTCCGTATCGTACGATAGCTTAAATAAATAAAGGGGTTGATTCTGCCCAGAAACTTCTTATTCAGAT
The DNA here is from genome assembly GCF_016772045.2 of Ovis aries. Taxonomy (NCBI): domain Eukaryota; kingdom Metazoa; phylum Chordata; class Mammalia; order Artiodactyla; family Bovidae; genus Ovis; species Ovis aries. Next base: position 211,316,035 of record NC_056055.1, on the reverse strand, counting down.
CAGTTCTGAAGCCAAGATCTGAATATGTAATCCTACTCAACTATTTTTGTCCCATGCTTGAAGCTGTTTGGACTCCTGGTAGGGCTGAGTGAAAGAATGACTATGCATACTGAGTGGTCCTCTTTGTTAAGGATGTCTTACCTTTCTTTGATTTGTAAAGTTAAGCAGTTTCTATTGTAAATGGTCTCAGTTCAAGCTATGGACTTTTGAAATGAGATGTCAGTCTGAGTCATCAGCCTTCCTCCTGGGGCTGCCAGCACTGTGTGGTCACCAAAGCATCTCTTGCCATTTTGCTTCCTATCTCCAGAAAACAGGGCATGTTGCAAAGCTATTTGAAGATCTGGTAGCAAATTTCCAATGTGTAATATTTACTGTATGCAGGTCAAGAAACAACAGTTAGAACCAGATATGTAACAATGGACTGGTTCAAAACTGGGAAAGGAGTATGTCAAGGCTGTGTTTTGCCACCCTGCTTTTTTAACTTATATGCAAAGTAAATCATGAAAAATGCCCGGGTGGATGCCTCAAAAGCTAGAACCAAGATTGCAGAGAGAAGTATCAACAACCTCAGATATGCAGATGATACCACCCTAATAAGTCTATGCCCTGACCAGTAACGCTGAAGAAGCTGAAGTTGAATGTTCTGTGAAGACCTACAAGACCTTCTAGAATTAACACACAAAAAAGATGCACTTTTCATTATAGGGGACTAGAATGCAACAGTAGGAGGTCAAGAAACATCAGGAGTAACAGGCAAATTTGGCCTTGGAGTACAAGATGAAGCAGGGCAAAGGCTAATAGAGTTCTGACAAGGGAACACACTGGTCATAGCAAACACCCTCTTCCAACACAAGAGAAGACTCTACACATGGACATCACCAGATGGTCAACACTGAAATCACATTGATTATATTCTTTGCAGCCAAAGATGGAGAAGGTCTATACAGTCAGCAAAAACAAGGCTGGGAGCTGACTGTGGCTCAGATCATGAACACCTTATTGCCAAATTCAGACTTAAATTAAAGAAAGTGCAAAAACCACTAGACCATTCATATGACCTAAATTAAATCCCTAACAATTATACAGTGGACGTGAGAAATAGATTTAAGGAACTAGATCTGATAGAGAGTGCCTGATGAATTATGGACAAAAGTTAGTGACATTGTAAAGGAGACAGGGAGCAAGACCATCCCCAAGACAAAGAAATGCAAAAAACGGAAAATGGCTGTCTGAGGAGGCCTTACAAATAGCTGTAACAAGAAGAGAAGCCAAAAGCAAAGGAGAAAAGGAAAGATATACCTATTTGAATGCAGAGTTCCAAAGAACAGCAAGGAGAGATAGGAAAGCCTTCCTCGGTGATCAGTGCAAAGAAATGGAGCAAAACAATAGAATGGGAAAGACTAGAGATCTCTTCAAGAAAATTAGAGATACCAAGGGAACATTTCATGCAAAGATGGGCTCAATACAGGACAGAAATGAAATGGACCTAACAGAAACAGAAGACATTAAGAAAAGATGGCAAGAATACACAGAAGAACTGTACAAAAAAGATCTTCACGACCCAGATAATCACGATGCTGTGATCACTCATCTAGAGCCAGACATCCTGGAATGTGAAGTCAAGGGGGCCTTAGAAAGCATCACTACGAACAAAGCTAGTGGAGGTGATGGAATTCCAGTTGAGCTGTTTCAAATCCTAAAAGATGACGCTGTCAAAGTACTGCACTCAATATGTCAGCAAATTTGGAAAACTCAGCAGTGGCCACAGGACTGGAAAAGGTCAGTTTTCATTTCAATCCCAAAGAAAGGCAATGCCAAAGAATGTTCAAACTACTGCACAATTGCACTCATCTCACACGCTAGTAAAGTAATGCTCAAAATTCTCCAAGCCAGGCTTCAGCAATATGTGAACCGTGAACTTCCAGATGTTCAAGCTGGTTTTAGAAAAGGCAGAGGAACCAGAGATCAAATGACCAACATCTGCTGGATCATGGAAAAAGCAAGAAAGTTCCAGAAAAAACATCTATTTCTGCTCTATGCCATCTATTTGGCTTTATGCCAAAGCCTTTGACTGTGTGGATCACAATAAACTGTGGAAAATTCTGAAAGAGATGGGAATACCAGACCACCTGACCTGCCTCTTGAGAAACCTGCATGCAGGTCAGGAAGCAACAGTTACAACTGGACATGCAACAACAGACTGGTTCCAAATAGGAAAAGGAGTACATCAAGGCTATATATTGTCACCCTGCTTATTTAACTTATATGCAGGGTACATCATGAGAAACACTGGTCTGGAGGAAGCACAAGCTGGAATCAAGATTGCCGGGAGAAATATCAATAACCTCATATATGCAGATGACAACCACCCTTACAGCAGAAAGTGAAGAAGAACTAAAGAGCCTCTTAGTGAAAGTGAAAGAGGAGAGTGAAAAAGTTGACTTAAAGCTCAACATTCAGAAAACGAAGATTATGGCATCTGGTCCCATCACTTCATGGCAAATAGATGGAGAAACAGTGGAAACTCTGGCAGATTTTATCTTTTTGGGCTTCAAAATTACTGCAGGTGGTGACTGCAGCCATGAAATAAAAAGGCGCTTACTCCTTGGAAGAAAAGTTATGACCAACCTAAATAGCATATTAAAAAGCAAAGACATTACTTTGCCAACAAAGGTCTGTCTAGTCAAGGCTATGGTTTTTCCAGTAGTCAGGTATGGATATGAGAGTTGAACTATAAAGAAAGCTGAGCACCAAAGAATTGATGCCTTTGAACTGTGGTGTTGGAGAAGACCCTGAGAGTCCCTTGGACTACAAGGAGATCAATCCTGGGTGTTCATTGGAAGAACTGAAGTTGAAGCTGAAACTCCAATACTTTGGCCACCTGTTGTGAAGAGCTGACTCATTTGAAAAGACCCTGATGCTGGGAAAGATTGAGCACAAGAGGAGAAGGGGACAACAGAGGATGAGATGGTTGGATGGCGTCACCGACTCAATGGCTATGAGTTTGGGTAAACTCTGGGAGTTGGTGATGGACAGGGAGGCTAGGCATGCTGCGGTCCATGGGGTCAAAAAAGTTGGACATGGTTGAGCAACTGAACTGAACTGAACCACCCTAATGGTAGAAAGTGAAGGGGAAATAAAGGGTCTCTTGATAAGGGTGAAAGATGAGAGTGTAAAGCGTAGCTTAAAACTCAACATTCAAAAACTAAGATCATGGCATCCAGTTTCATCGCTTAATGGCAAACAGATGGGGAAAAAGTGGAAACAGTGGCAAATTTTATTTTATTAGGCTCCAAAATCACTGTGGACAGTAACTGCAGCCAGAAAACTAAAAGACGCTTGCTCCTTGGGAGAAAAGCTATGACAAACCTAGACAGTTTATCACAGTTTATTACAAAGCAGAGACCTTTGCTGACAAAGGTACTTATGTAAATCAAGCTGAGAGGTGAAGAATTGATGCTTTCCAGCTGTGGTGCTACAGAAGACTGTTTAGACCCCTTGGAGAGCAAAGAGATTAAATAAGGCAGTACTAAAGGAAATCAACCCTGATATTCTTTGGAAGGACTGACACTGAAGCGGAAGCTCCAATACTTTGGCCACCTAATGCGAAGAGCCAACTCGTTGGAAAAGATCCTGATGCTGGGAAAGATTGAGGGCAGGAGGGGAAGGGGACAACAGAGGATGAGGTGGTTGGATGGCATCACCGGCTCCATGACCATGAATCTGAGCAAACTCCAGGAGATAGTCAAGGACTGGGAAGCCTGGTGTGCTGCAGTCCATGGGGTTGCAAAAAGTTGGAGACGACTTAGGAACTGAACAACAACCATATTTACTTCAGAGAACTGGCACCAAACTCCATAAGTAGCTCTTCACCTTAATGAAAATCCTAATGGGGTAGAGATGAAAGCAGTCTTTCAGCCCCTTTCTTGTTTACCCATCTCTTCCCCTCTCTGATCTTAAAAATGTAATTACAGGAAATGAGACCACTAGGCAACTGAAACTAAATCCTGACTTATGCTTTCCTAAATGTACACCATGCCTTGCCTAACCTGTCGACTCTTTTTCGAGATAAAAAAGAATTAAGTAGTTAAAGAATGATCTGCTCTCTAGCCCCAGCAGCCCTCTTAAGATTCCTGCAGGCTTATCACTTGGGTGAGATAGCATTTCAAGAGAGTCAGCTCATTTGCACACAATGGAGAATGATGCAAAACTCAACCTCCTGCCTCCATGATTCACTGAGATTCTTCCCCTTCCTGATTTTTTCCTTTAAAATCTGTCATAGCTGAGGGTGGGAGGGGAGTTTGGGGGAGAATGGATACCTGTATATGTGTGGCTGAGGCCCTTCCCGGTTCACCTGAAACTACACAACATTGTTTGTTAATCGGCTATACCCTAATACAAAACAGAAAGTTCAAAAAAAAAGACTGTCAGTGGTTGAGCAAAATCTTCAGAGTTGGTCTCTGGACACAAGTCCACCTTCTTCCCAGAATGCCAGCTTCCCTTTTTAAAACACTTTGACTTTCTACTGACAGTTGCTTCTCCAATTGGTCTGTGAGTGGCGAGCAGCTGAACCTGAGTTTGGTAAGAAAGAGTCCAGTTTGGGCATGCTCAGGGTCGACCTGGTTCTTACGATAACCTGAGTCTTCTTGGTCTCTTTCAATTGTCAGGAGAGCTGGTTCCTGTTCTTCGAGCTCATTAAAAGAGATTGCCACTGTAAATACGTACTTTCATTGAAGTAGATATTAACTATCAATACTAGTAAAATAAGTCTAGGATTTATTTCTGTATTAATCTTCCTATTTGCAGAAGCTCTTCAAAGTGCTGGGGTTCTGATCCAGTGAGCTTAGGAAAGGTTCAATCTTCTGACAGCTCAGGGAGGCCAAGCTAATCTTCTGACAGCTCAGAGAGGCCAAGGTGACTCTGGGCCAGTTGAAGAGGAGCATGTGAAATAAAACGCAGTGTTTTCATCAGCATTTAGTTTGTCACTGAATGGGTAGCCTACTGCCTCTTGGCATATTTACTAATTCTACTGAAATGAATTTGAAGATAAACATTTTTAGTAGTTTTATATTTGTTTTAAAAGACAATGACATTTTTAGCCTCAATTGTAGAGGCAATCTGCCAACTTTTTCTTTTTAACTGAGAGTTGATTTGTTTCATTTTGGGGGAGAATATAAAAAGCAAATATATAGTTGAGCCTCATTTGAGCTGAAAACTGAAGCTTTAGATATATCACGCAATTTTCTTTCAGATTAGATTAAAAGATCAACTGGTAGTTTAGAACAACAACAATAACATTATATGCTTGAGCAAAATGTTGTGTAAATTAGTTTTGGAGATTTTTCACACAAAAGGGGTCTGTGAATAGAGGAATTTATGAAGCTGAACCTTAAAGCTTGGAAGAGTTTATGCACATCACATAAGTAAACAACCCCTTTCCTGAAATGCCATTAAGCAGAGAGTCTGTTTTACAATAATTTTAGTTTATAAATAAAAAGCGTCTTTGAAAATTAAAATTTAGAGGACCAAGATGCTGAATATCCCTTATCCTTTCTTATTTCTAGGTCTTAACAGAAAAATACATTTCCTGTCAAAGGAGACTCAACCTTCCAGAACTGATTCACAGGAAACTTAAGAACCATTTTTGATGAAACCCAGAATACATCAGTGTTTCTTGCATTTACATACTTGGTAAGTCATTAGCAACAAACGGGTGAAAAGACATAAAAAAATTAAACTCCCAGGAGCAAATCTCTACAGCATATTAATTTACAAGGTCATTGTATTTTGGATATAATCTATAAAATTCTCCTTGTAAATAATAAATATTTATTCACATTTTTAAAAAACAATATTTTACATGTGAAGGAATATTAAGTATCTCATGAAAATAAATAGCATTTCCCCTCTAGATTCAAAAATTTATTTTCCTGACATGAGACATAGTCAGAGTCAAACCCAAAAAGAACAAAGAATAACTCTTTAGAAAAATGTTCCAAAAATGAAATCCTACATTATTTCGACAAAAAATAAAAGAAAGAAAACAAGAGGGAGAACAGGAACAGATTAATTGACAAACTGTAACTGTGTTTGTCACTAACTGTAAATATAAGTAAAAACAACTGGAATACCAGCTTCCATTTATTGACCATAACTAAGAACATGCAGTAGAAATATCATTAAGTAGGAGGTCTGTTTTCTAACCTAATTTTAATTTATAGATACAAAGCCTAAGTCTTTAAAAATTAAAATTTGACATCCGGTCCCATCACTTCATGGCAAATAGATTGAGAAACATTGGAAACAGTGGCAGACTCTATTTTTTCGGGCTCCAAAATCACTGCAAATGATGACTGCAGCCATAAAATTAATAGATGCTTACTCCCTGGAAGGAAAGTTATGATCAACCTAGACAGCATATTAAAAAGCAGAGACATTACTTTGCCAAAAAAGGTCCGTCTAGTCAAGGCTATGGTTTTTCCAGTAGTCATGTATGGATGTGAGAGTTGGACTGTGAAGAAAGCAGAGCATCAAAGAATTGATGCTTTTGAACTGTGGTGTTGGAGAAGACTCTTGAGAGTCCCTTGGACTGCAAGGAGATCCAACCAGTCCATCCTAAAGGAAATCAGTCCTGAATATTCATTGGAAGGACTGATGCTAAAGCTGAAACTCCAGTCCTTTGGCCACCTCATGCGAAGAGTTGACTGATTTGAAAAGACCCTGATGCTAGGAAAGATTGAAGGCAGTAGGAGAAGCGGACGAGAGAGGATGAGATGGTTGGATGCATCACCAACTCAATGGCCATGCACTTGGGTAAACTCTGGGAGTTGGTGATGGACAGGGAGGCCTAACGTGTTGCAGTCCATGGGGTCGCAAAGTGTCGGACATGACTGAGCAACTGAACTATGTCACAATCTTGCAAGGTACTTCACAATCAATGTGACCTTTATGCCTCATAACAACTCTGAGTCAAGTATGATTGAAACTTACTGTTGAGAAATCTATTCCCCCAGATGCATAAACCTGAACTGACATGAGCTATTAGTCTCTCAATAATATGCTTGCTAGTCATAAAAAAAAACTGAGCATGAATCTGTGCACGCAAATTAAGCACAACCTGAACTTCCAGAAAGGGCTACATAATCACAATCCTGGTTTAACCGATGGACCCCTGAGAGAAGCCACAGTGCAGCATTTGCAATCAGGTCAGCCCCAGCAGAACCAACACTTACTTTGCTCAGTATTCTCCAACTCTTTGCGACCCCAGGGACTTGTATCCCATCAGGCTTCTCTGTCCATGGAATTCTCCAGGCAAGAATGCTGGAGTGGGTTGCCATTTCTTTCTCCACAGGGGTTGAACCCACGAATCTTATGTGTTTTTCTGCATTAGTAGGTGGGTTCTTTACCACTAGTGACCCCTGGGAAGCCTACTAACATCTAGGGGATGATGGTTTAGTTGCTAAGCCATGTCTGACTCTTGGGACTTCACGGACTATAGCCTACCAGGCACCTTTGTCCATGGGATTTCACAGGCAAGAATACTGGAGTGGGTTGCCATTTCCTTCTCTAGGGGATCTTCTTAACCCAGGAACCAAACCCAGGTCTCCTGCATTGAATCCTCAGGTAGATTCTCTACCGACTGAGCCATGAGAAAATCCCTCGTAGCTAACACCTAGGGAAGCCTGCAAATTTCAGGCACCAGCCTCCAAGCTCACCCATGTTGTCTTGGTTCCACCGGCCCCACAAGGAGATGTGTCACTTTTGATTCTGCAACAGGGGCTGATAGACAGCTCCTGTAAAAGATCACATCTATGAGGCCAGAGGTAGAGTGGAAAATAATTACTCAATAAGTCACCTTCCTTTGAATCAGGCAATTAAGGACCCTGGTAACTCTGGAGACTGGTATGGGATTTTGTTGCAGATTCGGAGCGAAAAAAATCTATCCAGAACTGCTTCCGGTGGTGAATGACCCCAGAAGCAGGTTGTAGAGCAGATAAATCCTATTAAGCCATCTGGGAGGAGTGAGAGCAGCTGGTAGGTCTGGAGGCTGAAATAGCTAGGAAAGGCTCCGAAAAATCTGCATTGCAGATAAGCCTCAATGGAGACAGCTGGAACTCCTAACATCTCCCCAAGCCAGCTTCTCTCCTTAAGAGCAGAGTGCCTCAGGTGGTATAATTTAGAATGTATAGAATTTACAGGCTTTTCTGGTGACCTTGGGTGGTTTAAAATAATTCCACTTTTTGTCTTGCTGCTTTTCACCTGACAGTATCTTTTTTTGTGTTGGTGGGGTAGGCAGAACAGAGGAGAGGCACACAGTAAATCTTGCTCCTTTTGTAAATCTTATCTTTTATTTAGTGTTAGGTTTTGTCTTTAGCCAATTTATATCACAGCATCAACAACATAAACTACTGAGAATCTGCTGTGTCTGTTAAGAAAGGGGTGGAGAAATATAAACTTGGAAAGTCATAATAATCAAATATGAGCAATTACAGAGCTTCTGCTATGTAAATTATCTTCATTAATTCCTACAATATCCTAATGAGGTTGTTATTATCATTCCTGTTGCATACAACTGAGGCTTGATGAGTTCTCAGTTTCTCATAGCTGATAAGGGCCGGATCCAGAATTTGAACCCAAGGGTATCTAACTTCAAAGTCTGTACTTATTTCCCTACATTATAACCTAGCATTTGTTAAATGCCTTTTATGTGCCAGACATTCTGCTTGCAAAAAGCAATAATAGCCATAGCCTCCAGAAATTTCTGCTCTGTTGGGATGAAGGCAATTATAATAAATAGCTTTTTAAATAGAGGGTGTTATTATTAAAAAAAAAACTTTTTAAGGCTTCATATTTTCTATAATGTGTTCATACATAGTAATTTAGAATTCTGTAAACACATAACTGTAATTAAAGTCTAGTATATGATCTCAAGAAAAGTAATTATTAGTAGGAAGGGGAGATGAATAGATGGAGAACAGGGGTTTTTAGGCCTGTGACAATGCTCTGTATGATACTATAATGATACATATATATCATTATATATTTATCAAACTCATTGAATGCACAACACCAACAGTGAACCTTAAGGATGAAAACTATGGACCTTGGGTGACTATGTGTGTCAATATTCACTCTTACTAAAAAGCATACTACTTTTTAGTAAGCTGAAAATGGAGGAACTGTGTGGGGGGGGGGCGGGGGGGAACCTATATAGGAAAGCTCTGTGCCTCCCTTTCAATTTTGTTGTAAACCTAAAGTGAACGTGAAGTCACTCAGTCGTGTCCTACTCTTTGTGACCCCATGGACTGTAGCCTATCAGGCTCCTCCATCCATGGGATTCTCCAGGCAGGAATACTGGAGTGGGTTGCCATTTCCTTCTCAAGGAGATCTTCCCAACCCAGGGATTAAACCCGGGCCTCCCACATTGTAGGCAGACACTTAACCGTCTGAGGTCTGAGACACCAGGGAAGTCCCCTGTTGTAAACCTAAAACTGCTCTTAAAAAATAGTCTTAAAAAAAAAAAAGGGCTAAGAGGAGAAAAAAATAATTAAAAGGAGAGTGCACATACATGGCTTGGATGACTCAGAATGGATGGGGTTTTGGTAAGTGAAACTCTGGTTCACGTTAGTTAGCTAAGCTTTTTAGGGAAAAGGAGGAAAATAAAGGGTCAGTCTGTCAGTTAACATTGTCCTCTGAGCACACACTTTGTCCTGGTTCTTTCAGTGGGTTCTGGAATGGGAGAGACACTCATGGAGGTTCTAGTCTTGTGGGTCAGATATGCATCAAGTGGATAAATATAAGTGGGAGAAATGTTGAGTGTTATGGGAGTATGCAATACTCAGGCCTGAATTAGTCCAGAGGCTGAGGAACGGCTTAAGTCTAAATCATAACATCTGAGACCTAACTAATGAGCAGGACTTGAGTAAGCAGAGGGGCAGAGGAAACAAGAGAGGAATGGGAAGTGAAGGGTATGAGTGCTTCAGGCAAGAGAAAAAAAAAATGTGTGCAATAACCCCATGGCAACAAACTCAGGACCAGCTAGAGAATCAGGAAGAGGACAGATCATGGATGGCCTTTATAGACTGCTGACTCTATTCTTATGAACACTATGGTTTTAAATACAGGCATATCATGATTATATTGATTGTTATAAGATACATCCAGTTACTAGGTGTATAATGACTTGTATAGAGCAAGTGTTGATGCAGGAGGTTGTCACGGTTGTCAAGATCAGAGATGATGGGAGATTACCTAATAGTCTTTGGGCACAGAAAAATGGACGGATTTGAAAAATGTTTAGGAAGTAGAACTGATGGGACTTAGTAACTGATTGAACTGTTATACTTTAGGTAACAATTTTATAGACAACAATACTTGCTAAAATGACATTTCAGAGCCTTTGAAAGTAAATATAAGACTGTGAAGTTGTTATACAAATGATGAATATGGTAGGCTATAGCTAATGAGAAAACTCCAAATAACAGTGGCTTAACTGAAATGAAAATTCATGACAAGATGATTTCATTTTCAAAATGGCTGCTGAAAGTCTAGCCATTGGGTCTGAATTCCCACCAGCAGCAAGGAAGAAGGAGTGACGAAGAGCACTGTTTCCTTTGAAGCAATTATTTCCCAAACGACTTTTGTTCATATCTCACTGGCCAGAAATTAGTCATATAGTTAGACATATGCACAAGGCTGGAATTCTGGGTCCTATTCTGAATGGCCGTGTGATCTAAAATGTTGAGGTTCTATTATTATTGAGGAAGAAAGAAATAATTGATGTTGATGGCAAAGGTAATCTGTGCCACATTAATTAGGTATGGCTTAGGAAAAAAAAAATCTGTGCCACATTAATTAGGTATGGCTTAGGAAAAAAAAAATAAAATGTGTAAATTGTACCAGGCTTTTAAAACAACAGAAAATTGAACCACATGAAAATGAACTCACTTTGAAATAGCACTCTGCATTTTACCGAAGTTGCCAAGTACATTTTTTAACCTCAACTACAATCTAGATGGGCTGGGTAAGTTAAACAGAGCGTCCCCTTCAATAACTATGGTTTTGTACTGCCACAAAGCCGATTCAGCTATGCCAATATTTGAACATAGTTGTTTATGGTTTCATTTCCTTTACTTTTAATAGTGGCCATAAAAACCCAAACAAATGCATTTTATTCACATTCCTTTGAATGAGACCTTGAATTTAAATTATGTCACTGGATCCATTAACGTTTAACTATGGCTGGTGACTTATCCTCTACAGACATTCAACTTTTGAATAATAACTGCATGCAGAAAATGAGAATTAATAGCAGTCAGATAGCACGTCCTATATGCATCACTCCGCATACTTTCACATTATCATATGTTTTGTCTGTTTGATGTGTTCTCAGTTTGTTTCTAATAATAAAGTTTATCGATAAGATGCTGGGCTTAAGTATTAATAATTTAGGAAAAAATATCCCTTTTATCAATTTTCCACAAATGGTTCCTAGTATGTTGATGTCAAAGATTGCTGTGACTTTCTTTCTACATTTAATTTTGTCTTAATATTTTTTTCAATTTTTATAATTAAGCCACTCTACTATTATTGTTATTAAAAATTTTCTCCTTTTCTTAGGAGCTTCAAGTCCCAACCTCTCTGAGAGAGAAGAAAATCTTCAATGAACTGAACCCATATGAAATAATATTTTTGTGACAGCTAATTAACTGTATTATATTATATTCATTATTACCTAAATATTCACATTCTTAATTTTACCAACCAAAATGATCATATAACATTAAGTTGTATATTCTATCCTAAACCTAAACTTACATTTATTTTAACTGTATTATACCCACTACATTCTTGGTCTGCTTTTATCTTTGTCTTTCCATTAGGTAAAAAAATATATCCATGAAAAATTGCTTATATTAATATTGCTACTAACACATAATTTTTGGTTCTTTTGAACTGCATATAGCATTTTAGTTCTAGTATCTACTGGGTATCACCTTGCAATTTCTATTGGGTAGGGAGGTTGGATTTATTTGTTACTCTGGATCCATGACAAAGATAGTTTATATTTATTTTCCACTTTATAGCTTTTAATATGTGTTATACATTCCATCTGAACCCTGAAAATCAAATAGCACCTTTATTTTATAGAAAAAAGCCCCCCAAAAGGGAAACAATATTTCTATTAGTTAGTAAATAGTAAATGCAGGACAATGTAACTAGTGCAAAAAAAAAGTGCAATGTAAACACATACTGATGTTGTGAAAATTCAGAGTAAGAAAAATTAAATATGATCAGTGAGGGAAGAATTATCACATCCCGTTTCTCCTTTAAAATGGTAAAATGTTGAAAAATAATATAACTCTAACAAGAATTCGGAAATATTCTAGAAGTCAGAAAGCAGGTAGGCTGAGATAGAAAGAGAAAAAACACCAGGGAAACTGCTGCTAGAAATTCATGTCTATCCCGAGGAAACCTGAAACTCGAAGCTGAAAATAGAGTCCAAGGGGGCTGTGAAACCAATATCATGCAGAAATGTATTGAAACAATTGAGATCCTTTCTCTTCTCCTTTGCTAGTACATATTCAGCTGACAGAAGATGCTTTTGCTCCCCAACAGTAAAAATAAAAACTAGTCTTTAATGAAAGTGGGTGAACAGTCTTACAAAGAGTTCTGATATGCATAAATCCATGCAAAACTGAAACACCACTGTGGAACTGTGGGTACCCTAAGCAGCTCACTCACTGGTTCCACCTCCATGCTCTTCCTGGGAGTCTGTCGCTTGACTCTGTTCACTTGCCCAAAACTTGCAGTCAGCCCTCACAGTGAGTGGGAATACAGATCTGCACAACTGCAGAGGAAACTTACAATTAGCTGCCTAAGATCCTCAGCCTAGGAGAAGGCAATAGCAACCCACTCCAGTACTCTTGCCTGGGAAATCCCATGGGCAGAGTAGCCTGGTAGGCTGCAGTCCATGGGGTCGCAAAGAGTCGGACACGACTGAGTGACTTCACTTTCCCTTTTCACTTTCATGCATTGGAGAAGGAAATGGCAACCCACTCCAGTGTTCTTGCCTGGCGGGCTGCCGTCTATGGGGTCGCACAGAGTCGGACACGACTGAAGCAACTCAGCAGCAGCAGCAGCAGCAAGATCCTCAGCCTAGTTCATTCATTTAAAACAAACAAAAACCTTTCAAATCAAGACATTTGAGAAAAAACAGTGCCATGAGTAAGAAAAATACTTTAAAAAGTAACTCCTGGAGAACTAGAAATGATTCAGGGAACAAAAGAGAATTTTATAGGTATCTTTCTGAGAGAGATGTAAAAGAATATTCCATAAATAAACTTCCTTCCAAAAACGAATTACAGAAAAGCATCAATCAGAGAATGAGGAAAAAATTCTGGGAAATCAACGTATGATTAAAAATAAATAATTAAAAAATTGAAGAGTGTGTGCCAAGGATAGTGAGGGATGTGGAGGAGTCAGTGTAGACCTTGGATGCTCAAGCGATGTGTCTGGTTAAGTTGAAACACCCTGAAACATCACATAGATGTGATTTTCTGAAACTTTAATCATTTTCTTTGTGATCTTAGGTTCTTGCTAAGTTGTCTACCCCTTGACTAAAATTCTGTGAAACTTAAACAATGAATTTTTATTCATCTATCCCTCTATCACATGCTTTTTAAGTAAATAAAATTACATATTCTGTCATATATTTAGACTTATCTCCCTTTCACACTGAAAAATTTAAAACCATTTCAGTAATAACTGTTTTTATAAATAACTAGTATTTAAATACATACTTGGTAAATAGCTAGTAAATAGTACTCAGTAAATAACTAATATTTACTGAGCTCCATGCCAAGCTCATCCAGGATTCTAAAGGGCAGGAGTCCTTTGGCAGGGCAGGCAATCCACTGAGTGGAGGTCACAACTAACTTGGAATGGGCTTTTTATTTTAGCAGTCAAGTCAGGGCATTATTAAAAGAGTATAGGTTTAGGTCAATCCACTAATTTTTCTGTTTTGGCTACAGAGCAGTAGAAAGAAAAGGTTTTGGGGACAGAACAAAGGTAAGATCCCACCTTCACTATTTTTTTAGTGGACTGACTTGGGAAGCTCGTTGCATTCTTCCAACTTCAGTTTTCTCATCTGTAATTCATAAATATAACAAGACCTGATATTCTCACCCCAAAGACTTGTGAGTTTTGGGATGCCATGTATTGGAAAATGCTTTGTGTCATTTGAAAAGAGGTACTGATTTTTAAAAAGATCTAAATGCAACTTCTTAGCTGGTCACATTATATAACAATTTTATGATCCAAAGTCTATATCCTGGGTCTTTTTGTGAGCAAAACATACAGAGTAGAAAGAAAAATGCAAGCACATATTAAGCTATATACTATATATATTAATTATCATATCCCTTTGATTTACTGGACTATTTACCATCTTATAGTGGAAAAGTACAGCAGTGGACCAGAGTAAATGAATTAGTCAGGACCATGAGTGTTTGTTTAAATTTTTCATTGTTAGATCTCATATTTCCTCGAGTATCAGTGAAATTCTTGGAAAGTCAGTCATTTTAGGAATTTCTGTCCTCAATTATTTAAAGTATCAGCAGTGAAGTTGTGCATTTTAAGATTCTAGAATATCACAAATTCATCTGCGGCTATGGTCAAAATTGTGCTAGCCAGTTGCTCTTAGGCACTTTGTGAGAGGAATCCTAAACGCCTGTGTGTTGCACCTTATTCTCTCTACGTAACCATGAACTCTTAGCATGAGAAAATTCTACAGTGCAAAGGGAAAATATTTTTAAAGGAAACTAAGTGCTAATATTCACCTTGTAAATAAAACATATGATCTTCCTGAAAAGAAACATCATTTCCCAAGCTGCTACACAATGCAAAGAAGTATCTTTTGGCCATAATCTGTTAAATGAAGTAGCTTCGCTTTAACAATTGCCAGACATGGATCAATGTACTTCCGCTGGTTTAAATGGTCATAATCCAGAGTCATTAACACCAGAGAGAATCTGAAGAAAGGTTAATTCAAACCATCTGAGGCAGATCCAAATGGAATCCACAAAAACTGAAGACTGATTCAAACTTGGGAGGGGGGTGGTGGTGGGAGAGGAAGAGTTTGTGTCAGAAACACCAAAGATTATCCTGTATACCCCAAGACTCTTATCAACTGAATGGATGACAAAAGAGCATAAAACCAGTATTTAAACCTGGAATTTTACCACCCCAGTTTGATTATGCACAGAAGACCACCACTGTCCATTATACAAAGACTTGAGTTTCACATACATGCTCATTTTCTTAGCTTCAATATGACATATTATTAAGGGCATTTTCTGTGTAGACAGCAAGGAAGACTAAGAAGCAATAAGAGGTCTTAAGACATGGTCTCTTTCCTCAAGGATTTTCCCCAAGTTTTCTCCTTGAAAAGATTTTTCTATCTAAGTTGATTTCTGTTCATATGAAAACAAATTTTATATTTCACTGGAATTTTCTATTTAAACCCACTAACGGCACTGCTCTTGCCTATTTGGCTGTTAAAGTAAGCACTGAATTACAGAATGACAGTGGCAAGGTCTGAAGATCTGGTCATGGCATGACTTACTTAGAGATAGAAACAGCCTTTTTAGCAAAGGATAAATGCTAGTAAGTATGAGGACATCACAAATGTTTAACAGGCACTCAAGGTTTTTTTTTTTTTTTTCTTAATGAAATGTTGTATTTATTTGATTTGTTATTTTCTTAATTATTTCATGCAGCTTCCCTGGTGGTTCAGTTGGTAGAGTCTGCCTGCAATGCAGGAGACCTGGGTTCAACCCTGGGTTGGGAAGATCCTTTGGAGAATGAAATGGCAACCCATTCCAGTATTCTTGCCTGGGAAATCTCATGGACAGAGGAGTCAGGCGGTCTATAGTCCACAGAGTCACAAGTCAGACACAACTTAGTGACTAAACCTGCCTAACTATTTCGTAGCTGAAAAGTGTGCTGTGCAAGGAATCAAACAAGTAAAGGCACCTGTGCTCTTGCAGCTATAAGGGAGCATTGAGAGCCTAGCAGTGGAGGCTGAAAGATAACATCCCTCAAGATGGAGTCTGTCAAGACTGCTTGTGAACACAGCCCCTCTAAACATCGTCTACCAATACGTGCATCCCTCCCTCAGAGGAATGCAGGTTGCTGTCACCAGCCAAAACAGTCCTCCAAAGGGAGATGATTATGTTGGAAAAATGTGTATTCTTGAAATTAGAGACTATCTGCAATAGCCTCCTGTGACTATGCACAGTCCTCCAAAACTTGTTAGGGTATGGGTGGCAAGAAGATGGGATGTGAAAATTGGGAAGCTTTGCTACTCAGAACAGAGGAACATAAGGGATGTGAAGTGCTAACAGATCAGAGAATTTAGCAGGCCAGGATGGTGCTGAACATTCAGGCAGAGAAGAGGTTAAGAGTCCAAAGAAATTATGAAGCAGGGAACAGAGCTGGAATTAAGAAACTAGCCCACGGTTATATGCAATCACATCCCTAAACCAGAGCCACAAGAATTCATTATACAGCATAATAAGCATTGAGCATGGGCAGAAAGAAGGAAATGTCAGTAGCTCATTAGGACTGGTTTAATGGATCTTTCATAAAGTAACTGGCTGAAATTGAAAAAGTTTAGAAGTTAAAAGGAACAAATCTCTCTTACATCATCAAAGAGGCTTTTAAGTTTGCAGTGCTACTGCACGAAGAGAAGGACTCACATTTGACTTGCTCATAACAATAGCTCCAGTTATTCTGAAGTTTTTGGGGGGCGGTGGGAGTGTCTGGACATTTGCCATCTAACCTCTTGCTAATCAAAGCATGGTCCACAGTTCAGCAGCATCAACATTACCTGTTGTTTAGTCACTAAGTCATGTCTGATTCCTTTGAGACCCCATGGAGTGTAGCCCACTAGGCTCCTCTGTCCATGGGATTCTCCAGGCAAGAATACTGGAGTGGGTTGCCATGCCCTACTCTAGGGGATCTTCTTCCTGACCTAGGGAATAAACCCATGTCTCCTGCACTGGTAAGCAGATTCTTTACCGGTGAGCCACCTGGGAATCCCAACATCACCTGGGAGCTGGTTAAAATATATAATCTCAGGCCTCTCCTTGGACCCACTGATTTGAATCTTTATTTTAATAAGATTCTCAGTTGATTTGACTCTGCTGTAAAGTTTGAGAAGTTTATCTCCCAGTATCTACTCTTATACCTGATTACCCATTCTCTATATGACTGACTCGGTAATCCTTTAATTTTGCTTATCCACTGATTATTTCCCCTGTCTAGAAAGAAACATCCATTAGGGCACGAAAAGGGCATGAAATTGATGCTCAATAAACATTCACTGAATGAATAAGTAAATTTTCCTCCCGTCTGAGATAAAGTCTGGATGATATGTAAGGTCCCCATATCTTCCCTTTACCACTAGAAACTCTCACTTTCTTCTGCTCCATTTTCATCTGTAGGGAAGATGAATTTTGCCTACCAAGGCCATATCTTTGTCTACGCTCTCTATCTCCCTTCCACTAAGACCCTGCTCCTTAAATGTGTCCTTCTTCTGCTTCCAAACAGAGCACCCTCCCCACGCCTCACCCCGCTATCTCTATCTGCCCCCTCCTTTCAGTTTAGGACTTCCCCTGTTAGTAAGAGGAGGGGGAAGTCACCAGCCTCCGTGCCTTATATATTCTATTCTCTTTCCTTTGAACCCTGGTCTTCTTAAGCATGTTTTCTATTACTTTCACATCCTTATTTACTTATCCTCTTCTCCAGATCTTGCTTCTGTCCCCACAGTTTGATTGGTCTGAGTCAGACCCAATTCAAAATTGGTGCTAAACCTGGGTGGTTGTCCTTAGTCCCTGGCCCTTCATTTTCTAAGTGGATATCTAAGAATCTACACTGGAGTCACTGTGATAATTAAAGTTCCTGTCACAGAGGCTGGCACATGGCAGGTGCTAATGTAATTTTAGATTCCTTTTCTTGGAGTAAAGCTGGGGCTAATTTTGAAACCGGCAAATTATATCTGACCAGGAATTTGACAATTTAGAATACAGTGATTCTGCTGTTAGGAAATATCCATTGGAAATCACTTGAAATATCCTGTAAGAGGGATATACAAAGTATCCTACTGCAGAATTGCGATGACAGTGAAAAATTAAGAACAATGGGGAATAAATGTGCTCAATGTCTATGGGATAGAATATTATGCAGGTGGAAAAATGTGGTGAGATGACTGAGAAAACATGCAGGTTTCAAACTGTATTGTTCTAATCCTCATTCAGTTCAGTTCTGTTCAGTTCAGTCGCTCAGTTGCTCTTTGCGACCCCATGAATTGCAGCACACCAGGCCTCCCTGTCCATCACCAACTCTCGGAGTTCACTCAGACTCACGTCATTACGTAAATGTAAATACAGCAGATGAAAAGAAATAAGCTAAAAGGTTAGGAAAGTGTCAACCATAATCTCTGGCTTGTGTAGTTATGGATGGCTACTATTTCCTTCCTTATACTCTTCTAATTAGAAAATACAGATTTACTGCTTTTTATAACAGAAAACATAACTTGAAATAGTAAGTTCAGCAGTCTTTTATTTTCATTCTTCAGTTTCTCTGAAGAATTTGCACTTTAGCCTTGTTTTTTATTACTTAAAACTGTATTTTTTCTTTGCTTAAAAACAAACTTCCTTTAATTTTGTCATTCGATCCCTCATTCTGTATCCTAAATGTGAATGCTGTCAAGAGTTTCCTCTCTGGCCCTCTTCTTATCTTGCCTGACAACGTCATTCACATCCTACCTCCCTGATTTATCTTCTCAGTTTTGGATCTACATGTCCTGCAATTTACTGGACCAGTCCACCCACCTCCACCTTCATGGCCTAAACTGGGCTCTCCATATCCACTCTCTCATCATTCAGTCAGCATGTACTGGCTGTTGACTATGTACTAGACTGTCTGTTACAGACTAGGATGCAATAAAAATAAAAGGAAAGCTCTTTCCGCAAACAGCTCTTACCTACCTTTCTCCCCTTATTTTTCCGATTGCCGAATTCAAATGGTAGAGTTACCACGAATCCTTTTGCTGTTCACTCCTCCTACCAATCCAGGCTTTGCTATTCTCAGTGTATGAATCTGAGCCCAGAAACATCTTTCATTTTCATGACCTCTTTTTTTAATGCCCACTGTCAACACTCTCTTGGAGCCTTTATTTTTTCCTGGATTATCCCGTGACAGCTTCCAAAGTGATGCTTTCTTCAGTATGTTCTCACACACAACCCTGTCATATACAGAGCTATAAAGTAAGTCCTCTGAAAACATAGTACAGGTCACTGTGGTCTCTTATTCAAAACATAGTCCATAGCTTTTCAGTGAATACTGAAAACATTTCCTCGACTTGGCACTTACAGTCATTTTTCAATGTATTTGATTGAGCTGAATGAAATTTTTATTTTGTAGCCAAAGAGAGTAAAATACTAGGCATTTCGTATGGTACAACCTAACACTACTCATGTACATTTCCGTCCTTACCTTCCAAGATTCCCCTTCTTCTGCCCTGCATTCTAGAATATGAATGAGATCAATCTGTGCTTTCCTTGCATGTTCACTTTCTGCGGTCCCTTTGCTAAGTTTGTTTGTTCTTTCTGGAGCTCCTCTAGGCATTATCTCTCCCTTGAATCCATCTGTTCATCCCTAAGCCCCACCTCAAAAGTCATCCTCCACTGCTGTGTCTCTGCTCAATTGTTAGCAATCCTGCCCTGCAATAAAGTCCCTTAAGAAATCATTCATGTGTCTCCGATGGTACTAATGAGCCTGGATGCTACTTTCTGGTTTTAATCTGCTGCGCCTGACTGAGCCCAAAAGGTGTTCTGTTACATACATTCCAAGGACAGCACCCTAATGCAGATCTGTGTAATTATAAGTGTCCTCAGGTATTTCTCTGGGTTGAGCTGTAATTTAAGGTTGACTGTGGTATCTTCACACTGTTCCCTGCTTGTTTACCTGTTTTGGCCATTTGAAACTTCTACTATTATTTCAATTAAAAAGAGCCTTTGCAAGATATGGAATCACTTATCCTAGTTAGTACTTGAATTTTTCTGGCTGATTTTCTTATATAGATGATGCAATTCAGTAATATGACTTCACTGTAATGACATAGGACATGCTTTATGCACTTATTTCAAAATTCTCTAATTTATCTGACATCCTCCAAGAATAAAAATCCTCAGGTTAAGTATAAAATATATATTAAAAATAGAAAATATACCAGAGGTTGAACATTACAGTGAAGTACCTGAAGATGCATTCACTCCTACCTAATATATAAAAATAAGAATCTACAAGGATACTCTTTTAACCTTATTTCAGTAACATATATTTTGTGTGCATCCTAAAATATTAAAATAATGATTATGAGCCAAAAAATCTACCAGAAAGAAATGAAGCATTCTGTGGTTAATATGAAGGACTTTGGGCCAGACTTGTGTGGATTACCCAATTCGAATCTCGGTTCATTCATAACATGGAGACCATATCCAACTCCCAGAGTTGTAGGGAGAGTTAAAATGTAATAACATACCTTAAGGGCTTATGATATTATCTAACACATAGTTAATAACAAAAATTATACTTTTACTAATAAAAGTAAGTGACAAGAAAATATAGCATTTCCTAAAGCTATTATGTTTCTAGAACTTTCCTTACAGATTACATACACGTATGTAAGCATATATATATATAAAGTGATGTCATACTTAGTAGTCCTTAATAAGCAAGCAAGCATTTAAGAAGATTATGACATCATTCTTAGTATTACATTGAGAGAGAGTGAGCATCCCCCCTCAGCCTCCGTCTGAGGCAGCAAAATTCTGGCTGAAGACATGAAGAGCAGTAAATAATGCCAAGCCTGGGAATAGTATTTAGGAAGCATCCATAAAGCAAAACTCATGCTGCAGTTTAGCACCCTAGCTGGTGAAAGTGAAAGGGGACATTTCAAAAATTCTTTCCATCTTAACCTTAAACCAGAAAAAAAAGATACTTTTGCATATAGCCTGAAGAAATTTTTTACACATGGTTTGCCTGCTTTTCTACCTGGCATTAATTATTTATTGAATTTTGATTAATTTTAGGAGTAACTGAAAAAAAAGTACAAAATGTCTGTTTTACAGTCTGTTATCTCATGAAAAATGAGAACAAAAAAGTAACGGGAGAAAATATTGACGAGTCATTTATCCATCGCGTAATTAAATAAATATTTATTGAATTTCTGCTGTGGTTCAGGGACTATTCTACATGCTGAAGATACGAGTGAAAAACAAATCAGCAAAGGAATCAACTCACGTCAAGACGATATTGATTAGAAAAACCGTGATATAGGTCCCTGACTCTCTTAGTGTCCAGTAGCCAAATTCTGATTTGACAATGTAACAGACTATTTGAATAATATTTGATTTACTACCCAAAATCTATCAACATACCCCAAGATGAATTTTAAAATGGTTCTAGAAGATATAAGAATCTATGAGGATTTGTGAGGTAATACATCACCTCTCCCATACACAGATAAAAATCGAAACAGAGCTGATTAATGCATATTGACAATATAATGAATACATTTTTTTAGTGGCTAAATAGTAGCTTCAACCTTTTTTAATTCACGTAAATACCCCCAAAGTTCAAAATTAATATAGTGAGTAACTAAAAGAGTCTGAAGATCAGGAAACAGATTCTCACTTGAAATATAAACTATAGATATTTAGTTAGATGGGCAAATACCAGATAGATTCTTTTTTCACCAAATATTAGATGTTTTCACTCACTCTGATTGAAACCAACAAAGAGAGAATGGTCCTAAGGGTTTTACAATATCCAGGAGGAATAGTCAGTCCTGTTTGGGTATTTCATACATGATTCTACTGAGAAATTTCTGAGGAAAAAATGCAATCTATTTCATATATTTCTGAGACAAGTCTATTAGATTTTGTTCACTATCTGAAATAATGCAATTTCCTTTTTGTAGAACACACTGATTTATTTTAATGAATTCATTCTTCTGTGCAAAAATATTGTGATGGTGCCTACACTCTGGAAGGGGTTGACAGTGGCATCTGCCCTTCCCTCTCTCCCACAATAGCTACCCACAGCAGCAAGGCTCTTAATAAGTGATTGTGGAATTAATAAAGTTCTCATAATTACACACTGCAGAGAAAATTAAACAAGGACATTTATCTCCTTCAACTGCCACAAATATTCACAGTCACAGGTGTACACTTGCATACTTCTGGTATTTCAACATCAGTAGTTAAACATTAGCCATTTTTAAGTACATTAAAAAAAAAGAACCCTCCTTTAAAAAATATTTTGGACTGGTAAGTCTTATGGAGAAATCCTATGTGAATACCAAGGAAAGATTTAAAAGATGTATTGATCTTCTGCAAGGCAGAAAATGTCTTCCATTTTTTAAAAGGCAAATTACAAACACTGGTTTTATCAACATGAATATACGTTCAAGTCAAAGCTCATCTTAAAGAATTAAGGAAAAGGTAATACCCATAATTGGTATCTCCGATCAATATATATCCTGATGCTGAATTTGAAAATTCATATTTTTAGTGGAAGGCATAAGGCCCAGGATCAATGATTCAACTGCTTTAATGACAAGATGAAAGATTACTTTCTTATGCTGTCAATGCTAAATAAAACATATAAAATCAGTTCTTTCAATAACGAACAACCCCAGCCTTTAAAATAATGCAGTACTAAAGACTAAATCATCAGTGAAGAAGTTAAAATATTTTATTCGCAAAACCCAACAATACTGAGTCATTCCTGGGAGTCTCTAGCGCTCATTCCACCTGGGAAGGGCAAGCCATTTCATTTAGCCATGTAAAAAATATCACTTAATACCAAGATTCCTTCAGATAAAATCATTACTTGGCATATTTCTCTTAAATTCAAGTTATTTAATTTTTTATTCGGAGAGAATTTTGGACATTTTTAAAGTTGTTACACGATAGAAATCCCCCAAAAAGCCAGAAATATTGATATTTGCTAACAACTTGCAACACAGACAAAAAACACAATTCTTTAGACATCTTAGAATCAAAACAGCCTTGGATAATGGCATTCTCTGCAAGGCAAATCATACATGCTATAGACAATGATCAGCGTAGGCTTAAGGATAAAATATCAAGCATAGAGAGGTTAAATAAAACATTCTAAATCCTCCCTGATTTTCCCTCATTTAAACACCCGAACAAAACATGTGGTACCTTTTAATTTTCTGAATGAGTAGTTTCCAATCAATGTTTCCTCGATTAGAGACAACAATCTGAAGGATCTACCGAAACAAAAGAAAAAAAATTCATGTATAGATTTATTAACTAAATATAAAACCTGTAACTCACCAGTAAGCAAAAGCATTCTTTATATCCAGATAAGAAATCTACGTCTTGAGATCTGTAGCACAAAAAAACGCAGTACTTGATTTTTTTAGGAAGCTCAGTAAGGAATTTAAAAGCATTTCACTTTGAGATCACAAAAAGCAGATCCTTTGAAAAAAAGAAAAAGAATTAAAAAGAGAGCACAATAAAATGTAAAAAAAAACCCAAACCATTACCAGCGCCTATGCAGCGATACCACCCCAGTCTAGCCTTTGAGAACTGCAGCAGAATCCTTGTCCCGGAACATGATCTCCGCGGTCTGGCTCAGGCTCTCTAGCTCCAGACAGACGCAGTCTGCAAGCCACCAGCTCCTGTCTGTGTGTGTCGGGAAAGGGAAGCTGCAAATTAGAAAAAGTCCCCGCAGTGGCGAAAAGGAAAATAAGGCGAGTGGGAGAGGGAGAGAGAGCTCACTAGCCTCAGAATTTTCGAGAATGATGACAAGCCACCCGGTGCCGCCATCATTCACTGACAATAAGATGCAGTCCTGGCGTATGATTTAGCGGTTTGCACAGGGGCTTCTGGTATCAAATGCCTGACAGGCATCTTAATTGCATCCATCCAAGTGTGTCCCCAGGAGTCGAGTCTATAAGCCTATGAATGTCATCATCTGTTCTCCTTTGTGTTAATGCCAGACACACACACACACACACACACACACACACACACACACACACACACCACACACACACACACACACACACACACAGTGCTTAAACAGAGAAATCAATTGCTGGCATAGAGAATTACAAATAAGTTGGGCTCCACAAACTGGATATAACTAAATGATAGTTTATGAGAATTTTTATCATCTGCATTTATGACATCAGAAAGATTCTTTGATGTTCTGTCATTGGCAGATAATTACGATAGTTTTAAAACTGAGTATCACATACTGCTTATTTATAGTCCAAATAAATAGGTTCATTACAGAAATGCACACAATCATGTATATTTTCTTATGGAAAATTTGATCCGCTTGTAACTGTGATAATTACGCCCTTGGCAATGGTTTCCTTACAAAGGAGAATGCCGCAAAAACAAAGAGGATTAGGAAACCAGGGTTGATGTGTGATTTCTGGAGGCAATCTATTTTATTCCTTTCACATACAAAGGCAAAGAGAGGTAGCAACCAGCTTGAGTAGTGAGACTTTACAGTCCCCCAGGACCAAGACAGGGAATTGAATCTCTGGCATAATCAGTATCCCCTTTATGTTAGCAACTGAAATGAACAGTTGAATATCCCTGTTTTACAGTGCCCCTTATGTAGCGAGGTTAAGTATGAAATCATTCCCAGCATTTATTTCATGGACAAAAGGGATGGGGGGAAATGTTAATAAATAGATTTTTATAGCATTGCTAGCTCTCTTCATCAGTGAATGGAGCAAAATTCCATGTGTACCAAAAAGGCCGGCTGCAAAGAAGGTTGCTGGGAGGGAGCATCACCATGGTTACCGGAAACAGAAAGTAGGGAAAAAAATAAGGTGATGATAGAGGAGATGGAAGGAGAAGCTACTGTGGAGGAAATTCAGAGATAGAAAGATATGTTTCATTTTTTTTTCTTTCTGGAAAGAACTGTCTCTATCAGTTTTTCATATTAGATTTTGAATGCGTTAGGATGAATATGCATTCTATATCAGCCACCTTTCTTCTCCATTTTTGGATCACTAGCTAATTTTGCTTTTGTAAGTTTGGTTCTTTTGTATGAGATGGATCCTGGTATTTCTTGCCTCTGACACTATCCCGGATTCATGGACACCACTCAGCCTAGTCCACACCCTTTGTTTCACAGGTGAGAAAGCTGAGGCCCAAGGAATCTGACCAAGGTCACAAAGCTGGCTGGAGATCCAACAGAAACACCATCCTAGTCTCCTAGTTTTCTTCTCTCACCAAGTAACTTTCTTTCTGTGCTCTCTTCCATTCTGTCTGCAAGCAAAACAGATTCCAGAAACATCCTTTTGTCTGTGATTTTGTAAGTCTTCTTTTATTTGCTAAAGCAGCGATCCTCCTCTTTAAAACAATGCATTGCAATCATTCCAAAGACCAGCTTTGCTTAATAGCTATGTTGTACTGGTACTCCAGGTCTAGGGAATCTGGAGTAATTATGTCACTGCTTTTCTTTTACTTCCAGTCTGGCAATCAGATGAATAAAGGATGACTGCCCTGTTGTGAACCTATCTTGTTGAGCCTGAACTTCATCATCATATACTAAGCACTCTCTCATCCCTGGCATCATTATTTCTGCAAGCATGAAATTGGGCAATCGAATTGAATCAGCCTCCCAAGGTTCCTCCTAGTTATAGACAATGTGAACCTTCCTGGGGTTACCAATAATGAAGCTGCAAAATTGAGAGCTCACGTGAAATGTTTTAAAATGAAAGAAAAAAATACTCAAAACAACCACTGGGGGGCGCAATATTTGTTAAAATCTTTCTGAGATATTCGGTAAAAAAATGTTGAGTAGGATTTTGACCTTGCTTTTATTTCCTTTCTAAAACATCCTTCAATGTTCAGTTCTTATGAGTCATTGCTGTTAGGTTAACTCATTGATTTGTTGTTGTTCAGTCACTAAATCGTGTTCAACTCTTTGATAAGTAGAGTCACGTTGCTTTTTTTGACGTTTAAAGTATAGCTGCTGCTACCACTACTACCCTCTGCCTTCAGCATGTCAGCTATACAAGAAATTAATCACAGTAAAAAAATATGGTTACCTTAGGTAATAATTACAAGAGATTTCAGGTTTCAGTAAATCCTCCGTAGTGGTTAGGATTTTTTTCTTTTAAAAAATGTCCCTTTAAATATAATCTTTCTATGACATGCCAATTTTTTTCCTCAGTGATTTTTGACATTAAGGTTATTTTTTCAAAGTGAATATTTTGTTTTAATAGGCTGTCTTCCATTGTTCACTTCGATGCACCAGACTGTCATTTCTTGAAACATGAATCATATTTTATCAAGCTCTCATAAAACACACATAATGGTCTTGGTCAGTTTAAAAATCAGCTCAGCTTCCAAAAATATTTAATACTCCTCGGGAATCATTTAATACTTGTAGATACTTGGTTCAGTCAATGAGAATCAGTAGATATTCTTTTCCTTTTCACTTTTACCATTTGTTAATGGAAGTATTACTTTGTCTTTTGTAGAATAAGCACTATATGTAACACAGAATTATTTTTTTTAAGGTTTCACAATCACACTTCATAACTACTAAAGTTAGTTCTGAACTAACTAGTTCTGAAACCACATCATGTTGCTACACACCAATTATACGCTCATGTGTGTGTGCGTGCTAAATCGCTTTAGTCCTGTCTGACTCTGCAATCCCATGGACTGCAGCCTGCTAGGCTCCTTTGTCCATAAGATTCTTCAGGCAAGAATACTGGAGTGGGTTGCCGTGCCCTACCCCAGGGGATGTTCCCAACCCAGGGACTGAACCTGTGTCTGTTACCTCTAACCTGCATTGACAGGCAGCTTCTTTACCATTAGAGCCACCTGGAAAGCCCTTACATGCTCAGACCGAGTTCTTACTGGCCAAAGTTCTGAAATGCTGTGCTATTATATATGCCAGGATTCTGTATCTCGTAAGATTCTCATTGGCCAAGGTCATAGAATTAGGCGAGATTTCAACCCAAAATTCTAGATTCACATAAAATTCTAACAAGCCAAAATTCAGAATCACAAAATCCAATAAACCAACCTTCCCAAACCACATGAGATTCTTTTGATCAAGCATTCAGAATTACATGAGAATCCTATCAGAGAACAACGTTTCAGACTCACGCAGGATTCCTATAGGCCAAGGTGCATGGAGATCAAGATTCCAGAATTACCCTACATTTCTTATGGACTAGGCTTCCACAAGCAGCCAATAGTCTTGTAAGCAAGTTTCTGAAAAACCCAGTGTTAACGCAGTAGTATTCTGATAGCCGGGTTCCTGGAATCAAGAGTATTTCTTTCATGCTAAGTTGTAAAACATAATTCTTGCCGTTAAGTATGTTCTACTCTGATAACACTAAGACACCAGGTAATTGAGAGACTTGCATGATGTTTTATATTTATGCTTATGAGGCTCAACTGTCATGTAGCACCATTTGCTGGTTCATTTAACCAATTTTAATGGCACACATTCATAGGATTTAGGTATGGGGAAAAAAGAGAACATTTCCTACACAAGAACTTCAATTATATTGAGGGGAACACAGAAGTAAACGGAAATCTAAGTACACAATTCTTTTTCTCACTTTGATGAGACATGCTATCTTTGCCCCTGGGTTATCTGCTTTATCTCAGGTCCTCATCTTTATGAATCCCCCAATCCCAAGTTCGGTTTAGCTTACCCTTGTGGTTCTTCTGGAAGACTCTCGGTTTTGTTCCTTACAGATATAGGTCTGTGTATTTCTCTATCACCCTTTAAGCGCATTGGGAATGGATAATGGAGGTATTTCCTTCTTACTTCTTTGAAGTTCTTGGTCATATATCATTTTCCAAACTAGGACTTTTCTAATTACCATAATGAAAACTGCAGTCCTGTCCCTTTCACAGCCCTTCATCCTCTGCTCCACTTTTCCCTTTTTCCATAGCACTTACCACTTTCTATTATACCATAAAGTTGTATTTTTTATGTTTACTATGTATTACCTGGGACTTCCCTGGTGGCTCAAACAGTAAAGAATCCACCTGTAATATAAGAGACACAGGTTCAATCCCTGGGTTGGGAAGATCTCCTGGAGAAGGGAATGGCTACCCACTCCTGTATTCTTGCCTGGAGAATTCCATGGACAGAAGAGCCTGGGGTGCTACAATCCATGGGGCTGAAGAGTCGGATAGGACTGACTGACTAACTTATTTCACTTTCATTATTACCTGCCTCACTCTCTAGGTCATGAGGGAAGTCATCTAAACATGTTTGGGCCACTGATCTCTAAAGCAACACTAAGACAGTGCCTGGAATATCTAGCACTCAAAAAATATCTTTTAAACAGTAAGTGTGAAAATCACAATATTATTTATTAAGTTGGAGTATTTAAGGACAAGAGAAGTTTTTGGATTCTATATTGACTTCCTTGTTCTATATATTCAGTCTTCCTTATGAATATAGTCTTTTATTTGTACTAAAAATCATTTTTTTCCCATGGAATCAATTTTTTTTTTGGTAATTTCCATGAAAGGATACACATTTATTTAAAAAAGGGATTTGTCTCCTATTTTCTTTAGATTCTGCAAAGTTCCTAGCATGGGACTATCAGCTCTTAAATATCAGCTGAGAAAGAACTTGTTTGATAAACCATACTTCCATTGGTCTTAAATATGCTAAATTTTAATCATTAGATTATTTAAATTAGAAAAATTAATAAATTAGTACTGTCTTGTGGCCAAAATGCTTTGAAATGGCTTTCTGAAAATTGGCTATAATTACTATAATGTGCACTTTAAAAATTAGTAAGAGAAATAATAATTATACTAGTACTCTTAAACTTGTTATTCTAAATATATTTAGTTCTCTTGGGTATACACCTAGAAAAGGAATTAGTGGGTCATAAAGTAGACATACATTCAACTTTACCAGATATTGCCAAACTGTCTTCACAAGTGTTCAAATCAATTTACACGCCCACCAGCAGTGTATCAGAGTTTTGGCTGTTCTATCATTATAGCTTTCAACATCTGGAGAGCTTTTTATTGCCAACATAGTTTTTCAAGGGTAATGAGACTATGACTTAATGAACTGAACTAGCAATTATTTTTCATGGTAATAGTGGAATATTATGGTGCCACTGGTTTAGAAATTCTTTGTTTACGACAAATTTTAGGACCTATTAGTGAACATTATGGAAAAGGGTTTTGGGGTGAGCATGTATTTTAAACATGTGACATGCAACCATGGCTGCATGTGATGATTATGTTTGTTAGATAACTGAGTTATAAGGGGATATATGACTTAGAAGGGAGAAGATATTTCATACAGGGTTTTAATAAATTAACAGGCAACTGTGAAGTGAAAAGCAATGAAGTGAAAAGCTGTGTAGCAAAATCTCTATCTTAGAAGTATATCAACAAGTCAAAGTATGACATGTCTGTGGCAACACACGCCAAACTGCACCATTATGACAAAAGAATGCACAGTTAAGATGCTTCCAAAACTGTTCCTTCACACAAATCCCTTGCTCGTTGATTCTCACCATAATTACTAGTTTACTTCTTTTTCTCCAATCCCGATCTTACGCGTCTTTTCTGGTCCATTTAAAATTCTGTCCTCTTTTACAGGGACTTCCTAGGTGGCTCAGTGGCGAAGAATTTGCTTGCCAACGCAAGAGACGCAGGAGATGGGGCTTCATTCCCTGGGTCGGGAAGATCCCTTGGAGAAGGAAATGGCAGCCTGCTCGAGTATTCCTACCTGGAGAATTCCACAGACAGAGGAGCCTGGCAGGCTATAGTCCATGGGGTCACAAAGAGTTGGATGTTACTGAGCACCTCTCTTACAATGGTTCCAGAACTTTTCCTGCACACAATGCCACAAAGCTCTTCCTCGGTGCTTGTGATTGGTCTGTTCTTATTTTCTGTTTTTTCCTGATTCAGTCTTGGAATGTTGTACTCTTCTGAGAACTTGTCTTTTTCTTCCAGGTTGTCCATTTTATTGGTGTATAGTTGCTTATAGTACTCTCTTATGATCCTTTGTATTTCTGTGGTGTCAGAACTTTTCCTTTTTTATTTCTAATTTTGTTGATTTGAGTCTTCTTTTTTCTTTTAATGTGTCTGGCTAATGGTTTATCTATTTTGTTTATATTCACAAAGAACCAGCTTTTAGCTTTATTATTCTTTGCTACAGTGTTCTTCATTTCTTTTTCATTTATTTCTGCTCCAGTCTTTAAGATTTCTTTCCTTCTACTAACTTTGGGGTTTCTTCAAAGCTGTTTCTCTGAATTGCCATGATACCAAAACAAAAAAATAATCACCATGATACCAACAAGCAAGGAAAGCAGTTCATCCTAAAGGAAATCAGTCCTGAATATTCATTGGAAGGACTGAGGCTGAAGCTGAAACTCCAATACTTCAACCACCTGATGTGAAGAGCTGACTCATTTGAAAAAACCCTGATGCTGGGAAAGATTGAGGGCAGGAAGAGAAGGGGATAACAGAGGATGAGATTGTTGGATGGCATCACTAACTCAATGGACATGAGTTTGGGTGGACTCCGGGAGTTGGTGATGGATAGGGAGGCCTGGCTTGCTGTGATTCATGGGGTCGCAAAAAGTTGGACACGGCTGAGCGACTGAACTGAACTGATACCATATGCCTGATGTTATATACGGCCTCTGGCTGGTCTTCAGTTGTTTATATGCAATTATTCTGATACAGACCAGTTAAAAAAGCATATGATATGCTCCTCATATAAGGTATTAAATTCCAATAATGTGCCAATCCCTTAATTCAGAGTTATGAATCTCCCTTTCACAGCTGAGGAATCAGGCCCAGTTAGGTTTACTTACATTCTAAGAACATACAGCTGGTAAGTGGTGGAGCAGAAATTCAGTCCCTAAACTTCTTAATTAATTAGTTTGTAATTCAGCTTAACACTTCCAAGGTATCAGAAATGGAGAGAAAAATTAAACATAGAATTAAGAATTTTCCATTTTTCTAGGATAAATATTAAGACTTAAAACAGACTATGTATTGTTCTAGGTATGCATGAAAGAGATAGCATTAGAAACAAGAATTTTTATTTTCAGAATTATTTCAAATTCCATCAGTTCATAGTTAAATGATGTATATGTGTGAACACAAACATTCGTACAGTTGAAGAAGACATCATAATTTTATTCACTATCTATTTGGTCTATTATTAGAGTGTACAGTGTCACATTTGTGAGATATATGCTCATGTGTTTTTAAAATACCTCACTGTTTGACAATTTGAGTTGTGTATGTTTTTAAATATATTGTTCCAATTAACCTATTTTAGAAGTACAGATTGTAATAATAAAATATCTGTCTTGGCCAATCATTACCCTCATTTTATTAGACAAAGTTGGAAATAATCAAATACCATGGTGAATCTTAAAGGTTACATCAAAGAACATTATATCAATTCCATATTATACAATGCATGTCTTGTTTAAATTAAATTTATTTCAGTCAGATTCTTCCTGTGGGCATGTTTCTTCCAAATTATTCCACTCCCTCCATCAAGTCTATCCTCAAATACTAACTTCTCAAGGAGGCTTAACCTAACCATGCTATTTAATACTGCAACCTGAAATTCCCATTCTTTATCTCCTTTATCCTGTCTTGCATAGTACTTCTTTTCTAATACACTATATAGTTTACTTATTTTTATTCTTTATTGCTCTCTCTTCTCATTCACTTGTAAGCTCCATGAAGGCAAACTCTTTGCATGTTTTGTTCACTATGTTCCCAGGTACTTAGAACTAGGCCTAGTATGTAACTGGTACACAGTAAATATTCATTGAACTCATACCTATACCTATATGAACAAATAATTAAAATTATAACACTAAAACTCACATAAAAACCAGGAATTACCTCCTAAAAATTCTGAATTCTGAGCTTATCAGCTGAGAACATTCAGTTTCAGAAATCACTAAATTCATAATGTAAGTATTTTATTTGGTTTATGTCTTGGTTAACAAATATAAAGTTGTAGGCTTTTCATCTCTGGCACATTTATAGCCATTTTGAGTACATCTTTCCTTTAACTTTGAAGTGAAGTGAAGTGAAGTGAAGTCGCTCAGTCGTGTCCGACTCTTTGCGACCACATGAACTGTAGCCTATCAGGCTCCTCCATCCATGGGATTTTCCAGGCAAGAGTGCTGGAGTGGATTGCCATTTCCTTCTCCAGGGGATCTTCCTGACCCAGGAATCGAACCCAGGTCTCCCGCATTGCAGGCAGATGCTTTACAGCTGAGCCACCAGGGAAGCCCCTCCTTTAACTTTAGATTTTTAAAATTAGCTATCTGTTTATCTATTTATTATGTATTTTAACAAAAATTATTCTAGTCATTTTTCTTGCTTGCCTGTGAATCCTTAGTTAGAAATTACAGTACATATTTTCTCTTCATCTCTCCAATCACCTGAAAGTTGATACAAACTGCTTTCTTTCACTACTGGAGATACTACCAGCCTGTGGGAAAACATATTTACAAGACAAATGGGCAAGCCATGAAAGAAAATTATGAGAATTAGTTTTGAGTTCTCACTTCATAAAACTTTCACTTGACATTCAGTCAAGCAGAATCATCTTCAGGACTTATGAATTTCTTGCATGATCTTCCTGGAAGCATGAAATGAACCTGCATTTTATCTAATGTCTCCACAAGTAGGAACATTAGAGTTTAATGGAAGACTGATAAGGACACAAAATCAAATGTTGCATTGCATGATATTAGATAAAAAATCCTTATTTCTTTTTAAAAACTGCTAAAAGAAATTATTTTGTTTACTGTTCTCCAAGCTTAGAAGACCGTTACCTCAATATTCTAAATCCTGTCACTCCTCCAATAATCAGCAACTTCGGAGAACTGGAGAGTTAGCAATAACTGAGAGGTAATCTAGTACTAATTCATTTGAATTCAGTTCAGTTCAGTTGAGTTGCTCAGTTGTGGCTGACTCTTTGCAACCACCTGAACTGCAGCATGCCAGGCTTCCTTGTCCATCACCAACTCCCGGAGCTAACTCAATCTCATATCCATAAAGTCAGTGATGCCATCCAACCATCTCATCCTCTGTCGTCCCCTTCTCCTCTCACCTTCAATCTTTCCCAGCATCAGAGTCTTTTCAAATGAGTCAGTTCTTTGCATCTGGATTGGATGCAAAGGCCTGCAGTTTCAGCTTCAGCATCAGTCCTTCCAATGAATATTCAGGACTGATTTCCTTAAGGATGGACTGGTTGGATCTCCTTCTAGTCCAAGGGACTCTCAAGAGTCTTCTCCAACACCACAGTTCAAAAACATCAATTCTTTGGTGCCCAGCTTTCTTTATAGTCCAACTCTCACATCCATACAGGACTACTGGAAAAACCATAGCTTTGACTAGACAGACTTTTGTTGGAAAAGTAATGTCTCTGCTTTTTATGCTTTCTAGGTTGGTCATAGCTTTTCTTCCAAGGAGCAAGCATCTTTTAATTTCATGGGTAGGCACTCTTTAACCTTAATATTACTAGATTATTCTGAACACTTTGAATTCAGCAAGCTTCTACAGCATTTTCCTGCAATGTTGAGCATTTACAGTTCAAATTATAAAATGTCTACTGTGATGGTAAATAAATGCAATGTCATATGTGAAATGATTTATCCAAATGTATAATTATAGAAATTTATTTTGTTAATAGCCAAAATTTACATTCTGAAAATTTATGAAATTCATACTTATTTTTTCTGCTATCCAGGGGAGAGTACTCTTGGGTGATTGCCACCAAGATATACATGTGAAATGTTAGTACCTCTCATTCCTTTTCCTCTAGTCCTTTTACCAGGGGTACATTACAAGTGGGAAGAGAGTATTAACTGGGGATACTGGGCTTCAGAGGTGGTGCTAGTGAAAAAGAACCCACCTACCAATTTAGGAGACATAAGAGACACAGGTTCAATTCTAGGGTCAGGAAGATCCCCTGGAGGGCATGGCAACCCACTCCAGTATTCTTGCCTGGAGAATCCCATGGACAGAGGAGCCTGGCAGGCTACAGTCAATTGGGTCACAAGGAGTTGGAGATGACTGAAGAGACTTAGCATGCACACATAAAGGTTATTTAGCTTCCAGCAGCTTAAATAAAACAGCTTGTCAGAACTACAAACACTTTGAATATCTAGAATACATTCAATGTTATATCTAAATGTGTTTTAAGGTCCTAAATCCTCCTATTGATTGGAACCAAAGAACATAGTGCTGCTGCTGCTAAGTCACTTCAGTCATGTCCGACTCTGTGCTACCCCATAGATGGCAGCCCACCAGGCTCCTCCGTCCCTGGGATTCTCCAGGCAAGAACACTGGAGTGGGTTGCCATTTCCTTCTCCAATGCATGAAAGTGAAAAGTGAAAGGGAAGTTGCTCAGTCGTGTCCGAATCCTTGTGACCCCGTGGACTGCAGCCCACCAGGCTCCTCCATCCATGGGATTCTCCAAGCGAGAGTACTGGAGTGGGTTGCCATTGCCTTCTCCAATGCACAAAAGTGAAAAGTGAAAGTGAAGTCGCTCAGTTGTATCTGACTGTTAGTGACCCCATGGACTGAAGCCTGCCAGGCTCCTCCATCCATGGGATTTTCCAGGCAAAAGAGTACTGGTGTGGTGGGTCATTACCTTCTCTGAAGAACATAATGATGGATATCAAATCCCTTGTGTGACAATAAAGGGGAACTGGAATGGACAGTGGGGGCACTTCTGTGTTTCTTTCTTATTATCAGATTTCTAAGCTATAAAAGATACTAGATAAAAGATGTATTAGCTTTTAAATTAAAAGGAAATATTCTACATGATCAATACCTAAAATGAATATTCTTTCTTGACAGTACCATCAAGTTCGCTAAAAAGAGTTCATGTGGAAAGGATTCTAGATGGCAGTGTTAGAAATTATATTAATATTATATTTATACTACCTTTTCCCATAATTTTGTGGCTTTCTTCCTCTTTTGTTTCTAATAGTGAATATATGAATGAATAAATAAATTTAATTATATTTAATATTCTGGGAGAATTAAATCAAGATTTTTTCTAGACATTGTTCATCTACTGCGACTTATTTTTCAAATGGAGTATGACAATATGCTCTTTACAAAGGTAGCCATAGTGAATATCTGGGCCAACAAATGTGTCTGAGATAAATTTTCACATCCCTAAGGCCACTAATTGTTTTCTTAAACCGCCACATTCTTACACTGTTTTTTCTTTCCTTCCCCAGTCTTTATGTTTTGCCTACCCCTTTAAAAAGACTTCCTCAGCGATCAATGTAAAGAAATAGAGGAAAACAACAGAATGGGAAAGACTAGAGATCTCTTTAAGAAAATTAGAGATACCAAGGGAACATTTCATGCAAAGATGGGCTCGATAAAGGACAGAAATGGTATGGACCTAACAGAAGCAGAAGATATTAAGAAGAGGTGGCAAGAATACACAGAAGAACTGTATAAAAAAGATCTTCACGACCCAGATAATCACAATGGGTGTGATCACTCACCTAGAGCCAGACATCCTGGAATGTGAAGTCAAGGGGGCCTTAGAAAGCATCACTATGAACAAAGCTAGTGGAGGTGATGGAATTGCAGTTGAGCTATTTCAAATCCTGAAAGATGATGCTGTGAAAGTGCTGCACTCAATATGCCAGCAAATTTGGAAAACTCAGCAGTGGCCACAGGACTGGAAAAGGTCAGTGTTCAATCCAATCCCAAAGAAAGGCAATACCAAAGAATGCTCAAACTACCACACAATTGCACTCATCTCACACGCTAGTAAAGTAATGGTCAAAATTTTCCAATCCAGGCTTCAGCAATACGTGAACCATGAACTTCCAGATGTTCAAGCTGGTTTTGGAAAAGGCAGAGGAACCAGAGATCAAGTTGCCAACATCCGCTGGATCATGGAAAAAGCAAGAGAGTTCCAGAAAAACATCTATTTCTGTTTTATTGACTATGCCAAAGCCTTTGACTGTGTGGATCACAATAAACTGTGGAAAATTCTGAAGGAGATGGGAATACCAGACCACCTGACCTGCCTCTTGAGAAACCTATATGCAGGTCAAGAAGCAACAGTTAGAACTGAACATGGAACAACCGACTGGTTCCAAATAGGAAAAGGAGTACATCAAGGCTATATATTGTCATCCTGCTTATTTAACTTATATGCAGAGTACATCATGAGAAACGCTGGACTGGAAGAAACACAAGCTGGAATCAAGATTGCTGGGAGAAATATCAAAACCTCAGATATGCAGATGACATCACCCTTATGGCAGAAAGTGAAGAGGAACTAAAAAGCCTCTTAATGAAAGTGAAAGAGGAGAGTGAAAAAGTTGGCTTAAAGCTCAACATTCAGAAAATGAAGATCATGGCATCTGGTCCCATCACTTCATGGGAAATAGATGGGAAACAGTGGAAACAGTTTCAGACTTTATTTTTTGGACTCCAAAATCACTGCAGATGGTGACTGCAGCCATGACCAACCTAGATAGCATACTGAAAAGCAGAGACATTACTTTGCCAACAAATGTCCATCTAGTCAAGGCTATGGTTTTTCCTGTGGTCATGTATGGATGTGAGAGTTGGACTGTGAAGAGGGCTGAGCACTGAAGAATTGATGCTTTTGAACTGTGGTGTTGGAGAAGACTCTTGAGGGTCTCTTGGACTGCAAGGAGATCCAACCAGTCCATCCTAAAGGAGATCAGTCCTGCGTGTTCAATGGAAGGACTGATGCTGAAGCTGAAACTCCAATACTTTGGCCACCTCATGTGAAGAGTTGACTCATTGGAAAAGACTCTGATGCTGGGAGGGATTGGGGGCAGGAGGAGAAGGGGACGACAGAGGATGAGATGGCTGGATGGCATCACCGACTCAGTGGACGTGAGTTTGGGTGAACTCCGGGAGTTGGTGATGGACAGGGAAGCCCGGCGTGCTGTGATTCATGGGTTGCAAAGAGTCAGACATGACTGAGCGAATGAACTGAACTGAACTGAACTGAACTGAACTCCTTTCCAACTCTTTCTTCTCCTTGTACCCCAAAGGCAGAGAGAGCGCTGGTAAGAAAATCGGAATACACTTAAGGAATTATGTAAACAAACTTTCCTCTACCAAAGTCCTGTGCTTTCAAGTTAGTTGAAGGCAGATTCCATGGGTTTTACACCATTTTCTCTCTGTAATATCTAATAGACTCTTTTTTGCATTGGTGCACAATAATAATGTTATTTCATTTTGTAGATGTTGACAGGAAAAATTGGAATTGAAGATCGGGAGAATAACATGAAGTTATTGTGGTCACTGTAGTACTAAGCATGAGATTTGTTTATTTTGAACCCAGCAGAACTAAAGAAATAAAGAAAAGGGAATAGAATACCCAACTTACAGATACCTTCTGCTGAAATGCCTGTAGGCACATAGATGCCACATTAGGAAAAATCAGAAGGTGCCTCAAAGACAAGTTTCTCTAGATAGCAAAGACTGATTATAATTTTCTCTAGTTTCATATTTTAATTTGGAGCTGCTCAATAAAATGTATGATTGATTGGCTGATGAGAGAAGGGAAAGTGAAAGCTATGTTATATGCACACAGAATGCACATAGGGGAACTTTGAAAAATTGGCACTCAGGACTTTCCATTAGAAGGCAAGTGCAATGAAAGAGAAACTTATTTTACAAGGAAAAACCAGAAAAAAAAAAAGAGCAGGGAAAAATGAACTTGATAAAATAGCACAGAAATGCTAAGATGGACTCAGTGCTGTACACATAACCTATAGAAAAGAAGTAAATGAAAATTAGTGGTGTGTGTTAGGAGGGTTAAGATACTCAAATCAAAAGGGGAAAAGGAAGAACATGGGAGAAAGGTAAAGAAGGATTAGAGGACCAAAAGCTTTAGAAGTAAACAGGGTTTCATTTGTAAACCAGTGAGCCAGTCTGACAGGTGAGGCAGGCTGAGGCACTTGAAAGATCTCATTCAACGGCTGGCATTACCGAATGCCCAGCTGGGTCTGAACAAGAGTAGTTTTAAACAGGGACATTGTTCTAAGGAAATCTTAAGTTTCAAGTGCCCTCCAATGCAGCCTTATAAATCTTGAACAGCATCAATATTCACCAACCACAGGCAATCAGCATTACTCCAGAATTTGCTGGACACAGCAAGTCCTTGATAGGGAATATTCTAATTTGGATGGCTGGACCTCTGCTCAGGATTTACATGTATTGATGACATGCAAATCAGTTTAGTGCAGTCTCATCAACAGCATAAATTAAGTGCATCCTGTTGTGGGGATTATCTTGGAAACAGAGAATGTCACCTTCAGTATGCCTATGGTCTGGAGATGAGCAGTCCGTCTCTGAGTGAGGGAGAGTGAAAAACAGTCCAAGAGCATCTTCTCACTATTGACTGGCTGCCTGCATGCTTCTTTACGTTAAATGACTGACTACTCACATAAAATAGCTTGGCTCAGAATAATTTTCTTTTTAACATCCATTCAGAGAGACGAGAGATTCAAAGATAGCATTTTGATCTAGAATCCCTGATACTGCACGTAGGCAAATCATAGGAGAAGATAATGCTCAATTCTAACCTTTGTTTAACGAGTGCATATTTCATTAACAAATGATACCCATTAGCACTGGACACATGCTTTGTATATGAGTAAGGATGGATTTACAACTTCCTGTTACACATTCTAAGTAAGTTAGTAAATAAACGGCTAAAGGCTCCAATGAGAAAAATCACAAAATTGTATGACAAATATAAGAAAAAAATCCTTTGGTTTAGGAAGTACTACCTGTGACTGATATTTTTAAGAATTTATAAACCATGCCTGGCAACAGCTAATTAAAGGAAATTCACATACAGTTCACTTTACAGAGTAAAGACATTTTCCATTGAGTTTGCAATTGCTCTCAATACACATTATCCAGCCAGCTTATTGGACATCGTCAATGAAAAATAATCTTTAAAGTCTGGATTTAATAACAGACAAAAGAAAATGAAGAGAGTATTCCTGAGGCCTAATGACATGTGGACTAGTCAAGTGTGTACCTGTGTGAAGTAGATGAATGTGGCATCTACCATGCTGGGGGTTGAAGACATGTGCTTACAGTAATGGGTAAGGACAAGTCAAAGTGTTTGGTGGAGAGTTGGGAGTTGTGTGCAGCTGATGGAAGCTGTGAACTCGGTAATGTAGGACAGTATTGAACGGAAATGGCATAAACAGAATGGCATCTCTACCAAGGACAGAGGAACATCAAGCATATTGCAATGAGGGTATATGGGGAGCAGAGAATAGAAGTGGAGGTCAGAGATAAAAGGACAAGTTTAAAATAATGTGAAACAAGAATGGGGATTTTCATGTTCTGATGATTAGGTGCCCCCTGAAACGAAGACTATGAAGAACTCAGTTCTTTGCACCTGTGTTCCACAACACCAGCAGCAATAAAAGCAGTAATGACAAAAGGTTATGAAGAAATACCGACCACAGAAGACTAAAAAAACAAACGCTAGTTTTCACCAAATGCAAAGGTATTTTGTCTCTTACGCCAGTGAAGCCAATGCGAGTCCCAGAAAAGAGGTGGAGGGGTCAAACTATGCATGCATTTGAATTTGTGCTAGGAACAAGTACAATGCATTATCACAATGTTGTTGCTGCTTTTTAGCATGTTGCTGCTAAGTCATGTCCAACTCTTTGTAACTCCATGGACTGTGGCCCACCAGACTCCTCTGTCCATAGGATTTCTCAGGCAAGAATACTGGAGTGGGTTGCCCTGTTCTTCTCCGGGAGATCCTCCCGACCCAGGGATTGAACCCGCATCTCCTGCATGAAAGGCGGATTCTTTAAAACTGAGCCACCAGGGAAGCCCTAATATCTTCTGTAATTAAAGATTATATCAAAATTAGAAATTCACTTTTTAAAGAACATGATTTTATTGTTTATTTTTTATTCATGTTTCCTTTCCTATTTTCCCTTCGTTATTAGCTATTAATACAATCAGTAATGACAGGTAACACTCAGAAGAAAGAAATTGCTCTTATCAAAGACATTTTAAGATGAGCTTCCATTTCACACTGACTGTTAAGAGTCAAATGAAGATACAAAGAGGATGCCAAGATTGGATTTATGACATATACTTTAAATAAAATCTACAAATATTGCTCATAAAATCATAGTGTTGTCATAACCATTCTTGCTGTCACCTACTGGAAGTTTTGCTCTTGATGCTTGTAAACTGAAAGCCACAGAAAAACGCTTTCTCTTTCAAGTGCAAAGCAACTATAAGATGAATAAGAAACCTGTTTATGTCAGATGAAAGTGCAACACTGCTTTAGCTTTCAGAGTTTTATCTTGATTAAAAGCCAAAACCTCTGTCAGGGAGCTGGGGAGCACAGTAGGCACCAACACCAGGATATGCTCACATGCATGTTAATATGAACATGGTCTGTAGAGCTTGGAGAGCTCGAGAGTCCAAGGCCCACTGGTGATTTAGTTTGAGAGGGATTAAGAAATTCCACTATGAGCTAGAGAACTATTCTGGGAATGGGGATGGCAGGCGGTGGCTGTGGGGGTCCTTAATCCTAAACTGGCTTCAGACAGCCTCCAAAGGAGGAGTATTTGCAGATTATCTGATTCATTTGTTGACTGGATTGTTTTAAAATTTTCCAATGTTGATGAGAAGTGATGTTATTTTCTTAATATTTCTATTTCAGTTCAGTTCAGTCGATTTAGGCAAATGTAAATAATAATAGTAATGGTTAATATCTGTTGAAAGTGAAGTCGCTTAGTCGTGTCCAACTCTGCGACCCCATGGACTGTAGCCTACCGGGTTCATCTATCCATGGGATTTTCCAGGCAAGAATACTGGAGTGGGTTGCCATTTCCTTCTCCAGGAGATCTTCCCAAGTATTTGCCTACACTACAGTGAGCACTTTATACATATTAATAAGGCTGTATAAAGAAAGCCTTTTATTACTTCCATTTTATAAGGGAGCAAGCTGAGACACAAAAGTTTAGATGATTGCCTCAAGGACAAACTGCTAGTAAACTGAGAAACTCCATGAACCAGACAATCCAGCACCAGTTTTGCCATGAGCCTAAATTTTTGTGCATATGTTTTGAATTCTTGATAGGAGGAACCCATTCCTTTCCCTGTTGTGAAATGAGGGATTCTTGAAACAGTTCGAAGAAAGCACTAGTAAACTCAATCACTTTCCTCACTAAGTTCAGCTGTCCAACAAACACACAGGCATTCAACATCCCTTCATCTGAATTTTATGCAAAACCAAAAATACAGAAGTACAGGATATGCCAACATAGAGTATATCATCACATCTCCTCTGTTCTCCATTTTTAGCCTTGCTTCCTCTGAAAAGAGAACTTGTAAAACCATTGGGTCTCTGTGTGAGTCTTCCTTACTCAATCCTCATGCCTCCCTTTACCACCATGGTCAAAAGAAACAGTCCTGGAAAAGTTACAAAGAAAAGAATTACTGTTTCCTAGACATCTGGGCTATTTTGCATTCCTTCCCTGGAATTAATGAGATGCTAAGCATTACCTGTTTATCATCTCTGTCTTCTGTCCAATTGATCATAATCTATGATCTCATAGGAAACTGTTATTAAAATGTTTTGAGAGTATAAAGAGATGCAGCACAAATAGGAAAGCCTGGAAATTAAACCAAATGATATTTCTCGTTGGAATTTTAAAAATGAAATTATAGACAAGTAGGCATGGGCTGCCATCTCTGGAGTCGCACAGAGATGGACACGACTGAAGCAACTTAGCAGCAGCAGCAGCAGGCATGGTCTTTATTTGTAATAAAGTCACAGGAAGCAAAACCCTCATCAATCTATTTACCAACAATGAAACTCAAAGATGCCACTTCACTAACTCTTTAAACATGATGTAGGTACTACATCCATTGGAGAAACTAAAAGAAGTTATCTATTTGCAGATTTTTAAAAATCTCATAATTCTTTAAACAACACTGTTCTTTTGGAACCTCCTAAATAAATGTAAAAAAGGAAAAAGCAGGAGAAATCACACATTTATGTCTCATCATTTTGCAGGTGAATGATTCAGTTTTCAAAAAGATTACAGTTGATCCACAAAACAAAATGCTTTGTACTTCTCTATCTAAAGAATTAAATAACAAAGCACCTTTGAGAAAAGGTGAGAATACAGGCAACAGTCTTTTCTTCTGTTCTATTTACTATCTTAAAGCCTTAAGATAAGGTCTCACATTGATTCTGACAAAGCTAGCCTATGTTTCTCCCCCCTGCTTCCCATGTGTCCTCTGTCTCCTAATTATCCTCTAAACACAAAGAGACTCATACTGGAGCTGCTATTGAGCACTGCTCCAAATAACTGAATACTTGTCTGATGGCATGAGTAACAGGCACGATAGTGTGGTGCTTCACATTGTTAACTAAGTACTCTCACATCGATTACCATTTTTTTACCTCTTAAGCAATGATGTCTCAGTCTTAATTTCTAGATACCATTCATCACTAAAAGGAACCAGGACTTCTTGGTAAGAAGGGGGTAACCCCAGGTCTGGGGCAAGGAAAGTTGAGAGTCCCTGGACATCTTGCTGTCCCATAAAACAGGGAAGTGCTGAAGGATTAATGGGGTTTGTCAGAAGGACAACAGCACTTTCTTGGAAGGGCTCTCAGTGGCCAAACTTGAGATAATGTAGGCATCAAACGCAATAATGATGGCACTAGATCATAAGGCAACTTGTCAAATAAAATATATTAGCCAAAAGTGATACTCTATCAGAAGTAGAGGATGGGACAGAACAGATGGAGAGAGGGAGAGAGGCAAGACAGAGAGACAATCCTAGAGAAGGGGAGTGGTGGAAAAGTCTTCTTTAGGGAAGAATGCTAATTAACAGGAGTACAATGATGCTTTACTGTCTGAGCCACCAGGGAAGTCACATGTATATACATATTCAAATTATCATAGCATCCTTCAATATAACAATTAGCACAGGCAAGAATCATGAATTTATGCTGAAACTATTGGGTGAAAGGTTGCTAGGAAAAGATATTCCCGTGACCTCAAAGTATCATCTTCTTCATTACAGGGGGAGAAAGGTGCTTTAAAAAAAACTGAGTGCCAGGAAGTTCCAAGATTGCCTATTCCCCCTCCCTACCCTAAAATATACTCTGAAACTAATCATGAGGAAACTAACAAAAAATTCCATCGTGTGGAATATTCTACAAGACCCCTGGTCTGAAATTTCCAGAAACATTAATGTTATGAAAAAAACATAAAAGGTGGGAGTTCTCCATTAGATTAAATGAGACTATAGGAACATGGCACCCTGATTGATTCTTGAGTTAAAAGAAAAAAAAAAAAAAAAAAGGAATAAGGGACATTTTGGAGACAATTCAGGAAATCTAAATATGGGTTGCATATTAGATGATATTATTGAATATACTGTAAACTTATTTCTGGTAATGGTGCTGTGGACCTGAGAAGGTCTGGGTGTTTAAAGAAAACAAAATGAATATTTTAAGGTGAAGGATCATAATGTCTGCGACTTTCAAATGGATGAGAAGAAAACTGAGCATACAGATAATATATTGTAAGAGAAGGGTAACATTAATATGGTAACACATTAACCACCAGTATGTAGTGAAGAATACACGAACATTTATTGTGCTATTCTTTCAACCTTTCTAAAGCTGTAAAATTATTCAAAATAAGACACTGAGAAAATAAAGATGCTGTTTATGTTGTAAAAAGCTTACAATAAAGTGGGGAAGAAAGGTGGGTTAAAATATTTCGAGTTCAATGTCATCAGTCCTTCAATAGTTTCTCATAGGAACCCAGGAAAGCACAGGGCAGAATAAGCTGGATTCTAATTCCGTGTCCTGAGGCCACAACCCTGACCTTCTTCTACTCTCCTGCACTGCTCCTCTGACCCTTATGCTCA
The DNA here is from genome assembly GCF_016772045.2 of Ovis aries. Taxonomy (NCBI): domain Eukaryota; kingdom Metazoa; phylum Chordata; class Mammalia; order Artiodactyla; family Bovidae; genus Ovis; species Ovis aries. The sequence goes on along the minus strand of NC_056055.1, from coordinate 211,271,945 downwards.
TCTTGAATATTTTCACCTGCCTAATGAAAGCAGCATTGGACTTAACTGTCACCAACCTGACACACTCATAACCAGGAGTCATTTCCACTTTGGCTCAGCCTCTTCATTCTTTCTGGAGCTATTTCTCTGCTCTTCTCCAGTAGCATGCTGGACACCTACCAACCTGACGGGCTCACCATTCAAAGTTATACCTTTTTGTCTTTTCATACTGTTCATGGGCTTCTCAAGGCAAGAATGCTGAAGTGGTTTGCCATTCCTTTCTCCAGTGGACCACATTTTGTCAGAACTGTCCACTATGACTCGTCCATCTTGGGTGGCCCTATGTGACATGGCTCATAGCTCATTAAGTTACACAAAGTTGTGATTCATGCGATCATTTTGGTTAGTTTTCTGTGATTGTAGTTTTCATTCTGCCTGCCTTCTGATGGATGCAGATAAGAGGCCTGTGCAAGCTTCCTGATGGGAGGGATTGGCTGTGGGCAAAACTGGGTTTTGCTTTGGTGGGGGAGGCCATGCTCAGTAAATCCTTAATCCAATTTTCTGCTTATGGGTGGAGCTTTCTTCCCTTCCTGTAGTTTGGCCTGACAGTGGTAGGAGTAATGGTGACCTCCTCCAAAAGGATTTATGCCAGCACACTGGGCCTCCCAGGACTACTGCTGTCAATGTCTCTGAGCCCAGAGCAGGCCACTGTCAACCCACAACTCCACCAGAGACTCCTAAACACTCACAGGCAGGTCTGGCTCAGTCTCTTGTGGGGTCACTGCTCCTTTCTCCTGGATCCTGGTATACACAAGGATTTTGTGTGTGTGTGCGCTCTCCAAGTCTCTGTTTCCCCAGTCCTGTGGAAGTTCTATAGTCAAATCCTGCTGAACCTCAAAGTCAGATTTCCTGGGGATTTTCCGACCCTTTGTTGGATCCCCAGGTCAGGAAATTTGTCACGGGCCTAGAACATTCACAACAGTACACGTACTTCTTTGGTATAATTGTTCTCCAGTTTGTGGATCGCCCACCTGGTGGCTCTATGGTGGGGCTAATGGCAACCTCCTCCACAAGCAATTATGCCACATCTCCCCTTTGCCAGAGCCTTGGTCCCTGAAGCAGGCTACTACTGACCCATGCCTGTGCAGGTGACCCTCAAACACTCACAGGCAGGTCTGGCTCAGTCTCTTGTGGGGGTCACTGCTCCTTTCCCTGGGTCCCAGTGCACAGTTTTGTTTGTGCCCTTCAAGCATCTGTACTACTCATTGGAAAGACCCTGATGTTGGCAAAGGTTGAGGGCAGGACGAGAAGGGGGAAACAGAGGATGAAATGTTGGATGGCATCATCAACTCAATGGACATGAGTTTGAGCAAATTCCAGGAGATAGTGAAGGACAGGGAAGCTTAGCTTGCTGCAGTCCATAGCGTTGCAAACTGTCAGACCCACTAAACAACAACAAATAAAAACAGATCTAATCCAAACTGAAGACCACTTGACTCATCCTCAGCTCCCAGACCCCTTTGGATCTAGGCCTTCTAAAGATTCAAAAACAAGAAACTCATTTGACAGACTAATTTTAGCATTGTAAGCCCACTTGAAAGATCAGTGAAGCTCCCAGTGATATCTGATACTGGAATTTGATAGCAGCTATGCTGGACAAGACTGTTCATGCCAGATTCACTCTTGTATATGACTATATTTTGTTGGAATATGGCAGTTTAAATAGAAAGAAAGAATTTTCCTGCTATTTACCTTTATACTATCTGTGAAGAACTAGACAATAGTCTTCTCTTCTAACCAGATACATTCTCCCATCAGAATAACATTCTAGACTGTTTTAATTTCTTAATTCTTTCAACACAGTCAAGAAGATGACATAAGTTGCCTGATCTCATGATTAGAATGAAAAGTAATAGAATTTAAGAATTTAGATGAACCTCAATAGTAATTCATTGAATGTATTTTGAATTAATAGTGAATGTGAGAAGGTGATTTTTCAAAGGCTACGGTGCATTACTAATGTCTTTACCACATTAATTTTTTAATTAAGATTTTATTGTTTTAGAGCAGTCTTAGGTTTACAGCAAATTGAGGGGAAGATACTGATACTTCCTATACACTTCCAGCCTCCATACACGCACAGCCTTTCCTTGTATCCGTATTCCCCATTTCTCTCTAAAGTGGTACATCTGTTACAACTGATGAACTACACTGACGCATCATAATTACCCAATGTCCGTACTTCACATTATGGTTTGACCATTCCTGTTGTACATTCTATAAGCTTGGACAGGTATATTACAAGATGTATCTATTAATATAGCAGCATATAGAGTATTCTCACTGCTCTGAAAGTCCTCTGGGCTCTACCTATTCAGCCCTCCTTCCTGTTTCTGGTTCTCTCCACCAACCCCTGGCTACCATTGATTTTTAACTGCCTCCATATTTTTTAGCTTTCCAGAATGTCATCAAGTTAGGATCATACAAAGTCTGTCACCTTTTCACAGTGGCTTTATTCACTTAGTAATATGTATTTCAGATGAAGTTTTCTCTATGTCATCTCATGGCTAGATAGCTCATTTCTTTCTAGCATTGAATAATATTCCATTGACTGGGTATACCATAGTTTGTTTATTCATTTACCTACTGGAGAATATCTTGTTTGCTTCCAAGTTTTGGTAATCATGAATAAAAGCTACTATAAACACCCATATGCAAAGCTGGTGTGAACATACATTTTCAAATTCTTAGGGTTAATACCAAGGAACATGATTACTGAATCATTTAGTAGAATTATGTTTAGTTATGTAAGAGACCTCCAAACTGCCTTCCAAAATGACTACCATTCTGCATTCACACCAGCAGTGAATAAGAGTTCCCATTGCTCCATATGTCCTGACCAGCATTTGGTGTTGTCAGTGTTTCAGAGTCTGACCATTCTAACAGATGTGTAGTCATGTATAGGAAAATTTCACTGTTGCTCTAATTTTCACTTCTCTAATGACATAAATATAGAGCATCTTTCAAAATAATTATTTACCATCTGTATATCTTTTTGTGATGAGGTATCTCTTAAGGTTCTTGGCCTATTTTTAAATTGGGTTGTTTGTTTTCATATTATTGAATTTTAAGAGTTCTTTGCATATTTTGTATACCAGTCTTCTATCAGATGTGTCTTTTGCAAATAGTTTCTCCAACTTTATGACTTATCTTCTCATTCTCTTAACATTCTCATTTTTAGAATAGAAGGTTTCAATTTTAATGAAATCCAGCTTATCCATTATTTCTTTTATGATTCATGTCTTTGGCGTTATATCTAAGAAAGGTCACCATACCCAAGATCATCTAGGTTTTCTCCTGATATCTAATAGGAATTTTATAATTTTGTATTTTTACTTAGGTCTGTGATATATATTTAGCCAATTTTCATAAAAGGTATAAGATCTGCATCCAGATTCCTTTTTTTTGTTTGTGGCTGTCCAATTGTTCCAGCACCATTTGTTGAAAAGACTATCTTTGCTCCATTGTATTGCCTTTACTTCTTTGTCAAAGGCCAGTGACGGTATTTATGAGTGTATTTCCAGGCTTTTTATCCTGTTCTGATTGATCTGTTGGTGTATCCTTTTGCAAAAACCACAGTGGTGTCTTAATTACTGTTACTCTATAGTAATTCTTAACACTGAGAAGTGTCAGTTCTCCAACTTTGTTAGTCTTCTTCAATATTGTGTTGGGTATTCTGGGCTTTTTGCTTCTCCATACAAACTTTAGAATAGAATCAATTTGTCAATATCCACAAGGTAACTTGCTGGAATTTAGATCAGAATTATATTGAATTTATAGCTCAGTTTGGAAAGAACTGACATCTTAACAATATTCAGTCTTCCTATTCAAGAATATGGAATATCTTTCCATTTATTTACTTCTTTGATATGTTTGATCAGAGTTTTGTAGTTTTCCTCATAGAGATCTTGTGCACATTCTGTTAGGTGTACATCTATTTAATTGTTTTTTTGAATGGCAACGTAAATGGTATTGTGTTTTTAGTTTCAAATTCCACTTGTCCAACTGACTTTTGTCAATCTTGTATCTTGTAACCTTGCTATAATCACTTAACTGGCACAGGAATTTTTTCTCAATTCTAATACATTGACTAACTTTGTATTTCCCTTAGAAGAATGACAAGAATTAAAGTTTACATTCCTTCAAGTTTACATTACATTACATTCCTGTTTTATTTTCTTTTGCATTGCTTAACAATTAAAAGAAAATCAGCAATTAGAGGTATCATTTTTTAAATGTGGTTTACAATACAGTCACATTTTAGAATTTTTAGAGAGTAGATTAGAACATTTCTGGGTTTAATATGCCAGCACTGACTGTAGTGGTTGTATGCTGGGTTATTGCTAACGGAAAGGGTTCTTTCCATGTTGATTGTTTCTTCCACTGTGTATTTCTTTTTTTTTTTTTTTAAATAAGCCAGATTATGTTTCTGTGTGTGTGTGTGTGTGTGTGTGTGTGTGTGTGTGTGTGTGTATGTGTGTGTGTATAAAGTACATCAGGCCAAGATCTGACATTATTTTTTAGTCCCTATGTTTTTCTCTAAGCAGTAGAGGGAAATATTGTTGCCCTTACTGTGTTTCAGACACTGTGTTCAGCACTTTACAAGGCTCACATAACACTTAAAAATTTAGGAGACAGGTACTATATTATCTCCATTTCATAAGTATTGAGATGGAAGCAGAGAAAATAACTTGCTCTCCCAAACAACAAACAGAATTGCAAATCATCAAAAGAAAGAATACTTTAAAACACTGGTCTAATCCCAACTTATTCTAAAGCAGAAAATCTTTTCCCAAACTACACTGTTAATAGGATAAGAACACAGCTGCTAAACCCTCTCTGCTTATGACTAACATGCTTTACAAACTACAGAAGTTAAGAATGTAACTAGAAAGGAGGCAAGAATATACAATGGAGTAAAGACAATCTCTTTAACAAGTGGTGCTGGGAAAACTGGTCAACCACTTGTAAAAGAATGAAACTAGATCACTTTCTAACACCGTACACAAAAATAAACTCAAAATGGATTAAAGATCTAAATGTAAGATCAGAAACTATAAAACTCCTAGAGGAGAACATAGGCAAAACACTCTCCGACATAAATCACAGCAGGATCCTCTATGATCCACCTCCCAGAATTCTGGAAATAAAAGCAAAAATAAACAAATGGGATCTAATTAAAATTAAAAGCTTCTGCACAACAAAGGAAAATATAAGCAAGGTGAAAAGACAGCCTTGGGAATGGGAGAAAATAATAGCAAATGAAGCAACTGACAAACAACTAATCTCAAAAATATACAAGCAACTTCTGCAGCTCAATTCCAGAAAAATAAACGACCCAATCAAAAAATGGGCCAAAGAACTAAATAGACATTTCTCCAAAGAAGACATACGGATGGCTAACAAACACATGAAAAGATGCTCCACATCACTCATTATTAGAGAAATGCAAATCAAAACCACAATGAGGTACCACTTCACACCAGTCAGAATGGCTGCGATCCAAAAATCTGCAAGCAATAAATGCTGGAGAGGGTGTGGAGAAAAGGGAACCCTCCTACACTGTTGGTGGGAATGCAAACTAGTACAGCCACTATGGAGAACAGTGTGGAGATTCCTTAAAAAATTGCAAATAGAACTACCTTATGACCCAGCAATCCCACTTCTGGGCATACACACCGAGGAAACAAGAATTGAAAGAGACACATGTACCCCAATGTTCATCGCAGCACTGTTTATAATAGCCAGGACATGGAAACAACCTAGATGTCCATCAGCAGATGAATGGATAAGAAAGCTGTGGTACATATACACAATGGAGTATTACTCAGCCGTTAAAAAGAATTCATTTGAATCAGTTCTGATGAGATGGATGAAACTGGAGCCGATTATACAGAGTGAAGTAAGCCAGAAAGAAAAACACCAATACAGTATACTAACACATATATATGGAATTTAGAAAGATGGCAATGACGACCCTGTATGCAAGACAGGAAAAAAGACACAGATGTGTATAACGGACTTTTGGACTCAGAGGGAGAGGGAGAGGGTGGGATGATTTGGGAGAATGGGAATTCTAACATGTATACTATCATGTAAGAATTGAATCGCCAGTCCATGTCTGACGTAGGGTGCAGCATGCTTGGGGCTGGTGCATGGGGATGACCCAGAGAGATGTTGTGGGGAGGGAGGTGGGAGGGGGGGTCATGTTTGGGAACGCATGTAAGAATTAAAAGATTTTAAAATTTAAAAAAATAAAAAAATTTAAAAAATTAAAAAAGAAAAGAATGTAACTAGATTTTAAATTTATTCTGAATGAAGGACAGGAGTAGAATATCAGCATTCCCCCATTTATGAAAAATATTAGATATTACTTGGGTTTCCTGGTAGCCCACAGAAATTTATTTAACTCATAATGTGGTTGAATTACAGTACAAAACTGAGATGAAAGTACTTTTTGGGAACACTATGCAGGAACACTCTAATGGCTTCACAGACGTGGAATGGACAAATGAACTGGACTGTAAAGTGAAGAATTAAAGCCGAATTTCTGTTGTGATCCCTTTATATTGAAAATTTATACGTAAGTGTCATCTTTATCAGAAAATTAGAACTTTTCCTGCAGTACTCTATGTTCTCAATTATCTCGATCCCAAGTATAAGCCTTGACATCAATAAACAACCCCATTCATCACATCTTTTCACTCTCATAGAATTTTCCATGATACAAAATTGTTTCCATTTCAGACTCCATTGAAACTCATCCCCACATCAGATTCTACTTCAACTTTTGAAACAAATAAACCAATAACTAAATTGAATGGAAATCTGCTAGCATATGAGCTTTCTCAGAATATATGCATTTATAAAGGGAAATAAATCCTTGTCTATCAAATGAACATCCCTGGAGTTCTAGGCAGTAATACAGATTCAAACAAAATAAGACATAAGATCATAAGATTAAGGATAATCATGATTGCACTGGGCAGTGAGCACTCTCCTATAAAAATCATCAGTTATTTTCTAGTTATTTAGTTAGAAGCCCTGTGAATCAAGACTATATGATTATATTTATTCACTCAAAGGTTAATCTTCAATTCTTTCTGAAACACTGAATCCTTTCTGAAACAAGGCAGAGAAACAAGCAAATAAACTAATAAATGTGTGCACGTGTGCATGTCTACAGACTGGTATCCCTTTGTAGTTCAGCTCAGTTCAGTTCAGTTGCTCAGTCATGTCCGACTCTTTGAGACCCCATGAATTGCAGCACGCCAGGCCTCCCTGTCCATCACCATCTCCTGGAGTTCACTCAGACTCACGGCCATCGAGTCCGTGATGCCATCCAGCCATCTCATCCTCGGTCGTCCCCTTCTCCTCCTGCCCCCAATCCCTCCCAGCATCAGAGTCTTTTCCAATGAGTCAACTCTTCACATGAGGTGGCCAAAGTACTGGAGTTTCAGCTTCAGCATCATTCCTTCCAAAGAAATCCCAGGACTGATCTCCTTCAGAATGGACTGGTTGGATCTCCTTGCAGTCCAAGGCACTCTCAAGAGTCTTCTCCAACACCACAGTTCAAAGGCATCAATTCTTTGGCGCTCAGCCTTCTTCACAGTCCAACTCTCACATCCACACATCACCACGGGAAAAACCATAGCCTTGACTAGACAGACCTTTGTTGGCAAAGTAATGTCTCTGCTTTTCAACATGCTATCTAGGTTGGTCATAACTTTTCTTCCAAGGAGTAAGCATCTTTTAATTTCATGGCTGCAGTCACCATCTACAGTGATTTTGGAGCCCAAAAAATAAAGTCTGACCCTGTTTCCACTGTTTCCCCACCTATTTCCCATGAAGTGATGGGACCAGATGCCATGATCTTCGTTTTCTGAATGTTGAGCTGTAAGCCAACTTTTTCACTCTCCATTTTCACTTTAATCAAGAGGCTTTTAGTTCCTCTTCACTTTCTGCCATAAGGGTGATGTCATCTGCATATCTGAGGTAATTGATATTTCTCCCAGCAATCTTGATTCCAGCTTGTGTTTCTTCCAGCCCAGTGTTTCTCATGATGTACTCTGCATAGAAGTTAAATAAGCAAGGTGACAATATACAGCCTTGACGTATTCTTTTTACTATTCAGAACCAGTCTGTTGTTCCATGTCTATTTCTAACTGTTGCTTCCTGACCTGCATACAGGTTTCTCAAGAGGCAGGTCAGGTGGTCTGGTATTCCCATCTCTTGAAGAATTTTCCACAGTTTATTGTGATCCACACAGTCAAAGGCTTTGGCATAGTCAATAAAGCAGAAATAGATGTTTTTCTGGAACTCTCTTGCTTTATCCATGATCCAGCAGATGTTGGCAATTTGATCTCTGGTTCCTCTGCCTTTTCTAAAATCAGCTTGAACATCTGGAAGTTCACAGTTCATGTATTGCTGAAGCCTGGCTTCGAGAATTTTGAGCATTACTTTACTAGCATGTGAGATGAGTGCAACTGTGTGGTAGTTTGAGCATTCTTTGGCATTGCCTTTCTTTGGGATTGGAATGAAAACTGACCTTTTCTAGTCCTGTGGCCACTATAGTTCAGTGCCTCGATAACATTTACCAGGGCATCCAAAGCAAACAGTCTTGACCGTCTACATAAAATTCATCAAGCAAACATTAAATACATTTTGAATTGTGTGTATGTATATGTATTCACCCCTCATGCAATCAGTACTGTCCAACTCTTTTGTGACACCATGGACTGTAGCACACCAGTCTCCTCTGTCGAAGGGATTTCCCAGGCAAGCATACCAGAGTGAGTTGCCATTTCCTTCTCCAGGAGATCTTCTTAACTCAGAGATCAAACTCTCATCTTATGTACTGGCAGGCAGATTCTTTACCACTGAGCCACCAGGGAAGCTCTGCTAACTCTCAAAAGTTTGAGATCCTTCCTCCTTTTGGCATAATTTTCACACTTCATTAGGCAGTGGTAACATCCCCAAATACCTCAGTTTGGGCTGAGGGCCAATTAATTAAATGTAGTAGGGACAGTCCAAAAATGAGAGGCAAAAAAATAGGGGGAAAATTACTTGAAATAACCAGTTAGACTTCAACTGAGCAGCTGCTCCAATTCCTGCCATCATGAGTTTAGGTGGTAGTGTTCATAAAAGCAACAGTCACTGACACCTGAACATCGATGTACTGTTTACCAAGTATTTTTCTGCATCATATCTCATACATTCTCCATGAGAATCTTGTAAAGGTGCTGGCCTAGGGATTGTTTTATTCCCATACATACATTCATAAACTCAAGCATCTGATTTTTGGAGAAGGCAAAAGCAGGATCTGTGTTTCATTATTCCCAGTAGAGGGCTTTCCTCACTATACCACTCTACCTCTTAAAAATAAATGTGTTTTATTAATATTTTAATTCTGTTTCGTGAAACAAATAGTATTTTCTCTCAAATAGTATTTTTTAGATTCTCAAAAATCGTGCAAGTGAAAGTAATCTTAATTTTAGTTAATGTTAAAAGTCAGGATCTGAAAGCAAGTTTTAGGCATAACACACAGGACTTTTAAAAGAAGAGAGTATATAGGAAAAGGAAATGATACTGACATACAACTGCAAAAAGGGTTAGAACCATCAGATTGCGTAGTTTAAACTCTGATGTTATTAAGAGCACAAATTCTACATTATTTAAATATATTATGTTCCTGGCACTGTGCTAAGTCTGTCTCTAAATCCCAATGTTAAAAATAGAAGTAGATGGAATGAAGGCAGGAAGTCGTTATAAGTAAAGGTTCCAAGTGGCTGGAAAGACCATTTTGCTCAAAACAGGGGAGGGATTGACAACTTTACAGTAAATTAGGAACAGTGAAAAGAGCTAAGGCCTGTCTATAATTAAACCTAATTTTATTATAGTCATTTTTATTTATAAAAGTTCCTCTCCACAGTTTTTACAGCACAGAAAAAAATTAGAATACATGCTCTTAATAAACACTTATGCAATCTTTCTGACTGGCAGAAACTTCACGTGCCATCATTCCATAACAGAAATAATCTATTAAATCAAAAAGTCTATTTATTCACGTTGAGTCGTTTAATCTTTCTGGCTGTAATGGTGTACTGAGTGATGCATGTCTTTGGAAGCAGTCTTAAGTTTAAAATTGAGTTCTGTTATTTGCTAGTTGTAAACCCTTCAGGAAATTAAGTAGCCTAGGCTTAATAAATACTTCATAAGATCAATATGTGAAATAAATAATTTGATGTATACAAAATAAAAGCACATCATACCCTCCAAATAAAGGTAGCCTCCTTTCTTAAATTGGTCACACCATACTCTGGTTTTCCTAAAAAGGAAATGACTTATGACTTCCACAGTGAGAGCTATTCAGCGCCTGTAACTTGCTCAAAACATAAGTGCTTCCTCTACCAGACAGCCAGTCTTGAAAATGGAAATTCTTACTTACATCAGAATACAAAATCTTGAAAATAAATATCATTATGCATTTCACCTACATTAACTCTGCATATAATGAAATTACCAAAATGTTTTCTAAAACAGAACAGGTACTTTAGAGCTCTTTGGGTTCTATGCAAGGACACGATAAGCACATTTAAAACACTTGAATGATTATGAAATTCACCTTAGTGAGTAAATACAGTCAGCTGCCAGAATTAATAATGCAATATAAAAGGAGTTTTAAAAATACATTATTTTATATATGCTACTTTTAAAAGGAATGAAATGACAGTTGATAGTTGAAACTAGTAAGAGTGGTTGATCCAAAATAAAGACTGAGAAAGAGGAGGACCGGAGGAGGACCACCAAGACAACACATTTTCTTATTCGATGATGCTTTCTAACAGATAAACATACCACAGTCTGTTTCTATCTAATAATAAGCAAGCTTTTCTTCTCTGTAGGCCTCAATTTTCCATTAATAAAAAGGATGGATTGTATGTTTTTCTCTCTAGCCCTTTAACTTTGTACCCAATCAAACCTTTATTCCCTATGCTAATAGAGTTAATGGCATGATGACATGAAATCCTTTATAGGATGTCCTTTATGGTGTTTGAAAATGGACAGCATCAGCATCATATATCTTCTCTGATTGTTTTGCTTAGAACAAAACTGAACTGAGGATGCGACAAGAAGAAATATGAGAAGGGATCATGGCGACCTTCTCAATGTAACTAGCAGAGCCTACCTACATTAAAATCCCTGATGCAAATTATATATACATTCTAGCATGCATTTTGAGGGAACTGAGATGACTAAACTTTGTGAAGTTTCATTACTTAATTCTATTAAATTAAGCAAAAGTACATTATGAGAACTGTGACAGGTAGGAAGTGTTTCCAGAAATATTTTATCCATGACAAAACCAGTTCTATTCTTGGGTCTTCTGAATGTTGCAACTGTTACAGCCTTTAGTTAACTGAAATAACTAATCTTGATTATTTATTAATCATCTAGAAATTGTATCTTGCAACATTTCCTAAAGGTTCTAGCGATGTCTGCTTAACTCTGGCTTAGAAATGAAGAAATACACTCCAGGAGTCTGTTTCACATTCATCATCAGTATTCAGAAGTATTGCTTCAGGTTCAGAGAAAATATCAAATATAGCAATTAGTATCAGAGAGATCATACAGTTTTGTGAAAGAATATGTAATAAACTTCTGATTTCTTTGAATCCTTCAATTAACTTTTCTAATTAGACCTAATAATACATTTTTTAAAAAGATTATTTATTCATGTATTTATTTTTGGCTATGCTGGGTCCTCATCGCTTTGCTTGCTTTCTCTAGTTGCAGTGGTTGGGGGGGGTGGCGCTTCTCTGATTGTAGAGCAGGGGTCTAGGGTGCACAAGCTCAGCAGTTGTGGCACAGGGGCTTAGTTGCCTCAAGGAATGTGGGATTTTCCTGGAGCAGGGATTGAACCTGTGTCTTAAACCACTGGACCACCAAGAAGCACCCCCTAATAATATATTTTAATACAGCACTCATAACAGTCTACTGCTGAATTTTAGAATTAATATACTTTATAAAGCAGGATGTATTTTATTGCTATAATCGTAAACATATGGACTCCCTGCACATTTCTTTTTCCATCAAACAGATCCTGTGAACAGCTTTAATGTTTTCAGTACAGTTTGATAGTCTCAAAGGAAAAGAGGGAGACAAAGGGTGTTGTTTTAAAATCTGGCATTTTATTAAGTATCTTATTCCAACAGTTATCATGTTTTAAGTATTTCTGATGTAAAATAAAACTTGACTAATTGACTGCTATAGCTTCCACCAGAATTGATAATGACAAAATTAACCAAACGCTTGCTTCCTTTCTCTAAACCATCAAAAAATCCCTTTTAAAAATATTGTGGAATAATATACAAACAGATTATGTAGGAACTTTGTGTTATAAAGAATCACTGTTTTTTTTTCTCCAGTATTTGAAGCAGCAGAGAATCAAAAGTTATTAAAAAGCAGCCAGGTAGACTTCTCTACATAATGTCAATGGGTAAAATATGCAATTGAGATTAGCCTGGCTTTGTTCACCACCACTCGCAAAAACGTGTAAAACCTGTAGTTCCCAGAAGGTCAGAAAGAGAAGCTAAGTAAACTGAAGCTGCTTTTAAAGTATTTAACAAGGCAGAAACTGGAACGGATGTGCCACAAACCAATATCCATTATCACAAAGTGATTGCTAAATTTTCTTGTAAAATAGCTCTCAGCTGGCCTATTCAGCCTCATCCTGATATAGCTCAAAAGAGCATCCAACGAAAATAAGCAAGCAACAGAATATACAGTAGCTGTAGAGAAGAAAACAATATGCTTCAGAAGTTTTCCGACAGATTTAAATCTATATCAGTTTCTTTAAACGTCTAAGAAATAGAAGTATCTCTTCATGAAAGATTTTTTCAGACATTCAGTACACAGATATACTATAATATATACTATATGTTTCTAATTATCACTTGAAAATAATTAGAATTGACTTCCAAGAATAATAACACAGTTCTAGAGAGAATTTCGGCACATATCCTGAAAGATGATGCTGTGAAAGTGCTGCACTCAGTATGCCAGCAAATTTAAAAAACTCAGCAGCGGCCACAGGACTGGAAAAGGTCAGTTTTCATTCCAATTCCAAAGAAAGGCAATGCCAAAGAATGCTCAAACTACCGCACAATTGCACTCATCTCACATGCTAGTAAAGTAATGCTCAAAATTTTCCAAGCCAGGCTTCAGCAATACGTGAACCATGAACTTCCAGATGTTCAAGCTGGTTTTAGAAAAGGCAGAGGAACCAGAGATCAAATTGCCAACATCCGCTGGATCATCGAAAAAGCAAGAGAGTTCCAGAAAAACATCTATTTCTGCTTTATTGACTATGCCAAAGCCTTTCACTGTGTGGATCACAATAAACTGTGGAAAATTCTTCAAGAGATGGGAATACCAGACCACCTGGCCTGCCTCTTGAGAAATCTGTATGCAGGTCAGGAAGCAACAGTTAGAACCGGACATGGAACAACAGACTGGTTTCAAATAGGAAAGAGTACGTCAAGGCTGTATATTGTCACCTTGCTTATTTAACTTCTATGCAGAGTACATCATGAGAAACTCTGGACTGGAAGAAACACAAGCTGGAATCAAGATTGCTGGGAGAAATATCAATAACCTCAGATACGCAGATGACAGCACCCTTATGGCAGAAAGTGAAGAGGAACTAAAAAGCCTCTTGATTAAAGTGAAAGTGGAGAGTGTAAAAGTTGGCTTAATGCTCAACATTCAGAAAACGAAGATCATGGCATCTGGTCCCATCACTTCATGGGAAATAGGTGGGGAAACAGTGGAAACAGTGTCAGACTTTATTATTTTGGGCTCCAAAATCACTGTAGATGGTGACTGCAGCCATGAAATTAAAAGACGCTTACTCCTTGGAAGAAAAGTTATGACCAACCTAGATAGTATATTCAAAAGCAAAGATATTACTTTGCCAACAAAGTCCATCTAGTCAAGGCTATGGTTTTTCCTGTGGTGATGTATGGATGTGAGAGTTGGACTGTGAAGAAAGCTGAGCACCAAAGAATTGATGCCTTTGAACTGTGGTGTTGGAGAAGACTCTTGAGAGTCCCTTGGACTGCAAGGAGATCCAACCAGTCCATTCTGAAGGAGATCAGTCCTGGGATTTCTTTGGAGGGAATGATGCTGAAGCTGAAACTCCAGTACTTTGGCCACCTCATGCGAAGAGTTGACTCATTGGAAAAGACTCTGATGCTGGGAGGGATTGGGGACAGGAGGAGAAGGGGACGACAGAGGATGAGATGGTTGGATGGCATCACTGACTCAATGGACACGAGTCTGAGCGTACGCCAGGAGTTGGTGGTGGACAGGGAGGCCTGGCGTGCTGCGATTCATGGGGTCGCAAAGAGTCAGACATGACTGAGCGACTGAACTGAACTGAGAGAGAATTTCAATGAACACCTGATTGATTAATGGAGCGGTAGAGCTTGGTAACATAGAAGCCACCAGCATTAACATACACTTCTCTACAGCTAATTGTGAGACTTATACAAGGCTGTTTTAGGGGCAAAACTGGTTTTTTCACTAACCAAAGAAAGGTACTATAGATATTCTCCATTGTTTACTCAATAGCCAATTCCCTTGGCCAGTGATTGGTTGGGTTGAAGATATGGCCCAGTTCTGGCTAATAATATACAGAAGAAAAATTCTTAGAAACAGCCTTTTATTAAAACAAATTAAAACAAATTTATTGGGACAGAGAATGCCTTTTTACCATTCTTTTTTCCTGCCTGGAATATAAATATGATACTTTAAGGTGTAGCAGCCACCTTGTGACTGTGAGGCAAAAAGTAGAACTAAGAAAAGTGAACATCTAAAAAATATATAAAGATGTAAAAAGATACAAGGACACTGGATATCTAATGGTATCATTGAACAATTGATTTCATTTTTGACTAACATAGTTTTGTACTTTTATGACATTTTATACTTTTTTTATGACATCTGAAAAAGCTTCTTCCTGGATTTGCCAAATGATTCATAAATTCATGTGTGAATCAAGCCAAGAGCCTAAGTTCTGCTATTTGTTTCGCAAAGAAAAAATATAGAAAGGAAACAGAAGGTCTGGTGAACGGCAGGAAGAGGACAAAGTTTAAAATGCAACTTATTCATGACAGGTCATCATCTTAATTGTCCCTCTGAGCACAAGTTCATTGAACCTAGATAAAAATACAAGGTTTGTGGAACTCTACATGTTCCTCACCAAAGCTAAGTGCTTTGTTCCATGTAGGACTGCCTTAGAAGTTTTTATTATAATAATGTACATTTGGTTAATCTACTCAGGAAATATTTTCGTACTGATATTTGGATCCTAAATTTTAATTTAGCGTGGAATAATTTACATGACTAGATGAACTGAAGCAATCAGGACACTCTGTGTCCTGATAAACAGCAGTCAATTTATTTCTGGTGCTTTATTGAGAAAAGCACTATATAAAGCTTCATTGTTTGAGTGGGAAAAAATGGGAAAAGGAGAAGCCTTGTGCTCTTATTTCTTTCCTTTCTTCCATTGAAGATTGTTGCACAATGAATATCATTTTTGGTAAAAAGACTGACTATATTCTAGTATTAAAAATGTGAAAGAATTCTAGCCTTCAAGCACAGTCACAAATTTGTTTATATGCAATATGACAAACATTTAATAATAGCAATAATGGAAATTACAGCAACAATTAATCCTTATTTTAACATCACTGTGCTAAGTAACATGGATTTTTTAATTACTGAGATATAATAGAATTTCCCATGTAATCCTTATTCATACAACCACTATGAGCTCAGTGGTTTTATTTTTCCTTTACGATAGAGGGAACTCAGGCACAGAGGGGTTAGATAATATGTTCAAAGACACACAGCAAAGTGATATAACAGGAATACAAACCCAGGTAATGCAATTCAACATTAATATGAAATATAGCTATTTTTATTAAAAACATCATTTTTTTTTCCTTCTTTAGATCTTTTAAGCTTCCCTGGTGGCTCAGTTGGTAAAGAATCCGCCTGCAATGCCAGAGACCTGGGTTCAGTCCCTGAGTTGGGAAGACCCCCTGGAGAAGGGAAAATTTGCTGGTATTCTTTTTTTTTAATTTTCATAGTATATTTTATTTACCCAATATATCTAAAATACTGTCACTTTATTTTTTTTATTTTTATTTTTTTAAATATAAATTTATTTATTTTAATTGGGGGTTAATTACTTTACAATACTGTATTGGTTTTCCCATACATCAACATGAATCCGCCACAGGTATATACATGTTCCCCATCCTGAACCCCTCTCCCTCCTCCCTCCCTGTACCATCCCTCTGGGTCATCTCAGTGCACCAGCCCCAAGCATCCTGTATAATGCTGGTATTTTAAGCATTGCTGTCACTTGAATGACTGACTATTTGGAACTCATTTACCTTGAAAGTAGTGACAACTACAAAGTTATAGGAACTTAAGAAGTAGAGGAGGTGGTTTAGGGACTTCTAAATTGGCAGGGCAAACATACTCTTTTTAATTCAAATGAATCATTTGTTGGTTTTCTTCTTGCAGGGAGTGGTTTTCTGAGAAGATCAGATGGGGAGAAGTGGAAAGCCGAAGCTCCTTCCATACAATCTCTCCGAAGCTACTTCTGCTCAGGGGGTCATGATTCTGAGAGCATATCTCTCGACACAACCCCGGCACTAGCCAACATGACTATCTTAGAAAGAGGGGATACATTTACGCTAGTTTATACTATCTAAAATAAGAACAAAATTATTGGCTGAAAAGATACAAGGTATGCTCCACACTTGAAGCATTTTCTTGGCTACGTGACTATTTAAACCCATAATTTCACACTTCATCAATCTTCCTATTTTACTCAAAGTCAAAATTAGCAAAAAGTGAAAAAAAGTTTTAGTTATTTGTCTTCTAAAATTTGGATTATTTGGAGAATTGCTACATAACAGAACTATATTGTTTGGGAAGGCATAGCACATCATATTCTTCATCTCATTTTTAACAAAGAATGGCTTTTTGAGACTCAAATTTTGTATTTCTTCACTCTTAAGAGAAGGTCAACCAACTCTGAAGATCTTGTTCTGTTCTCCTCTTGCCCTCAATTTTTCCTCGTGGGAAAAATGATGTCTCTGCTTTTTTAATATGCTGTCTAGGTTCGTCATAGCTTTTCTTCCAAGGAGCAAGAGTCTTAATTTTGTGGCTGCAGTCACCATCCACAGTGATTTTGGAGACAAAGAAAATGAAATCTGTTACTGGTTCTACTTTTTCCCCATCTATTTGCATGAAGTGATGGGACCAGGTGCCATGATCTTCTCTTTTTGAATGTTGCGTTTTAAGCCAGTTTTTTCACTTTCCTCTTTCGCCTTCATCAAGAGGCTCTTTAGTTTTTCTTCACTTTCTGCTATTAAAGTGTTCTACGTGGCCATCAAGTGCTGTATGTGGATTTAATTTGATATCATTCACTTTCTCACATTCAACCCACAATTAACAGAACATAACTATGCAGCTTTGATGTTACAAAAAATTCTGGACTTCACCTAACATTTTTTTAAATTAGTTGTTCAAATTATAACCAAAAAAATTACATGTGCACCAAATTATGTGCTATAAACAGGCAATAAGATAAGTTTTAATTTGATTTTTCTTATCATTGCTTACTTTGGTGGGAGAAAGCCATGCTTCACTATATAGAAAACAAACTCTCAGGTTAATAGAATACTAGCCATGAGACTTGACTAACAATGTTACAATACTCTCAGGTGCAACATTGCCATAATACTGTTGTCACTAGGACAACTGATTAATATTTATTCAATGCTCTACAGTTTGAAAATAAGAGAAAAACAAAACAGCATTAAAAAATAATCATTACTTGGCTCTTATATTTTACCAGATCTCTGATTTAGAGACCCAATATTAGGGCTCTGGGTAATACTTACAAAAGTGGCTATCTTTCCAAAAGTAGATTTCTTCTACAGGAGGATTCTATAGGGCAGAATCTATTAAATCATTAAGACAGACAGATAGTGAAGTGTAAATTAAGGTTCAATAATTTGCAAGAAACTCACAACTACCTTCAGTAGTTGGTAGAGTATAAATAACCTAACTTAAATGTGTAAAACAACGGAAATACTGCCACATTGCCCCTACCCACCCAAAAAAGAAGTCTTACCATTATTCCACAGCTGAAATCCTCCTTAAAAAATTAACAGTGTTTTTCTTCAAAAAGTGACAAAAATAGCTTGGGTTTTACTTTATCTGAACTTTCCACTGCTCATGTTCTAACAGTTTAATTAACAGTAAAATGGCCAGAAAAAGAATATTCTTATTTTAAAGAGGTTGATGCAGGGACTTCCCTGGCAGTCCAGTGGTCAAGACTCTGCACTTCTGCTGCAGGTGGCATAGGTACCAATTGTGGGTCAGGGAACTAAGATCCTGTAAGCCACACAGCAAAAAAGTATCAAAATAAAATAAAAATAAAAAGGCTGATGCAGTCTGGATACTGCCTATTCAAGTCCTGAAAAACCAAATACTTGCTACAAATGTATTTTCATGTACATATAATATTTGCTACTATTTCCATACAAATATTGGTAGTTTGCTAACCATAGAGAATTAAATCACATGGTTGAGTTGTTGTTGTTTAGTCACTAAGTCATGTCTGACTCCTGGTGGACTGCAGCCCACCAGGCTCCTCTGTTCATGGGATTTCCCAGACAAGAATACAGGAGTGGGCTGCTGTTTCCTTCTCTGGGGATCTTCCTGACCCAGGGATTGAATGCACATCTCCTGCTTGGCAGGTGGATTCTTTACCACTGAGACACCTGGGAAGCATATCTTTTGAAAATGGATGAAGAATCTAGGGTGAGTAGTCCATGACTGTGATTTCACTCCTCTACCTTCTCCCACAAATGCAACAGTTCCTAAGCAAATAATAGCTAATATATTATACATCAGTGTTTACTGAGTGCTAGTACTTTACACAGGTTATCTCTTTTAATTCTCAGAAAATATCTGTGATAAAGAATTCATTCCCCTTTTAGAGAAGAACTATGGCTTCAGAGGTGAATGACTTGCTCAGGGTTCCAGCCTCTGTGTTAGCCTGATAGTGATATGGGAACATACAGAACATCAACAGAAGACAGAAGAAGGAGCCAGCTTCAAAAGACAGACATAAAACAATGATTGCTGTAAAGGTTTCTATGAATAAAACCATCCCATACAGCCCTCTCCTCCATAGACAAAGTGGAAAAGTCTTGCTTTTCCTTCCCCACTGCCATAAAGATCCCTTTCATTGCCATTTTGTTATTCTTATCATTTTTAAGATCATCTTGATACTGTTGCGGTGGAGGAAAAAGAAAAAAAAAAGAGAAGGAGGGAGGGAGGGAGAGAGAGAAAAAAGGAAATGAAGGAAGGAAGAGAAAAAAAGAAAAAGAAACAATAAAGGAAAGGAAGGTTACAAAAAGATTCAAATAGGATGAAAGCTCTTAGAGAAGGATAACTTAAATATTTATGACACAATTATTATTTTTAACTAACTACAAAATAAAATCTGATACCACATTTTCATGCAGCTTTATAGCCAAGAGTTCAGTGATTTGTTTTCTACAAGGAGATGAACTGAGAGGGAAAATGTATTGTTCTATACTTCCCTTACAGACTTGCCCTGTGGTTCAAGAATCTCCCTGAAATACAGGAGACACAGGTTCAGTCCCTGGGTTGGGAAGATCCCCTGGAGGAGGAAATGTCAACCCACTCCAGTATTCTTTTCTGGAGAATCCCATGGACAGAGGAGCCTGGAGGGCTACAGTCCATAGGGTCACAAAGAGTCACAAACATGATTGAATTGGCTTAATACCCACTCATGCAAACTGCCCTGAAAATCTTTAAAACATGAGTGGCATCTAAAGAACATTTAAAAGGGAAATATTTAAAATAGACAAACAGATGCAAAGGAGTTTTTTAAATGTTTTCCAAATGTTATTTTATCTACTATGTTAGTTAAGGTAGCATTGATTATGTACAGAGAAGAGTTGTATTCTAAGAACATTTGTGAATCCTATATCCCATTATATGTTTATGTTTACCACCAAATGGGACATGCCACAATTTTATTTCATTAAATGATAATTACATTGTATGTTTATTTCTACTGAATAGATTTTGTTATATCTATGACTTACAGACATTAGATTTCAGTCCAATCAGATTTTTGCCACTGAGATTTAGTCCATGGCAAAAATACCAAATTATTACATTGGAAAACAATCCATCTAAACCAATCTGCTGTATGTTGTGAGCTCCAGGTTCACTTACAAGTAAAAAGATACACTAAATAAAGTGAATTACCTGATGCGAAGAACTGACTCACTGGAAAAGACCCTGATGCTGGAAAAGACTGAAGGCAGGAGGAGAAGGGGAGAGAGAGGATAAGATGGTTGGATGGCATCACCAACTCGATGGACATGAGTTTGAGGAAGCTCTGGGAGTTGGTGATGGACAGGGAGGCCTGGCGTGCTACAGTCCACAGGGTCACAAAGAGTAGGACATGACTGAGCAACTGAACTGAACTGAAACTAATGATGGGTAAAGTGAAAATACCTCAGGTTTTGGAATCACACAAACATAGACAGGAAACATGGCCTCACGACTTAAACTGTATATTCTTGGGCAAGTTGTTTAACCTCTCTGACCTTTAAGTGTCTCATGGAGGAATTACAACCCCTACTTTGAAGAATTACAAAGAAGAAGAAATGAGAGTCTCTCTATAAAAGTACAACAGACCTGAGGGATAGGATGGGAAGGGAGGTAGGAGGGAGGGTCAGGATGGGGAACACATGTACACCCATGGCTGATTCATGTCAATGTATGGCAAAAACCAGCACAATATTGTAAAGTAATTAGCCTCCAGTTAAAAAAAAAAAGTACGACAGAATTTCTGCTCAGAGACTTCAGTCAATAAATGGTAGTTATAATGAATAATTAAGACTTCATTTCTTTTATAAAGCACAGATTTCTGCCTATTGCATGCATTATCCTAATTAAGTTTCTTAAATTACAGAAAATATTTATTCAAAAATTCCCTAATACATTCTGAATTAAAATGATGATTAAGTGAAACCACTTTTTTCCAAGGTAAACTCATATCCTCCATGCCAAATTTTAAAGCTGAACTCTAAAGCAGCCCCAAATTTAACTAAAACTGAGTCACTAAAAGGAATGAAACAATAAAATTTTCAACATAATTTGAATTCATTTATATCTGAGAAGGCTCATGGGTAAATGAACAAGGCAACTAGAAGTGTATAGAAGCATAATGAAGAAAGAAAATACTGGTTGTTTCTGTACTGAGACTATATTTAGATTAAATGGTTAAATGAACCAAAAACTCTC
Organism: Ovis aries; assembly: GCF_016772045.2. Taxonomy (NCBI): domain Eukaryota; kingdom Metazoa; phylum Chordata; class Mammalia; order Artiodactyla; family Bovidae; genus Ovis; species Ovis aries. Next base: position 211,250,465 of record NC_056055.1, on the reverse strand, counting down.
ATCCAATCTTCATAAAAGATAAATTGTATGATTTTCTAGATAATGCACTTTAGGAGCTAATTATGCAAGCATGTATGTGTGTGTGTGTGCCCAGTATTTGATTTCTGTATGCATATTCACTTTGTCTTCTTGAATTTCAAGGGCATTGAGAGCAATGACATTGTTTATGTCCCTGTACTGTGGCCCCCATCATATCTAGCACAGTATTGAAAAATCAGTTGTCATTCCATTAGTATTTGTTGATCAATGTGTAATTAAGCTAAGTCCTTTTACAGATCTGAAATAACTCTGTGCTTACTGTGAGGACTCTCTCAATATTCTTGGATATGTTACCTATTACCTTCACCTGCTTCTGGCAGTCTTCAATGCATTTTTATCATAAAGGTGCAATACTGACCAATATGAGCTTAGTTTCTGTTCTCTTCAGCTATTCATAGAGGCATCAATGGACACTGACATGATAATAGAGGCCATATTTAGTGTCTGGCACTTGTACCAAACACACTGCTTATGATTTTATCTCTCATCTTCAGGTGAAAAACAGTATCTGGCTCACAAGACTAATTAACTTGCTCAAAGGCACAGTCTGGGGGATTCAAACCATCCACTTCACTTGAACATCAGTGTAGAATATTTTGACCATGAATACAGGTCATCTCTGGCTGAGTCTCACACACAAACCTGTTGGTGAATTTTTCCTGAGGGGACTCTGATTTATGGATTTGTGCCTATAAATATTGTGCCTGTGGAATACTCATAATACCATAATACCATTTATGGTATGATGAGACAGATGAGTTGCATCTTGAAAGTAACATGTGGAGGAAGGAGGGAAAAAGGCAGTGAAGTAGGTTTACATTTTGGATTTATGACCTTTGGGATGACAAACATTAAGACAAAGAGTTAGTGAATGTCCTACCACAACTTTGACATTTCTGCTCTATCATTGACTCACATGCCAAGTTCAACAAATCCTTCTCAGCAAAACAGTATGCAGTAATGAAGTGTGCTTAATGTTTAATAATTTTTTATCCAAAAAGTTGATGAATCAGTGAGTTAGAGCAAAGAGGCAGAAGAATACTCGTCTTCTTGTTTGCATGTGACTTTGGGAACAAAAAGAATTGGTCATGAATTGACTGTGGATAAATGAGGTATACATTGGAAAAGATGAATGCAAATGACTGGCATACTCTGGGTTAAAACATATACTAATTTCCATATTATTCTACTCTGCCTTTGCTGTTAATAAAAACACATTGTGTAACGGAGATGCTGAAAAAACAAGTGGATATTTCTTTCCCAGTACACACAGATCCCATTGATTTAATTAAGTTATTGTTGACTACCCTAATGTTTGCTAGTAAGAAGGAAGTTAACCAACTCCTAAGTAAATATGTGTTAGAAAAGCTAACAAAGAACATCATTGTTGTATTGTTAGTTGTGGAAAAATAACTGGTGGTTTCCTTCTATAAGAATCAAGTTCATTTTAACAGCCTAATCAATTTTTAATTCAAGGCTATACCTGTATAACTGCTTTGCAACAAAATACTAAAATGATTAAAATGATATCTTTTCTGTGTGATCCTGATGTTTAAGAGAGAAAGCAATATGATTTTAGCAACTGATGATATTCTAGACCCAAAACTTAAATTTTTATTTAAATCTTACAACTGTCCAAAATCGTTACCACTTTGGAGGTTACCTTAAAATTTATGGATTTTTTCTGTTCCTACAGAGTACCAAGTATAAAGACCACAGTAAATAACTTTAGCATTAATTGAACAGTGTTTCTGTAATATATATGAATCCATTCTGTACATAACAAACTGTTGAGTGTAATTATAATAATTCTGTTTTCATCTCCATTCCTTTATGATTCAGCCACTAACGAGAACTAACATGAATCAAAATATCTGGACTAGACATTTAAACTAGCTAATATTTCTGCAGGAAAAAATATTTTCAATTCTGAACATCTAAGGAAAACAACATATTGGCCTTTATACTGAAATGCATAGTTGAGTATTAAATGCAGAAACAGTTTTGTGGTCTTACTATTCCCAAAGAACTCTTTCTCTAAAGAATACCCCTGTATGAGGACTTAATTTTAGGATAAAAGATTTCATTGGTTGTCTTTTTCTACGGTCTATTGATTCTCATAATTGTTGCTACCTTGTTCTGAAAAGAATTCACTTGTTAATATTATTTAAATTAACATTATAATCTATATTTACATTTAATAATGTCAAAATTTTAAATATGAATTTCAAAATAACAATCTGCTTTTTTATATCTGTAATGAGAGAATAGTGCAAATTTCTTATTGACAAACTCAAGGCAGACATATTTGTTTACTTGCCCAAACCACACAAAAGCCATGTTGTTTTTTCCGAATAGTAGATTTGGCCCCAAATCTATCACTGACAGTGAGCTCAGAGGACACCAGAAATATGCAGTAACCACTCTCTGTAATTACTGACTTGAAGAAAAGTTAGAGAATATCTTAAGGAGAGTAGAATATAAATCTTGACATCTTGCATTTTATAATACATTCATGGGTATTTTCTCTGTTAAAAATTCAAATAAAAGCTATGGCACTGCAAGGTCATGATAATTAAGTACGCCCTTTTAATTCTCATAACATGTCAGTGAGTGATTATCTTTCTGTTCATGTAATTGATGAAACATGTCTAACAATGATAAACTTCATTTTAGGTTATATCAGTTCAGTTCAGTTCAGTCGCTCAGTCATGTCCGACTCTTTGCAACCCCATAAATTGCAGCACACCAGGCCTCCCTGTCCATCTCCAGCTCCTGGAGTTCACCCAAACTCTTGTCCATTGAGTCGGTGATGCCATCTAGCCATCTCAAATATATTACTAAATATCTATTTGCTAAGGTTCAACGAATGAAGCAAAGATCTAAACATTTAATCCCACTTCAGTTAATGTTATGTAACAGGTCAGTTTACAGAAAAGACAATGAAGAACAAAGAATAAGTAAAATTTGAAATTATACTAGCTTCTATATTAATAAATCTATTTAATTTGGTACAGCTGAGAATATCTAAAAAGTAATACATAAAACATATTATACATACAACATACTAATGCATCCAGCACACAAACAGCACAGTGCAAATGAGAAAATCTGAAAAGTAATACAGAGTGAAAGAGGAGAGAAAAGGCTGGCCTAAAGCTCAACATTCAGAAAATGAAGATCATGGCGTCCGGTCCCATCACTCCATGGCAAATAGATGGGGAAACAGTGGAAAGTGTCAGACTTTATATTTTTGGGCTCCAAAATCACTGCAGATGGTGATTGCAGCCATGAAATTAAAAGATGCCTACTCCTTGGAAGGAAAGTTATGACCAACCTAGACAGCATATTCAAAAGCAGAGGCATTACTTGGCCAACAAAGGTCTATCTAGTCAAGGCTATGGTTTTTCCAGTGGTCATGTATGATGTGAGAGTTGGACTGTGAAGAAAGCTGAGAGCCGAAGAACTGATGCTTTGGAACTGTTGGGTTGAAGAAGACTCTTGAGAGTCCCTTGGACTGCAAGGAGATCCAACCAGTCCATTCTAAAGGAGATCAGCCCTGGGTGTTCTTTGGAAGGAATGATGCTAAAGCTGAAACTCCAGTACTTTGGCCACCTCATGCAAAGAGTTGACTCGCTGGAAAAGACTCTGATGCTGGGAGGGATTGGGGGCAGGAGGAGAAGGGGACGACAGAGGATGAGATGGCTGGATGGCATCACTGACTCGAAGGACGTGAGTCTGAGTGAACTCCAGGAGTTGGTGATGGACAGGGAGGCCTGGCGTGCTGCGATTCATGGGGTCGCAAAGAGTCAGACACAACTGAGCGACTGAACTGACTGACTGAGTGATGTATTATTTATTAGCAGTTTTACTCTGGCTTTGCAATTTTATTAGCGAAGGTTAAAACTAGAAAGCTCACCCAAAGGTATTAATCATTCTGCATTTTCATTGTTTGCTTCACAGTTTTCTTTTTACTCCATTTCAAAGCCTTTGATTAGTTTTCCTCTGCAATAAAATACTTCACAAGATTATAGAGGAAGACTGCACTGAACCAAAATTACACGGCTGAAAAATGTATTTATGATGAATGGAAGGTGTTGAGGAGGAAGTGACCATCTCTGAAGTAGTTCAGAGTGTACCTGAAGCTCTCCAAGAACCAGACATCCCTGCTTGCTGCTGCTGCTGCTGCTACTGCTAAGTCACTTCAGTCATGTCCAACTCTGTGCGACCCCATAGATGGCAGCTCACCAGGCTCCCTGTCCCTGGGATTCTCCAGGCAAGAACACTGGAGTGGGTTGTCATTTCCTTCTCCAATGCGTGAAAGTGAAAGTGAAGCTGCTCAGTCATGTCTGACTCTTCACGACCCCATGGACTGCAGCCTACCAGGCTCCTCTGTCCATAGGATTTTCCAGGCAAGAGTACTGGAGTGGGGTGCCATTGGCTTCTCCACTAGACCTGCCTACAACACTGCAAAATTTAGTATTCTAAGTGCTTCCCAAACTCATCCCTCTCAGTCCCTCCAAATAAAACAGAGTTCCCTTGCCGAGTTTATGGTTAACCTCTCGATCTAAAATGTAATTCCCTTTCTTGCCCAACACGTGTTCCCCTTAAGATTGAGGACTATCAAAGAGGGGATTTAAACTGAGAAACACCATGTGGGGCCCTCCTGGGCCTTCCACGTCCCCTGTTTCATGTTTGTAGGAGAAAAGGCTTCGGCCTACTAAACCTACGCTGAGTGCCAAAGGGCAGATTCAAACAATTACTAATTAGGGAAGAAAGGGAACACAGAAACAAAGAAGTCAAGAAACAATAATGCAGAGGTAAAGCAGGGTCATGGTTTCTTCTCAAGGGATACACAGAAGTGTATCTCTGAGATCTTCTATTGGAAAGGAGGTACCCACCCAGAAGGAAGAAGTAACTTCAGGCTGAGCATAAGCCCGGGAACCCCAGGCTAGTTAGAACCAGGAAGCTGATGATTGAGATTCTCTGAACACCACCCAGTTACCTCACCTCCAACCAATCAGAGGAGGGTTACACACCCTGCAGACCTCTCCCTAAGTTTTGCCTATAAAAACTACCAAACGCAGCTGCCCATTCTCCTTGCTTTGCCATGCAATAAACCTTTCTCTGCTCCAACTTTGATGTATCCATTTGTTTGGCCTCACTGTGCTTTGGGCACATGAACGTGCATTCGGCAATACTCCTTGGAAATGCTATGCATCTCCGGTGAAGTTTTCAAGGATAATTAGGGTTTAAATTTTAGTGTCATCAAGGATGAGAACCCTTAGGAAAGAAAATAATACAAAGAGCAAGTGAGTGGATGTTACAAACTGGATGAACTTAGAAAATAGTATGTTAAGTGGAAGAAATCAGTCACAAAAAAATCCACAAATTACATGATTCCATTCATATGAAAATCTAGAATAGGGAAATATCCGTAGAGGCAGAAAGTAGATTAATGGTTATTTAGTGGGGGCAGTTTCAGGAGGTAACAGCTAAAGGGTTGAAGATTTCTTTTTTGACATGATAAAAATCTTCTAAAGTTGACTATGATAATAGCTGCACATATCTGTGAATAAACTAAAAGTCACTAAATGGTATAATTTAAATGAGTGAAATGTATGAGATGTGAATTTTATTCCCCCCAACTAAGAGAATATGTAAGTATTCTATTCAATGATATGTAAGTCAGGATACAAAATCCTTTAATCTCATGGACATTTCATAATGTCACTACGGATTATCTTTGAAACTACTGCTATGTGATAGTGGTGATTCACTTAAATACTGACTTACAACTCTTGTAGTATTTGAGAAAAATATTCTTGTTAAATAATTCTACATTCTATCTGAATAAAATTAAAGTTCAGCTCAAAAAACAAAGAGTTCTTGACAGAATGAATAGCCCAAGATATATCAAAGTCAGGATACAGTATGAATATCTGATGTATTTATAGATCACATTTACATAAAATAAACTAGAAGGACTAACCAATATTACCTTTGTATAATTATTTGAGGACATCCAGAAAACCCACCCATTTCCTGCCAGCATGCACAAGCACACACACACAATTTATTTTAGTAGATTAGACTCTCACCATTACCCCCTCCCCAGAAGACTAAATCATAGACCATGTGATGGTTAACACTAAGAGCTCTGGAGTGGGACAATCCCTGGGTTGGAGCTCCTGTTCCTCTATCCTAGTCACCTTGGGCAAAGCCATCAATTCTCAAGGTCTCTGACTTTTATTTGTGAATGGAGATCCTAACAGTAATCGCCTTGTTTTAAAAGGCAAATGAGATAACACCAGGAAATAGACTAGTCAGTGTTGGACACATACTCAAGAAATGTTAGCTGGCATTAATCTCAAAATAACAAAAGTTACTTACAGGGCTCAGAAATAATCAAGCTGGTCTGTTTTAGGGTAGAGGTTCCACCCATTCTGGCAGGTTATCTCGGTATTTGCATAGGCCCTTGGGGCAGCCAGGCAGCTGGCAAGCCCTTCAGAGCCCTCCTCTCTTGAGATTCCCTGGTTGCTTCTGCCAACACTCAGCTCTCATTTCCTCCAGGTAGGGCAGCTCCCTGTTTCCACTCTCCTTGTGTTAAGAGAATTCCTAGAAAACACCTCTCTCAGCTGAACCAGCTGTCTTTACCCTGTATCATCCCAGTTCTCTCAGAAATGATCTTGATCTGTGAGCAATCTTCCTGCCTCCCCTTGGAGAAGGGGCACTACATCAATGTCCCTAACACAAACCAATGTAGTTCCTCACTGAACCACCAGAAACTTGTGTCTAATCTGAACTGGAAGTAAGCTCTGACAATCAAGTCTTTGTTTTAAAAGACTGCATCGTATTAAATAAGTCCCCATGCCTTAGAAATTTTTCAAACAAAAGAAGACTAGAAGGAAATTTGCCAAAATGCCTACTGTAGAGGCATCTGGGTGGTAGAGTTAGGGGTTTCGTGTCTGTTTCTTTACACTGTTCTGTACTTTCAAAAATTTCCACAGTGAAAACACAATTCAGAAACCAGAAAAAAATATTTTAAACGTATCTTGATGAGGGAGGTGGGGACAGTAGGGAAGAATAAATAGTGTGTAAGTAAAGTCCAGTACTCTTGCCTGGAAAATCCCATGGACAGAGGAGTCTGGTAGGCTGCTGTCCATGGAGTCGCGAAGACTCAGACATGACTGAGTGACTTCACTTTCCCTTTTCACTTCCATGCATTGGAGAAGGAAATGGCAACCCACTCCAGTGTTCTTGCCTGGAGAATCCCAGGGACAGGGGAGCCTGGTGGGCTGCCATCTACGGGGTCACACAGAGTCGGACATGACTGAAGCAACTTAGCGGCAGTAAAGTCTTATTTTATGAGACTCAATTGTGAAGTGGTGAAAGGGGGAACTGAGCAGAGTGCAATATAGAATCCTTGAGAGAAAAAGAAAGGGAAAGTGGGGTGTGGGGAAGGGTGCTGTGCTGTGCTTGGTCACTCGGTCATGTCCCATGGACTGCAGCCCACCAGCTTCCTCTGTCCATGCAATTCTCCAGGCAAGAATACTGGAGTGGGTTGCCATGCCCTCCTCCAGGGGCCCTACCAACCCAGGGATTGAACCCAGGCCTTTTGCATTGCAGGAGGATTGTTTACCTTCTGAGCCACTACGGAAGGGTGCTGCTGCTGCTAAGTCGCTTCGTGTTCAGCTCTGTGCGACCCCATAGACGACAGCCCACCAGGCTCCACCATCCCTGGGATTCTCCAGGCAAGAAAGAACATTGGAGTGGGTCGCCATTTCCTTCTCCAATGCATGAAAGTAAAAAGGGAAAGTGAAGTCGCTCAGTTGTGTCCCAACTCTTCGTGACACCATGGACCGCATCCTACCAGGCTCATACGTTCATGGGATTTTCCAGGTAAGAGTACTGGAGTGGGTTGCCATTGCCTTCTCCAGGGAAAGGTGAGATGTGGGCAAATTAAAGCTATTTCATGAGTTCACCAAAGAGCAGGGTAAGCCTAGTTTTTAAGGTACATTAAAAATTACCACTTGATTCACTGGTAAAAATGTCATCACGTTTGTTGGTCAACTAAAACAATCAACCATTTGAGTCAAAATGACAATGCAAAAAGGCTGCAGACATAGGGTATAGGGTATCATTTTGTGACTCCGAATTCCAAGGAGCCACTAAAAATGGAAATAGAAGATTTAGTGAGAAAGCACTAAAACAAGGTCATGTAAACATGGACAGTTCCAGATTTAAAAATCTGTGAGTTAGCGTATAAGGGTATCATATGGGCAGTCTCTGAATTTCAAACTGTCTCCACTTAAGTCTCGCACAGTTAGTTATACAATGTGAGAACATGAGGGAATTGTTAAATATCATCTTTAAAATGGGGATAATTTTATTATCTAGTTCTTAGAACACTAGAAAGATTCAGTGAAATAACACATGGTCAGGGTTTGCCTGCATGCACGCTCAGTTGCACAGTCGTGCCCAACTCTTTACGACCCCGTGGCCTGTAGCATGCCAGGCTCCCCTGTCCATGGGATTATCCAGGCAAGAATACTGGAGTGAGTTGCCATTTCCTCCTCCAGGGAATCTTTCTGACCCAGGGATCGAACCCAGGTCTCCTAGGATTCCTGCATTGGCAGGTAGATTCTTTACCACTAAGCCACCTGGGAAGGCTGTGGTAAGAATTTAGCACTCATTAAAAATCAAGCATGTTGATAAGAAAATGATTATGAGGATGAAGAGTTTACATGAAATAAGTAAAACCTAGGCCATGTAAAAGCTGAAGTCATACCAAGGTCTCCTTTTTCCAATTAGTCAAAGGAAGAAAATGATCAACATGTACGTTTTTAAAAGGAAGGACATCATTTAAAGTCACTTTTTCTCAATAAGACTCTTCCATGAGCAACCTAAGATTGGTTGCATATGACTACCTGATGTTGTTTAACAACAAAAACTATTCCTGGCTAGCATTATAAAGAACAATTTTAACCAGTGATCCATATATTATAAATTTTATTATTAGAATCAGCATTTACTTCAAACGCATTTAAAAAATCATTTAAACCCTACTGACAAATGAATCATATTACCCAAACAATAAACATCTCAAGAGTATCGAAAGCAAATTCTACTCAACTTCTGTTTCGGTATTCTCAAGGCTAATATGCATAAATGTGGCAGATGCACATTGAATTATTTTATGACATTTCATGAAAGTCTGTTTTGGGCTCATGAGAGTACTGTTTGCATTTTGTTTACTGCAGCACTCAGTGGCTGAGTGCTTTCTTAAACTTTAAAAACTATGCTATAAAATGATGGGGAAAACATTTTGAAAGGGGAAGAGCAGATGTTTTGGGACACAGAACATGGACAAAATGAGCCCACAACACAAGGAGACTCAGGTGCAGTAAGAACTGAAAAACAAAGAGAAGGAAATTGTCTTTTCTATTCTAGTAATCTGCTTTTTTCCTTTCTTTGTTTTTCTTAAGAAGAAAAGCTGTTCGGAATTTCCTAAGTATCATATCACCTAAGTTGCTCAATACAATTTACCTAGATTTGGTCAGAACTGAAACATCTCTCTCTCTCTCTCTATATATATATATATATATATACACACACACACACACACACATATATATATGGCTTTGGATAGTCTATAAATTTTTAAAAGATATATTTCATGGCATCAGCAAAAATATTAATAGTAGAGGCAGTGTGTCGCTCATTTCAGTCAGGACCTACAGGCACTCTCCTTAACAAGTAGAATCGAAAGCTGGATGAAATAAAGGCAGTGCTAAAGCCAAATCTGACCTCTGTACCCTTACACAGAATTAAACTCGGAAACAGAGTTGTGGGCTAAAGTGGCTCATTGGTAAAGAATCTGCCTGCCAATGCAGGAGACGCAAGAGATACCAGTTAGATCCCTGGGTTGGGAAGATCTCCCGGAGAAGGGAATGGCAACCGACTCCAGCATTCTTGCCTGGAAAATTTCATGGACAGAGGAGCCTTGAGGGCTCCAGTTCATAGGGTTGCAAACAGCTGGACACAACTGAGTGACTAAACAGAAACAGAAAAGAACAGCTTTATTGCTTTGTGAGGAAAATGGGGTCACAACAAGCTAATGCCCTCAAAACTGTGTCCCCATTTGGAGAGGATAGGGAGAAATTTTATGGCAGCGGTTCAAAGAGGGTCTGATCAGCTCATGGACGTTCTTCTGATAGACTGGTGATGAGTAGGAGTCAGCATCATCAAACTTCAAGTTCGAACCAGTCAGAGGTCTACATGCTTATGGGCAGCATACTATGTTAATCAGCAACTTCTCCCATCTGGAGGGGGTTTTGGTATCTGCAAAATACCTAAAAAATAATGATGGGGAACCAGAACCTTGCCCCAAGGTTGCACCGTTATTTCTCTTGATTTTATTTCTTTCTTGTCTAACACTCCCTCCTTTTCCTAATTGACAACCGTTTGAATGTGCTCATTGGAACTCAGGGGAGACCATGGAGGCTGAATGAAGGCTATTTCCTGTAATCAAAAAAATAGGGGATACAGAAAGGCTTTGTGCCCAGGAGCTCCACAGGGCCTTGCTTGGTATCAGTGCCAGTGACACTGAGAAGTTTCTATGAAAGAGAAACAACTACAAAAGAAGGTAAATACCTGTATTATTAGATGGTTATAAAGAAAAAATATGGTTGCATATATCAGGAACCTAGTGTGCTGTCTGGAACTTCATAAATATTTGACTTCAACACAAATTACTAGGATTTATGATTTAATTCAAGCTGAGAAAAATACTCAACCTCATAAATAACAGGCAACTTTAAGATCTCAAATTACACAATTAGGGGAGATATTTAATTTCCTGCCTGTATTTGTCCTATACTCATGCAACTGAACAGTGAACATTTATTGCAGTTCTAATAACCTGTACTTCCTCCACTGATTAACAAAGTAAATAGAGCTAATTCGAGTGAGGCAGAGGCTACAAACTGTCTTCTATTATCCATTCTCTTCTTTCTCTTTTATCAAAAGAATCTTTGAATGCTAGTTGGGCACATGTTTATTTTGATCAGAGGTCCATTTCACCTTGATAACACAGTTCAGTTCAGTTCAGTTCAGTCGCTCAGTCATGTCCGACTCTTTGCGACCCCATGAATCGCAGCACGCCAGGCCTCCCTGTCCATCACCAACTCCCGGAGTTCACTCAGACTCACGTCCATCGAGTCAGTGATGCCATCCAGCCATCTCATCCTCTGTCATCCCATTATTCTCCTGCCCCCAGTCCCTCCCAGCATCAGAGTCTTTTCCAATGAGTCAACTCTTCACATGAGGTGGCCAAAGTACTGGAGTTTCAGCTTTAGCATCATTCCTTCCAAAGAAATCCCAGGGCTGATCTCCTTCAGAATGGACTGGTTGGATCTCCTTGCAGTCCAAGGGACTCTCAAGAGTCTTCTCCAACAACACAGTTCAAAAGCATCAATTCTTTGGTGCTCAGCTTTCTTCACAGTGCAACTCTCACATCCATACATGACCACAGGAAAAACCATAGCCTTGACTACACGGACTTTAGTTGGCAAAGTAATGTCTCTGCTTTTGAATATACTGTCTAGGTTGGTCATAACTTTTCTTCCAAGGAGTAAGCATCTTTTAATTTCATGGCTGCAATCACCATCTGCAGTGATTTTGGAGCCCCCAAAAATAAAGTGACACTGTTTCCACTGTTTCCCCATCTATTTCCCATGAAGTGATGGGACTGGATGCCATGATCTTCATTTTCTGAATGTTGAGCTTTAAGCCAACCAAATAACCAAGTTCTGGTCAGTAGGACTGAGTAGAAGAGGTGTGCCTAGGCCATTGACAGGATCCCTTCTGCTGCTCTTTCTTCTTCCTGCTCTACAGGATGTATGTGTGATGAGACAGTGGAAGCAGCCATCTTGGACATAAAATAAAAGTTGTACGTTGAGGCTGGTAGGTCAAAAATATACAGGCATCTGGTGATGATGGATGAACATGCCAAACGAGGACTGACTTAAATTTACCTTTACCTCAGGTTTTTTTCATCCTTCTTTCAGGGATCTAGTCAAATTTAAATATACCTGAGACAAACTCTGCTCTCAGCACTCACAAAGTTAATGGATTTGTTTTTCTTCCACAGTTATTAATGGAAAAGAAAAAAATGTTAGGCTATATGTAATCCTAATAAATTACTTCAGCTGTCCAGGAGTGAGTGATGGGTCTAAAATAGATAGGAGTATAATTAAAGTTGATAGTTAAAATGAGACATAAATAGCTTATAGGTACTTAGTGACATACGCATTTACTCAAAGTATTTATTGCTTCTCTCTGAAGCATTTTTCATCTTGCTAATATCCTTTAGGGACTGATGAATCTGCTTGTCTTTTCCTTATTTTAAATGGAATTCTGCTTTAAAAACAATTAAGAAGGAATTTTAGAGGGCCCTTTGTCATTATAAGACTGGATACCCTACTAACATTCCTAATTATCAGGCCCATATTTTTTTCTGGAAAAGCTACTTTAATGGACTTAACAGTAATGTCCATGATTTTCACAGGAAATATGTTTTTTTCTTCCTCACACCAGGCAATGTCCCTCATCCCATGAGCTCAATTACTGTCTCTTTATCAGAGCACACACATAATTGTTTGCTGAGACAGGTACTTACTCAGTTTTGTCAATATGCAACTCAGTTTTGTCAATATGCAATGCATTGACTACACATTGATTTGGACTGAATACTCTGCTAATTAAACTATAATCTTGAAAACTATAGAATTCTAAACATTCTTCCCAAACATGCTTATTTCCCTTCAAAATGCAATGCCCTTGTTGCTCTAATGCTGCACCTTTAAAACCTGATGCTGCTTCATCTGGGCTTCCCTGGTGGTTCAGATGGTAAAGAATCCGCCTGTACCACAGGAGACCTGGGTTCGCTACCTGGGTTGGGAAGATTCCCTGGGGAAGGGAACAACTACCCACTCCAGTAGCTGCTGCTGCTTCATCTACGACCCCATTTTCTTTGCTCCAACCCTCATGAGTTTTCATCTAAACCAGGTAAATTCCATTTTGAAGGACAAACAGTACCTCCTTACTCTTCATTCAGATACAAAGATTCTTAACACACCATAATTTGGTCTTCCCTGGAAAGAGAGGCTGGAGATATGATTCTGCTTTTAAAAGTGTTTTAAAAAAATGACTGAGGAGAAATATGTGTATGTATTTCTGCAGGTCCTAAGAAGACATGGGTTCCACTATCCTTCCAATTGTTTTCACGAGGAAGAGACCTGATCCTCTTTTAGCAACAGTGGAAGGTCTTGGGGGCTGGAAGCCAAATCTGCAAAAGACTGAACTGTCAATATGTTAATCAAATTGTAATCAAGAGTGAAATACGGCATCTAAAAGATCTCATAAATGATAAAAATAATTTTAATTAGGAAATAAATGCAATATTGTATTATTATTTTGTACATCAAAGAAGATCTAGTACACAAAAATTAAAAGATGGACCCTAATTCCTAACTCTATCATAATTCTATAGTAAAATTATAATTTTATGTAATTCTGTAAAACAGAATTACATGGACTTTTCAAGGGGGAAACATAGTATCTGTATAGTATTTCATTCTAAAATATTGTATTTTTTAGCCTTAGACCCAATTGATTATTTTTAATGTTTTTCCTGAAGAACTATGGCTCACCTCCAGTAGGTTCTGGGGATGAAATTACTTGTGCCATGAAGATGAAGGAGGCAGGCATATAATAAGGGGTTGAGGATTGTAACTGAGTATTCTAGAAGCTTGATTTTAAATATTTTCTAGGAAAAAAAATGATAGCTTCTACACTACAAAATTCTACAAAAATACATAATTTAATAGATTCTGTCCAGCATGCCCACAATTTACTAAATAAAATTTAAACACTTGTATTAACCTAGATAGCAATTTTAGTATAATAAGTGCTTACTGGGTCCACTGAAGAAATAAACTCAGAGAAATTACAAGGCTTTTGAAAAGTTAAAAACAAAGTCAGGGATGCAGAATGTGTCTATCACTGATTCTCAAATTTTAGCATCAGAATCATTTGGAGGAGAGTAATGATAAAACAGTTGTTGCACTGCAATCCACATGTTTCTGACTCACTAAATCTGGGGCATTTCCAATAAGTTCTCAAGTAGTGCTGATGCCACTGGTCTAGGGACCACACTTGAGAACCGCTGTCCTACATTAAGGAAGAACATAAGGACATCAAAGAGGGAGCTCAATCTTTACCTCCAGGAGGTCACAGCCACAAGTGGTGTCAGACTGAGCACCTGAGAAAAATCTAGAAGACATGGTTCCCTAATAAATTATGTAAAGTCACTGTATTGAAGAAAGCCAGGCAGGAACTATGGGAAGCGGCATGAGGAGAGAGGCAGAGTGATGGAAGACCAAAGACCAGTGGACAGCAGTGAATGCATGGAGATGAGAAAGACAGGCTGGGATCTGGGACCTTTTGTTGTAGTGTTGCATTGCTTGCACCTGGACAAACATCTTGAGCAACAAAATAAAAAGTAAATATAAGGGACTAAAAGAAACTGCATGCACGCATGTGTGCGTGCTAAGTCGCTTCAGTTGTGTCCGTGTCTCTGCAACCCCATGGTCTGTAGCCTGCCCGGCTCCTCTGTTCATGGGATTCTTCATGGCAACTGGAGTGGGTTGCCATCCCCTCCTCCATGGGATCTTCCTCACCAGGGGTTGAACCCAAGTCTCTTACGTCTCCTGCATTGGGAAGCAGATTCTTTACCATTAGTGCCATGTGGGAAGCCTGCAGGCATGGGTAGTTCAGGCAAATTCCAGACCACAAGATACAAAGAGACTAAACAGCCCAACTCCCAACTCATGAAGAGCCAGGGACACAAGGAGAGAGTTGGGAGGAAAAGCAGGGTACTGTGGCCCCCTGAACACACCACCACCTATGGGGTGGGCAAACCACCTAAGCCACCCCACCAGCCCTTGGATATACCCCTACCCTCACCCCAGTTAAGGAACCAGCTCATCCCATCCTGCTCAGATAGCAAGATAGCAAATGAACCTGTTACTTGTTCTCACTGTGGCAGGGGTCCCAATAAAGCCTTGCCTGAATTTCTTGTCTGACTCTTGATCAATTTCTGTTGATTAAGGAGGCCAAGAACCATGGTCCATAACAAAGATAGCAACTAGATTTGTTCTTTCAACATATTATATATTGACTGAGTATGTATTATGTGCCCACAAACTGAGCTGGGGGGTTAGGGACTCATTAGTGTTCCATCAAAATAGAAAATGCTTCTGCTTTCTTCAATACTGTGGCTAGGGAAAATAAACAATAATTATACAAATCAATATAAAACATATCAGATATATCTATAATATATAAATGCTATGGAAAAGAACAGGGCAGGGTAGGTTGAATTTAAGTGTTCATTTTTCACACAGGTGATGTGGGAAGGGTGCCCACCAGATATCAGACATAAGAGCTGCTGCAAGAATCTGAGACAGTTCCAACTGGTAACCTTAGCAATTATTTATCCTCCAGATGCCAAGATTAGTACAAAGAACTCCAGATAGAGAGGGTGTAGAGTTCATGAGAGCCCTCTAACTTAGAAGTCTACTGTATTCATACATTCACAGATCTTGTTCAAGTAAGTCTGGGAGAGAAGAGAAAGCATTTATTGGTTTTGTGGTCAGTCAGTTTACAGATTCTGAACTATATCCCATCCACAGATATGCTGTGAAAGATCAGGCTTAGGAAATAGGTTTGCATACTTCATAGTTCAGATCTCAAATGAAATTCCTCTAGCACACAACGATCACTATCAGGAAACAGTAATACTATTTATTTAGTTGTTCTAATTACAGCAACGCTTCCTTCTTTCACTTTCAGGATGGCAGAAAATAGGACTAAGGTCAGTCAACATCTCTGAAAGCATCTAGCACAGATGGTTCAATTAGGAAGAAAATTCTATGAATTCTAAGGTAACGTTTTGGTTTTTTTCATCCTATAGTAAAGAGGCAGAAGGAATGAGGATTCCCTGTCCGGCAGAGCCCTACCTTTTTAAATATGTAAATACTTACACCACCACGAAATGCAAATGCTTATGTATTTTATCCAAATTAAGTCTACTTAGTTCTGACCATATCAGAAAAAGGAAGAAAAAAAGGAAAGGAAAAAAATCCAAAACAAAGACTGAGAAAAGTCTCAAACACTTCTTCCCATGTGCTCCTTATGTGGGCATATATATGAATTCTGTTTCCCTCCACATTGAGAACTCTTCAGCACTCACAGTGAAATATGCTGTTTGTATATAACTGTTAATCTCTAAATTTTTTTCATTTACATGAGGTCAGTTCCTAGTTTCCTCAGCTACATCAAGCCGACTGCTACACTCCAAAGCATAAGACTTACGGAAAAAAGCAATTGGACATTCCTGATCCACTGATGGATGAAAATACTTTCTGAATTATCAGATCTTTAAAAAGCCCGTGGTACATTTAATTATATAGACATATTTCCTCTGCATTGCTTTTTAAGCTTTGAAAATATCAAAATCATGACATGACATGAGAAGAATTCTATTTTGACAAAATGAAAAACACAAAAATTCTTCTACTCAGAAAAAAAGGAATGTAATGGAGAAAATAAACACAAAAATAGAATTGGCTGAAAACCAGCAACCACAAGAAAAGAAGTGCTGCAGGAAATGGAACTAATCAGTTACTATAGTGAAGATTTTTTTCCCAGACTTTCTTGGGTTGAAAAAAATTACAAATTAACATAGAAACTAGGAGTTTGAACAAAGTTACATATGTAGTCTTAAAGAATTTCATGTGACTATTTATTTTTTGAAAGGACAATAGACTTTTTATTTAGTGCAATTTCTAAATTTAATCTCCTTGAGATTCTTCCGGTATCTTAGTGAAACTTTGATTAGCAGGGTGAGAGCTTTTGAAGAATAAGGTCTATATAATCATGCCATGATATTCTTTCTAAAGATATAAATGTTTTTGTCCCTAACTCATTTCAAGGGTCAGTGCATTCGGTAACAGACTTGCTTTGGCTGAATCCCCACTCAGCTCAGCAACAGTCAGTGCCTACAGAATAGCCTTCCTTGAGTTAGCAGTTATCTCCACACTGGCAAATTTTGTAATATGAAAGTTGCTCCTTCCGGTTATTCTCTTATCATGGCTCACTCATATTGTTTGGTTATTTTGGTATGTGTGTGTGCATTCAGTCACTCAGTCGTGTCCGACTCTTTGCGACCTCATCATGAACTGCAGCTGCCAGGCTCCTCTGTTCATGGAATTGTCCAGACAAGAATACTGGAGTGAGCTGCCATTTCCTACTTCAAGGGGATCGAACCACAGAGGGATCAAACCCATGTCTCTTGCATCTCCTGCATTGGCAGGTGAATTCTTTATTACCAGGGCACCAGCTGGGAAGCCCCATTTTGGTACAAAACATACCAATTGCTTTTTAACTGTTTTATGCCTAAGAAATGCTGTTTCTAAATGTGGATATGGAAAACTGATCTCTATATCTCTCAAAATTGATTTAGAAACAATTGCCATTTATATGCTAGAGGTTTTTGGAACACCGGTGTTATCAAACTTGCAAAATAGTTTGTGATTCTAAGTTTGCTTTTTTTTTTTAATTGTAAATAATTTACTTAAAAAAATCATTTACAAAAACATCTGACAGCCTCTGGCCATATCCACAGAGATGGCAAATTTCAAAGCTGTAAAAGATAGAAAATAACCTTTATATAATTTCCAATATCATACTTGAATTATAGTGCGGTGTCAAGAAAAAAATGGTGCCCAGAAACTCAGACCTTGTCTTGACATCCTGGATTGTTACAATCACAATATCTAAAAACTAGGTTAGAAAACATATGACTTATTTCCATTTGATTTATACACAAGAAAACTTAGGTCTCAAGAGTTGAAATTCATTATCCAAACTGCTTAGCAGAAGAGGCAAGTAATGAAGTCAGGTTTCCAGACGCCAAGGTGTGTTGATAGTCACTAATTATCATGGTGTAAAAGACCTCCAGTCAGTTACAGAAAAACACAACAGGTAATGAATTGAAAAAAAAACAAACAAAAACTAACATGGATCTTTTGTCACATCCTTGTTTTAATCCACAAAAACTTACTATATATAAATTAGTGAAGGTCTTGTGCTATTTTAGCCACCATTTCACCATATTCAGGCAAAAGACATTAGGATTGAAGAGTCTGGCTGATGAAAAGGAATCTAAATCAGAATACTTTGTGGATTTTTTTTTTTTACTCATTCTTTTTGTATTTCAGAAATATAAAAATGAAGTTGATCAAAGTATACTTTCTGCAAGACACTCTGTTAAGTGCATTACATATATGACATCATTTACTTCTTTTGATTATTACTATTCAGTTCAGTTCAGTCACTCAGTTGATTGTTTCCGACTCTTTGTGACCCCATGGGCTGCAGCTATTAAATCAGTTTTAATCTCACTTTTTTGAGACTATTAACATAGCAATGGTCATATAGCCAGAAACTGCTGGAACCAGCACTGGAATCCATATGATTCCACAATCTATTTTTATCCATGAATTAAACTGCTTAACTCTTAAAAGTTATTCCCTGCCTACCTCCTTATCGTTTTCTAATAAAATATATTTCTTTTAAATAATTAAAGAAGTTGCTTCTGCCCCTGAAAAAAATTATACTCCTAATGTTAGATAGAAACAAACATTAAAATTGATTCTAAACAGGAATAAATAAGATAACCAGGAAGTTCAATTGAAAATCTTTATGCATTGAGTATCTAAAATGTCTTCTCCAAGTTTCCATGCCAACCTTTCTACGATGCTAAAATAAGCTGTGTAACAACAGTTACTCACACTGCATTATGTAGGCTTTTGATACATTAATTTTTTTAATAAGCCCAATTAAATGTTGAATATTTAGCACATGGAGGAAGTAACATTGGCACAAGTCGTTGTAAGGCAAGCAATGCATTGCTTTTGTTTTTCTAAATGAGAGAAGCCTTAAAAACAGATATGAAGGAGACTTTTTATTTCCGTTAACTTTCTTTTTATGTATATCCATAGTTAGTCATAGCTTTTCAAAATAGAGTTTTATAAAAGTTATGCTTAAAAATATGAAAAGCTCTAACTGCTTAACACTGAATTTGTAGAAGACAAATCTGGAAATCTAGGGCACTTCCATCATCCATTCAGACCACCTGATAAAGGAAAAAATACATAAATAAAAACCCAATGGAGCTGAACAGGTCTGTTGATTGTTCTTATGCAGTTTGAAGAGATTTCTTTTTATTAATCAAGCTCTTTAAGGACAAATATATTGTGGTTTCATTGACTGTTAAGTATTATAGGGGCTTCCAATGGGGAACACGAAGGGACTTCTGCAGGTCAAGAGGCGAGAGAGTGGGGGATCTGCCAGGTGGGTTCAGCCTTCAACATGCAGAAAGCCCAGGCTGATGGCAGCCCAGACAGGATGGTAAGAATAGAGATGCTCACAACAACAATAGAGAGGGGAACACAAGGCACCAGCAATAATAACAACCCAACAAAAGCAATTAAAGTGACAGTGAGAGTAACTAAAATTTAAAGTGAAAGTGAAGTCGCTCAGTCGTGTCCGAGTCTTTGTAATCCCAAGGACTGCAGCCTACCAGGCTCCTCCGTCCATGGGATTTTCCAGGCAAGAGTACAGGAGTGGACTGCCATTTCCTTCTCCAGGGGATCTTCCCAACCCAGGGATGGAACCCAGGTATCGTGCATTGTAAGCAGACGCTTTACTGGCTGAGCCACCAGGGAATTGTATCTGGCAGTGTACAAGCTTCCAGAAAGAAAAAAAATGTTAACGCATATATGGTCTCTGCCTCAAAGAACTTAGAATCTAACCAATAAGAAAAACAAAAGTTGATTAAGCAATGGGAATAAACCTAAATGCCACAACAGATGAGATTTGAAGAGTTAATGGCATACAGAGCCAAGACATCTAGCCCAGTGGAGCAGACTCCCCAGTGAAAATGATGACTAAGCATGCATCCCTACAGCAGAAATGGAGAATAAAGGAAGAGGAGGTACAAGAGATGAGGCTCAGAAATACTTATGGGTGTCAGCTGATTAATACAAACATCAGAATTTAATTTGTGCCTTACCAGGCTGTGCAGTAGAACTTAATAGGTCATATCTAATGAGCAGATTCAGGTAGTCATAGATAAATAAGAAAAGACAACTGCAAATTCGAGTCATGACTACTTTTGTTTCATTGCCCAGAATTATGGGCTACACTAAGCTGATGCCACACTGATCTATTGATCTGTACTTTCTGTCCATAAGTCACAATATGTTTGAATAGAGTATTTTATTTCTAAGAAGGTAGCATCAACCATTATTTTCTCCAAATGAGGAAATTTTAAGATATGACCAAAGGTAAAAAGACAAAAAAAAAAAAAAAAAAAGCTTCCACATAAGAACTTTTTAAAAGACTTTAATTAATGACTCTACTAATGTCAATTTCTTGGATTGAGGTCGCAGGCCATAATACTCTCTCTGGGAGAGACCTACAGCTGCAACCCTCTTGCACATACTAATAATTTTGAAACTTATTTTATCTATTGATCTAAACCTCCAATCAGTCACTCCAAGTCATAAAATACCGATGACAGTCATAACAATTTCAAGTTGTTTTGAAAAGTATTTGCCACAAACATTTCTTGAAATATCACATAAATTGGTGGGCAATATTTTCTTCCATCTGAGATTTAAGCTTCATCAACCTACTTCAGTGACATGATTTCGTATCATTTATAGTCTCCTGTGCTTCCTGGGTGGCACTAGTGGTAAATTGGCACTAGTGCCAATGCAGGAGACCTTAGAGACACTGGTTCGAACCCTAGGTTGGAAAGATGTCCTGGAGGAGGGCATGGCAACCCACTCCAGTATTCTTGCCTGGAGAATCCCATGGACAGAGGAGCCTGGTGGGCTACAGTCTAACGGATTGAGAAGAGTTGGACACAACTAAAGGGATTTAGCACACACAGCATACATAGTCACGTGTATAAATTTCTAGTTCACTCTTTTTCCTATTTTTGGAGCTCAACATACTGTCTTATGCTAAAATCCATCATTTCTGCCCTGGGCATATGCATAATGCTATGACATCTTCCTTGATTCAGAAGTATATAGCCACACCTTTCTGCTCTGATTAGCTCTTGATGTCTAAGTTACTCTCTTTTCTTATTATGTTCTCTCCTATCACAGGTGAGATCCAGCTGGTGAAACACAAAGAAGTCCCATCCTTTGCACCAGAGCACTGTAGAAATGATGCTGAAATGAGCGGTCTGGTTTTATATCTAGTGTAAGAAGCAGCTCACCACCATTTTGTGGCTTCTCTCAAGATGAGCACAACAAAATTTCCCAATTTGAATTACATCAATGAAGATAACATTTTCTGAACTCCAACTCTAAACATATGGTCTGTCAAATGATTTTTATATGATTTATGACTTTATGACGTCTTGTAAAGCGGAACAACTGAACTGCATTATCAAATAATCTATCATTTATTAAAAATAATAATGTCATGGGATGCTAGTACTTATGAAAACAATAACTATTGAATTCAGCATGTGACGCTTCTCCATTAATATATACTATAGAATGGAATACATGAAGCGTAAACTATTGATCCCAAAAGTGGATCATAAATATACTTTTCATGTCATCTTTACAAAAGGCAAAGTTCCAGCTGACAGAGGTCTAACATGCCAAACTCTTTCCTGTTCTTTCTCTAAGAAGTTAGAAAAGAAACATCCATCATTACAGCTGAAGCAGGTTGTTGTTTTTTTTTTTAAAGAATATTTAAGAGTTTACAAGAAGCAAGGAGGAAGCATAAAGACAGATGAAGATGGGAGGAAAAGGTCATGATCCAATCAGACATCCTTTATTTCTGAAGAATTAATTATGTGGTTTCCTACTAATGATAAAAAGAGAAGGAGGGCACTTGAGAGGTGCTGCCACAGAAAAGGCTTTTAAAAGCCATCAGTTGATACTGATTCTAAAATCCTTAATAAACCATTTAGCAAACTGCACCTTATGTTTAGGTACCTCACACAAACGTGCTGTTAGCACATAGGTGCACTCCAAAGCTTGTTCGAGTTACCGCCTCAGGAAGAAAGGGTAAGACTATGTCGGCCATGTTTCCTTCCAGCACACTTCCTGGCACACTGTTGTGCTCCCAACAGCATTTGTTTAACGAATCAATAATTTACTAGGTGTCCCTTTACACACGCTAGAAAAAAGGTTAGACTGACTCAATATTAAAATAGAAAATCAAAAAAAGCTCTGAACTCAACTTTAGAGGCAGGTTGGCATAATGAGCGATTTTCAAAAGAAGGTGCCGTGCATTCTCTTTCATCTCACTGACATTAATCAACGTGATTGCATCCAGACAGCATGGACAAGATACTGTCACATATTCCAACATGCAATCAGCAAGAGCAATTGTGTTCAAATGTTTCTGTGTGATATGGGTCAGGTTCAAAACAAACCCAATGACACTTAAAACTGTGAGTCTGAAAAGGGAGCAAAGTAAACGATACTGCTGAAAACTATCCTGTGAAACTATAATTTCTCAAGAAGTAAAGGGCCTTACAAAAGGGAAAATGTTTTGCCTCGTTAAAGAATAACTCTCAGAAGGTCTTGGGTTGTCTAAAGAATTTTCCCTTAAATACACACCCTTATAATTACAAGTAAAATAAATAATATAGAATAAGACTTCAGCTGGAAAGATTACTAAGCCCTGGCAACATTCTTTTCTCTTTGTACAGAGAAACAAAATTCGTGTAGGTGAAGGCTGATGCTTCATTATTAGTCATTATTAGAGTTTTCTCCATGTCCTTCTTTAGAATGCTAATTATGTTCACACATACAAAAGTATGCGTTTTAAACTGTTCTCACTAAATTTAAAGATAAATTGTAAGAAAAAAGTAACCCTATGGAAAAAGTACCCTCTTATTATAGCATATGGGTTTTAGCTCTGTATACTTATTCATATTAAGAAATGAATCACTGGAGGTCTTATAGGAAAGCCTGGCCTTAGTAATCTCCTGATCCATTTATCATCAGCAGATGCTCACTCTGGGTGCAACCTGAATGATTGCTCCCAGAAAGCTCATAATTGCTATAATTAGGGTCACATGACCTCCAGCTTGTCTTGCTTAGGAAAAAAAAATTAAAAAGCAGATGGCCAAATATTAGCATTTGAATGAGCACCAGAGGTCCTTTAGATGAGGGGAGCTAAAGTTAAATGCACCAGAAAGCTGTGAATGGCTGATCTAAAACACACTTAAAAGAGTAGTTTATGCTTTTTTTTTTTTTTAATTGTCCATCCTGCTCTCTGCAGAGGCCCACCTTCCTTTATAAAAGCTAAATCTGGGCAGTCCTACCCCACTCATCTACCCAGCAACCAGGCTACTACAGAGTGCAAGGAAAGAGGAATGACTGTACTTAAATCTTTCTACTTTGAGTTCTATTTTTTCTTTAGAGTATCAGTTCAGTTCAGTTGCACAATCATGTCCGACTCTGCGACCCCATGGACTGCAGTGCACCGGCTTCCCTGGTGGCTCAGTAGGTGAAGAATCCACCTGCCAAATGCAGGAGACACAGGAGACTCTGGTTCAACCCCTGAGTTGGGAAGATCCCCTGGAGAAGGCAATGGCAACCTACTCCAGTATTTTTGCCTGGGAAATCCCATGGACAGAGGAGCATGGAGGCCTACAGTCCATGGGGTTGCAAGAGTTGGACATGACTTAGTGACTAAACCACAGCAGTATATTTGAAGAACTAAAACCATCCCCTAAATACTTTTCTTAAGAAACAATATTTTAAATATAAAGTGAAAGTGTTAGTCGCTCAGTTGTGTCTGACTCTGCAACCCCATGGATTGTAGCCCGCCAGGCTCATCTGTTTATGGAATTTTCCAGGCAAGAATACTGGAGGGGGCTAGCCATTTCCTCCTCCAGGGGATTTTCCCTACCCAGGGATCAAACCGAGTCTCCTGCACTGCAGGCAGATTCTTTACCATCTGAGACACTGGGGAAGCCACATTCATGTAAGGGCAAATACAAATTAAAAATAAGGGGCTTAATTCTCCCTGTTGAAAATAAGCTTAAAGACTTCCCCCTTTCATTTTTCTTTTACAATTTCTTCCATTATCCTTTTCAAACGCATGTAATTCTTCATAATGGGCTAATTAAGTCTCAGGCCACGCTCACATTCAGAAATGTTTTTTCAAAGACCTGGGAGACATCTTTTTGAAATGCAAGCCTCAAGGGGTAACAGCTCCTCTATCTCCCTTGCTGGAGAGTATTAGAGCCTAATTTAGGTTGGCTTCTTGCTCCAAGTTGTAAAACTACTTCCCCTTATAAAGGTATTAGAAGCCTCTCTCTCTCTGTAGAAGAAAATCAATTAGCTAACACAGATGGTCACCCAAATTGCCAAGTAAATTTAGTCCTCTTACTAGAGGACTAGTTATTATTTATCTTGAAAGGTTCTATGTGACAGGTTGTATTTGCTTGGCTATTTAGAAGGTTGAAATTTCTTTTGGTCTTTGCATTCTCTTAGTGGATTGCCTCTGGATGCTCATCACATTCTAATTTAATGCTTATTCATTAACAGGAGTGTTTTCTTTGTCTACTAACTTTGTGGAAAGGATTTCTGGGTTGGGAGAGGTTGTTTTTAATTTCCCCAACAATTTCAATTCCAATTAACCCTTCTCCCTGGAGTAGAGGCCTTTCAGATAATTTAACAAATAATTCAAATGGCGAAATTCCAAATTTCCCAAGTGAAATTTATTAAAGAGATAAAATATTTAATTTTACTTTCATTTACCTTTAACTGCAAACAAGCTTGGTAATATTCATTCCAAAATAAAACAAATCCAGATAGCATGAATGTCAGTTGGAACATCTGGCTCCCATGTGTCAAGATATTGGTGTTTATTTTTTCTTCTAAAAAAATATAACATAAAACATAATTTTACTAATGGAAGCTCTTGGAACAGACCCTCAGATTAATATTTCTCTGTGTAACTACTCTTTGTGCACAAAAACAGCAGGAAAAAAAATAGATATACATAAAAGTAGTTCAACAAATATTTTTTGAAAGAGAAAAATTGGAAGGTTGAGACAGAAGGGGAGATGGAAGAGGCAGAATCTTGGTCCAAAGTAAACTTGTCTTGCAACCTCTGTTCCAGGTCTAACCTTCCAGTCCTACCTAGCCCCTTCTCTGTGCCTTGGCTTGGCTACTGTAGACCTCTTTTAGGATAAGCCCTTCTTTTTCTAGCTCTCACATTTCACCATATCTATTTAAATTGTTTACCTTTAAACCCAGCTGAACTTCCTTTCCTTATAAGGTCCTTGTGAATCACAATGAAGTACATCTTTTCTGGATCTCTCTAGAAAGTTATATCTGTACTTCGTATTTGATTGCATTGCCATGTATTAGCTGCTATTTATGAGTATTCATTTTTTCCCTTCCCTTAACTTGACGGCAAGCTACTGGAGAA
This sequence comes from Ovis aries, assembly GCF_016772045.2. Lineage (NCBI taxonomy): Eukaryota > Metazoa > Chordata > Mammalia > Artiodactyla > Bovidae > Ovis > Ovis aries. Next base: position 211,224,812 of record NC_056055.1, on the reverse strand, counting down.
CAAAGGAACCATTTTTGGTTCCTTTTGTAAATATAAAGAAGATGCAAAAGTCAATTACTTCGTTGTTCAACAAAGCAGTGTAGGAAACTTTCAGAAATGTAATGTTTTGTCATCACAGTGTATGGCAAAATGCCAGGGGGAGACATAAAAGTGTTTGAAACGTGATTTGATTTGTTTTTTCTTTCAGAAAGTTTTTGGAGGTAAATGCTTTCTCTTCAGATTAAACATAGTATCTTCAATACTTTTACGTCATGCTTAGATCAGAGATACTTTTTACCAGTTCATTACTTATCTCATAAAGACCACACTGATATTATTCTTGATACCTAGCTCTTTATCTCACCATTTTGACACTGTCATAAATGATGTCCCATTCAGCTAGTCAAACTGTACCATTTTCTTGGATGAAGGAGTCCTTAATAAGGTGCTCCACGTGGAAGTATACCACTTTAAGGGAGGGAAGATGATGAGGGGTGGGGGAAGGACGAACTGTACCCAAGGAAGAGAATAGTTTATATATATATATATATATATATATATATATATGTATATGTATATATGTATATATATATGTGTATATACATATATATAAGTTCTAGTCACAAATAAGTGCCTGATAGCCAAACAGAAATGTCTAAAAGGAAAGAAAAAAAAAAAGTGAAACAGCCCAGATGATGACTCTGTCTTTTAATGATCTAGACTGGGGAATCAGGTTGGTTCTGACAGTTTCATAGTTCCATGGAAATTCACCAATAATGGTACTTCTAAACCATGTGTTGCTACCAGTACTCTGATAGTAAAACCTTTGCATATGTGAAGAAAGCCCACATGAGAAGATAACGATTCTAATGCATCAGAGCAATTATTACTAAATGAAGTATTGAGAATACACTTATAGTTCATATGAGACCTCTGTTCTATGGGTGCTTTAGAAGTATTAAAAATGGTTCCTTTGCTCTCCAGTAGCTTGTCATCAAGTTAAGGGAAGGGAAAAAATGAATACACATAAATAGCAGCTAATACATGGCAATGCTTTCAAATACGAAGTACAGATATAACTTTCTAGAGAGATCCAGAAAAGATGTACTTCATTGTGATTCACAAGGACCTTATAAGAAAAGGAAGTTCAGCTGGGTTTAAAGGTAAACAATTTAAATAGATATAGTAGAATGTGAGAGCTAGAAAAAGGGCTTATCCTATAACAGGTCTACAGTAGCCAAGCCAAGGCACAGAGAAGGGGCTAGGACTGGAAGGTTAGACCTGGAACAGAGGTTGCAAGACAAGTTTACTTTGGACCAAGATTCTGCCTCTTCCATCTCCCCTTCTGTCTCAACCTTCCAATTTTTCTCTTTCAAAAAATATTTGTTGAACTACTTTCATGTATATCTATTTTTTTAAACTATGAGCGGGAATCTAATCCACCATGAGATTTTTTATCCTGCTCTTTTGTGCACAAAGAATAACTATACAGAGAAATATTATATTCATGTAAAGGTAAAGAGCTTTTATATTTTCTAAACACAAAGTTAAAACAACTTTTGCCAGTTGGTCTCTTTGTTCTTCTGCACCTAAGCACTGTGTGTGTGTGTGTGTGTGCACATGTGTTCGGTCGCTTTAGTCATATTCAACTCTTCGCAACCCCATGGACTGTAGCCTGCCAGCCTCTTCTGTCTCACTGGATTTTCCTGGCAAGAATACTGGAGTGGGTTGTCATTTCCTCCTCTAGGGAATCTTCCCAATCCAGGAATCAAACCCACATCTCCTTCCCGTCTCCTGCATTGCAGGCAGATTCTTTACCACTGAGCCACCAGGGAAGCCACTGAGCACCTTAGTAGTAACCAACAAGAAAGTTTATAAAAACTGCCCCGACATAGGAAAATCAGAAAATTAACAAATTTCTAATTTCTAAAAAATCAGAACATTAACAAATTTCTGATTTCTAAAAAAAATCAGAAATTTAATAAAATTCAGCCCCTATAATATAAAAGAAAAACAAAAGAAAAAGAGCAATTCCAGGTATGGCAGATGAGTAGAATTACATTTGATAGAGTGAAATAGTTATTTAGGTAACTCCTCAGTGAGGTGGGTGGGGGTATATTTATAGTTGATGGATGATTATTTAAGCACTGTAAGATGTTTTAAACTAACTTCAGTAATTATTAAGTAACATGGATTTTTTTTTTAATGTTAGGAAATACCTGTAGGAAATCGAAGAAAAGCTGATGACTTTCCACTGGAACATTTATATGATATCCTAGGCTGAATATATAAGTACAATTTCTCGAACTCATTTCACCTAGCCTACATGGCTTGTACATGCGTCAAATGTACTACCAATAGAAGAGATTTTCATCTTCATTTCCAAATAGTTAAAAGAGTTAGAGAACCCCAAAAGGCAATTTTTATTATTATGTGATATTAATGCCAGATGGCCTGTTAGATCTCTGAGTCCCTAAAAGAGATGAAGTTTAAAGTGTTGGGACTATAATGTTGCCAACCAAGTTAAACATCTTACTCAGTGACCTACTTTTTCCATATTTCCAAATTTACCTAAAATTCTTAAACAATGAAAAAAACTTAGAAATAAAAAGAACAAATCACAATTAGAGAAGGAAATTCTTATGTTACTTTCCCTAATGATTTCAGAAATGAGCTCCCCCCTTCCCTCCACGGACACATACATGGTTTCTATTCCTTTTGTCTAATTTAGTCTCCTTTATGGAACTGATAATTCTTTACGGCTGCCTAAGGACCCCTTAATGGAGACGGCAATGGCACCCCACTCTAGTACTCTTGCCTGGAAAATCCCATGGATGGAGGAGCCTGGTGGGCTACAGTCCATGGGGTCGCTAAGAGTCAGACACGACTGAGTGACTTCACTTTCACTTTTCACTTTCATACATTGGAGAAGGAAATGGCAACCCACTCCAGTATTCTTGCCTGGAGAATCCCAGGGACGGAGGAGCCTGGTGGGCTGCTGTCTATGAGCTCATACAGAGTCAGACATGACTGAAGTGACTTAGCAGCAGCAAGGACCCCTTAAAGATGCCAGTATAGGTGTTGTTTTTTCTTTTTTGTTTAAGTGGACTAATTCATTCTAAAACTTTCCTCTTGTACCTAGAGAGCTACTTCTGGCAAGGCACTAACATGTGACAATAAACCCAAGGACAAGGCTGAAAAAGTTTTTCCACTCTATATGTAAAATATTTTGAGGCGAAAGATATCAAGTTCACTCTCATTTATCATTCTGAATATGAATATCTTATAAATAAAGGCACTACTGAATAGTGTACACACACATACACCATATTTACATTTGGGTAAATATGTAGTTTTCTACTTATTTTTATCCCTCCAGAAGACTGTTTGATATTTTTAAGAACTAGTAATATTACATTTCACAGAGGAATTCCCCTCCCCCATGGTGGCTCAGCAGCAAAGAATCTGCCTGCAGTGTAGGAGATGTGGGTCCAATCCCTGGGTCGGGAATATCCCCTGGAGAAGGAAATGGCAACCCACTTCAGTATTCTTGTCTGGGAAATCCCACAGACAGAGGAGCCTGACGGGCTACAGTCCATGGGGTCGCAAAAGAGTTGGACATGACTTAGCTTCTAAAAACAGCAACAACAACAAAAAAACATTTCACAGAGGAATAGTCTATTATAAAAATTGTATCTGATTTAGTGACTATCTCTATTCATAAAATGAAGATGATAGTACTTAAAGTTTCAAATATTTATTTATATTCTAAAGTTAGCTTTCTCTATATTCAACAAAATATACAACTTTTACTGGAAGACAGAAAGAAGAGAGGGCAAAAAGGAGAGAAAGAGAGAGAGAAGGTAGATATTCAAGTATAGACACAGATGTATGTGTATAATATAGTAAGGATTTTATTTTTGTTCAGCTCTTCAAACCTATTTTAAATAAATTTAAATAGTAGAAAGAAAAGTAAACAAAGTCTCTAAAGCAACATAAGCTGACAGTCACAAGATATTGAATAATATGGACTGAAACCAAATCCACTTTGGTTTATTAGCACAAAATGATTTTCCAACTAGCATTTTTACATTGCTAAATAATTAGACAGAATGAGCTCAGAAAAGGCAGACAATTTTATCTGCTTTAATAGAAACGGCCTATAAAATATGTCCAAAAGCAAAGCCCTTGCTCTGTTCATTCGCAAAACCATCCAACATTAGCATGCATATCCAAGTTATCTATCTAATATATATGTATTATCCCTTTTTCTATTATATGTATATCCCTTTTTCTGCTGTGATGATTTTTCTATCCTTGGATGAATAACTGATGAAATTAAGTAAATCTCATGTAGACTTATAGAAGTTGAGGAACAAAAAAGCATATCCATTTTTAATAACATAAAGTTCTTACTTTGCAGTAAGTAGGCCATAAAAGAAATAAAAGATTTCTAAATGAATGGACTCCTTACAAATGTACTTCTTATGTTTTTAAATTCTCCAAACTGCCTTAAAAAGATAGGCCCATATAAAGTCATGATATTCTTTAAAGAAATAAATGGTCTGCAAAAAGATCAGCTGTACCATTTTTTGGAATGGCATTCATTCAGATGAATTCAGGAAAGAATAAAAATCAGCTGGCCCATGACTTAAATCCACAGGATTGATTTCCTAAGTATGAGGTTTGTATAAAAACATATCTAAGGGGTCTCTTGTAGCCATTACTTCCCTGGTGGCTCAGATGGTAAAGCGTCTGTCCACAACTCAGGAGATCCGGGTTTGAGCCCTGGGTTGGGAAGATCCTCTGGAGAAGGAAATGGCAATCCACATCAGTACTATTGCCTGGAAAATCCCATGGACAGAGGAGGCTGGTAGGCTACAGTCTACAGGGTCGCAAAAAGTTGGACACTGCTGAGCGACTTCACTTTCACTTTTCACATTTAGCTAAGACAGAAAGAATCAGCTAGAATATTTTTTTTCTCATGTGGGAAAAACGTATCTGTTATTTGTTATTGAAGATATTTCCAATGGGTTGTGTTTTCCTATTTGTCCTCTGAGGCATCAATAAACCTATTTCCTTGATATGTTAAGACTCTGTCAAAAAATAAAAGAACAATTCTGGAAAAATATATTCCCGAAGTATTTCACTGGCTCACATGAGGAGATTGAGAGGTTGACAGCAAGTTTACCTCTCACCCCCAGCCCCCTCCTCCCCACCTCTCCCATTCCAAATCATGTCATGAAGCTTATTTGTTGATTGTCACGTTTGTAACAGGAAAGGATTACTTTTAATAAAAAAGGAGAAAATAAGTACTTATGATGCTTCAGATTTCAGAAAGCTGCACAAAAGAAAGCAAATTCTCCAACGACTAACTGGCCTTTCCAGTCCATCAGCTTTGTATCTCTCCTTAAAAAGGTAAAGAAATAATTAGGCATTCTACAAATCTTTCCAGAACCTCAAATTCACTTTATCACATATCAATATAGTAACTAGAATTCCAAATATGTTTTCATCCGTAAGTATATTATATTATGCTCAATATAGGAATAAAGTAGAAACACAAAGCAATCACCCTTCTCATACCTTTACAAGGTCCGTCTAGTCAAGGCTATGGTTTTTCCTGTGGTCATGTATGGATGTGAGAGTTGGACTGTGAAGAAGGCTGAGAGCTGAAGAATTGATGCTTTGGAACTGTGGTGTTGGAGAGGACTCTTGAGTCCCTTGGACTGCAAGGAGATCCAACCAGTCCATTCTGAAGGAGATCAGCCCTGGGATATCTTTGGAAGGAATGATGCTAAAGCTGAAACTCCAGTACTTTGGCCACCTCATGTGAAGCGTTGACTCATTGGAAAAGACTCTGATGCTGGGAGGGACTGGGGGCAGGAGGAGAAGGGGACGACAGAGGATGAGATGGCTGGATGGCATCACTGACTCGATGGACATGAATCTGAGTGAACTCTGGGAGTTGGTGACGGACCGGGAGGCCTGGCGTGCTGTGATTCATGGGGTCGCAAAGAGTCGGACACGACTGAGTGACTGAACTGAACTGAACTGAAATTGAACCAAGTAATTACTTCTGCTTCAAATGTCTTTTGTGTGGTGGGTTTAAAGTCCTTGCTTTTTTGCTCAACTCTCTTTCACCAAGAGAAAGAATACACTAGGTAATAATTATTATAACATATCTACACACATGTAAATATATAAATGCCCATTTAAGGAAGGATATAAGTGGCAAGGAATCCACCTACCAATGAAGGAGATGCCAGTTCCATCTCTGAGTCAGGAAGACCCCCGGAGAAGGAAATGGCAACCCACTTTAGTGTTCTTGCCTGGGAAATCCTATGGACAGAGGAGCCTGGTGAGCTACAGTTCACAGGGTTGCAAAGGAGTCGGACACAACTTGGCAACTAAATAACAACTATACACACACACACACACACACACACACACACACACACACACGTAGCTTACAAATATGTAATAAAATTGTTTATTTTTGCTTCTATACTTTACAATTCATTCAATAAGCATTTTCAGGGTGTCCACTCCTACGAGGTCCTACCAGGACAGAAGGCACAGAGAGAAGACCCCAGATTCTGAGTTGCTAGGGAAGATAAGATATATCTGGAAACAATCATAACATATAACATAAAGAAACAAGGGTGAATGCTATAAGAACCATATATGGTATGCAACCATATGGATGGTAACCATGTGAACCATCATGAGGCAAGATAGAAGGTAAACAGAACTTCTTGAGGGGGCTGACATGGAGGCAAGTTAGAAGGTAAACAGAACTTCTTGAGGTGGCTGACTATGTAGCTGGCTAAAAAAAGGCTTGTTTGTCTTGACTCTGGAAAGCAAACCACTGTAGCTTACTAGTAAGACACAAGGGTCTCCTGAAAATATTAGCATTTTATACACTGTTTTTTTAAGTGAAAGTCTGCTCACTTGTAAAATATGCTGCTTAGCTTAACAGTATCTTTAATAAAAGAGACAATACCACTCAGTAGAGCATATAGAAATTACTTTTTGATCAGTCCAAAACCAAAATATTTATATTTTGGCCTCTTCTATTTTATATTTTATTTTATGACAATAATTTAATGATCTTCATTGGTTTTATTCCATCTTGGGAGAAATACCAGAAGGTATTACTCAAGTAAAAACTATGAAAAGAAAAGAACTTTGATAGAGAATTTTAAAATGTCTTGAAATCGTCCTTATTTAAGGTCCATAAGTATGCATTATCTCATTTAATCCTTAAAAGAAGTCTAAGTTAGTTTTATTCTAGCTTTAAAGATAAAATAATAAAGTCAGACAACTTTTCTACAAGACATAAGAATTCAAGTCAGAGGGATAAACTAGAATAAGAAGAGAGATCCAGGTCTGGGCAGAAATGAATGCTCAACAATGAGTAAATGGTAAAAATAATTATGGAATAGGATAAAATATTACACAGTTATTAAAACTGCATTTTCAAGAAATCAGGAGTAACTGGATACAAAGTTTAACTTCAATTTTGTGAAAATAAATAAGTCAAAATCTGGAGCGTAATACACCAAAATACTGGTCACAGTATAATAAAAAAGAAAACAAAGTCAAAAAATGAACTCACCTTGTTTTGAATGGTAAAAAGGGTGGTGTAAAGTGTTTTTAAAAATCAGTATCAAGCTTGACTTTATAGTTTCCGAACTTTACTGATTCTCTTTTGTAATAACTTGAAATTTAATTCTTTTAATCTAAATTCAGTAATACTATATTTCATAGAATCTAAGATACAACCCACTATAAGACACACTTTATTTGCCACCTAGAAAGAAAAAACAATTGACAGTTTAACTATGGTAGTTTTTGATTTTACATAGCTTAACATAAAAATGTGTATCTTAGAGTTGATGAAATACTTTATGGACATTTGAAATTTTTTATTGAGGTATAATCAACATACAACATTATATTAGTTTCAGGTGTAAAACATGATTTGATATTTGTATATATTGTGAAATGTTCACCACAAAAAGACTAGTTAACATTCATCACCATATACAGTTACATATTTTTTTTCAGTGTAAGAATTTTTAAGATCTAGTCTTTTAGCAACTTTCAAATGTACAATATAGTATTATTAACAGTAGTATGCATGCTGTACATTACATCCTACAAATTATTTTATAACTGGAAGACTGTAAATTTTGACTCTCTTCTATATCACCTTAATCCATTCATCCACTGATGGACATTTAGGCTGTTTCTATATCTTGGCTATCGTAAATAAGGCCGAGATGAACATGGGTGTGCATATTTTTTTTCAAATTAGTGTTTTCATGTTCCTCAAATAAACAGTCAGAAATGGAATTGCTAGATGATATGACAGCTCTATTTTTAAATTTTTGAGGAACCTCCATCCTGTTTTCCATAGTAGCTGCACAAATTTACATTCCCACCAACAGTGCACAAAAATTTGCTTTTCTCCACCTCCTCTCCAACAGTTATTACTTGTCTTTTTGATAATAACCATTTTAGCAGGTATAAAGTGATATTTCACTGTGGTTTTGATTTGCATTCCCCTGGTTATGACCAACCTAGATAGCATATTCAAAAGCGGAGACATTACTTTGCCAACTAAGTTCCGTCTAGTCAAGGCTATGGTTTTTCCTGTGGTCATGTATGGATGCAAGAGTTGGACTGTGAAGAAGACTGAGCGCCGAAGAACTGATGTTTTTGAACTGTGGTGTTGGAGAGGACTCTTGAGAGTCCCTTGGACTGCAAGGAGATCCAACCAATACATTCTGAAGGAGGTCAGCCCTGGGATATCTTTGGAAGAAATGATGCTAAAGCTGAAACTCCAGTACTTTGGCCACCTCATGTGAAGCGTTGACTCATTGGAAAAGACTCTGATGCTGGGAGGGACTGGGGGCAGGAGGAGAAGGGGACGACAGAGGATGAGATGGCTGGATGGCATCACTGACTCAATGGACATGAATCTGAGTGAACTCTGGGAGTTGGTGACGGACAGGGAGGCTTGGCGTGCTGTGATTCATGGGGTCGCAAAGAGTCGGACACGACTGAGCAACTGAACTGAACTAAATTGAGGATGATGATGCTGTGAAAGTGCTGCACTCAATATGCCAGCAAATATGGATAACTCAGCAGTTATCATAGGACTGGAAAAGGTCAGTTTTCATTCCAATTCCAAAGAAAGGCAATGCCAAAGAATGTTCAAACTACCGCACAATTGCACGCATCTCACATGCTAGTAAAGTAATGCTCAAAATTCTCCAAGCCAGGCTTCAGCAATATGTGAACCATGAACATCCAGATGTTCAAGCTGGTTTTAAAAAGACAGAGGAACCAGAGATCAAATTGCCAACGTCCACTGGATCATTGAAAAAGCAAGAGAGTTCCAGAAAAACATCTATTTCTGCTTTATTGACTAAGCCAAAGCCTTTGATTGTGTGGATCACAATAAACTGGAAAATTCTGAAAGAGATGGGAATACTAGACCACCTGGCCTGCCTCTTGAGAAACCTATATGCAGGTCAGGAAGCAACAGTGAGAACTGGACATCAAACAACAGACTGGTTCCAAACAGGAAAAGGAGTACGTCAAGGCTGTATATTGTCACCCTGCTTATTTAACTTCTATGCAGAGTACATCATGAGAAACCCTGGGCTGGAAGAAACACAAGCTGGAATTAAGACTGCCGGGAGAAATGTCAATAACCTCATATATGCAGATGATACCACCCTTATGGCAGAAAATGAAGAAAAACTGAAGAGCTTCTTGATGAAAGTGAAAGAGGAGAGTGAAAAAGTGGGCTTAAAGCTCAACATTCAGAAAACAAAGGTCATGGCATCTGGTCCCATCACTTCATGGCAAATTGATGGGGAAACAGTGGAAACAGTGGCTGACTTTATTTTGGGGGCCTCCAAAATCACTGCAGCTGGTGACTGCAGCCATGAAATTAAAAGACACTTACTCCTTGGAAGGAAAGTTATCACCAACCTAGACAGCATATTAAAAAGCTGAGACATTACCTTGCCAACAAAGGTCCGTCTAGTCAAGGCTATGGTTTTCCAGTGGTCATATATGGATGTGAGAGTTGGACTATAAAGAAAGCTGAGTGCTGAAGAATTGATGTTTTGGAACTGTAGGGTTGGAGAAGACTTTTGAGAGTCCCTTGGAGAGCAAGGAGATCCAACCAGTCCAATCTAAAGGAGATCAGCCCTGGGTGTTCTTTGGAAGGACTGATGTTGAAGCTGAAACTCCAATACTTTGGCCACGTGATGCGAAGAGCTGACTCATTGGAAAAGACTCTGATGCTGGGAAAGATTGAGGGCAGGAGGAGAAGGGGATGACAGAGGATGAGATGGCTGGATGGCATCACCAACTCAATCGACATGGGTTTGGGCGGACTCCGGGAGTTGGTGATGGACAGGATGCCTGGCGTGCTGCGTTTCATGGGGTCGCAAAGGACACAACTGAGCGAATGCACTGAACTGAACTGATGATTAGTGACACTAAGCATCTTTTCATATACCTGCTGGTCATCTGTATGTCTGCTTTGGAAAAATGTCTATCATATCCTCTTCCTGGTTTTAAATCAGAGTATTTGTTTTTTGATATTGATTTATATGTGTTTCATATATATTTTGGATATTTGCACTTTACAAGACATATGATTTGCAAATATTTTCTCCCATCCAGGAGATTGCCTTTTCATTTTGTTCATGGTTTCCTTTACCGTGCAAAAGTGTAAGCACAGTTCTGATATTCCATTTTAAATATAGCTATCTATAACTTTGAGCTTCCCTGATAGCTCAGTTGGTAAAGAATCCACTTGCTTTTATCTAGCAATACTAGTCATTTTACTCAGTTAACATTATTATAGAAAAATAAGCTTTTCTATGAGGGAAAATTCTTTTGTCCTGAAGCAAAAGGACCTAGCTCTAGTTAAGAAAAGAATACTAATTTTCATTATATATCATAGTTTGTGTTGAGAATCTGGTTGTTTCTGGTGAATTGATGTATCCTTCAGAAGCTTTGTTACATCTAGCTTCTTTTCCAAAACATAATTTAGATAATTAATTATCAAATTTAATTTAAATATCTTTTCATTCTCAGCTGGAAAGAGAAACAATACAATATATTCAATTAGGAAGACTTTGTAATATGAGAGATTTAAATATGCTTCCATTTCTATGAACACTGTATATTTTAATCAATATATTTATTTTGGAGTATGTAAGTCATCCTGACTTTCACAGTTAGACCAAACACATTTAAATTATGTTCACACTCCCACAAAAGAAATTCTCCATACAGGAAATGAATACAGGATTAGATTTTTAAAGTTTTTGTGTATTACTCTTATAGTTATTTACTTTTCTATATAACAGAATTTTTTAATTTCTTTTCCTTTTACATGTTTCTTTTCAGTTTGTTCCTTTCTGAAGAGTAGCCAAAATGAAATGAGATTTCAAGTTGTGATGTTGACCATACCAACCGCAAACAAAAATCCAAAAGGAAGAGAACAAAATACAATTTACTTTTAATTAAAATTTAAAAACGACACTTCCTATTCAACTTTGTGCATTGAAAATATTCCTGATTAAAAGATTTCTACTTTGCAAAAATCTCATTCTAGTTGTTATTTTTTACTGGCAGATGGGTAGAAGCTAGCAGGGAAAGAAGAGTAGCAAAAAATCCAAAAAAGTCTTACAAGCACTCCATGTTTAAAGATGTGCAAGTTTACATAGAACATGCTTAGAAGTGAATAAGAAACCAGCCTAAATGTCCTCAATAAGTTCAACTCCAAATTATATGAACATGAAATTAAACAAATGCAGGTTACAAATTTAACTCTCACCTTTATACACATGTCCCTTTTTCTCCGTATTAAGTTGCCAACTATCAGTAGGCATGATTCCAACATATCTTATTTGCTACAGTCTATCCAGATTTCAAGGATAAGAAAGCACAATTTGTACATGAAAAGGGAAAATAATAATAGTGTGTGTGTGTGTGTGTGTGTGTGTGTGTGTGTACACACACACGTGCACATGCATGTGAGACAGATGTGTTGGGGGTGGAAGAATGAGGTCAAAATGAGGCCAGAAAAGGTAACATATTTACTGTGTGCTTGCTATGTGTTGCATGTGAGAGCTAAGTCACTTCTGCTGCTGCTGCTAAGTCGCTTCAGTCGTGTCCGACTCTGTGCGACCCTAGAGACGGAAGCCCACGAGGCTCCCCCGTCCCTGGGATTCTCCAGGCAAGAACACTGGAGTGGGTCTCCATTTCCTTCTCCAATGCATGAAAATGAAAAGTGAAAGTGAAGTCGCTCAGTCGTGTCCGACTCTTAGTGACCCCATGGACTGCAGCCTACCAGGCTCCTCCGTCCATGGGATTTTCCAGGCGCTTCAGTCGTGCCCAACTCTGTGAGATCCTATGGACTGTAGCCCATCAGGCTCCTCTGTCCCTGGGATTCTCTAGGAAAGAATACTGAAGTGGAATGCCAAGCCTTCCTCCAGGGGATCTTCCCAACCCAGGGACTGAACCCGAGTCTCTTATGTCTCCTGCACTGGCAGGAGGGTTCTTTACCACTAGAGCCACCCAAACACTGCAGTTTGAAGGCTAAATACCTGATTAATATAAGAACAAAGGAAAACCAATGTTTTTCTTTCTGTTAAATTAACCAAAAACCCATACAAAAAGTTTAGCAACACCTGGCATTTTGCTCTTTTATTAGCAACAAAAGCAGTTATTTTATTCTGAGTTTAGTTTTTTTTTTTTAAACTATGAATACATGTTTTAGAGAAGAAAAGAAGAGGGAATAAATGAAATTCTAAGCCTATTTATGTCAGTGCCCTCTAAGGCTCTGTTATTATTCCAAACTCCATTAAGCTAGTTTTGGTCTCCCCTAAAACCAATTAACAAGGAAACAGAGCAAAAGAATGGCATCTTAAAACTCTGCTAATTAACTGAAATATGCAATTAATGAACAGTTTTTCAGCTCTACTATGCTTAGGAAATGTGGCTACCCAACTGTGGCCTTCAAAACTATTTCCCTGATAACTCAGAAAACTGACCATTCTTTAAAACACTAGCCAGCGCTGCAAAGAAATCATACTTTTGATATGTTCATTAAATGAATGACTTAAAATTGAATCTTTTTCTTTAATCAAAATTCTGCAAGTAAGGCAGGTAAAAGAAATGAAACTTGATAATCAAAGAAATACTAACAAAGAAAACAAACACTTCAGGAAAACGTGTCTGCAAATCTGAAATGTATCCATTTCTCACCATTACAACTTTCTTACCACTACCGGCAAAAGTACTCTGACCCAACTCTACAAAGGCTCACTAAGCCTCTATTTTATTTCACAGTTTATTCAGAATTTAATATATAAACATATCACCAACCTTAATTCCAGCCAGCAGTCACAAGACAGTTTGGATCAGATGAATAAAATCTGAAAGATAAACAGAATAACATACCATAAATTAAATCAATTGAATGACTTAGTCTTTTACTTTAGTAAAAGGGAGGATGAAGTTACTTGAATCCTCACACATAAAATTTACTGGCTGACAACACATCCACATCAATTTACAAGGGCATTATATAGTTATGAAACTTTAAACCAATATATCTTCTAGATTTTATTTAAAAATATGTATTAGATGTGCAAATTATATCCTATTCTATTTTCAGCAGTTTCTGTTTAAAATAGAACAATGCTTATGCTTATAATCTAAAATGTCAACCATAAATATTTTTTAAACAAACTATGTACTGAAAGTACTACCACTTATCTTGAAAGATGTTTAACTAAAAATAATAAAACTGACACATTCAATCCTTAATCTAATTTAACATCCACAGACAGTTTGTGGATTAAAAGTGCACGATCAACAATCTGTTTTGACTGCTTCAGTCCATGGGATTGCAGAGAGTCAGACACAACTGAGCAACTGAACGACATGATAATCTGTTAAAAGGCAACAAAAGTCAAATAAGATGATTCCAATGGCAACCTAGCAATCTTCTCATTATTTTCTTACACCTAAATCTTGCCACTAAATCATGCTGAGAAGTGTGTTGTCAAGTGGAAGGAATGAGAAAGTAAACCAAGGAAAAAGCAAACCCAACTTCTGTTCCAAAAGTCAGCCTGTATTTTGAACACTTAGTAGAGAAAATGACTCTCCGATGACAGAGTGGGATTCTTGGCTTGCAGCAGGGATCATCCATGGATAAATCTCCAATTAAAAAAAATAATCGTTAGGTTCCAGAAGTGTGTTTGTGATTAACTGGTTAGAAGTTTGAATATGTTCCACATGGTATTGTTAGAAATGGTTCATTATTAGACTCAGAGGTTAAGTCCAAAAGATGATTAACCTAAAATCATGATTATTTAATGAAAACAATAGTATAAATACTCATATATTCAAGATAATATGTAAATTAGCTTGACTGTAGTAATCATTTCACTATGCATATGTATATCAAATCATGTTGTAAACCTTTAATATACACAATTTTATTTTAAAATATAAAAGTACGAGTAAATGATTGAAAATGAAATTCTTTTTTAAAAAACTTGTTATTTTATATTGGGGTATAGCCAGTTAATGATGTTGTGATAGTTTTAGGTGAACAGTGAAGGAACTCAGCTTCGCTCAGTTCAATTCAGTCGCTCTGTTCTATCCGCCTCTTTGTAACACACCAGGCTTCCCTGTCCATCACCAACTCCCGGAGTTTGCTCAAATTAATGTCCATCAAATCGGTAATGCCGTACAACCATCTCATCCTCTGTCATCCCCTTCTCCTCCGGCCTTCAATCTTTCCCCCATCAGGGTCTTTTCAGGTGAGTCAGCTCTATGCATCAGGTGGCCAAAGTATTGGAGCTTCAGCTTCAGCATCAGTCCTTCCAATGAATATTCAGCACTGATTTCCTTTAGGATTGACTGGTTTGAGCTCCTTGCTGTCCAAGGGACTCTCAAGAGTCTTCTCCAACACCACAGTTCAAAAGCGTCAATTTTTCAGCACTCAGCTTTCCATCCCATTCAATGATGCCATAGCTTTTCAAAGTTCAGTTTTTGATAGTGTTTGTAATATAAAGGCAAATACTAACACTGCATTAAAACCAATGTGGAGTAAGAAATGAGGATGAGTGTCCAATCTGGCTCTTAGGTTTGAAGGCTAGTCAGTACCCAACAAGCACACATTATTAAGTAACTGTGAGTTTCTAAGTATAAAATACAAAGTTTTTTTTCTTTCAATTTATATGCATTATTTTTTCAAAAGGTGACTAAGTTAATACCTAAATAATTTGTATGCCAATTAAACAAAACTGTGAGGTATTTCTTTCAGCCTAGGGGTGCCATGAAAAAATTACCAAGATACTCAGAATGTCATAAACTGAGAAAGTCTAGGACACTCTCTGTTAAGCATAGCACTTTGTTTTGTTTCAATTTTGCTCCACAAAATTAAAGAAAAGAAAAATCAGGAGAGATTTTATTTTATTTTTTTAGAAAAAAACTAGTAAAGAGAGAGATATAAAAGGAGAGGGAGAAATTATTTTCTTAAAATCAGAGAAAAAATACTAGGAGACTGGGAAGGACAGTGGTTCAACACACTGCACATATGTGACTGCGTGTCATGTGTGACTTTGTGTGCATGTTCATGTGCACTTCCAGGCATGTAAGAGGTAGCTAAAATAGGACACATAAACACCAGGGGGTGAAAGACAAAGAACCAGGAGTGGCCTACTGTACATGTATACATGTTAACCACAGTGACCATATGTCACTACTCCCTAAGAAAAAGTGGTTCCCTTAGTTGCTTGGAGTCAAGAAATGACTGCATAGAACCACATGTTAATTTATGTGCAGTTTTAAGTCTCAGCTTACCATTTGATCACAACTGCTTCTTGCTAAGAGTTTTTGGCATACTAAACTGATATCCTGGTATCTTTAAACTCAAATAGATTGGATTTTATCTGTTCTGCATAAACTTTCACATATATGTGTGCATGCTCAATCACTCAGTCTTGCCTGACTCTTTGTGACCCTTTGGACTGTAGCCCACCAGGCTCCTCTGTCTATAGGATTCTCCAGACAAGAATACTGGAGTGGGTTGTCATTTCCTCCTCCAGAAGATCTTCCCAACCCAGGGATTAAGCCTTCATCTCCTGTGTCTCCCACATTGCAGGTAGATTCTTTATCCACAGAGTATATATTCATATATATACTGTCAAAAGTGAAAGTCACTCAGTTGTGTCCAACTCTTTGCAACCACATGGACTATATAGTCCATGGAATTCTCCAGGCCAGAATACTGGAGTGGGTAGCCATTCCCTTCTCCAGGGGATCTTCCCAACCCAGGGATAGAACCCAGGTCTCCTGCATTGCAGGCAGATTCTTTACCAGCTGAGCCACCAGGGAAGCCCATCCTGTCAAAGTAAAAACTAAATGAGACTTGTAGAATTTTTCAAAAGTCAGGATTTACAATTAACAAACCTGGCTGCTTTATATGATCCATAATGGCCACCTGATGGGAAGAGCTGACTCACTGGAAAAGACCCTGATGCCAGGAAAGATTGAAGGCAGGAGAAGGGGACAACAAGGACAAGATGGCTGAATGGCATCACTGACTCAATAGACATGAGTTTGAGCAAGGTCTAGGAGTTGGTGATGGACGGGGAAGCCAGGCGTGCTACAGTCCATGGGGTCACAAAGAGTCAGTCTCGACTGAGTTACTGAACAACAACAACAGATGTTACTAGGAGGATATTCTGACCTACCCCCATCACTGTCCCATCAACCCATCCCCGTTTCCAAAAATGTTTATTTTCTTTTCAGTGTAGCATATGTGACACGCAACCTCTGTTCAAGATATCAGTACTATTTCAATTATGTTAACTTCGTATTTGAACCCATTGGCTTAGTACACTGAAGAATATCAATTAGTGATTGTTAAATGAATGAAGATGCTTTGTGTCATACTTTTCTGATGCTGCTTTTCTGATGCTGTCAAATGTAAAGAAATGGTTGAAAATTCCCCTTTTAGCAGAGATAAGGAAAAAAATCCCATCCATGACCTACCTGATTTGCATTGAAAATGTGTAATATAAAAGCTCTGAGGGAAAAGAGGTGTTCATTTTTGACCTGGTGAACTCACACTGTCTGGGGAATTTTGTTTGCTTGTTTGCTTTTCTTATCTTAAGGGCAGCACATCCATTTGCAATGCCTGGAGCAGCTGCTTTGTAAAAAATTCTCTGAACCTTTTATTTCCCCACTCAACCCAGTTATCGAGCAAACAGGCACAGAATAGTGAAGATTTATGTTGCCCCAAGGCTCAGTCCTCACTGTGAACATCTGCCATTTCACACACAGAGGTCAAGACTTTTTGTGTAGTATTTTGCTAAACAATGCCCTCAGCATAACTCAAATGAAATTCTTTTCAATAGGATTCAGCATCTGCTTTTAGGCAGCTTAACTTATCAGCATATTGAAAGCACCACTTCTTCATCCTGAGTCTCTTTCTCCACAACAAAAAGGTAGGAAACATGTCAGGAAATAATCTTGAGAATTAATTGCTAAATCTTTCTTTCTCCTCTTTATCCAATGAGAAATAATCTTACATCGGTCTATCATACATCATTTTGTGATGGTCAGGTTGAATTATAAACTGGATATCAGGCAGCAGTATTCCTGTTTACATCTCACAAAAAATAAAAATTGAAAATAATAGACATATTTTTGCTATTAGATTACGTAGGTCAACTCTCATTTGAAAAACCTTTCACATTTTCTGTACTTCTCCCTTCTTAAAGTTACACAAGAGTCTCAATGAAAAGAAACTAGTCATAGAAAAGTCATAGAAAAGTTACTGAGTCATAGAAAAGTTACTGTTTGAACTTCACTTAACATACAAATGTAGGGAATACTACAGGATGCAAATTAAAATTAAAAATAGATTCTATTTTTTAAAATATATTTAAGTGCTTATTTTTTAATAATAAGTACAATCCTTATATTTTAAAATACAGGACAGTTTAAAAATAGTATTGTTATTATTTCAAAGATCAAAAGCTCTTTGCCATCTAAAAGCTTAGTTAGAATCTAGTGGGATAGAGGTAGTTATGAAAAATCAAAAGACAAAAGGCAATGATACAAAGCAGAATATACCTTTTGTCACTAAGAAATATCAACAAAGAGCTATGGGACACTGGAGAACAAAGGAGGATAAAAATGAAAGCCTATTATATACGGATAAGGATTCAGAGGTGCATTTGAGTTGAGCCTTGAAGGAGGCAAAGGATTGTGATAGGTGGAGACAGAATGGAAATGAGACCAACTCAGACAATGGACTCAGAGAAAGGACTTAGCAGTAAAAAGTAATGAAAAAAGCAAAGACCAAGGGGTATCTGGGGCCTCACCTAGCTGGAGTATAATACACTAGAACAGCAACAATTGGGTGAAAGTCTAGGTTGGGTTTGTATAGGCAGAAACGATCTTGAATGACAATCTGAGGAGAATAGAGAATTAAATATATTTAATTTTGCCCACTTGGAGAAGGAAATGGTAACCCACTCCAGTATTCTTGCCTGGAGAATTCCAAGGAGCCTGGTAAGCTATAGTCCATGGGGTCACAAAGAGTTGGAAACAACTGAGTGACTATCACTCACTCACTCAATTTTTTCCACTAAAGTGAACCACTGAAGGTTTTCTATTCAAGAATGATATGATTAAAATATTTAAGTGACATCACTGTGTAGACTGGATCAGAGATGAGGAGATATTAAAGAGTAAACCATTTAAGTATCTCCTTCAGAAGTCTAAGTGGCGGGTAATGAAGCGTCAGTTTGCGTAAAGACAGTGTTGATGCAAAGAAGGAAGAAGACTCCAACTATTGCAGATGCAAGCATCTTAGACTGCTCAGGCTATATAACAAAATGCCATTTGCTGAGTGACTTAAACAATAGAAATATATTTCTCAAAACTCTGGTGGCTAGAAGTCTGAGATCAAGATGCCAGTTCAACCAGGTTTTGGTAAGAGGCTTATAGCTAGCTACCCTCTCATTCTCTTCTCCCATAGTCATTGTCATATTAGGGAGCCACCTCTGTGACCTTATTTAACATTAACAGACAAGAATACTGGAGTGAGTTCCCATTGCCTCCTCCAGCAGACCACATTTTGTCAGAACCCTGCACTATGACCTGTCCGTCTTGGGTGGCCTTGCATGGCATGGCTCACAGTTTCATTGAGTTACACAAGCCCCTTTGCCATGCAAGGCTGTGATCCAAGAAGGGGAATATTCTGAAAACCTTATTCCTAAATACAGTCACATTGATGGCTTAGGGCTTCAATGCATGAACTTTGCGTTCAGTCCAGAGTAGCGTGTATAAGTAGTATGTAATAACCTGTTGAGGACTGTGAAGAAAGCTGAGCACTGAAGAATTGATACTTTTGAACTGTGGTGTTGGAGAAGATTCTTGAGAGTCCCTTGGACTGCAAGGAGGTCCAACCAGTCCATCCTAAAGGAGATCAGTCCTGGGTGTTCACTGGAAGGACTGATGCTAAAGCTGAAATTCCAATACTTCGGCCACCTCATGCAAAGAGTTGACTCATTGGAAAAGACCTTGATGCTGGGAGGGATTGGGAGCAGGAGGAGAAGGGGATGACAGAGAATGAGGTGGCTGGATGGCATCACCAACTGGATGGACGTGAGTCTGAGTGAACTCCGGGAGTTGGTGATGGACAGGGAGGCCTGGCGTGCTGCGATTCATGGGGTCGCAAAGAGTCGGACACGACTGAGCGACTGAACTGAACTGAACTGAACTGAACTGAATAACGTATGGGGCTTAGGAACTGGTTGGCTATGAAAAGGCATGTGACAGAGAAAAAGAGCCAAGAGAATTCTGAGGGTTAGAGACAAACAGACCCCCATAAAGATATTGTCATTCTTAGAAACAGGAAAGGCTAAAGGTAGATCAGGCTCCTGAGCAAGAGGAGAGGGTGATAGGTTTTGTTTTTTTTTTAACACACATTGTGAGTTTCTGGCAGGATAATCAGGGAAGGTATGCATCAGACAACTAACTTATTCATAAAGGGTAGATTTTATGTGATATGCAAAAGAGTGAAATCTTACCTAACACTGAAAGAAAACAAAAAGGAATGAATATTGTGGAGATAACTGGGCTAAAATACATCAATATAGGGTCAGAAATATATGTTCCAAATTATAGAATTAGGTTGTCTAGCCAACCCACATTATTGTATATTTAATCACACTTTTCCTTGATAGATAGGTATAACATTAATAGAGCACTGACTGTATGGAAACCCATAGTTTACAATGAATGCTACATCCTGTCTGCCAAGGCTGTAGGCTGCTCTGGGTCAGTGACCCAGCAAATCCACATTTGTATCTCAAGCACTTAGAGTGGTGTATGGCACAAAGTCGGGGATCTATAAATGCAGAATGAGTCACTCCCGGAAAAAAGAGGCTGAGTCATGAGCACTCCAACTAATTTCACCTTTAGACTTTGTATCGTTCACATAAAATGACATTGTCAGAAGAGAAGCACTAGCTATGATGCCTAATGGAATGTTCTGAACACATAAGCTGACATGTTCCCTGTAGCTACTGTGACAATGCTCGGAAGTAGAGATTAAAGGGTACAGAGGACCAGTTCCACGCTGGGATTTTGTATCTACCCATCTACTGTCACAACACAGTGGGGGAAAAAAGGTAACACAGCGTCAGCAACTAGAAGTATTAATAGCTACCCATTTAAGTTGAAGAAGTTTTAAATGCTCAATTATGGAGTCTGTTTTATGAAAACTACAGTACTATCTCTAATACAAAAGCAACAATAGGAGACAATGCTTGTTAAATATAACCCAGACATTGTACAAACTATGTCGTAAACATTATTAATTTAATCCTCATAAGAGCAAATAAAGCAGACATCATTATTTCCAAGAGGAAACTAGGCTTATAAAGATTAAATCCATAGTACCTATGGATTGAGCTTTCCCAGGTGGCTCAGTGGTAATGAATCCACCTGCCAGTGCAGGAGACTCGGTTCGATCCCTGGGCTGGGAAGATCCCCTGGAGGAGGAAATGGCAACCCACTCCAGTATTTTTGACTGGAGAATCCCATGGACAGAGGAGCCTGGCAGACTACAGTCCATAGGGTCACAAAAGAGTCATATACAACTTATCAATTAAACAACAACAATATCACCTATGGATTAAGATTGCTAATTAATTTATAGAAATACTATTAAGGCAGAAATGACAACTTTAGTCAGAGATAAGGTGAAATATTTACATATCTGGTATATGGCCTGTGTATATTTATATATGCTTTTTTCACCTTTTGCTTTTAAGTTTAGACATTCACGTGAAAGTCATTCAGTCATGTCCAGCTCTTTGTGACCCCATGGACTGTAGACTGCCAGGCTTCTCTGTCCATGGAATTCTTCAGGCAAGAATACTGGAGTGGGTAGCCTATTCTTTCTCCAGGGGATCTTCCCAACCCAGGGATCGAACCTAGGTCTCTAGCATTGCAGGTGGATTCTTTACACTCCTGAGTCACTAAGGAAGCCCTTAGATACTCATGTGTCTGTGCAAACCAAGGAAGCCCTTAGACACTCATGTGTCTGTGCAATTCCTTACAGAATTCTGGCATAATCAAATTCAGGCAGAAACAATAAAGGCTGTAAGAAAACAAATCAAAACACTTACAGTGAAAACACTGTAAGAAAACAAATGACAAAATTTTGAAATAGAAAGACCCCAGACTCCTGTAGTTCTAAGCATTTTTAGTGGGACAAAATTTTGGAAGATGCAGTATTTATTAAGAAACTGTTTGCTGCATATGTACAATTGAATCTCTTTGCTGTACATGTGAAAGTAGCACAAAATTGTAAATCAATTATATCCCAATATAAAATAAAAATTAAGCTAAAATGAATTCTAAACTCAGAAAAAAAATATATAAACTTACTGCTGACACTACCTCAAAGGTCTACAGCAAAAGGGTCTAATATATTTTTATCCCAGATCCTTCCTTTTTTTTGTCTTCCTTGTAATATTTGTGTTATGGATGTTAGGCATATAAATGGTTTAAGAAGTTGATATGTTCAAGGTTCATGATGAAAAACACCAGTAAAAAGTATGGTTTATTGAGAGCCAAAATGCATCTGAATAATGCTATATTTATTTTGATAATGAGATAGTACATGAGTGAAAATGGAATCGACAAAAGCCAGTACGTTTATTTTCTGCAAGAAAGCCCATCTGCTAGCTTAGATCATTAGTCTTTAAAATCTAAGGTTTCCTTTGAAATGGTTTTATAGCAAAGTGAATGCACTACCAACTATTTGTTCAAAATCTTTAATGGAGCACCTTTTGATTAATAACTTGGATTTACAGCTGAGATTTGAAAAGATGTGAAATACGTGTGAGCACTCATTGAGCATGAGGTATGTACACTAAGTCTAACATCAGGATACTTTTTTCAAAGATTAATCCTACAATCTAGAATTTTTTCTAATTCAGAAAGTACACATTCTCCTAAGATTATCAAAAAGTCATTTTGTCATCTCAGTAAAACCTGAATTTCAAAGGAATGAACAACTATAAGGCAATCCTTAAACAATGAAATAAATCTGTTCCCCAAAGCTCTAATTTCCTGAAAACCCTAGTACATCCACTAAGAAGCCAAATTGGAGCATTCCACACATTTCTGGACCCACTTCTCTGAGTCAAAAGCTTTCTCCAGGGTGAACTCAGGTATATTTAACTCCTGTAGATGTGTGTGTGTTGTTATAAATAATTTTCCAGCATAATTTAACTAATTTAATAAAAGATGTCAAACCCTCAAAAAGAGGTATAAATGGACTGACTTCAGCATTATTTATTATAAAGAAAATTTTCATCAATTTTAATATTCTTGTTGCATTATATGCTATATATAAGGGACCAAAAATGAGGTCAGAATTTATATATTACAATTGAAAATCCTATTTCTGGAACAAATACAGCTACAACAAAAGTTAGGATTTCCTATAAGTCTAAAAACATTCATGTAAAAAACATCTGCTGTTACCACATGTAAAATGTTAAGTAGTTTTTCAGACTCTGTCATCCCTCAACTGTCCCAATTAAGGGTTAGAGCTTCAAATTTTCTCCAACATAAAGTGGACCAAAAAGCAATACAGTAGAATAAAAATAGCTTAAATTAACTGCACATCTTTTCCCTACTCTTCACATACAGGTGGTCCTAGACTTATAATCTGTTAACCATTCATTTTAAACTATATGGAAAATATTACAAATGGTGGTTAAATTCCTAATCCAGTCTACTTAATCCTTACTCTAACTGAAGTAGTACTGCATAGCTAATTTGAATGTTTTATAGTCTGACTGTGATCCAAGACACAGCTTCATTATTTTATTTTAAGAATGTGTTCCCAAGCAAATGGAATACACTAGGTAATTAGTTATATACTCTATTAACTAATGACTTTTTAATTTTTCAAAAAAACTTTAATTTTGTATTTTGAACTAACCATGTTGTGACAGTTTCAGGTGAACAGCAAAGGAATACAATCATACAAATACATGTATCCATTCTCCCCCAAACTCCCCTCCCATCCAGGATAACTAATGATTTTTGAATAACTGCTTCATGGCAGGCACTTTTCTAAGGACTGGAAAATAATGATTGGCAGTAAGTTATGGAAAGTTTTCTGCCCTTTCAGAGGTTGATTCCTCCAGTGAATATAAACACATATGAGAATGATGACCTCTATGAGGAAAATAAAGCACGCTAGGGGGTAGGTGAATGAATTGTGGTGGGAGCTTTCTCCATCCCCAATTTCAGAAGCAAGAAAGGGGTAGAAGCTGAAATGCCATTAATCACAGCAAGAAAGCTAGACCCTCACCTAATGCTTTTTCAGATGAAAATATTTCAATGGGCAGATGCCTGACCTACAACTGTCCTTAAGTTGAAAAGTATAAATATAACTAATACATTCGAATTCTGAAAGCACACAAAAAGTACAATTTGGGAACTAGTACGGGTTTTACTAATAGTGTTGGTACTACATGAAAACAAACATCTTGTATGTATAGAACATTAGTTTTTCCACATATATAGTTTTGCTTAATCCTGTGTTGACCTAGATTCAGTTGACTCTGACTCATTATCAAATATGACACCTACTTCCCAGTGAAAGGTAATCTCTAGTAATGGGTTATTTTCAATTGCTAGCTTGCCAAAGTGTCAAATGTCATGCAAGAAAGTAAATAATCCAGAGACCAAAGGAAACAAATAGCCTAATGTTTGATATCCTCACATAATGAAATGCTCCCAAATAATAACATGTGCTTCATTTCCAAACATTTAACATAATGAAAAAAAAGTTACAGAAGGTGGGATCTGTAATCCATCCGTAAAGAATTGATGAACTCTTCTTGCTTGGGCCAGGGACAAACTCGTTTATAATACACCACTGATTGATAAAATTCCTCTTGGCACACACATCTTCAACCAGTTAACAGAGAGGGAAATGAGCTTTGACAGCAGTCGGGCAACACCGAAACGCTGTCCCCTGTGACTCACATGAACACAGCCGGCACCAGCCTCTGCGGCGGGTCACCTTGTCACTTCTCAGAGCACTCAGTGCTTGATGGATCCAGCGCCACAGCAGAGTAACTGTACACACTCCTCAGCACTAGAGAAAGTCAACAGGCCCTTCCCTGTCTGGAATGAGGAACCCAATTATCAACTTGTGTTATGTGTGTGTTGGGGTTGCAGTCATGCTGCACAGTTGCTATTGTGTTCCCATCTGCCAGTTTCAATGAGCTATGGAAACAGAGCCAGAAGATTTAAGCTCTTTCACACAAAATTTTTTTAACTATTGCTAATAGTCAACAAGGGATGTTTAAATAATTGAGGAGGCATTATTTTCTATCCAGTCCCAAATCAAGAAAGTCATGCTGCTAAAGGAAGAGTAAAAACACAAAATAAGTATGTACTTATTTGCAGTAATTCATTCCCAAGCAAACTTACTGAGAAAGATA
Source organism: Ovis aries (assembly GCF_016772045.2). Classification (NCBI taxonomy): domain Eukaryota; kingdom Metazoa; phylum Chordata; class Mammalia; order Artiodactyla; family Bovidae; genus Ovis; species Ovis aries. The sequence continues at coordinate 211,199,721 of NC_056055.1, read as the reverse complement.
AGATTCAGTGTAATGAGGCATCAAAGAAACTACCTTGATTTCCTGGTAATGAAATGAAAACACTGGCCACATGTCAGTAAATGCTCACTGTTGTAAGGCAGCCTATGCTTCCTGCTACACTCAGAGCAAGTCCATTTACTGATTTAAGTCAATACAAATGGAAAACATAAGAGTGAAAACTTTTTTTTTTTCCACAAACACAAATGAATTTTTCTTTATAATATCTTCAGATGGATTAGCGTGTCTAAGGGTCCTTACTTGTACTTTTGAAAATGAGAATGAAGCTTGAGAAGATTAAAGGAATGTCCTGAGGTCATCTAAATTGTCAGCAGCATGATGAGGTCCAGCACCAAGTTTCCTGATGGGATGATAACCTGGGTAAAGCTAAAGGAACTGGCAGAAAACACTGCACAATCAATCTTCTGGAAGGGCTTTGAGGCCTCTATGGAAGTTTCTCCCAGCTGTCACCCACCTTTCCAGGCTCCATGCAGTGTATTTAATCTTCCCCATGATGAAAGGATGATTAAAAGTAAATTGTGTGTGCTCTCTGAAGGCAAAGCACACTGATATGACTTGAAAATTTTTCAAATGATTACTATAAAGTCTGGCATTGCCAGAAGGCAAATTGAGAGGCAAATTATGACATTTTGGCCTCAGCTTTCAAAATGCATTTTTTCCTATATATAGACAGGAACCATAACAGGTAGACTGTACCAACAAAATATAGTAATTTCAAGAACAATTGTTCTTCAACAAAGGGTAAATATACCATTGAATCTTGGTACCAGTACTAGTTAAAATATCAACATTAAAACACAGTACACTTTTCAATACTAGGATTTTTTTTCTTCTTTTAGATTTATCTCACTTTTCTGTATTTGTAAGTTTTTAATAAAAATGAACATGTGTTATGTCTAGCAATAAAAATATAAGCGAAAATACTTTCAATAGATTCTTATAAATTACTTTTCCAAAATATTTTATAAAATATTTTCTTCTGTTGTTACAGTATAAAAGTCCTGCAATAAGAAAACTATTCTAAGAATCACGGATCATGTTTAGTCATTAGAGTAATATGAATAATTTTAGATTTTTAAGTCTGAAGGATACCTTCATGACTTTATTTCTAAATGCATTGCTTTGTTAACATGCAACTTTGTTCTTCTGGTTCTAAGTTTTAAAATAAGGATACTAAATCCACTCCTTATGTAATTGACAGGGTAAATGTAGAAATAACAAGATAACAATCACAAAAATAAGACAGTTACAACCTGTTTCAGGTGGTCATATTTCCTAAAAAACTGGCTATGATTCTAAAAAAGTAGATAGTTTCATTTTAATCAGATTACTATCATGTGATTTATTAGTATTCAAATTTTATTACTATAAATATGTTTTAATCTTCTCAGCTCTGTTCAGTTACTCAGTCATGTCTGACTCTTTGTGATCCCATGGGCTGCAGCACACCAGGGTTCCCTGTCCATCATTAACTCCTGGAGCTTACTCAGACTCATGTCCATCAAGTCAGTGATGCTATCTAACCATCTCATCCTCTGTTGTCCCTTCTCATCTTGCCTTCAATCATTCCCAGCATCAGGGTCTTTTCAAATGAATCAGTTCTTCACATCAGGTGGCCAAAGTATTAAGAGTTTCAGCTTCAGCATCACTCCTTCCAATGAATATTCAGGACTGATTTCCTTTAGGATTAGCTGGTTGGATCTCCTTGTAGTCCAGGGGACTCTCAAGAGTCTTCTCCAACACCACAGTTCAAAAGCACCAATTCTTCAGCTCTTAACTTTCTCTATAGTCCAACTCTCACATCCATACATGACTACTGGAAAAACCAAAGCTTTGAGTAGATGGACCTTTGTTGGTATAGTAATGTCTCTGCTTTTTAATATGCTGTATAGGTTGGTCATAGCTTTTTTTTTCCAAGGAGCAAGCATAATTTCATGGCTTCAGTGACCATCTGCAGTGATTTTAGAGCCCCCAAAATAAAGTCTCTCACTGTTTCCATTGTTTCCCCATCTATTTGCCATGAAGTGATGGGACTGGATGCCATGATCTTAGTTTTCTGAATGTTGAGTTTTAAGCCAGCTTTTCCACTCTCCTCTTTCACTTCCATCAAGAGGCTCTTCTGTTCCTCTTTGCTTTCTACCATAAGGGTGGTATCATCTGTTTATTGATGACAATCTGAGGTTATTGATATTTCTCCCAGCAATCTTGATTCCAGCTTTGCTTCATATAGCCCAGCGTTTCTCATGATGTACTCTGCATATAAGTTAAATAAGCAGGGCGAAAATATACAGCCTTGACGTACTCCTTTCCTAATTTGGAACCAGTCTGTTGTTTCATATCCTGTTCTAACTGTTGCTTCTAGACCTGCATATAGATTTCTCAGGAGGCCAGTCAGGTGGTCTGGTATTGCCACCTCTTGAAGAACTTTCCACAGTTTGTTGTGATCCATACAAAGACTTTAGCATACTCAATAAAGCAGAAGCAGATGTTTTAGAAGCAAACACAAATTCAAGGCAGCTCTCCCAGGCTATGTGCTTAAATCCTACAATTTGCTTAGAAGTTAGTGCTTAAGTATGTCTGAATCTCAGTTTCCTCATTTTTAGAATGGTGATAACCATACCTATTTCCCAGTGCACTTTGAGGATTAAATGAGATAATGTATGTCAGAGCTAATCAGAATGTTTGGCATATCATAGAGGCGCCATAAATAAATTTCCTTCATTCCATAACATGCTTGTGCAAGCTGGCTTACATCTTGTGACTGATAGTTATCCTCACTAATAATACACTGCCACATATGTCAAATTACAAAGAGTCGACCTAGTTTTTCATAAGGTTGATTCTGATAGGTGAAACGTAGTAACACTGAAGTCAATTAAGCTGACATTAGGTTTCTGATGGTGACATTAATGATTTTATTTAATATAAAGCTGAACTATCCATGATTACTATCTTTTCTTTTTATCAGCATAATCTTACACATTCACTTATGCAAATATTCCACGTGCAGTGTTGGATGTTACATGCTCTAAGAGATACAAGGCCTGCAAAGTACCCCACCTTCATGGAGTCACAATTTAGTATGAGCTAAAACACATGATCAATGGAACTACAAATACTATTACGAATAGATGGGGTATCAACAGTGATTCTACTACTGTCTGAGATTTTGGTCAAATCACTTAACATAGGAAAATATAGCGACAGGAAGAGAGAGAGCAAGGACACAAGTCAGTGAGAACAAGAATAAGATCAAGACTAATGTAATGATTTCATCAGAACATCACGATCCTTTCATCCATGTACCAGCAGAACTTCCAAATATTTTTATTTTAAATTCACTTAAGATTTTTCCTCTTTATACATGAAATATAATGATGACTAGGCTAAATACTGATATCTAATCTTATAATTAACTTAACTTCAAATAATATGTTTTGACTGATACATAAAGCAGGGTCATGATTGGCCAGTACCTGCCAATGGACTATAACAAAAGTACGTATTAAGAAAAAAAAAAAGCTTTAGAACATCTCAATTGCAAGTTACATTTTAAAGTAAAAACTGTGATTTCAACAACAAGTAAAGCAACACTAGCTTATAATCATACTTGAATATTTCGCCAGGTATCCATAGACTCAGCCAGCATTTCAACACTGCTGCTACTGCTGCTAAGTCACTTCAGTCGTGTCCGACTCCGTGAAACCCCAGTACAATGCGTAAGAACAAAAAGTATACAATAGCCTTCTTGTTTCTTGTGTAAACCAGAATCTAGTAATTTACCTCCAAATGGAATAAAAGGTCCTAGTTAATAAAGCCAATTAGCTATAGTACCAAGTGAAGTCTACCGATCTAGAAGACTACATTATTACATTCTCAAGTTCCTTCTCCTAAGAAAGTCTCTCATTTTGGCCGAACATCATTATGCTTTCCTTTTGATACACTGATTATATCAAATTTGATACACTGATTGTATCACTGATTGATTTTCAGTTTTAATTAACTACTCTTAGTCAATGTGCACACTTCACTAAAGGTCTATCAGCTATTTCAGTTATGTACATTACTAACTAGGGAATGGTGAGAAAAACTGTGAAAAATGTCAAAGGCAGCTTCAACTGTCACACCATAATTAAATTTATGTGATTTATTGAAGTAAAACAGAGGAAACAGTAGCAGTAATAAAAGTTCATCAGTTCAATCATACAAAAATCACTTGGGCTTCCTACTAGTAACTCCATTGTATTTTGATGTATAATTTGGGACAGGTCGTAATGTTCAACAATTATACCTGCTGAGGCTGAGAGGTAATAATTAGACAATCTTCTTTAAAGATTTAATTAACTAAAATTTTATTTGGCCGCATCTTATCTTTTTTCCTTTTTTTGGTGATGCAACATTGAGCACCAACATAGTATTTTATACAGTGCAAAGCTATGCTGTTTTCCATCCATCTCAAACTGGAAATCAGATATACTGCATTTAAAATACCAGAATTCTCTGTATTTTTCTATAATTTGTTGTCTCTAAGATCATACTACTCATTCATATATCTATCATTCATTGGCTCAGAGAACTCTCTGAAATCAGCATTGTCTGAGGTAGGAAATAGCACAGTAAATCTAACTACCATATCACCTGAGCATGAGCTTTTTAAGCTCTTAAGTGTCTAGTCCTAGACAACTGACCAAATAATATCTTTATTGACACAGTTCCTATACATTAATCAAATCATAACATGACTTATAAGTATACTGACCATTGATGGAGTACTGTAAATGTCAATACAGTTGCTGTAATGAACTTTTATATAAATTATCTATAGCATTAATATTATTTCAGCAGATTCTTATGAGAATTTCAATGAAAACCCACAGAATTCCTTCTTTTGTTAATTCTAACTAAATATAGAGCCTTATAAAAATGAGAAATGTGTATCCTTTGCAAACTATTTCAAGGAAAATAATTACTTACTTTTGTAACTTGAAAATAAATCAGTATGTGCTAGAACATCAGAGATTAATATTCATCTTATTAATTATCCAGAATACTCTATTAATTACTTCTCAGTAAAGAACACTGTTTAAGTAAAGACAAGTCAATAAAACTGTGTGACTGGATAAAAACTGTGTGACTGGATAAATACTAGATGCTTCTTTATAAAGTTTTCTCAAACCTGAGAAATGACTTTTCAATTTACTGAATTTCATATCCAGTTACAGTGAAGATATCCAGTAAAATATAGGCAACTCCTTCAAATTTAAGACAAATATCCAAGACACTAATTTAAAAATGTATACTTGGAAGATTAAATTTGGAGAAGAAATGGGAAACACACCAGCAAAGTAAAAATGTAGGACCTTATAATCATTTGAAGACAGCAGTTGTAAGTTACCAATCTGAAGACACCAACAGAAAGTTGGTATTTTAATAATGTATGACAAACACTAGCAGAAACTAAATTATTTACATGTACCTGACTGACATACATTTGAAAAGTGGGCTATGCAACAGAAGAGTCAAAGTAGCTGTGATGTACTGGGTGTCCACAAAGCAGTACGAAAGTACGATATCCTGCTCATATTACAGGATCTCCTCAAAAGAAGTTTTATAAGCTGTATTTCAAATATACAGAAACATTTTGAAGACTTAGCAGTACTAAATATTTGCCTTTAGTTAGCTAAATACATTAATACTTACTGAGTATTCTATGCTGGGCACTCTTCTAAGTATTCTAAATATACTAATTCACATGGGCCTTTTAATAAACTTCAGAGGTAGATAATATTGTGTTAAACCATGTTTTAAAAATGAAGGTATTAGGCATTAAAGGTCACATATAAGAGCCATGATCAGGATTTGAATATGAGCTGCTTGATTTCAGAAGCTGGGTTCCTAACTACTAAGGTGTCCTTCCCTTATAGCTAATTATAGCAATAATGACATATTTATTTTGATCTTTTGTTTGTTTTCCCTTTTTTTCTCCCCACTTATCTAAACCAGGCTTTACAAAACTTTGGCCTGAGAGGTACTTTCTTAATGCAACAGAATTAACCTAGAAATATTTTTAATGTCAGAACTGTCAGAGTGAAGGGAAAGAAGGAAAAATGAGAGGCAGGGGAAGAGATGGAGATACAGAGACAGAAACAAACTTAACAGCCGTTTAAAATCCACTTTGCTTTGGTTAAAGAATCACCTAATCCCCTTTTCTCCCCCAATAAGTGTAATTATAAAGTGTTTAAAGCATAGTAAGTCTCACATGTATGTAGCTAAGCCAACAAAAAGAAAAAAAACCCTTGTTTTATTTTTATTCTGTTCTTATTTTAATTGATTGTTTTTTAAAGATAGAGCCATATTTAGATATTACAGTTTGCTTTCTTCACATTTAGCAGTTAAGGTTATCCTTTTTTTTTTTTTTTTTAACATGACTCTTTATTTTGAAAAGGTTTAAGCCTCACAAGAGGTTGCAAAATTGGCCCTGGGTTATTACGTATCACCCAGCATCCCCCAGTCCCTTCCTTTTTTTTTTTTTTTGCAAGAGAGAAAGTGAATGGATCTCTTTCTTTGTTTCCAAATCCACCAACTGAAAAGCAGAGACAATAATATAAGTGCAGGAGGCACGCCCCTGGCCTTCACCGTGGCTTCTCTGCAGACTATGGAAGAAGCTGAGCAAACGCAGTGAAACTTTGGCCTTGAATGTGAAACCTGCTGGCAACCTGCCCTTGCACAGGATGGTCTTCGTCACGGGTGCCAACAAGACTTGGCCTCATTTAAAAAGAAAAATAGCTCATTCAGTCTTTGTGGTGAAGTTCGTGAACGCTTAACTGATTTCAATTAAGACAGGAAAAGGGATTTGCCTTAATACACACAGAATAAAAAAAAAAAATCTTCGTTTTTATTTTTTTCCTCCCAAGAGCTCACTTTTCTCGAATGAAAGAAGATGTTTCATTTGGCATATAAGAAAGATGAATTGTAAAACAGAAAAGTTAAAAGGCTTTCTATCAAGACAGATTACATTCGAGAGCAATATTTAGGTGATGGGTTAAGAGAACAGCTGGCACAATTAAGGCCTGGATGTGCAGCCTGTGGCTGAAAAGAGACTGAGGAGCATTTAATCATATGGACGTTGTGCATTTTTCAAGAAATAAAACCTCCAATGTTGCTTTTCCCAGACGAAGGTTAGTGAAAAAGCTCTGAGACTGTTTTTATTACATCGGGCTCTCTGCCCAGTTTTAATCACCATTAGGGAAATGGGGCTTTGACCAGAATAGTACGTTTCACTTTCAAGATAGCTAGTGGTAAGCAGTAATGTATTTCCTAAATGACGGCCTGAATTATAAGTATAGCAAAATGAAGGAAAAAAAAAAAACAATTGTGGGGAAGACCGCTGCAGGTTTGGCTATTTTACCTCCTTCTGCGGATGAAGCTCTTGCGTTAGCATCTGTTTACTAAGATGCTTCATTCCAAAGTAAGGGAGACAATCTCATGTTGAGGTCAATGGATCTTGTTTCTAACTAACTGCTACTCTTTTAGATAGATATACCTCTTATTTCCAAAATTAGTATCCACAATCATATCGTTAAAGGAGGTCTCAGCTTAAAATTCACAACAATTTTTAAAAGATGTTTTTAAATGTTTGCTTCTTCTAAAGGATCTTTCCTCTATCTTGAAAGATAAAGAATGTGTTTCTTAAGACAAGAAGTTCTCACAATAAGAAAATATGTTCCATCTTAAAGTATAAAATTATTTTACTATGGAAAGTGTCTTTTAGTCTGAGAGAAAGAGAAAGCTTTGTTTACTAAATATGCGACATGTACTACCTGACTTCATATTAGTTCTCTCTTACAGTGTTCCTAGAGACTCTTCATAGAAGGCTCTAGAATACAAGACTCACCTTATTCATATCTCTTGTAATTAATGTGTATGTGTATACATATACACACGCACACACACATATCTTTCAACACAGTTGAGATGACTGTATAGCATTAAGGTAAAATTTTGTTAAAAAGCACAGAAAAATGCAGAGACACAAAGATTGATTCTCATTTTAGAACTGATAGAAGCTAACAACTATAGTTCACAAAAACTTTTTATGAATATGCATAAAACCAGAAAGGTGGCTATTCCCATTTGAACACAGTGGTGGTGGTGGTTCAGTCACCAAGTTGTGTCCGACTCTTGCGAACCCATGGACTGCAGCCTGCCAGGTTCCTCTGTCCACAGGAATTCTCCAGGCAAGAATACTAGAGTGAGTTGCCATTTCCTTCTCACATTTGAACATAGCAATATTGATTTGACCTCTAAGTTGAATTTCACTATTGACATAATTTCTGGTTATAAGTTTTGTAAGGCTCTCCCTAATATATATATTCTTAGTTAAAAATATATCTATTAAACATTTACCACCAAATTTTTTTTCCTTAATGTTCATAAAGGATTGTGCACTCAGGACAACTGCATAGGGATGGGAACGAAAGGGCACACTTGGCTTTTCAGTTGAGTTGAATACAGTGGTTTAAACAAAAAGAATAAGAATAAAATTCCACCCATAATTTATATTTTTTATAGTAAATAAAAGACAAAATCTTACAAATAGGTATTTTTAAGAACTGATTAGAAGATGGTTTTACGTTCACTGTGTGATTTATCTATGATACGTGTTTGTGTTTTGTGTATAAATCCATAAAAGGATGTTATCTTCTTTATAAAAACTTCATGACATAAGCAAATTGCTTCAGTATAATAGATTGCATTTAAGGATATACAACCATAAATCAATTTTCCAGCCTGTTGTATCAAGATAAGGAATAGAGCTAAAATTCACTCCTCTTCACACACATAGAGAATTACTAGAGAAAACACTTTAAACTCAAAGAAGCCTAACAAAGTGAAAAGTCGTCACTTGCAAAAGTCTCTCTTTTAAATTATATTTGAAATCATCCTGGTTGGGAGGGAAAGGATAAAACATGGCTAAATTATACTCAGAAGTGCTGTTGTCTGAATTAAGAAAGTGATACGTGCTTTCTCTATACTCACTTTTAGAGTTAAAGTTACACATATTAATAGGTGTAAGCCTGAAGTAACAATATCCATGCATTTTACTCACTGTGTAGTAAAATATTACTTAATTCTATTTAGCAGAAAAATTACCTATTTCAAACTGCAAGCAGCACCCCTTTGTCCTATTGTGACTTAGTTAACTTGCTATTTGTTATTCATATGCAAATTTAATTTTTTGTAGTACTATACATTTGTGTAATAACAAATATAATTTGTAATACATATATAAATAACATATACAATTTGGAATATCTTTGAAACAATATATACAAAAAACAGTTCCTCACCCTTCCTCATAACAATACTGATCTCCAATTGCAGGAATACTGAATATACTGGGAAACCATCTGTCAGATACCAATACTGAGAATCCTTTTCCTATAGATTATGTATTGTCTGCGGGCCAATGGAATAGCCAATCATTAATCATTTTAAAAGCTATATAATTGCCTTTCTATTATCATATAAATTATGTGAAGAACTCATAATTTTCATTCTGGCTAAGAAAAGATATCCAGCTGATAAAACATATGCACTGAAGTCACTGTCTTCAGGCACTTACCACATTTGGCTCCACTGAATTGCAATGACTTCCTAAAACTGAGATCAAAGTGAAGTACATCTGCAAAGATCAAACCACAAATCAGCTGTAACCAAAATTGCTTTGGTTCACCTCCTGGCGGAATGCCCATATCTCAAGCTCTTCTTGGGTTAACCACTGAAGGGAGCATTTAAGGTAATGAATACTCATTTCTAAATTTGACCTGGGATTGGTTCAATGTCAGAAAACACCACAAATCAGGATGGCAAAATGCGCATAAAGCAAGGAAGGGTAGACCATCAACTGGTGAAACCAAAGAAAACAGTAATGCAAGGATTGCCTAGGGTAAATAAATACAGTAAGCTGGAAATATTAGTATTTTCCCCTTAGGATTTATAAATCTTAAGAGGAAATATGCAATACTATTTTTAACAATATATTCTATGAAATTCTAGGGCATAAAGATGTGTTCAGTCATTGTTTGCCAAGGTATTTTAAGAGTACTTTATAATGTAATGATTTATAAATTTTATTTTCCAATAGGTTCTAATTTATTACTAGTTGTTTCATATCTAAGTTCTGTAGTAACTAGTCTCAGACACACTTTAGAGGGCTCTATTAAGAATTTTTGTAACTTTTTATTTAATAGGCCAAAACTATGTAATAAGTAGAAAACTATATGCATATATCTCTATTGTATCTCATGGGCTCAGGAGAGGCAGGTTCAATCCCTAGGTTGGGAAGATTCCTTGGATGAAGAAAATGGCATACTCCAGTATTCCTGCCTTATGGACAGAGGAGCTTGGTGGGTTACAGCCCATGGGGTCATAAAAGTCAGACACGACTTAGCAACTAAACAATGACAATAACAATTGTATCTCATATCTGTTGCTATTGCCAAGCATGAATTTTTAAATTAAAATTCAACATTTCAGAATGATAACTCATAAAGTTATATAGATCGCCTGATAAAAACATTTTTAATTGATGCCAAACCCTCAAATATATATATTACTAGAGCTCCTTCTAGTCCTAGGCCCTGATCTAGCCTCTTCACCCTAAAGTCCCTAGCTCTGTAACAAATTGATTTTCATCAACTAAATAGTCTCCATAAAAATACTCAGAAAAATGAGGGGGAAAATCATTTTTACTTGTTGATAAATCTAAATGTCACTGAGTAGAAAGCTACAGATCAGTTTTTTATCATTTATTTTCTCAGCAAAGAATAATTATTGTGTACTACCACAGCCTACCAACTACTGTGTAAAATATGTAGAATTCACAGATGAACAAAACTCAGTTTCAGCAATGATATTAGGTGGTAGAGTTAGACCAGAACAAACACACCACTATGCTGGGTGGAAAGCCCAATAATGGCTGAGGTAGGGCCATGCTCTGTGACTTTGAGGAGGGTCTGACCCAAGGCAGGCCAGAGAGCAGTACCCCGGCCCTGGAACTTGGATCACAGTCCCAGCCATCAAAGCTCTCAGGCTGATACACGGAGAATCAGAAGAGCAGAAAAACCACAAATATATACCCAAACCACGTGAAACCCCTCATACTGGCTTGACAATTACCAATCCACAAGTTTTGTTGTTGTTGTTTTTCTATAAAACAAGACCAGCCTAGATCTCTAAACTTCCTACAAACTCAATACTTCAATTCTATCAAATACTGTGTGTGTGCGTTCTCAGTCATTCAGTCGTGGCCAACTGGCGGCGATCCCATGGACTGTAGCCTCTAGCCTACCCTGTCCATGGGATTTCCCAGGCAATACTGGAATGGGTTGCCATTTCCTCCTCCAGGGGATCTTCTTGCCCCAGGGATCAAACCTGTGTCTCCTGCATTGGCAGGCAGATTTCTTTACCACTGAGCCACTTGAGAAGTCCATTATCAAATAGTATGCAGTAATTATTTTATCCAAATTCAGAGTTGTCTGTTCTTAGACACAAACCAATGACAAAGCAATTTCAGCGATGGCAATAACGTTCTTCTGAATCGTCTGAACCTTCATTTCTGTTATTCAATCCTATGCTTTTATCAATCCTCCCTCAAACCTGATTCAGGGGGCAAACAGCCATTAGTAATTAGTGTTTAACTTTTCTTTCACTACAGATGTTTCAAGGTTGATGCCTCTGTCAGTAATTTGATGGATTTTGCTTTCAATCTTTTGGAAATGAAAACTGTGGACTGAAACTTTTCACTTTTCCTGACATTCACTTAGCCCTGAGGTTTAGGAGGGTCACTTTACAAGTCCAACAAAACTCAGGGCTGGTTCCGCCTAGTAGAACTCTGGCCAAAAGGAAGCAGAAAGCCTGACTGTACTTTTCAGCTTGCTGCTACATACCTGCAATAATTCTAAGGGGCCCATTTTCTCCTTAATAAACCTGGCTGCCGATGTAAATCCCTGGCTGACTGCCCAGACACACATTTGCTCGGAGGGCATCACTAGTAACATCCCAGAGGGGCTCCAAATGAAAATTAAAAATCAATAGCTGCATAATACTCATTTGCCTGCTTTTCATAACATACCTAGTATATTAACCCTAATGGAAAAATCTTTACAATGAAGAGGAGGAAGGGAGTAAACAGCAGCTCAGCTGACTCTGAAATTCTTTTAACTGTAAAATTCGACTTATCCCTCTTCAGTGTAGCTGTGAAAACGAAATAGTTCATTTGTATGAGTTTCTGTTAGGACTTTCTAAAATCAGAAAATGCAAGAGACCAGGTTTATATGTTCTCAAGGTTATCATTAAGATGTTTCCTTATTTGGAATTTTTAAAAAGTAAAAAACCCTTATTCTCAAAGAATGGTCAACATTTTCAAGGTAATAATAACATATATCCAATGGAGGAAACTGGACTTCCTTATAGAAGACCTTTCTTTTCCCTCTTTATTTTGCTATTAAATGGGGGGGGGGGGGCAGGCAGGGGAATGATACCAATTATTGAAATGTTTGACAATGCTCCCAGTGCTTTAAAAACCTTTTAGTAAGTAATCGCATGATACTCACTTCCTTTACTAAATTTACCTACAATTGTAGATCAATTGGTCAACAAGCAATTACTAGCCCTCCCCTCCTGTAGCAGCTTCTACTTTTATTTATTAGTTGTTTACAACTACTAATTATTCAACTATTACCAATTAATATTATGCAAATTAATACATATAAAAGATAAGAATATGCTAACATATGCCAGACTATGCTAGGTACTGGGGATATCATGCTGGTAAAGAATGCACCTGCAGTGAAAGAGACACAAGGGACATGGGCTTGATTCCTAGGTCAGGACAAATGAGAAGCCAGAAGACAAATGGGAAGCCACTAAAGACATTTATTCAGGACATGGAAACTGATAGATTCATGTTTTTACAAAATTACGTCTACTCCAATATGGTGGACATGGAGGAAGGCAGGTAGAGCAGTTGCAGGGAAATCAGTTAGTAAAAGGTTATTAAAGCAGGGCTTTGTGTTCATTAGATAGAATAAAAGGAGAAAGATCCCATGCAAGTGGTTTTGACCCTCAGAAAGGTATTCCCTTTCAGTATTCACTTTTGGAATCCAGGTGTCTTAGTCTGGGGAAAAGATGAATCAGAGAGGTAGTGTGGTCACATTTGATCCCCCTAGTTAACTTTGAAGTTGAAAGCTTATTGTGAGTGGAACCAAGATGCAGACAGACAGTCAAGGGTGTTGATGGGGGTGAGGATGAGAAGGTACTGGTAAGAAGTTGGGACCTCTTTCTGATTAGGTTTTAATATTGCCCACTGTGGTTCAGTGGCATCATCTGTTTTTAAAACACAGGAAGAGGAAAGGGAATTATTGAAGAAAAAAAATTTTAATGATTTTCTTTTTGTGAATAGGGCAGAAGTCTGAGTGAAGAAAAAAAGTATGTGTAATTACAGTACAGCACAAGCTCAAACAGCTAAAGACACATTAATAATATGCCCGGCTGGATAAATATACATAAGCACTTTGCCATATGTAAAATCTATTTCTTTTGCTTTTAAAACAGTGCCAAGGGGCATTGCTCATCTACATGACGAGTTGTTTCCAATGATCATCTCTTCGTGCACAGCATTTGCCTCACCCAATGCATTGTTTGGATTTTCACTTCTTTCAATTACAAGTGTTTAAATTCAAACATGCTATACTAATTTTGAACACTGAAGATTCACTGTATTAAAAAAATATGGAATGACTAAGTTCTGAAAGCAAACATATGTGTTTGATGCAGCAAGCCATCATAAAACTGGTAGGTGGGCTCTTGAGAATGTAGACCCACAGTAGAAGGGAAATTCATAGTTTTTGAGCACTTATTATTAAGTCAAGCACTCTTACATTCACTATTTCATTTAATAGTCACCACTTGGGAAAAGAATTCAATTTTCCATTTTGCAGGTGAAGAAACAGAAGTGCACTGAGTTAGCTAGTAAGCTGGAATTCAAATCTTCCTGTGTGCAGCTGAAACCCAAATTACTTTCCAAAATACTAGACTGTGAGCATGAGCTACACTGGCTTAGGCAGTTCTCTCTGAGCAGGAATCAAGGCACTGAAGTTTGTGCGTGTATGTGTGTAAAAGAAGGAGAGGAGACAGAGAAAGAAAAGAGATGGACAGACAAACTGGCTGCCTGAGTGTGAAGGGAGGAAGCAGCATATCACTGTTTCTTCTCTTCCTAAGAAGACAAGAGAAGAAATGAAGATAGGCCTATTAGTCACCACTGGAAAAAGCATACTGTTCGTACACTTACTGGTAAAATAGCTAGTGCAAAGCTGCTATAAAGCACAGGGAGTTGAGCTCAGTGCTCTGTGATGACCTAGAGGGGTGGGATGGAGGGCGGGCAGAGAGGTCCACAAGGGAGAGGCTATATGTATACATATAGTTGATTCACTTCATTGTACAGCAGAAACTAACACAGCATTGTAAAGCAACTATATTCCAGCAAAAAATAAAATCTTAAAATATAAAATTTTGGGCCATGTTAGAAACATTTGAGAGAACTAAGCATATGTATCCTAAGGAAGAGGACTCAGAGAAGAGGCATGGTGTCTGTGCTATCATCCTTGTACAACCATCCTATGGAAGACTGTGAGACGTATTGTGGACAGTTTAAGAGAAGAGCTTGCATAAATGAGTGAAAACTATAAGAACATGAGCTGGGGCCTGATTCTCACAAGCTCTTTCTAACAACGAGGAAAATGTGGAGAGCTGACTTAAGAGCTAGAAAGTTCCCTAACACTGAAGGAATTCAAGTAAAGACTGAATGAGCTCAGATCATAGAAAAATTCATGCATAAGTAATTGAACAAGATGATATGCAAGATCACCGCTAAAACTCTGATTCTTATTAATCAAATTCCACGATCTGGTTCAGTCTGGGGCTCACAGCATGGTCCTGATAGTATCATCTTGGATGTTATCCCAGAATCTTCAGAAGCAACATATCCTGGAGTTCAGGGCAACAGAGAAATGTTCCCACATGGCAGCCCCGGGCACCAGAGGAGTCAGACTGGCTCCGAGTCCCATCCACATTGCTTGACTGCCCTGTGCCTCTGTCTCCTGTTTCCTCACCTACTAAGTAAGGGTAATATGTACTCAGATCAAAGACATCTACCTGGGATAATTGGATGCAATCCGTAAAACCCTTTGGCAAGAATACCATGTCATTATCTGTCAGAATAGTTTGCGCAAAGGCACAAGAACCATAAAACCTGTGAGGTTGAGAGCTGAAGGGATAAACTCCCAATCAATTGAAACTAAGGCTTTGCGTGCTTAAAAAACACTGTACTACAAACAAAACCCTTTCTCAGTTTTCTTAAACACTCAATGACCTTGCTTGGAGATACAAGACACAAATCTATGAGCAATTCTATTGAATGGATTATTCAGCACCAAGGATCAAGTACTGAACCAACCCCATTATGTGCAAAAACAAACATGACAAAACAGAGAGGTTGGGAGGAAATGATAAGTTCTGAGTTTGAAGTACCAATGGAACATTCAAGGGAAACATAAACTGGAGGCTAGAAATGCTAGTAAAGAACCCAGGAGAGAGATGAGATAAAGATAGAGACAGATGAGAGAAAGTACGGTAGAGATTCCATTTCATTGTTCACAAAGGCAGGCACCAATAGCTGATAGAATCTGATTTTATTCTCAAATTTTACTCTATGAACACTTCAGACAAAACTTTAATAGTATTCTCTGGACTAAAAACTATTTCTTCAGAAGTGTTATGGGACTTCTATATAAGTCGGCTTGTTCAAAGTTTCTGATTCTTTAGACTCCTTGTCCAGTCGTCTCAACTGGGAAAGACATGAGAAAACATAGGACTTTATCACTGAATAGATTTGGTGTCACCATCACACTACTCTTGGAAAATAAATCATAGCCTATTAATATACTTTTTTTCCCCCTAAATTCCACCTCTGGCCACCATTAGAACAGAAAAAGTAAAACTCTCAAGAACTGACATGTGTCTTAAACCTAAGGGCACTTACCAACTAAACTATCATTTAGACTGATGGGGCAGCCATAAATTATAGTGCTGGCAATACTATATAAGGAAATGAACTGTAACTTATAGGCCAAGTATACATCCTAGAGTGGGGAAAGTATTATTGTTCTTTGCAATAATGTATTAGAATGGAAAGAATTTTAAAATCCAAGTTTACTTTTCAACATGTGCTCACTTTATAGCCATGCAATTAACATACCTTGAAGAAAAGAGACTGGAAATTCATTAATGCCGTATTTTGTGTGCCCCTCTCTTATTGTGATAGAGACTATAACAATTGTTATATGAATGCATTTTGCCTTTAAAATGGGAAGAAAATATTTATAGCGAATGATATATTAGTCACCCCAATGATAGATTACTCATCCACATTTTTTATTCTATTTTGAATGTGGCTTAAAGATTAAGTTTATTTTTCTTTCACTTCTATTTTTTAAAAGAAAAAAGTATTTCTGGAATTACATAACTCACATTTATTTTCTAAAGAAATAAATGTCTAAGTCAACCTTTCTAGACCCTAGTCCTAACTATAAAATCATATTATACAAGAAAGTGTTAGCTGCTCAGTTGTCTCGACTCTGGGACCCCATGAACTGTAACCCACCAGGCAGCTCTGTCCACGGGATTTTCTAGGCAAGAATACTGGAGTAGCCATTCCCTTCTCCAGGGAACCTTCCCAACCCAGGGATCAAACCAAGGTCTTCCTGCATTACAGGCAGATTCTATACCATCTGAGCTACCAGGAAAGAACATACAAGGAAAGGGACTGAAATAAATCTTCTCTAAACCCCCTTTCCAGCTCTATGATTATATTAAACCATGACTTTTGGAAACAACTATAGTGCCCAATGGCAAAAAAATGGTTAGAGCCCACTCATGATAAAACTCATGTAGCAATTTATGACATGAGATAAACGAGGTGGCATATAGAATAGTGTACAATTATTGACACACACAATTATAATGATCTGTGTATTTTAGTATACAAACATACACACATAGGCACAGCCATACACATTAATTTAAAATAGAATACTTTTTAAAAAGAACATTACAAAATTATTTCAGTTGTTAGGGGACTAATACAGGCAATTTTACTTTATATCTTTGTATTTTTAAAATTTTATTAGTTGTACATAACAACTTTATGTAATTAGCAAGTCTGTTTTTAAAAATCCACATTTTTTTAATCTTTACTATAAACTGTTTTTTTTTAATCTGGGCATTTTTATCATTAAAATATGAGTGATAAACACAGGATAAGTAACTGAATGTAGGCTAGTCAATTGAATGCTGAATTAGAATAAATCAATCACTACTGAAATTAACCAACAGTATAAAATTTAATGTCTGCAGAGTTATACCTCTCTTTATGAGTTCATTCTTTTAGGAAAATAGAAATAGTTTCCTTCAAGCTTTCTCAAACTCTCCCCAAACAACAAGCATTGCCTGATAATATTACAAAAAAGAGTCTGCCCACAATCATTTTTCTTCCTTAAACAGCATAATTTAAATAAACCTAAGTTATTTCATGGAAATTACTGTAAGTAACAAACGGAGGGACTTTAACCACATTAATTCAAGGGTGGGGAATAAATGGTTATGAATGTTTAATGAAATTTATATTATTTTCATTTGAAGTACCTATGTCATTTAATCCTCAGAAATCAGAAATTAAAGGCACATTAACAAGAAAAACACTAGTCCTATATTGGTACTGAAATGCAATAATTAATCTTAGTAGGCCATTTCATTCATTCATGAAATTTAAAATGGCAAGGAGTATACTCTCAAATTCCAGACTTGCTATTGTAGACAGATCTGTTTACATTAAAAAAGAGTATAGTCCATCTGCCCTAGTCACTCATTAAACGTTCCCCAACACTGTGATTTGAGCACCTGGAACATTCATCATGCTGAGAATTGGGTGTTCCAGAATGAGGGAGATGTTTTTCTGCCTGAAACCTTTTAAAGAACCCTAAATCTGGGGACCAGGAGATAGTTCAGAAATAAGTGATCCCTACATTAACAATTTTATTTATTTCACTAAATCTGCATTTTCTTATTTGACTTAGGCAAATAGTATTTTACAATGTTTCAAAGCTTCAATAAAGAGGAATCTACAGAGATAAGGAAAGAAAAGGAACTACAAAACTATCATGGATTATTTCAATTATATTTTTCAGTAACAATTTAAAAAATGGGTGTTGCAGTAGGTGACCCATGGGATAACTGGAGACTAAATCTACATCTGGTTTTTCCTATAGTCTTTGATTTATGGGCTTCCCAGGTGGCTCAGTAGTAAAGAGTCTGCCTCCCACACAGGAGACACAGGTTTGACCTCTGAGTCAGGAAGATCCCCTGGAAACAGGAAGATCCCTTGGAAAAAGAAATGGCAACCCACTCCAGTATTCTTGCCTGGGAAATCCCAAGGACAGAGAAGCCTGGAGAGCTATAGTTCATGGGGTCGCAAAAGAGTTGGACACGACTTAGCGACTAAACAAAGTTTGATATAACCCGTTTTCTCTCTGATCCTGTGCAACTGAGTTTGTCTTTCTGGATTCCAGTTTCCTGATATCTGAAATGTGAGCACTGGTCTTTTGGTGTATATATTTTTATGATCGTTTTACTTTAAATGTGTCATTATTATACCTCATTGATCTATATTATGTATGTTATAATGATGTTTACTAATTAACTACCATGTCTTGCTTTTAACTTTTAAAAACCCAAAAGGAAGGAGTAAATTAATAGTTGTTTTCTCCTCAGAGAGAAATCAGAAAAAGAAAAATGTTTTCCAGTATCTACTAGCTGGGGAAGTCAGACCTCACTTGGAAGTGGATCATAAACACTAAGAGGATGCATTGCTAAATGTACACCTTTTGTGAGACAATAAAAGTTAAGAAATAGTAGGAGGTTGGGTTTTATTAGTTTCTATAAAATAAAACAAATTAGACATACCATGACTTATCAGAACAAATTTTAAAGGGCCATATTACTAAGTGAAGAATAAGTTTGAGTTGATGAGAATCAACTTACAGAAAGACTGTATAATGACTCAGTATAAAAAGTTTTCTTCATCCTTTCTTCCATCTCTTCCATCTCCCTGTTTTTCCATCATTTACCAGATAATCAGTATGAGATAGATACTGAGAAGGCAAGATAAAACACACAGTACAGACACATCCACACACACACACACGTGTCATTGTCCTGGGGCTGACAGATGAGCAGGCAAGTAAAGAGACAATTACATACACATTCCTCCTCATTTAAAGAGGCTGGACTCCTGAAAATCACCATGATAAGATGATCTTCAACTGAAGAATTTAAAATGAAGTTGAGAGAAAAAGTGCTATAGAAAATTTAAGTATTATCTTAAAAACATATTTACGTTTACTAAAATGAGGAACTTTCTGAATTAATACAGTAGCCACTAGCCATATGGAGTCCTGAAAAAATGCAACTGAGGAACTAAATTTTAAATTTCCTTTAACTTTAATTAATTGAATTTAAGTAGGCACGAGGTTAATTTTGGAAGCAGACTTCTGAACAACAGCTTTACTTTTACTTTGAATTATTATTAATGATTTTCTCATAATAGTAATACACCTCTTTAATTATTAGGTTTTCTGGAATATTATAATAAGTTTTTTGCTTTTTACTTTCTAGTAAAACTATATCTTTAAATTTTTTACTTTATAATGGCCCACTTAAATGATTCTACTTCCCACAACCAAAGAAATCTCTTTTCAATTATTTAGAAGGTGTAAAAAGAGAGTGAACAGAGAAAAGAAAATCATTCCTTCCCAGTTTACCCAGATCACAGTTTCTAACAAATTTTTTTCTCCTTGAAATCACATGCACCTGAGTCACTCAATTTATGGCACTGCAGTGACTTTCTGGAGCAAACCAACGTCTCTATTATGAAACAGCATCACACCCCAAAGCTTTAATTTGTCAGATTACCCATGTTGCTTTTCATACATCAGTAGGTATAACCTGATACTTACTAATTGTCACTGAGGACAAAATTAGTCATATATTAGTAATATTCATACACTATGGTGGCTGATTTCTCTCATCTATTCCATGTAGAAAGAAATGGCTTCAGAACTTACTGGGGAAAAATATGCACATCCATGTGCAGATGTGCACATGCACACGTACACACACACATGCACACACACAACAAAGAAATACCACACTTGTTCAGTTGCTAAGTTGTGTTCGATCCTTTGTGACCCTAGAAACTACAGCCCACCAGATTCCTCTGTCCATGGGATTTCCCAGGCAAGATTACTGGAGTGGTTGCCATGACCCTCTCCAGGGGATCTTCCTGACCCAGGGATTGAACCCTGGTCTCCTGCATTGACATGGATTCTTGACCACTGAGTCACAAATGGGGAAGCCCATTTTGGTTGGTATTAATCTCTGTCTCCCTGTTTCCTTTGCTTCTTACTTCTACCTTTTTTTTTTTTAAGTTTGAATCAACAAAGGGTATAGTTTGAATACATCCTATCATCTAATAGAGGTATAACTCTACAGTCTTTGAATTGTGTGGGGGAAATAATTTCCCTCCAGATCCTCTGTGTTGCTTTCTCTGGATAATGTATATTCTTCCGTGACTCCAAACAGTGAGATGAAGAGTGCTAACAACTGGATTCTCACTGGGGAAGCTCCTGTTCTGGGAGTCAAGCCAAGCCCTTTATAATTATTCTACTTTATTAAATGGGATTCTTGGCATCTTAACAACAAGGACTTCTGTCAGAGAGAAAAATTTTACCTGTTTGCTTGCATTATTATCCTGATGCTTAGGACACATTAATAACCAACAGTGGTTACACAGTGTGACCTTTATTAACTTAACAAAAAGGCAGATTTGCCAGTTATAGCAAAATCAAAGACAAACATGCCATGAAGATGACTTTTGCAGGTGCAACTCATTTAAATGGTTGCAATGGATAGTGGCAATATTGTGGCATGTGGTTCTGAACTCACTTTGGACCATCCTAACTCAAGAAGGAAGGGTAAAGATGGCAAGGAAACTCAGGTCTCTATATGTTTAGGACATATCCTGGCCTAACCCTCCCCTTGTCCCCATCCCTCATGCCCAGAACACTTCTCAGGTATCCTGTGGTTTTCAAAGAAACCTTCATGTGCTGTACTGAATTTGGTCTTCTCAATGATCCTATGAAGTTTACAAATTAGACAGTCTCATTCTTTTTAATGGATAAGAAATTGATGCTTGTAGAGAAGTTAAATGTTTAGGTCACAGAACTCATAAGTAGGAAAACTGGAGTTGAAACCTTCCTATTTTGGCCATGAATTCAGCACTATTTCCATTACACACTAAATAGCCCACACATTGGAGAAGGAAATGGATTCTTGCCTAGAGAATCCTGTGGATGGAGGAGCCTGGTGGGCTGCTGTCCATACGGGTCGCACAGAGCTGGACAAGACTGAAGCGACTTTGCATGCATGCATGCACTGGAGAAGGATATGGCAACCCACTCCAGTAGTCTTGTCTGGAGAATCCCAGGGACAGAGGAGCCTGCTGGGCTGCCATCTATGGGGTCGCACAGAGTCGGACACAACTGAAGTGACTTACCAGCAGCAGCAGCAGCAGCAGCCCACACATTCAGAAAAAAATATAAACTGAAAGAATTACTGGAGGCCACAATAGCTTGTTACATTATGACATTATTGCTTCCAAAACTGGGTGATGACACGGGATTCTCTTGTGCACATATGCAGTAATTTCTGGCTAACTGGCTCACTGCTCTCTAGTTGAGATAATTTGGCTACCAGGTATCTTTCCAAAATGGGTAATTTAAGATTTTACAAGACTCAGTGAATATAGAACAGATACGGCAATACCGAAGTAAATGCTGTTCTGGGCAGCTGTCATAAACAAATCATTCATGGTCTTCAAGATTCATTCTCTTCAAGACTCAGTGTCCTCATCTGTGAAATCAAGAAAATAATAACTACCACTTTAAAAGAGACTGAATGATTAAATGAAATAATGCATTGTAGAGTACACTTCTATACAACAGAGCGCTAAATAAGCACTCTGATTAAGATGGTCACCTACTGGTGGGTAGGGTTCTTATTAAAATGACCCATCTGTTTTCTTTGATCCACATGTGGATGTATATGCATGTATGCATGTGATGGAATGGGAAAACAAACAATAATTTTATTCTCCTAAAAGTTCTGCAATGAGAGCATTTTTCTATTCCAAAGATTAACTTCCTTTAGTAAAATAAAGTCCTTCTCAGGCATGCCATTCTTTAATTCAGCGAGCAGGGAACCAATTCCCCCAGCCTGAGGATATCATTCCTAAACCACACTGGAAGATGTTATAAACCATTTCAACTCCCTCTGTCAAAGTGGGAAGATTCTCCATTTAGCCCCTCAAATGCGCCTCACAACATGAAAGAGGCCATGTAAGTACTCCATGTAAGGATGACTCGGTGGCAGGAGAGGGACAAAACGCTCAGGAGATTAGGTGACAGCCACTTCATTTTATTGCTGCTTTAGATTAAAGATGCTCCGGTTTGACAATAAAACTGGGGTAAACTAACCTAACAAAATCACTGTGAGAATGAAGTGAAATGTGGATACAGTGTTTAGTAGTATGCCGGCTACTTAGGACACCTAAGCAACTGTACAACAATGCTGTAGTAGCGCTAGTAGCTGTAGGGCTAACAACAGTAGCAGCAGCAGCAGAAGCGTGGTAGTACTCACAAGGATGATGTCAGTCAAGTTCAGAGCTAGGTGAATGATTAACAGCTAAGAATGAGAATCCAGTTATTCTCCATGAATCATCATGACCATTCCCCAAGCCTAGGATTTCTAAGTTGATTTTCTAAACATTACTGCAACTTTTCTTTAAAATATTTAAATGACAGGGTCATTCAGCTGTAAATATATTAAAAAGAAATCTGAAGCAGCAATTTTTATTAATGCTTTACATATTACAGAAGTATTTAACACTGATAATTTTTACATTCTGTCAGAAAATCTTCCTAAAGATGCATCTATA
The DNA here is from genome assembly GCF_016772045.2 of Ovis aries. NCBI lineage: Eukaryota > Metazoa > Chordata > Mammalia > Artiodactyla > Bovidae > Ovis > Ovis aries. The sequence continues at coordinate 211,176,533 of NC_056055.1, read as the reverse complement.
TTTCAAGCATTTGAGGATCATTACAAGAAATGGTAAATATGGAACAAGAGTAAACAAAATCTGCACTTTGCTTTGGCTATCGTGAATACAGACCTGCATTCACATAACTACAAACAGAGCTGAGCAGTTCCAAAGATAAGATAACTTGCTAATCCATTATATTTTAACATACCTTTAAAATGTGATAGATGATAAGGACTAGATACCAGACATAATTGTAGAATAATTTAATAAATGGAAAAAATATTACTAAGTAACCTAATTCAAATATTTCAAGCAAATGGACATCTGAAATCACCTCACAAGAAAGAGAACAAATATGATTTGATTTTAGAGGAGAAAGCTGATTCCCGTTGTTAGGATTATGGAATAAAATTTTCACCTTACTACTAACTACCTGTATGATTCTGGACAAAGTACTTAACATCCTTCACCTTAGTTTCCTCATTTGTATGAGAAGGTTAATAACAATATCTACTTAATGAGGTTATTGTAAGGAGTAAGTGATTATACACACCGGAAAGAGTGCAAGGCACATGCTCAAACCTTATACAGTACGTAAAGATTAGCTCTTATCACATATTTACATATTACATGTTACTGCTGCATGCTCTGTCATGTCCGATTCTTTGCAGTCCTATGGATTGTAGCCTGCCAGGCTTCTCTGTTCATGGGATTGTCCAGAAAGAATACTGGAGTGGGTTACCATTCCCTTCTCCAGGGGATCTTTCCGACTCACAGGCTGAACCCATGTCTCCCGCCATTGCCAGGTGGATTCTTTACCACTGAGCCACCAGGGAAGCCATTACATGCTACTACATATTACTATGTTTTATTACAATAGAAGATATTATAATTTAATGCTATTAAATGTATAAGATATTTAGCACTCAGCGGATATACTGATGATTTTCTAACACATTAGTTTAGATGAATAAACTCCTGCCTCAGATCATGAACAATATAAAATTCTTTTTCTCTGATTTTAGGATTGAGATTTTTCACTCACTACTGACTGAACTAATAGCATTAAAATTTGCTATTTTTAAAAAAGTTTCCAATGGAAGGGTGACTCTATCTAGTGCCATCTGTGTATGCCACTAATACCCACAATAAAACAGTTACTCATTTGAGAAACACTGTTTTTCCTGACATAACATTGCATCTGAATAAATGCAGAATCAGGGAGCCCTTGGTTGGAAAACTAACTTATTCTATAAAAATAATTCTAAATAAGAAATTTGGTTACTAAGAGAATGTATGGAATCTTTCTCTGCAAGACTTTCAGTGTAAGATGGGCACAAATATGTTTGGGATGACTTAGGTTTTACTCTTTTGGAAAACAAATATAATCAGTAATAGTCATGGGTATTTATATACAATCCTAACCTTCTTCAACCATCTTAAATTATTATGTTACATTGTTGTTTATTAAAGCTATACATTTCAATTTTGAATATTTTTATAGTGAATGTTCCGACTCATATTTCTTAAGGGGAAAAAATATCTTTTTGACATATGAAATCTGACTAATTTAGGACTGAATGTGCCAAGAAAAGTGCCAAATTAGAACTATCATTGCCAGTTTGTCATTAATTTCTTAAACAAAAGCATAAATACAAGATAGATAATGGCTGATTATGCATCATTAAAGCAGAGAATATCCGGGGGTTCAGATAGTTTACAAAAGAAATAATAACATCTCTACAATTATACTGTCATTTTGAGATGTAATAACAGAGTACAAAACACAAAGACCATAAGGCACATTTTCACTCTGTCTAATATGTGTTTTTATATAAGCTCAGAATTCATTTTTGGGCTATTCTATCTTCAAAATACAGACGAGCAGGAGAAAACATGGATAAAGAAAATAACTGTAGGACTGGAACATAAGAATCATGAAGGAAAAAATCAAGGTTATGGCTAAATATTCTCAATTTATTTTATAGTAAAAATGAAAATGGAGAGATGTAATTATTATTTATATACATGAAAGATCAACAATGTTTGTAGAGAGGATAGTGACCAACTACATGCATCCCCTTCGATTATCAAACAAAATAATGCTATAAGACTTCAGCAAAGGAGTTTAGGTAAGATATTAAAACCATACCTTTCTGCCTCCCTTCATGTTTCAACTTACATTGAGAACTGTTGGCTGGTACTAAGGTGTGTCTACAGCCTAGGAACTGGAGGGATGGAGGAGCATTATGACAGATGGGACAGTGTACTGCAGGACCAAACATACTGCTATCAAAAATGTAAAAATTTGGATCAATCTTTTAATGTTTTTATTCTATTGCAACTAACAGTTTCATTCTGAAGATATACTTTGTCAGAAGAAATGTTATTATCAAAGGCAGGAAGAATATAGGATGCCTAGGGACACGCCCCAGAATATCATAAAAGGGTACTAAAATACCACAGGGTGTTTTTTTTTTCCCCCTTAGGTGTGTGAGAAAATACAAAATGTATAAGGAGATCTTTAGATTAAAGAAACTCATCTATGCTCAAAAAAGGAGAGGAGAGTTTCGGATAGAAAGCCTTTCTAGGAGAAGGACCTGCCAGGAGACTAGATGAAAGCGGGTTTTATCTCCTTGAAGAAGCTGGGGAAACTAAATAGCTCCTAGAAATAGGTCTTTCTTATTTGCATATAGGTCAACCCTCCCCCGTCTCAGTCAGCTTCTAGAGATCACAGGTCTATCTCTAGAGGAGAAAACTACCTAGACTCTCACCTCACATGCTTCCCTACTCTTAACCTCAAAGACATGATCAGGGTTACTCTGAAAGCTAGACTTGAAAAAAGACCTTGTTTGATTTCAAGATGTTCCTCTGGGTCCTTAATTATTAGTACATCAACTTGGTGTTGCCTAAAATTTCACTTACAATCAATACAGATTTTCTATATAAAATTAGAGAGAGAAAGTTGAAACGATAAATGCAAGACTGAGGTATGCATCTTTGCTGCTGCTGCTAAGTCGCTTCAGTCGTGTCTGACTCTGCGTGACCCCATAGACAGAAGCCCACCAGGCTCCCCCGTCCCTGGGATTCTCCAGGCAAGAACACTGGAGTGGGTTGCCATTTCCTTCTCCAATGCATGCAAGTGAAAAGTGAAAGTGAAGTCATTCAATCGCGTCCAACTCTTCGAGACCCTATGGACTGTAGTCTACCAGGCTCCTCTGTCCATGGGATTCTCCAGGCAAGAGTACTGGAGTGGGGTGCCATTTCCTTCTCTGGAGGTATGCTTCTTTAAAGTTCATCAATTCTAAAATACTATTATGGTCAAGTAACAAGGGTAACTTCTACTATCAGGCTCTTCTGAACGAGTAGAGAGAGAATCAGATTACAAGAGAAACACTGGCAGTGAAAGATAAAGTCCTTACTGAACCGCTCCAAAGTAGTTTAGAACTGCAAAAGATTCTGAAGAGAAAAAAAAAGATGCTGCAAACAGAGCTATTCTTAGCCTCCTGCAGCTGTGCCTGCATACACCCGGCAGCAAATTTTCTTCAGATCTGTATTAAACACTCCAACCTTGTTTAGCATGGATATCTGTCATGGTCCAATCAGAAAAGTGCTTTTTGAGGAGGGGATTCTTTAGAGGTGTGGATAAAGTTAACAAAACCAACAAGGGATGTTGCCGACTAGGAACTAGAAAAGTACAAAGCTATTTTCATCCCTGGGACATAGGAGCAAAGAGAAAGAACAGTATAACCAGACTCCATAAAAGCTACAGCCAGGGATAGAGGCCTGCCCTATCCTCCAGGGAGACATAGGCATTCTCAACAGCAGAGGGAAGAGGGGGAGAGTAGATAAATACCTAACCTTTTTCTTCTCCCATCCGCTGATCATCCATTCTTGCTTCCCTTCTGCTGAACCCCAAAGAAGCCAGACAGCATGGTTTTTCCAGTAGTCATGTATGAATGTGAGAGTTGGACCATAATGAAGGCTAAGCACCGAAGAACTAATGCTCTTGAATTGTGGTGCTGGAGAAGACTCTTAAGAATCCCTAGGATGGCAAAGAGATCAAACCATCAATCCTAAAGGAAATCAACCCTGAATATTCATTGGAAGGACTGAGGTGAAACTGAAGCTCCAATACTGTGGTCACCTGATGGCAAAGAGCTAATTTACTGGAAAAGACCCTAATGCTGGGAAAGACTGAAGGCCAAAGAAGAAGAGGGCAGCAGAGGATGAGGTGATTAGATAGCATCACTGATTCAACATATGTGAATTTAAGCAAACTCCAGGAGATAGTGGAAAACAGAGGGGCCTGGCATGCTGCAGTTCATGGGGTGGCAAAGAGTCGGACACAACTTAGTGACTAAAGAAGAGCAAGAACTCAGAGAGAACAGGAGCCTGGATGAAGCAGGTCCTGAGGGTTATACTCACTCCCTGCCTTGACCCTCTCCCCGACCGCATCCAGGCAGGCAGTCAGGAAGTGAGGAATAAATGAGGAATCTTTTATAAAACAAACAAACAAACAAACGTCTTTCCTTCCTAACATGGCCCAACTTCATTTTAATGACTCCTCAGTATCAAAGGGTACAAACAGCAATTTCGGACAGTAAGTATTAATAACTCAGTTGTTCAGATTCAAATTATATGGATTTGGATTATATCTCTTGGTTTATCAGTCCAAAGGAAATGTGCTGGGGTCCAGCCCCGGTGGATCCAGGGAATTCGAAGCGAGGATGGCGCTGACAAGGAAAACATTTATTTATTAATATAGAAATATAAGATTAGATTAGGGAGAAATACTGTAGCAGGAAAATTAAGTGGAGAAAGAAGGCTGAATAACTTGGATTACATGGAAGACCAATAAAATTCCAGACAAGGAATCTGCACCATCTACGTTGGGCCACTGGCGCTCGCTTGAATATCTAAGGGTGCCTCACCTTAGGCTCCCTTTCATGTGGGTCTTAACAGCCAGGGCAAGTAAGTAGACTTGGGGAGCCTCCACGCCCCAGATGGGAATTCAGCCTGAAATTAGAGTAAAGAGCAGAGGGAGGGAAAGGGAGAAAAAGAGAGAGAGACACGGGGGAAACCAGTCCAGCGACTGGCTCCGGCCCCTGTTGCTCAGAAGGCCTTTTATACTTTTGATAAAACATGGAGATCAATGGGTAACACAAAGTTATGCAGCGTTAGCAGTCCAGACTCTTATCAAAACCAGGCTTTTTTCTCTGCATACCTAGTTGTATATACAAGTCTTAGGTAATTTACATCATCTTCCAGCCAAAAGGGCCAATTAACATTTTACATCCTTTTTTCTGATACGGGTTTGTCAACCAGAAGACTTGTTTGTGTTGATCTTCCCAAAGTCTGGTGCCATTCTCAGAAAGCACTAAATAAAGTTACATTATGACCTAGCAACGACACAAGAGGAGTGCAGTGATATATAACAAAGAGAAGTAATTAACTCAAAAGTCTAGTGTTGCTAACATCAAAACTACTATATATCTTTTTCCATATCCCATTTACATTGACATCCTCCCAGGTGCCTAAAAGATAAAGAATATGGAGGCCTCGCAGCAGTCATTGAGTCAACAGTGAAAACCCTCTACCAATATAATTTTTAACTCTTTAAAAAGGCTCTGTATCTTTAAGATGCTTTTAAGCTTTGTGCCTCTCGTGGTTGGGGGGCTGTAAGCAATTCACAAGCTGTAAGAGGTCCGGGAAACCTGTTACGCAAACTAGAGAGCTATCAGAGGGGGTTTAACTGAAACATCCTTTCAAATGCAGAAGACTAAAGCCCTGAGTTGACTTTTTTCCAGAGAATATCAGAAAAGTGGAAAAGCAGGCAGATTCTTATTTTTTGTGGGGGGTGGATGCTCAGAAAATGCCAGGGGGAACTCCTGAAGTCTGATCACGACCTTGCGTATGTCAGCTTCCTTCCTCATGACCTTGTCACGGGCGGAATTCCTCACGCTGGCTCCCGGCAGATATGGTCTTACTCAGCCAGGAGAAATAAAAGGTAAAATTCGAACTTGCTAATAGCTTTGAAGAAAAAAGAAAACTCTTTCATAAGAGAACTTGGAAATTCTAGTAATTACATCTGACTACTGTATGTGGTAGTTTAGTCGCTAGGTCATGTCCAACTCCTATGACCCTATAGACTGTAGCCTGCCAGACTCCTCTGTCCATTGAATTTTCCAGGCAAGAATACTGGAGTGGATTGCCATTTCCTTCTCCAGGATATCTCAGCAACCCACTCCAGTATAGTAGTACACAGATTGCAAGACAGTTCAAATACTTTTTTCATATCGTCTACCGTACTGCCCATTTTAAGGTAATTAAGGTAATTCCTATTAGATTCTGATTCTTTAGATTATTGTAAAGAATCAAAATTATCAAAAAATAGGGTTTTCCAATTAGCTATAATCCTTAAATCAAATAATTTTTGAACATTATTTACAGGTGTTTTCAGATGATACATAGGATACTCAAGTATAAGATATGACCTTCATGTCCTTTACAGACATTCTGATGGGTAAGTATATAAATATACTTGAGCAAAGGCAAATAATAATAAGTTTTAGATATTCAAGTACTAAGTGATATAGTAAAAACACATGGGCCCTATTGCAGTACAGGAAGTAAATGTTAGAAACTCCATTCACATTTTTTACTAAGAGGAAAAAAATGAATTGTTATAAATATTTAAGTTGGCATGTCTTCCCCACAGTAGTAGACATAATGGTCATCTGAGTTAAATTCACATATTCAAGTCCATTTTAGTTTTCTGATTCCTAAAATGTCAATGGTCACTCTTGCCATCTCCTGTTTGACCACTTCCAATTTGCCTTGATTCATGGACCCGACATTCCACCTTCCAATGCAATACTGCTCTTCACAGCATCGGCCTTTACGTCTATCACCAGTCACATCCAAACTTGAGTGTTGTTTTTCCTTTGGCTCCATCTCTTCATTCTTTCCGGAGTTATTTCTCCACTGATATCCAGTAGTATACTGGGCACCTACCGAGCTGGGGAGTTCATCTTTCAATGTCCTATCTTTTTGCCTTTTCATACTGTTCATGGGGTTTTTGTGGCAAGAATACTAAAGTGGCTTGCCATTCCCTTCTCCATTGGACCACATTTTGTCAGAACTCTCCACCAGGGCCCCTCCATCTTGGGTGGCCCTACAGGGCATGGCTCATTGTTTCTCTAAGTTAGACAAGGCTGTGGTCCATGTGATCAGATTGGTTAGTTTTCTGTGATTGTGGTTTCCTTTCTGTCTGCCCTCTGATGAAGGATAAAAGGCTTATGGAAGCTTCCTGATAGGAGAGAATGACTGTGGGGAAAACTGGGTCTTGTTCTAATGGGCAAGGACATGCTCTGCTGCTGCTAAGTCACTTCAGTTGTGTCCGACTCTGTGCAACCCCATGAACTACAGCCCACCAGGCTCCTCCGTCCATGGGATTTTCCAGGCAAGAGTACTGGAGTGGGGTGCCATTGCCTTTTCCAGGGACAAGCTCAGTAACTCTTTAATCCAATTTTCTGTTGATGGGTGGGGCTGTGTTCCCTCCCTGTTGTTTGACCTGAGGCCAAACTATGATGGAGGTAATGAAGATAATGGAGACCTCCTTCAAAAGGTCTCATGCAGGCACTGCTGTACTCAGTGCCCCCAACCCTGCAGCTGGCCACCGCCAACCCATGCCTCTGCTAACCCATGCCTCCGCTAGAGACTCCTAGACACTCACGGGCAAGTCTGGGTCAGTCTCTTTGGGGACACTGCTCCTTTCTCCTGGGTCCTGGTGTGCACAAGCTTCTGTTTATGCCCTCCAAGAGTCTGTTTCCCCAGTCCTGTGTAAGTTTTGGTGGCTCTATGGTGGGGTTAATGGTGACCTCCCCCAAGAGAGCTTATGCCATACCCAAGTCTACTGCACCCAGAGCCCCTGACTCTGCAGCAGTCCACTGCTGACCTGTACTTCCACAAGAGACACTCAAACACAGTTCTGGCTCAGGCTCTGTGGGTTCTCTGGGTCCCAGTGTGCACAAGGTTTCTTTGAGCCCTCTGAGCATCTCTGGCAGATATGGAGTTTGATTCTAAATGTGATTTTGCTCCCCCCACCGTCTTGCTAGGGCTTCTCCTTTGCCTTTGGATGTGGGTTATCTTTTTTCGGTGGGATCCAATAGTCTCCTGCCAATTGTTGTTCAGCAGTGAGTTGTAATTTTGGAGTTCTTGCAGGAGAAGATGAGTGCATGTCCTTCTACTTCACCATATTCTATGACTAGAATGGGAGAATTTAACTCAGATGACCATTATATCTACTACTGTGGGCAAGAATCCCTTAGAAGAAATGGAGTAACCATCATAGTCAACAAGAGTCTGAAATGCAGTACTTGGATGCAACCTCAAAAGTGACAGAATGATCTCTGTTCATTTCCAAGGCAAAATACTCAGTATCACAGTAAGCCAAGTCTGTGCCCCAACCAGTAATGCTGAAGAAGCTGAAATGAACAGTTCAATGAAGACCTACAAGACCTTCTAGAACTAACACCCAAAAAAGATGTCCTTTTCATTATAGGGAACTAGAATGCAAAAGTACAAAATCAAGAGATACATGGCAACAGACAAATTTGGCCTTGGAGTACAAAACGAAGCAGGTCAATGGCTAAAAGAATTTTGCCAAGAGAACGCACTGGTCATAGCAAACACCCTCTTCCAACAACACAAGAGAAGACTAATGTGTAGAAGACTCTACACATGTACATCACCAGATGGTCAATACCAAAACCAGATGGATTATATTCTTTGCAGCCAAAGATGGAGAAGCTCCACACAGTCAGCAAAAAAAGACTGGGAGCTGGCAGTGGCTGCCATGCTTAGATCATGGGATGAATTTGGCTCATTACTGCCAAATTCAGGCTTAAAAAGAAGTAGGGAAAACCACAGACCACTCAGGTATGACCTAATTCAAATCCCTTACAATTATACAGCAGAAGTGACAGACTCAGGGATTAGATCTGATAGACAGAGTGCCTGATGAACTATGAACAGAAGTTCATGACATTGTACAGGAGGCAGTGATCAAGACCAGCCCCAAGAAAAAGAAATGCAAAAAGGCAAAATGGTTGTCTGAGGAAGCCTTACAAATAGCTGTGAAAAGAAGAGAAGCTACAGGCAAAGGAGGAAATGAAAGATATACCTATTTGAACGCGGAGTTCCAAAGAATAGAAAGAAGACATAAAGTCTTCCTCAGTGATCAGTGCCAAGAAATAAAGGAAAACAATAGAATGGGAAACACTAGAGATGTCTTCAAGAAAATTAGAGATATCAAGGGAACATTTCCTGCAAAGATGGGCTCAATAAAGGACAGAAATGATATGGACCTAACAGAAGTACAAGATATTAAGAAGAGGTGGCAAGAATACACAGAAGAACTATACAAAAGAGATCTTCATGACCCAGATAACCATAATGGTGTAATCACTCATCTAGAGCCAGACATTACGGAATGTGAAGTCAAGTGGGCCTTAGGAAGCATCACTATGAACAAAGCTGGTAGAGGTGATGGAAGTCAAGTTGAGCTATATCAAATCCTAAAAGATGATGCTGCGGAAGTGCTGCACTCAATATACCAGCAAATTTGGAAAAATCAGCAGTGGCCACAGGACTGAAAAAGATCAGCTTTCATTCCAAACCCAAAGAAAGGCAATGCCAAAGGATGCTCTAACTACCACACAATTGCAGTCATCTCACACACTAGTAAACTAATGCTCAAAATTCTCCAAGCCAGGTTTTAGCAATATGTGAACTTCCAGATGTTCAAGCTGGTTTTAGAAAAGGCAGAGGAACCAGAGATAAACTTGCCAACATCCGTTGTTATATCATCAAAAAAGTAAGAGAGTTCCAGGAAAACATCTACTTCTGCTTAATTGACTATGCCAAAGCATTTGACTGTGTGGATCACAACACACTGTGGAAAATTCTTCAAGAGATGAGAATACCAGACCACCTTACCTGCCTCCTGAGAAATCTATATGCAGGTCAGGAAGCAACAGTTAGAATGGGACATGGAACAACAGACTGGTTCCAAATCTGGAAAGGAGAACGTCAACGCTGTATATTGTCACCCTGCTTATTTAACTTATATGGAGAGTACATCATGACAAATACCAATGTATTCATTGGTATTCATTCATTCATTCCAGGCTGAATGAAGCACAAACTGGAATCAAGATTGCCGGGAGAAATATCAATAAACTCAGATACACAGATGCTGCTGCTGCTAAGTCACTTCAGTTGTGTCTGACTCTGCGTGACCCCATAGACAGAAGCCCACCAGGCTCCCCCATCCCTGGGATTCTCCAGGCAAGAACACTGGAGTAGGTTGCCATTTCTTTCTCCAATGTGTGAAAGTGAAAAGTGAAAGGGAAGTCACTCAGTCGTGTCTGACTCTTGACACCACTCTTATGGCAGAAAGTGAAGAAGAACTAAAGAGCCTTTTGATGAAAGTGAAAGAGGAGACTGAAAAAGTTGGCTTAAAACTCAGCATTCAGAAAAGTAAGATCATGGCATCTGATCCCATCACTTCTTGGCAAATAGATGGGGAAACAATGGAAACAGTGACAGACTTTATTTTCTTGGGCTCCAAAATCACTGCAGATGTTGATTGCAGCCATGAAATAAAAAGACACTTACTCCTTGGAAGTAAAGCTATGACCAAACTAGACAGCATATTAAAAAGCAGAGATATTACTTTACCAACAAAGGTCCACAAAGTCAAATCTATGGTTTTTCAGTAGTCATGTAAGGATGTGAGAGTCGGACTATGAAGAAAGTTGAGAGCAAAGAACTGATGCTTTTGAACTGTGCTGTTGGAGAAGACTTTTGAGAGTCTCTTGGACAGCAAGGAGATCCAACCAGTCCATCCTAAAGGAAATTAGTCCTGAATATTCATTTCAAGGACTGATGCTGAAGTTGAAACTCAAATACTTTGGCCACCTGATGCAAAGAACTGACTCATTTGAAAAGACCCTGATGCTGGGAAAGGTTGAAGGCAGGAGGAGAAGGGGACGACAGAGGATGAGATGGTTGGATGGCATCACCAACTCTATGGACATGAGTTTGGGTAAGCTCTGGGAGTTGGTGATGGACAGGCAAGCCTGGTGTGCTGCAGTCCGTGGGGTCACAAAGAGTCGGACATGACTGAGCGACTGAACTGAACTGTCCTTGGCACTGCCAGCTTCACCTTGTCCCAACACATCTAACACATCAGATGTCACATGTTACCAAGACTAAAGCCTATACTAATCTGAAAAGAAGTCAGCCAAAGAAATTAGAAACAAGGTAATTATGTATAATATAGATTTATATCCAAATTCATTAATAACAAAATTTACTCATATCTGCCTTTTAGATGTTAATAAAGCTACTGTGATTGTCAAAAGAAAGTTACTCTTTATTTCCTGCTTAATTTAGTCTTTTTTAATTTCTATTTTTATATTTATAATTATATAACAGTTCAATCTATGGAATTTTAACAAATATCATAAAATCAATATGCATTAGGTTATATGCTCACTGCTGTTTTAGTATATGGTAAACTACTAAAATAGTTTGAGATCACTGGTACAGACTATGAAAGTTGGAAAGCTTGATAGAAGAGGTGGGACTTGATATGAAAACACAGGTTTAGGTTATAGAGAGAAGGAAGGGCTTCCTTGAACATCGGGATTTCTTAATCTGTCCTTCTCAAAGCATTTCTGTAGTTCTGGGATAAGAAGCTCATGTGCTTATTTGTTCAGTCATGTTCGACTCTTTGCAACCCCATGGACTATAGCCTGCCAGGCTCCTCTGTCCATGGGGATTCTCCAGGCAAGAATACTGGAGTGGGTTGCCATGCCCTCTTCCAGGTTTCAAAAAAAGTTTCAGTTTCAAATCCAGTATCCAGCATGCTATGCTAGCGCACGCTGGTGGTGGTGGTTGAGTTGCTAAGTCATGTCCAACTCTTGCGACCCCCAGGCCATGGAGCCTGCAGACTCCTCTGTCCATGGGATTCTTCAGGCAATTTCCTTCTCCAAGAAGATCCTCTTCTTCCAGGGGATCTTCTCAATCTAGGGACGGAACCCAGGTCTCCCGCACTGCAGGCAGATTCTTTACCATCCAAGCCACCAGGCAGTTCTGGTATAAGGAGCTTGCCCTTGCTAAATATTTGTGTCTGTTGGACCTGAAGCAGCTTTCTTACCCTATTGTTCCTTCTTTCATTTAAGAAAATCTATGTTATGCATCTACTATGATCCAGCCAATTTGCTAGGTGATATACTGGCAAATAAGTCTCATGGCATTTACAACCTAAGAGTTGGCTTTAAAGGACCTACACAGTCCTAAACTACCTAGAGTACCTAGACAGGTAAGATCTAAGAAAATATCTGCTCTCCAATTGACAGTGTCATACTTTTGAAGTCTTGGGTAATGAGTACAGCTCTCTGTATTTGAATCTGACATGGACGAATTAAATTTCAATAAGAGGCCAGACTTTCAAGTCTGCAGAATTTACTCCACTTAAATAAAATAGTAAGGAAAATAAAAATAAAATAAGTAAATAAAATAGCAAGGTGTGAGGAAGCAGACTCTTTGACTCTCTCAATTATTAGTTCCACAAAGAAGAAACTGATTACCATGACCTGAGAAAAACCAGGTATATTTATTCAAACTTGGGTGGAAAGATAAGACAGCTAGAATCTCCCTTCCCTCTTGTCTATTTTAATAATATAATTTTAGACAATTTTGTTACTGCAAAATTGCTTTCCTTGGCTCATTTATGTCCAAATAGTTCTAGGTTAACTACAGATACACCAAAAAATTCCACCACTGTAAATTTACAGTGTGTTTCATTTTTATTCATTAAATAGTCAACATTTTCAAAATAATTTAATGTATAAAGCTTTTTTTTGTTTTAATTTTTAAACTGAGATTGGTGATGGTGGCAGGGTGGGTAAGTATACCCAAGCTATTCTTGGGATTTTTCTTTTTCAATAAAACAGATAAAATATACACTGTAACATTAAAGCTAAGTCAAAGGAGGAAAAATAACCCCAGGCAGACCCTTGGATGCAACTACAATCAAACTGTTGACAAAAGGCCCATATACATCTAAAGAACACTAGGTATGTCTGTCAAGACCACATTCAGCAGTCTATTAAAGTTTCCTTCACTTCTGTTTGTTAGTTAATGAATAGAACTGCAAGAAAGTATATGAAAAGTGACACTTTTCTAAAATAATTTCACTTTTTCTAAAAGCATATCACGCTTATAACCACAGTATGGAATTAAACTGAGCCATTATAAACTTACCTACCCCCTCAAATCCAAATAATTTTTAGCATTTGCTTGTGTGGCATCTTGTGATGCTTGTGAGATGCATCTCATGATGTAAAACTAATTCTGTTATGGCATTCTGTAACAGGCAGGAAACAAAGATACTTAGTTTATGATTGTCAAAAAAATATGTGGCTTTTTGTTCATTTAGTTAATGATATGTTTTACGGTCTATAAGACAAAAAGAAAGGAAATGCTTTGTTTTCTGGTTGAGTTTATAACCACATTTTACTAAAACACGCAGCCTAATACCTCAAAGCAAAATTGCTATTGTGAGTAATTTTCTTGGAAGACGTGGGTGTCTGAAAGGTTTGCCAATGCTTCTGATAATCATTCCCAAGTTTAGTTCTGTTGATAGAACACGATTTTCTTGATCATCTGTTATAAGCCATCATAGTTAAGATGTCACATACAAATAACATCTTACTCTCAAAGCAGACTATCTATGGGTCAAGTAGGATTTTATGTTCTGAGCAATGTGGGCTTTTGCATAAGAAACAAGAGTACCAACTTTTCTCTTGGCTTCACCCGTATTTTTGGCTACATGTTTTAAACGTGTTGCAATTTCTCTGCCGAAAAACCAGTGTCATGTAGCTTTGGTGTTTTAAGAAAACACAAACACTGAAACCACACTCTTGTCAATCTATTCTGAACAATGATTATGATGTAGGTTTTACTTTCATGTATGTTCACTATCACTCTTGGCAAAGCAGAAATTTACATTGTGCATCCCACAGTGTTTGGTTGGTTGTTTTTTCCTTTTAGTGTAAACAGAAACCCCTCTCTAGCAAGCAAAAAGACAATAATGATATTGGTTGCTCTTACTGCCCACTAGATGTGCTAGAATAGGACTGTGATTTTTATTAGTGATTTCTGAAATTTCTTAAAGAGGGAACCATTTTTTAAAATTTTCATTTGTTTTCTAATTCATGAAAAATTGACTTGCAATTTTGTGTTGGGTTTCTGCCATACAACAACTTGAATCAGTCATAACTATACACACACACACATATATCTATCTCTTCCTTACTGAGCCTCCCTCCCCTCCCCCCACCCAACCCCTCTAGCTCATCACAGGGCACCAGTCTGGGCTCCATCATTTTAAAGTGTGTCTAACCAAATACTTTACTAGTGTGTGAGATGAGTGCAAATGTGCGGTAGTTTGAGCATTCTTTGGCACTGCCTTTCTTTGGAATTGGAATGAAAACGGACCTTTTCCAGTCCTGTGGCCACTTCATGGCAAATAGATAGGGAAACAGTGGCTGACTTTATTTTTCTGGGCTCCAAAATCACTGCAGATGGTGATTGCAGCCATGAAATTAAAAGACACTTACTCCTTGGAAGGAAAGTTATGACCAATCTAGACACCATACTGAAAAGCAGAGAGATTACTTTGTCAACAAAGGTCTGTCTAGTCAAGGCTATGGTTTTTCCAGTAGTCATGTACGGATGTGAGAGTTGGACTATAAAGAAAGCTGAATGCCGAAGAATTGATGCTTTTGAACTGTGGTGTTGGAGAAGACTCTTGAGAGTCCCTTGGACTGCAAGGACATCCAACCAGTCCATCCTAAAGGAAATCAGTCCTGAATATTCACTGGAAGGACTGATGCTAAAACTGAAACTCCAGTACTTTGGCCACCTGATGTAAAGAGCTGACTCATTTGAAAAGATCCTGATGCTAGGAAAGATTGAGGGCAGGAGGAGAAGGGAACAACAGAGGATGAGATGGTTCGGTGGCATCACCGACTCAATGGACATGGATTTGGGTGGACTCCGGGAGTTGGTGATGGACAGGGAGGCCTGGCATGCTGCGGTTTGTGGGGTCACAAAGAGTCAGACACGACTGAGCAACTGAACCTAACTGAACCAAATACTATGTGATTAGTATCTGAATACTAGAATAATTCTCTTAGATTATAAATCCAAAACTGAATGATACAGATATATGCCATATCCTTCTTGGGAAGTTACTGATTATAGAATCAGACACAAGCAAGGCTGCATGCAAACTAAAATGACAAACCATGTCTTCTTCAGAGTAATGCTGGTAATTCATCCAGCATCACAGTTTCTTCTTCTTTTTTTTCCAGCATTTTGGTCATGCTGAGTGGACTGTGGGATGTTAGTTCCCCAACCAGGGATCAAACCTACATCCACCGTGATAGAGGCAGGAAGTCTTAACCACTTAACCACTGGATCACCAGAGGAGCCCCCACAGCTCCTTGATTTATGATTTTAACAATGTAACAACCAAATATTTTTTGAAGTGTGACATTTTATAAAATGTTCTAGAATTTTTAAAGTCACTATTTGAAAATTCCTTCCAATTTAAAAAATTTAATGCAGAAACCTCGTGTTTTTCACATTTCTTCAGTGGCTATTTGAATAGCAAATAGTCTCAATCTCAAAGACAACTCAGTTTGAAAATATTCATTATAATTAAATTCCATGTTAAATAAATAACTCACATACCCCTGGAGAAGTCAGTGTAATGGAATCTAAATTATACTCTAATTTTCATTTTCCCTCTAACTACTTACAAGTAATTTTATTAAGCTGCAACCAAAAATTTAACAAAGATTTCAATTCAGATTAGCAACCCAATTCAAGTTCAAATTTTAGACCAATAGCTCTGTCTCCTTATACATAACACTGACTGGCTGGATTTAACTGGAATGTATACTTATACTTGACCTGACAGTGTGATGCAGGTGTAATTCAAGTCTTTTAATTATAACATACTAATTAGTATTCATATGTTCACTATATATTATTTAGGCATAAATTATTAATTTTCTTACTGAGATTAAATAACATAATTAATCCTACAGCAGAAACAAATATTGAATGAAAAAGTCATACAAATTTCTATGTTAGTCCCCAAGAAAAGTAAAAGTTGGAGGTCCTAATTTCCATCACTGATTTGAGACAATAATGCTAAACTTCCAATCAGTTTGTTGGTTTCAATGGTTAATCTTCTTGGTAAATCACTGCTTACCATTAAATTAAGTTAACCTAAACAAAATAATCTTGGGCTCCAAAATCACTGTGGATGGTGACTGCAGCCATGAAATTAAAAGATGCTTGCTTCTTGGAAGAAAAGCTAGGACAAACCTAGACAGCACATTAAAAAGTAGAGACATCACTTTTGCCAATGAAAGTCTATATAGTCAAAGCTATGCTTTTTCCAGTAGTCATGTATGGATATGAGAGCTGGACCATAAAGAAGGCTAAGTGCCGAAGAACTGATGCTTTCGAATTGTGGTGCTGGAGAAGACTCTTGAAAGTCCCTTGGACTGTAAGGAGATCAAACCAGATATCCTAAAGGAAATCGGTCCTGAATATTCATTGGAAGGACTGATGCTGACGCTCCAATACTTTGGCCTCCTGATGCAAAAAGCTGACTCACTGGAAAAGACCCTGATGCTGGTTATCGAGGGAAGGAGGAGAAGAGGGAGACAGAGAATGAGATGATTGGATGGCATCACCGACTCAAAGGACATGAGTTTAAGCAAACTCCAGGAGATAGTAAAGGACAGGGAAGCCTGGCATGTGTAGTCCATGGGGTCACAAGGAGTTGGACGTGACTAAGCAACTGAGCAACAGCAACAAAGCAAAACAATATAGACTTCAAGCATACTAGTATCCTTGTTCACCTTATGAAATGCTAACATCATTGCCAATTAAGTTCTCCATCACAGCGAACTTTCACAAGAACCCACTAAGAAAGCAACAATCTAAGGTGAAGAAGCCTTTATTTTACTCAGATTTTGGGTGTAAACATGAAGTAACTGCTCTCTGAGTAGATGGAGAAGCAATTAAGAGCATAAATTAATGAGGAAAATACTCGGTATACTGAAGTATTTGACCAAAGTTAACTCCATGGATGGAAACTCAGTGTTGCAGACAAGCACCCATTTAATCAAAGCAATCAATAGCAAAAGGTAAACAGAACCATAAACCAGCATTATTCAGTTCAACAAATAATTATCAAGTGTATAGTGTATGCCAGGCCCTCTGCTAGGTATTGAATTTATGATAATGAATACGACGGTTCCTTTCCTCAAGAAGCATAAATATCCAGCAGGAGAGAAATACAAAAGCTGATCTGGTTTTGCAAGATAAAAGCAATTGGGGTTTGGTCACTAAGTCATGTCTGACTCTTTTGCGACCCCGTGGACTATAGCCTGCCAGGTTCCTCCCAGGTTCCATGGGATTTCCCAGGCAAGAATACTGGGGTGGGTTGCCATTTCCTTCTCCAGGGATCTTCCCAATTCAAGGACTGAATCCGTGTTTCCGTCATTGTCAGGCGGATTCTTTACACTGAACCACCTGGGAAGTCTGGAAAGCAAATACCAATGGGGCAGAGCTGGGGGGTGGGGGCAGGGCGGGAACATAATGGGAAGAATAGAGCAAGTAATTTGTGGGAAGACCTATAGTAAGTTTGGTAGTTCTGAGAGGGCCAAAATGCAGGCGGTGGCTGAAAATAGATGGAAAAGATACCATGCTTATATATTTGCATAGCTTTACAGTTATGTTAAAAATACACTGAAGGGAGGATTTTAAACAGAAGAGTGATCTGGCTAGATATACAGTTTAAAAAAATCACTTTCATTCTTCTAAAGACTGAATATAATGTGAAAAGATTGGAGGCAAGAAAATCAATAAACTAAATGGACAATCAATTCAGTGAGAGTAGAGACGAAAAGAAAAATTTGAAAGAAATTAATATTTAGGAAATACATTAGGAGTCTAGGATAACTTTTGGTTTCTGACTTGGAATAGTTCCATTACCTAAAATAGAGACTATAAAAAGAATGTAGGACGAATGTTGAAATAAGTTTCATTACGAACATGATGAGTTTCAGGTGCCTACAGAATGCTAAGTGGAGCCACTCAGCAGGCAGTGCGGTATAGGAGCCTGATTCTCAGAAAGAAGCCCCAAACTGGAGATACAAAATAGAGAGCTGGCAGAATACAGGTGTTTGCTAAGCTTTAAAAATGGAACTAATCGACCAGTAATAGTGATGGATCCAAACCAAATAAAATATTGTGTGTGTGTGCCTGTGTGTGTGTGTGTTTAGGTGATGGTGGGGGGAGGAGGAAGAGCCCATAATTTTAAACATTTATTGGCTAATCAAACCTCTTATTATTTCAAGCACTAACTGAGACTTAGTCCTTAGCTATTATATAAACCTTACTGTCATATAAAAGGCAAAATCATGGATGAATGTTTTATAAAAATGTGTATAAGACCCCCAAGCCCCAAACTTTTAAAAAGTTATTTTATTCTTTCACTTCCATAGTTTGTACAAAACTCAATCAGTATATTTATAGTTTTCCTTTCTCACTGATAGTTGTTTTCTTCATTACAGATCTATGATGTCTGATTGACACCAAATACTAGGATTAGACCAAGTTCAAATGAACATATACCTACAAGAGTTATGTGTAGCCCTTTGGACTTATCCTCAAAGTACTTAAATTTGTATATTAATACAAATAAAAACTAATTTATCTGTGAAAATCCTTGGATTTGAAAGCTCTCATAGATTTTTGTTCTATTGTGAATACAAAAATTTTGACCAAGCTCATGTATAATCTTCCTATTTTGTTCCCATGTGGCACCGCCTTGTATTCAAAGACCTCTATTTTGATTCATAAAACCACATGAAATGCAACTCATGCCAGCACTATAGTTAAATTTATAGTCCTGCTATGGTACTAATGCAGTGACTTCCTCAGTTCTGTGCACCGTTATCTTGTAATTTGGATTCAGTCCCAGCAGCACTGAAGTACTGTTCCTCAATTAATTCAACTACCCAGAGTCCTAGACAATCTGTGGGTTGTGTCCACTTAGTTTCTTGTAAATCACTTCCCTCCTAGCCTTTCAATTCATTTGTGACTTGTGCATAGTAGAAAATCTCCCTGAACCCTTTTCTCACTGTGATTGCATTGGACATTGTCTGAAAAGAATGGCTCTCATTATTCCCCTTTGATAATTTACATTTTAATTCTAGTTCCCAAACAGCTGGCCTCTGCTTTGAAAAATGGTACAACAAATCCTTTGGGCATTCTGCCCTCTTCTTCCCTTCCTTTCCAAAGCATCATGTCCTCCAAAGGACTTATATTTGAAGTGGAACACATTCTCAGAGAATTTAAATGGATATATGAAGATCATCTAGCACTAAGAAGAAATTTAAAGGATTTAGGAGAAATGTTTTCTCCACAGTAAGTCTGATGGATTATTTTAAAACTTAATATACAAGAAATAAAGCACAGTATCATATACATTAGTGAATAAAATGCTTTTTGCCTTTCTATTGTAAAATAATTTTTTTCAAACGCCATTGTTCTTTCCTTTTAAAATCCACACTGTCTGAGAAGGGCAAACATCTGCCACGTATGTAGAGTTATATCCATCTTTTCCTAAAACAATGTCTTAGTCTCATCTTTCCAACAGCTTTGATTATTTGCATCACTCATTCTCATTGTTGTTGTTTAATTGCTAAGTCATGTCTGACTCTGCAACCCCATGGACTGTAGCCCACCAAGCTCCTCTGTCCACGGGATCTCCCAGGCAAGGATACTAGAGTGGACTGTCATTTCTTTTTTCCAGAAGATCTTCCCAACCCAGGGACTGAACTCATGTTCCCTGTGCCTCCTGAATTACAGGCGGATTCTTTTTACCCGCTGAGCCATCGGGGAAGCCCTCAAAGGACTGTAAGTACTAATAAACGTGGACCTTAGCAATCACAAGTAGTGGTGAAACTAAGAAATTTAGTGTGTGTAGTCTCCTAAATGACAAACAAAACAGAGCATCAATGTCGGCTCTCAGAAATAACAATGCAAGTAAAGCCTGGAGTTACACAAAGTACTCAGCAGATACTTCCCCTCTCTGTTCTCTCTTCTATCCTTTCTAACCTCAGAAATGGAGAAGAAACTTTTATAGCCCTTCAGTGATGAGTCATCATCATGTCTGTGTATACTTTCAAATGTTCAACTTTTCAATTTTATTAACTTCAGTGGTGACAAAATAAAAGTCAGTAAATTAATATTTAAGTGTAAAACGAAATGAAAATTTTATTACAGCTGTACAGATTTTTCCAATTTGGGGTCCATTTTTATTCTATTATTAGGTTATATTACAACTAACTGTATAACACAGTTTTTCCAAATGTGAAGTACTGCTTGTATCTTAACTACATCCTGTGCTGTGGATACATGTACACCTAGAGTTCATGATGGTATACAATAGTAAATTTGACCGCTAGAGAACTGTGCCATTGAAAAGTTAGTTTTCACTCCTTCTGGAGGGACTTTGACCTGAGTTCAGAAATGGCCTAACTGCCAGTCTAAGTCAACAGCAGTTTTTTCAGCAGCATTTTCCACACATGCCTCAGCCTAAACCAGGGCTCCTCAGCTCACTGATGGGAGCAGATTCTCCACATACATAACCTTCTATGCATATGCAGGTCTAAGAATCTCTGAGCAGCATCATAACTTGGGAAAGGCAACTATCGCTGTTCAATATCTTTTCCTCATGCTCTTTCCAGAAAAAGCTTTCTGAATCAATTTATTAGAGTTATCACATAATAAGCTATACTTTATCACAAGATATAAAGTCATGGTTATTCTGTTTGTTACAAAATCTACAGTGGTTGTTCTCAGAGGCTTCCCTGATGACTCAGTGGATGAATAACCCTGCACTGCAGGAGACACAGCAGATGCGTGTTCAATCCTCGGGTTGGGAAGATTCCATAGAGGAGGAAAATGGCCACCCACTCCAGTATTCTTGCTCATGTTTTTGATGTGCTTTATGATATGAAAAATATACCCCACAGAGTACTGAAAAGCAATTTTCACCTTGAAACAGTCATTTAAAATAGTAAAATGGATATTCTTAAGGTTAAATATGTGCGCTTCATTTACATCCTTCTTTACAGACTGTCTCCATTTACATCTGATATATACAATAAAATGTGATTTTTTAGCATGAGAAATTCAAATTGTATTTGCTTTAGGAAAATATGAGCCCATCTTTTTACTATGACTAAGTTAATATTCTTTAACCTGACCCTCTTGCTAATGTTTGAAATATTTTGTATATTTCACTAACAATGAAATTAGTACAGAATCACACCTTAGTCTCTCCCTCTAAATAGGTTGGTGTATCTATGCTATACCATATGTAAAAATTCTCGACCTACTACTAAGTCCTCTCAAATTCACCTTGCTAATCTTAAAAGGTTGAATTCCTCACTCTGCTCTCTAAGTCAAAATCCTTCACTGATTCCAAAGGCCTTATGATAATACCAAAATCCCAGTAAAGCCTAGTATTTAAGGACCTGCACACATCCAAGACCACTTACCCATTCTATTCTTCCCCCAAAGAAATCTCCCATTGCAGACAATATTGTTTACTGTGCTCTTTGTCACCTCAGTGTCTTTGCTTCTGCTATTATCCTACCTGGGTGTTTTCTAAACCCAGCCATATAAGCAGCCCCAGGCTACATCCTTCACTTCCCACATAAAATCTTTAGCTTCTGCACATGGTGATATATTTCTCTCCTCTAAATTTACATAGCACTTACAAGACACGCTCTTCTTTAGCATTTATCTTATTGTGCATTATATTCTTTGTGATATAAGTTTTATGTCTTATGTCTCTGCTAAGTCACTTCAGTCATGTCTGACTCTGTGCGACCCCATAGACAGCAGCCCACCAGGCTCCCCCATCCCTGGGATTCTCGAGGCAAGAACACTGGAGTGGGTTGCCATTTCCGTCTCTAGTGAGTGGAAACTAGAGGAGAACAACATGCTGTATATTTTACACTCTAAACTAGAGAACAACATGCTGTATGTTGTACACTCCACAGCATAAGCATGGTTGTACATATAGAAGAAAATTAATCACTTTCTTGTTTTTATTAAAGGCTTTCACTAGTTTTTTGAAGTAACAGTTTATATTTGATATTTAGTGACATCTCAATATTAAAAGACCTACGCTTAAATAAGATTCCAAGAACACTATTAAAGCTTAATATATATTTGAATTATCTGTTTGTTTGCTATTAATATATTTAGTATTTAATTTGAGGAACTGCTAGTCTGGGAGATAGAAATATCATTCTAGCTAACTGCTCCATGTTACAGCAATTTACATTACATAATTAATTAACCCTAGAAACAAAACAAAATGGAAGTCAAGAAAAGAAGCTTTAAGAAGAACAACAGCAATTCAATTTTTCATTGCAAAATAAAAATACTTTCTCCTAAATTACGTGATTTTTGAAAATGCCCTATAAATAACATTACATGAAAGAACAAAAAATTTAATAGCTTTGTTTTCTATTGAGAAAATGTCTAGGAAAAAAGTAAACAGCCCTGAAATATGCCAAAAGTATAATCAATCAAAGGTCTGGCACACTGTGTTTAATATTCAGTAGAGCATTACACTTGTTCTAGAAATATTTGAAAAGCACATTTAAGTATTTTAGCATAAGCAATATATACATGAAGACGCACACTAATCATTCATCTCAAAGGTGATTCAAGATCATCACGAAATTGTATTAGTTCACTTACTGAATTTCAGGGCATTTAGGTCATTACCTGTAAGAAGTAAAATATGTGTAATTAGGTTATTTAATTCATTTATAAATTCTAGTACCATATTGGTTGTTGCTTGGTACCTGATCTTATTTATAACTAAAGATGCTATGGGGAAATAGTCAAAGAACACACTCATCCTGAAACTGCAATGATTTTTGTGACTACTTTTCTCAAACACGGATTTGTAATTTTCTGTTTAGATTTTTTAAAAAACCAAAAAACTTAATTTCAGTTCCAAAATGGCTGCAAGGGTTAAAATCACTTATATAGGTAATACTCCAGTATCTCAAGAAAATGACACAGTTTAGGTTACCTATGTTTAGAACATTTTATTAGACTATATCAACGGAAGTCTAATCTTGTCTCTACCATTGATTTCTAATTTTCTAAATTATTTTTCTCTTGTTATTTAAGACATCAGTGAATGTTACAGATGTATCTACAGGGATTTAGAAGACATAATTAATCTGTGAAAACTCTTATGAGATTCTCAAAAAGAACTGCTTCTACTACCTTAAAAATTAGAATGCACTGCCAGTTAAATAAAAGTCAAACCCTTTATGATGGTCAAGAGAACCCACGAGGCCTGAAGTCTGCCTCTGCTCTGATTTCCTGTCCCACTACCCTCTACCATGGCCAGAGCCTCTAGTGCCACTGGCTTTGTATTTGTTTCTCAAATATGCCAGGTTTCTTCCTGCTCTTAATGCCGTTACTTCTTCTGTTCCCTCTGCCTAAAAACTTTTTCCCAAAGTATTTGTTTGCTTGGCTACTTTCCATTATTCATGTCTCCAAGAGCAGCCTATCCCATCCGAGACAAGCTCTATCGTATGTTTTTGTTTTCCACTTCTTACAGTAATTTTTTATGTCTGAAATACTTAATCATTTATTTGTTTACAAGTTAATTTCTGTCTCCCACTAATTGAATATAGGCTCCATGAAGGCAGGGATCTGTATGGTTTGTCCCAATATGCTACATATTCAGAAAAGTTCCTGCTGCATGTTTGGGATCCAACAACCATTTGTTAAATAAATGATTTATGAACCATGATATTTGAAATATGTTGGGCACACTAGACTGATATTTAAATGGAAGAAAAAGAGAGTATCTATTTGTCCTGTAGTGTTTAAAAATGTTAAAATTTGGTGACTGAAAGTTTTTAAATAAATTTTCTCCTATTTAGAAATAAAAAAAATCTTCAAGATAAACACTAAGTTTCTTTTCATAAAAAAGAATATTTGTACAAGAATTTTTACATTTCAGAGAGTTTGGCAATTTAAAAAAATAATAAGCTATAATTTTTCAAGTACAGTGATTAATAATATCCCTGTTACACATACTAACTTTGTATGAGCAAGTTTACAAATATGCGTTGCCTGTAAAATAGCATGTATAGATTATTCATAATACAAAAGTTAAAAATGAATTATTCCCAAGAACATCATTTACTACGATAATTAACTCTTTATGGATCATTTAGATTTTCAGACTGGTCAAATTCAGTAAATCACATCTAAGAAGAAGAGGACAGTATATCTTATTTCAAAAGATTTGCTTTCATAGGTATGAATTACTTATATGCAAATAAGATGGTTTTTTTCTAGATTTATGGCTCAAAATAAAGATATTCAGGAAAAGCTAATATGCACAGCCCATTCTATCTCAAATGGTCATGGAAAATATTTTAAGGAATTTTGTTCCATCCATTCAATGATAAAACGGTAACTACAATTTTGATTAATGATTATATATGGCCATTTAGAGAATTAGGACACACTATATAACATTCTCTAACAGAAGGAGGACATTAGAATTCCTTCACTCCCTAAATAGTGGTATTGTTTCAGTTTTCACTGACTAGGAATATATTTCTCTTTAAATATTTAAGCATGGTTTCTGCTCATTTCTTTCCTCCAATTTGCCCATCATGCTTTTCAAATATTTGTCAACTTAAGACTCCACGATGCCTAGGCAGTGTAGGTACAGGTGAAGCTCTACTGAACACAGTAATGATGGAAATACCTAATTCTTATTTAATTTGCTGTCTCCTTGGATGAGGCAAAGAAACAAGAGGCATGGAGCACCAGAGGCAGAGAAACAGCAAAACATACAAGAGTAGGAAAGTTAAGAAGGAAGCAGACACAGACATAGAGGCCACAGCCTTTCTAGCTCACTTCCTTTTAGCTAAAAATGTTAAAGCTGGGGAGACACAAAAGGAAAGCTATTTCTGAGAAAATTTCATAGTGCTATAGGTCAGAAAGAAGCTTCCACCAGCTATTTTTGTTGGATTTCTCTTGTACACAAAGTCAAGTTTAAACACAAACTTAACCAATCTGGAGGCATCAGTATGGATAGTTCAAGTTCAGAGAAAAGCTCCTTGGCTTTTCAAGCAGCTTGAGTCTGGGCACACATCCCCAGAGAGTTTACATGTCTGTCCTAAGAGATCCAAACCACAGGAATGAACCTGGAGCAGCAGCCTGGTCAGTGTTTCCTGGACCAGGTTTAGCCTCACCACGTTCAATAGTGGAGCTGGCACAGAGCTCATTGGAATGGCCTTAAAATGCTGAGTCTCTCCTTCTTTTATATTCATGTGAAATCACAGTTGAGTCACAAAGTAGGGGAGGTATGACAGGCAGATCACCCCACCCTTAGGTCAGAGAACAGGAATATAAACTAAATTGGAAGAAGAGTCAGAGTGAGATGGTTCTTCATGGGCAACTCCTTACCAAGAGCTGAGTCTGACCTGAATAACAATTTTAGGCCTGGCTCCACCACTCAGAATCTCAGGAAAGTCATTTAACCACTCCCTGTCCCAGTTTCCTTACACGCACATCAGAGGTTCACACCATTTGCTCCTAACTTATACATACTTCGCAAGTCTTAAGAACTGATGCTACAGGGCAGAGGCACAGAAAGATACACTTTATATTTCCATTTGTACAAGCACAGAATCCTTCTAAGACACTAATTAACAGAGTTACAATAAGTCACTCTGTTATATAGACTATAAACATATTAAGCAAAAGGAAAGGATTTCATTAAAAATATGTTTGCTCAATATGTTTTTTTAATAGAAATAAATATCAGTTTTTTAACAGAAAAATTAGGATTCTTCTCCCAAAACCTGATGGAGGTCTTTCAGAAATGGTGCAGTGAGACTTCCTAGATTGTATAAAGTTTAATAAATTATAATTTTGATATGGACCACCTTCATTTAATATGGTTCTATTCAAAATAAAGTAAAACCACACCCCCTAATCATGGAACTTATGACTGAGTCTAAAAGTGATAAGCACTTTTAAAAAATCCACAAAATGTCAACTTCACCAAAGACCAATTAATAGTCTATAATAGTTTACATCATACAATTATGAATGAGGCAAGCTTTAGTTTGAGATGCAGCAGCCAAACCCATTTAAATAAACCCTAGATCATACCCACTTCATGGTTTCATAAGAGATGTAGCTTCCAGTAGGATGCTTGGTGCTTTCTCAGAAGTAAAATTTCTAAAGTTCCATCAATACTGGTTTCTCCTCTTTAAAAAGAAGAAAATCTGCATTTTCCATGCAATAGCAATGTCATATGCACTTCCTAAAAGATAAATTTAAGTGACCAGTATTTCAACTTAGGACACTTGATCAACATGGAGATGCTTTGATATTGAGCACCAAATTTAGCTTTATCATTTCAATTCAATAATGAACAATGGAATTTGGATCTTATCTCTCAACACAGAAAAATATAATAATTATTTGAAATTTGTTTAATTTGATTTTATGAATGAAAACAAATACCATTGTTTTTCCTATAAAAGTGTA
The DNA here is from genome assembly GCF_016772045.2 of Ovis aries. Classification (NCBI taxonomy): domain Eukaryota; kingdom Metazoa; phylum Chordata; class Mammalia; order Artiodactyla; family Bovidae; genus Ovis; species Ovis aries. Next base: position 211,149,776 of record NC_056055.1, on the reverse strand, counting down.
TTTAAAATCAATATTCTCATGTGAACATCAAAGTACAATTTTCAATTTTTTATAAATCAACTGTATAACAATTTATCTCAACTAAGAAAAAATGCTATATATAAATACTAATATAAGGCTAACAGTAGTACATGAACTGAGAACTTCCAAATGTACAAGCTGGATTTAGAAAAGGCAGAGGAACCAGAGATCAAAGTGCCAACATCCTTTGGATCAAAGAAAAAGCAAGAGAATCCCAGAAAAACACTTACTTCTGCTTCATTGATTACTTGAAAGCCTTTGACTGTGTGGGCACAACAAACTGTGGAAAATTCTTAAAGAGATGGGAATACCAGACCACCATACCTGTCTCCTGAGAAACCTGTTTGCAGGTCAAGAAGCAACAGTTAGAACCGGACATGGGACAATGAACTGGTTCTAAATTGGGAAAGGAGTACATCAAGGCTATATATTGTCTGCTTATTTAACTTCTATGCAGAGTCAGTCAGTCAGTCAGTTCAGTCACTCAGTTGTATCCAACTCTTTGTGACCCCATGAACTGCAGCATGCCAGGCCGCCCTGTCCATCACCAACTCCTGGAGTCCACCCAAACTCATGTCCATTGAGTTGGTCATGCCATCCAACCATCTCATCCTCTGTCATCCCCTTCTCCTCCTGCCTTCAATTTTTCCCAACATCAGGGTCTTTTCAAATGAGTCAACTCTTCATATGAGGTAGCCAAAGTATTGGAGTTTCAGCTTCAACACCAGTCCTTCCAGTGAACACCCAGGACTGATCTCCTTTAGGATGGACTGGTTGGATCTCCTTGCAGTCCAAGGGATTCTCAACAGTCTTCTCCAACACCACAGTTCAAAAGCATCAATTCTTCTGCACTCAGCTTTCCTTATAGTTCAACTCTCACGTCCATACCTGACTACTGGAAAAACTATAGCCTTGACTAGACAGACCTTTGTTGACAAAGTAATGTCTCTGCTTTGTAATATGCTGTCTAGGTTGGTCATAACTTTCCTTCAAAGGAGTAAGCGTCTTTTAATTTCATGGCTGCAATCACCATCTGCAGTGATTTTGGAGCCCAAAAAATAAAGTCAGCCACTGTTTCCACTGTTTCCCCATCTATTTGCCATGAAGTGATGGGACCAGATGCCATGATCTTAGTTTCCTGAATGTTAAGCTTAAGCCAACTTTTTCACTCTCCTCTTTCACTTTCATCAAGAGGCTTTTTAGTTCTACTTTCTGCCATAAGGGTGGTGTCATCTGCATATCTGAGGTTATTGATATTTCTCCCAGCAATCTTGATTCCAGCTTGTGCTTCTTGCAGCCCAGCGTTTCTCATGATGTACTCTGCATAGAAGTTAAATAAGTAGGGTGACAATATACAAAGTGCTTCGTGTGAAACGCCAGGCTGGATGAATCACAAGCCCAGAACCAAGATTTCCCAGAGAAATATGAAATATGCAGATGATACCACTCCAGTGGCAGAAAACAAAGAGAACTAAAGAGTTTCTTAATGAGGGTAAAAAGAGGACAGCGAAAAAGCTGGTTTAAACTCAACATTCAAAAAATACGATTAGGCATCCGATCCCATCAACTCATGGCAAACAGATGGGGAAAAAGTGGAAGCAGTGACAGAGTTTATTTTCTTGGGCTCCAAAAATCACTGCAGATGGTGACTGCAACCATTAAATTAAAAGACACTTGCTCCTTGGAATGAAAGCTATGACAAAGCTAGATAGTGTATTAAAAAGCAGAGATATCACTTTCATGACAGAGGTTCATACAGTCAAAGCTATGGATTTTCCAGTTCAGTTCAGTTCAGTTGCTCAGTCATGTCCGGCTCTTTGCGACCCCATGAATCGCAGCACGCCAGGCCTCCCTGTCCATCACCAACTCCCGGAGTTCACTCAGACTCATGTCCATTGATTCAGTGATGCCATCCAGCCATCTCATCCTCTGTCGTCCCCTTCTCCTCCTGCCCCCAATCCCTCCCAGCATCAGAGTCTTTTTCAGTGAGTCAACTCTTTGCATGAGGTGGCCAAAGTACTGGACTTTCAACTTTAGCATCATTCCTTCCAAAGAAATCCCAGGGCTGATCTCCTTCAGAAAGGACTGGCTGGATCTCCTTGCAGTCCAAGGGACTCTCAAGAGTCTTCTCCAACACCACAGTTCAAAAGCATCAATTCTTCATATACCAATGTGAAAGCTGGACCATAAAGAAGACTGATGTTTTCAAACTGTGGTGCTGGAGAAGACTCTTGAGAGTCCCTTGGTCTGCAAGGAGATCAAATCAGTCAATCCTAAAGGAAAACAGTCCTGAATAGTCATTGGAAGGACTGATGCTGAAGCTGAAGATCCAATACTTTGGCTACCTGATGAGAAGAGCCAACTCATTGGAAAAGACCCTAATGCTAGGAAAGATTGAGAGCAGAAGGAGAAGGGGGCGACAGAGGATGGGATGGTTGGATGGCATCACCAACTCAATAGACATGAGTTTGAGCAAACTCCAGGAGATAGTGAAGGACAGGGAAGTCTGGCGTGCTGCAGTCCATGGATGCAAAGAGTTGGACATGACTTAGTAACTGAACAACAACAATCCTGTGATTATTACATATACAAACACAAATATCACTATGATAGCCCTTTGGAAAACACCAAGTGAACAAATTTCATGGACTAATAGGTTGTTACAGGTATTATAACTCCATATAGCAAAGATTTGTATGCCACAGACTGCAGTTCTTCATTCAAATGATATAATAAGTATGTGTAGTAAATTATAGAATCAGATCTTCTCCTAGCTATACTAGATGACACTAACATAAAAAGAATGCACTACTGATCCTAAAAACTTTTTTTTTTGCTTCTTTGTTTTCAAAGTGAGCCAAAGGAATGTGGTCTCATAAATGCCAGAAAAACAGGCAGCTTATTGTTTAAAATACTGTTTTGTTCAAAAACACCGTTCAAATGAAAGACTAAATTACAGCTTTGAGAGGCACAATACCCAAATAAAGTAATACAATTTCAAAGCTAAGAATTATTTAATTGTGATGCTTCCTAGTCAATAAAACTAGGAAACATTTTCTCATACCATTTTATTATATAATTTCACTGTTGTCCATTAGCAAGATAATACAGTGTTGTTGGAACTGTTATAACAATACAACATGGGCAACAATAAACCCATTAATACTTTAATGCAATATAAAAGGTTCTATCAGTATGAATATTCTATCTCAAACTAAATGAGCAAGTTTGTATATTTACTTACAAGTTTGCTTTAAATATAGGAGATCTAGATAGCTAAGCAATGAAATATACTAATGGACATTCAAGCACTATATTTTATGATTACTGAGAGATGGATTTAAGATGGTTAATGATAATGTTGTACACAGCAATGCAGCTAGGGATATTTTATTTAAAATTAAATTAATTCAGTTCAACTTAAGGGAACATCAGTGTAGTTAACTAGCATGAAATGAAGACAGTGGACTGCCTGACAGATAATGACTTTACTGTGGGTGCATGCTCTATCACTAAGTTGTGTCTGACTCTTTGCAACCCATGGACTGTAGCCCACCAGGAGCAGGATCCTCTGTGCATGGGATCTCTCAAGCAAGAATACTGGAGTGGGTTGCCATTTCCTCCTCCAGGGGTTCCTCTTGACTCAGGGATCAAATCCACATCTCATGTATTGGCAGGCAGATTCTGAGCACCAGGAAAGCCCAGATGACTGTACTACTCAGTTTCCATTTTATTTGATGTCAGGTGAATAAAATAACAAAATACAGTTAGCTAATCAAAATTTTCATTTGAAAGCAGTAGGTTGTACAGCTACACCACGTTTACCTTTCTCAAGTCATTTGAAGAAGGCTGGTAAGAACACAGCTGGGATAAGCAACTATCTATAAGATAAGGGAATCTGGGTCAGCTTGCGTACAAATAATGGGAAGACACAAGGCAGTACCTTTTCTTCCTGATTCAGAAAGGCTTTCCAGAGAAAGGAAACAGGATCAAAGACTGGTATACAAGGAAAAGTTTGTTCAAGGCCAGAGTATATATAAGCCAAGATCAAAGGAAGGACCAAGACAGTGATGAAGCCCTGAGAAGAAGTTGGCATAAAAGTGTATGTTAAATGAGAAATATGGATATAATGGAAAATAAATTACAATAAAAATGGCAGGTTCTATTTTCTAAAAATTGGTGTTTTGTTTTGTTTTTTGGCCAATACAAATTGAAAGCAAAGAGCAAAGGAAGGAAAGAAGAAAGGAAGAAAGGAAAATGGGTGAAGAGGAAAGGAAGAAAAAAAAGAAAGCAAGAAAGAAGTCCAGCTTTGTGATCTTAGATGCTTAATTATTTTCTCTAAAAGGCCTATTAACATAACAGGCTCCTCTCTCCATGGAATTCTCCAGGCAAGAATACTGGAGTGGGTTGCCATTTCCTTCTCCAGGGGAGCTTCCCAATCCAGGGATTGAACCTGTGTCTCCTGCATTGGGCAGGCGGATTCTTTAACACTGAGCCACCAGGGAAGCCCCAGTTTATATATATACAAATATTTATACAATTATATATGTTGTTGTTTAGTGGGTAAGTCATGTCTGACTCTTGCGATGCGGTGGATTGTAGCCCCCCAGGATTCTCTGTCCATTGGATTTCCCAGGCAAGAATACTGAAGCAGGTTGCCATTTCCTTCTCCTTCTATATATAATTATATAGAGAAAATACATATATGAAAAAAGGAGGTCAGGTATACAGGGTCTACATTAGGACATTTACATAGTGATACACAAAAAATTGTCTTTGAGGTTTGGGACACTACTGTCCCCATGTGCAGTCCCTTGTGTCCCATATCTGAAATACAATAACTGCTCATGTAAATGTTATTTTTTTAGTTATTCCCCATTACAAAAGAAACAAATTCGTCTAACTTTATTTGAAGATTTCTTAAAGCCAGGAGCCCTGTAGTACTTTTTGTGTCTCTACATTTAGTCTCCAGGAAGATATTCTGCATCCAGTAGAAATATAATAGACACATAACAAAATACATAACTGATGCTGAAGCTGAAACTCCCATACTTTGGCCACCTGACTCGAAGAACTGATTCACTGGAAAAGACCCTGTTGCTGGGAATGATTGAAGACAGGAGGAGAAGGGGACAACAGAAGATGAGATGGTTGGATGGCATCACTGACTCAATGGACATGAGTTTGAGCAAGCTCCAGGAGTTGGTGATGGACAGGGAAGCCTGGTGTGCTACGGTCCATGGAGTCTCAAAGAGTCGGACACGACTGAGCAACTGAACTGAACTAACAAAACAAATAAATAAATAAGATGGAATAAATGCTCTCCTAAATGAAGAGTAAAGGCTGTTTGTAATAAGAGTATTGAAGACAAAATGCCTGGAGAAGACTAACATTCAAACAAGAGATTACAAAGAACAGAATGAAAGGAGAGGAAAAAAATCAGTGAAATGATCAAAATACTGCTCACACTTAAGAAGGTTTAGATTGAGCAGATCAAATTAAGAAAGGCGTAGAAAGAACTGAAATACAAAAGGACAGACATATCTGAGAGAATCAGACATGACTCAAAGAGCTTAATGACATCTTTACCTGATATACCAGAGACATAAGAGTTTATAATTGTTTCAGAATATTATCTTTAGTAACATTCACTAATGCATTACTAATAACTTACCTAAATGACTGCTTTTAGGATTAAGAAATATGACATTGTTCTGGAGGTAGTGTTATTATCCACTGTAACTGTTATTTTAGATTCTTTATCTTAATCTGTCAAGAGGAAATTAAGCACTGAAAGGAATTCATTAACCAAAGTGATCAACTTGAATACTAAAATCTCCAAGTTGGTTTCATACGCTCAATCTTATGGGGACATCAATGAATGGTTTAAGGATGTACATACAGTCATGTGCATCTAAGCAAACGTTATAACTATTGCATTTTAAAGTCCAAGAGCACAACCCCATTTTTCAAAAGCATAGCAATCCAGTCTGCTATCTGGATGCTAGTAAAATTTTACCAAAAAATGTGTATCATAAGAAAACATGCAAATATATGCCAATAAGCATTCTTCTTCCTTTTCCCTTCTGATGTGTTTAGAAAATCTGCAAATTGATTTTAAGCCAAAAGTGGTACAGGAATGAAATTATTCTTTCAGGTTTAGGGGATGCTGTGCCAGGTTTCATTTCTGGCAGCATATTTATGACCAAGTTCAAGATCCTTGAAAAGAAATATGTAAAAGAGGAAATATCCCTTTAACCTTAGCAGAGCAACAGAGTAAGGCTGCTGTGGGAAGTGAAAGGCTTCTGCATCAGGAGGGTGTGCTGCTGGTGTTTGGTTTCCACTGAGAGGGTGCTTGCTCTCTCAATGAGTTTGAAGTAGCTACTAGGATGAGGTAATGGCTGTGCCAGTTTCACTGGGTCAGGCTCTGTCAGCACATTCTTTCTCCTTCTCCTCCCTGAGAAGGTGCTGTAAACACGTCATCCTAGGAGAGTTGCTACAGAGAATGAACACATCCTAAATTCAAAATTCCTGAGAAAGCTGCTCTGCTCTTCACAATCTAGACAGAACCAGAAGCTTAAAGGAGCATAGACAGAGTCACGATAAACAGGTTATTTGATGGAGGTGAGGGAAAAGAGGAGAAAAACAGAGAAAATGGACATTCATGTATAAAAAAATTTTTAAGGAAGCTCAATTTTTAATTGCTCAGATCTATAGATGTATGTTAAGCAATTTTCTGCTTATGGGGAACAAAACCTTTAGGAAATTAAATAATACTGTAGCATATTATGAAATACTAAAAATTGAAATTAAATAAAGCACAGGCAAATAGCACGTACCACTGATCCTAATGGCACAATAGCTCTGCTCAATGCAAACTGTGGATTCCAGATATAAAGGTATGATAATCAGATAAATTTATCAGGAAATTAACCTTAAAATACACACACATAACTATACTTTTTATTGAAAGAGAAAAATGCATTTCACCTTTTCTTGGGAAGGAAATGTTTCTGTGCATGAAGAGGGGGTGATTGAAACGCCCATGATATTTTTACAGAGTCATAAAGATTTCTACCAAAATACGTAGCAACTGACCAGCTAAATGGGTGTTTTGTGTCACAGTCAAGTGAAAGGCTATAATCTTCCTCTTGGGCATTTTAAAGAGCTTTTATTTATTTAATCTGTTTCCATTGCCAAAAAAATTTTAATTGCCCACAGTGAAATGACAGGGTTACAGAGCCATGCGTTATACTGGGCTGGTACCTGCCGCTCAAGCATGGGACATTTTGCATAACATGGCTCACATAAAAGGCTTTGTTCTCCATCGCCTCACTGCGGCTGCAAACCTCAATTTCAGTGAGCAGTCATTTCCTCTCCCAGACCAATCATTTCAAAATAAATCATATTTTTGACATTTAATACCTTACCGATATTCATTAATCCCTTTGCCTCACATCCAAACTTATATACTACCCAACAACATATATTTATTTGTTCTGCAGTACAAATTTGATTCACACCATAATCCCCAAACCTTCAAGGATAAACATTTTAAGACTCGTCTTTTAAGTACTACTCTCTTCTGCAAAATTAGGTATATATTTATAAGTGCGAATGTGTTTATGTGTGTGTGTGTTTGTGGTGTGTACCACCATATGCCTGTGCATGCTTGTGTGTGCATTTAAACAAAAACCCTTCACACTGAGTCAGTAATAAAGGGTCTATGTCCTGGAATCATTATGCTAAGGGCTTCCAGCTGATGGCACCCAGCAACTGTTACAAACGGGCTTGTAGCTAATGAAAGCTTTTTAATTTTCTGACAAAATCCCCAAACCCTGATGCCAGGCAGTATTAACATCCATTTCCAGTTTTCAAGGATGTTTTTTTCTGACCCCATCCATTTTACTATCCCCTCCTCCCTACACACACCCAAACACACACATCCCCACTCCTGGCTCCTCTCAAACACTCTTTCTTTAAATTTTCACCCTTAAACAAAAGACAAACTTGGAGAAGGAAGACACCAAACACTGCAGCCCCCAAAACGCCTTTTAAGAAGAAAAAGAAAAAAACTGGTGGACTGTAGATGCTGCCTCCCACTCCCATCTCTTAAAAAGAAAGACTATGTAGACGTTCAAGCTCATCCAGACTCATTTTTTCGTATCCCGCCCTCCATCGAGACAAGACATTAATTTTTCATTTTCCTAAAACTATAAACATTCGTCAATCTTTCTCTTCCAGCTGTGTCTGGGACAATTACAGGGAAATGATTTCGAATTGACAAGGTTTCTTTAACTTACTCATCCGTCAGTGTGCAGTTCTCTGCAGTTCGATGGACCAAAAACAAAAGAAAACCTAAACAAAAAACCTCTACTTCGAAATTCTCTTTTACCCCAGTATAATTCATTGTCTATCTTTCCCCAGCTCAGGTAATATTAGCTTTAAAGACGAGTATCCTAACCCGATGTAAGCTCCCGTGCGCTTCAAAGCGGTACCTACCAAGGTCACACACCCTTCTCCAAATCCAGAGCCCAGGTACAGCCCTGGTCCCCTGCTGCGTAGTAGTTACACCCAGAGAGGCCGGGCCTGAAGCTGCCGCCAGGTGGGAGACAGTTCGACCAACCTGTGCCTGCTCCCAAGACACGGGATGAGACAAATCCCTTCTCATCCCCGTTCCTTCCCTGGGCTCCTTCTCCTCCCTCCACGCTGTGCGCGAGGCAGAAGGGAGAAGCACGTTTATACTGAATCAGAGGTGGGGAACGGCTCTCTTACCTGGGCGCGGAAACGATGCACCCGCAGTCGCCGCTGCCACCGCTCAGGACTTGAGGACCTAAGGTCCTCTGGAGAAGGAGCAGGGGGTGGGTGGGGGTGGGACAGGGCAGGAAAAGAAGAAGGAGAAGGAGAAAGAAAAGAAAGAAGCGGAGGGGAAGAAAAGAAAGAGAGGAGGCGGTGGAGGATGCTGTCGCTGCGGCCGCCGAGAGCCCGCGCAGCCGGAGCTCCCGGCCCAGTCTGAGCGCCGCCCTGGCCGCCGGCTCCCCGCGGCCACCCCGCCCTCCGCAGGCCCCGCCCCTCGCCCCCCACAAGCCCCGCCCGAACGGCGGCCCGGGCGGCGGCGGAGGCGGGGCTGGCGCGGGCACCGCCACAATGTCCTGGAGGGGAGCGCGGCCGCCCCGCCTTCCGCAGCTGTTGGCCCGCCGTCCGGCGGGGACCGCGAGGGTAGCAGCTTCAGAGCGCAGGCCAAACCCCAGCCACTTCGGGCTTGGGACTGTGGGGGCCCCCTTTAAAGAATCCCTGCCTTCTCCGCCACCAGAAGCAGAGTGAGACCAGCACCTTTGGGACGGAGGGACCCATTTGGACCCTTTTCTGATATCCTTGGTGAACTCGGAGTGGCTGGGGCGAGGAGACGGGGGAGGTGGCGTCAGCTTTAGTCTCTCAAAGAGGAGTCCCGCATAGAGGCCTCTCTTTTCCCGTCTCCATCACTGTGACGGTGGGAGTTCCGGTTACCCCTCAGTGAAGAGAGCTCCCTGGCCTTGCCTCCACATGCCTCAAGACGGTTGCGTCCCAGAATAGATAGGAAAATTGGGGGGAAGCATGAGGACAAAGAATAACTCCTGTCAGTACTAAAGGAACAAGGGTTGAGGGTTTAGAGAATTATTAGACCCCCGTTCGATCACTAATCAGATTTGTTCATTCGTTTATTCCTTCTACAAATATGTATTAAGTTTGCTGTGAGTCAGGCACTGTTTTAGGCACTGTGGAAACAGAAGTGAATAAAACAGAACTCCCCTCCCACCACCCCCCCCCCCAAAAAAAATACTTGCCTTCAACAACAGTACATTCTAAATAGCCAAATGCAAGTTCCAGGGTCAATTCATTTAGTATAAATCTCATGTATGACTGTGTCAAATAAGGATTAAAAAATGTTAGCCCTATGCCTCTGGCATTTTTAATATGAGGATATAATTAGGTAATGAATAAGAGTCTGTGAAGAATATGAAGAATGATACAAGAATAATGAATTAGCACAGAAAACGTTGACCTTGAAATGTCACCATTTAAAAGAATTACCTCTTAAATACTTTTGAAAGAAATATTACCAACTGAGAAAACATAATTCTTTACCATGGAATCTTCATAATCATAGAACAGCTTTTCATTGTAAGTAAGAGAGGTAAGATGCAATTTACAATTGTTTCTGGCTTCTACGTGGAGTGCTAAGAAGGTTACCAAGATAGTGGGGTGTGATCTGTGCAGTTTCAACAATAGTTATAATTTGGTTTTGTCACTTAAATTATCCATAGAATCATAAAACCGTAGAACCTTGGGGTTGATTTCTTAGGCATTTGGCCCAAGTTCCTCAATTTTCAGGTTGAAAAAGAGATCTAATGATGAGACACTGTAAAGATTATAAACCAAAACTGAGCAAAATCTGAAACGCTGGTCTCGAAAATCACACCCCATGTTCTGTGTATTGCTTCCCTCTGTCCAGCTTCATTCCATGTCCCAATGCTCACAGTGAGGTTGAAAGTGTCAGGGCATACCAAGTAACAAGGAGTTTGGAGGAGTTGGGACTCCTCCTCAGAAACTGGCCCGATTGAGAATAAGGAGGTCTTCAGTCAGTTCAGTTCAGTTCAGTTGCTCAGTCGTGTCCGACTCTTTGCAACCCCATGAATTGTAGCACGCCAGGCCTCCCTGTCCATCTCCAACTCCCGGAGTTCATTCAAACTCATGTCCAATGAGTCGGTGATGCCATCCAGCCATCTCATCCTCTGTCATCCCGTTCTCCTCCTGCCCCCAATCCCTCCCAGCATCAGGGTCTTTACCAATGAGTCAAGGAGGTCTTAGGGGATTATTAAATGATATGGAAGGAAAGAAGGAGTAAGAATCCTACTAGAGCGTTAGAAGTTGACATTCATGACCTAGCACAAAGCTGCAGATGTTCACTGAGAGTATGTCATCAATCCTCTATTACTTCTATTATTATTTCTCAGTTCCTATTAGTTCTGTGCAAGAAAAACATCCCAAGGTAGGTAGTGGTGCTCCTTCTACCTTCCTTCACTTCTGGTAGAACTCCCCTGCATCCGCATCAACTCTGAGTTCAAAGTAAAAAGATATTGTGTTCTGGTGTTGAACACAGTTCTCCCTAGTGTCATTGTCTATAAGCCAAAATATTGTTTTGATTACTCTAGTTTTACAGTTAGTCTTGAAGTCATGTATTGCCAAGTCTTACAATCTTCTTTTTCAAAATTCTTTTGAATCATCTAGTACTTTGCATTTTTCCATAAGTTTTGGTGCCTTATCCATTGCTATAAAAATAATACGGTGTTTTAATTGGAATTGTGTTCAATTTATAGGTCAGTTTTTGGCATTATTGCCATCTTATTACTACTGACTGTTCTAATCCATGAACATGGTATAGGTCTCAATTTGTCTTCTTGGGTTTTTTTAAAAGATTATTATTAATAGATTTCTATTTCTCAAAACAGTTTTACATTTCAAAAAACTGAATAGGAAGTACAAACTTCCCAATACAGGGATTCCCCTGCTTTCTAAAACTTTGCTGCATGCCACTTCTCTTTTATTGATCTACATTAGTATATTTTTCACTAACTGAAAGAAATCCAAGGAGGATTTTTGCTTTTACAAAAAAAAAAGACAAAATAGCATTCAGTATTTGTTTTGCAGCCACATTGGAGCAGTGAGGATGGCGCCACCAAATTCCATCAAGCCCCCATGGCTTTAAACTCTTGTCTGTGAGGATCTGTGCATTTATTAGCAAGCTGGGTCCTAAGGCACTTGCTTCTTCGTTTTATGTCATTCTGCTTACCAATGAAATGTTCTACTTTTGGTTAGCAGGGTGTGTGTTCCACAGATCAAAGCTTTTTAATTTTAATGAAGTCCGACTTATCAATTTTTCTTTCATGAATCATGCATTTAGTGCTGTATTTAAAAAGGCATTGCCAGACTCAAGTTTCCTAGGATTTCCTCTTGCATTATCTTTACGGTTTAATAACTTTGTGTTTTTCGTTTAATTCTTAGTCCATTAAGGCTGCCATAATAAAAATATCATAAAGTGAGTGACTTATAAACAACACTTGTTTCTCAGTTCTGGAAGCTGAAAAGTTCAAGAGCTTGGTGCCAGCAGATTGTGTCTGGGGAGAGCCCATTTCCTCATGAATAACACCTTCTTAGGGTGTGTTCGCGTGGTGAAAGGAGCAAGGGAGCTTTCTAGGGCCTCTTGTACAAAAGTATCAATCCTATTCTTGACGACTTCACCTACATGACCTAAGCACCACCCCAAACCCCACCTCCCAATACTATCTCATTGGGTATTAGGTTTTAGCATATGAATTTTGGAGGAACACAAATATTCACTTTATGATTCATTTTGAGTAAATTATTGTAAAGCGTGCAAGGTCTCTGTCTAGATCCATTTTTTTTTTGCATGTGAATATCCAGTTGTTTTAGCACCATTTGTTGAAGATCGTATTTTCTCCATTGGATTGCCTTTATGTCTTCATCAAAAGTCAATTGAATATATTTGTGTGAGTCCTTTTGGACTCTTCTCTGTTCTATTGGTCTATTTGTCTGCTCATTTACCACTATTACCCTGCCTTGAATACTACAGCTTTCTAAGTCTTGATGTCAGATAGTGTAAGTCCTCCAAGTTTGTTCTTCAAACATACATTGGCTATCCTGGGTCTCTTTCCTTTTCATAACAAAATTTGATTAACTTTGTCCATATCCACAAAGTAACTTGCTAGGATTTTGATTGTGATTGCATTGAATCTGCAGATCAAGTTGATAAGAACTATATCATGACAATGTTGAATCTACTCATAATACATAATTTATTAGATTTATACCTAAGTATTTTATTTTCTTGGCACTAATATAAATGCTATGTTTTTAATTTCAAATGTAAATTGCTCATTGCTGTGTATAAGAAAGAAACTGACTTTTACATATTAACCATGTATCCTGCATCCTAGTTATAATCTCTTACTAGTTTCAGGCAAATTTCTTAGTCCATTTTTTGGAGTTTTCTACATGTACAATCATGTCACTTGCAAACAAAGAGTTTTATTTCTGCCTTCTCAATCTGTGGACATTTTATTTGCTTTTGTTGTCTTATTGCCTTCCAGTATGATGTTGAACAGGAGAGGTAAGAGCACAATGTTACCTTGTTCTCAATCTCAGAGGAAAAGCACCAAATTTCCCACCAATAAATATAATATTAGCTGTTAGATTGTTCATAGATGTGCATTATCAAATTGAGGAGTTTCCTCTCTTAGTTTGCTGAGAGCTTTAATCATGAATGGGGGGTTGATTTTTCAAATGATTTTCCTGCAACTAAGATCATATCACCTTTCTTTTTATCCTCTTGATGTGATAGGTGAAATTGATCGATCCATTAACAATATTCCATAGCTGGAATAAATTCCACTTGGTCATGGTGTATAATTATTTTTATACATTGTGGATTTAATTTCCTAAGATTTTACTGAAGAATTTTGCATTTGTGTTCATGAAAGGTATTGGCTGTAATTCTTGTATTAAAAGTTTCTTGTATTAGAGGTTATGCTAACTTTATATAATGATTTAGGAAGTGTTCCCTCTGCTACTGTTTTGTGGAACAGATTGAACAAAATTGGTATCTTTTTTTAAATATTTGATAGAATTCACCAGTGAAGGCTTTTGAGCCTGTTGATCTGTTTTGGAAGGTTGTTAATTATTTATTCAGTGTATTTAATAGATACAGGACTATTCAGATTGTCTGTTTCTCTTTTCTGTGGGTTTTGATATGTTGTGTCTTTTGAAGAATTGGTGCATTTCATCTTTATCGATATGTGAGCATAGAATTGTTAATAATATTTCTTTATTTCCTTTTAATGTCTGTGGGATCCATAGTGATGGTACCTTTTTCATTTCTAATATTAATAATTTATATATTCTCTCTTTTTCTTGATTCGTATGGCTAGAAATTTATCAATTATATCGATTTTTTCAAAGAACCAACTTTTGACTTTGTTGATTTTCTCAAGTATTTTGTTTTCATTGATTTATGAACTGGTTTTTATTATTAATAATAACCTTATTAATAATATATGCATTTAATGCTGTAAGTTTTCCTCTAAGCACCTCTTTTACTATTTTCCACAAATTTTGAAAGGTTGTATTTTCATTTTCATTTACTTCAAAATATTTTTAAATTTCTCCCAAGGCTTTTCTTTCACCCATGAGTTATTCTGGTCTGTTGTTTAATATACAAATATTTGGACATTTTCCAAATATTTTTGAGTAATCTTTCTCTTATAAATTTCTAGTTTAATCACAGTAGTAGTCTGATAGCATACTTCTTATAATGTGTACTTTTTCAAGTTTGTTAAGCTGTTTTATTGAATATCTGCAATGTTTTGTTGATTTTGAAGACAGGTTTCACATATATGTCTTTAAATTTATTTCTGAATTACTTATGTTTCTTAAAACTACTGTGAATGGTACTGTTTTATAATTTAATTTAATTTATTTTAATTTCTAAGTGTACATTTTTATACATAAAAATATATTTAATTTTTTGGAGTCATCTTGCATTCTATGAATTTTCTAAACTCCCTTATAAGTTCAAGAAGCTCTTTGGTACATTTAGTAGTGTTTTCTACGTACATGATGATGTCTGCAATGACAACTATTTTCTTAACGCTATGCCTATTTTTTTCTTCTCTTGCTGCAATGACTAGCTCCTCCAGTACAGTGTTAAACAGAACTGATGAAAAAGAGTCCTTGGATTTTTTTTTTCTGATCTTAGGGGGATGATATGCAGATGTTAAACTTTGTCTATCATGTTAGCTATAACTTCTTATATTTGTCTTTTATAACATTGAAGAAGTTCCCATCACTACTTTGCTGTAAGTTTGTATCATTTTGCAATGAAAATATTGTTTTTCCCACCATTACCCATTATTCTAAATGTAAGATAAATTATGTAAAATTTTATGTTGAACAGATGCAGAATCCTGTCATAAATCCTGATTTGTCATTATATTGTTATTGTTTAATTGCCAAGTCCTGTCTGACTCTGCAACCCCACGAATTGTAGCTCACCAGGTTCCTCTGTCCTCTGGATTTCCCAGGCAAGAATAATGGAATGGATTGACGTTTCCATCTTCATTGTCATTATATACTGGACATTTATTTATATAAGATATTTATACTAGACATTTATTTCTAATATAATAAATTAAATTAAAATCCTAACTATTGCTTTAGTTGTATCTTAACATTTTTATGTTGCATTTTAATTATCTTTAAGGTTAAAGTATTTTCTGATTTCTTTTGTGTTTATAATTGTCATTTAAATTCAATATATTGTATTGTTTAGTATCCTAGATAATTTATTGATTTCTAATTTATTTGCACTGTTGTCAGAGAGCATATTCTGAGGATATTCTTTAGCCTGGCTGTCCCCAACATACGGTTGTAAGACATTTTTCCATGTTAATTTCCAGAAGCCTTTTGATTAGGTTTCATATGTAGATGTGGGCTTCCCTGGTGGCTCAGATGGTAAAAGAATCTGCCTGCAATGCAAGAGACCTGAGTTCCATCCCTGGGTTGGGAAGATCCCCTGGAAAAGGGCATGGCAACCTACTCCAGTATTCTTACCTGGAGAATCCCATGGACAGAGGAGCTGGCAGGCTACAGTCCGTGGGGTCAGGAAGAACTGGAAACAACTGAGTGACTAACACTTTCACTTTCTATATGTAGATGTACCTTATAACTGAAATTAATGTTGATGGTATGATAGAAAAGCTTTTCTTTTAAACCATGAATTTCCTATTCACTCAGCACCATTTATTGAAAACACTCTCCCTTTTCAAATGATCTGAATTATATTCATTGGAAGGAGTGATGCTGAAGCTGAAACTCCAGTGTTTGGCCACCTGATGCGAAGAGCTGACTCATTTGAAAAGACCCTGATGCTGGGAAAGATTGAAGGTGGGAGGAGAAGGGGACAACAGAGGATGAGATGATTGGATGGCATCACCAACACAATGGACATGAGTTTGGGTAAACTTTGGGAGTTGGTGATGAACAGGGAGGCCTGACAAGCTGCAGTCCATGGAGTCTCAAAGAGTCAGACACAACTGAGCAACTGAACTGAGCTGAGTATCACTTTATTATAATTCAAGGATCTAATATTTGTTTCTGTATTCTCTATTTTATTCTATTGGTCTATTTAAATGTTCTTGTGAGAAGAATACACTATCATAATTACTATAGCTTTATGTTGTTTTGATAATTTATAGAGTATATTCTCAACATGATTCTTTAAAATTGTATTTTTTACCCTTGAACTTATATATATTCTTATACAATTTAGAATTAGTATAATAAATTATATATTTCATTTAATGTATAAAACACTAGGAAAAATCAGCAACTTGAACTAGGCCTTATTTGATACATTTCAATAATTTTTTATAGTTTTATGTGAAGAGTTATTGTATATCTTGCACAGGATAATTTATATGTATTAATGTTATCCTCTCATAAATGGCATCATTTAAAAAATAGTTTTCTAATATTTTGTTGCTGATATATAAAAATTTAATTAATTTTTATGTAGCCTTGTACCCAGTAAAATGAATAATATAAAAAATTAAATTTTTAATTCCAATTATCTCCCTTGGATTCTTTTAGAATTTGGCATTCGCAATCATTTTATCTGTTTTAGTCTTTGTTTCCCATCTTTATAAATTCTACTTCTTTTGCTCAGCTTTGTTATTGGTTAGGACCTCTAGAAAACTGTTGGATATGTTGTGGTATTATATAAATGTGTCTATTCCCTTATCCCAGGGAGAATACTTTCAATATTTTACTGTTAAGTATGATATTTATATAAATGTGTTTTTTTGTAGATATTCTCCATCAAATTTAAAAAACTACTTATTATTTTGCAAATAATATTAAAAGTTATGAATGGGTATTGAAATCTATCAAAAGCTTTTTATATCTTTGTATTAATTTTCATTTGCTGCCATAACAAAGTGCCACAAATTTAGTAGCTTAAGAAAAATACAGTGTTTTACACTTTTGTAGATCAGAAGCCTGGCATGAGTCAGGATTAAAATCAGAGGGTCCACAGACCTGCCTCCATTACTAGAGGTTGTAGAGGAGAATCCGTTTTCTTACTCATTTTAGAAACTGACAGCACTCAGTTCCTTGTGGTTAAATAACCAAGGTCCCCATATTATGACCAACCTAGATAGCATATTCAAAAGCAGAGACATTACTTTGCCAACAAAGGTCCGTCTAGTCAAGGCTACAATTTTTCCAGTGGTCATGTGTGGATGTGAGAGTTGGACTGTGAAGAAAGCTGAGCACCGAAGAATTGATGCTTTTGAAGTGTGGTGTTGGAGAAGACTCTTGAGAGTCCCTTGGACTGCAAAGAGATCCAACCAGTCCATTCTAAAGGAGATCAGTCCTGGATGTTCTTTGGAAAGACTGATGCTAAAGCTGAAACTCCAATACTTTGGCACCTCATGCGAGGATTTGACTCATTGGAAAAGACTCTGATGCTGGGAGGGATTGGGGGCAGGAGAAGAAGGGGACGACAGAAGATGAGATGGCTGGATAGCATCACCAACTCGATGGACATGAGTTTGGGTGAACAACTGGAGTTGGTGATGGACAGGGAGGCCTGGCATGCTTCAATTCATGGGGTCACAGAGTCGGACACGACTGAGCAACTGAACTGAACTGAACCATATATATATATATATATATATATATATATATATATATATATATAAAATTTATTTATTTATTTTTTACTGGTTGTAAGCTGAGGAGTATTTCCAGCTTCTAGATGCTGTTGCATTTTTCGGCCTCCTTCCTCAATCTTTAAAGCCAGTATGGGTGGAGGCAGGTGGAGGTGGGGGTTCAGTCTTTCTCAGATTGTATCTCCTGGGCCACAGCTGGGAGAGGTTTTCACTTTTAAGGACTAATGTTACTAGAATGCACCCACATGGTATGTCAGATTAAATCTGTCCATCTCAAGATCCTTAACCTAATCATATCTGCAAATTTTTCTTGCCATATAAAGTAACATATTCATAGGTTTTGAAGACTGAGTATATACATCCTCAGGGGAAAGTAAAAGTGAAAATGTTAGTCGCCCATTAGTGTTTGACTCTTTATAACCCCATGGACCCCATAGCCTGCCAGGCTCCTCTTTGCATGGAATTCTGAAGTGGATAGCCATTCCCTTCTCTAGGGGATCTCCTTAACCCAGGGATCAAACCCCAGTCTCTTGCACTGCAGGCAGATTCTTTACCATCTGAATTACAAGGGAAACCCATAAATATGTAAATACATGTAATATGTATATATAATATATAATTTGTATATTATATATGTTCAGTCGATCAGTCATGGCCTACTCTTTGTGATGCTATGGACTGCAGCACACCAGGCTTTCCTGTCCATCACCAACTCCAGGAGCTTACTCAGACTCATGTCCATCAAGTCAGTGATGCCATCCAACCATCTCATCATCTGTCCATTGCCTTCTCCTGCCTTCAGTCTTTCCTAGCAAAGGGATCATTTCCAATGAGCCAGTTCTTCACATCAGGTAGCCAAAATATTGAAGCTTCAGCTTCAGCATCAGTCCTTCCAATGAATAATCAGGACTGATTTCCTGTAGGGTTGATTGGTTTGATCTCCTTGCAGTCCAAGGGACTCTCAAGAGTCTTCTCTAATACCACAGTTCAAAAGCATCAATTCTTCAGTGCTCAGCTTTCTTTATAGCCCAGCTCTCACAACCATACATGACTACTGGAAAAACCATATCGTTGACTAGATGGGCCTTTGTCGGCAAGGTAATGTCTCTGCTTTTTAATATGCTATCTAGGTTGGTCATAGCTTTTCTTCCAAGGAGCAAGCATCTCTTAATTTCATGGCAGCAGTCACCATCTGCAGTGATTTTGGAGCCCAAGGAAATAAAGTCTATCACTGTTTCCATTGTTTCTCTATCTATTTGCCATGAAGTGATGGGACCAGAAGTCATGTAAATAACATATTCATAGATTTTGAAGATGGGGTATGGACATCCTCAGAAGAAGGAACATTATTCTATCTGTCACAGCATCTATTGAGATAGTCCTATAAATTTTCTTTTTGTTATGCTAATATTATCAGAAGATTTGTTTATTTTTTATTATTGTACCAATCCTGAATTCCTAAAATAAATTCAGCTGGGTTATGATGTTATCATATTTGCTCTATGTTGCTGGACTTGGATTGTTAATACTTTATATTCATGTTTCATATTCATTGTCCAACATCTACATTTATGAGACATTTAACCCTATAAAATAATTTTGGAAATTTTCCTACTTTTAATCTTTGTATGAAAATTTTGCATACCAAACCTATTTGTTTAGGTTTGGTATTCTTTATCAAGCATGATTGGGAGAGTATTCTAGGATGCCACCTTGGCCTAATGTTTTCCTTGTGGCAAGTTGTTCAATTTTAAATTAAATTTATTAAATGTATTTAGATTTTTATTTCTACTTAGATGTGTTTTTAATATGTTGTGTTTTTCCAGATTGTTGTCTTGCTTTCTAAATTTGCAGATTTATTGATATTGTTTATGGTATCTTATTTTACATGTAATTTTCATTTATAATATTGGTAATTTGTACCTTTTTTTGCTCTCTTGTCTCAAGTTGAAAGTGAAAGTTGCTCAGTCGTGTCTGACTCTTTGCAACCCCATGGACTATACAGTCCATGGAATTCTCCAGGCCAGAATACTAGAGCGAGTATCCGTTCCCTTCTCCAGGGGATCTTTCCAACCTATTGATCAAACCCAGGTCTCCTGCATTGCAGGCAGATTCTTTACCAGCTGAGCCACCAAGGAAGCCCTCCTGTCCCAAGCGTTGTGCAAATGTTTGGGATCTTAAATGGTGCCAAAGCAAGTGAAGATCATAGCTCTAGTTATGGATCACTAGATCTTACCGGAATATATGGAGAAGGCCATTATCCAGCTAGTTTGGCCCTTTTAGACTCTGCTTCTCCACCACTTCTAGTCCATGCTTGGTGTTCACAAATCTCTAAGAGGACTAGGGGCAAAGCATCCAGCCTCTCTGGGTGCACTGTACAGACACCCCTTGTCTTGCCAGATTCTGTATCTCAGTGAACCTTCTAAATCTTGACCTCTTTCCAATATCAAGAACTTTTCCTCTTTCCCTTTGTTGCCCTAAAAGGCACTCCAGCCATCCCATCTGCTTCCAGGCCTCATGGCCATTCCTCTTCAGTGTGTGCAGGCATTGACAAGAGTCAGATCTCAGTCAACTCTCAGAAGAGCTGTAGAATTCAGATGGCTTTCACTCTTGTACACTGTGTGATATTAAGGGCTTGGCTGCCTTGGAACTCCTGAGTTGTGCACAGAGCAAAATACAAACCCAAATTATTCTATTACAGGCTTCAGCAGGGCAGAGTTTTGGTCAGTATACTCCAGATCATGTGTGTCCTTCTATCTAGGTAAACAGAGAACACCAAATTATCTTCTTGATTTCTTGACTGTACATAGGCCAAAGAACTATTTTTCTTTTTTCATCCAGCTGCTATAATCTTAGTATTAAAGAAAAGGGAAAACAGTTCTTTATTAACTCTAAAAAGCAATGATGGTGATAGTTTGTAATTTACACTTGATGACAAATACCTCCCATAACATTAATGAATATTGCTTCTCTGGGCTGGTTGTCATCTTATTTTTTATTGAAGTATAGTTGATGTACAGTATTATATAAGTTACAGCTGTACAATATAGTGATTTACAGTTTTTAAGATTATAATCTATTAATAGTTCATATAAAATATTGGCTGTATTCCTTGTATTATACAGTATATACTTATAGCTTATTTTATACATAATAGTTCATACCTCTTAAACCTCAGCTCCTATATTGCCCCTCCTATCTTGCCTCTCCCCAATGATAGTCACTACTTTGTTCTCTGTATCTATTAATTTGCTTTTTTGTTGTTGTATTCACTAGTTCCTTTTATTTTTTAGATTCCACATATAAGTGATATCATAAAGTATTTGTCTTTCTCTGTCTGGCTTATTTCATTTTAGCAGAGTACCCTCTAAGTCCATCCATGTTTTTGCAAATGGCAATGTTTCATTTTTGATGACTGAGTAGTTCCATTGTATGTATAAACCACATCTTCTTTATCTCTTCACTGTTGATAGACATTTAGCTTGGTTATATACCAAGGAGCAAGGCTTTACCATTTCTAAAGTCACTTTGAAAAGCCAACTTTTGTCTTTGTTGAAATAGAAAATAATCCTTTCAAAGTCACTTTGAAAAGCCAACTTTTGTCTTTGTTGAAATAGAAAATAATCATACTGATTTTTAAAATCATTTTTCTTATTTACTTTGTACTATCTTCCCTGAGTTTTATATGGAATTCTCCTTTCTTCCTTATATAAGAGGTTAGAGTCTTTTCTAATATATGCATTTAAGACAATAACTTTCTCTATAAGTATGGCTTTATATCCATCTCACAAATATGCCATTTTAATTATCACTTAGTTTTAATTTTTTTTCGATTGTGATTTCCTTCTTGATCCATAGGTTATTTAGTAGAGTATTATTTCCTTCTAAACATTTTAGTTTTTCTACATTATAATTTTGTTATTATTCTATCTTAAAAAATATTTCTCTAATCTGGTCTGAGGCTAAACTCTTTCATTTTGCCAAATATCCCATTTACACTTAAAAATGTCCATCTAGTCAAGGCTATGGTTTTCCATGTGGTCATGTATGGATGTGAGAGTTGGACTGTGAAGAAGGCTGAGTGCCGAAGAATTGATGCGTTTGAACTGTGGTGTTGGAGAAGACTCTTGAGGGTTCCTTGGACTGCAAGGAGATCCAGCCAGTCCATTCTGAAGGAGATCAGCCCTGGGATTTCTTTGGAAGGAATGATGCTAAAGCTGAAGCTCTAGTACTTTGGACACCTCATGCGAAGAATTGACTCATTGGAAAAGACTCTGATGCTGGTAGAGATTGGGGGCAGGAGGAGAAGGGGACGGCCAAGGATGAGATGGTTGGATGGCATCACGGACTCGATGGACATGAGTTTGAGTGAACTCCGGGAGTTGGTGATGGACAGGGAGACCTGGTGTGCTGCGATTCATGAGGTCGCAAAGAGTCGGACATGACTGAGCAACTGAACTGAACTGAACTGAACTGAGCCTTCAGTTTTTTAAGTCATGTTCTATATCTATATGTACTAGATCAACTTTTAATTTGTATTTTTAAATTTTTATTTCCTACTGATTTTTTGTTAGCCTCTTTGATTAATTTCTGAAGGCTATGAGTTGAATTCTCCTACTGTGATTATCTAATTCTTCTTTTCATTCTACCAATTTTTGCTTTACTATTTGAGGTTATACTGCTGCTGCTACTGCTGCTAAGTTGCTTCAGTCGTGTCCGACTCTGTGCGATCCCATACACAGCAGCCCACCAGGCTCCACCGTCCTTGGGAATCTCCAGGCAAGAACACTGGAGAGGGTTGCCATTTCCTTCTCCAATGCATGAAAGTGAAAAGTCAACGTGAAGTCACTCAGTAGTGTCTGACTCTTAGCGACCCCACGAACTGCAGCCTACCAGGCTCCTTCATCTATGGGATTTTCCAGGCAAGAGTACTGGAGTGGGGTGCCATTGCTTTTTCTGTGAGGTTGTACTAAACACATTCAAAATGATCATATGTCCTTGGTTGATTTGGCTATTTTATAATTATAAAATATTCATCTTTTTTTGTGGTGATGTCTTAAAACATCATTTAGAGTGCCTTTATCGACTTTCTTTTCCCTGGTGTTCACATGATGTATCCGTTTTCCATTATCTTTCCTTTTGGTCCCTTTTATTTTCTTTTAAGTCATAAGCAATTTATGCAACATTGAATTGAGTTTTGTTCTTTTTCCAGTCTGGCAATTTTGATCTGTTTTGTCTGTTTCCATTTACTATAATTCATTTTACCTTGAGGTTTTAATCTACTATCTTATTGTTTTATATTTGTCCAAGTGCTTTATGTTTTTTTCTTTCTCTCCTTTACCTGGATTAATCAACTGTTTTTTATTTCAAAATACCTCTATTAGATAGCTAGTTGTACATTCTTTTATTGGCCTGCTTGTGATTATGCTAGTGATTACAACCTGCATACATCCTCTTACTACTTCCTAGAAAAGCAAGAAACTTAAAACATGTTAATTTCACTTATATCCCCTCCTGACTCATGTACAATTGTCATATATTTTATTTCTCTGAATATTTTAAACTATAAAATACCTTATTATTTTTGTTATTTTATATCATCAATATTCATTTGGTGTTACTTTCACATATTTCTCTCTAAATGGCAGAAAGTAGTAAACATGATTTCCAGAACCCTCTCTGCAAGAGCATGGGGCATGTATAGGTTTTGGCATCCTAGCATCTGCAGTGTATGGTAGTAGAATGAGGCTGAAATAAATGCTGTGCAAATTTATTATATCCAAATTGATTAAATTCTAATATGTAAGCAAGTTGTTCTCCAAAGATGAGTCATTATGATTTAGTTCTCCTCAATGCTCTGTACAACTCAGCATTTCAAAAGAGGCCATTTGATAATACACATTGCTACAGAGTATAATTGTCTTGTACAAAATAGCACTTTTTTCCTATTCTACCTGAATGATATTCTCTCACTGATCAAAGATATTTTGGCTGCACCTCCAGCTTTGCAGGGCAGTGTCCTGAGTGAAGTCACTCAGTTGTGTCCAACTCTTTGTGACCCCATGGACTATAGCCTACCAGACTGCTCTGTCCATGGGATTTTCCAGGCAAGAATACTGGAGTGGGTTGCCATTTCCTTCTCCAGGAGATCTTCCTGACCCAGGGATTGAACCCAGGTTTCCCACATTGTAGGCAGACGCTTTACCATCTCAGCCACCAGGGCAATATCCTAGTCAACATAAAATGACAGTATTTATTCTTGTGAAGTGACAATGCTATGAGGATGTATATGATGAATATTATAGCACAAGATACCATACACTCTAGCTGCCAAGAGAAGCCAGGTGGCCCTTTCATGTTTTGTCAGGTGCTTAGAAACCAACCAGTAAAACTGATCAGCAGTACCTTGGAGCTGTTCTTACCTTTGGAAAGGAAGTCATAATCTGAGTACAGTTGTGCTGAAAAAGGCACAGAGTTGAACTGCTTCTGACACACAAGTCAGTTTACCCCAAGGCCAATGGGGATAATTCAGAGGCTCTGTATTTTTCCATCAACAAACAACAGTACTTTGATGCTGTACTTTAAACCAGGCCTGGGTTATGATGATTGCTAATGAGTACGCTCAGAGTTTGGACAATATGATATTTCAACCAACCTCCAATTCTTCAGAGAAAAGACTTCAGCACTGCAACAGCTGCCTATCCTTATTTTATGCCTATTTTGCTTATACAAAAGTAATATGGACAATACTTGAGAGTGCAAGAAATTATAAATAAAAATACTGTTTTTCTAACACATTATAGATCATTTATACCATCTTCCTGGCTTCATAGGCTTCCCTGGTAGCTCTGATGGTAAAGAATTTGTCTGCAGTACAGAAGACCCTGGTTAGATCCCTGAGTCAGGAAGATTCCCTGGAGAAGGAAGTAGCAACCTACTCCAGTATTCTTGCTTGAAGAATTCCATGCATAAAGGAGCCTGATGGGCTATAGTTCATGGGATCACAAAGTGTCAAACACAATTGAGTGACTAACACTTTCACTTTCACCCTGGCTTCTCAGGTTCTCATCCTTGCAAGTCCACCTAACCATACACACACACTCCTCACTCAAAACACCAACACATGTTTAAATGATGACCTCATACTGAAAGTAGCCAATATAATTAAGGAAAGTATTTCCAATTAGAGTGTCATTTTTCAAAAATTATTGTACTCGACAAGCTCATAAGACAAGGTTTTCAGATATCTAGAGGCCAAGTAATTTTGCAGTGACTGTTGTGACACTTTGAATAAGTCTTTGTATTTTTAATTAATAGGATTGAAAATGCAGAGATAAATGTAGTTTGACATGAATTGAAGAGTACCAGAAGCCTCCTAGTCATATGCAGTGCCCTGACCAGTCTGTTGCCATTGTATTGTGAAATTACTAGGGGAAAGAGAAAAAAACAAGCAGTTAACTAAGCTATCACCTAAAATATATTGCACATTTAAAGATATTCCTCAGATTAGAGCATAAGGTATAACACAAGACTAGTCCCTTGAATAATGAATCAAAATATTTGAATGTCGTTTGTTTTATTTTAGCTCTTTTCACATGAAGAATCCAGAATACCTGGCAAGTTATCTCAAGAAATTCATTTTTATTTTAAATCAAATAGAATATATTCATATTTTACCATGGAGTAGTTTTTATTATTTAGATAAAACTAAAATCCAGGCCAACATTTGAAATCTTGACCAAGCTGCATTTTAAAACTTATATGGTTGATATCACTATTTATTAAACAGTTCCTTAAACGTTATCCTTAAAGAAAAGTTTTTATAGAAATTCAGAATAGTATTACTGATATTGCTCCAAACTGAGCTAATGAAATAGGTGAATGATCCATTTTGATGGTCAGTTTCTTTGAAATATGCTTTTTGAGATTAAGCTGATTGATTTCATGAGTCAGGAAAATCTGAAAATGGTATGTGGGAAAGAAATATGAACGTTTGCAATTGTCAAGAATAAATTGGATATTATAGGCAATAAATTTTTTTCCCTTTAAACACGATGGTATCTTTACTAAGTAGAAATTTCTCTCTCTTTTTTTTTAATAAATTGAATTTCCATGTATTTCTTTAAAATCTGTTGGGTTTTTTTGTTTTGGGGTTTTTTTTTTACAATTCTTTCTGAGAAGTACAGGATGCTCTTTTGGAGCACGCACTCTGTAAGGCCTTACAGAAAAATGCAAACAAACGTTTTGGCCAGCCCAGTATGTAAGCATGTACACGTTCTTCTATATTTACCAAGTAATAGACTCCAGTGTTCTTGCCGGGAGAATCCCAGGGACGGGGGAGCCTGGTGGGTTCCGTCTATGGGGTCACACACAGTCGGACACGACTGAAGTGACTTAGCAGCAGCAGAGTCAAGTAAATCAAAGAGCAATTCTTTCTTATGTTGACAGAAGTTAGTGAGAAATTAATTGTGTGTAGATGGTACCATCAATGATATTTTCAAACTCAAGTAGTTTCACCATTTTTTAAAAAATATTTGCTCCATTAAAAATTAAGTTTTATCAACGAAAGTTCTAAAAATTTGAGAAAATATAAACGTTAGTTTGTGTATGTGTATGCATGTGTATATATATATATAATTCCAACTGTTCCCAATTTCTCATTCTAAAAGTACTCCCACTTTATCATTGTGAATAGTTTGTATTAATGCTTTGTTCAGTGGGATTCATAACCAAGTAGTATATAGAAGGCATTGAGCTCAGTGCCATGTAATAGGTAGAGATAAAACAAATAGTTTGGTTTTTAATAGAAAAATGCATTTTTTTGTACTGTGCTTTTCTCATATCTTCTCCTAACTATAGTGACAGTAATGTTAGTGATTGCATGTTGTTTTATAAGTACAGCATCAGCAGTCACCTGGTGGCTGACAATGCAGAATGTATTAAATGATAGGTAGGTGATTGCAGCCATGAAATTAAAAGACGCTTACTCCTTGGAAGGAAAGTTATGACCAACCTAGATAGCATATTCAAAAACAGAGACATTACTTTGCCGACTAAGATCCGTCTAGTCAAGGCTATGGTTTTTCCAGTAGTCACGTATGGATGTGAGAGTTGGACTGTGAAGAAGGCTGAGCGCCAAAGAATTGATGCTTTTGAACTGTGGTGTTGGAGAAGACTCTTGAGAGTCCCTTGGACAGCAAGGAGATCCAACCAGTGGGATTTCTTTGGAAGGAATGATGCTAAAGCTGAAGCTCCAGGACTTTGGCCACCTCATGCGAAGAGTTGACTCATTGGAAAAGACTCTGATGCTGGGAGGGGTTGGGGGCAAAAGGAGAAGGGGACGACAGAGGATGAGATGGCTGGATGGCATCACTGACTCGATGGACGTGAGTCTGAGTGAACTCCGGGAGTTGGTGATGGACAGGGAGGTTTGGTGTGCTGCGATCCATGGGGTCACAAAGAGTTGGACACAACTGAGCGACTGAACTGAACTGATAAATAAATTGATTTTACAAATCTAGTATTGCAAATCAGAAAGTGATTCAGGACTCTGAGTAATTTTGTTATGGGCAAGTTAGCGCAAAGGTTGTTTTTCTGGTTATTGATGCTCAGTGACACCAGCAAAGTCGCTCTTTATTCTCTGGTAGATAATTATCCTCCAGTGCCCTTTACTGAAAATGCATTTATTGTTCTCTGGTATTTCTTCCTTTCTACAGACAATTCTCCAACCTTGGCATTCTTAAATCTATTGCTATTTTTTCCCGAACATTTCTTTGTTACCAGGCATTCAAAAACCAAATGTTCTAGTATGTCTTATTTCCCCATATGCTGCTTTAGAATATGATTGTCTTTATATCTCTCTCAAAATCATTTATTTTCTCTGTGATGAATATTTCTCTTAGCTAGGTCATCCACAGCACGATTTAGTGTCTCCTTGGCAACCACATGGTCTTAACATTTCTCAGTATCCTATTTTTACTCCCACTCATCACATTTCACTTTTTCTTTCTAATCATTAATCCTTGAAATGTCTTCACCTAGTCCTTATTGTTGTTTTCATATCCTCCATTTTAATCATCCCCGTTCTCATGCCTATTCTATATCTCAGTCTTTTAATGGCATTAATTAATTAATTTTTAAAATGAAACAGAGATCAGTTCTATTTGAGCTATAGGTAGGTAAATCTCTCCTACAATTTATTGGCTGAGTTATTAAGCTTTACAATTTACAGTTGAACTGGAAGTTTGGTAAATGAGAGTGATGCCTGATATTCCTATATCAACGTTATATATAATCTATTTTGACCCCAGATACAAATCTGGCGTTTAAACAGACAGCCAGGTTTTATAAGTCTGCTCCACCTTGGAAATGAGCTACTGTCTCTAACCAAAAGTTATATAGTAGAGTGTTTTCAGTTGTTGTTGTTGTTCAGTTGCTAACTCATGTCCAACTCTTTGTAATCCCATGAACTGCAGCACACCAGGCTTTCCTGTCCCTCACTATCTCCCAGAATTTGCTAAAACTCATGTATGTGGAGTCAGTGATACCATCCAACCATCTCATTCTCTGTCACCCTCTTCTCCACTTGCCCTCCATCTTTCTCAGCATCAGGATCTTTTTTCCAATGAGTCAGCTCTTGGCATCAGGTGGCCAAAGTATTGGAGCTTCAGCTTCAGCATCAGTCCTTCCAATGAATACTCAGGGTTAATTTCCTTTAGGATTGACTGGTTTGATCCCCTTGCCTTCCAAGGGACTCTCAAGAGTCTTCTCCAGCACCACAATTCAAAAGCATCAATTCTTCAGCACTCAGCCTTCTTTATGGTGTAACTCTCACATCTGTACATGATTACTGCAAAAACCATAGTTTTTTTCTATATGCATCTTTGTGGGCAAAGTGATGTCTCTGCTTTTTAATATGCTGTCTAGGTTTGTTATAGCTTTCCTTCCAAGGAGCAAGCTTTTTTAAATTTCATGTTTTCAGTTACAGGCTTTGAAATCACAGAAAAATTGCCAAGTTTGAATCTGGGTTCTGCCTTTTAAAGGCTGTGTGATGTTGGACAAGATACCCAAACTCTCTTATCTAAAGTAGGAAAGTAGTAGTCTCATAGAATGGTTGGAAGGATTTATTGAAATTTTATATGAGTTTAATAGGAAGTAGCTTTTAATGAATAAGGCCTCCTAGCTTCATGGGATTATTTGAGGCCTCTATTTTGAGAATGTTTAGCCCACATCCACTTACAGTTGATTTTCTAATTCCATCTTAGAGACAAAAACCTAGGTAGTATTTTTACCTATTTTCTTACCCTCCATGCACTAGTTCAGTGAACCCTGAAATTCTTGTTTTTCATTAGTGTTTCTATAGCTCTAGAAACTAGCTTTATTAAGTGTTAGTATTTCAATATCTTTTATCTAGAGAGAGAAACTATATACAGTATCTAAAATTGAGAATATAGAAATGCATCTTTTGTTGTAGTGGTTTTTCATGAGTTTGTTTTTAGTTTCTCTTGTGTTGAAAATTTTACAATTTTCATACAAATCTAGAACAAAAGGAATCAATCATGCATTATGTTGCAAGCTTTGCATAGGTGATTTCATGCACTGTTCTGCTTCAAGAATAAGAGTTCTCTATAGTTGTAATTCTAACTTCAGGGGACCTTGGAGCTTCCCATGGCAACATTACTTCACAGTTATGGAGTAGACACATTGTAACATGGAGGAGTGTATGTGAATGGAGAGGACATATGCCCAATCCCATGACTCTTGCCTGGCTACTGACTTTCCACACTTCTTCACTGAGCCTCCAGCCCATCTCTTCTCTTACTGGGTTACACATAGCTGAAATCCTATTCAATTTCATTTTATTTTGGATTTACATTATTTTTTCAGAAGCTGATTGATCCATTGTTTTGAATTTTATCAGCCCTCTAAATGAATGTATCCTAATCTGTATTATTTTTTCCTTCCATTTACAAATGAATATATTATTTGTGCTCTGTGTGTAGACTTAACAGGATTTCAGCATTCCTTTGGTACTGACATGTTTTATATTTTGATTTTCTTCTCTCTTCATAGGATAATGCCTGTCAATGTTCTCCTGAAAGAACTGGTGCCAGGATTAACTATTTCAGGCTGCTATCCCAAGGCTGGAATGTTCTGAAATGCTTAGCCTTTAACCTATTATGGATGGCTTTTGTAAGTTTTATCCCAGTCACCTACATGTAGTCTACATTGTTTCTTTTGATTGAACTTACCTCAGCTAAGGGCATAATGTCATGAATCTTTTTTTTTTCCCCCTTACTCCTATTTTCAGTGTGTAGTTAAAATTTTATCAGGCATATATTAATATATTTTTCCAACTGAGGTATCTTTTTTGTCTTATTTTTTTTGTTCCTGAACCAAATATAAGTGACTAAAAAGCTCTCCAAATGGGTATGCCTTTTGACCAGCAATTCCATCTATACCAGGAGCACATAAAAAATAAAAATTATATTTTGTGATAGGAATGTTCATTGTAGCTTTGGTAATAATGACAAAATTTGGAAGCAGTGTTGGAGGTGAATTGGTAAAATAAATTTGAGTATAGCATGATAATGAGATAAATATGCAGTCATTAAGATGATAAAAATAATTTGATAAGCATTAGTATGTGCTAGGCTTCTAAGTTCTTTACATGTAATCTAATTAGTTTGTACATCAGTGCTATGAGATAGGTGTTACTTTTATCATCCCATTATTTGTACAAGGCAGTTAAATCTTCGAGAAGTTGAGTAAGCAAAAGCACACAAATAGTAAGTAGCAGAATTTAATTCCAGAATTTCTGACTTCAGAGTTCAGGGTCTTGACCCATAGTCTGTCTTGAATTTGTAATGGAGGGGAAAATATTCATGATATACAAGATTAATTACATGCAATAAAAAGCAATAAAATGGGTATTTATTTTTATTTTAATTATTTATATTTTGTATTCTCACATATTATATAAATTTCTATATAATAAAATAATGCATGCTGAAATAAAAATATGAGAAAATACAAAAGATATTATTTCATAGAAATTGATATGTAAATGTAAAATACTTCCCCTAACTATTTTTCTTTGAAGTCATGATGTTTTAAAATTCTTTTCAAAACAAATATTCTTTGTAATATGGTCAGAGGGCTCAGTGCCATGAATGTAGTTTTCCACTCCATTTCTGTTCAATACTATAAATATTTATCACTCTTATTGACTATGTCCCCCATTTCCTAACAACCAATTAGACACCTCTTTGGAGGTACATCAAGTACACTTTCTGCTTTAAAGCAAACAAAGTAAAATACCTCCTCTAGTGTTATTTTCTCTTGACCATAATTGGATTCAATAACCACTCTTTCTTTACAAAATTCTCTCTAATTATCCTTCAAGTACATTTAATAGGTACACTCTAACCAATTTTTAAGGGTCAGTGATATTTTTATTGGGCTTCCCTGGTGGCTCAGCTGGTAAAGAATCTGCTTGCAATGTGGGAGACCTGGGTTTAATCCCTGAGTTGGGAAGATACCCTGGAGAAGGGAACAGCTACCCACTCCAGTATTCTGGCCTGAAGAATCCCATGAACTATAATACAGTCTATGGGGTTGCAAAGAGTCAGACATGACTAAATAAATATGTAGTGTTTAATTGAGATCTTTTCTTATAAACGTGAATAGAAATAAGCTAGATTTGTATTATAATTCTTCCCTCAGTGTGGCTAAATGTTTTAGTCATTCAAATAACTTTAGTGGTCCTTCTTTTCCTTAATTCTTGTCCCCTAGTGTTTCTGTCTGTCGCTCTCTCTCCTCTCTCTTTCCATGTATAAATATCTGTATATACTTTAATATCTATATCCAGAAAAATTAACAAACTGATCTTTTCCAAGAAAGATGGATGAGAAAATTAATGAATCAGCATCCTATGAACATATCTCCTGCTGAAGATAGTCATAAATTAACCCAGAGCTCTCTTGTGGGTGGGAGGAAAACTTAACAGGCTGTTGTGAGAGTTCACGCAAGAGATGATGATGAATAGGTCCCTTGTGATAGTGGAGAAAATGGAGATAAATGAATGGATTCCAATGCGGTTGGAGGCCAGCTCCTGATATTTATAATGTATAAGTGTTAAATGAATAAATAAATGTACAAATTACTAAAATAACATCTTTGCTCCTCCAATAGAACATAACCTAATTGTGGTGACACATACACAATTATAATCAGAATTATTTTTTAAAAATCATTTTTGGGGTGATTCTTGAACAGATTAAGCAAAAGATTATACTCAGTCTATTCATCTCCATGTTCTTTTGGAAATTGGAGGCTATTTACTTTATAATATTGTATTGATTTTGCCATACATCAACATGGAACACGTGTACACCTGTGGAGGATTCATGTTGGTGTATGGCAAAACTAATAAATACCTTTTTTTAATGTTAAAGAAAACTAAGATTAATATGAAGAGTCTACAAAAGAGTTGAAATATGTAAGATCTGAGAGTGAAATGGATAGTAAGCATGTCTTAACAATACTGCAATATAACCTGTATATATTTTAGCTTCAATTGTTTTACTATTGCAGAGTCTTTTAAAAAATAGCAATGGATCAAACTACCATGAGAAGAAAAATGTAAAAGTTAACAAAATAAAAGAGTATATAGGATTATGTTCTTTAGACTTACAAAAACAATAATAACTTTTATTTTACCATTACTCTATGTCAGACTGTCAGCAAAACACTCAGTATACATGACATCATGTAGTACTAATATTAAATAAATAAATATTAATAACAAATTATTTAATAAACATTGACTACATATTTGAACTATTTTAAATATATGTAATTTAATGTATGTATTAATTTAAATTCTAAGAAAAAATGTTTCTTTAACAAATGCTAATATTTTTAACAGTGAATTTGTCCAAGTACATACTGAAACATAATGATAAAGAGTTTCATTCCAGATTAATAGTTTTTGAATCATCAGGCAAACATACATGTATGATTCAACACTCCAGTCATTCACTTTTGTAACATTAAAGTATTTACATTTCTTTACAAGTGCTAGTAAAGATGCTGAGGCAGAAATTTCAAAGTAATTATGAGGTCTAAGTAGAAGAGTACTACTCTTCTTGTTCTGCCACAAATATTAAGTACTTGCATAATAATAGGTGGAGAAAATGAGTGATGAGACTTAAGAAATGATCTATTCTGGTCATGAGCAAAATGATGGAGTGGAGGGAGAGTAACTTACTAATGTAAGAATAGCCACAGTTTTTCTACAAGATTCAGACTGCCTTGCAAGTGAAATGCCTAAGGATGAATACCATTGTAATAGTCCTCCCTTACCCATGCTTTTGCTTTCCATGAATTCAGTTACTCATGGTCAACCACGGTCTGAAAGTATTAAATGGAAAATTCATTAAATAGTTCATAATTTTAAAATTGTGCATCATTGTGGGTAGCTTGATGAAAGTGTCCGTACAGGATGTGAATCATCTCTTAGTCCAAGGTCAGTCAATCAGTCAGTTCAGTCGCTCAGTCATGTCCGACTCTGCAACCCCATGGACTGTAGCATGCCAGGCCTCCCTGTCCATCAGCTGCTGCTGCTAAGTCGCTTCAGTCATGTCCGACCCTGTGCGACCCCATAGATGACAACCCACCAGGCTCCCCCGTCCCTGGGATTTTCCAGGCAAGAACACTGGAGTGGGTTGCCATTTCCTTCTCCAATGCATGAAAGTGAAAAGTCAAAGTGAAGTCGCTCAGTCGTGTCTGACTCTTAGCGACCCCATGGACTCTGCAGCCTACCAGTCTCCTCCATCCATGGGATTTTCCAGGCAAGAGTACTAGAGTGGGTTGCCATTGCCTTCTCCTGTGTCCATCAGCAACTCCCAGAATTTACTCAAACTCATGCCCATTGAATCAGTGATGCTATTCAACCATCTCATCCTCTGTCATCCCCTTCTCCTCCCACCTTCAGTCTTTCCCAGCATTAGGGTCTTTTCAAATGAGTCAGCTCTTCGCATCAAGTGGCCAAAGTATTGAAGTTTCAGCTTCAACATCAGTCCTGTCAATGAATATTCAGGACTGATTTCCAAGGTAGCCCCCCATTAGTCACTTAGCATACCTCTCACCTGTCACCTGTCATGTTTGTGTTCAGTTCAGTTCAGTCGCTCAGTCGTGTCCG
Organism: Ovis aries; assembly: GCF_016772045.2. NCBI lineage: Eukaryota > Metazoa > Chordata > Mammalia > Artiodactyla > Bovidae > Ovis > Ovis aries. Next base: position 211,115,765 of record NC_056055.1, on the reverse strand, counting down.
ACTCTTTGCGACCCCATGAATCACAGCACACCAGGCCTCCCTGTCCATCACCAACTCCCGGAGTTCACTCAGACTCATGTCCATCGAGTCCATGATGCCATCCAGCCATCTCATCCTCGGTTGTCCCCTTCTCCTCCTGCCCTCAATCCCTCCCAGCATCACAGTCTTTTCCAATGAGTCAACTCTTCGCATGAGGTGGCCAAAGTATTGAAGTTTCAGCTTTAGCATCATTCCTTCCAAAGAAATCCCAGGGCTGATCTCCTTCAGAATGGACTGGTTGGATCTCCTTGCAGTCCAAGGGACTCTCAAGAGTCTTCTCCAACACCGCAGTTCAAAAGCATCAATTCTTTGGCGCTCAGCCTTCTTCACAGTCCAACTCTCACATCCATACATGACCACAGGAAAAACCATAGCCTTGACTAGACGGACCTTAGTCTGCAAAGTAATGTCTCTGATTTTGAATATACTATCTAGGTTGGTCATAACTTTTCTTCCAAGGATAAGCGTCTTTTAATTGTGTTCAGGTAACATTTATTTTACCTAGTAATGGACCCAATGCACAGCAATAGTGATTCTGGCAATTCAGACATGCCCAAGAGGAATTGTAAAGTGCTTCCTTTAAGTGAAAAGGTAAAAGTTCCTGACTTAATAAGGAGAGAAAAAAATCAGATGCTGAGGTTGCTAAGGCCTACAATAAGAATGAATCTTCTAGTTGTAAAATTGTGAAGAAGGAAAAAAGAAATTTTTACTATTTTTGCTGTTGCACCTCAAGCTACAGAAGTTATAGCAGCAATGCATGATGAGTGCATTGTTAAGATGGAAAAGTTGTCAAACTTGTACAATAAGATATTTTGAGAAAGAGAGACCTCATTCACATAACTTTTACTACAATATATTGCCATAATTATTCTGTTTTTTATTATTGTTGTCAATCTCTTACTGTGCCTAATTTTTAAATTAAAATATAAAGGTATATATGTATAGGAAAAAGCATAGTATAGTTGACCCTTGAATAGCATGGCTGTGAATTGCATGCATCCACCTATACATGTTTGTTTGTTTGTTTTCAGTAAATGTATACTGCAGTAGTAGATGGTAATGGGTTTCCCCGATGGCTCAGCAGTAAAGAATCCGCCTGCCAACGAAGGAAATGCAGGAGACTAGGGTTCGATCCTTGGGTCAGGACAATCCCCTGGAGGAGGAAATGGCAACCCACTCCAGTATTCTTGCCTGGAGAATCCCAGGGACAGAGGAGCCTGCCCAGCTACAGGGGTTGGTGCCCCAGATCTCTGAATTCAAGGGTCAGCTGTACATATAGGGTTCTGTATATTCTGCAGTTTCAGGCATCCACTGGGGGTCTTGGAAAGTATACCCCATGGATTAGGGGAGACTATTATGCTTCAGAGAAATCTGAAATCCTGGGCTTAGACACAGTCAGACTCTGACCACATTGTGAGGAGTGCTGAGAAAAGTTCTGCCTCTCCCCCAGCTCTAAAACAGTTTCCCTGCCTGTTTTGCAGTGGTCTCTGTAAATCCCAGTTGGCCATCCTTTGTAGTTAATTTTGGGAGTTATTGGACAATATAGAAAAACTTAGTTTCTTGGCAGGAGAAACAGATCTGGAGTCAGCTGGTTTGCCTTGAATAAGCTGGTTTATCCCCCTATTGCAAAATGGGAAGAATGTCTTCCTCAGAGTTGTTTTGTGAGAATTCAGTGTAACTATGTAAGTGTTTATGTACTAAAGAAGTCTACGTAGGATGATGCTAATTCACTTAATTTTTCCCATGGTGTATGGTTCATAGGCTTTGGGAGATACATCACCAGTTGCCTGGTAAGGATTCAGGTAACATTATGAGTAACATTGCACTGCAGAGAAAGGCAAGCAAGCCACATGTTGATTATTTCAGTGTTTTGTAGGAGGCGGGCTATCAATGAATGCATTGAAATTTTGATAAGCAAGTGATAAGATAGAACTATATTAAATGATCTGGAAATTCCAGCTTGTCCTTCAGATTTCAAGATGGCATTATTCCCAGACAAGTTACTCATTCTGTTCCTAAAAACTTCAGAGAAAGAGCTTTCTCCCTTAGTAAAGCACCCCAGGGTTTGCCAGCCACAACATAGAAATCCTTCCAAATATCTCACTGCATTCCTGCTGCAGTTGGCCTGAGTGCACCCTTATTGGAGATGGAAAACTACAGATGGGATGGTTTTAAAAGCAATCTATTATATATACACCAAAAAAGATGATACTGATGATTCACTTTCAAAAACTTAAAAATAGTTTTGCACAGAAAATTTATTGTTAAAATATCACCTTTGATCTCTCTATAAAATGATCAAGTATTAAAACTAAACAGGTAATAAAAATGATTAAATACAAATACAAATATTGCTGTGGTTAATGGTTTTATGGAATATAGTTCTCCTTTGGGTTCCTAGCACTTACTGCTGAAGTAATTTTTGAACCATTTTAATTAGTCTTAGTACACAGAGACTTTTGAAGAGAGGGACCAGAAAGAGGAAATGAGGGAGAAAAAAAAAGGAAGAAAATAAGGGTATCAGAAGTTCCTATAAAATTGAAATTCGCTTGCACGCTGAAATGGAAAAAAATCTTGAGTCTGAATGACAGTGAGATAAAAGAGAAACTGGCTCTGCATTGGCTGAAAAATAAGTTTCTTTAAAGAAAACATAAGAATGTCTTATTTTTTACTGCTTCTTGAATATTAAGCAATATAAATATCAATAATAGCTTGCCAATAATTTCAAAGAATTAAATTTAATAAAATTTCCACATTCATTATATGCATTTGTTTCCCCCAGTAGTTTCTAAAATGATAATAGTAATGCTTCATGATTGACTTTTGTTATTTTTATGCTAAAGTGCATTAGGCAATTAACCAGTGAACTGCTTACTTTGGAGGCAAATGAATATGTGGGCAGCTACACTGCTATCAATTAAATGAGCACTTGAGTGCACTGAATGGTACCCTAAGGAATGCTTCTGAAATGATAAAGTAATAATAGCTAATATTTATTGAGTGCTTATGATATGCCAGGAACTGTTAAGTACTTAAAAGTATTGACCTATTTATTTCTTCTAACTCTGTGGTGGATTTACCACCTTTATTCCTATTTTATGTATGTGGAAACTGAGATCCAAGAGGATATGGAAGGTGCCTGCAATGAAAGAGCCAGAAAGGGACTGATCCAGGAACATAAATGAGGTTGTCCACTCCTAGAGGCCTATCCTAACTGGGCGACACCTCCTCAAATGGCTAGTGAGGCCCTAAACAGAAGTCAGTGATGTGAGTAAGCACAGAAGTTTGGATTGTATGTCATCCCTACTGGCTCCCCTGGTGGCTCAGGGGGTAAAAATCCACCTACAATGCAGGAGACCAGGGTTCAATTCCTGGGTCAGGAAAATTTCCGGAGAAGGGAATGACTACCCACTCCAGTATTCTTGCCTGGAGGATTCCATGGACAGAGGACCGTCCATGGGGTCGCAAAGAATCGGACACAACTGAACAACTAGCACTTTCTTTTTTTCACTGCTCATAAAATTAGTACATACGCCAGGGCACTCTACCTTTCTAACATTTGTTGAAGGAAATGATGAATATGTAGTGATTAGCACTAAAAAGAGCTCCATTTTGTACCATGATGAATTACAAAAGCTGATCCTTCTAAATCCTGAAAAAGAGGTCTGTACAGAATAAAAAATAATATATATTTTTTGCTTGTTTCAAAATGAAAATATTATACAATGCACAAAAATATTGTGGTGCAATACTGACCAGGTTCTTAGGACTTCAGCCTTGCTCTTAAATTATTGATCATTTTCTGAGGGAGGAATAAGTTTATACAGAAGTCTTACATGACAGATAACACACAACATATTTTTCAGTTGATAACTTGAAGCTACTTTGAAGTACTGCAGTTCAATTCTGTCATTTTAAAATAGAGAAACCCAACACTCAAACATTAATATCAAGCAGTAAGCAGGAGTGATTAAAAACTAGGCCTCCTGAATCCTTGTGTTGAATATTTCCAGACAGCTTACATAAATAGAACCACTGGAAGCAGAGAGAATCCATTTTCCAACCCCTATTTCCTTCTGCTTTGCATCCTGAATATTCTATTAGCCCCAAGAAAGCAAAATGAAAAGAAATGCTTTGGGATGGGATTTTATTCCTCTTAAGAAGTGTCAGAAAGTCATGAAATTGGGAAAGGATTATCCCCTTCTGCTGGGCAAGGGATAATCTTTGCTATTGTGGATATGGTGGTCTGACATGACTAGTGACTCCCTGGGGCTATTTGATATTTCTTAAATAAAGAGTCTTTGGAATGCCTTGCCTGGGATACGTTGCCATGGAAACAGTGGAGTCAGCGATTGCAGTCCTTAGTGAATGATTTCATCTATTTGTGCATCTAGCTGGTGCAGAACATAGCTGGTACAGATTTCCAAAACAGCAGCTTTGCTTCTAGAGCATTTGACATTGACCATTAACTCTGATTCAGGAGTTCACCTTTTAAATGTCATTCTGCCAGCAATGATGCTAAAGCAGTCTGGAGAAAAATACCATAAGGACTGCCAAGCTGACATCAGTGTTGTCACAGAATTTGAAGTAGCAAAGCCTGTTTTAGCCTGCAAAGCATCTCAAGCTCCCCACCCCCTGCCCCCACTCTCCAGAAAATTTTAGCCATGACTATCTCTTCTCCAGGTCAGTGATGGGGGATAAAGAAGAAATTACATGAGGGAAGATGGGGGAGAAGGAAGGAAAGAAGGAAGGACAGAAAGAAAGGAGATGGGTCTAAGATGACTTGCAAAATTTTGAAATGCACAATAGCAAATGCGAACAAGGAAGGAACCTGGGTGAATTAATAGGCACTGCTGGTGGTAACATTTCTGGAAAAAATTTAACACACTTTCTTTTGAAAATATACATAGTCTAAGGCTTCCCAGATGGCTCAGTGGTAAAGAATCTGCCTGCCAGTGCAGGAGACCTGAGTTCAACCCCTGGGTCTGGAAGATCCCCTGGAGTAGGGAATGGCCACTTACTCCAGTATTCTGGCCTGGAGAATTCCATGGACAGAGGAGCCTGGCGGGCTACGGTCCATGGGGTCCTAAAGAGTCAGACACGACTGAGTGACTAACACACATTTCCCAGTATTCTTGCCAGGATAAGCCCATGGGCAGAGGACCCGGAGGGGTCTACAGTCCATGGGGTTGCAAAGAGTTGGACACGATTGAGGGACTAAGCATGCACGCACGCACATGACCCAGCAATTGCACTCTTTGGAGACAGTCTCGAGGCATCCTTGCACAGGTGCAGCAGAACAGTGAAGAATGTTCCTGATTCTCTGGGCATGATAACAAAAGTGCTGAAGACTTTACAGAATCCCCTACACACATGAGCATAGATGATTCTCACAACCTAATGTTGAGTGGAGAAGCAAGTCATACAGCATAAATGCAGTAAGAAAGTAAAATATCCAAAGCTAAACAGTAGATCATTTAAGGAAGGATACAATTATAAAGAAAAGTGAGAGAATTACTAACACAGAATCCAGCATTGCATTTATGTTTGGAGGGAAGAGAGAAATGTTTTGGTTGGGAGAATAACATGAGTACTGAGAATATTCTCTAACTTAAAAAAAATTAAAACCCTGTATATCTCTATAGACACTCTTAAAATTACTTTTAAAATACTAAAATTTGAAAAATAGAAATTCACATGCCACCTTTGGTCATTATTTTAGTCATTATTTTTATCTTTCTCAACAAGGAGCATGACAGAAGGATATTGTTATTAGCAGACATAATAATAGCACCTACATAAGTTGCATCTCCTAAGTTGCTTCCGTCATGGCTGACTCTTTGCAACACTATGAACTGTAGCCCTCCAGGCTCCTCTGTCCATGGGATTCTCCAGAAAAGAATACTGGAGTGGGTTGCCATGCCCTCCTCCAGGAGATCTAATTTATGAAAACTATTCCCAACACTTCAAGGTGGATGTGATTAGTTTTGAGTCACAACTGAATAAGAGAGTCTCAGATGTGACATAGTCAAGGAAAAAGAGCTAGGAAAGGAATTATGTGAACTCTGGTCTTGTGACTTGCAGCCTGGTAATCATTGTGCTGTAACTGTACGAAAACCTCACACCCATTCTTGCTATCCTTCTTACACAGTACAGTCTTTGATTAGAGCCATGTGACTGTTGTTCTTTACCTCAAAGTCCATGTTCTTTTTGCTCACAATTCCTTTAAAATCTTTTCTCTCACATTCCCAGGTCTTTGCACATCTTTGCACATTTTCTAGATTTGTGGTGCTCTGTCAAATCACAACTCTCCTCCATCCCTCTTAGTTTGCTCATTCTTATTCATCCTTCAGTTCCAAGCTTAGATGTCACTCCATCTAGGGCACCTGAGTCCCCAAGATCAAGTTAGCTGTCTTGTAGTATCCTTGACAGCAATTTATTTTCTGTTTACTAATGTACCATCAACTACATTGTAAATCCCTTGATAGCAAGGGTTGTGTCTTGTTTCCTTCTTCCCAGAACCTCAGTCGATGTATCTGTTGTCTATTGCTGCAATGAGACCTCAAAACAAAGCACTTCAATTCTCAATGGCTTAAAGGGACAGTTGTTCAAATCTTGCTTGTGCATTTGCAGGCCTGCAGGGATTTGGCTAGTCCAGGTTTGGCTGCAAAACAGGGATTGAATCCACCTCTGATTCACCTGGCTCTTCAATCTTTCATGGACCTGTGTGCTGTCTCGATTATGCTCTACCCACAGCTGTTACAGAAAGGCAATAGAAAGTGCAAGCATAAAGAAAAGAAAACTAAACATGGTAAGTTCTACAAAAATAAAATCTGTAGAGAAAAATGCAAAAAAAAAAAAAAAAAAAAAAAGAAAGTGCAAGCATATTTGAGTCCTGTCTGCTAGTATTCTTTGGGATAGTCATGACTTAGTCAATGGTAGGAAAGGACACTCTGGCTTTAGTAGAAGGAACTTCAATGGCATGTAGAACAGAAGGTGGATATAAGGAAAAGGAAAAAAAATCAGGTCTAATAATTCAAGATATCACACCCAGTGCACAGCATGCACAGGGGGGCTTCTAGATGTTGGAGAATGGCTTTATTGCTTACTTGCTTTCCCTTTCACGCCCCCTTTCACACTCACAGAGCTGTCTCTATCTCATCTACCTGCACCTTTATTTACTCCTCCCCACTCTTACTCAGCTCTGTGCACTTTAATAGAAGACTACGTCCTCAAAATGTCTCAGGATCCAGCATAAGGGATTTGTATTAGCTTAGGTAGGTGATGGGGAAGATTTGGTGGATCCAGATACCTTGCCTGAAACTCCTTAAATTCTTCATCAGGTCCCAGGAATATGCTTTCTGGATAGGAGAACTGAGCCACCAATATTTGCTTACTTCTGTCTCTTAGGGCAACTGTTATTTTATCACTGATTTTGAATGTTATTCATTTACTCCTTTAACAGTACAGAACTTTCTATTGTTCTCTACATGCCTTCTTGTTCAAATGGATAAAAAGGAACTGGGGAAAGAAGGAAGAGGTAATGCATATTTTTAAAATGCAATCTATCTTTAGTTTTTTGCATTATATTTGGGAAAAGAAAATGTTTTATAGGTCTTTTAGGAGCCAGCATAAATATATAAAAATCATTTTATAGCATTCATAAAACCTTTCACCATCTTCATATAGAATTGAAATGGAGTTGAATTATGGAATTTTGATGATAAACTTGGAAGTAAAGGTAGTAGAAATAATTTTACCCTATATATGTCAACACTCATTCAGTAATGCTTTTGTGAGGAAAACTTTTTACATTACTAAAGAAAAAATGACAAGTATGTACACTTTTCTTAATGTCATATTATAGGAATGTAATCAAGTTTTACTTCTGTTCAATAATAGAAAGCAAAAAAAGATTTAATTTATTGAATGTTTAAAAATTTTTTTTATTTTATATTGGAGTATAGCCAATTAACAATGTTGTGATAATTTCTGATGGACAGCGAAGGGACTCAACCATACATATACATGTATCCATTCTCTCCCCAACTCTTCTCCCATCCAGGCTGCGACATAACAGTGAGCAGAGTTCCCCATGCTATAGTGTAGGACCTTGTTGGTTTTCCATTTATAATATAACAGTGTACATGTCGATCCCAAACTCCCTAACTATCCCTTCTGCCCATTCTCCCCCTGTCCCCATAACGGTAAGTTCATATGTTCGTCCTCTAAGTCTATGAGTCTGTTTCTCTTTTGTAAATAAGTTCATTTAAATCATTTCTTTCTTTTTTCTTTCTTTTAAAATTTTAATTGGAGGCTAATTACTTTACAGTATTGTGGTGGTTTTTGCCATACATTCACATGAATCAGCCATGGGTGTACATGTATTCCCCATCCTGACCCTCCCTCCACCTCCCTCCCATCCCATCCCTCAGTGTCATCCCAGTGCACCAGCCCTGAGCACCCTGTCTCATGCATCAAACCTGGACTGGCGATCTATTTCACATATGATAATATTCATGTTTCAATGCTATTCTCTCAAATCATCCCACCCTCACCTAGATATAAAAGATATCATATAATATATCTCTTTCTCTGTCTGACTTCATGCAGTATGACGTTATCTAGGTCCATCCATTTGCTGCAAATGGCATTATTTTTCTAAAAGATGTAATTTAAAACATTACCTTGGCATCGCATATTGAGAAATGTATGAATGTAATGTGATTGAGGGCCTAAGTATTTTTATTGATTTCTAGTGTTCTCTGTGGTTTTCACCAAGCCACAAATTCTTTGGGTCTTTCCCCATTGAGATCAGTTTATGAAGACTGCAGACTTATTGCAAGAGTTCCCTGAGTTTCTGAAGTATGACTAGTATTAATGTAGCGATTTTAGCTTGGATATTTGCTACTGAAGAAAGGATAACTAATTTTTCTGTTTAATATGTATTTTAATTCAATTGTGAACCCTAAACTACATGGATATATTATGTTCAACTCTTGATAGATGGCCTCTTCTAAAACTAAAAGTCAGGTCACCTTGTTTTGTACATTTCAATTAATTTGGAACATATGGGTCCTAACAGTGTTTGAATTTGTCTTAAGTAGGCCACTATTTCTAACAAATTGGTAGACTCTTGGTCATTTTTTAACATCTAAGGATTAAGGGAAAAGAATAATATGGTTCTATGGCTAATATTTTACTTTTGCAATATTGAAGTCTGTGACCTTAGTCTCAGAGCATTTAGCTATGTCTTTATTCTGATCCTACAAAAGCTTAATTAAACTATTTATGTCAGACCTCTTCCTTTCTTCCATAATTGTATTTATTAGAAAAAATAATCTGAGCTATAAGCTTCTAGTTCCCAGGTAATTGAGTTCAGAATTGTATTTGACTGGTGAGACAATAATAAGACCTTGAAGAAAAAGCAAGTATATAATACAACCTCTTAAAAAGAGGAAATATTGAAAAAATATAAAAGGAAGAAAGTGGAGAGAGCTTTCCTACCCTTTCAGGATCATTTGCTAGGAAACCCTGCTGCTTTCCTTATCCCAAAGCAAGGAGGCTGGCTAACCTTAGAAAAATTCCCTTACAGCGTGAGACTGACTCAGTGACTATGACTCAGCATGCTTAACAGCCAGGTCTAGCCTTGAAACATCAGGCGCAATTTCCTGGAAACTGTTGTCAAATCTATTTACAAAGTCAAGCAGGAAAAGTTTCATCAGGAACTCATTGTGCACCTGTCTTGGGTATCTATAGAAGCTTCTTTATCTGCAGCGAGGCAATAGAAATTACATGGAAGTGGGTGAGCTGTGAAGTGCTTACCTGTGGCAGTACACTGAAAAAGGGAACAATGAGTTTTATTGCCTTTCTCACTCCTCCACTCCTGACACATGAATATTAAAAAAAAAATACAAAATACATGCATGGGTGCAGCCACAGAGGAAGGGGGAGTATGGGAGGAGTGGAGAAACAGAAGGTTGCTGTTTCAATGGAGACCTGGAAAGGTGTCAGCATAAAGCCTTTGGGTGAAGAGCCTGTAAGAGCTAGAAGAACTGGTTTGTCTCTCCATTGGTGAGGTGGAGCCAAAGGGTGTGAAAGTGAAAGAGCATCAGAGAGAAGAGATTAGGACAAAGGTGTAGGAGAGGTGTATTTTTCCTCGCCAGTCCACCCTCCTCAATTATGGGGGTTGGTGGTATTTGACTCCTCTTCTCAAACAATTAAGGCTTCCAAGGTGGTGCTAGTGGTAAAGAATCTGCCTGCCAATGCAGCAGACATCAGAGACTCAGGTTCAATCCCTGGGTCAGAAGATTCCCTGGAGGAGGAAATGGCAACCCACTCCACTGTTCTTGTCTGGATAATCCCATAGACGGAGGAACCTGGCAGGCTACAGACCACGGGGTCGCAAAGAGTCAGACATGTCTGAGCACATACACACACAGATCGTTAATTGAAATTAGATATTTTTGCATTAGAAATAATACAACTGTTTAAAAAATTGCATCTGTTTTGTACATACTTGGTATTATAGTAAGTAAATATTTACATTCATTTTACTCTCCCTTGAAATTAGATGTTTGTTTGGGTACTTTTTTTTTTTTTTCATGACTGTCTTCCTCGGGAATGGTTAAATTCTTCAAGAAAAGATTTAGTCTCTCTTGACTGTCATGTCGTTCCTAGACTTAGTAGGGATGATGCATAATAGATTATCCAAAATTATGGTTGTTAAAATGGGCAAGCACTTGGTTTTCCTCACTATGGTGATTTGGTGACAGCGAATATTGTAGCCTCTTTTCTTATCTGTCTGCTACTGTTGTTTAGTGCCATTCAAGTCGGCTACTACTTCTACTACTTAGCAAATGGAGCATGAGTGTGTCTAGGTGTATTCTTGTAATCTAGGGCAGGGTCCCTTGGGAAGCGGCAAACTCATGTTTCAAAGAGCCTCTTTAGACACTTAAATAATGATGACATCAGAGGAAGCCACAGGTATAAATGGAGGATCCCTAGACTGGAAGCCAAAGGCATCTTATTTTGCTAAATGATCTTAGGATGTTATTTAATTTCTCTGAACCTCAGTTTCCTCATTGAAAACAAATGGAATAAAACATCTGGTTTAGATAGTGAACCGTGGGCAGAAGCCTGGAGGATACAGTTACAGAAATCACAAAAAATATAACTGGTATCTTTAGACATAGCCTTTCAAACATCAAGACAAAACCTTACCTTTCTCAATTACAAAATAACAGATGAGGGAGATTCTAGAATTCTCTCATTTAACCATTGTCCCTTCTGCAATCAATAAGGATTTATTAATTTTCACATCTTGAACTACTTGTTGTTGTTCATCACTCAGTCGTGTCTAACTCTTTGTGACCTCATGGACTGCACCATGCCAGGCTTTCCTGTCCCTCACCATCCCCTGGAGCTTGTTCAAACTCATGTCCATCGAGTCAGTGATGCCATCCAACCATCTCATCCTCTGTCATCCCCTTCTCCTTTTGACTTCAATCTTTCCCAGCATCAGGGTCTTTCCTAATGAGTCAGTTCTTCCCATCAGGTGGCCAAAGTGTTGGAGTTTGAGCTTCAGTATCAGTCCTTCCAATGAATATTTAGGACTGATTTCCCTTAGGATGGACTGGTTGGATCCCCTTGCAGTCCAAGAGACTCTCAAGAGTCTTCTCCAATACCACAGTTCAAAAGCATTAATTTTTCAATGCTCAGCCTTCTTTATGGTCCAGCTCACATCCATACATGACTACTGGAAAAACCACATCTGACTATACAGACCTTTGTCAGCAAAGTAATGTATTTTCTTTTTATTATGCTGTCTAGGTTGGTCATAGCTTTTTTTCCAAGGAGCAAATGTCTTTTAATTTCATGGCTGTACTCTACTAAACATTATAAAAGGACAATGACAGGTGGAATCACATGGTGACTTTTAAGTGAATTAGTCATTTTGATTATACAGCGTATAGCAGAATCCCTCAAAATTTATTTGCACCACTAGTATTCAAGTATAGTTAAAAACATTCTCTGTCATGAACTATTGCCATCAGTTCAGTTCAGTCAGTCAGTCATGTCTGACTCTTTGCAACCCCATGGACTGCAGCACGCCAGGCCTCCCTGTCCATCATGAACTCCTGGAGCTTGTTCAAATTCACATCCTTCCTGTCAGTGATGCCATCCAACCATCTCATCCTCTGTCATCCTTTTTTCCTCCTGCCTTCATTCTCTCCCAGCATCAAGGTCTTTTCCAATGAGTCAGTTCTTAGCATCAGGTGGCCCAACTATTGCCATAGACCATTCAAATTTCCAGTGATTTTCAGTTGTGGAATATGCATCCCACATTCATTTTCAGTAGATGCCTGGTTGCTTGAGGTCTGCTAATATAATGCCTTCATCTTAAGTCCTTTGTTAATTGTTTTATTTCTCTTTAATCTTTTTCCTACTAACTGCTATTTGGCCTTCATTAAGGCAACTGAAAACCTGCCAACCCCCTTCTTCTACTGCAGTTGGCCTTATGACTGTTCTTTGAATAACAGTCATTAACATCTGCACGGAATGATTTTTAGTCACAGAGTTCTGAGGCATTAATTAGTGTCATAACATCCCTGAGAGGAAAGTAATTATAATTCTCACACTTTTTACACAGGAGAAACTGAGACACAGCTGGGTTCAATCATATGCCTAAGCTCATGCATAAGAAGGTGAAGATATGCCAGACTTGAGGTACACAAAAGCTTCCCTGCACCTGACACCAGTGAGCCATCTAGGCAGACTGCCTGTGGCGTTGCACTGCAGAGTCTCCTGGACGGCTGAAAAATCTTGTTTCGATTCTTATCATGGGAACCTTGTGTAGAGTTTCACTAGGAGGGAAATTTTCTTAGACATCAAACTAGAAAGTGATCATAGGTTTTCCCCATGGAGAACTCTAGGGGAAATATGAAGGGCCCCTTTAAGACATGTGACATGTGTTAAAGACACCTACGATGCTAGTCAGTCATCCCTCTTTCTGTTATCATCATTGATAACAATGGCTTGGTAAACATTCAGTTCAGTTCAGTTGCTCAGTCCTGTCTGACTCTTTGTGACCCCGTGGACGGCAGCACTCCAGGCTTCCCTGTCCATCACCAACTCGTGGAGCTTACTCAAACTCATGTCCATCACGTCGGTGATGCCGTCCAACCATCTAATCTTCTCTTGTCCTCTTCTCCTCCTGCCTTCAGTCTTCCCCAGCATCAGGGTCTTTTCTAATGAGTCATTTCATCCCATCAGGTGGCCAAAGTATTGGAGATTCAGCATCAGTCTTTCCAATGAAAATTCAGGACTGATCTCCCTTAGGATGGACTGGTTGGATCTCCTTGCAGTCCAAGGGACTCTCAAGAGTCTTTTCCAACACCACAGTTCAAAAGCATCAATTCTTCAGCACTCAGTTTTCTTTATAGTCCAACTCTCACATCCATATATGACTACTGCAAAAACCATAGCTTTGACTAGACAGACCTTTGTCACAAAGTAATGTCTCTGCTTTTTAATATCCCGTTTAGGTTGGTCATAGCTTTTCTTCCAAGGAGCAAGCATCTTTTAATTTCATGGCTGCAGTCATCATCTACAGTGATTTTTGAACCCAAGAAAATAAAATCTGTCACTGTTTCCATTGTTTCCCCATCTATTTGCCATGAAGTTATGGGACTGGTTGCCATGATCTTCATTTTTTGAGTGTTGAGTTTTAAGCCAGCTTTTTCATTCTCCTCTTTCACTTTCATCAAGAGGCTCTTCGGTTCCTCTTCACTTTCTGCCATAAGGGTGGTGTCATCTGCATATCTGAGGTTATTGGTATTTCCCCAGGCAATCTTGATTCCAGCTTTTGCTTCATCCAGTACAGCATTTTGCATGATGTACTCTGCATATATGTTAAATAAGCAGGGTGACAATATACAACCTTGACATACTCCTTCCCCAATTTATAATGAGTCCATTGTTCCATGTCCAATTCTATCTGTTGCTTCCTGACCTGCATACAGGTTTCTCAAGAGGCAGGTCAGGTGGTCTGATATTTCCATCTCTTTCAGAATTTTTCACAGCTTGTTGTGATCCACACAGTCAAAGGCTGTGGCATAGTCAGTAAAGCAGAAATAGATGTTTTAATGGAATTCTCTTGCTTTGTCTGTGATCCAATGGATATTGGCAATTTGACTGATTGTGTAAATACATCTCTATATCAAACCTCAAGCCATAATGGATTTTTAATATACTAGTATTACTAATAGACTTTTTCAAAATTGCTTGGCTAATTTATGTGTCAATAGCCTCCCATAAGATTCATAAAGTTTGAACATGATTCCATTAATACCAGTGGGTATCTCTTTGTCCAAGCCTAACATTTATCGATAAGACTTAGGGGATTGCCATTTTGTGTGCACATGCTTGAATATCAGAAACATAGTTTTTTAAAAAACATTCCAGTTTTCATTATTTTGTAACTTATTTGTTAACTGTCTCCTATTTTCTTTATTTTATATGAAAAGATAAAATGAAAATTATATATTAGTCTCCAAGTTTCTGTCCCTCAGAACAAGAAGTGTTCATTTAAAACAAAAATGGAAAGGTTTTTTTGACAATTATGGAGTAATGAGCTGGCCTCTCTGTATACTTTTATGGAACTACAGAATTAAGGGCAATTAAATGCGCTTTATTATGTCTCACATTTTTTTCTTCTCTCTCAAGTCAGGCAGAAATGAGAACCCAAATGCTGTCTGGACAAGTTCCCTCTGCAGATCTATAGGTCAGTCAGTCTTGATCTGGGTTTAATTTAGGAGAGAAGTAGATATTGATTGTGTGAATTTGACTTAATCATAGACTTCAAGTTAGGGAAAGATAATGCCGGGAAAGATAGAAGGCAGGAAGAGAAGGGGATGAGAGAGGACGAGATGGTTGGATAAAATAACTGACTCAACGGACATGAGTTTGAGCAAGCTCTTGGAGATAGTGAAGGACAGGGAAGCCTTGCGTGCTGCAGTCCATGGGGTGACAAAATGTCTGTTGTGACTGAGTGACTTAACAACAACAACAGACTTCAAGTTAAGAGGTAAACACTGCTGTCACTTTAAATGAGAATATCTTCAGATAAAACACTGAGTTGTGTGATTTTTCAATCTATACTTAGCCCGTTTGGTAATGCAGCAATCCAGTGAGCTGGGTTATCTACTACTTTATCCTACCTTGTCCCCCAATTAACCTATGAATGACTTGGAGTGGAAAAGCTAAGCACACTTTCAGAAGCCACTAGTGAACGAAAGTCATCAATTATATTTAAAGGCATTGAGTATTATTAATTCTGCTTCTAAAATAAGAATGGAAACGGCCACCATCTTTTCATTCTCAGTCCAACAACTTAATCCTGGTCTTCCTTCCCTTCAATTCATTCTCCTTATTGTTCAAATTAATGAACTGAGCAATGCTTACTTATAGAGAAAGTCTTCCAGAATGCAGTAGCTCCAGGAGGTCCAAAGGAGATTAAAATTCCATAGATGGGATAAAGATTATTCATCATGTTCTGCAATTTCCTATTCAAACCTCGGGGTTCATTCAGACCTACTGCACTGTTATGTTTTTATTTGGACGAAAAAGGAGTTCTGTGCATTGAAATGTAATGTTTCTCTCATAAGAATGTCCTTCTCTTTGTCTACTAAGTGGAGATCCTATTCTTCAAGATACTCCATTAAAGTTATTTTAGGAACAAATTTTCTACCACTCCTACCCACCCACAACAAACAACAGTAAGTTGTTCCTACCTCTGTATTTCAACTGTGCTTTGAACAAATCTCTCTTCACATACATCACACTACATTGTAATCAAACTAAGGACAGAAATAATTGCTTTTTCTCCTTCACTTGTAAGGCACATAATAAGGGCCCTGTAGATATTATTGAACTATCATTTCATCTTTCCTATGTCATTCTCCTTCTGTAAATAATGATGTTGAATTCAGTCAGTTCAGTCCCTCGGTCATGTCCGACTCTTTGAGACCCCATGGACTGCAGCATGCCAGGCTTCCCTATCCATCACCAATTCCAGGAGCATACTCAAATTCATGTCCCTTGCATCGGTGATGCTATGCAACCATCTCATCCTCTGTCATCCCCTTTTCTTCCTGCCTTCATTCTTTCTCAGCATCAGGGTCTTTTCCAATGAGTCAGTTCTTCACATCAGGTGGCCAAAGTATTGGAGTTTCAGCTTCAGCATTAGTCCTCCCATTGAATATTCAGGACTGATTTTTTTAGGGTGGACTGGTTGGATCTCCTTGTAGTCCAACCAGAAGTCCAAGAAGTCCAAGAGTCTTCTCCAGCACCACAGTTCAAAAGCATCAATTCTTCGGTGCTCAGCTTTCTTTATAGCCCAACTCTCATATCCATACATGACTACTGGAAAAACCATAGCTTTGACTAGATGGACCTTTGTTGGTAAAGTAATGTCTCTGCTTTTTAGCAAGATGTCTAGGTTGGTCATAGCTTTTCTTCTAAAGAGCAAGCGTCTTTTAATTTCATGGCAGAATCACCATCTCCAGTGATTTTGGAGCCCCAAAAATAAAGTCTCTCACTGTTTCCATTGTTTCCACATCTATTTGCCATGAACTGATGGGGCCAGATGCCATGATCTTAGTTTTCTGAATGTTGAGTTTTAAGCCAACTTTTTCACTCTCATCAAGAAGCTCTTTAGTTCCTCTTCACTTTATGCCATAAGTGTGGTGTCATATGCATATCTGAGGTTATTTGTATTTCTCCAGGCAATCTTGATTCCAGCTTGTGCTTTATCCAGCCCAGCATTTCACATGATGTACTCTGCATATAAGTTAAATAAGCAGGGTGACAATATACAGCCTTGATGTACTCCTTTCACTATTTGAAACCAATCTGTTGTTTCATGCCAGTTCTAACTGATGCTTCTTGGCCTGCATACAGATATTTCAGGAGGCAGGTCAGGTGGTCTGGTATTCCCATCTCTTTCAGAGTTTTCCAGTTTTTGGTTTTTTTTTTTTAGTCCACTCAGTCAAAGGCTTTGTCGTAATCAATAAAGCAGAAATAGATGTTTTTCTGGAACTCTCTTGCTTTTTCGATGATCCAGTGGATATTGGCAATTTGATTTCTGGTTCCTCTCCCTTTTCTAAATCCAGCTTGAACATCTGGAAGTTCACAGTTCACATACTGTTGAAGTCTGGCTTGGAGAATCTTAAGCATCACTTTGCTAGCGTGTGAGATGAGTGCAATTGTGTGGTAGTTTGAACATTTTTTGACATTGCCATTCTTTGGGATTGGAGTGAAAACTGACATTTTCCAGTCATGTGGTCACTGCTGAGTTTTCCAAACTTGCTGGCATATTGAGTGCAGCACTTTCACAGCATCAGCTTTTAGGATTTGAAATGGCTCAACTGGACTTCCATCACCTCCTCTAACTTTGTTCATAGTGATGCTTCCTAAGGCCCACTTGGCTTCACATTCCAGGATGTCTGGCTCTAGGTGAGTGATCACACCATCGTGGTTATATAGGTCATGAAGGTCTGTTTTGTACAGTTCTTCTGTGTATTCTTACCACCTCTTCTTAATATCTTCTGCTTCTGTTAGGTCCATACCAAGTGTTCATCTTTGCATGAAATGTTCCCTTGGTATCTCTAATTTTCTTGAAGAGATCTCTAGGCTTTCCCATTCTATTGTTTTCCTCTACTTCTTTGCATTGATCGCTGAGGAAGGCTTTCTTATCTCTCCTTCCTATTCTTTGAAACTCTGCATTCAAATGGGCATATCTTTCCTTTTCTCCTTTGCCTTTCATCTCTCTTTTTTTCTCAGCTGTTTGTATGGCCTCATCAGACAACAATTTTGCCTTTTGCATTTCTCTTTCTTGGGGATGGTCTTGATCACTGCTTCCTGCACAATGTCACAAACCTCCATCCATAGTTCTTCGGGCTGATTGATAGACAATCAGATGTAATCCCTTGAATTTATTTCTCACTTCCTCTGTATAATCTTAAGGGATTTGATTTAGGTTCATACCTGAATGGTCTAGTGGTTTTCCCTACTTCCTTCAGTTTAAGTCTGAATTTGGCTATAAGGAGTTTACGATCTGAGCCACAGTCAGCTCCTAGTCTTAAATTTTTGCTGGCTGTATAGAGCTTCTCCATTTTTGGCTGCAAAGAATATAATGAATCTGATTTCAGTATTGACCATCTGGTGTTGAATTAAATTGAGTTACGTGTTGAATTAAGTTTCATAAATGTCCTTTTTTATCTGATACTTTATTTAACCAAGTCTCAGTTTTGTCATGGGGGGGAAAAGAAAACCTGTGAAAATTATAATCATTCACTTTGCAAGGATATTATATAGATTAATGAATAGACTTAAAGTGTTTGTAAAATGTAGGCTATTTTGTTTATGTGTTAAGTTCTATTATTTAAGATTAGCAACAAGGCTTTTTAAATGTCAGAAGTAAAGTTTGAGAACACAGTGCCACAGGAAAAAAATCTAAAAAGGCTCAAGCTAGGTGTGAAGTTCTTTTTCAAGTAATTTTGGTTCTGAAACATATTATTGGCTGGAAATTGAGTTTAAAAGAATAAGATTAAGGGGAAGTGGATTGTTCAGTGTTTTGTAGACAGATTTGTGATGGTGTATTTATAGGCATGTATATGTTATGTAGGCACCATGGGTGCACAAGTATATATGGTATAGTGTTAACTGCTTAGTGGTGTCCGACTCTGCAACCTCATGGTCTGTAGGCCACCAGGCTCCTTTGTCCATTTAATTATCCAGGCAACAATAATGGAGTGGGTTGTCATTTCCTACTCCAGGGGATCTTGCCAACTCCAGGATCGCACCCCAGTCTTCTGCATTGCAGGAGGATTTTTTACTGTCTGAGCCACAGGGGTCTTATATATGGTATAGGTGTACAGAATCATGATATACATATCATATATCTAAATATTATACACACACATACACACAGAGTGAGTGGAGAGAGTGAGTGAGAGAAGAGTTAGTTAGTTAGCTAGCTAGTTATTCCTGGTAAAGCCACTGAGTTTGAGGTTAAGGAAGGCTCTTTGGATTCCACTTCCAATTTATGATTGTTGGCATTTTGCATTCTCTCCTTTCAAGTCACAGTGTGCATCCTTTTGGCTTCATAACCAAGCACATGCCTGTCAGTTCACTGGTGCTCATGGGAATCTCTATTGATTGACTTTGTAGATTATTGGTAAAAAACACACAAGGGTGCACATAAGAAAAATTTCTATAAAGCTTAAAGATCTGTAAAGTTCTTTCATGTATATTTGAGATAAAGTCCTGTTTTCTGACATCAGGTTCAATGATTGGTTGGGTAGCTGAAAAAACTTATTTCATTGAGGAAGCTTAAAAATAATACATATTAGGTTTATTTTTATTTAGGTAGCTCTAAAATTAATTTCAATTGGTCAATATGCTTATATTATGTCAGGTCTTTTCCTTTATTCTGGATTCTGTGCTTTGAATTTCAGCTTCTTGCCTAATGCACATCTAAAATTCATCATACAGGAGGGTAGTTTGGGGGAGAATGGATACCTTGTGTGTATATGTATGGCTGAGTCCTCTTGCTGTCCACCTTAAACTATCACAATGTTGTTAATCTGCTATACTCCAATATGAAATAAAAAGTTTAAGATAAAATAAAATTCATCATATATCATATACAGTTTCCAGATTTATTTTACTTAAAGAGGAAGGAGAATGTAAAGATACTTGTGAAGACATTAGAGTACAAATTTCTTTGACATATTTTATGATTTTCCCTTTAAATTTTTAGTTGTCTTGATATATCTGAATTGATAAAGATTTTTGATGGATATACATTTATGGAGTCTTTCCAAAGATTCAACTTATTTTTCATAGAAATGACTCTCCTTTTACAAGTATATTTCCATTGATTTATATAATGATTTGAATATGTAGTTACCATGCCTAAGTTGTAAACACCTAAGTCCATATTCCATGAATCCTTGTCCAGAACTTTTCATTCATTGAATACATACATTTCTCTTAAATGCTTACTAATGGCAGACACTGTGCATCATTTATGTTTCCATAACAATGTGTGCTTACCACTTTTAATGTGACATTTGCTATAAAGTTTAATTCAATATTGGTGTAATTGTCATAGTTATCAGGGTCTATGAACCCCAAGACTCTCTCACACCCAGTGGCTTGTAGACTTATGAGTTTGACAAAGTATGTACAGGAGCAGTTTCAGGTGAGTAGAATTGAATGGGTAGATGCTAAATGTCAGGATGCTAATTCATGTGTATGTGAGTTCCTGTGAAAGCACTTTGACCTTTGAACCATCTCCCTAGACTTTTGTGGCTCTCACTTACTCTGAATGAAAACCATCTCCACCCATTCTATTGTCTAGCACCCTCCATATTGATTTACACTTTTGCAGAATGTTTGAGAAAGATCATAAATGCTTCCACAGTAATGCAGTCTGCCAGATGACTACTTTTTGTCCATAATTTATATTATGCTTGTCATTATTATAGAGCATTTTATCACCATTCAGATCAATTAAGAGTTAATTAGTTTCAGATAGTAATACATTTTTTTATCGTCTTCATGGTGTATAAAGAAGGGGAATACAGAGCAGTGAAGTGTCCTGCCCAGACTTTGAAACAAACAAGCACACAAAAAAGGGATGGCGTTAGATTGTTTATGGCTGCATTTGTTAAATGACTATGTCTGGAGATCAAAGAAGGATTAGCAGTCTTCTCTGCCAAATGCTTGTGTTTATTAACAGTAGAACCATTTCCTTTAAGGGCAATTGTTAGGCCCATATATCTTGTTTTATTCTATAGTTGCTTTGTCTTCACAATAGAATAAGATAATTGATGTTTCACTGTTTAAAAACACACCCTATAGTAGTTGCAACACTTGTCTGGAGTATACAGCTCTAATGTTTTTATTTTTCCTTTTATACAATATCTTCTTTTACTTATTTAATTGGAGAATAATTGCTTTACAATGTTATATTGGTTTCTGCCTTACCATAACATATGTCCTCTCCTTCTCAAACTTCCTTTCTACCCTCCCCCCTGCATTTTCACCCTGGCCAGGTTGCAGCTCTAATGTTTTTAATATACTCACAGGTGAGGCTGGAGGAAGTTCAGAAATACCTGCTTTAAAATGTGAGTTTTGATCTGATTCAAGAAAGAAGTGTCTCAGGAATTTAATTGCAGGGAAAATATCCTAGCCACGACTTGTTATCAACGTGAAGCCATAGCTCTGGTTCATGAGCCTACAATGCCATTGTTGTCAGTGAGACTTCTAGTTTCATTCCCAATTGTTAGTTTCATTCCATTGCCATGAGTCAATGATCTGAAGTGGTGTTGCCTCTTACAGACAGGTGTAAGAGATGAGAATTACTGACAACGCTCCAATCAGATAGGGAAAAATCTAACCGGCTTGTGATGCCAGGTTTCCCTGAGAGGGAACAGAGAATGCTGCTGTTGTCTAGAATTAGAACTACTTTACTATGATTAGAATCTAAAACCATTTGAAAATTTGAATTTTACTGTAGGCAACAAGAAGAACCATAATGTTCTTGTTAAATGTTTCAAATACATAACCGTGTCTCATCTTGAGAAATAGTGTTTTACGTGATTGAGATATTCCTTTCTCTTAAATATGCAAGGGCTGCATGTAGCTTTATCAAATATTGAAAGCCACAGACTCCCGAGGCAGGCACTAGCCCTCAGGAAAATCACAAAGGGATGAAAGTAGTGTTTGAGATTTTGCTGTTGTTGTATAGTCATTAAGTGGTGTCCGACACTTTGCGACACCATGGACTGTAGCCTGCCAGGCTTCTTTGTCCCCGGGGTTTCCCAGGCAAGAATGCTGGAGTGGTTATTGTCCTCTTTTGTATGGTCTTTTCCTTGCACCTCTCTTTTGGTTCCTAATAAGTCAGTGGTGGGATGGAAAGAGCACTGAGCTTGGAGTTAGAGGAGTTAAGTTTTCATCTCACCATAGGAGGAATTAAGTTTGTGTCTCATCAGACCTACCCTAATAGACCATATGTAACAAAAAGGGCAAACTCTTATATACGTATAAGAACTTATGTGTGTGTATATATATATATACATATATATATATATATATACATATATATATATCAGTCAAATACTGTTTTAGGTGAATCCAAGCATTAACTCATTTAATCCTTAAAATCATCCATGATGTAGGTACTATTTTTATCCCCATTTTACAGATGGGGAAACTGACACAGAGTAGTTAAATAGCTTGCCCGTGTGCCCATAGCCAGTAGGCGCAGGAGTCATGCTCATTGTTTTTGTTTTGTGAGTTGGCCTCTGCAAACCTCTCCTCACTCCATCCACTTGTTCTAATTAAAAATGAGCTACTTGAAGTTCAACAGCATGTCATGCTGTTACAAATTTATGCCTTTAAACATACAGTGACTTCTCTCTGGAATGTCCTTGTTCCTGTGTGTACTAAGTAAACACCATTGTCTTTTAATTCCCAGTTCAGATACCATTCTTTTCACCAACTCAGATAAAGTTAACCCATCCCTTTTGTGTGTATAATATGTGTATTTAATTGAAAATATATTAAAATTAAAAATTTCCCTAAGAAATGTACAGAATATTATACAAATAGGTTTACAAGAATCCTCAAAAGATAAGAAATTAGAACAAAAATAAAGCACTGCCAAATGCAGAAATACAAGGTATCTTCTTTTAAAATATTTAATAGCATAGTTAAATTTGGCTGCAAATACAGTTCTATGCTTCCAAGTGGCCAGAGACAAAAAGAGATTTTTGAGATTCAGAATGTCCTTGGGATACATTTTTAAAAAGCCAGAAGCTTAAGAACGATATAGCTTTATATCATTCTGAAAGGAATTTCTCCCAGTGGTCTTCATAAATAAGCTATTAGCTAGTATGCTAATAAATATGTTCAACTCCATTCAGGATTGCTATTCAGTGAGTATGCATTATTAGCATGGCCATCCTGGTTATTGAAATGCTGAAGTACTTCCTTGCTGCTGCTGCTGCTAAGTCGCTTCAGTCGTGTCCTACTTACTGATTGATAAAATAGCCATTGCCTTGAATGCCTTTTCTCCATCCCTCTGTATTCCTTGCTTGTCCGCAACATCCAGCAACCAGGGATGAGATCTGGCAAAGCAAGGATACTCATAACTGCTCCAGCACTCCAGGGGTGTCCCTCCTGGTGGACTAGTGTCTGTGAGTTGGTTGTTGTTGTTCACAGGTTGTTCAACAACTCACAGGTTGTTCAATATATTGGCTACCATCTCTCAATTAAAACAATTCACTACCTGAGACTTAGAAACTCCACTGGCTGCATTACATAACCATTTGGATTTCTCACAGATTCCTCAATGTTCAGTTCAGTTCAGTCGCTCAGTCATGTCTGACTCCTTGCGACCCCATGAATCGCAGCACGCCAGGCCTCCCTGTCCATCACCAACTCCAGGAGTTCACTGAGACTCACTTCCATCGAGTCAGTGATACCATCCAGCCATCTCATCCTCTGTCGTCCCCTTCTCCTCCTGCCCCCAATCCCTCCCAGCATCAGAGTCTTTTCCAATGAGTCAACTCTTCACATGAAATCAAGTTTTTAAAAGTTGAATAAATTAGTAGATACAATATTGAGTTTTATATTTTCCCTAATAGTTTTCTCAACTCAAGCTGATAGTCATGCCAAAGTATGATATATTCAAAGAAAATCTAGGGACTTCCCTGACAGGTCAGTGGTTAAGAATCCACCTGCCAATGCAGAGAACAGGGGTTTGATCCCTGGTCCAGAAAGATCCCACATGCCAAGGAGCAACTAAGCCCTTGCTCCACAACTATTGAGCCCTCTCGCCTAAAGGATGTGCTCTGCACTGAGAAGCCACCATGATGAAAAACTTCACACTGCAACTAGAAAGTAGCCCCTGCTGACCCAAACTAGAGAAAGAAGGTATGCAGCAACAAAGATCCAAAAAAAAAAAGGTCACAATTTTAATGAGAATTAGCAACATGGTGCTCCAGGGATGGGAAATAGATGGGGAAACAGTGGAAACAGTGTCAGACTTTATTTTTTTGGGCTCCAAAATCACTGCAGATGGTGACTGCAGCCATGGAATTAAAAGACGCTTACTCCTTGGAAGAAAAGTTATGACCAATCTAGATAGCATATTCAAAAGCAAAAACATTACTTTTCTGACTAAGGTCCGTCTCGTCAAGGCTATGGTTTTTCCAGTAGTCATGTATGGATGTGAGGGTTGGACTGTGAAGAAAGCTGAGCGCCAAAGAACTGATGCTTTTGAACTGTGGCGTTGGAGAAGACTCTTGAGAGTCCCTTGGACTGCAAGGAGATCCAACTAGTCCATTCTGAAGGAGATCAGCCCTGGGATTTCTTTGGAAGGAATGATGCTAAAGCTGAAACTCCAGTACTTTGGCCACCTCATGTGAAGAGTTAACTCATTAGAAAAGACTCTGATGCTGAGAGGGATTGCGGGCAGGAGGAGAAGGGGACGACCGAGGATGAGATGGTTGGATGGCATCACCAACTCGATGGACGTGAGTCTGAGTGAACTCTGGGAGATGGTGATGGACAGGGAGGCCTGGCGTGCTGAGATTCATGGGGTCTCAAAGAGTCGGTCACGACTGAGCAACTGAACTGAACTGAAAGGCAATATATTATATTGCTATCTCAGGACAGATCCATAGGCTTTGATAATGTCCTCGATTGAGGAGAAGAATCAAAGTTTTCAGTGAAACTTAAGAAGCCAATCAGAGCAGTTGTCTTGAGAGACAGCTCTTCTATCTCAGCACAGGGCTAGCAGAGGATGTTTCCACAGAAAATAATTCTGGAGCAATGCGAAATATGAAAACATGGGCACTGAAATCCATTCATACACCAGAAATCATGGCCAGGTTATGCCACCATGTAAAAATAACAAAGCATGTAAATTCAATCTTTTGGTGATTATTTTTTCTTAGTTTTCAATCAATTTTATTGAGATACAATTTATGTGTGCATGCCCAGTCATGCCTGACTGTGACCCCCATGGACTGCAGCCCCCCAGGATCCTCTGTCCTTGGAATTTCCCAAGCAAGAATACTGGAGTGGCTTACCATTTCGTACTCCAGTCGTTCTTCACAACCCAGGGATGGAACCCTCCTCTCCTGCATCTCCTGTGTTGGCAGGCAGATTCTTTACCCATGTGCCACAACAAAATGAACCCATTTTAAGTGCAAGGTTTGATAAGTTTTGAACAATGCAGTTATCCATGGAGCCCACCTTGATCAAACTGTATTTTCATCATCCACCAAAATTACATTATCTCTCTTTTCAGTCGGTATTTTATTTCCACCACCACAAACTCCAGGCAATGACTTCTGTGCTTTCTATCATTATAGATTAGGTTGTTTTTATTCTAAATTTTCATAGATTTCATAGTAATAGAATTATTCAGTAGTTACTTTTTGATGTGTCTCAGTTGCTTAGCATGAACTTTTTGACAATGATCCATGTTATAGTTTTTTTTTCCCCTCCAAAGGTGAGTAATATTCCATTGTATAAATGTCACAACATATTTATTCACTCAGCTGTTCATGGATGTTAGGGTTGTTTCTAGTTTTGTTTTGTGTTTTAAAAAATACAATTAAGAGTGTTTCTGCTTTGGACATTTGTGTGAGCACATTTTGTATTTGTTACTGGGTTTCATTTTAACTCTTGCAAAAAATGTTAGGCTTACAGAAGAACTGAAATAGTATTAAGAGTTTTCATTTACTCTTCACTCTAATTTCCCTAGTGTTACCATCACACATAACAGTGGTAAAATAATCAAAACTAGCAATTAAATCTTGGTGCAAGGCTACTAATGAAACTATAGACTTTGTTCAAAGTTCCCTGGTTTTCATACTATGTCCTTCTTGTGTCCAGAGCTCAACCCAGGGTGGTGCACTGTATTTATTAGTTGTCATGTCTCCATTGTTTCCTCCAACCTACGATAGTTTCTCAATCTTTCCTTGACTTTTATGACCTTGACACTTTGAAGAGGAGTGGTCAGGTGTTTTATGGAATGTCTCTCAGTTGAGTTCATTTGATGTTTCATAATGATTAGACTGAGAATATGAATTTTGAGGAAGAAAACCACAGAAGAGCTGTGCCTTTTTTAGTGTATTGTATCAGAGTTGAATGCTATCAATATGTGTGATGACTGGTGATGTTAATCTTGATCATCAGTTCAGGTGGTGCCTGTCAGATTTCTCCACAACAAAGCCACTATCCTCTTTTTGAGCTTCCAAGGTGGCACAGTGGTAAAGAATCCACCTGCCAATGCAGAAGATATAAGAAATGCAGATTTGATTCCTGGGTTGGGAAGATGCCTTGGAGCAGGAAATCGTAACCCACTCCAGTATCTTTCCTGGAAAATTCCATGGACAGAGGAGCCTGGCAGGCTACATACCAGAGGGTCGCAAAGAGTCAGACACCACTGAGCGCACAACACATACAACATACATCAAAATATATACCTTAAAATAAGATGAATTCTTATGGTAGCCCGCCAGGTTCCTCTGTTGATGGAATTCTCCAGGCAAAAATATTGGAGTGGGTAGCCATTCCCTTCTCCAGGGGATCTTCCTGACTCAAGGATTGAACTCAGATCTCCTGCATTGCAGACAGATTCTTTACTGTCTGAGCCACCCGGGAAGCCCAATTCTTACAAATATTCCAATTCTAAGCCACTCTCACAGGATGCATTCTAACAAGCCCCTTGTGCATATTTATAATCTTACATTGCTGAGTAGTATTCTCTGACAGTGAGGAACTCTCAACATTTACAGTATACTTACTTATTTGTTGAGTTTCAGTACACGTATAAAATAATTTTCAGATTGCTAACATATACCTCTGTGAGAAATAGACTTACCATTTAGAGTAGAGTGCTTTGTATGACTCTTTATTTTGTCTTCATAACCACAGCGTCAAATCAAAACACTATTACCAAGTTGTGTTAGTCTTCTTTCTGCCCATAGCTCACTGCCAATCACAGTTCTGTGGCACACTAGCTCTGGAGCTTTGAAACAATTACTGACCTCTTTGCCTCACTTTTATCATTTGTAAGATGGAGAGTATAATAGTAATAATGTCCTTTATTGTGAGTAGATTCCTGGTACATAACAAACATTAGATATATATTTGCTATTATTATTGCCCACTAGTCATTATCAATGCAATAAGTTGACTTGCAATTATGACATACAATTTTGCACTTTTATCTACTTTTATCTATTTTCCTCTTTAAGTTGTGAGCTTTTTGAGAGTAGAAATTAGGTCTTTATTTCTTTTTACAGGTGTCTTGCGTGATAAGTTCTCAGAAGATGTTTGTTGATGTTATTGAGTAGTAGGTACATGCTAATTGGTCTTCCCTTGTAGCTCAATCAGTAAAGAATCTGCCTGCAATGCAGGAGACCCAGATTCGATTCCTGGGTGGGGAAGATCCCCTGGAGGAGGGCATGGCAACCCACTCCGGTATTCTTGCCTGGAGAATCCCATGGACAGAGGAACCTGGCAGGCTACAGTCCATGGGGTCACAAGAGTTGGACATGACTGAGCAACTAAACCACCACCACCACCACCACATGCTAAATCTTAGCAAGTGCCTGTGAATATGCTGGTAAATAATAATTGTTCAATATTATCTTTTCCTAGTCACAAGTTCATGGTTTTGACATAATCTTTCCTGAAAAGGACCTATTCACTTATACACATATCTATGTTTTAGAAACTTGTAGAATGATACCTAAAATTCCCTCTATTTGATCTATTCTTTGAGTTAACTGTTTATTATCAGAGGGAAGATCCAACATAATCTGTCATAAGAGCTAATGAGAGCTCTTTCATCCTTCTATTTCAGAGGAAAAGATTTGGCCAAGATGCCACTAAAGAAGAGGAGTCAGGGGATGTGAGGGTAAGAACAAGAATATTGCCATTACTCTGAAACAAGGATGAAGATCTAGCAAGGACTAAGATGTAAATATTAAATCATGATTTCTCTCCAGGGGGAAGATATAACATCTACTTTCATGATAACAAATTTTATTCTTCCAGTGGTAATCTGTTCTGATTAATGTGTTCAGAATAGCTTGTTGATTCCCACCATGTTTTGCATGTAAAATCATTACAGAGATACCGGAGAAATTTTTGTCATCTTTATTTTGAATTTATAATTAGGAAGTTTTTTGCTACATAATTGTCAGATATAAATGATATAAATGCATATTTCATATTCTTTTATTAAACATCCAAGAAATGTGGAGAAATCACATTTTGGAGAATCAAGAAGTAAATAGTACCCTGAATATAATAATTTAGAATTATGGAAAATTAATAACTGCCTTTGAAATGGCTAACTTTGTGCTTTAGCATTAGCACTTGACAGTGTTCAAATAGGTAACATTTAAAAGGGAATTAAATTTGCCTAAAAAATGTTATTTAGCCAAAATGGTTAGTATAATTTCTGGTAGCTGGGAAATTTTCATAATGTAATGTTAGAAAAAAAAAAGAGCATTAGATAGTCGGAGACTGATTTCCCTTAAATGTCCATAAAAACTTTTTTTTAAATGTGTATCATTTTTAAAGTCTTGAATTTATTACAATATTGTTTCTGTTTTATGTTCTTTGGGGGTTTTGGCCCCTGAAGATGTGGGATCTTAGCTCCCCAACGAGGGATCGAACCATCACCCCTGCATTGAATGGCAAGGTCATAACCACTGGACCACCAGGGAATTTCCCCCCACCACCGCCGCTCCCCTCCCCGCCCCCCACCATAAAAGCTTTTTGAGCAAAAAACAAACAGCAATGACAAAAAAGAAAAAAACTTTCTGAGGTTAGTTTTATGTTAGTACAACTCTATAGACTGTCAAAAAGTACATTTTTAAAAACATCAGGTTAAATAGTCTATAACTGAATTGAGGCAAAATTTACTGCCTTCCTAGAGGAAGAGATGTAACACTTTTATTTTCACTAACATGTCACAATAACCAAAAGCTTAGGTTTCTGTGGGGGCAAGAACATTCAATTGCTGGGTACTGAAAAATAAAAAGTGCATTATTGTGTTATAGTTAAGATAATGGAACATCTTCAGTGAACCTATGCACTAGTTGTCAGTCATTTGTTCATAAAGCACTTATTAATGAGGCATTCTGGTTAATGTATTGGGCTATGAATCGGAGGAATATAAAGATTAGAAAGACATCCTATTTATATACACACAGAATTATAATACAGAGCTGAAATTGGAAGGGACCTGACTAACATTTTTGAAAGTATGTGAATGGGAGTCAATAGTAAAGTTTTAAGTTTCAGTAAAATCAGCATCAAAGAAGAGTTTAGTGACATGCAAAGAAAAGGATATTGCTCTGCCTAAGATGTCATTGTTACCTCAAACCATGATCATTTTAATATCAATATATTCTGGGGGAGATTTTGCTAGAAAACATTGCGGTAAACAGACACAAGTATTTAATTTTCTAACTAGTAACAACATGATTTTTTCACATTATTTTCTATTGTTTCCTTGTTTAGCATCGCAAAGTTTATTAAGTTTTCTTCATGTAAACATTTAGTTAACTTACTTTGGGTCATTGGCAAATAAGCAGCTTTAGTATCAGTGGTACATATTGCTTTTCATAACATGATTTTAATGACTTGGGCACCATGGAGATTGTTAATATAATTTCAAAGTAAAATTATTTGCATTTCTTATTTAGCTGAAAATACAGATTATTTTTTCCATAACTTGACTTTCACACTGTTGGAATATAAACAGCTTTTCTTAGAGTCAGCCAGAAGCCTTAGACAAATACAGGTAAATGACCTAAAATGAATCAGGCAAATCAACCTCCTTATTTCAGAAATACTCTAATCTGTTCTGCGTTAATTGTCAAGTTTAACTGTCAGATTTCTCAATGTCAAAACAAAATTCCATTTTCTCTGCTTGTAAGTTTACTTTTCTTGAGTTGGTTCTATAATGCAGTTGACAATTGCTTTACAAGAAGATATCTAAATGTGTAATTCTTCCAGCAATGACTATTAACTTATTTTATAGCCAATATAGAGCTTTTATGGTGGCTCAGATGGTAAAGAATCTGCCTGCAATGCAGGAGACTCAGGTTCGGTCCCTGGGTTGGGAAGATCCCCTGGAGAAGGGAATCGCTACCCATCTCAGTGTTCTTGCCTGGAGAATTCCATGGACAGAGGAGCCTGGCAGGCTACAGCCCATGGGGTTGCACAGTCGGACATATATACACATATAGCCAATATATGTTTTGTAGATCTAGGTTCATTTCTCCTGCTTATACCAAAACTTTTTGTTTCATAAACCCAAATGTGGATTAAAATGGAGTTCAGAAAAATGAAACAAAATGAGGAAAATGTATTGCTTCTGATTGTTTACATATAAAAAATCATGACAAATACATATATTTTTAAGGAATGATATAGTTTAACCTATGAAAACACAGGCATATTTGTTGCCCCGGATTAATGAATGTGTGAGTTGAGATGGAGACTCTAAATTTGAGCAGACTTGGCAACAGTGTTCTGAACAATAGCTTCTACCTGCACTGGACTGATGTGTTTATCTTCCCAGAAAAAAAGTCCCATAGAATCTTAAACACTTGCAGTGAATCTATAGCTAAGAGCCTCCAGAGAAAAAATTGTTCTGCTTCAATAGAAGCAGAAAAAATATTTACATTGCCTTGAAAGAGGCTGTTTCTATTTTTCAAATTTTATTACTTTTAAAATTATGAAAACATTCATGTTCATTGAAATAAATCCCAGCATTACAGAATAAAATGTTATCAAGCTTCATTCCCTTCTCACCAGTCTCCCCCTCCTCAAGGATGATCATTGTTGGATCTTTCAAGATTTTAGTGTGTGTGAGCAATCTCAACATTTTACATTCCTAAATACATTAAATGGACTAAGTCGTGTGTAATTATCAAGCTTATTGCCTAGACATATGTCTCAGTTCACTTCAGTTGCTCAGTTGTGTCCAACTCTTTGCAACCCCATGGACTGCACACCAGGCCTCCCTGTCTATCACCAACTCCTGGAGTTTACTCAAACTCATGTCCATTGAGTCGGTGATGCCATCCAATCATCTTGTCCTCTGCTGTCCCCTTATCTTCCCAGCAGAAGGTATTTTCTAATGGGTCGGTTCTTTGCATCAGATGGCCAAAAGATAGTAGTTTCTGCCTCAGCATCAATCCTTCCAATGAATATTCAGGACTGACTTCCTTTGGATAGACTGGTTGGATCTCCTTGCAGTACAAGGAACTCTCAAGAATCTTCTCCAACACCACAATTCAAAAGCATCAATTCTTTGGCTCTCAGCATGCTTTATACTCCAAATCTCACATCCATACATCACTACTGGAAAAAGCATAGCTTGACTAGACAGACCTTTGTTGGTAAAGTAATGGTCTCTCTTTTTAAATATGCTGTCTAGGTTGGTCACAACTTTTCTTCCAAAGAGCAAGTGTCTTTTAATTTCTTGGCTGCAGTCACCATCTGCAGTGATTTTGGAGCCCTCCCCTCACCCCACAAATAGTCTGCCACACTTTCCACTGTTTACCCATCTATTTACCATGAAGTGGTGGACCCGCTGCCACGATCTTAGTTTTTTGAATGTTGAGTTTTAAGCCAACTTTTTCACTCTCCACTTTCACTTTCATCAAGAGGCTCTTTAGTTCCTCTTCACTTTCTGCCATTAAGTATGGTGTCAGTGCATATCTGAGGTTATTGATATTTCTTCTGGCAATCTTGATTCCAGCTTGTGCTTCACCCAGCCCAGCATTTCTCATGGTGTACTCTGCATATAAGTTAAATAAGCAGGGTGATAATATACATCCTTGACATACTCCTTTCCCAATATGGAACCAGTCTGTTGTTCCATGTCCAATTCTAACTATTGCTTCTTGACCTGTGTGCACATTTCTCAGGAGGCAGGTCAGGTGGTCTGGTATTCCCATCTCTTGAAGAATTTTCCACAATTTATTGTGATCCACACAGTCAAGGGCTTTGGCATAGTCAATAAGGCAGAAGTAGATGTTTTTCCAGAACCCTCTTGCTTTTACTATGATCTATTTTTTGGGGCTCCAAAAATCACTGCAGGTGGTGATTGCAGCCATGAAATTAAAAGACACTTTCTCCTTGAAAAGAAAGTTATGACCAACCTACATAGCATATTAAGTAGCAGAGACATCACTGAGAGAGTCATTTCCTAGGCAGGTTGATAAGAAGTCTAGGGGTCCCCAAGGAGAGAGGGGTCTGGAATTCTCAATGAGGAGGAAAGGACAAACTTTTTTCCTTCTCTACATTCCTTAGGATTATATAACAACAATGTATTATGCCTGAGGACAGTCTCTGGATTAAACCTTCTGGCTAATTCTGTAAATTATGGGAGTAGACCTGCTCTTTACAAGGATTATATAACAACAATGTATTATGCCTGAGGACAGTCTCTGGATTAAACCTTATGGCTAATTCTGTAAATTATGGGAGTAGACCTGCTCTTTACAAGGATTATATAACAACAATGTATTCTGCATGAGGACAGTCTCTGGATTAAACCTTCTGGCTAATTCTGTTGTCTTAAAATGTAAATTATGGTAGTAGGTCTGGTGAGGTCTTTATAATCTCCAGACATTCTTTGGATTCATTGGAGAGTATATAACTTCATTGCTAATACTAACAAGCATCTACTCTTTCTACCCCCTTCTGATGCCTATGTCAGAAGCTTTCTCTATCTCCTTTATACTTTAATAAAACTTTATTACACAAAAGCTCTGAGTGATCAAGCCTCATCTCTGGCCCCAGATTGAATTCTTCTCCTCCAGGGGCCAAGAATCCCGGCGTCATGATTCAACAACAACCTTTCATCACTTTCCCAACAAAGGTCCATCTAGTCAAGGCTATGGTTTTTCCAGTGGTCATGTATGGATGTCAGAGTTGGACTGTGAAGAAAGATGAGCACTGAAGAATTGATGCTTTTGAACTGTGGTGTTGGAGAAGACTCTTGAGAGTCCCTTGGACTGCAAGGAGATCCAACCAGTCCACCCTAAAGGAGATCAGTTCTGGGTGTTCATTGGAAGGACTGATGCTAAAACTGAAACTCCAATACTTTGGCCACCTCATGCGAAGAGCTGACTCATTGGAAAAGACTCTGATGCTGGGAGGGATTAGGGGCAGGAGAAGAAGGGGATGACAGAGGATGAGATGGCTGGAGGGCATCACTGACTCGATGGACATGAGTTTGAGTGAATTCCGGGAGTTGGTGATGGACAAGGAGGCCTGGTGTGCTGCAATTCATGGAATCGCAAAGAGTCGGAGACAACTGAGCAACTGAACTGAACTGAACGGATGTTAGCAATTTGATCTCTGGTTCCTCTGCCTTTTCTAAATCCAGCTTGAACATTTGGAAGTTCACAGTTCATGTACTGTTGAAGCCTGGTTTGGGGAATTTTGAGCACCACTTTGCTAGTGTGTGAGATGAGTGCAATTGTGCAGTAGTTTGAACATTCTTTGAGATTGCCTTGCTCTGGGATTGGAATGAAAACTGATCTTTCCCAGTCCTGTGGCCACTGGTGAGTTTCCCAGATTTGCTGGCATATTGAGTGCAGCACTTTCACAGCATCAGCTTTTAGGATTTGAAATAGCTCAACTGGAATTCCATCACCTCCCCTAGCTTTGTTCATAGTGACGCTTCCTAAGGCCCACTTGACTTCACATTGCAGGATGTCTGGCTCTAGGTGAGTGATCACACCATCGTGATTATCTGGGTCATGAAGAGCTTTTTTGTATAGTTCTTCTTGTCACCTCTTCCTAATATCTTCTGCTTCTGTTATGTCCATGCCATTTCTGTCCTTTATTGTGCCCATCTTTGCATGAAATGTTCTCTTGGTATCTCTAATTTTCTTGAAGACATTTCTGATCTTTCCCTTCTATTGTTTTCCTCTATTACTTTGCATTGATCACTGAAGAAGGCTTTCTTATCTCTCCTTGCTATTCTTTGGAACCCTGCATTCAAATGGGTGTATCTTTCCTTTTTTCCTTTGCCTTTAGCTTCTCTCCTTTTCTCAGCTATTTGTAAGGCTTCCTCAGACAACCATTTTGCCTTTTTGCATTTTTTTCTCTTGAGGATGGTCTTGATCACTGCCTCCTGTACAATGTCATGAACCTCCATCCACAGTTCCTCAGGCACTCTATCAGAACTAATCTCTTGAATCCATTTGTCACTCCCACTGTAAAATTGTAAGGGATTTGACCTGAGTGATCTAGTGGTTTTCCCTACTTTCTTCAATTTAAGTCTAAATTTGGCAATAAGGAATTCATGATCTGAGCCACAGTCAGCTCCCAGTCTTGTTTTTGATGAGTTTATAGAAATTTTCCATCTTTGGCTGCAAAGAATATAATCAGTCTGATTTCAGTATTGACCATCAGGTGATGTTCATATGTAGTCTTCTCTTGTGTTGTTGGAGAGGGTGCTTGAATGACCAGTGTGTTTTCTTGACACAACTCTATTAGTCTTTGCCCTGCTTCATCTTGTACTCCATGGGAAAATTTGCCTGTTACTCCAAGTATCTCTTGACTTCCTACTATTGCATTCCAGTCCTTAGTGATGAAAAGGACATCTTCTTTGGGTGTTAGTTTTAGAAGGTCTTGTAGATCTTCATAGAACCATTCAACTTCAGGTTCTTCAGCATTACTGATTGGGGTATAGACGTAGGTTACTGTGATAATGAATGGCTTGCCTTGGAAATGAACAGAGATCATTCAGTCATTCTAGAGACTGCATCCAAGTACTGCATTTTGGACTCTTTTGTTGACTGTGATGGCTACTCATTTTCTTCTAAGGCATTCTTGCCGACAGTAGTAAATATAATAGTCATCTGAGTTAAATTCACCCATTCCAGTCCATTTTAGTTCGCTGATTCCTAAAATGCCAACATTCACTCTTGCTATCTCCTGTTTGACCACTTCCAATTTGCCTTGATTCATGGACCTGACATTCCAGGTTCCTGTGCAATACTACTCTTTACAGCATTGGGCTTTGCTTCCATCACCAGTCACATCCGCAACTGGGTTTTTTTTTTGCTTAAGGCTCTGTCTATTCATTCTTTCTGAAGTTATTTCTCCGCTGATCTCCAGTAGCAAGATATGTCTATTCTTTAACAATGCTGCAGAATAACTCATTATGGGACATTCCATAATTTATTCCATGATACCTATTGTCAGTTCCATAGGCTGATTTGTTTTCTATAGCAAATCAGGCTGTCATAAATGCTTCTATGTATAAATCTTTGCAATTTGTATTTTAGTTTTGTAGGATTCTTAGGAGTAAAATCTTGCTATAGAATTGTATATTGAATATCTTGATAGATAATACCAAGTTTTTTACAAGAGTTAGATTCTGTCGTTGATTGTTGTTGTTCAGTCACTCAGTAGTGTCTAACTCTTTGCGACTCCATGGATTACAGCATGCTGGGCTACCCTATCCTTCACTATCTCCTGGTGTTTGCTCAAACTCATTTTCGTTGACTTGGTGATGCTATCCAACCATCTCATCCTCTGTCATCCCCTTATCCTTCTTCCTTCAATCTTTCCCAGCATCAGGTCTTTTCCAATGAATTGGCTGATCACATCAGGTGGCCAGAGTATTGGAGTTTCAGCTTCAGCATCAATCCTTCCAATGAATGTTCAGGACT
This sequence comes from Ovis aries, assembly GCF_016772045.2. NCBI lineage: Eukaryota > Metazoa > Chordata > Mammalia > Artiodactyla > Bovidae > Ovis > Ovis aries. The sequence continues at coordinate 211,079,913 of NC_056055.1, read as the reverse complement.
GATTTCCTTTAGGATTGACAGGTTGGATCTCCTTGCAGTCCAAGGGACTCTCAAGAGTTTTCTCCAACACCGCTGTTCAAAAGCATCAACTTTTTGGCATTTAGCTTTCTTTATAGTCTAGCTCTCACATCCATACTCACTACTGGAAAAACCATAGCTTTGACTAGATGGACCTTTGTCAGCAAGGTAATGTCTCTGCTTTTCTAACATGCTATCTAAGTGGGTCAGTTTTTCTTCCAAGGAGCAAGGTCTTTTAATTTCATGGCTGCAGTCACCATCTGCAGTGATTTTGGAACTGAAAAAAATAAAGTCTGTCACTATTTCCATTGTTTCTTATCTATTTGCTGTGAAGTGATGGGAGCTATGATCTTCATGTATTAAATGTTGAGTTTTAAGCCAGCTTTTCAGTCTCCTCTTTCACTTTCAGTAAGAGGCTCTTTATTTCTCCTTTGCTTTATGCCATAAGGGTGGTGTTATCTTTGTATCAGAGGTTATTGATATTTATCCTGGCAATCTTGATTCCAGCTTGTGCTTCATCTAGCTGGCACTTCACATGATGTACTCTGCATATAAGTTAAATAAGCAAGGTGAGAATATACAGCCTTGAGGTACTCCTTTCCCAATTTGGAATCAGTCTGTTGTTCATGTCCGGCTCTAACTGTTGCTTCTTGACCTGCATACAGATTTCTCAGGAGGCAGGTCAGGTGATCTGGTATTCCCATCTCTTGAATTTTCCAGTTTGTTGTGATCTACACAGTCAATGGTTTTGGCATAATTAATAAAGCAGAAGTAAATGTTTTTCTGGTATTCTTTTGCTTTTTTGATGTTCCAACAAATGTTGGCAATTTGATCTATGATTCCTCTGCCTTTTCTAAATCCAGCTTGAACATCTGGAATTTCACGGTTCATGTACTATTGAAGCCTGGCTTGGAGAAGTTTGAGCGTTACTTTGCTAGCATGTGAGATGAGTGCAATTGTGTGGTTTTTGAACATTCTTGGCATTGCCTCTTTTGGGGACTGGGATGAAAAGTGATATTTTAGAATGGTCTGGCCACAGTTGAGTTTTCCAGATTTGCTGGCATATTGCATGCAGCACTTTCACGACATCATCTTTTAGGATTTGAAATAACTCAGGTGGAATTCCATCACCTCCACTAGTTTTGTTTGTAGTGATGCTTCCTAAGGCCCACTTGACTTTCCAGGATATCTGACTCTGGGTGAGTGATCACACCATCGTGGTTATCTGGGTCATGAAAATCTTTTTTGTGTAGCTCTTCTGTGTATTCTTGTCACCTCTTCTTAATATCTTCTGCTTCTGTTATGTCCATACTATTTCTATCCTTTATTGTGCTCATCTTTGCATGAAATGTTCTCTTGGTATCTCTAATTTTCTTGAAGACATCTCTGATCTTTCCCTTCTATTGTTTTCCTCTATTTCTTTGCATTGATCACTGAAGAAGCCTTTCTTATCTCATCTTGCTATTCTTTGGAACTCTGTATTCACATGAGAATATCTGCCTTTTTGTACTTTGCCTTTTGCTTCTCTTCTTTTCTCAGCTATTTGTAAGGCTTCCTCAGACAACCATTTTGCTTTTTTGCATTTTTTCTCTTGGGGATGGTGTTGATCACTGCCTCTTGTACAATGTCACAAACCTCTGTCCATAGTTCCTCAGGCACTCTTATCAGATCGAATCCCTTGAGTCTATTGTCACTTCCACTGTGCAAACATAAGGGATTTGATTTAGATCAGACCTGAATGGTCTGGTGGTTTTCCCTACTTTCTTCAGTTTAAGTCTGGATTTGGCAATAAGGAATTCAAGATCTGAGCCATAGTCAGCTTCCAGTCCTGTTTTTGCTTGCTGTATAGATCTTTTCCATCTTTGGCTGCAAAGAATATAATCAATCTGATTTCAGTATTGACCGTCTGGTAATGTCCATCTGAAGAGTCTTCTCTTATGTTTTTGGAAGAGGGTGTTTGCTATGACCAGTGCATTCTCTTGGCTAAATTCTGTTAGCCTTTATCCTGCTTCATCTTGTCCTCCAAGGCCAAACTTGCCTGTTACTCCAGGTATCTCTTGACTTCCTACTTTGCATTCCAGTCCCTTGTGATGAAAAATACACCTTCTTTGAGTGTTAGTTCTAGAAGGTCTTGTAGATATATATAGAAACATTCCACTTCAGCTTCTTCAACATTATTGTTTGGGGCATAGACTTGGATTAGTGTGATATTGAATGACTTACCTTAGAAATGAACAGAGATCATTCTGTCATTTTTGAGAGTGCACCTAAGTAGTGCATTTAGGACTCTTTGTTGACTATGAGGGCTACTTCATTTCATCTAAAAGATTTTTGCCCACAGTGTAGATACAATGGTCATCTGAAATAAATTCACCATTCCGGTCCATTTTAGTTGGCTGAATCCTAAAATGTCAGTGTTCGCTCGTGCCATCTGTTTGACCACTTCCAGTTTACCTTGATTCATGGACCTCACATTCCAGGTTCGTATGCAATAATGTTTTTTACAGCATCAGACTTTACTTCCATTACCAGTCACATCCACGACTGTGTGTTGTTTTCACTTCAGCTCCATCTATTCATTCTTTCTGGGGTCATTTTCCACTGATCTCCAGTAGCATGTTGGGCACCTACTGACCTGGGAAGTTCATCTTTCAGTGTCCTATCTTTTGCCTTTTCATACTGTTCATGGGGTTCTTAAGGCAAGAATTAAACCATTGAAGTGGTTTGCCATTCCCTTCTCCAGTGGACCACTTTTTGTCAGAACTCTCCACCACGACCCTCAGTCTTGGGTGGCCCTACATGGCATAGTTGATAAGTAAGTGTTAGTCACTCAGTCGTGCCCAACTCTCCGTGACCCCATGGACTGCAGCCCACCAGCCTCCTCTGTCCATGAGATTTTCCAGGCAAGGATACTGAAGTGGGTTGCCATTTCCTTCTCCAGGGGATCTTCCCAACCCAGGGATTGAACTCGGGTCTCCTGCACTGCAGGCATAGTTCATAGTTTCATTGAATTAGACAAGACTGTGGTCCATGTGTGCAGTGATTTTGGGGCCCAAGAAAAGAAAGTTTGTCAGTGTTTCCATTGTTTCCCCATCTATTTGCCATGAAGCAATGGGTCCAGACGTCATGATCTTGATTTTTTGAATGCTGAGTTTTAAGCCAGATTTTTCACTCTCCTTTTTCACCTTTATCAAGAGGCTCTTTAGTTCTTCTCTGCTTTCTGCCATAAGGGTAGTGTTATCTGCATATCTGAGGTTATTGATATTTTTCCCAGCAATCTTTATTCCAACTTGAGCTTTGTCCAGCCTGGCATTTCACATGATGTACTCTGCATAGAAGTTATAAGCAAGGTGACAATATGCAGCCTTAACCTACTCCTATCCCAATTTTGAACCAGTCCATTGTTTCATGTCTGGTTCTAAGAATTGGTTCTTGACCTGCATACAGGCATTTGTTGATATCCCACCCAAATTATGCATGATTCTCCACACTTTCACATATGCCAGTTATTATTATTAAATTTCTTTTAGTTTTCTACATTTAAACTTTTATTATTTGGAATTTATATCATGTATAGTGTGAGGTGGGCTTCCTGGGTGGCACTAGTGGTAAAGAACCTTCCTGACAATGCAGGAAGTACAACAGACATGGGTTCAACCCCTGTTTCGAGAAGATACCCTGGAGGAGAAAATGGCAACCACTCCACCACTCCATTCTTGCCTGGAGAATCCCATAGTCAGAGGAGCCTGGTGGGATACAGTCCATGGGGTCACAAAACAGCTGGGCACGACTAAAGCGACAGCACACAAGCACTTAGTGTGAGGTAGGACTCAAACATATCTTTTTTCTAAAATGAATATCAAGACCCAGAATAATTTATGCATTGAGTATCCTTTCCTTTCAAATTGTGATGCTGGAGAGGGCTCTTGAGAGTCCCTTGAGCAGCAAGGATGTCAAATCAGTCAGTCCTAAAGGAAAGCAACCCTGAATATTCATTTGAAGGACTGATGCTAAAGCTTAAGCTCCAATACGTTGGCTACCCGATGTGAAGAGCTGACTCAATGGAAAAGACTCTGATGCTGGGAAAACATATATAAAAAGGAAATTATAGGCAGAATGATGAATGATTTGGTTAAGCAATTCTGAAACGTCAATGAAGGAATCATTCTCCCTTAAAATATTCCTAGCTGCAAACGGGAAGTCATGAAATTCCCTAATTAATTTTCTCAGAATATAGATTGCAGCCTCAAGAGGGATCAGGAGGCACACCACTCTATCCAGAGTAACTCTTAAAAATAGGATTCCACCCAAGTTGGAGAAGGGGCAAAATGTTCCCTCTTTTCACCCGTGCTGCCAATCATTTTATTAGTAAAGACTTACACTGTGGCAATATTCCATTTAGTGGCATTGACAAAAAGTGTTCTATTCAGAATATGGAAAGAGTGTTTCTCATCCCTTGGAGAGAGCCATGAGCCCAATTTAAGATCACCATCCCTCTGAGAACTCAGACAACCTCCTAATACAGAAAATATAGAAATTTCATATTTGTAATCTATTGTGAAATCATACTATTGGAAAAAATAGAACTTTATATACATGTGAAAAAATCTGCAGAATATAGGAATGCTAACGAAAAGAAAATCTTCCATAAGGAAATCCATCAAATAATTAACAGTGAATACCTCTGGGGATAATACTGAGATGAGGAAAAAATGGTGAAGATTTCACTAGAGACTTTCATTTTTTACTAATTTACTTATTTACAAGTTTCTGCTGGTTTTTTTTAACAATGAGAAAGAATGCATGCAACCTCTAATGTAGCTAAAATATTGACTGATACTTCTATATCATTTAATATATCAGGATGTTAGCTGGGTCATTCCTGCCCAAGGAAATCTAGATAGGAGTGCCATAAAACTTCAATTCCATGGCCTAAGGAATCCCTAATCTCTGGATTCCAGGAATTTACTCTTTCATGGGCCTTTGTACTTCCTCCATCCTCATTTGCTGTGCGATTGTAGCAGATGAGCTTACACATATACCTTAAGAATCCTAGTTGTTGTTCAGTTGCTAAGTCATGTCTGACTCTTTTGAGACACCATGGACTGTAGCCTGCTAGGCTCCTCTGTCTCCATACTCCTCTTCAGTATTCTTTCCCAGGCAAGAATACTGAAGTGGATTGCCATTTCCTTCTCCAGGATCTTCCCCACTCAGGGAAGAACCTGCTCTGCTACTCTCCTGCATTGGCAGGAGGACTCTACCACTGAGCCACCAGGGAAGCCCTAACAATCCATTTTGCTGTTCTTGTTTAATCCTTAGGTTCTGTCTTAAAGATCCATATGACAGCTACAAGGGCAATATAGACCTTATGAAGACTCTATGGGGAGTGAGGGAAGACTCGACAGCATGCAACCTAAAAATGCTTATTTACTGTTCTGTTTTCCAAAGATGCTTTTCCCTGCTCTCATACTCCAATGACCCTGTCTCCTTTCTCCTTCCACACCGCTCTGAGTCTCCTTGAGTTCTCTGTCTCCCTTCCAAATTTTCAATTCCTGTCCTTCCATTTGCCTTAGTTATTTAACTCCTACTGCCAATTTTTGCACATAAACATTTCAAGGTGCTCTGAAGAACAGAGCAATGATTTTAGACAGAAGTTATCGTTATGAGTGCCAGTTACTATCTGTCATGTTATACCTTCCTCCCTTGAAAGAAAAACAATATTTATAATTCTTAAATGCTTCTGATTCATGCCTTGTTGCCTTTCCTTATGCTTGGAGTCTTCTTGACTAGTGCTTTCTACCTAACACGGGGAGTATCTTTCACCTTCTTCTTCAAGGTTCTTATTCACCACTTATTCCCTCCTTCAGGCTGTAATTCAGCTGTTTCAGGAAAGGGCTTTGCTTCTCATTATTTCTGCATCTGGGCTGAGTCATCCTTGCATGAACACTACTTCCTCAGTTGCTTCCAGTTCTAAGGATACAGTTCAATTTTGTTCTGTGGTGAATGCTGAAGTCATCTTCCTATCTCCTCATCCCAAATTATCTCCATGTACTATGATAATTTATGGAGACACTCAGGGCTCTCAGACTCAGTGTGCCTCCCTAAAATATTCTGCAGCAAATTGCTTCTGCAGTGTCTTACCACAACCAAACCAGATTTTTGAGACTGAGTTCAATAGCACCTACTTGTATGGCTCATTGGAATCAACTTTGATTTGAAAATATATGCAGAGGACTCTTCACATAAACATCACCTACAATTGCACCAAATGTTAATCAATACTGTAATATATATATATATACATATATATATATATAAATCATTGGAATATGCAGTGGGATGAAGTGATGGAGAATTAATTATTGACAGTTGTATGTAATCTCCTGGATGAATCTCATGGTAGAAATACTGAGTGGGAGACAACTTATATATGAATACTGATAGTTGAATTTACATAAAGTTGTAAATATTTTGTATACATTTACTATATCAATATATAAGAAAATAATAACAAAACACTCATGCTGTATTAGTCTAATTCTGAGATTGATTTTAGTTTTTTAAACATGTTGCTTGGAATATTTTGAGGGACTAAGGTTCACTTTTTCTCAGAGGTAACTAAAGCTACAGGATTGAGAAATGTACTAGATACAGGAGCAAGAAACCATTTTTCCTCCCATTTCTGGTGAAATAATCTGTGTTTCTGTAATTTTAGAAAGTGAAACTGTTTTGCTAGCTAAATTATGCTAGTTGCAGACCTGTACAACAGATTAACGAAGTACCTTGACCTTGAGAAATCCCTAAGAGTTTAGGCACCTGTAGGTGGGAACACTGAATGAAGCCGGGAAAGAATAGGATGAATGGCATGAGATAACCTCAGGTAGCATTTCATCCTGGAGACCTCTGTGAAGCAGGAAGAAGGTTTTTACAACGTCTTCCTCAGTTTTCTAGGTCAGTCTAACCCGATAATTAAGAGCAGGTGTTTGAGGAGAAACTGGCAACTACTGAAAGAAACTGAAAACAAAGCTACACAATCTTAAAACAAGTTCCTGGATATTCTCTCAGGAGAGACACCTTTGTACTAACATGTGCTCTCACAATTGCCCCAGCAGCTTCAACCACTAGCAGAGAAGTGCTGCTCCCCAGAAATGACTTGCTCCTTTACTCCCTGTCCATTCACCAAAGCAAGTCCAGTGGCAATACCTAAAGCTGTAAGAGGATGCGTTCACGTGTACTAGGTCACTTCAGTTGTATCTGACTCTTTGTGACCCCCTGGACCGTAGTCCACCAGCTCCTCTGTCCATGGGATTCTCCAGGCAAGAATACTGGAATAGGTTGCCATTTCCTTCTCCAGGGGATCTTCCCCACCTAGGGATCGAAATAGCATCTCTTATGTCTCTTGTATAGGAAGCCCTGTAAGATGGTGGGGAGATTCAGTTCTCAGATGTAAATGTTTCTAAAGAAAAATAGGAAAAAAAAAAACTAGTCAATTTTTAGGAAAACACTAACTATAACCCAGAAACTATTGAGAAATCTCTTGTCAAATCTGTTTGCCTTCATTTACTCACTGGAAGAGATACAATTAATGCAAACTGACTGGAAAAAAGAAAACACTCATTATATGACCATTGGTCATACAGCTTCCAGGGATGACCATGCACAGCCTATAGCAAAACTGAATTTTTGCCATTTTAAGAACTTCCTCTTAAGGAAAAGCTAACGCCCCAGATATCAATTCAGCAGACTCTACATAGATCACACGCGGCTCGGGTTAAAAGAAAATAAGGAAGATAGGTTAGAAAAGAGAAGAATGTGTGGGAAATGGCAGAATATTATTTAATACAGAAACAAGAGGTTAATTTTGAATCATCTTGCCAAACTGCTTCTCCACCTTTTCTGTAGTTTGGCATGTTGATCAGTTTTTCAAAATCAAACCATTTTCAATTTCATAAATGAAAATTGTGGTTCTCAAATTGTGACAAAAATTAGGGAAACATTTAGCTTGAAGGGATTTTAGATTCTCTTTTACACTTCTCTCTATCTTTGAGAAATCCACCTTAGATCAGACTCAGTCAGATATAGTCTGAGGTTGCATTTAGTATAATGTTTGTTTTTGCTAGCTGTTTCTTTCCCTTCAGCCCTTTAATGCCCTTGGTTATAAATAAGGTGAAATGTCCTTCCTCTAAATCAGTGATTCTCAAAGACCTGTATGCTTAAGATCCAAGTGGAGTGGTTGTTAAAAAAAAAATCCTTATTACTGGATGATATCTCTAAAGATACTGATTCAGAAAATCTCAGATGGGGTTCAGCAATTTCCATTTTAAACCAGAGCTTCTGTTGGTTCTATTTTCAGAATCTGAATACCACCCTATGAGACTCTCTGTTATAAAGTCTTCGGCATGGATCGATTGATTCAATAATTTTTTCAACACCTGTTGTGAGTACCCAGGAGACTGGCTGGGTACCATCCATGGTGGCATTCCAAGAAAGCTGTGTGTTTTTTACAGCACTGATTCTATATGGCATCATTGATATTTGCTATCCTCTGATCTCTGTCAAACTAGTAGTGAGTGCCATCACTAATGAGACACTAATATAGTCCCTATGTGGAGACATTAGCTCTGACTTCAAGGTGCCTAGTTGTTTAGGGGAGTAAAGCCAGGCAGACCAGGTACAAAGCAGAAATAGATGCAAGAGGGTGGCGTTTGGCTGGGTCTTAAAGAAAGTGAATGTTAGTCACTCAGTCATGTTGGACTGTTTGCAACCCATGGACTGTTGCCCACCATGCTCCTCTGTCCATGGAATTCTCCAGGTGAGAGTAGTGTAGTGGGTAGCCATTCCCGTCTTCAGGGGATCCTCCCTGACCCAGGGATAAAACCCAAGTTTCCTGCATTGCAGACAGATTCTTTACCATCTGAGCCATCAGGGAAGATGGCTTGGAGGAAGAGTAGCATTTTAACAGGCCTTGGATTGAATACATCTTAATTAGTGGGGACAGTATGGACCCAGGCTTAGGTAGAGAGATGTACAATTGTGTGCTATGTGAAGAGAGAGATAGTGATCCAGGTTGACTAGGATTTAGTGATGTGTTGATTTTCTCAATGATTTATTGCAGTCTAGAAATTTTAACAGAGAAGGCAATGGCACCCCACTCCAGTACTCTTGCCTGGAAAATCCCATGGACGGAGGAGCCTGATAGGCTGCAGTCCATGGGATGCAAAGAGTTGGATACGACTGAATTACTTCACTTTCACTTTTCACTTTCATGCATTGGAGAAGGAAATGGCAACCCACTCCAGTGTTCTTGCCTGGAGAATCCCAGGAACGGGGGAGCCTGGTGAGCTGCTGTCTATGGGGTCGCACAGAATTAGAAATGACTGAAGCAGCAGCAGCAGAAATTTTAAAGTGAATAATTTTGTGCATGTGGGGGAGGAGGGTAAGGTGAAGGAGAGGGGAAAATAGTTGACATTATTTTTTTCTGATAGTAATCACAATAAACTCTGTAAAATTTAATCATATTTAATTCTCAGATTAATCCTTTAGTGAAAGGACAAGGAAGTGAAATTATGTAAAAGCAGACAGCAGGAGGGGGGGAGGAGCAGGGAGAGAAGCAGAATGGAATGAGGCTAGATAGCTGCAGTGTGCTGTGAAGAACATTATCCCATTGCTGGGGTTGCTGTGATTGTGTCTGATTAAGGCTGGCATAAAAAAGCTACTTATGAGCTGGCAACTGTACAGAGGAAGGCAAAAGAAACAGACCTGATTTTAAAACACAGTCAGTTCAAAAAGCTCCCAAGAAATGACTCAAGTAAGTGTAATATGTGATTTGCCTAAAAATAGTGTATATAAACATCATTGCTCCTGGTGATAATAGGTCAAATTCTGTTCAAGAGCAATACTTTGCTCCTAATTAGAGTGACTCTTAGAGAAATAAATATCAGTTTGCCTGAGGAATTTATTCCATTTCGTACGTGTTTACTCCATTGGATGCCCCATCTCTAATAAGAAATTCAATTATGACACATCACTTTCATTTTTGACACTATTTTTAAAGGATTTATGAAATCACAAAATGAATTACTTTTCCTTTTGCCAAGAATAGGCTGCACTGCAGTAGGTTCTAGAGAAATCTACTCACAATGCTTTGATCAGAAAAAAGTTTTCCCCAAATTGAGATAATGAGCTTTAAGAAATGGAAAATAGATTTGGGTTGCTGTCCTTTGTGTAAGACGATATATCTGAATGGACATAACATAATCTTACATATTCAAATTATTAATGTAATTAATCATTAATGGTTCTGTGCCATGTCATCAAATTGGAATCCAGAATAAGTTAAGTTTGTTTTTAAAGTCTATTAATTTTCTAGCATTTTTCCAATTTAAGAATTATAGTAAGCAAAATCCCAACTTTTGAGATTTTCTAAAAATTTTTACATTTGGTAGAATACATTATTCTCTACTCAAAAAAGAAAAAAAAAAGATTTTTCAAAGCATTTAAATTGTGATTTAACAACAAAAATCAGTTTTCATGTAATTTCTAGGAATCTATTTACTTCATAAAGCAAGGCAATCTTTAATATGATAGCAGATAGGAAGGGAGAAATGGGAATGTCAGATTATGGGTATATATAATAGCACAAGGTTGCAGGGATGTGCGAACAGCATTTATACTAAACAGATAATGTGGGTAGACTGAAATGCTCTAGCAATGGGGATGTGCCCATTTTGAACAACTTGTTCAGAGAATTAGAAAGAGTACCAGAGCAATCTGTCTACATTGAAAAAATTGCTTGGCTTGGAACCAGTCACCCAACTTGTCTGCACCTCACTTTATTCATCTGCATTATTATTAATAATGGAGTTGGACCAGATGCTCATTATTGGAAACTTAAAAAATGAAGAATACTGGATTATACCAAGACTACTGAAGCAGAAATAGTATTTAACATAAGCTATGGATTCTTCCTATGTGCATCAAGTTTAAAAAGCACTATCTTAGATGGTTTTTACATTACCCTAAGTTGTACTTTTCTTTGTGTATCTCCTTCTTCCCTACAAATTCTCTCTTTGGCAAAGCAGGCAACAGGCTTTAGCAAAAGGTCAATGTTTTCCTGAGTTTGGGAGTCAGACAAACTTGGGGTTCTTGGCTCACAGTTAGTTACTTTGTGGAACTCTGGATAACTGACTCCACTTTACTTAATCACAGTTTTCTTATCTTAGTAATGCATATTAATGCATTCATCACATGTTTTCTGTGTTAATTAATGTTTGTTGAGTCTCTGACACATATTTGAGGCTTAATAACTGGTAGCTTTAATTATTGCTATGATTCCAATCATTTTTACAACCCTGAATTTCCCTGCATAATTCATGTTAGCTAAGGGATATGTCTAACTAATAATGGTTTAAAGATTAATCTCTCCATCTCTTTTTTAGGTAAAAAAAAACACAAATATATATATATATATATATATATATATATATATATATATTTAAGCGCCGAAGAATTGATGCTTTTGAACTGTGGTGTTGGAGAAGACTCTTGAGAGTCCCTTGGACTGCAAGGAGATCCAACCAGTCCATTCTGAAGGAGATCAGCCCTGGGATTTCTTTTGGAAGGAATGATGCTAAAGCTGAAACTCAGTACTTTGGCCACCTCATGCAAAGAGTTGACTCATTGGAAAAGACTCCCTCATTGGGAGGGAATGGGGGCAGGAGGAAAAGGGGATGACAGAGGATGAGATGGCTGGATGGCATCACGGACTCGATGGACGTGAGTCTGAGTGAACTTCGGGAGTTGGTGATGGACAGGGAGGCCTGGCGTGCTGCAGTTCATGGGGTCGCAAAGAGTTGGACACAACTGAGTGACTGAACTGAACTGATCTGATATGTATGTTTATTTATTTTTTCTGTGCTGGGTCTTCAATGCCGCCTGGGCTTTTCTCTAGTTGCGGACAGCAGGGGCTACTCTCTAGTTGCAGTGCACCGGCTTTTCACTGTGGTGGCGTTCTCTTGTTGCAGAACACAGGCCTTAGGGCACAAAGGCTTCAGTAGTCGTGGCGCGTGGGCTCAGTAGTTGTGGCTCCCAGGCTCAGGCTCTATGATTGTGGCACACAGACTTACTTGCTCCACGGTGTGTGGGATTTTCCTGGATCAGGGATTAAACCTGCATCTCTCGCATTGGTAGGCGGATGTTTTTACCACTGAGCCACCAGGGAAGTCCTCCATCTCTTTCTATGCTTTCCTTTCAAAAGGAGAGTCTAAAAGACTATTGGTCATGGAAGGATATTGTCCAAATGGCCTTCAGGTCACCTCTCTTCTTAGTTGTTTCTGGACTGTTACTGGAGTCTGATAAGCATCCACACCCTGTCATTCACTCTAGAATTATAGGGAAGAGTGATGATTCACTCTTGTGATCCAGCACTTGTCTCTGTGGCAGATCCTAGACTCACTTCCTCTGTTGCTAGTGAGGAAATAAAAAGTTTCCTGTCCCAGAAAGAGAGCTGATCTCTGAGTTAAAGCTTCAAAAATATCTTCCATCAGGTATTATTACGTTGCAGATGAACTGAAAGAAAAGTACAAATATCCTCAGCATTTGCCACATACACTGCTGTTTTTGGAAGAAATTGACCCATCCTGGTCCTTCCCCATCTTAGCAGCCATTGCTACCAAGGGGGGAGTAACCAGTCACTGCGCTATGATGGTGGTTTAGTCGCTAAGTCGTCTCTGACTCTCGTGACCCCATGGACTGTAGCCCACCAGGCTCCTCTGTCCATGGGATTTTTCAGGCAAGAGTACTGGAGTAGGTTGCCATTTCCTCCTCCAGGGGATCTTCCCAACCCAGAAACTGAAACTGTGTCTGTGCATCACAGGCAGATTCTTTACCACTGGGCCACCAGGGAAGCCCTAGGCACTGAACTGGTCATATCCAATTTTATCTTGACTGTTGCCTGACCCCAAAGTAGGCTGGTTCCTAACTATTGGCATTTTGCATCAAGAAAACAAATGAAAGCCCATATAGCATTATCTCCAAATTAGTTGAAGTCATAAATTGAAACAGCATTACTTTGATGAATCTGAGATTTTCAAGTTAATTAAAAAATTTTAAGTACATTTTAAAATATTTTATAAAGAAAATAATTATCTAGAGTTCTAGTGTTCAGTATCTTCCCAGTTGCCAATGAATAAAACAATATGACTCCTCATGTCTCTCTGTCTTATTATGTATATATATATTATTATTTAATATCACAAATATTATTCAGTAGCCTTTTGCAACTGTTGAAAATACTGATTTGTAAATTTCTACAAATTGCGATATAAAAGGAAGCAATAAAATGGACTATCATTGTTCATGGGAAACAACATTTAATAACTTAAGAATCAAAAACATGGTATCTGAGAAGAATATTGGCACATTACTTAGTCTTTTCAATTACTTAAGGGCTGAAACTGCTCAAATATCTCCCATACTCTTTTTCCAACATAGCATGGTAAAACCTCTAAATTTTGATAATATTTGCCTGTATGTTTTTCTTTTGATAGCATAGAGCAGAGATGTTGAGAAGCTTTATTTTCCTCAGCTTGAAAGGTGTTTATCGAAAGGGAGGACATCCAGGTTATAGGCTGTCTGCCCCAAGAACACATCCTTGTGTTCTTCAGTATACTTATTAGTTTGCAAGAGCATGGAGAAGGGAATGGCAATCCACTCCAGTATTCTTGTCTAGAGAATCCCATGGACAGAGTACCCTGTGGGCTACAGTCCATGGAGTCGCAAAGAGTGGGACACAACTGAGGGACTTAGCACACATGATACGCAGAGCTCTCTGAATAGAGTGGCTCAGTGGAGAGGGCCCTCTTGCTTGAGTATAAGGACAGTAAGTTTCTGATCCCACCAAGATAGTTGGCTAAAACTGCCTAATAGAACTAGAGCACATTGAATGATATCCAAGCCACCCCAAGCTAACTCTTCCCTTTGGAAAATGGTGGTTTGAGTGGACAGAATTTCTGTCTTGAGAATTCTCAAACACATTTTCTGTGTATTTATGAAGACTCATCTCTATCATGAAATTTGGATAGCTGAACCCTAGTTGATGTGTTGCATAAAGTGATTACTGCTCCTACCCCAGGCACCTTCATCCTTGCAATAAACATATACAATTATGGATAATCTGGGATTTTTATTTCTTGAGATCCTGGGTGGTCTAAATAGCACGTCTAATATACATCTTTTATAAATAACTTCAATTTCGTACTGTTATCTTGCACAAGCTATTATTATCCCAGAGCTTCAATGATCTATTAGTATAAAATGAGGAAAATTATATCTATCTCTCAGGGATGCTTCCAGGATTAAATATGTTAATATGCTTAGAAGGTGCTCAGTTAATTAAATATGAATATAAGTCAAAAAGTACAAGACTAAAACCCAGAAATGCTTTTGCCATTAACATGTTTACATTTCATGGTAAGGCTGTTGAGACATTATTTCCTTCTTGCCATAGTGTTGCTGTTGTTTTTGTCATCAAATAACTCTGAGAGTCGTTTGTTATGGGTAATTATCACACTCATATGAAGAGCCACTGGTTCCCTACACTGATAAAGTTTAAAGAAAGAGACAATAGGAAGCTGGTTGTTGAGTCAGGCTTCTATCTGAGGACTGCCAAGTTGGGATAAGCCTGCAGACCTTCCACGGTTCAAACAGAGGAAATGAGCTTTTAGTTAGGAGCCTGAGGGCTTGAGGAAAATGTTATTTGCTACATTTCTGAGGTGTATTGCATAGAAAACAACGGAAACATTTATTGCTTCCAGCTGCTGCGTACTCCAGTTTTGTTTGTACTTGACCAGTCCATTGGTGGATGCTGTTGCTCCTACCCAAACTCTCACACCTGGATTTCCTTAGAACTACTCTTGTACTGTCACTTTTGAGGTGTGCTAGAATTATTTTGTAATATAAGTATGGTTCAGAGTTTCTTTGCCGAGTTGATGTCTAATATCGAATATTGGATAGCAATGGAGAATGCAGGATAAAAAGCATTTAAATACATGCATTTAAATATGGTTTTCTAGTTGTTTAAATGTCTTGTAGTTCATCTATTTTCTAAAAGGATTTGGGGTAACGATTTGGATACACACCCAAAATAAACCTTGAAATAAAATTTTTAATTTTAGAGCTGCATGAAAAGAGACTGACTGCTACATCAGAAATTTAGGATTAGAAAGCTACTCTTACTGCATTTAAAATTTATATCTGAATCCCAGGATGTAAGAGCATAAAGTGTTCACATAAATAGCTATCACACTCCTTATGTGGGGAAATAAAATGTCTAAATTCATATGAACATACAAAACTACTAAATATGTATTCTGTCCCCCAGTATTATATAATACAAGGATTATATGTAAATACATTCTGAGTCTAGGATTAAGATCTGTTGAATAATCATGTAAGATAATGTTGGCACTGCATTCCCAACCCCTAATCCATTAGTACATTTCTGTGCTTTCCTTCCCTGTCTACTTCCCCAAACACATTTCACTCCTTGGCTTTCAGAATGTTTTCAATGGCCAGACCTAAGGCTCTCTTTCAGCCCACTGCCCTAGGCCTAGTTTATGTGGCCCAGCACTCCCCTATGGGAATATTAAATTTCAGTTCCCTCATCCCTGCTAGGGACAGCTCTGCAGAGTACCCCATACTTCAGGGTTCCCTTGCAGGATCAGTTGGGGAGCACTTCCTGAATATTTGTGCATAGAATCTCTTTTCCTCTTTGTAAGATCAGCTTCGGGGAAATTCAGTCTAGCACAATAATTGATGAACTCTAAAAAACCCTCAAGTCTTTTCTCTTGGAGCTGAGGCAGGACAGTAAAGTTCAGGAATACCTCAATTCAATTCGTTTCCCAGAGTTGAGGAACCCAATCTTCCAGTGTTAAAAAGAAAATATGTTTAGAAATTTTAAGGAATATAGCAAGCTCATTTGTAATTTTTTAAGTCTGAAGATAGGATAGTTTTATGTTTCACTTCATCCCAGGAGAAACATGACAGAGCAAAGAGCTAATTAGGAGAAATGGATATGATAATAGTGATTCTGCATCAGAAGAGACTGTCTCTTAGAACTGTCAACCTTTTAATAGATAATTAATGGGATGTTTTAAAGAAGATCCTGATCCTGGATTCTACCTAGGAAAACAATAAAGTCTATAAACTGTAGGCAAATCACGTGAACTGACCCAGCAAGCATTTTTTTTTTAACCAAAGCTTTGTTGTTTAGTTGCTAAGTTGTCCAACTGTTTGAGACGCCATGGACTGCAGCAAGCCAGGCTTCACTGTCTTCCTCCATCTCTTGGAGTTTGCTCAAACGCTTACTATTGAGTTGGTGATGCCATCCAACCATCTCAAATTTCTGTGTATCTCCTCATTCTCCTCCTGCCTTCAATCTTTCCCAGCATCATGGTCTTTTCCAATGAGGTGGCTCAGAGGCAAAAGGATCTCCAACTCTGCTGTTTTATTGGCCTCAGAATCTGTCATCAAGCATCATTATATCCAATATAGTTTTCTTTGGTGCATTATTTATAGTTAAAATATTTCTGAATATGTATATTTATATGATTCATAAAATGTCTCACATTTCTGCTATAATTGGCGTGGTTCCCACCTCCCATTTCCACAGAGAACCACTAACATCAATATTTAATGTATTCTTCTAAAGTTTCTTTGTGTAAGTATAAGCAGATACAAATAAGATTTCTCATCCTTTCCAGTGCCCTGATGCCCAGGTATAGAACAGTTCATCTGGGTTGCAACTTATGAGTAAATTTTGCTGAGACTGTAGAGAGGACTCTTCCAAGAGTACTGATCAAGATGCTGAGAATTCTCTAGACCTCAATTTCTTTTTCCTGAGTAGTTCCTCTTGCAGGAGAAACAGCAGGGGAGTATTTGTATTCACACCTTATGCATTTCCTAGAGGACAGACATTGGATGTTAGCTTCCCATTTAACTTCTGATGGCAATGAATTAAGATGGACCTTGTGGATGAGCATGTCGACACTGACCTATTCAATTCCACATGTCAGTTTTCACTGTGTATTGGACTGGCCAAAAATTTCACTGAGGACATCTTATAGAAAAAAACCTGAATGAAATTTTTAGCCAACTCTATATTTTGTGGCATCAGTTATTAAGATCTGAATGTAGTCTGCATATTCACCAAACATTTTTTTTTCCTAAACAAAAAGGAGAGAGGCAAATTAATATGATGTGGAAACAGAAGTCTCTCATGCATAGTCCCCTTAGGCTTTGTCTTTGTACCCTACATAGAATGGAGAATTAAAGATTAATTTTTAAAGACAGCAAGATTCGTTTTACTCTCCCTCAAAAGTAATTTTTATGTTTTAACTAGGAATTGTTAAGTTATAAAAGTTCAGTTCAGTTCAGTCACTCCGTCCAGTTTGACTCTTTGTGACCCCATGGACTGCAGCACACCAGGCTTCCCTGTCCATCACCAACTCCCAGAGCTTACTCAAACTCATGTCCATCGAGTTGGTGATGCCATCCAACCATCTCATCCTCTGTCATGCTCTTCTCCTCCCTCCTTCAATCTTTCCCAGCATCAGGGTCTTTCAAAGGGGTTAGTTCCTCGCATCAGGAGGCCAAAGTATTGGAGTTTCAGCTTCAACATCCGTCCTTTCAATGAATATTCAGGACTGATTTCCTTTAGGATAGACTGGATATCCTTCCTGTCCAAGATACTCTCAAGAGTCTTCTCCAACACCACAGTTCAAAAGCATCAATTCTTTGGTGCTCAGTTTTCTTTATAGTCCAGCTCTTACATCCATACATGACTACTTGAAAAACCATAGCATTGACTAGACAGACCTTTGTTGGCAAAGTAATGTTTTTGCTTTTTAATATGCTGTTTAGGTTGATCATAGCTTTTCTTCAAAGGAGCAAGTGCCATTTAATTTCATGGCTGCAGTCACCATCTGCAGTGATTTTGGAGCTCCCCCAAAATAAAGTCTCTCACTGTTTCCACTGTTTCCCTATATATTTGCCATGAAGTGATGGGACTGGATGCCATGATCTTCATTTTTTGAATGTTGAGTTTTAAGCCAACTTTTTCACTCTCCTCTTTCATTTTCACCAAGAGACTGTTTAGTTCTTCACTTTCTGCCGTAAGGGTGGTGTCATCTGCATATCTGAGGTTACTGATATTTCTCCCAGAAATCTTGATTACAGCTTGTGCTTCATCCAGCCTGTCATTTAGCATGATGTACTCTGTATAAAAGTTAAATAAGCAGGGTGACAATATATAGCCTTGACGTACTCCTTTCCCGATTTGGAACCAGTCTGTTATTCCACATCCAGTTCCAACTGTTGCTTCTTGAACTGCATAAGATTTCTCAGGAGGCAGGTCAGGTAGTCTGGTATTCCCATCTCTTTCAGAATTTTCCACAGTTTATTGTGATCCACACAGTCAAGGGCTTTGGCGTAGTCAATAAGGCAGAAGTAGATGTTTTTCTAGAACCCTCTTGCTTTTACTATGATCTAACTAACCTCAGATATGCAGATGACGCCACCCTTATGGCAGAAACTGAAGAGGAACTAAAAAGCCTCTTGATGAAAGTGAAAGAGGACAGTAAAAAAGTTGGCTTAAAGCTCAACATTCAGAAAACGAAGATCATGGCATCTGGTCCCATTATTTCATGGGAAATAGATGGGAAACAGTGGAAACAGTGTCAGACTTTATTTTGGGGGACTCCAAAATCACTGCAGATGGTGACTACAGCCATGAAATTAAAAGATGCTTACTCCTTGGAAGAAAAGTTATGACCAACCTAGACAGTATATTCAAAAGCAGAGACATTACTTTGCCGACTAAGGTCCGTCTAGTAAAAGTCCGTCCATGGTTTTTCCTGTGGTCATGTATGGATGTGAGAGTTGCACTGTGAAGAAGGCTGAGCACTGAAGAATTGATGCTTTTGAACTGTGGTATTGGAGAAGACTCTTGAGAGTCCCTTGGACTGCAAGGAGATCCAACCAGTCCATTCTAAAGGAGATCAACCCTGGGATTTCTTTGGAAGGAATGATGCTAAAGCTGAAACTCCAATACTTTGGCGACCTCATGCGAAGAGTTGACTCATTGGAAAAGACTCTGATGCTGGGAGGGATTTGGGACAGGAGGAGAAGGAGACAACAGAGGATGAGATGGCTGGATGGCATCACCAACATGATGGACGTGAGTCTGAGTGAACTCCGGGAGTTGATGATGGACAGGGAGGCCTGGTGTGCTGCGATTCATGGGGTCGCAAAGAGTTGGACACGACTGAGCGACTGAACTGAACTGAACTGAACGGATGTTAGCAATTTGATCTCTGGTTCCTCTGCCTTTTCTAAGTCCAGATTGAACATTTGGAATTTCACAGTTCATGTACTGTTGAAGCCTGGTTCGGAGAATTTTGAGCATCACTTTGTAGTGCGTGTGAGATGAGTGCAATTGTTCAGTAGTTTGAACATTCTTTGGCATTGTCTTTCTTTGGGATTGGAATGAATACAGACCTTTTCCAGTCCTGTGGCCACCACTGAGTTTTCCAGATTTGCTGGTATATTGAGTGCAGCAGTTTCACAGCATCATCTTTTAGGATTTGAAGTAGCTCAGCTGAAATTCCATCACCTCCACTAGCTTTGTTTGTAGTAATACTTGATAAGGCCCGCTTGACTTCACACTCCAGGATGTCTGACTCTAGGTGAGTGATCACACCATCGTGATTACCTGGGTCATGAAGATCTTTTCTGTATAGTTCTTCTGTGTATTCTTGTCACCTCTTCTTAGTATCTTCTGCTTCTGTTAGGTTCATACCATTTCTGTTCTTTATTGTGCCCATCTTTGCATGAAAATTTCCCTGGTATTTTTATCTTGAAGAAATCTCTAGTCTTTCCCATTCTATTGTTTTCCTCTATTTCTTTGCATTGATCACTGAGGAAGGCTTTCTTATCTCTCCTTGCTGTAAAAGTAATGTATAAGTATTTTATCATTGTTAAAAAATCAATTACTCATGAAAACTAATAAGTTAAAACGTGGTGACTCTTCCAGCTGCTATAGATTTTATCCCCAGAGGGAACCACGTCAATCAGTTTTGTCTTTACCCTTCCAGACACTTTTCCTGTACATTTGTACATTCGTGCCGCTATGGGCATCATAGCTTTAATGTGCTATTGTCATGAACGGAGTCACACTCTACAAAATGATTTCCCTATCTTTACCACATAGAGATAAAATTAGAATTTTTCAATATCATAATATATACATCTGAACCTAGTATTCTGGTCTTTGGCAAATTGCTTAACATCTCTTCATCTTAGATTTATTTTTTTATCTATGTGGTGACCATCATAATGAAACATACCATACTGGGTTATTTCAAGGATTGCTTGAGGTAATGCTTGTGAAATGCCTATAGCCCCTTCACCTCTTCAAAAGTTTACTGGATATTTGTACTTCTCATCTTATAAATTGCTTATTCATGTCCTGATTTTATCTTTTTACATGTATATTTTTCTTATTGACCTATATACTATTGACCTACACATTTTATATTGTTAGTTAATTAGCTTTATGTGCATCACATGTATGCAACCTTTTGTTTTCACAGCTTGATTATTTTCTTTTGACTTTATTTATGGTGTTTGAATTTTTGCCTATGGGCAAAAATGTTATTTTATTTAAGATGTATATATGTGGCACTGCTGCTGCTGCTAAGTCTCTTCAGTAGTGTCCGACTCTGTGCGACCCCACAGATGGCAGCCCACCAGGCTCCCCCATCCCTGGGATTCTTCAGACAAGAATACTGGAGTGGGTTGCCATTTCCTTCTCCAATGCATGAAAGTGAAATCGCTCAGTTGTGTCTGCACAGTTATATATAAAACATCCCTCATAAATTTGTATTCTATCAAGTAGATAGGAAATTTACAAATAGATATAATGTATCATGTCAGTGTCTTGGAAATGCCAGGTAATTTAAGGGCAAAGTAGAAAAGGATAGAGAGAGAAGGAAAGGAGAGAAAGCTGCTTTAAAGTGGTGATATTTGAATGAAGATCATAACAAGTGAAAGAGCACTCCATGGAAATGCCTGTTAATAGTTCCAGGCATCTTTAAAATAAACTAAAATAGAACTACTGTATCATCCAGCAATTCCACTACTGGGAATATACCCAGAGAAAACCATAGTTGAAAAAGACACATGTACCCCAGCATTCAGATGTGCTCCAACACTAAGTTGTGTCTGCCTCTTTCAACCGCATGGACTTCCTCTGTCCATGTGATTTCCCAGGCAAGAATACTGGAGTGGGTTGCCATTTCCTCCCTCTTGGAATCTTCCCAGGGGTCAAATCTGAATCTTCTTTGTTTCCTGTATCGGAAGGCAGTTCTTTACCACTGAGTTACCACGAAAGCCCTTGTAGCAGCCCTGTTTACAGTCACCAGGACATGGAAGCAACCTGAATGTCCATCAGCAAAGGAATGGATAAAGAAGATGTGGTGCGTACATACAATGGACTATTGCTGCTAAGTCGCTTCAATCGTGTCCGACTCTGTGCGACCCCATAGACGGCAGCCCACCAGGCTCCGCCGTCCCTGGGATTCTCCAGGCAAGAACACTGGAGTGGGTTGCCATTTCCTTCTCCAGTGCATGAAAGTGAAAAGTGAAAGTGAGGTCGCTCAGTTGTGTCCAACTCTTTGCAACCCCATGGGTTTCAGCCTACCAGGCTGCTCCATCCATGGGATTTTCCAGGCAAGAGTACTGGAGTGGGGTGCCATCGCCTTCTCCAACAATGGACTATTACTCAGCCATAAGAGGAATGAAACTAGGTCATTAGTAGAGATTTGAATGGACTAAGAGATTGTCATACAGAGTGAAATAAGTCAGAAAGAGAAAAACAAACATCATATATTAACACACATATGTGGAATCTAGAAATAGTATAGATGATCTTATTTGCAAAGTAGAAATAGAGACACAGATATAGAGAACAAATGTGTGGATTCCATGGGGGTGGAGGGAAATATGAGAAATTGGAAGATTGGGATTAATACATATATACTATTGATACTATTGCCAGAAGAAATATCAATAATTTGATATTAATAATATCAAGATTGCTGGGAGAAATATCAATAACATCAGATATGCAAAAGACATCACCCTTATGGTAGAAAGTGAAGAAAAACTAAAGAGCCTCTTCATGAATGTGAAAGAGGGGAGTGAAAAGCCTGGCTTAAAACTCAGCATTCAAAAAGAAGATCATGGCATACAGTCCCATCATTTCATGGCAAGTAGATGGGGAAACAATGGAAACAGTGACAGACTTTACTTTCTTGCGCTCCAAAATCACTGCAGACAATGACTGCAGCCACAAAATTAAAAAACGTTTGTTCCTTGGAAGAAAAGCTATGACCAACCTAGACAGCATATTAAAAAGCAGAGACATCACTTCGTCAATAAAGGTCCATCTATTGAAAGCTATGGTTTTTCCAGTAGTCATGTATGGATGTAAGATTTGGATTATAAAGAAAGCTGAGTGCTGAAGCATTGATGCTTTTGAATTGTGGTGTTGGATAAGACTCTTGAGAGTCCCTTGGACTGTAAGGAGATCCAACCAGTCCATCCTAAAAGAAATCAGTCCTGAATATTAATTGGAAGTCCTGATGTTAAAACTGAAATGCCAATACTTTGGACACCTGGTGAGGAGAACTGACTCATTGGGAAAGACCCTGATGCTGGGAAAGACTGAAGGCAGGAGGAGAAGGGGATGACAGAGGATGAGATGGTTGGATGGCATCACTGACTTGATGGACATGAGTTTGAACAAGCTCTGGGATTTGGTGATGGAGAGGGAAGCCTGGCATGCTGCAGTCCATGGTGTCGCAGAGTCAGACACAACTGAGCGACTGAACTAACTGACTGATTGACACTGTGTAAAATAGACAACTAAAGAGAACATCCTGAATAGCACAAGGAACTCTACTTAATGCACTGTGATAACCTAAATGGGAAGGAAATCGAAAAAAGAGTGGATATATGTATATGTATGGCTGATTCATTTTGCTGTACAGTGGAAACTAACAGAACATTGTAAAGCAACTATACTCTAATAAAAATTAATTTTAAAAGAGTTCCAGACAGATGGGACAGCAAATGCAAATCCTCACTCAGGCACAGGTTTGATATGTTCTGGAACCAGAAAGGGCCACTGTGACTTGAAGAGTGAGCAAATGGGAATAAGCAACAGATGGAATTGAATAGATTGATCAGATTACATATGGTCCAAAAGGCTGTAGAAAGACTTGTGGTTTTTTCCCTATATGTTAAGAAAAATTATTGGAAGATTTTCAGCAGGGAAATGACTTGGTATGTTTTTAGGAGTTACTACCCTCACTACCCAATCATCTGAGTGTGAGATATAGTGACCTGGACTAAGGTAGTAGGAAGGAAATTGGTAAGAAGTAGTTGTATTTGGCTAGTTTGAAAGTAGAATTTTGTTATGAAATGATGGGAAAGAGAGAAAAGGGAGACTCACAGATGATGTCAAAGGTTTTAGCTTGAGCAACTGATGACAGTATTATTTACTGAAATATCAAAGAAAAAGTGAAGAATAGATTTATAGAAGGGGATCAAGTTGTGTTTGACATATTATTTGTGAAATAACTATGAGATATCCAAGTAGAGATATCAAGTAGACAATTAATTATGGAAGTCAGAAGAGGAGGACAGAGCAGGGCATATAAATGTGAAAATCACTAGTGTATGGATGGTATTTAAAGTCATGTTACTGTATGAGTTTAATGACAGTGAGGAGATAAAGACCTAGAGAACTCCGACATTTAGAGATCAGAAGGAGGTGGTAAATGCAACAAAGTTGAGCAAAATTAGCTCACAAAATAGGAAGAAAATCAGGATCATATTGTGTCCTGCAAACCAACTGTGCCAACTATTTCTACTGCGTTTAATACTCCTGAGAAGTTGAGTGATAGGAGGACTGAAATGAAACAGTGGGTTTAGGATTATGGAGCACTTGTGGGTTTAGCAGTAGGATTTTGAATGGAGAAGCACAAGGAACAATAGCCAGATTAAATAAGATATGACACATCATCATTTCTCTTTAGAGCATCTTCATTTTGAATATAATGGCAAAGTTCTCCTCTCTGCAAAGATTCTATAAAATCATGATAAAGGATGTTATAATGGAGCTATTTTAGACCCAGTTTTGGCTGAGGCAATATAATGACAGGTGCACAACCCACAGTGAGACATGAGATGTAAAAAGGGTTGTATCAGAATATTGGTTTCCATCATTGGTTGGTTACTTACCTCTAATAGATCTTGGGTAGGCTAAGAAAATAGATAAGAAATTCAAATAGAATTTTTGAAAAGGGTGTTGGTGTTCTATTGTTTTTCCAAACTGCAAAAAGCAAAGTGCTTTTCCTTTTTTTTTTTTTTTTTTTCGGGCAAATAAAGGGGATGCAAGAAACGAACTTGGAGAGCTTAATATTGGGTTGGCCAGAAAGTTCGTTTTTTTCTGTTAAAATGGTATGGAAAAGTCCAAATGCACTTTTTGGCCAACTCAATACATTCCCTTCCTATAGCCATTTGATTCGTGCTTGAGAAAACTCCAAGGGCAAGTCCTAGGCTGCCTTTCTGGGGCTAATAAAAGGGAGGTTGTTGTAGCTTCAGAATTGTGCTATACTCAGAAGTTCAGCAGGGCAAAGCTGTGTGTTTCTCCTATGCCCAAAAGAGGTCATGTCAGAAGAAAGAGTGTGAGCTTGTCTTTGTGTGAGCTTGTCTTTGTTCTTGCCTAAGTCTTGTATCAGTTAGACTTTGCTGTGTAAGAAACCAATCAAAAATTTAATGGTTTAACACAGCAAATGTCTGTCATTTTAATGCATCAACCACATGACTATTCTGGGGTCAGCTGGCAGGTTGCCTGGGGCTGGATTGCCTAGAATACCTTCATTCCTGTGTCTGGTCATTGGTGTTTGCTGGCGTGATGATAGGGACGTCTCTCATCATTAGTAGGCCAGCCAGCACCGTTTATGTGGTAGTGGTCACAGGGAGGACTGAAAGTTTCAAAGAATAAGTCTTCCTTATGCCCCTCAACTACTTGAAAAATTTTTCTTATAGGTGTTGTATGTTAATAGCAAATTTTACTCCTGTTATTTATATTTTTGTTAATATTACTATCAACAATAACATAATAGTGAAGTTAACATTTCAGTTCAGTTCAGTTCATTTCAGTCACTCAGTCGTGTCCGACTCCTTGCGACCCCATGAATCACAGCACGCCAGGCCTCCCTGTCCATCACCAACTCCCGAAGTTCACTCAGACTCACCTCCATCGAGTTCATGATGCCATCGAGCCATCTCATCCTCTGTCGTCCCCTTCTCCTCCTGTCCCAAATCCCTCCCAGCATCAGAGTCTTTTCCAATGAGTCAACTCTTCGCATGAGGTGGCCAAAGTACTGGAGTTTCAGCTTTAGTATCATTCCTTCCAAAGAAATCCCAGGGTTGATCTCCTTCAGAATGGACTGGTTGGATCTCCTTGCAGTCCAAGGGACTCTCAAGAGTCTTCTCCAACACCACAGTTCAAAAGCATCAATTCTTGGGCGCTCAGCCTTCTTCACAGTCCAACTCTCACATCCATACATGACCACAGGAAAAACCATAGCCTTGACTAGACGGACCTTAGTCAGCAAAGTAATGTCTCTGCTTTTGAATATGCTATCTAGGTTGGTCATAACTTTTCTTCCAAGGAGTAAGCGTCTTTTAATTTCATGGCTGCGGTCACCATCTGCAGTGATTTTGCAGCCCTCCAAAATAAAGTCGGACACTGTTTCTACTGTTTCCCCATCTATTTCCCATGAATTGATGGGACCAGATGCCATGATCTTCGTTTTCTGAATGTTGAGCTTTAAGCCAACTTTTTCACTCTCCTCTTTTACTTTCATAAAGAGGCTTTTTAGCTCCTCTTCACTTTCTGCCATAAGGGTGGTGTCATCTGTGTATCTGAGGTTATTGATATTTCTCCCAGCAATCTTGATTCCAGCTTGTGTTTCTTCCAGTCCAGCGTTTCTCATGATGTACTCTGCATATAAGTTAAATAAGCAGGGTGACAATATACAGCCTTGACGTACTCCTTTTCCTATTTGGAACCAGTCTGTTGTTGCATGTCCAGTTCTAACTGTTGCTTCCTGACCTGCATACAGATTTCTCAAGAGGCAGGTCAGGTGGTCTGGTATTCCCATCTCTCTCAGAATTTTCCACAGTTTCTTGTGATCCACACAGTCAAAGGCTTTGGCATAGTCAATAAAGCAAGAAATTTATCTTGAAAATAGTATTTAGAAATGTCATGGATAATCATAGAAAAATAAAATGCATCAATTAATTTTCAGTTTATGATACCTATCTGTAAGACCTGCTCAGTCATTTTTTTAATTTGGATTCTCTGTTTTAGATCTCCCTTTGTGCTGAGCTCACAGAGATGAGGTTGTTCCTGACTATTTTGTTTCTATCTAATCCCATTTACAATTTTTGCAGTTTTATTTTAATGGTCTGTAATTTGATGCATAAATGCTATTGACAGGTAGTTAATGTGGTTTGCTCTAATTGATGATTATGAAATTTCTTTATTTTGCTCAGTTCATGATCGTTGGATTGAACTCAAGCTTATAAGTCCCTACTTAACATTCTTATTTTAATAATATGTGCTAATTTATTTCAGTTGTGTCGAACTCTTTGTGACCCTATGGACTGTAGCCCATCAGGCTCCTGTCAATGGGATTCTCCAGGCAAGTATATCAGAGTGGATTGCCATGCTCTCTTCCAGGGGCTCTTCCCAACCCAGGTATCGAACCCACATCTCTTTTATCTCCTGCATTGGCTGTCAGGTTCTTTACCACTAGCGCCACCTGGGAAGCCGTTATTTTAATAATAGATTGTTCCAAACTTGGTGAAAGTTTGGTAGTTCACACCGTTTCATAATTCAGACAAAACTTCAGATACAGTTATATTTAATTAATGAATTATTTTTATAAACTAAATCATTTATCAAATTATAAATGTATTCAATTATTAACCAAATGTCCAAATTATAAAGATTAATCTTGCAAAACTTCCAAGAGAATAAATTTTTCTAGTATTTTGGAAGTTATATTTTATTTGCAAATAGATATGTAAATAACTACACTCTGCCCTTGCCCTAAAAATATTTTCTTCTTTGAAAGCGAATCTTGGCATCAAAGATTTTGCTAAAAACCATATAAAATATTGAATAGTTCATATATTAGAGTAAGTGGCACATATCAAAGTTTTTATCCTCCCTGCCACAAGCATCACACAAATATTACTACCATGCTAGTTACAAATCAATATGATCTAGCTAATCAGTTATATAACCACACTCAACAGTGTGCTAAGCATTTCTGTGCATTATGTAATTTGATTCTCACAATGTTATGTGAAGCAAGTATCCTTATTTTCCTTACAGATGAAAGAATTGAGGCTCATAGAGGTAATGTGACTTCTCAAGGTTACACAGCTACTAAGTGGCAGAAGTAGAATTTAGACCCAGGTCAGTTTGTTGCCAAAGAGCATACACTTCGTCAGCTTTGCTCTTATGTTTAATATTCCCTTCCTAGGAAACAACCTGAGTGAATAAAAGGATATTAGCTTAATAAGGAAGAAATATATTTACAAAAAGCAATTTAACATTATTTAAGTATGTGAATTGGGGTTTCTACTAGATCAGCTAGGTCTTTTGGGAAGGGTAAAGTAAGGAAGTTTCACTATTAACATTTTTGTATTATAATATTGGGGATTGAATGGTTTTAGAACTTGAAGTGCATCCCAATGTTCTAAAAATGTTGATTTTCTCTAAAAATAAAAATAGTGATCTAAACAGTTTGCAGAGTTTTCAATGTAACTACAGTATGCAAATATATGATATATAAATATATCTATCTGGTGGCTCAGATGGTGGCTCATCTGCTTACAATGCAGGAGACCCGGATTGGATCCCCGTGTCGGGAATATCCTTTGGCAAAGGAAATGGCAACCCACTCCAGTACTCTTGCCTGGAAAATCTCATGGAGGGAGGAACCTGGTAGGCTACAGTCCATGAGATCACAGAGTTGGATACGACTTAGTGACTTCACTTTCACTTTTCATCATATATCAAAATAGATGATTATCAAATATTTGATAAAAATGTGAAAACTCTGCCATGAAAGTCTTAAATGATACTCAAATCTCCAGGAGAGGAAATGGTAGCACTGGCATTCAGTGACCCCCACAGTCCACAGCCAGTACATGGGGTAAGGGGAGTTTTTCCTCCCAAGGCTGTCTTATGAGAGGCACTGAATTCTGCTGTCTGGGTCACTGGTGCCCTCTGCAGGACAAATGTATGCTCTACAGTCCTAAAGTGTTTGCTACGGAAGCCTTGAGGCAAACTGCCTCCTCTAGTGGCTTTCTTTGGCTGTTCTTGAATAGCTATTAGCCAAGGAGATGCCAATGACATGTCTCAGCCTTCAGCAGGCTACCCTGGGCTGTTTGCATGGCAGTGGACATAGGGTGAATTGGAAATGTCAAAGAACGTGTTTTCCTAATGCCCTTCGGTTGTTTTTTAACTTTTTTCTGCATATAGGTGTTATGTAACTGTAATGCAACACTCATATAACAACTTTTTACATTGTTCAGTTAATTCAGGATGATTATTTCTTAAAGGGGGAGTAGAGAAACAGACTTGGTGATGGCGAGAGTAGATTTTTCTTTAAAATTTAAAGTCTTTGAGAGGCTGTTTCATCTTGCAAAGAACGCTCTCTGTAATGAGGACACAGCAGTCAGAACCTCACTTTCTCCTTCACTGCCTCACAACTTTCAACGTATTATTGAACATCTCTGAGCCTCGGAGTTCTTATCTGTGCAACGAAGTTAATATATTCCTAATTGGTTTATTGTAAGACAAATATTTTATGTAAAGCACATGGTGTACAGGACCTCTGAAAGAATTATCACTCTATCAATTAAGTCTTACAATTTTATGTGAGAACAGAGCAAGCTAGGGTGAGTATGGAACTGCTGAGGGTTGTGGAAGAAAGCAGGCATCGTGGACAAAGGCTCTACATAGTCTTCAACGAAAATATGTCTCAGTAAATACATTTTGTATAAAAAATTGAAAAACAGACACGATATAAACACGTTTCAAGCATAATAAAAAAAGCCATGTAAGGTCAATGTTATGCATATTTTTTTCTTAATTAGAAACCTAAGCTTGCAGTCTTTGCTCAGGGTCAAACTTAAGCTGTTGGTTAGATTTATTTACAACCTTTTTCTTGACAGTTTTCGGACATGGACTAATTTGCAACTCCCTGACTCTTGGTAAAGAGACAAGCTCTAGTTTTGTCCTCTTCTCTATGTATGGAGAATAACAGCATCCTAATGCCACTAAGAGCCTTCCTAGGTGGCTTAGTGGCAAAGAATCTACCTGTCAGCGCAGGAGACGCGAGACATGCATTCGATCCCTAGGTCGGGAAGATCTCCTGGAGAAGGAAATATCAGCCCACTCCAACATTCTTCACTGGGAAATACCATGGACAGAGGAGCCTCTCAGGCTACAGTCCATGGGCTCGCAAAGAGTCAAACATGACTGAGCGACTAAACAACAAATTCCGCTAAGGTTTTTGTTTTGTTTTTTAGGCTAAATAAGAAATTCATGTAAAAACACCTAAGACTTATCATGCTGGACATGGTTATAAGTTCTTCACATATAACAACTTGACTCTCACAACAATCTTTAAACAAAGGGACTATTTTCCTCATTTTTCAAAAGAGGAAAGCAAGGTAGAAAACATTTCAATAAATTGCCAAAGTTGACACAGTTTATAAGTGTTGGACCCAAATCCATCTTGGGAAATCTGGTTCTAGTTATCTATGTGCTTTATCGTATATTCAATCTCGGCATGTTTTTATAAAGTGATATTTAAATTAAGGCATTGTTATAAGGATTGATACTAATCAGGTCATTATTTCTCAGCTAGGGCATTTACACTCAGCTAAACTGTGGAAAATTCTGAGAGAGATGGGAATACCAGACCACCTGACCTGCCTCTTGAGAAATCTGTATGCAGGTCAGGAAGCAACAGTTAGAACTGGACATGCAAC
Organism: Ovis aries; assembly: GCF_016772045.2. Classification (NCBI taxonomy): domain Eukaryota; kingdom Metazoa; phylum Chordata; class Mammalia; order Artiodactyla; family Bovidae; genus Ovis; species Ovis aries. The sequence continues at coordinate 211,049,688 of NC_056055.1, read as the reverse complement.
AACAGACTGGTTCCAAATAGGAAAAGGAGTACGTCAAGGCTGCATATTGTCACCCTGCTTATTTAACTTATATGCAGAGTACATCATGAGAAACCCTGGGCTGGAAGAAGCACAAGCTGGAATCAAGATTGCTGGGAGAAATATCAATAACCTCAGATATGCAGATGACGCCACCCTTATGGCAGAAAGTGAAGGGAACTAAAAAGCCTCTTGATGAAAGTAAAAGAGGAGAGTGATAAAGTTGGCTTAAAGCGCAACATTCAGAAAACGATCATGGCATCCGGTCCCATCACTTCATTGGAAATAGATGGGGAAACAGTGGAAACAGTGTCAGACTTTATTTTTTTGGGCTCCAAAATCCCTGCAGATGGTGACTGCAGCCATGAAATGAAAAGACGCTTACTCCTTGGAAGAAAAGTTATGACCAACCTAGACAGTATATTCAAAAGCAGAGACATTACTTTGCCGACTAAGTTCCGTCTAGTCAAGGCTGTGGTTTTTCCTGTGGTCATGTATGGATGTGAGAGTTGGACTGTGAAGAAGGCTGAGCGCCGAAGAATTGATGCTTTTGAACTGTGGTGTTGGAGAAGACTTGAGAGTCCCTTGCACTGCAAGGAGATCCAACCAGTCCATTCTGAAGGAGATCAACCCTGGGATTTCTTTGGAAGGAATGAAGCTAAAGCTGAAACTCCAGTACTTTGGCCACCTCATGCGAAGAGTTGACTCACTGGAAAAGACTCTGATGCTGGGAGGGATTGGGGGCAGGAGGAGAAGGGGACGACAGAGGATGAGATGGCTGGATGGCATCATGGACTCGATGGACGCGAGTCTGAGTGAACTCTGGGAGTTGGTGATGCATAGGGAGGCCTGGAGTGCTGTGATTCATGGGATCGCAAAGAGTTGGACATGACTGAGCGACTGAACTGAACTGAAACTGAGTTAAATGAACAGCATGGGCCCATTTGAATGATCAAAATTAAACATTATTCTTAGAGGTCTGGATACCATAATTTTGGCACCATTTATACTGTAATGGGATATGATATTTCTCTTCTGTTAAACAGGTTTGGGTTTCTTCAGTTGCTTAAATTTTTCTGTAACTTTATGCCACAAATGTGTACTCTTACTTATAGCATAGTACCTTAGGGTATGATGTTTAGGTCAGGTTATGATATTTAGATATTCGATTAAAATGTTTTTGTTTTTTTGAAAGTAAACTTAGATTAAATGTCTTTCTACAGTACTCAAAAAACAGGATCTGTGTATATATTTGGAATTATTAAATAATTTAATTATCTTAGTCTATTTGTGCTGCTATAACAAAATACCATAGACTGGGTGGCTTATAAACAGAAATTTATTTCTCACAGTTTTGGAGGCTGAGAAATCCTAGATTTACCATCATTTTAATGGGATTTCAGATGGGAGGAGTGATAAACAAATAAAATGGTTATTAAATCATAGCAGAAGCCACATAATGCTTAAGCAAGAGACGATGTAGGAAGAAACTTTAAAAGAAAGAAAATGCCTATTGTCATCAGACCAAGGGACTTTAGGACTAGAAGTCTTTATTTTACAAATCAGTGTTTATGAAGCAAGGTAAAATAAATTAATTTTCTAAAATTATGTAATTGTTAGTATCAGTCTAGAATGAGTGACAATTCTAGCTGGAGTGATTTTTTACTTCTTATCTGATAACATCTGATTTTAAGGGTATATAATGACAAGTTTTGCTTAGGACTTCCCTGGTGGCTCAGAGGTTAAAGCGTCTGCCTCCAATGCGGGAGACCCGGGTTCGATCCCTGGGTTGGGAAGATCCCCTGGAGAAGGAAATGACAATCCACTCCAGTACTCTTTCCTGGAGAATTCCATGGATGGAGAAGCCTGGTAGATTACAGTCCATGGGGTCGCAAAGAGTCAGACACGACTGAGCGACTTCACCTCACCTTCACCTTGCTTAGGACTTGGTGCACCTGGCACCCTTAGCTACTTCAAGTCAATAAAGGCTTAATAAGGTATTTTATTTTTAGTTGCCCTGACTCTTACCCTGTACTTGCTGTACTTTAAGCTTTTCATCCTCTTCAGTGACAGAGCAGACAAGAGCTTGGAGGCTTTTTACTAAGCAAATTTCAAAATATCAGACCAAGCTTATAAAAGTGCAATTTTTCTTTTCCAACCAGAGAGTCTTATCTGGAAAAAATAGTTATCTTTTAAACTCTTTTTATGAATAATTTATTTTGCAATATTTTATTTTATCATATTACAGCTCAGTTTTAGCTAGAGCTAGTGGTAACTCTGAGCTTCCCAGGTGGTGCTAGTAGTAAAGAACCTGTCTGCCAGTGCAGGAGACATAAGAGATGTGGGTTCAATCCATGGGTCAGGAAGATCCCCTGGAGGAGGGCATGGCAACCCCACTCCAATATTCACGCGTGGAGAATTCCAAGGACAGAAGAGCCAGGCAGGCTGCAGTCCATAGGGTCGTAGAGTTGGACACAACTGAAGCAACTTTATGTGCGTGCAATAAGAACTCTAGGTTGCTGTTTTTATTTTTCAAAACTTGAAATGTGAATTTGAACTATTTTACCCAAAAGAAAATAAAATATAATTTACAAATACAAAATCATAACTTTTTATTTCTGACAAGAGGTAACAAGGGCACTTATTTCTGAAGTATTTCTGTACGTTTGGACATTTTTTTCAGCTGTAGAATTACAGAGGGCATTACAGAGTGTCTTACTTCACTAATGCACCTGAGGCTATATGACAATGAGTGTTTTGTTAGTCTGCCAACACTATGCGCTTTAGGTTTTGAGGAATGAAGTAAAAATGGCAAGCCAAGACTAAAACTCCTTGTCAGTTCATACTTCATAAGGAAATTAAAATTCTAAATCTGTAATAATTTTTCTCTAACACTATGACCTATAAAGTTTTATTGAGGTTGTATTTTCAGATTTAATGCTTTCTCATATCATAAATTCATAAGTACTCAAAGTTGGAAGAGGCCCAACTCAGCCAGTTAACCGTGGTCAGGTAAATTAAGACATTGAGCGTTTAAATGACTGTCTCAAATAGGTGCACAACCAATTACTGGCAGCCTTGATGATATTTCACAAATTTTTAATATGTTGTATTTTATTCTCATTCAGCTCAAAATATTTAAATTTTTTCTTTTAACTTCTTTGATGTCTGGTTATTTGGAAATATTATTTCTTTTCTAGACATTTGGCAATTTTGCAGATAGCTCTCCTTTGTTAATTTGTGATTCAATTCCACTTTGGTCAGAGAAAATAGTTTGCATGATTTCATTTGTTTCCAATATACTGAGAGTTTATTTAAGGCTCAGGATATAGTCTATTTTAGTAAGAATTCTGTGTACGTTTCAAGAGAGCCCATCTTTTCCTCTTGTTGGCAGTCACCCAGGGAGGGTGTTGCTGAACTTGCTGAGAAGTTGCCTGTGCTGCCTGCAGAACTTTCTGGGAAGAAGTCCATGGATGTGTCATGGAAGCTCACTGGGAGTAAGTTCAGCTGTGAGTCCCACTTGTCAGCTGGATGCTGTAGAAGCAAGAGAGGAAAAAACAAAAAGAAAAGCACAGGGGAATTAAAAGAGATGGTCCTTCCTACCCTGCTGTGTCCCTCAGGATGACTCTACTGGCAAAGCTTACCATCTAGACAGCTGGAAAGAGAAACGATTTTAAGATTCAGCTCCATAAGCCATACAATCAAGAATGGAATGGATTTGGAACTGAGAGGCAATAAGCTGGTAGCTGGCACACTGAAACCTCTTTCTAATAAAATGGATCTTATTTTCTTTTGCATTATATCAATAACAACTATCAACAACAGACTAGGAATTAAAATCTTTGGAGTGGCCACAGAATAAATAGAATCATATTTCTTGTCATTTTTGTCTTTAATTTTCATTGAAATAAAATTAAGCTGTCTTATAAATAAGTGGATTTATCAGTAGATGGTGCTGTTTGCCTTATATTTTTTTTCCAGAGAATTTAAAGTATTTTTATTTCCCTTTATTTAACAGTTATATACCTTTTAAAATTACAGAATACAACTTATATTTAAGCAATTTACAAAAATACTTAAATTTAAGTTATTTGACAAACTAGGAAGGCTTTCACTAAGCAATAACAAGTGCAAATAGGAAAAAATGCTAACAGTGAAGCTTTCAGAGAAGTACATATTCTGACAGCTGTCATTAAGTTAGTTCTTAATTTTAAGTTCTTCAGTATAAAAAGTACAGTAAAACTTAATGGATAATACTAAAAATTACTCACAACACCTTTCTTGAATTGATTTTTCAGGTGAGTGACATCAGGAAAGTGGGTGGAGCATTAAAAACAGCTTTCTCCAAAATGCATACCTAATCAAACGTGAGTTTTAGTATGAGAGATGCAGTTCCATCAGAGAAATAGCAAACAGTGTTGCCTAGGGTTTTGATTAAGTGTAAATAGTCAATTGATTGTACTAAAGACGAGAGGTGGACATATGCTAAAGGTGGGAATTGGGCATGTTTTACCACTGAACGGAAGTAAGAATGGGATTGAGAAGTCATATGTAAACTTTCATTGGCTTAGAAACTTCAGTGATAAATGCTTTATTGAATATTATTTTTCTATTTTACTCAAGATATATAGTTTCTCATATTAGGAAAAGGTATATTTTGCTCTGAGAGTGCATACCATTTATTTATTTATTTTGTTTGTTTCCCTTTTTTTTAAATTTTTATTTTTACTTTATTTTACTTTACAATACTGTATTGGTTTTGCCATACATTGACATGAATCCACCATGGGTATGCATGCATTTATATGCTAAAAGTTAACTTTGAAGATTTGACTGATAAGGTTTATTTATAGAGACCTGTGGACTCAGGTTACAATATCCTTTCTGATGTTTTTTCCTGGATACATTATTCTTTCTGACAGCATTGTCTTAGTTAATTTGGGAGAGTTTTCAGTGGAATACATTGATCGTTTGTCTTCCAATTTACAAGCACTCAATTTGTATATAAATAACCTCTATATATAAACATGCGCCTTAACAACACTTCATTTCCACTTGAGTCTGTCATTGTTGCTGTTTGCATTGTGGAACCAAACCAGTTGTGTGCTTTTTGTTCCCCTTCCTTTCTCTTCCCTTTCTTTTCATTCCTAAATATTTCTCCAGAGCAATTTAGTCCTAAAGCTTTAGACAGGGCAGAGAAATGTAGGGAGGAAAGAGAGACAGACAGACAGAGAGAGGCGGAGAGAGAGAAAGAAAGAGAGACTAAAGAATACAAGGCCATCTGCCTTGAAGGGCAACTTGGTGCAGAGCCTGAACAAAGACAAAAGGAAGCTGAACTCAGGGCCCTCAGCTAGCGGTATCTTAGGAGAGTTAGGAGAGAATCCGGGCAGGGAAGAGATCTGATGTGGGGAGTCAGCCCACTCAAGGGGAGGAAGAAATACATATGGGAGGAAGAAGGCACAGGATGGAAGTCATGATGGGCTGAGCAGGGTTACCCTGCACACCCAGTGTGGAGCATCTGAACCTGAGGACTCAGTGTGAATGGCGTCCCCACTGTGGGGCAGCATGACCTTGTGTGTCCAAGCCCAAGCAGAGTGATGAGGGCATGCACATGGCAGTGGGCGAAGGCCTGGTATGCAGAATCACAGTCTGCAAAGCATATAACTGAGCATCTGAGGTAGTCCTGTGAGGGGTGGTAGACATGAAAATGGGTCTCAGCACACTTGGATTTAAAACAGTAGACTGAACGCACTAAAAATCAAATTTGCCTACTAGGATGAAATCTTTGCTCTTATGGTTATGATACAAAGTCATCCTATGATGTTAATGACTGTCTTCAGCATTGGATTTTATGAAGTTCCACATTTTATAGTATCTCAACTTAGGAAATGTCAATGAGAAAGCAAGGGATGTTCTTGGAATAGTTGCTCTGGTCTCCTTGGTTTCTTAGAGAAACACTGACCAGCATTTTCCACCAGCGGAGTCCAGAACATCCTCATCAGGTCTGGGCATGTTCAAAAATTCCAGAATGTCCCACAGATTTCCTCCTGTCTGCCCTTCCTGGTCAGTGAGACACACAGATAGACACAGTGGCATCTGTCTATCTAACAAGATACATCAGAATACATTTAACCTTTAAATGAGCACCCTTAGCTGGTCATGGTTTTGGAATCACCTATATCCCACTGGTATTTCTCTACCACAAATATAAAAATTCAAATATATAATAGTGGTTTCAGGAGCAAATTTCATCTCTTAACTTTCTATTGAACGGTATCCGCTGCCATACCAAACTCTCAAGGAGAGTCTGATTTTTCTGAATGGGTATCCCTTATGACAGAAAACTCATCAGTCATCAGATTGCTCATTCTGTTTTCAGTTGGAATGATGGGATTTGCCGTGAAACAGAACTGTCTTCCTATACCTTTGGTTAAACAGAACTCATTCTTACTTTAACGGTTGCATGAAATGAAGCATAGCTCACATTTCCCAGAGCAGCCATTGAGACACGTGAAGCCTCAATTCCTGACCTGATACCATGTTTTCTCCACAATTACCAGCACCAGTTCCCTCCACAGCTTATTGGGTGAAATGGTTTGCTGAATCACATGATCTCATCTACCTATTTGCAATTTATTCTTAACACGTTGCAGTTTTTCTCTGTTTCTCCTGACCTACATGTGCAGAACTGAACATAATAACCCAAATAACTTCATCTCTACAATTTTGGTATCCATGTAAGTAATTTTATATTTTTGTCTATGAAAATTAGCTCTGCTTTCTATCTTTGCAATTTTTCTGTAAATCTAAAATTCTTATAACTAAAAAGTTCTATTTAAATTTCCTGAATTGATTAAAAAATTATTACTGAAATATGTAACTGCATATATTAAACACGCATGATCATATATATAAATGCACCTTCATTTTTCATAGACAAATTCTAAATACCCACTATTAAACTTACTATGGAAGTATACTAAGTTATTTGATTATGGAAGACCAGTTTCCTTATCCAGAAAATAATCATTTGAGTAAGATATTCTCTAACTTTTATAAATTCTTTTTATTCAAAACATTGGGCTTTTTTTTTTTTACACATTATTTTCAGTAAAATTTAGAAGTTAGACCAAACCATGCTATGTTCTTAACAACAGTAGTTCAATAAAATTTTCTGACAGTTTCTGTAATATTCCACAAGATGGTGCTATGTTACTATACAAATATTCAAATTTCTTATTTCATAGAGCTTGGCACTAATCATCTCTTTATTTCATCTATTCAGTTCAGTTCAGTTGCTCAGTCGTGTCCGACTCTTTGTGACCCCATGGCCTGGAACATGCAAAGCCTCCCTGTCCATCACCAACTCCCAGAGTTACCCAAACTCATGTCCATTGAGTCAGTGATGCCATCCAACCATCTTATCATCTGTTATCCCCTTCTCCTCCTGCCCTCAATCTTTCCCAGCATCAGGGTCTTTTCAAATGGGTCAGCTCTTCACATCAGGTGACCAAAGTATTGGAGTTTCAGCTTTAGCATCAGTCCTTCCAGTGAACACCCAGCACTGATCTCCTTTAGGATGGCCTGGTTGGATTTCGTTGAGTCCAAGAGACTCTCAAGAGTCTTCTCCAACACCACAGTTCAAAAGCATCAATTCTTCAGCTTGCAGCATTCTTTATAGTACAACTCTCACATCCATACGTGACTACCAGGAAAACCATAGCCTTGACTACATGGACCTTTGTTGGCAAAGTAATGTCTCTGCTTTTTAATATACTGGCTAGGTTGGTCATAATTTTCCTTCCAAGGAGTAAGCATGTTTTAATTTCGTGACTGCAGTCACCATCTGCAGTGATTTTGGAGACCCCCCAAATAAAGTCAGCAACTGTTTTTACTGTTTTCCCATCTATTTGCCATGAAGTGATGGGACCGGATGCCATGATCTTCGTTTTCTGAATGTTGAGCTTTAAGCCAACTTTTTCACTCTCCTCTTTCACTTTCATGAAGAGGCTCTTTAGTTCCTCTTCACTTTCTGCCATAAGGGTGGTGTCATCTGCATATCTGAGGTTATTGATATTTCTCCCAGCAATCTTGATTCCAGCTTGTGCTTCATCCAGCCCAGTGTTTCTCATGATGTGCTCTGCATATAAGTTAAATAAGCAGGGTGACAATATACAGCCTTGATGTACTCCTTTCACTATTTGAAACCAGTCTGTTGTTCCATGTCCAGTTCTAACTGTTGCTCCTGACCTGAATACAGATTTCTCAGGAGGTCAGGTGATCTGGTATTCCCATCTCTTTCAGAATTTTCCACAGTTTATTGTGATCTATACAGTGAAAGGCTTTGGCATAGTCAATAAAGCAGAAATAGATGTTTTTCTGGAACTCTCTTGCTTTTTCCATGATCCAGTGGATGTTGGCAATTTGACCTCTGGTTCCTCTGCCTTTTCTAAAACCAGCTGCAACATCTGGAAATTCACAGTTCACATATTGCTGAAGCCTGGCTTGGAGAATTTTGAGCATTACTTTGCTAGGGTGTGAGATGAGTTCAATTGTGTGGTAGTTTGAGCATTCTTTGGCATTGCCTTTCTTTGGGATTGGGATGAAAACTGACCTTTTCCAGTCCTGTGGCCACTGCTGAGTTTTCCAAATTTGCTGGCATATTGAGTGCAGCACTTTCACAGCATCATCTTCCAGGATTTGAAATAGCTCTACTGGAATTCCATCACCTCCACTAGCTTTGTTTATAGTGATGCTTCCTAAGGCCCACTAGACTGTTAGGTTGCATCTATTTTTTCAAAAACTATTTGAGAAAAAACATAGTTAACTGATCTAATTAACAAAGAAATTAACCTATGCCAAATCCCACTGTTTAAATCACAGGTTGGTAAACTTTCTGAAAGGGCCAGATAATAAATATATTAATAGCACAAAAGCGTACATACATGCTCAATCTCGAAGTTTTGTCCTACTCTTTGGGACCCGTGGACTGACTGTAGCCTGCAAGGCTCCTCTGTCCATGGGATTTTCCAGGCAAGAATACTAGAGTGTGTTGCCATTTCCTATTCCAGGGGGATCTTCCCAACCCAGGGATCAAACCCACATCTCTGGGTCTCCTGTGTTGGCAGGCAGATTCTTTACCACTAGCGCCACCTGGAGGGCTTCCCTCCCTGGTAGCTCAGTTCAGTTCAGTTCAGTTCAGTCGCTCAGTCATGTCCGACTCTTTGCCACCCCGTGAATCGCAGCATGCCAGGCCTCCCTGTCCATCACCAACTCCCGGAGTTCACTCCGACTCACGTCCATCGAGTCAGTGATGCCATCCAGCCATCTCATCCTCTGTTGTCCCCTTCTCCTCCTGCCCCCAATCCCTCCCAGCATGAGTCTTTTCCAATGAGTCAACTCTTCGCATGAGGTGGCCAAAGTACTGGAGTTTCAGCTTTAGCATCATTCCTTCCAAAGAATACCAAGGACTGATCTCCTTTAGAATGGACTGGTTGGATCTCCTTGCAGTGCAAGGGACTCTCAAGAGTCTTCTCCAGCACCACAGTTCAAAAGCATCAGTTCTTTGGCTCAGATGGTTAAGAATCTGCCTGCAATTCCATGGACAGTCCTTGGGTAGCAAAGAGTGGGACATGACTGAATTACTAAGCAAACACAGCACCACCTGGGAAGCACATCCATACTTATGGGTATCATTCAAATGCTGATTTTTATCTCTAAGCTACTATTACTCAGAGTCAGTGAGAAATGCACTTTCTTTGGATTTTGCATGAGTTATGAAAGATTTATACTAGCCATTTGAGTTTTTAACCAATGTCATCCATTTAAAGAAAATACTTATTCTTTTGTTCTGTCTTGTGGACACTCTGGGGCCATAGCATCTCGGGAGATGTGTCATCCTTCATGTTGTGAGTGTAATTTTTCAGGTCAATACTGCCTTAGAGTTGGAGGTCTCATTAACTTCAAAGTTGCAACAACTTTACTGTCTTCTAGCTGCCCTTATACCTCCTAACACCATCAGTCAACTGGTCAGCTATCTCTTTTCTGTAACCACAGGGAGGAAAGAAAGAAACCATTACCCAAAGAGCTTACAATCTGTGGAACTTAGAGAATAAGATATGACATTCTGGAGATTCCTACAGAACCTACTCTCAGAGTATAGTAATAATGACAAAGTGTTCCAAGAACATACATAGTTATTTAAAGCATAAGAGGAATGTACCTACATTTTATAAGCTATCCCCTTTTGAAGTTTCTTAGCAAGGCCAAAGAGTAAGTGGGGAATTGGGATTTGAATCTAGCCAGAGTCATCACATGTGCTCTTAACACCAGGATGTAGTGTGTCCTCTGGCACAAAGTAAAACAGAGTTAAACCCATTGATGCTTGGTTTCTTGCATTTCTCTCATTGCCAAGAGAACGGCATATCATGGGCAGCCTGTGGGTTTCCAGAGAACAAAAGGCATGTGGAGTAGACACAAACCTATAATCTAAATCCAGTCTCTCTCGATCTTCTCTGGAAACAGCTGAATGCCCAGAACTTGCCAGATAAAAGAGAAATAAATTCTTCCTGTCATACACTGCTGAGTTTTGGGGTTGTCTGATATGTGTATTTCTGTGGAAGAAGCTTACTGATATACATCTGCAAATAATTTGTTGGTTATTTACTGTTTCTAAAATAACTGATAATTATTTTATTAAAAAATACTTCTGTTTTTCATTCTTGATTTATTCTTTATTACTATTCAAAACTTCAGGACAGAAACATAGGGCTAATATAATTCTAACTAAACTCCAAATCAGTTCTTAATGGTTCTAACTTGGCTAATTTGTCTACATTTCTTAGATTTTTTCCTCATCTTTTGTTGATTTGGGCTTATTTATATCATGCTTTTCTTAGAAAAAATCTGCAAAGTAATCTTTAATGTGCTGTCTTTGAACCTGAAAAATAACATATTCAGCAGAATACAAGGGAATGGTATTTTATCATACTGAACAGCTACTTTGGCAGTTTCTTATTCTACCATTGATTATTTTCCGAAATAAGTTCTTATATTTTTTAAAAGAATAATTTCCAATTCCATGGTAATCACACTAATTAGAATTTTACAAGTAGGTATATTCTTAGAATTTATTTTAATGACATTACAATAATCTGAAACTCATGGTGTACACTATTGCAGCTTAAATATTCTTGGCCTGGAAAATAAACACTTCAGTGCATTATCTGCTGAGAAATAGTACTGTAACAACCTCAGGAATTATTAGAACATAGCTAACTTGCTACCATGGGGTGGTTTCAGTACACACAAAAAATTGAATTCTAAATAATCTAAGAGCAAGACCACAACATTAAAGTGTTGACTAAGTAATTTTTTGAATCTCAGAATTTAAGACCTAATTGTTTTCTAAGATACATATAGACTCCCATTTATAAGTTCATCACATTGAAACTGTATTATTGTCTCAGATCATTAGGATACCTCAATGTCCCTTGGTCTCTATAAACAGTCTTACTTTGATCATTCTTTAACAGCTCAATGTTTACTCATAAGGCTAATAAAGCAAGTAATTCTAAGTGGTACTGTATGAGAGAAAGAGATAAAAACTGCTCTAAACTGGGTTGTTCTAAACTGAAAGCAATGAGATGATTTGTTAATACTTCGTTCTCTGCTACTTAACCCAGGCTCTGGTTGTTCTTTTTGTAGGAACACACTCTGAAGCATACCTCAAGATTCCCATCATGTAAATCTTCTCATAAAAATTAGCAGATTATTTTTGTGAAACCTCTAACAGCCCCACATGGTAAAGAATCTGCCTTCGATGCAGGAGACCTGGGTTCGATTCCTGGGTTGGGAAGATCCCATGGAGAAGGAAATGGCAACCCACTCCAGTATTCTTGCCTGGAGAATCCCATGGACAAAGGAGCTTGGCAGGCTACAGTCCACAGGGTCACAAGAGTTGGACACTACTTAGTGACTAAGCCACCACCATCAACAGCCCCACACAGAGGTAAACACTTTGCCTCTCTGTTTCACTTCCTGTTCGTCACTCTATTATTTTTTTAATTGGAGGATATTGCTGTATTAATGAATGTTGTATTAGCTTCTGCTGTACAACACTGTGAATCAGCCGTATGTATACATATATCCCCTCCCTCTTGAGCTTCCCTTTCACCATCCCTTTCCACCCCTCTGGGTCATCACAGAGCCCTACACTGTTTGCTCTCTGTGCTATACAGCAGCGTCCCACTGGCTAGTCACTGTTACACATTGTAGTGTATACATGGCAATGCTTCTTTCTCAGTTTGTCCCTGGCTCTCTTTCTGCCCCCACCCCATGTCCACAATTTCATCCTCTACATCTATGCCTCATTGGCTGCCTGTGTGTTACTCTCACCATTAGGTTGTGAACCCTTTGAGAAGAGAGCGCTTGAGTCATGTTTTACACTATTGGGAACTTTATTGATACCCAAGATGTATCTGTAGAATTAAAGAATAATCTCAGAACTAAATACAGGAATCTAGTTTTTCCCTTCTTTTACTCTTAACATTGGGAAGCTAAGTCACACATCCTAATTGAAAAATCTTTCTCAACCACATATGTTAGTGTCTTAATAGTTAAGTATATATGTATTTTTACTTCTAGTCTACTTGATAGTAACTTGACATGAGAAACTAAAATTTGGCTTTGTTTTTGGACACATGAATGTCTCAAACACACTTAACAATTTTCATAATTACCTGGAGGACTTTCAGCTACAGGTTTTCCCTATTTACCAAGCTATCTAATTGAATCAAAATACTGTTGTTCAGTGAGCTAAAATTAGGTTATCTTTGAAAACATTTTCAAAACCACAATATTAGTATCATATTCCGACTTCCCTATCTCTTTATAACCTTTTCTAAACTCTGCTTCTTGAGAATTTCTGGTTCCCATTTGCTTTTCATGCTTTGCCAAATCATCCTAATTTCTGTTCCTCTTAGCAGTTTGAATTATTCTGGTTGGCATAAACTATTACTTACACCCTTTTATGGAAGATTTAAGTGTTGTTTGATATTGAATAGTAGTAAACTGAAGGTGGCAAAAGACAGCATTTTTTTCTCTAACAATTCTTTGTTATGACAGACATCATTCAACTAGTCTCATATTAAATAATTGCAATATGCAGTAATAAGAATTGGAAGGAGTTACAAATACTGCACAGAACCTATGTCCCTACACAGGTAACCAGAGATGGATTGTTGTGGTGATCAGCTGACAGAAGATGAGTGATGAGAGGCCTCATGCTAACACTTTAGGAAGTCTTAGAATTAAGCTAATCAATATACTTAAAATTTTATTTTTGGCAATTGTGAAAGTTGAAGAAATCTAGTAATTCTGTAAGACTAGTAATTCTAGTAAGACTTTTCTTAAGGTAAACTAATATTTGTGAACTTACTCTTAAGAAAGATCTGTACATTTCTCTTATAAGCCAACAAGCTGCTAAAAGATTCTTATAAGGGATTCAGGTGTTGCTGATGGTGAGAGCAAGTATTTCTGGGGAGGTCCTGTTTACCATTATGACATCATGGTCCTTTACATAGATAAGTGTGAGTTTGAATGATATTAGGAGACAGATGGTTAATACAACAAATAGTGGAAAGCAGTGTCACTGAAGAAATATGCCTACATATTTTTAGCCATTGGTATATGTTCCAGTGACCTGCAAATAAATCACTGGGACAAGAATGGAACAAATGGCCATGGCATTCCTATGTTCATGTGGTACCATGTCTGAACACGTTTGATCCTGCACCACAGGAGTCATCACACATGTCTGCACTGCTTCATGTCACAAGCCAAGTATTCTGCCTTCTTTCACCAATCACAGTGTGATATCTGCACTTTCAGATATTTTGGATTTGTGAATACATGATAAAGTCCAGATGATTTAGTCTTTTCATATAAAAAGAAGAATTTGATAGTTTTTCTCTTGAGAAATCAATTCAGATGAAAAGAGTCCAATTTAAAGAAATAGATTTAACTGATATTTTAAAAATATAATTGCCTCTTTCTTTAGTTTTGTGTTTAGGTAATGATGGGAATCATTTAACAGCCAAAATTGCAAAGAAAAGATGATGCTGATTTTTAAATTGTGAGATATATTCTTTTTGTTCAGCCAAATAATTTTACCACATAAGAAGTGAGATATAGATCCTAAAGACATAAATTGAGGATTTAACATCAGGGGACAATGCAAAGTTAGTTTACTTGACTGCCCTTCAAAAGAAAAATTTTAATCTAGTCTTAGCAGATTGAATAGCATTGTATCACAACAATTTATCTTACTTTGAGTAAGTATTAAATTTACCTAGGCATTGAGAGGTTTTAAAAATGTACTATCTTTAAATAACCATTTGATTATTTTCATCATCATTTAACTATAATTTGGGGAAGATTGTAAGATGTTATTTCAGGTATTCAGTTCATTGAAAGGATGTAGGGCATACGTAAGCTTATTTTTTCAGTGTAATATTGAAATGGTATCTGCTAAGCCTTCTACAAAGTGATACATCTATTAGATATGAAATAACTTCTTGAAACAAATAATTTTTTAACTTATTCTTGTTTAAAACTTGATGACATCATGAACTCATTGAGGGAATTGGTCATCTGTCATTATCACTTTTATGAAACTAAATTGAGACAGCAAAATGAGACATTTCTCTAACAGAATTCTAGATCCTGTTATCTGTTACAATTACTCTTTCCTTTTTCATATTTGCCTTAGAAATTTGCAGATAGAAGTTGGGAATTCAAGCAAATATGTATTCCTAATTATGATCCTCCTAAATTCTGTCATCCTCCTGCATTGACAAAGTGAATGGAAATAGGCTCTAGAGGTTGATAAATTTGGACACAGATATTACTCTTTTTGTAATCTTTATTTTATTTAAGTATAGTCAATTAACATTGTTGTGTTAGTTTTAGGTATACAGCCAGGTGAACCACTTACCTGTATCAGTTCAGTTCAGTTCAGTCGCTCAGTTGTGTCTGACTCTTTGTGACCCCATGAACCGCATCATGCCAGGCCTCCCTGTCCATCGCCAACTCCCGGAGTCCACCTGAACCCATGTCCATCGAGTCAATGATGCCATCCTACCATCTCATCCTCTGTCGTCCCCTTCTCCTCCTGCCCTCAATCTTTCCCAGCATCAGGATCTTTTCAATGAGTCAGCTTTTTGCATCAGGTGGCCAAAGTACTGGAGTTTCAGGTTCAACATCAGTCCTTCCAATGAACACCCAAGACTGATCTCTTTTAGGATGGACTGGTTGGATCTCCTTGCAGTCCAAGGGACTCTCAAGACTCTTCTCCAACAGCACAGTTGAAAAGCATAAATTCTTCAGCACTCAGCTTTCTTTATAGTCCAACTCTCACATCCATACGTGACATGTATCTATTCTTTTTCAAATTAATTTCCTATTTAAATAATTACAGGCTATTGAGTACTAGGTCATTGCTATTTATTTTAAATATAGAAGTGTGTGCATGTCAATCCCAAACTCCCAATGTATTCCTACCCTCATCTTCCATGCCTGGTCACCATAAATTCATTCTCTAAGTCTGTGAGTCTGTTTCTGTTTTGTAAATGAGTTCCTTTATATCATTTTTTAAAATTCCACATATACATGATATCACATGACATTTGTCTTCCTCTGTCTAATTTAATTCACTTAGTATGATAATATCCAGGTCCATCCATGCAAATGCTGCAAATGACATTGGTGGTTTAGTCACTAAGTCATGTCCAACTCTTGTGAACCCATGGACTGTAGCCTGCCAGGCTTCTCTGTCCATAGGATTTCCCAGGCAAGAATACTGGAGCAGGAGGCCATTTTCCTTCTCCAAGGGATCCTGTCAACCCAGGAATCGAACCCACATCTCCTACATTGCAGGCACTCTCCTGCATTACAAACTGATTCTTTACTAACTGAGCCACTAGGGAAGCCCCTGTAAAAGACATTATTTCACTCTTTTAATGACTAAGTAATAGTCCATTGTGTGTATGTACCATATCTTCTTTATCCATTCATCTATTAATGGACATTTATAGCTTCCATATCTTGGCTATTTTAACAGCATTGAAATGAACACTGGGTTGCATATAACCTTTTGAACTATGTTATTCTCCAGTTATATGCCCAGGAGTGGAATTGCTAGATCACGTGGTAGCTCTAGTTTTGTTTTTTTACAGAACCTTCAAATTGTTCTTCATAGTGGCTGTTCAGTTCAGTTCAGTTCAGTCACTCAGTAGTGTCCGTTTCTTTGCCACCCCATGAATTGCAGCATGCCAGGCCTCCTTGCCCATCACCAACTCCCGGAGTTCACTCAGACTCATGTCCATCGAGTCCGTGATGCCATCCAGCCATCTCATCCTCTGTCATCCCCTTCTCCTTCTGCCCCCAATCCCTCCCAGCATCAGAGTCTTTTCCAATGAGTCAACTCTTCCCATGAGGTGGCCAAAGTACTGGAGTTTCAGCTTTAGCATCATTCCTTCCAAAGAAATCCCAGGGTTGATCTCCTTTAGAATGGACTGGTTGGATCTCCTTGCAGTCCAAGGGACTCTCAAGAGTCTTCTCCAATACCACAGTTCAAAAGCATCAATTCTTCAGTGCTCAGCCTTCTTCACAGTGCAACTCTCACATCCATACATGACCACAGGAAAAACCATGGACGGACTTTTACTAGACGGACCTTAGTTGGCAAAGTAATGTCTCTGCTTTTGACCAAATTATATTCCCACAAACAGTGTAGGAGGATTCACTTTACTCCACATACTCTCCAGAATTTATTTTTTGTAGACTCTTTGATGATGGCCATTCTGACCTGTTGGGCTTCCCTGGTGGACCTGTGTGAGATAATACCTCTGTGTAGTTTTGATTTGTATTTCTCTAATAATTAGTACTGCACTCAATATGCCAGCAAATTTGGAAAACTTGGCACTGGCCACAGGACTGGAAAAGGTCAGTTTTCATTCTGATCCCAAAGAAAGGCAATGCCAAAGAATGTTCAAACTACCGCATAATTGCACTCATCTCACATGCTAGCAAAGTAATGCTCAAAATTCTCCAAGCTAGGCTTCAACTGTATGTGAACTGTGAACTTCCAGACATAAAGGTTGGATTTAGAAATGGCAGAGCAACCAGAAATCAAATTGCCAGCATCTGTTGGATCATAGAAAAAGCAAGAGAATTTCAGGGAAAAACATCTACTTCTGCTTCATTGACTACATTAAAGCTTTTGACTGTGTGGATCACAGCAAATTCTTCAAGAGATGGGAATACCAGACCACCTTGCCAGCATCCTGAGAAATCTGTATGCAGGTCAAGAAGTAACAGTTAAAACTGGACATGGAGCAACAGACTGGTTCCAAATTGGGAAAGAAGTACATCAAGGGCTATATATTGTCACCCTGCTTGTTTAACTTATGCAGAGTACATCGTGAGAAATGCTAGGCTGGATGAAGCACAAGCTGGAATCAAGCTTGCTGGGAGAAATATCAGTAACCTCAGATATGTAGGTGACACCACACTTATGGCAGACAGTGAAGAGAAACTAAAGAGCCTCTTCATGAAAGAGAAAGAGGAGACTGAAAAAGCTGGTTTAAAACTCAGCATTCAAAAAACAAAGATCATGGCATCTGGTCCCAACACTTCATGGCAAATAGATGGGGAAACAGTAGAAAGAGTGACAAACTTTATTTTCTTGGGCTCCAAAATCACTGCAGATGGGGACTGCAGCCACAAAATTAAAAGACCCTTGCTCCTTGGAAGAAAAGCTATGACCAACCTAGACAGTGTATTAAAAAGCAGAGACATTACTTTGCCCACAGAGGTCCGTCTATTCAAAACTATGGTTCTTCCAATAGTCATGTATGGATGTGAAAGCTGGACCATAAAGAAGGCCAAGCACCAAAAAATTGATTTCTCCAACTGTGGTGTTGGGGAAGACTCTTGAGAGTCCCTTGGACTGCAAGGAGATCCAACCAGTCCGTCCTAAAGGAAATCAATCCTGAATATTCATTGGAAGAACCGTTGCTGAAGCTGAAGCTCCAATTCTTTGGCCACCTGACACAAAGAGATGAGTCACTGGAAAAGACTCTGATGCTGGGAAAGATTGAAGGCAAAAAGAGAAGGGGACGACAGAGGACAAAATTGTTGGATGGCATCACTGACTCAATGGACATGAGTTTGGGCAAGCTCTAGGAGATGGTGAAGGATAGAGAAGCCTGATGTGCTTCAGTCCATGGGGTTTCAAAGAATCAAACAAGACTGAGCGACTAAACAACACTAATTAGTGATGTTGAACATCTTTTCACATGACTCTTGTCCATCTGTATGTCTTCTTTGGAGAGGTGTCTATTTAGGTCTTCTGCCTATTTTTTGAGTGGTTTGTTTGTTTTGATGATATTAAGCCATGTGTGCTTTTTGTAAATTTTGGAGGCTAATCCCTTGTCAGTTGCATTGTTTGCAAATATTTTGTCACATTCTATGAGTTGTCTTTTGTTTTATTTATGATTTCCTTTGCTGTGCAAAAGATACTGAGTTTAGTTAGGACTCATTTGTTTTATTATTGTTTTTATTTCCATTACTCTAGGAGATGGCTTAAAAAAGACATTGCTGAGATTTATGTCAAAGAGTGTTTTCCGTGTATTCCTGTGAAGACTTTTATAGTATCCAGCCTTAAATCTAGGCTTTTAATCCATTTTTATTTTTGTATATAATGCTAAAGAATATTATAATTTCATCCTTTTATGTATAACTGTCCAGTTTTCCCAGCTTCATTTATTGAAGAGACTTTTTCTCCATTGTATAGTCTTGTGTCCTTTGTTATAAATTAATTGACTGTAGGTGTGTTTGTTTATTTCTGGGCTCTATATCCTGTTCCATTGATCTATATGTCTGTTTTTGTGCTACTACTGTTAGGGGAAGCACACTGATTGAAGCCGCCCACCCTGGCCAGGTACCATAGTAACCATTTTCATGAGTTGTTTTATGACAGGAGATCCTGATAAGGAACACAGAACTAATAAGTCACCACCAACCGGAAGAGTTCGGGAAAGGTCTAAAGGAGACACGGTGTGTCCGTCCACTTCCCAGAATCCCTCTCACTAGCATCCATCTTGGCTGAGCGATGCGTGCGCCACCAGGAAAGACTCTGAATTAGAATGACTGGTCAAAGACCACCCAGAAACTAATCCCATCACCATAAAACCCAACATTGCGAGTCACACGGCAGAACAGTTCTCCTGGGTTCCCTTACCCTACTGCTCTCCACCCAGGTGCCCTTTCCCAATAAAATCTCTTGCTTTGTCAGCAGATGTGTCTCCTTGGACAATTCATTTCCGAGTGTTAGACAAGAGCCCAGATTCGGGCCCTGGAAGGGGTCCACCTTCCTGCAACACTACCATTCGGTTTTAGTGAATGTTATTTTGTAGCAATAGTTTGAAGTTGAGGAGCCTGATTCCTCACACTCCATTTTTCTTTCTCAAGATTGCACTGGTTTTTTGGAGATTGATCACATTCTGGGCCACAAAGAGCCTCAATAAATTTAAGAAAATTGAAAGCATCTCAAGCATTTTTTCTGACCACACATTATGAGATTAAAAATAAACAAGAAAAGAAACTATAAGAAACAAATACTTGAAGGCTCAACAATATGCTGGGTGCTGTGCTTAGTCACTCAGTCATGTCCAACTCTTTGCGATCCCATGGACTGCAGCCCTCCAGGCTTCTTTGTCCATAGGGATTCTCCAGACAAGTATACTGGATTCAGTTGCCATGCCCTCCTCCAGGGGGATATTCCCAACCCAGGAATCGTGATCTCCTGCATTGCAGGCCGATTTTTTACCAACCGAGCTACCAGGGAAACCTGCCAACAATATGCTACTAAACAACTGATGTATCACGGAAGAAATCAAAGAGGAAATTAAAAAAAAATACCTACAGACAAGTGAAAATGAAAGCACGATGATTCAAAGCCTATGGTGTGTAGCAAAAGCAGGTCTAAGAGGGAAGCTAATAGCAATACAATCTTATCTCAGGAAATTAGGGAAATCTCAGATAAACAGCCTAACCTTAACACATAAAGTGGCTCAGAGGGTAAAGCGTCTGCCTGCAATGCGGGAGACCTGGGTTCGATCCCTGGGTCAGGAAGACCCCCTGGAGAAGGAACTGGCACCCCACTCCAGTACTCTTGCCTGGAAAATCTCATGGACAGAGAAACCTGGTGGGCTACAGTCCGTGATCGCAAAGAGTCGGACACGACTGAGTGACTTCACAATAGCAATACAATCTTATCTCAGGAAATTAGGAAAATCTCAAATAAACAGCCTAACCTTAACACACAAAGCAACTAGAGAAAGAAAAACAAACAAAACCCAATTAGTGGAAGGAAAAAATCTTAAAGATCAGAGCAGAAATAAGTGGAACAGAAATGAAGAAAACAATAGAAAAGATCAATTAAACTAAAAGCTAGTTTTCTGAGAAGATAAACAAAATTGATAAACCTTTAGCCAGGCTCATAAAGAAAAATCAGGAGAGGGTTCAAATTAATAAAATTAGAAATGAAGAAGTCAAAGTTACAATGGACACCACAGAAATACAAAAGATCATCAAAGGATCATAGACTACTACAAGCAACTATATGCCAATAAAATGGACAACATGGAAGAAATGGACAAATTCTTTGAAAGGTACAATCTCTTAACCAGAAAGAAATAGAAAATATGAACTGATCAGTTACACTGAAATTGAAACTGATTAAAAAAAACTCCCAACAAACAAAAGTCCAGGACCAGATGGCTTCACAGGTGAATTCTATCAAACATTTAGAGAAGAGCTAACACCCACCCTTCTCATACTATTCCAGAAAAGTGCAGAGGAAGAAATACTCCCAAACTCATTCTATGAGGCCACCATCACCCTGATACAAGAACCAAAGATACCACACAAAAAGAGAGAACATTGCAGGTCAATATCACTGATGAACATAGACGTTGAATCTTCAGCAGAATACTAGCAATCTGAATCTAACAGTACATTAAAAGGATCACGCACCATGATCAAGTTGGATTTATCCCTAGGGTACAGGGATTTTTCAATATCTGCAAGTCAGTCAGTGTGATACACCACATCAACAAACTGAAGTATAAAAAAATCTCATAATCATCTCAACGCAGAAGAACCTTTTGACAAAATTCAATAAACATTGGATTTTGAACATACATACCCATTGAACATGCATTAACAGACATTACTCTTTGCTCACCTAACTAGTTAATCCCAGCTTTTCAACCCTCTCTTGTCACCACAGGGGCCTTTAGAAGGCTGTTGTAGTCTTGGAGGCATCATCATCAGCCAGCTGTCATTTATTCTCCTAAGAAAATGGTCAAAACTGGTCTAACTGTTTCTTCCCTGGAATTGGGGCTTCCCTGGTGGCTCAGCTGGTAAAGAATCCACCTGCAATATGGGAGACCTGGATTTGATCCCTGGGTTGGGAAGATCTCCTGGAGAAGGAAACAGCTACTCACTCCAGTATTTTGGCCTGGAGAATTCCAAGGACTGTATAGTCCATGGGATTGCAAAGAGTCAGACATGACTGAGCAACTTTCACTCCCTGGAATTGAAACTTAAAAGCCATTTGCATCTATGCTGAATCTTGAGATGCATGTCCCAAGTATGAAAGGATGAGGCTAGTGTGTGGTTCAAACTACATTCATATTTTTTACACATATCATTATCTAAACCATGTACTTAGACTTAGTTTCTTTGAATCCCTTCTAATTGGCCCTAGAAATTGAATGTATAAGGCTATGATGTATGTCCTTTTTTTTTTTTGCTTCCCTGGTGAAATCTGAACTTGCCTATGTCCTTACATTGGTCTGACATCTGGATCTTATTTTTGAATTTGTGTAATAGTGGCACGGTCTATTTCTGAAACATGATCCCATTCAGTTCAGTCACTCAGTCATGTCAGACTCTTTGTGACCACATGGACTGTAGCACACCAGGCTTCCCTGTCCATCACCAACTCCCGGAGCTTGCTCAAACTCATGTTCATCGAGTCGGTGATGCCATCCAAACATCTCATCCTCTGTCATCCCCTTCTTCTGCCTTCAATCTTTCCCAGCATTAGGGTCATTTCTAAGGAGTCAGTTCTTCACATCAGGTGGTCAAAGTATTGGAGTTTCAGCTTCAGCATCAGTCCTTCCAATGGATATTCAGAGTTGATTTCCTTTAGGATTGACTGGTTTGATCTTGAAGTCCAAGGGACTCTCAAGAGTTAATGTATGGCAAAACCAATACAGTATTATAAAGTAAAATAAAAAATAAAAATTAAAAAAAAGAGTTTTCTCCAACATCACAGTCCAAAAGCATCAGTTCTTCGATGCTCAGCTTTCTCTATACCCCAACTCTCACATTCATACATGACTACTGGAAAAACCATAGCTTTGACTAGACGGACCTTTGTTGGCAAAGTAATGTCTCTGCTTTTGAATATGCTGTCTAGGTTGGTCATAGCTTTTCTTCCAAGGAGCAAGCATCTTTTAATGTCATGGGTGCAGTCACCATCTGCAGTGATTTTGGAGACCCTAAACATAAAGCCTGTCACTCTTTCCATTGTTTCCCCATCTATTTGCCATAAAGTGATGGGACTGGATGCCATGATCTTTGTTTTTTGAGTGTTGAGTCTTAAGCCAGCTTTTTCACTCTTCTCTTTCACTTTCATCAAGAGGCTCTTTAGTTCCTCTTCACTTTCTGCCGTAAGGGTAGTATCGTCTGCATATCTGAGGTTATTGATATTTTTCCTGGCAATCTTGATTCCAGTGTGTGCTTCATCCAGCCCGGCATTTCACATGATGTACTCTGCATATAAGTTAAATAAAGCAGGTGACAATATACAGCCTTGATGTACTCCTTTCCTGATTTGGAGCTAGTCTGTTGTTCCATGTCTGATTCTAACAGTTGCTTCTTGACCTGCATACAGATTTCTCAGGAGGCAGGTAAGATGGTCTGGTATTCCCATCTCTTTCAGAATTTTCCATAGTTTGTTGTGATCTACACTGTCAAAGGCTTTGGCATAATCAATAAAGCAGAAATAGATGTTTTTTTCTGGAACTCTCTTGCTTGTTCGATGATCCAGCAGATGTTGGCAATTTGATCTCTGGTTCCTCTGCCTTTTCTAAATCCAGCTTGAACATCTGGAAGTTCACGGTTCACGTACTATTGAAGCCTGGCTTGGAGAATTTTGAGCATTACTTTGCTAGCAGGTGAGATGAGTGCAACTGTGTGGTAGTTTGAACATTCTTTGGCATTGCCTTTCTTTGGGATGGGAATGTTGTCATAGCTAATAGCTTTCATATTGGCCTGGATGTTTTGCTGAATACTTTGCTCTTGCCCTTACATATCTGTAATCTTCATAACCCTCTCTAAACCATGACAGCATGGCACAGATTTTTCATAATTATATGATTTACCCTGGTTGTCCTATTATCAGTCCAGGTTGCTCAGTTTTGAATCAAAAAACAGAGTGTGTGTGTGCTTGCATGCTAAATAGCTTTAGTCATGTCTGACGCTTTACGACCCCCTGTCCTGTAGCCTGCGAGGCTCCTCTGTCCATGGGATTTTGCAGGCAAGAATACTGGAGTAGATTGCCACTTTCTTCTCCAGGGGATCGTCTGGACCCAGGGATCGAACCCTTGTCTCCTGCATTGGCAGGCGGATTCTTTACCACTGAGCCATCAGGGAAGCTCCTTTAACTAAATTACCTATTTAAAAATTTTACCTCAAAATAAAGTCCATGGGTAAACATAGGGCCATGTACAAACCAAGGAAATTACAGTGTTTATTAGCTTCTCACACCATTATTCAGTTGGGGGTGAAAAAAGGGGGAAGTGAACTGGTGTCACTTGAATGATTTCCTTGTCCACACACTCCAATGCAGTTCCTACACTGTTTTTCTCTTTTGAAAGTGCTGAATGTTACCATTTAAACAAAGCTGATGATAAGAATAATTTGAATGAGGTACTCCAGAGACTATCCAGTGTAACTCTGGATAGTCTTTTGTTCATTTTGAACTTTTGTTCATCCACATCAGTGAATCTGAACCAGGAACTTTGAGTCCTGTGCTCAAAGCATGGAGATCAGTACATAAACGCTTGTCCTCATTAAGAGTAGACAATGTTTTATTTGACAAACAGCATTCATATTCTGTCTGCTTCCTGAGCTTTCAATGAGACTAGTGCTCCAAAGGATATACTAAACAAGAAAAATAGAAGCATAAAATACAAAGCAGTAAAAACACAACTGCCCACATTTATTGAGTTAAAAACCTTACTCTCCCAAGGTTGTCATTCTGTTACCTTTCATAAATTCCTTATTATAGTAATTTGACGAAAATGAGTTATTTTGACTGAGATCAAATTATTATCCCTCCATTGCTATTGAGAAGGAAAAAGACCCTAAAACTGAAATACAACTTCAGTGTCACTGAAGTCTCTCTTAACCACAGTAGCAAATTATATTAAAGCTAAAAGCATTTGTTTTATCAGGGTAAAAGATGTGATGATTGGGTTGTTTGAGCAAGACAATAAACCAAATGAAATTCTGCCCATGTGTCAACACACAAGCTTGATAGGTTTTGTTGTTGCTGTTGTTTTCTTTTTTTGGACAATGGAGACACATTGAAGTAGAAAAGATAGCTTTTGAAGTTGCATTAGTTTGGTGGGGACTTCCTAACCATTCCTCTGTCAAAATGTGGTATCCCATTATTAAGAACCTCCACTCTGCTTTTATGAAGGTTGTATTTGTTGTATTCCTGTGCTGGATGATACCACTTCTGTTCAAATAAAAACTCTTGTCTTTACTCATTTATATAGAGTATCTCAAAAGAATCAAGATATGTTGTTGTTCAGTCACCAAGTTGTGTTGACCCCATGGACTGCAAAATGCCAGGCTTCCCTGTCTTTCACTACCTCCTGGAGTTTGCTCAAATTCATGTCCGTTGAGTTGGTGATGCTATCTAGCCATCTCATCCTCTGTTGACCTCTTCTCCTTTTGCTTTCAATCTTTCCCAATATCAGGGTCTTTTCCAAAGAGTTGGCTCTTTGCATCAGGTGGTCGAAATATTGGAGTTTCAGCTTAACATCTCTCTCTCCAATGAGTATTTAGGATTGATTTCCTTTAGGATTGACTGGTTTGATCTCCATGCAGTCCAAGGGACTCTTAAGAGTCTCCTCCAGCAACAAAGTTCAAAAGCATCAATTCTCCGGTATTCACCCTTCCTTATGTCCATCTCTCACATCCGTACATGACTACTGGAAAAACCATAATTCTGACTTTGTCGGCAAAATGATGTCTTTGCTTTTTAATATGCTATCTAGAGTTGTCATAGCCTTCTTTTCAAGGAGCAAGTGTCTTTTAATTTCATGACTGCAGTCACCTTCCACAGTGATTTTAGAGCCAAGATATGTTTGCAGCCTATTTTTGTGAGACCACTGAAGCCAGTTCTTCAGCATGCCTCTCTTTACATTTCCTCTGTCAATTAAATATTTTCAAAACAATTCTGAAAGATCATTTTCACCCTTTATATATTTTATTGAATTAATTTTATTATTTTCTAATTAGTAGAAAATCTTTAGCCTTGGTATGTAGATTTATTAGGACCCATTAGGTCATTCATATTTAACACATGCTTCTAATAATCACAACTACTTTCTTTCTACTTATAGGTCTGTTAATCAACTTGTGCTCTCACTTTATTACTGCCCCCAAAAAACTCAAAAATCTTTTGACATGTTTAACTACAAGGAGCTATTTTGAAAGGCTCTATATATGTTGATAGTTTTAAACTTATGTATTTTTGCCTGAAGTGAATAAAATAAATATGGGAAAATTAAAATATTAATATAAAATAGTTTATTTTATACTCAGAAAAAATCTTGATAAGTTCCCCTGGTCTTTTTCTTCCATCATTATTGTAGCCATTTTTTAATGCATTTCAGTTCAGTTCAGTCACTCAGTCATGTCCGACTCTTTGCAATCCAATGAATTTGCAGCATGCCAGGCTTCCCTGTCCATCACCAACTCCCATACTTTACCCAAACTCATGTCTGTTGAATTGGAGATGCCATCCAACCATCTCATTCTCTGTCATCCCCTTCTCCTCCTGCCTTCAATCTTTCCCAGCATCAGGGTCATTTCTAAGGAGTCAGTTCTTCACATCAGGTGGTCAAAGTATTGGAGTTTCAGCTTCAGCATCAGTCCTTCCAATGAATATTCAGAGTTGATTTCCTTTAGGATTGACTGGTTTGATCTCCTTACAGTCCAAGGGACTTTCAAGAGTCTTTTCCAACACCACAGTTCAAAAGTATCAATTCTTCAGTGCTCAGCTTTCTTTATGGTCCAACTCTCACACCCATACATGACTACTTGAAAAACCATACCTTTGGCTAGACAGACCTTTGTTGGCAAAGTGATGTCTCTGCTTTTCAATAGGCTGTCTAGGTTGGTCATAGCTTTTCTTCCAAGGAGCAAGCGTTTTTTTAATTTTGTGGCTGTAGTCATCATCTGCAGTGATTTTGGAGCCCAAGAAAATAAAGTCTGTCACTGTTTCCATTGTTTCCCCATCTACTTGCCATGAAGTGATGGAACCCGATATCATAATCTTAGTTTTCTGAATGTTGAGTTTTAAGGCAGCTTTTTCACTCTCTTCTTTCACTTTCATCAAGAGGCTCTTCAGTTCCTCTTCACTTTTTGCCATAAGGGTGGTATCATCTGCATATCTGAGGTTATTGATATTTCTCCTGGCAATCTTAATTCCAGTATTCAGGATAAAATAAGGGGTCTAAAATGCCACTGTCTTTGTTATGAATGTAGTGAGGTTAAAATCTCTGCAATTACTTTTAAGCCTCTGGTTTTACATTTCAAAATCTGACTAAACACAATAATCATGTGTAAAATTTGTGATTTTTCAGTGTCCATATTTATACTTTTTTCCTAAAAAAATATGTATCATCATTTCAGTCACCCATACATACACACACACACACACCATATCTTCACATATGCTTTCTGTTGCTATTTCTGATTTCTGGTTTCTTTATTCAACAGTGTGCTATAAATTTTTCCACATGATTTACAAATTTTTGTTCCTTACCCTATTATGCTGTTCCTACTTTATATCTAGTATAAAGAATGAATGACCAAGTGATTCAAGTAAAGTTGAAAATTACTTGTCATTTATTTTAAAGGATATATTACATCGTGGACATAGCTATGAAGTCTGAAATGTGAAATGGTCTGAAAGATATATATAGCTCATGACATGTAAGTGTTTTATATTTATGTGTAATTTTAGACTCATGGTAAACTAATTACTATGGCATGAATGTTTTAAACTTTTACTGTGAATAAAATATTTCTCCCTTTTATGTCATCTTTGCAATGGACATTGCTTAATCATTAGGATTTTTTAATAGTCCATTGTGGATCAAAGCTGTGATAGAAAGTTGAATATAATCTCTATTTGTAATTTCAAAAGAGCTAACCAAAAGGCTTTCAAAAATAATTTGCAATTGCTCCTTCAGCTAACAGTCTTTAATAGCAAATTGATTTCACTGAATATTTTTCATGTTTTTTAGTATTGTGCTTTTTCCTGTCTGACAATATTTGAATAAAATACCACATTTAAAAATGACAAGGTTCTCGTGAAAAAAAGGAGAAAAAATTTTAACAAGTAATAACTCCCCCCCAAACCCAGTGAACCAAGACATGACTCAGCCCAGTGTGAAGTGGCCTGCTATGCTCCTTCTGGCTAGCTTACTTCACCACCTCCCCAGGCGAGTGATCAATTACTGTTAGAAAAAGTGAACATAAAATTATTGTGGGAAAAAGTTAGATTCATAGCTGTATAAAATCTTTTTAAGCTTCTGTCAAAGTAGTATGTTTCCTTAAAGTGAACAAAAAACTAAATGGCTTACAGCTTTAAATGGTTCTTTTACTTCTAACAAAACTACTTCAGATCTTTCAATCTATATAGAAATTCTGTAAACAAATAGACTATCCTTATACACACTCAATTCACCAAGTATTTTCCCGAGATAGTCACTAAAATATGAGTTCAAAGGGCTGTTAGTTTTTTGTTTATAAACAGTGAGAGCTGGCATGTTTAATGGTCAGATAAGTTTAAAAAATAATGAATTAAATGAGGTAAATTAGCTGTATTATGAGTCATCGAAGTGGGAAAACTATATCTGTATCTATTTCTGACCTTTCATCATAAATGCCTTAGAATATGCTCCTCTTTCAAAATTTTAAGATATTTCATATTCTAATGTGAACCTTGTATTTTTGTGCATTTGAAATCTAAGCGATTTTCACCAGGAAAGAAAACTCTAAGAAGCACATTTATTTAGAAATGTTCAGTCAGTTGCTCAGTCATGTCCGACTCCCTGCGAACCCCGGAACTGCAGCACTCCAGGGCTTCCTGCCCATCACCAACTCCCAGAGTTTACCCAAATTCATGTCCACTGAGTCAATGATGCCATCCAACCATCTCATCCTCTGTCATCCCCTTCTCCTCCTGCCCTCAATCTTTCCCAACACCAGGGTCTTTTCAAATGAGTCAGCTCGTTCCATCAGGTGGACAAAATATTGGAGCTTCAGCCTCAACATCAGTCCTTACAATGAATACCCAGGACTGATTTCCTTTAGGATGGACCGGATGGATCTCCTTGCAGTCCAAGGGATTCTCAACAGTCTTCTCCAACACCACAGTTCAAAAGCATCAATTCTGTGCTCAGCTTTCTTTATAGTCCAACTCTCATATCCATACATGACTACTGGAAAAACCAGAGCCTTGACTAGATGGACCTTTGTTGGCAAAGTAATGTCTGCTTTTTAATATGCTGTCTAGGTTGATCATAACTTTCCTTCCAAGGAGTGTCTTTTAATTTCATGGCTGCAGTCACCATCTGCAGTGATTTTGGAGCCCCCCAAAATAAAGTCTGACACTGTGTCCACTGTTTCCCCATCTATTTGCCAAGAAGTGATGGGACCAGATGCCATGATTTTCGTGTTCTGAATGTTGAGGTTTAAGCCAACTTTTTCACTCTCCTCTCTCACTTTCATCAACAGGCTTTTTAGTCCCTCTTCACTTTCTGCCATAAGGATGGTGTCATCTGCATATCTGAGGTTATTGATATTTCTCCCAGCAATCTTGATTCCAGCTTGTGCTTCATCCAGCCCAGCGTTTCTCATGATGTGCTCTGCATGTAAGCTAAATAAGCAGGGTGACAATATACAGCCTTGACGTACTCCTTTTCCTATTTGGAACCAGTCTGTTGTTCCATGTCCAGTTCTAACTGTTGCTTCCTGACCTGCATATAGGTTTCTCAAGAGGCAGGTCAGGTGGTCTGTATTCCCATCTCTTTCAGAAATTTCCACAGTTTATTGTGATCCACACAGTCAAAGGCTTTGGCATAGTCAATAAAACAGAAATAGATGTTTATCTGGAACTCTCTTGCTTTTTTGATGATCCAGCAGATGTTGGCAATTTGATCTCTGGTTCTTCTCTCTGCCTTTTCTAAAACCAGCTTGAACATCTGGAAGTTCACTGTTCATGTATTACTAAAGCCTGGCTTGGAGAATTTTGAGCATTAGTTTACTAGCGTGTGAGATGAGTGCAATTGTGTGGTAGTTTGAGCATTCTTTGGCATTGCCTTTCTTTGGGATTGGGATGAAAACTGACCTTTTCCAGTCCTGTGGCCACTGCTGAGTTTTCCAAATTTGCTGGCATATTGAGTGCAACACTTTCACAGCATCATCTTCCAGGATTTGAAATAGCTCTACTGGAATTCCATCACCTCCACTAGCTTTGTTCATAGTGAGGCTTCCTAAGGCCCACTTGACTTCACATTCCAGGATGTCTGGCTCTAGGCGAGTGATCACACCATTGTGATTATCTGGGTCTTGAAGATCTTTTTTGTTCAGTTCTTCTGTGTATTCTTGCCACCTCTTCTTAATATCTTCTGCTTCTGTTAGGTCCCTACCATTTCTGTCCTTTATCGAGCCCATCTTTGCATGAAATGTTCCCTTGGTATCTCTAATTTTCTTGAAGAGATCTCTAGTCTTTCCTATTCTGTTGTTTTCCTCTATTTCTTTTCATTGATCACTGAGGAAGGCTTTCTTATCTCTCCTTGCTATTGTTTGGAACTCTGAATTCAAATGGGTATATCTTTCCTTTTCTCCTTTGCTTTTCACTGCTCTTCTTTTCACAGCTATTTGTAAGGCCTCCTCAGACAGCCGTTTTGCTTTGTTACATTTCTTTTTCTTTGGATGGTCTTGATCACTGTCTCCTGTACAGTGTCACAAACCTTTGTCCATAGTTCATCAAGCACTCTGTCTATCAGGTCTAGCCCCTTAAATCTATTTCTCACTTCCACTGTATAATCATAAGGGATTTGATTTAGGTTCATACCTGGATGGTCTAGTGGTTTTCCCCACTTTTTTCAATTTAAGTCTGAATTTGGCAGTTAGAAGTTCATGATCTGAGCCATAGTCAGCTCCCCATCTTGTTTTTGCTGACTGTATACAGCTTCTCCATCTTTGGCTGCAAAGAATATAATAAATCTGAATTCAGTGTGGACCATCTGGTGATGTCCATGTGTACAGTCTTCTCTTTTGTTGGTTAACATTAAATGACATGATAGTCTATGAACTGTATCTTGACAGTTCGTCCTGTTCTGAAGTGTAATGGCATTACACAAGAGATTTGAAGTTTTTAAAGCAAATAATTTCAGTAGAACGATGCTTTCTTTAAAAGTAGTTATATAAGACAAGACTGCTTAGCTACAAATATTTATGTTGGAGTTTGTAGATATGATAATGGCATTATTTCTTCTTTGTGTTTTGAGATAACCAAAAACTCTTTGAAAGTGAAAGTGTTAGTCACTCAGTCATGTCCAATTATTTGTGACCCCATGGACTGTAGTCTGCCAGGCTCCTCTGTTCATGGAACTCTCCAGGTAAGAATACCGGAGTATGTAGCCTTTCCCTTCTCCAGGGGGATCTTTCCAACCCAGGGATTGAACTTGGATCTCATGCATTGAA
Organism: Ovis aries; assembly: GCF_016772045.2. Taxonomy (NCBI): domain Eukaryota; kingdom Metazoa; phylum Chordata; class Mammalia; order Artiodactyla; family Bovidae; genus Ovis; species Ovis aries. Next base: position 211,018,518 of record NC_056055.1, on the reverse strand, counting down.
GATAGATTCTTTACCATCTGAGCCACAAACTCTTTAGACAAATTGAATTTGACTTGGGTCTGTGGCCACCTTCCAGGCCCTAACACTTCCTTCACAGTTGTGGTTTGAGAAATCTCATCCAAAACTCAACTGCAGAGCAGATTTACCAGAAAATCATGGTGGCAATTATTATATTTCCACATACCTAGTAGACCCACTAGCCTGGACAGAGAATGACTGGCCTTCAGGTCTGGTGATGAAGAAACACTTGGAACTTCTCCAGCTGAAATTGTTTGGTAGAATGTGAAGCAGGTTAGAGGCCACATGCTCTTGGAGCAGCTGGCCCCCAAGAGGTCTAAGCCAAGCAAACTTACTTTCTTTTCCAAACCTCACAAATTTAGTCAAGAAAAATTTTATTTCTCTAAAGGGAAATAGATTGAATAATGGAAGAAGGACAGAAAGTGTCTTTGTATAATAATTTGAAAACTTGTGTATTCTTTCAAATATTTCTAAATATCTAGATGTTTAGTGTTAACCAAAATTTTTAGGTACTCACTTATAACTTTGGATATTTATGAACATCATGTGATATCTTTTATGGAACAATTGAATAGCTTGGCATTTCAGCTGAGATCATTTAGCAAAAGGGGTGGGGGATTCTTAGATGCTTGAACTCTGTGACAGACGAAGCCAAAGCTATGTTTCACAGAGATTTGAGAAAAATGTCCTACTACAATTAAACTAATACATAACACATGAGAAACTTACCTTGAAAATTGCTTATTAATTATGAGCTCAAATTAAGAGACATAGCAAAATCAACAACTACAAAATTGTGACTATTATCTGTGGAGAACTTGAATGTCTATGAGTAATGAATATACCTGACTCAATTCATAAGAAGTAAGAATTTTTAATAAAAGAGAGAAATATTTTAAACATTAAAAACATTTTATTAAAGTCTTTATGGAAAAAAGATGGATATAGCAAATGCTCTGAAATTTCTTACCTTCACATATAAATTCCTGCTGAACGGACTATGATTAACCAAGATCAGCCTAACTGACTCCTGCTTTAATTTCTGGTAGCCAGGGAGTGGGGCTATATTGTGTGACCAAATGCCTGGGCTTGGGGAGGCAAGGGAGTAAGTATGGGTGAGCAGATAACTTTATCTCTGGGTTGTGAGCATGCAGATGATTTTTGCTTTTCTTTCATTTGTGTATGCACTTTTAAGTGTTCTTAATAATCAACATGAATAAATTTAATTGGAAAAATATTTCAAAATATGATTATTTAAATGTCCTTAAATTTCGGTTAATTTCTTGTATGTTGAAAATGAAATAGGAAAGGAGTTAATGCTCATTGTATGTTTAGTTCCATGGACTCATGGAACATGCATTTGTATTGTTTCTTCAGTGGGTTGATATCTATATTGAAATATCTGACCCTTGCTTACATTTTATGACTAATGGCATATCCTGGTGAAATTTCTGGTTGAAGACAGAGGTCTTGCTTTCACTGTGGCAAGAGTGCTAATGTGAGATGTGGCAAGTATAGGTAAGTTATACATTCAGCATGGACTTTATATGCCTTAAACTTCAAACTGTGGATACAGTTGTACAGTGATACTCAAAAGATATTTGGGTTTAGTCTACTCTGGTTTGTTTTTTCTCAATAATTTTAAGGACATTTAAGAGAGTTCCAAAACACTTGGAGAAATTAAGGCACTTTGAGAAATTAATTTCTCCAATTACTATGAAATGGAAGTAAGGTAATCAACATTTATGATTGTGTTCATAAAATACAAAGATAACAAAGAGAAGTTACATAAGCAATATATAATAGCTAAATTTTTAAAATGCCCTTAGCCTATTAAATGACAGCTAACAAAAGCTGTTTTTACAAAAAAGTCAAATCTTCCCAGCCATTTTTTGGACTAGAGAAAATAATACTAGGGACAGCAATAATTATAAGTTACATTTATTGGATGCTACTTCTATACAGATGGATGCTCTATTGTGTGTATGCACTCATTTAATTCTCACAAGTATATGGGAGTAGGTACTATCTAGTGCCCATTTTAGAGCAGAGAGAACTGAGGCACAGAGAAGTAACTAGTCCAAAGTCACACAGCTAGAATAGATGGAGCCAAAATTTAAACCAAGACAATTGGGCTCTAATTTCTGTGTTATTACTTTTTACGCTACAGTCAATATAATGAGAAATGGAATAATATTTTTAGCCTTGATTTCCCTTTTCAAGCTATTCTAAATGACTAAAACAGCTTGGATTTGAATGTGGGATATCCTAAGATATCTTATTAAAATGTCACTGTTTACCCCCAATTCACTCAAAACTTATTATCAGTTTTTGCATTACTCTCCTTTCTTTTGTGACATTTTATTGAATAAGAGTATGATATGTTAGCTTCCCAGGTGGCACTAGTGGTAAGAACCTGCCTGCCATTGCAGGAGACATAAGGGAGGTGGGATTGATTCCTGGGTTGGAAACATCCCCTGGAAGACGGAATGGCAATTCATTCCAGTATTCTTGTCTGGAGACTCCCATGGGCAGAAGAGCCTGGTGGGCTACAGTCCATGGAGTTGCAAAGAGTTGGACAGGACTGAAGTGACTTAGTACCCAAGCATAATATGTTAAGTTGTATTTCCTTCCAGGTAAAAATTTCTGGAAAAACAATTCTCTTTAACATTTGTTTGAGAAATTAGATCTGTTGTTAGTAGTTTAAACTATAAACTTTACATGAGAAAACATATTTGTACTTCTTATATCTTTTAAGTTAACCATTAAAGCAATCTTTATATCATAGTAAGATTTTATGCCTATGAGTGAAGGGAAAAAGATTATAGAATTTTTAAAGAAAAACTAGGAAAGCACTGGTCTACAAATTTGACACTACTATAAATCCTAAAAATAACTAGTTGCAGATTCATTTATATTTATGCCATGTTACTGCATTTTAACCACTAACATCATAAACCTTAATAACAAATTCCAAATGACTAATAATGCCAAACCTACCTTTTAGAATAAAGTGTAAGATAATAAAACCATGTATGATGAATCTTAAAATCATTAGTGTTTGGCTCAATTAACTGTAGATTACTTTACCAAGTAAAACTTGTTATTTCAGGGAGTCTAGTCTTAAATAAACTCAGGCTAATAGGAATTATTTAGTTTAGATAAAAATTAAAATGTATGACACAAATCTACCTTACATCTTAGTGGAGAAGATCTGTTATAATGGTAGAGAAAGCATTCTTTGTCTCTTTTAACTGGCATAGTGCTTGTTGCATTTTCCTATGTAGCATGTAACACAATTGTGGTTTGTGGATTTGAAAATGTTCTTATTTAATATTCTTTGCCCGTTTACCCCAGCACATGAGTGCCTGGAACACAGGTGCTGCTTGATAGACGTTTTTGAATAGACAAAAATACATGAGTTGATTGATCTTTCCATCTTTTCTATTAAGAAGAGTTTCCAGGTTGGAAATGGTCACACAGAAATAATTAAGAGAAAGCTCAGAAGAGAAGAGAAATGAGAGAGCTAACATAGCTACCTCAAATGAATGCAAGTCTCCAGGAAGAGATAGATTTAATTTCTAGGTTAAAAAATCAATTTATATCTGAAGTCCATTCATTCTTCTTGCTAATGTGCTAACCTCATGAAAATATTACATGAAAATTAAAAACAGGTATAGATATTTCTATATCTCAAACAACAAATTTTGAATTTTCACTTGTGTCCTACTGTTTGTGACCCCATGGACTATACAGTCTATGGAATTCTCCAGGCCAGAATACTGGAGTGGGTAGCTGTTCCCTTCTCCTGGGGATCTTCCCAACTCAAGGATCAAACCCAGGTCTCCTGCATTGCAGGCAGATTCTTTACCAGCTGAGCCACAAGCGAAGCCCAAGAATACTGCAGTGGGTAGCCTGTCCCTTCTCCAGCGGATCTTCCTGACCCAGGAATCGAACCAGGGTCTCCTGCATTGCAGGAGGATTCTTTACCGACTGAGCTTTCAGGGAAGCCCACAGATGGAAGTCCAGGAATCTCTATTTTGTAAAAACTTCCCAGTCATATCTGAGAATCAATGTAGAGAACAAAGTAGAAGGGTCAAGATTCCTTTTGTACTTATGGAGATCACAGTAACTCCACATGATTTTAAGAAGTGTTAAAGTATTGTCACTCCTTCACATTTGTCACAAAGTGACTGGCTGTGTTTATACCATTCTGCTTCAATTACTCCAGTGTTTGAAACAAAAGAGTCCAAGAATTCCAAACTGAGACAGCAATTTCTATTGTTAGTAAAAATGAAAGATTCTCAAGTTAAGCCTCCTTTTCAGCATCAGATTCCTACATCTACAATAGAGGATATCTGTACATTGTTTCCATTTTTCTTAAGTCCTTGTCATCATGAGGATTTCTCAGCATGAAGCTGTTTGATGAATGGCATGGTGAGGAACTTTATATAGTATTATAGTCTTGACATACAAATAGAAAGGAATGTGAGATTTTAGAGTTTTATCTTGTCAAATTTTTTATAGCAGCTGAAGGCCAGACATTTAGGCATTGTTCTTATAACTTCTGGTGATAAAAATTGGGAGAGTTCAAGCTTCATAGAACTAACTTGTCACAGATAATAGCACTTACCATTGTCCCCTCACCTCGTACCTAAAATTCTGTTATTCTAAGACATTTCATATATATCTCTTCATTTCTCCACATAGGATTTCTTTAAATGACATGTCTTATTCTCTATAAAAATAAATCATTATTATAGGAAAGAAGGAAATGTAAGTAGATTGAAGCATAAGCCTAAAGCAATCAACAGCATTAGTAGGAAAATGTTCTGGTTGTTGTAATTATAGCATGAGGGTGATAATTTTTGCTTTTGGAGTTACAAAACAACAATGATGTAAAGAAAGCAAATGTATTGTGTTTTAATCAGATAGATACTGTAGGTTATTGGTTGATCAGTTTGCATAAATATCACTAAATATTTCTAGTAATCAGATATCAAAGCTGTTATGTGACATAATGTCAGGTTGCATGACAAGCTTTCTGTGTTTTTGAAAGAGCTGAGCAAGTAAGTTTTTCTGTGTCTTTAGAAAACAGTGAGATTTCCCTTGGGTTCATGTTGTGTCCTGCTTGGATAACATTTATGACATTTATTATTTAGGAATTGTGTAAAAAATTATAGTAACAACACAAAAAAATTCTATTCAATATTATTTATATAATACTGCGCAGCATCCTACTGTAGAATTGTCATTATCATCATCTTCACCAATATCATCCAATAAAAATGAATGAAATAAATTCAGATGTATTTAATTTAAATGTACTTCTAGTGAAAGAAGTCAGTCTGAAAGGCTACCTGCTGTATGATTCCAATGACATTCTGAAAGACACAAAAGTACGGAGACAGTAAGAAAAAACTAGTGATTGCTGGGTTTCAGTGGAAAGGAGATATGAATAGACAGACCACAGAGGATCTTTCAGTTCAGTACAGTTCAGTCGCTCAGTCGTGTCTGACTCTTTGCGACCCCATGAGTCACAGCACGCCAGGCCTCCCTGTCCATCACCATCTCCCGGAATTCACTCAGACTCTCGTCCATTGAGTCAGTGATGCCATCCAGCCATCTCATCCTGGGTCGTCCCCTTCTCCTCCTGCCCCCAATCCCTCCCAGCATCAGAGTCTTTTCCAATGAGTCAACTCTTCGCATGAGGTGGCCATAGTACTGGAGCTTCAGCTTTAGCATCATTCCTCCCAAAGAAATCCCAGGGTTGATCTTCAGAATGGACTGGTTGGATCTCCTTACAGTCCAAGGGACTCTCAAGAGTATTCTCCAACACCACAGTTCAAACACATCAATTCTTCGGCGCTCAGCCTTCTTCACAGTCCAACTCTCACAACCATACATGACCACTGGAAAACCATAGCCTTGACTAGACGGACCTTATTTGGCAAAGTAATGTCTCTGCTTTTGAATATACTGTCTAAGTCGGTCATAACTTTTCTTCCAAGGAGTAAGCGTCTTTTAATTTTATGGCTGCAGTCACCATCTGCAGTGATTTTGGAGCCCAAAAAAATAAAGTCGGACACTGTTTCTACTGTTTCCCATCTATTTCCCATGAATTGATGGGACCAGATGCCATGATCTTCGTTTTCTGAATGTTGAGTTTTAGGCCAACTTTTTCACTCTCCTCTTTCACTTTCATCAAGAGGCTTTTTAGCTCCTCTTCATTTTCTGCCATAAGGGTGATGTCATCTGCATATCTGAGGTTATTGATATTTCTCCCGGCAATCTTGATTCCAGCTTGTGTTTCTTCCAGTCCAGCGTTTCTCATGATGTACTCTGCATATAAGTTAAATAAGCAGGGTGACAATATACAGCCTTGACATACTCCTTTTCCTATTTGGAACCAGTCTGTTGTTGCATGTCCAGTTCTAACTGTTGCTTCCTGACCTGCATACAGATTTCTCAAGAGGCAGGTTAGGTGGTCTGGTATTCCCATCTCTTGAAGAATTTTCCACAGTTTATTGTGATCCACACAGTCAAAGGCTTTGGCATAGTCAATAAAGCAGAAACAGATGTTTTTCTGGAACTCTATTGCTTTCTCCATGATCTAGCGGGTGTTGGCAATTTGATCTCTGGTTCTTCTCTCTGCCTTTTCTAAAACCAGCTTGAACATCAGGGAGTTCACGGTTCACATATTGCTGAAGTCTGGCTTGGAGAATTTTGAGCATTACTTTACTAGCATGTGAGATGAGTGCAATTGTGTGGTAGTTTGAGCATTCTTTGGCATTTCCTTTCTTTGGGATTGGAATGAAAACTGACCTTTTCCAGTCCTGTGGCCACTGCTGAGTTTTCCAAATTTGCTGGCATATTGAGTGCAGCACTTTTGCAGCATCATCTTTCAGGATTTGAAACAGCTCAACTGGAATTCCATCACCTCCACTAGATTTGTTCATAGTGAGGCTTCCTAAGGCCCACTTGACCTCACATTCCAAGATGTCTGGCTCTAGATTAGTGATCACATCATCATGACTATCTGGGTCATGAAGATCTTTTTGTACAGTTCTTCCATGTATTCTTGGATCTTTAAGGCAGTTAAAATGCTCTTTGTGATGCTCTCATGGTGGATATATGTCAGATATTTGTTGAAACCCATAGAATGTACAACACCAATGCATTCGTGCATGCTAAGTCATGTCTGACTCCTTGCAACCCCATAGATGGTAGCCCGCCAGGTTCCTCTGTCCATGGGATTCTCCAGGCAGTAATACTGGAGTGTGTTGCCATGCTCTCCTCCAGGGGATCTTCCTGACTCAGGGATAGAACCCAGGTCTCTTACTGTCTTCTGCTTTGGCAGGCAGATTCTTTATCACCTGCACCATGTAGGAAGCCCATACCACACCAATATTGAATCCTAATGTAAATCAGTATCCCCACTGGAGAAGTATATATTTTACAACTGATGAACCTACATTGAAACATCATTATCATCTATAATCTATCATTTACACTAGAGCTCATTAATGTAAGGTAGAGCTTATGGATGATAATCATGTTTCAATGTAGGTTCATCATTTGTAAAAAATATACCTCTTCAGAGGTTGAGGGGAGAATATTGATAATGGGAGAGTCTATGTATGTGAGGGAGCAAGGATATATGGAACATCTCTGTACTTTCTGCTTAATTTTGCTGTGAACCTAAAACTGTTCAAAAAATTAATTTATGAAAAAATGGAAAGTAGTATATATGAGTTTCAAATTTAGTTTGAATTTGTTTCAAATTCAATTTCACTGTTTCCCATGGTGGTAACAAATGATATTTATCTTTGTAACAATAGGCAAGCCCTTTGTCTGAATAAAGAAATATCTTCTTCTAAATATTAGCAAAACACAATAAATTAATTTGTTGTTCTGTTTATAGGGATAATAAAGTCAAACCAAAGATGTCACTCAGTTATAGTATAAGAACTGTAACAAGGTTAAATACTTATGTCTGAAACGTTTTCCTTATGAAAATAAAAAATATTTTTTAATCTATTTATTCGATGAAATAATTTTGAAAAATCCAACCACCACTTCCTCCTTATAACTGAAGTTACATGAAATGCTACAAATCAGAATAGATACTATAATTAAGAGAGACCTTCAATTCAGTCTGCAAGAATAGGTGATGAGGGTCCATGTTCTATGGCGTCACCAGTCGTAGTGACACACACACTCGCCACCATCTTCAGGACAGACCACGTACCTGGGAGCAAGCCAACCTGAGCCACACTCCTGGAGTTTCCACCATCTTTGCCTGCCAGACTCGACTGAATGAATGTGCTCGTGAACATATATATGCTTGTTACCTGCATGTTGTTCACAAATGACTCTGATTATTAGCTGCATTGCTAGATGTACCAGAGCACAGCAACCTATGACATGACTCTTATCCAATAATAATGCTCTGTGTTGCATAGTGATTGAAAAATCTATTTCGATCCTGTTTCTTGGGATATTTTGAGTTGGAGAGAGGGTGGTAGAAGTAAGAACTATAAGTATACTGCAGGATATTGAGGGAGGATCTGACAAGGACCTGGTTTGTAAGTAGGGTACTGTCACTAGAGTGGAGAGCAAGGGTGAGCTGGCTTCTGAGGGATAAGATGCCCAGAACTGAAGAACTTCCTTTGGTTCATCTAACTCGCAATTGTGTCTTCAATAGTTACAGTCTTCCAATTCTTCAAAGGTTCAGAACAGTTTCTGAGTTTCCTTACTTTCTGGCATTCAGGTAACAAATCTCTATCAGGTGACCCTGGTATTCCCCAATCCTTGTTAGAAAAATCTCAAACAATGTTTATGCACTGATAAAAATGAAATAAATAAGTTAATCCTACTACTGTAGCACACACTCTTTTTAAAAAAATTATTTCTTTTAATTGGAGGCTAATACTTTACAATCTTGTGGTGGTTCTTGCCATACATCGACATGAATCAGCCACGGGCGCACATGTATTCCCCATCCAGAATCCCCCTCCCACATCCCTCACCATCCCATCCCCCAGGGTCATCCCAGTGCACCAGCCCTGAGCACCCTGTCTCATGCATCAAACCTGGATTGGCGATCCGCTTCACATATGATAATATACATGTTTCAACTCTACCCTCTCAAATCATCCCACCTTCGCCTTCTCCCACAGAGTCCAAAAGACTGTTCTTTGCATCTGTGTCTCTTTCGCTGTCTCGCATATAGGGTCATTGTTACCATCTTTCTAAATTCCATATATATGCATTAGTACACTGTATTGGTGTATTTCTTTCAGACTTACTTCACTCTGTATAATAGGATCCAGTTTCATCCACCTCATTAGAACTGATTCAAATGCATTCTTTTTAATGGCTAATGTACCACAGCTTTCTTATCCATTCGTCTGCCAATGGGCATCTAGGTTGCTTCCATGTCCTGCCTATTGTAAACAGTGCTGTGATGAACACCGGGGTATATATGTCTCTTTTAATTCTGGTTTCCTCGATGTGTATGCCCAGCAGTGGGATTGCTGGGTCATATGGCAGTTCTATTTCCAGTTGTCTAAGGAATCTTCACACTGTTCTCCATAGTGGCTGTACTAGTTTGCATTCCCACCAACAGTGTAAGAGGGTTCCCTTTTCTTCGCACCTTCTCCAGCATTTATTGTTTGTACACTTTTGGATAGCAGCCATTCTGACCAGCGTGAGATGGTACCTCATTGTGGTTTTAATTTACATTTATCTGATAATGAGTGATGTTGAGCATCTTTTCATGTGTTTGTTAGCCAACTATATGTCTTCTTTGGAGAAATGAATGCTCAGTTCTTTGGCCCATTTTTTGATTGGGTCGCTTATTTTTCTGGAATTGAGCTGCAGGAGCTGCTTGTATATTTTTGCAATTACTTCATCAGTTGCTTTGTTTGCTATTATTTTCTCCCATTCTGAAGGCTGTCTTTTCACCTTCCTTATAGTTTCTTTCATTGTGCAAAAGCTCTTAAGTTTAATTAGGTCCCATTTGTTTAGTTTTGCTTTTATTGCCATTACTCTGGGTGGTGGGTCATAGAGGATCCTGCTGTGATTTATATCAGAGAGTGTTTTGCCAATGTTTTCCTCTAGGAGTTTTATAGTTTCTGTTCTTACACTTAGATCTTTAATCCATTTTGAGTTTATTTTTGTATATGGTGTTAGAAAGTGTTCCAGTTTCATTCTTTTACAAGCGGTTGACCAGTTTTCCCAGCACCACTTGTTAAAGAGATTGTTTTTACTCCATTGTATATTCTTGGCTCCTTTGTCAAAGATAAGGTGTCCATAGGTGCGTGGATTTATCTCTGGGCTTTCTATTTTGTTCTGCTGATCTATATTCCTGTCTTTGTAGCACACATTCTTAACATCAAGCCAATCTCACCCCAAACTACTAACATTTAGCTTTATAATATTTCTAATGGTGTACAGTCATCAGTGATTGTATGTTTTTGTCAAAATCATGTGAGTAGTGTGGAACGCTATTGATTGAAATATCAGGTTTCTTTAAGACCACACATCTTTTAAAAAAATATTACAAAGAAAACTAAAAAGGAAATCTCAAGAAGGGATTTTAGGATCTAAACTAAAATAGTTTTTATTCAAATTAAAGTATATTTTTAAAGAATTCTTTCTTGGCAATTTAAATAAACTTAAGGTAGACAAATATGTCATTTTCTCCATGGTCTCTGCCTAACTGAAGATTAAATACTTTTGCAAACCTTCAGCATATATGCAGTTAAAATTTCCTGTTGCCACAGAATGACTGAGCAGAAACACATAAATATGCAAAGTGGTTTTGAAAGTGCCTCTAAGTTTTAATTGTTGTTTTAGGATTGACTTTCCAACCCACTCAGACAGTTAAGTAAAAGAAGTAATAAAAGAAAATCATCATCTGAATCATCTATGTGTATTGTGGCTATTCTCAGTGATCCAGTGTGCAGTTTTTGTAGCTAATACTAGTTAGCAGAATGCCTTAACTCTGTAGAAATTTAATAAATATGCATTCTTTTGTGTGCATTTTATTCTCTTTCTTATGTTCCCTATACCATATACTCCTGTCCTCATCCTCTTTCCTGGAAAATGCCTTTAATGTATTGACTGTAGAATGTAATCACCTACTGTGTTTAGTGTCCTGAGGGCAACCCAGGGGCTTGAGAAAATCACTTTCTCTGTGCACATAGGAAGAAAAATTCAAAATAAAATAGATGAATCCATTCAATTATACAGATGCATTTTGTCTCCTACACAAAGCTAACTTTCTTCAGTATCTAAGATTTACTTGAGCTCTAGAAGAATCTAGATCTATTTTTTATAAAGGATGCTAGATAGATGCTTTAATTTGTTTTAGTTTGTTTATAAATTCAATTTAGGTAGGCCTGGTTAACATGGGAATTTTGAAAATATGTATACTTTCCCAAACTTATACCACTCTGGATTTCAAAGCATCTTGCAAATATGGCTATAATTCACACACCCAGGTCTGTTACATACCTGTTTTATTAGGTAAAAGCAAAATGAAAAATAAAAACCTTAAAAATATATTAAGATTAGAAATATGCTGGCATTTTCACTGTAGAGTAAGGAGCACTCTAAAGTCAAGAATTTCATAAAAGCAATGAGAAAAATTTTAAATTCAGGAAAGTGAGAAGACAGTCAATAAAGCATTACTGCCATTTTCTTAAGCTTATCCTTCTTTCTTTTAAGTCCTGAGGATATGAAGTAGTATATTTAGTTAGATTAAAATCCTGGAAATACTATGCATAGCTATAATCCTGACTGCTTCACTATTCTTTTTATTGACTCAAGTTGTTTTCAGATATTTACTCAGTAAAAAATAATACCTCACATATAAAGAACATTTACCAGGGGACATTTTTGTTTATTCCAATAATATTAAAAATGTTTCTACTTCCTTTTATATATTTGCAAAGCCTACAGCATATTCAATATATGTTCTCAACTATGCTTTTTGGATTCTGTCCAGCAGTTATTAAAAGTTGGAACTTGACATCAAACAAAATACATTGCCTGCTGCACTGACAGATTGCTATTTTGTCTACCGAAATTCTATATACATAAGAATTAAAGAATTATTTTAAAATTCTTTATAACACTCAAGATATTTATTCTGAAATACTGTCATCTCTCAAGATATGAAGCATATTCCATCTCCAATTACAGGTAAAAATACTGGCCTTTTATCAGAATCAAATGTCTACTTTTTCTGGAGATTTATGATATCTAGATTATGATTAGAGAAAAAAAATCTTCATAAGCTGGAGATATGATTAAGGGTAAGTTTTCTGGAGCATCTAGAAAATTATGCCAGCTAATTAAACTGAAAATTAATTTTCATAAACATTTTCCAAAGCAAAAGTCATGTTTAACTTATTGCATGTGCAGTAATGGCTATGTATCCATTCTTGCTCTTATGACATGTACTTATTAAACTGTAAATAATTTGGGTTGGAGTAAAGTGACTATGCTTGGGTCATAAGTCAGAGTACCATTCTTAATATCATCAGATAACCTACCTCAAGTATAAATAATCATGTCATTCAGTTCAGTTCAGTCACTCAGTCTTGTCCAACTCTTTGTGACCCCATGAATCGCAGCATGCCAGGCCTCCCTATCCATCACCAACTCCCGGAGTTCACTCAGACTCACGTCCATCGAGTCCGTGATGCCATCCAGCCATCTCATCTTCTGTCATCCCCTTCTCCTCCTGCCCCCAATCCCTCCCAGCATCAAAGTCTTTTCCAATGAGTCAACTCTTCGCATGAGGTGGCCAAAGTACTGGAGTTTCAGCTTTAACATCATTCCTTCCAAAGAATTCCCAGAGTTGATCTCCTTCAGAATGGACTGGTTGGATTTCCTTGCAGTCCAAGAGACTCTCAAGAGTCTTCTCCAACACCACAGTTCAAACACATCAATTCTTCAGCACTCAGCCTTCTTCATAGTCTAAATCTCACATCCATACATGACCACAGGAAAAACCATAGCCTTGACTAGATGGAACTTAGTCAGCAAAGTAATGTCTCTGCTTTTGAATAGACTATCTAGGTTAATCATAACTTTTCTTCCAAGGAGTAGGCATCTTTTAATTTCATGGCTGCAGTCGCCATCTGCAGTGATTTTGGAGCCCCCAAAAATAAAGTCTGACACTGTGTCCACTGTTTCCCCATCTATTTCCCATGCAGTGATGGGACCAGATGCCATGATCTTCGTTTTCTGAATGTTGAGCTTTAAGCCAACTTTTCCACTCTCCACTTTCACTTTCATCAAGAGGCTTTTTAGTTCCTCTTCACTTTCTGCCATAAGGGTGGTGTCATCTGCATATTTGACGTTATTGATGTTTCTCCTGGCAATCTTGATTCCAGCTTGTGTTTCTTCCAGTCCAGCGTTTCTCTTGATGTACCCTGCATAGAAGTTAAATAAGCAGGGTGACAATTTACAGCCTTGACATACTCCTTTTCCTATTTGGAACCAGTGTGTTGTTCCATGTCCAGTTCTAACTGTTGCTTCCTGACCTGCATACAGATTTCTCAAGAAGCAGGTTAGGTGGTCTGGTATTCCCATCTCTTGAAGAATTTTCCACAGTTTATTGTGATCCACACAGTACCTTACCTCATTACTAAGATGTTCACACTGGAGTAGAACAGGAGGAAACCTAAGAACATTCATCATCCTGAGATGACAAAGTTGTGGAATGACAGAGATTTAACTGTCTACAGCAAGTTCATGAGAATTCAGAAGCACTACAAATGTAATACAGTTTTTTCAAACTATCTCAAGTGTTATTATATATTTGGGCTGAAATATTGAATAAATGTAAAGAAAAAGGGGTCTATTATTATTGCAAAGAGTCCACTCCTCATGTTACATCTGTTTTTACATCAAAGAAAAATTACTAGGTAAATAAAAATGATAAGAAAAATATTTTGGTTTTATTGATAGCATATCATGTCCCACAATTGATGTCTATACAATTCTTTTTTCTCCTTGGTATTTATCTCTTCCTTCTTAAGATAAGCACTTTCATATCTCAGTGCATTTGAGTCTATAACAGTGATCAATAAGAAAATCCATCATAGGAAATTGGCCAAAGAATTATACAGAATAAAATTTCACCTTCTGAAGTAGTTTTGTTGATGTATACTTGGATGTACTTGGATACAATCTCAATAATGACAGAATGATCTCTGTTCGTTTCCAAGGCAAGCCATTCAATATCACAGTAATCCAAGTTTATACCCCAATCAGTAATGCAGAAGAAGCTGAAGTTGAATGGTTCTGTGAAGGCCTACAAGACCTTCTAGAACTAACACCCAAAGGATGTTCTTTTCATTATAGCAAATTGGAATGCAAAAGTAGGAAGTCAAGAGATACCTGGAATAACAGGAAAATTTCGCCTTGGAGTACAGAATGAAGCAGGGCAAATGCTGATAAGAGTTTTGCCGAGAAAACACACTGGTCATAGCAAACACCCTCTCCCAACAACACAAGGGAAGACTCTACACATGGACATCACCAGATGGTCAATACCAAAATCAGATTGATTTTATTTTTTGCAGCCAAAGATGGAGAAGCTCTATACAGTCAGCAAAACAAGACTGGGAGCTGACTGTGGCTCAGATCATGAACTCCTTACTGCCAAAATCAGACTTAAATTGAAGAAAGTAGGGAAAACCACTAGACCATTCAGGTATGACCTAAATCAAATCCCTTATGATTATACAGTGCAAGTGAGAAATAGATTCAGGGATTAGATCTGATAGACAGAGTGCCTGAAGAACTATGGACGCAAGTTTGTGACATTGTACAGGAGGCAGGGATCAAGACCATCCCCAAGAAAAAGTAATGTAAAAAGGTAAGATGGTTGTCTGAGGAGGCCTTACAAATAGCTGAGAAAAGGAAAGATGCAAAAGGCAAATGACAAAAGGAAAGATACCCATTTGAATTTAAAGCTTGAAAGAATAGCAAGGAGAGATAAGAAAGCCTTCCTCAGCAATCAATGCAAAGAAATTGAGGAAAACAATAGAATGGGGAAAGACTGGAGATCTCTTCAAGAAAATTAGAGATACCAAAGAAACATTTCATGCAAAGATGGGCTCAATAAAGGACAGAAATGTTATGGACCTAACAGAAGCAGAAGACATTAAGAAGAGGTGGCAAGAATACACAGAAGAACTATACAAAAAAGATCTTCATGACCCAGATATCCAGATGGTATGATCACTCACCTAGAGCCAGACATCCTGGAATGCAAAGTCAAGTGGGCCTTATCAAGTATCACTATGAACAAAGCTAGTGGAGGTGATGGAATTCCAGTTAAGCTATATCAACTCCTAAAAGATGATGCTGTTAAAGTGTTGCACTCAATATGCCAGCAAAATTGGAAAACTCATTAGTGGCCACAGGACTGGAAAAGGTCTGTTTACATTCCAATCCCAAAGAGGGGCAATGCCAAAGAATGCACAAACTACCACACAATTGAACTCATCTCACACTCTAGCAAGGTAATGCTTAAAATTCTCCAAGCCAGGCTTCAACAGTACATGAATCATGAATTTCTAGATGTTCAAGTTGGATTTAGAAAAGGCAGAGGAACCAGAGATCAAATTGCCAACATCCATTGGATCATTGAAAAGGCACAAGAGTTCTGAAAAAAACATCTACTTCTGCTTTATCAGCTTCACCAAAGCCTTTGACTGTGTTGATCACAACAAACTGTGGAAAATTCTTCAAGAGATGGGAATACCAGACCACCTGACCTGCCTCCTGAGAAATCTGTATGCAGGTCAAGAAGCAACAGTTAGAACTGAACATGGAACAACAGACTGGTTCTTAATAGGGAAAGAAGTATGTCAAGGCTGTATATTGTCATCTTGCTTATTTAACTTATATGCAGAGTACATTATGAGAAACACTGGGCTGGATGAAGCACAAGCTGAAATCAAGATTGCCGGGAGAAACATCAATAACGTCAGATATGCAGATAACACCACCCTTATAGCAGAAAGTGAAGACGAACTAAAGAGCCTCTTGATGAAAGTGGAAGACGAGATTGAAAAAGTTGGCTTAAAACTCAGCATTCAGAAAACCAAGATCATGGCATCTAGTCCCATCACTCCATGGCAAATAGATGGGGAAACAATGGAAACAGTGATAGACTTTATTTTTCTGGGCTCCAAAATCACTGAAGATGGTGACTGCAGTTATGAAATTAAGATGCTTACTCCTTGGAAGAAAAGCTGTGACCAACCTAGACAGCATATTAAAAAGCAGAGAGATTATTTTGTCCACCAAAGCTATGGTTTTTCCAGTAGTCATGTATGGATGTGAGAGCTGGACTATAAAGAAAACTGAGTGCCAAGGTATTAATGCTTTTGAACTGTGGTGTTGGAGAAGACTCTTGAGAGTCCATCCGAAAGGAAATTGGTCCTGAATATTCATTGGAAGGATTGATGCTAAAGCTGAAACTCTAATATTTTGGTCACCTGATAAGAAGAACTGAATCATTGGAAAAGGCCCTGATGCTGGGAAAGATTGAAGGAAGGAGGAGAAGGGGACGACAGAGAATGAGATGGTTGGATGGCATCTCTGACTCAGTGGACATGAGTTTGAGTAAGCTCCTGGAACTTGTGATGGACAAGAAAGCCTGGCAGGCTGTGGTCCATGGGGTCCCAAAGAGTTGGACACGACTGAGTGACACTGAACTGAAGTGTTGATGTATAAACTGTTTGTCTTTCTTTGAACTTGAAATATGTTTGGCTTTGTGGCCGTTTTTCTATGATACTTGGTAGTCTTCTATGAAGTAATCGCCTTGAATATTTAATGAGATGTGATGATGGAACTAAAAATACTACTAAAAGAATAACAATGCTTTCTCAGGACAAGAAAGATGAAATTGCTTTCTGTAGGGAATTGATGTATATTCACTTTAAGTATAAACATCAGACTGCGTTCTGAAGCACCACATTTTCAATGAAGTTTTTATCTGAAAACAGGTCACATTCTATTTTCTGTATCAATTTTACAAATTTAAAATTGTGTTTGTTTTATTTATCACAAATAAATTGCATGCCAAATAAATGCTGAGAATTTTTTTTATCAATAATCTCCTAGGCAAAATGAATCTTGATGGTTCCTATAATGACCTAGCAGTAACTATTTATTCTTTTTCTGAGGAGGGATATTGTTCCATTTGATTGTTCCAATCAGATAACATTTTGACAGCCTATAATTCAGAACTAGCCAATAACTGGAAAGCATAATTTGTTGAAGATCAAAACACATAGATTCATAGGAAACTGATTGCAGTTATAATATCTGACTCTTCCATGTAAATATGCCTACATGTCTGTGATAGCCTTTATCTTCTGATTCATTCTTAAATCACTGTCCCAATGTGCTGCCTTGACTTCTTCTGTGTGTGGCCGCATGTTAAGTCACTTTAGTCCTGCTCGACTCTTTTTGACCCCATGGACTGTAGCCTGCTAGACTCCTCTGTCTATGGGATTCTCCAGGCAAGAATTCTGGAGTGGGTTACCACGCCCTCCTCCAGGGGATCTTCCTGATCCAGGGATTAAACCGACATCTCCTGTGTCTCCTGCGTTGCAGGCAGATTCCTCACCCAATGAGCCACCTGGGAAGCCCCTCTAAATGTATAAATGGACATTATATATTTGGACCATAGTAAAGGAAAATTTGATTCATTCATTAAACCTTTGTTTCTCGTGACATATGAAAAGCAGTCTTTTCCTATAGCAACGTTTTAAAAAAATAGAAAAAATACATTTCTCAAAAGAAAAGAAATCAATAGTTACACCAATCCTAGGGACTTTGATATGTGTTACTATTGATAAAATATCTTTTAAAACAGACTTTTTAAAAAAAGAGAATTTTTAGGTTTACAGTAAATTTGAGTGGAAGGTACGGAAGTTTCACCATACTCCAAACAGGTATAGCCTCTTCCATTATCAACATACCCCACCAGAATGGGAGAGTTATTACAACTGATGAATCTACACTGGCATATAATTATCATCCCAAGTTCACATTTTATAGTAGGGTTCATTCCTGATGTTGTATATTCTACTGGTTTGGACAAATTTATAATGGCATGTATCCACCATTATAATATCATACACAAGAGTTTCACTGCCCTAAAAATCCTCTGTTCTCCACCTATTATTCACACACCCCCTCCCTAACCCTGGAAATCACTGATATTTTTTACTGTCCTCACAGTTTTAGCTTTTCCAACATGCTACATATTAGAGTTATAGAATAACAGCCTTTTCAGATTGGCTTCTTTCACTTAGTAATATGCATGTTTGTTTTGTCCTTATCTATCCCTAGCTTGATAGCTCATTTCACTTTAGTCCTGAATACTATTCCATTATTTAAATATGCCACAGTTCGTCCATTCACCTACTGAAGGACATTTTTGTTGCTTCCAAGTTTTGACTTTATGAATAAAGTTGTTATAAATATTTGTGTGCAAGTTTTTGTGTGTACATAAATTTACAGCTCCTCTGGGTTAATACTAAGGAGTGTGATTGCTGGATCACTTGATAAAAGTGTGTTTAGTTTCATAAGAAACTGCACACTTATCTTCTAAAATGGTTTCACTATTTGGTACCCCACTAACAATGAATGAGAATTTCTGTTGCTGTGTCACCACCAGCTTTTGGTGTTGTCCATATTTTGGATTTTGGCCACCCTGTTAGGTGTGTACTGGTATCTCACTGTTTTAATTAGTATTTCCTTGGTGACATGACGTGGAGTATCTTTTCATATACTTATTTTCCCATCTGTATATCTTATTTGGTGGGAATATGTTAAATTCGCTGGCTCATTTTCTCAGTTGTGTTGTTTTCTTATTGTTGAGTTTTAAGAGGTTTTATATATTCTAAATAACAGTCTTCTATCAGATGTGTCTGTATCTATTGCAAAAGTTTTCTCCAAGTCAGTGACTGGTCTTTTCATTCTCTGGACTTTATCTTTCATAGAATAAAATTTTTAATTTTAATGAAGTCCAATTTATCAATTCCTTCTTTCTTGGATTATATCTTTGATGTTACATCTACAAAATCATTGCCAAAGCCAAAGACATCTCGATTTTCTCCATTGTTATTTACTATGTGTTTTATAGTGTTGTGTTTTATGTCTTATTTAGTAATCCTTTTCGAAGAAATTTTTGAGAGGCCTAAAGTCGATGTCTAGATTTATTTATTTTTTTGCATGTAGATGTCCCATGAGCATTGGTAAAAAACAAAAAATAGAAGATCATTAAGTAATCTTCTATTTCTTTTAATAGTGTGACAAATGGGGGATAATTCATATGATTTGCATATATACACTACACAATTTTATTAAGTGTCTCTAACATATTTTGCACAACTTACTTCAGAAAAGAAGGATAAATAAAATTTGAGTAAGGATGACACAGTGAAATGCTGCAATAAGGGAAATAGCTTTTGTTCTTAAATTTCATTAAATATCTGGAGCATCAGCCACCATAATAAAAACTTATCTTTTCATACCTAGCTAAACTGCTTCCTGGCTCAGACGGTAAAGAATCTGCCTACAATGCAGGAGACCCAGGTTCCACTCCAGTATTCTTGTCTGGAGAAGGCAATGGACAGAGGAGTCTGGCAGCCTACAGTCTGTGGGGTCGCAAAGAGTCAGACACAGCTGAGTAACTAACATGTAAACACAAAGTACTTCTTTAATAGATATGAGATTAAAACTTATCTACGCCCAAGTTCAGTATTTTAGGCCACAAGTTGACAACATTTCACTATAAATATTGAAGTGAAAATAAAAGTGAAAGTATTAGAGTTACATCTAACTCTGTGATCCCATGGACTGTAATCCACCAGGTTCCTCTGTCCATGGGATTCTCCAGTCAAGAATACTGGAGTGGGTAGCCATTTCCTTTTCCAGGGGATCTTCTTGACCCAGGGATCAAACCCAAATCTCCTGCCTTAGCAGGCAGATTCTTTACCATCTGAGCCACCAGGGAAGGGCAATGCTAACATGCTTCCAGAAGGGGATAATCAGAGAATTGTAGACCTGTTAACACTTGAGCCCAGAGCCACAGCTGGAGAACTCCCCTGGCCCCAGAAACCTGTCCAGCCGTCCTCAACCTTTTTGGCACCAGGGACTGGTTTCCTGGAAGACAATTTTTCCATGGATGAAGGAGGTGGGATAGTGTGGGGATGATTCAAATGCTTTGCATTATTGAGGATTTTATTTTTATAATTATTATTACATCAGCTCCACCTCAGATCATCAGGCATTAGATCTCAGAGGTCGGGGTCCCCTCCTTCAAACACACTGTCCAGGTTCTTGGAGGCTGGTGGTCAGCAGGCATCTACACAGAAGGGAACCTTCAGACACTCTGGGAGGAGCCAGGGTAGCCCTAGAGACAGGTCGGGTGGAGCTGGGACAGAGAGGAGGGAAGCAGAGACGGTGTGACCTGGAGATGGCAGGGGCAGTGCCCTGGATGCGCTGTTCTTGGCTCCGCCTGAGCTGCATGGCGGCGACTCCGAGGAAGAGCGAGAGCATCTCCCAGCCCCTCTTGCAGCTGCTGAAGTCAAAGCCCGCAGGTTGTCAATGGCTGTACCCGGAAGTGCGGACACGCACTAGTCAGGAGCGGACACGCTGCAGGACTGACATCCTAGTGGGTGTGGGACGCAGGCAGCCTGGCGCCAGGCACCCCCGGCGATGATCCCCAAACCTCACCGTCCAGCTGGCGGCGCTCGCGGCGCTCCAGCTCACAAACTTGCTTGCTCGCCTTACAAGTATGGTGTTTCCCTGGGGCTCCGTGGAGAGCGTTCCCCTTCCTTCCTCCGGCTGGTCCAGGCTTGGCTGGAATCCAGGTACGAGCCCCTGGCCCCCCAGTTCCTCTGAGCCTCCCGCCAGGACTCCGCATTAGGGAGACGGTAGACAAGGCGCGAGCCGGCACTCACGCTAACACATCCATGCAGTAACACACAAAGGGAGGGAAGAATTGTTAGCGATGGTAGTGAAGAGTTTTGGTTTCATAAAGTAAATATATATATCAGTTTAGACAATGCGTGGATTATTTCACAGTGGTACCTCTGCGATATGAAAATGACCATTCATCTGTAGATCTACTGAACCAAATAAGTTTAAGATTTACACTCAGCTTTTAGTTACTTTTTATTTTAACCTCTGTATGGTAGGGGGCGCGCTGAGACCGTCTGATGAAAGTTTAAGGCGCATGTTTCATTATTGATTCGTGAAATAATACAGTACACTGGCTTTCAGATGACTAGATCAAAGTCCAGTTATTCCCCAATACAATTCCCCTTTAAACTTCTTGTCAATCAAAATAAGTTATTCCTACTAAAGAAAAGCAACTCTAAGTTCTTTAACTTTAACCAGTGTGTTCGGAGGTATAAAATAGACTGATTCTAAAGTCGAGCCACTTCCGTTGCATGCGATAGCTAACTAAATGAGTAACGCATGTTGAATGTAAATTGATCTCATAATTTACCCTGAATATTGCCACTGAGTTAGTAGGAGGAATATGAGTGCACAGGAATCTATCTATCTTTAAAGACTTTGGTACTAAATTTGCATGACACTGGTACAAAAACAGGTCCTTAAACCCCATCTCATGGGTTACTAGGATAAAATACTTAAAAACAGTTCTTGCTTATAAACGGTACAAATGAACTATAACAATGTATGTTCTCCAGCAGAAATGTTCCAATTTCCTTTTTTTAAGGTAATGGAGAGTTGCTGTTTTGTTGAGCAAAGAGAAAAATCACTGAAGGATTATATATATGATATTTGTATTTATAATCACAATTAGCATCGAGTTTTAAAAAACCAAACTATAGTGGAAAATTGTTATTTTTCCAAATATTTCCAAATATTTTCCAAAAATTGTTATTTTCAAAGTAACTTTAAACTGATAAGAATTTATGAGAATCATATAAAACAGTGATTTATGGTGATATAAAGAGGGGACCAAGTATTTGATGCTTCAAAAAATCTAAACACTAAATGAAATTGATGTTTACACATAACACTTTTTTTGACCTTCAGTTTCTTAATTTTTCAAACATTGTCATTAGACCAATCTTTCTTCAACTCCACGATTCTCAGGCTCAATTTTGAGTTATGGTTGTTCTGATATTTCACTTACTTATCTGAAGATATTATCCCATTTGAATATTCAATATTTAGTTGCTTTTTTTATTAGTACATGTGTGATAGTATTTTTGAAAGACAGTGTATACATAGTTAATGCTGCCAATTTAAATAGGCTCAAAGTTAATTGGACATACTATTTTAAAGGTCCAAGAGAAAGTCATTCACTTTCTTCTGCTAGTGTGTAACAAATGTTTAACGTGCATTAAATAGTGATTATTAATGTTAAGATAAGATATAGCAATTTAGGAAAGAGTGAAATGAAGATGAATGAAGAGAAAAACTATGTTCAATATTAGATAAGATGTTTGTGTAGCCTCCTTGAAGAGGAGGTTGAATACTTTGTTACAGAGTTTTAGAAAGAGGACTGGATTCATAGTGCAGATTTAAGGTCTTAATTCAGTGAGAGCTGAAACTCCATATGTAAATAAATTTATTTAAGAAGAGCTTAGTAAGAAAAGTCTGATTAACCAAATTCGTTCTTTTGGAGAAACATGCAGACTAAAATTCTATTAGATTCATGGTAGATTAGAAAGTTTTGTATCACCTGTGATAGATGCTCAAATACATTTTTTTAAAAATTCTTTTTTTAATTTTATTTTTTTTAATTTTTAATTTTACTTTATTTTGCTTTGCAATACTGTATTGGTTTTGCCATACATTGACATGAATCAGCCACGGGTGAACATGAGTTCCCAATCCTGAACCCCCCTCCCACCTCCCACCTGGATCATCCCCAGGTACTAGCCCCAAGCCTCCTGTATCCTGTATCGAACATCGACTGGCAATTTAATGTTCATTGCAGCACTGTTTATAATAGCCAGGGCATGGAAACAACCTAGATGTCCATCAGCAGATGAATGGATAAGAAAGCTGTGGTATATATACACAATGGAGTATTACTCAGCCATTAAAAAGAATACATTTGAATCAGTTCTAATGAGGTGGATGAAACTGGAGCCTATTATACAGAGCCAGAAGGAAAAACACCAATACAGTATACTAACACATATATGTGGAATTTAGAAAGATGGTAATGATAACCCTGTATGCGAGACAGCAAAAGAGACACAGACGTTTAGAACGGACTTTGGACTCAAATACATTTTTAAAGGAGAATGTAATTCATCTTGTAGAAAAACATTATCCTCTTAACCCCATTTGAAATTTAAGTTTCTAATCATTTTTAATCTTGTTTTTAAATAAGTAATTGTGTTCTAAAGCCAAGTACAGGTGATAGAGTCCACATGGATAAAGACAAATGAAAGCAATAGTTATGTGTTTCTGGTAAAGCATTTCTTCTGAATATTAAAAAATGCTGCTCTTTTCTTTTAACTGATATTCAGAGCAGGCTAAGTTTTTTCCTTAACAATTATACTGATGGCTGATGGGGTATAAGAGTCCCATATAAAGAAAATTGTTTTTCAGAAGAAGAAATACAGCAAACACAATGGCCAATTATAGCCTATGATATCTGATAATTGAATTTAAGGTATAGAACAGCTGCGAATTAGTATAGCAGTGTGTTATTTAGCATCTTGAAAACTCAGTTCTTATTCTATAAAGTGATAATAGCAAGAGAAAATTTTATTGGAATGTTGCAAGGATTACATGAAACAACCCAATGAAAACATTTACCCTCATCAGTGCTTGATATATACAGTAATCATATAGAAAGTGTTACACATCATTAATCACCACCATTCCATTGCTGTTTTATGTACTAATTTTTATAACCATTATAGATTCTCTTGTTCCTGCACTAGTATTGATGAGGCATCCAATATTTGTTGGTTAAAAAAAAGAAATCTCTCTAGGTATATTGCTTAAGTTTTTGGAGAGTATAACATAATTTATAAGCTTGATGACTTGAATAAATGTAAGAAAAGTATTGAATTATTCCAAAAGATATAAATTTGAATTTAAAATTTGCAAAATTTCATTTAAAATTACAGTGCAATTCATTTTGAGCGAATGGAAATAGTGACCAGGTGACTAACACCTCACACAAATAAGTTATATTGACACCCTACTCCAGATTTTGACATTGTACAGGAGACAGGGATCAAGACCATCCCCATGGAAAAGAAATGCAAAAAAGCAAAATGGCTGTCTGGGGAGGCCTTACAAATAGCTGTGAAAAGAAGAGAGGCGAAAAGCAAAGGAGAAAAGGAAAGATATAAGCATCTGAGTGCAGAGTTTCAGAGAATAGCAAGAAGAGATAAGAAAGCCTTCTTCAGCGATCAATGCAAATAAATAGAGGAAAAGAGCAAAATGGGAAAGACTAGTGATCTCATCAAGAAAATTAGAGATGCCAAGGGAACATTTCATGCAAAGATGGGCTCGATAAAGTACAGAAATGGTCTGGACCTAACAGAAGCAGAAGATATTAAGAAGAGGTGGCAAGAATACACAGAAGAACTGTACAAAAAGATCTTCATGACCCAGATAGTCATGATGGTGTGATCACTCATGTAGAGCCAGACATCCTGGAATGTGAAGTCAAGTGGGCCTTAGAAAGCATCGCTACGAACAAAGTAGTGGAGGTGA
The DNA here is from genome assembly GCF_016772045.2 of Ovis aries. Classification (NCBI taxonomy): domain Eukaryota; kingdom Metazoa; phylum Chordata; class Mammalia; order Artiodactyla; family Bovidae; genus Ovis; species Ovis aries. The sequence goes on along the minus strand of NC_056055.1, from coordinate 210,993,723 downwards.
TGGAATTCCAGTTGAGTTGTTTCAAATCCTGAAAGATGATGCTGTGAAAGTGCTGCACTCAATATGCCAGCAAATTTGTAAAACTCAGTCCAGTGGCCACTGGACTGGAAAAGGTCAGTTTTCATTCCAATCCCAAAGAAAGGCAATGCCAAAGAATGCTCAAATGACTGCACAATTGCACTCATCTCACACGCTAGTAAAGTAATGCTCAAAATTCTCCAAGCCAGGCTTAGCAATATGTGAACTGTGAAGTTCCTGATGTTCAAGCTGGTTTTAGAAAAGGCAGAGGAACCAGAGATCAAATTGCCGACATCCACTGGATCATGGAGAAAGCAAGAGAGTTCCAGAAAAACATCTATTTCTGCTTTATTGACTATGCCAAAGCCTTTGACTGTGTGGATCACAAGAAACTGTGCAAAATTCTGAAGGAGATGGGGATACCAGACCACCTAACCTGCCTCTTGAGATCTCTGTATGCAGGTCAGGAAGCAGCAGTTAGAACTGGACATGCAACAACAGACTGGTTCCAAATAGGAAAAGGAGTACGTCAAGGCTGTATATTGTCACCCTGCTTTATTTAACTTATATGCAGAGTACATCATGAGAAACACTGGACTGGAAGAAACACAACCTGGAATTAAGATTGCCAGGAGAAATCTCAATAACCTCATATATGCAGATGACACCACCCTTATGGCAGAAAGTGAAGAAGAACTACAGAGCCTCTTGATGAAAGTGAAAGTGGAGAGTGAAAAAGTTGGCCTAAAGCTCAACATTCAGAAAACGAACATCATGGCATCCAGTCCCATCACTTCATGGGAAATAGATGGGGAAACAGTGGAAACAGTGTCAGACTTTTTTTTTTGGGGGGGGGGGCGCTCCAAAATCACTGCAGATGGTGACTGCAGCCATGAAATTAAAAGACGCTTACTCCTTGGAAGAAAAGTTATGACCAACCTAGATAGCATATTCAAAAGCAGAGACATTACTTTGCCGACTAAAGTCCCCCTCGTCAAGGCTATGGTTTTTCCTGTGTCATGTATGGATGTGAGAGTTGGACTGTGAAGAAGGCTGAGCGCCCAAGAATTGATGCTTTTGAACTGTGGTGTTGGAGAAGACTCTTTTTTCTTTTCTTTTTTTTTTTTTTTGGAGAAGACTCTTGAGAGTCCCTTGGACTGCAAGGAGATCCAACCAGTCCATTCTGAAGGAGATCAACCCTGGGATTTCTTTGGAAGGAATGACGCTAAAGCTGAAACTCCAGTGCTTTGGCCACCTCATGTGAAGAGTTGACTCATTGGAAAAGACTCTGATGCTGGGAGGGATTGGGGGCAGGAGGAGAAGGGGACGACCGAAGATGAGATGGCTGGATGGCATCACTGACTCAATGGCCGTGAGTCTGAGTGAACTCTGGGAATTGGTGATGGACAGGGAGGCCTGGGTGCTGCGATTCATGGGGTTGCAAAGAGTCGGACATGACTGAGTGACTGAACTGAACTGAACTCCTGATTTTGTGTTTACCTGGTGGTTTAGTGTTAAAGAATCTTCCTGCCGTGCAAGAGACGAGGGTTCAATCCCTGGTCAGGAAGATACCCTGGAGAAGGAAATGGCAACCCACTCCTGTATTCTTATCTGGGAAATCCCATGGACAGAGGAGCCTGGTGGGCCACAATCCTTGGGCTCATAAGAATTGGACATGACTTGGCAACTAACTGCACAATCACCACTCCAGAGTTTGGGCTGAAGGTAAAACTGATTCTTCATAACTTGTTCACTGGGACTGACACCTAGTAGATGCTCATCAAATGTTGGATGACATCTGTGTGACTAAAGTTATAAAAGCCATTATACAATTCAACGTAACAGTTCTCAGCCAACAAGTCAGACATTTTTGATAAAGTACAAATCAGTCACTTATATTACTAATGTGGTTGGATTGACTCTGTTTCCTATAAAAGAGAGGTTTTTTTATGTATTTACCATGTATTTGGGTCAATTGAGTGGCCTTGAGATGTGTATGCGCATGCCTATTTTTCTGTCTATAGTAAAAGAGAATGTGGTTTCTAGTCTTAGAAAGATAAACATGAGTTTCAAAATGTAACTCCTAGTCTCATTACACTTTCTGGAAGTTCATTTTCTGGATGAGAAATATCTGCAAGACGAAAGTTCTTAAAGCCTTTGGTTGTCATGTGCGCAAAACTTCAGTGCATTTTTTTTACATTGAATAACATGGCCTGGAGCTATCTGAAAGCCTAAAGAAATCTCAAGAGAAAACAATGCTTGCAAAATCCTTTGGTACTTTATTTGCAGGCTAAAAAATATCTACGAAATCAGTTCCAAGTACATCAGATCATACCATTATGCAGCAGATTAGTAATATTAGTCATGGCATTCTGTTTGTAGGCCTATGGCTTTTGGGACCCCAGATGGAAGTTGTTACATAGTTACTTGTATCATAGATGCTTGCGAATGTATCATTCCTCTTAAATACTTGGCGGCCATAACCTTGTCTTGCCTGTCTACCTTCTGCCATAGTGCCCATGGAGAGAGATTTGCTATCTTTGTAGAAAGAGTGAACTCTATAGCCTTTGCTGATGTACCAGTAGAATTTTGTCTGAAATGTAGGTAAACATGGATAAAAGATTCTCTCACTTAAAATTATTTTTCCTTAGATCTTACATTTTCAAAATAACATATTTTACTGAGATACTGAGGACTTTGCTAGTGGCTCACTGGGACTGACACCAATGCAGGAAACATGGGTTCGATCCCTGGGTTGGGAAGATCCCTTGAGGTAGGAAATGGCTACCCATTCCAGTATTCTTGCCTGGTGAATTCTATGGACAGAGGAACCTGGCAGGCTATAGTCCATGGGGTCACAGAGACAATAGAAACTGAGATACTGGAGCAATATATAGACTGTGAATGTCCAGTGATTAAGATGTGTCCTTTATCCCAAAGAGGTTTAAGAGAGAACACAGGTGAACTGATAATAATGAAACAGTGCTCCATTTGTCACCATGCTTGACTTCAGTGTTTCCCTGTACTACTTACGACCTTTCTTTGTCTTTTGAGGGTTTTTTTCTTACCTCTGTAACTAAGTCACTCTGTAACTATTGAGTGAATAGTTGATAGCATTTAAGTAATTAAAACAAATTGTATCATCCATGATAAAATGCATAATCTCTTTTCTATGCAGTTTAAAAAATTTTTTGATTCTGAATTCCTCTTACTGAAATCCCATAAGATACATAATGATCATTAATATTATAGATGTTTTGTAGAAATCTTTGAGTAATTCATAATGAATATAGTTTCATTTCTTGCAATCATGCAATATATTGGTTTCCCTAGAGAAGTTGCTAGAAGGTCTTTTATTTGTTACTCATGTGGACCAAAATAGTTAAAATTTTAAGTTTTATCTGACTAAATAAATTCTCAGAATTATGTTACACTGTGTTGATATGTGAAGCTATTTTACTTACTGATTTTGCCAAACTTAATAAATTTGGATGAAAAATAAATTACACTCTTACAGAATGAAAATGTATCTTACCTGAGTTGTCTTTGCTGAATTAAAGACAAATATTGAAATTGAACTTTTATACATTTCTCTTTATTATAAAACATGATGAATATAAAAATAAAGGTGAATACTAAAGGTTTATATTTTCTTTTTCTTCATTTGCATTCTGATTATCCCCTGTCCCTGACTCATTATCTTCACATAAATAAGGAAATTTGACTCCTGGTTCTTTTTCCTCTTTCATCTTCATAAATTTCTGTACATAAAAAGATTTGGCCTTATTTCTCCATTTTTATTAAAAATGATATTTTACCACTATCATGATAACCAACCCAATTGCCCTGCTGTTAGAAGTGACAGCAGTGTGCATACATGACATGAGAGTGTTCATCCTGAGGATACCATGCAGTCACTTCTTTACTGCCAAGCATCCAACAAGAATATTTCATACACAGATTTTGTCAGAAGTCAGAATGCCCAAGGATTCCAGTTTCAGTTCAGTTCAGTCACTCAGTCGTGTCTGACTCTTTGCGACCCCATGAATCGCAGCACGCCAGGCTTCCCTGTCCATCACCAAATCCCAGAGTTCACACAAACTCATGTGCATTGAGTCAGTGATGCCATCCAGCCATCTCATCCTCTGTCGTCCCCTTCTCCTCCTGCCTCCAATCCCTCCCAGCATCAGGGTCTTTTCCAATAAGTCATCTCTTTGCATGAGGTGGCCAAAGTATTGGAGTTTCAGTTTATTATCTATCAAAAAAACCCCAATTTCTACCTTAAGTAAGTACATGTTATGGGGAATATAAGTATTTATGTTGAAGACCCTGACCTCAAAAAGACAAGCAGTTTCATTTTGTGTCTTCCTTTCTCACGGTTTGTGTCATAATAGCAATTTTGAATTTGTAAGGTCTATTGTTTACAAAACACTTTATAGCTAAAAGTATACTTAACTTTTTGATACAATAAAATGTAAAATTTTGAATCTGATAAATGAACAAAAGATTTCTTTCACCTATGCTTTTTTTGTGCTACTATTTATTTCTAGTTTTCACTGTCAGGGTGTTTTAGCCTCAATGTGATGTGATAGACTACAAACCATAGAGTACCATGGGGCATCTCAGAAAGAGAATGTCAGAAAAGACTTGCAGGGTTTGAGGTCTGGTTAGGTAATTTTGTTTTGAATTCAGTACTATGTTAGTCAAGTTGTTCTCATTTGATGATCAGACTGTTCCTAGTTTGGCCAGTGAGGATTCTTTCAAGCTGAGTTCTCTCTCCTTTTAATATGTTACCATCTTTCTTTGAACATATTCTTGCTTTTTGGTGAAAAAAAATTCTGGGTTATTTTGTAGTTTTTTTGGTAAAGACCTAAAATCATCAATTTTTCCAAGGATCCATGTTTATTTTTAAATACATAATGGTGTTTAAAAATCAAGAAGTTAGCATTCTGCCTACTCATTGCTATTGAGCTGCCTCTTTGAAAGTTGCAAGATTTCAGCTCACTCCAGAGCTCCAGGATACTTATATTGGACAGATTCTGCCAGTGCAATCATACTGACTTAGTAATAGCACTGACAGGCCCTCATCTCTTAGCTATTTTAGCAGGTTCAGGAATCAAGAATACACGTTTATATTTTTCCCGTTGTACACTGAAGAGTTTTTCTTGCATTAATTGTCAGTCTCCTCATTACTGTTTCTATCCTTTTGATCTTTACTACTTGGTCTTCATTCACTCTTTAAAGTAAAAAATACTTTATTGCCTATCATGCCTTCTTTAACAATTCATGTTTTTGTTAAGATGTGAATTTATGGCAGTACATTTACTATACATGTGGAATTATCTGGTAGAAAATTTTTTCTCTGTTCACAAAATAAAATTACACATGAAATACCTGAATTTGTGGTGTTCAGAAGGGAAAACTGTGACTTTTAAATGCTGCATTATCTAAAATATATCTAAAATATAATATTCTAGTACATAATCTTGTTTCCTACTAAATTCCTATGACATTAAATCTCTAGATTGTTTCATACAATTCTTGTACATATTATCTGTCTCTTCTGAAACACTGAATGTGAAAACATCTTGTCAACAAAACCAGGAGTTCCATATGAGCAGTAGTAAACGTGCCTTTCAATACAAAACTCCTATTTTGTGTCAAAAGTACTATGTTCAGTAGTAGAAGGCTTTGCAATGTTTATTGATTGAGTCATCGTGATCTGTTTGGCTATAGTTTTGGAATGATATTGTTTATTGATTACTTTTAAGCTTTGCGTTAATACAAGCTGAGAATGATTAGGAGACATGATTTCTCTTCCATTTATTAGCTGTAGTATATTCTCAGGCTTGGTTAGAGTGTAGTGAGGATAATGTTCTTACCTTGTAACTAAGATTGTGAGTCTTCATGTTGCCAGTGAAACTCCATCTCTGAAAGCATTTTGTAAACTTCAAGTTCTAGATAAATACTGAGTTGGTCAGGGAATTACTAATTAGTAAGGTCTGGTTGTTTTATATATAAATGGAAAAGAAAACCTTGATAGAATGTCTCCCGCTATTCATGATAAGTCTGGCAGATTGTCCTGTGGCTACTCCACACATATCTTTCTCACACATATCTTACTCCACACACATCCTGTCTGCAGGATGCCTAGAGAAAGTTTTTAATTGGCTTATCATGGACACTGGGAAGAGTGCCCAGTTGTCTGTTTCTCTTTAGGGGGTCAATGATGAATGAACACTGAAACGTTCATTTTTCATGTTATAGATTTAATGAAAAAAAAAGAAGAAAGTAGAACATCAATCAGATCTGAAAGATTTGCTGTTGTAGTCAAACATAAGCAATGAAAAGGCAATGTAATTTGCCAATGTAGTTATTTTGTGCATTACCTTAAGTAATAGTATGATTAAGTAGCTACCTACTTCACAACAGTATTACTTTTCTGTTAACTTCTAGAGCCTTTATTTAATTTGAGTCTGGTTTTTGAGTTATCAGTTTTCCCCTAAAGTTTTCAAATGATGTCCGTATATTTTTACATACACCCAGTCAACAGTTATGTATTGTGTGTTACCAAGCGCCATGGCTTCTCTTAAGTATAGGAAGTTTAATGTTAACAAATACAGACACAGACCCTCTTGCATTTAGAGCTTCCTAGCTAGCAGAGAGGAGACACTATTTTTATGAGAGGGAAGATACAGGAAAATGGCTAAACTATGTTAACCTGGATTCAAATTCTGACTTTGCTGTCTTCTAGCTGGGCAAACTTACGCCAATGGCTTAACCTGAGTTAACCTTCCTTTCCTAAAGTAAAAGGAGAATAACATTGCATCTTTTTCATGTAGGAATTTTAAAATGATTTAATTAACTGACAAATAAAATGTTTAACTCAATATTGGCACATAAAACATCCTCAATTAATGAGTGTAATATGGAAATAGAAGCTAACAGTAATAAGGAAAATAGAAGCTAAAGCCTTAGGAGCGCTGGTAGCAATTAAACTAGCAGCAATACTCTGGTTGGGAAAGTCTGTAGCAGCTATAAGAGGGCTCTTTCAGAAGAGTCTAGGAAGGTTTCTGAGAGAAAGTGATCTCCAGGTAGAGACCTCAACAATGAATAGAAGTTAAATAACAAGAACAACATTACTTTTAAAGCAAACATCTAAAAGGACAAAGAAATACCTCTGCCCTCTGCTTTTCTCCCTTACCCCACTCCCCAAATACTTCAGGGAGAAGAAATAAATCCAGAGTACAATGCTAGGGCTGCACACACTGACTATTCTTTGTAGAAATAAAACAATTAGAAAAAATGCTATAGGCTCATAGAGAGTCTGTGGTAAATTTTTCTTCTTGTTAGCTGAGCTTTTGCCTCATGATTAAAAATCATTTCCTTTCTTTCACTATACTTATACTTTATTAATTCCATAGTTCACATGTGTCACATACAGTTTTGAAATCAAATTAACTCTAATTTCTCAGTGGTCCAGGTCTTAAATACACTAGGTATCACATTACATTTAGTTCCTTGAAACCATTAAAAATCACAACCTAGATTCATATTCTGAATTATCAGAGAAATATATAAAATCTTTCACAAAGAAGTTTCATGTAGACTAGTAGATATCCTATAGGTTCATTATGTATACCACCTGCAAAATTTCACAAGTTCATAAAACTGCTTCTTTTTCCTTCCTTTGCATTTTAAAATTTTCATTATTTTTAAGATTTTCTAAATTTGGGGGGAATATAGCTGATTTACAGTGCTGTATTAGTTTCAGGTATACAGGAAAGTGATTCAGTTATGTATAAACATAGTCATACTTTTTCAGATTCTTTACCAATATAGGCTATTGCAGAATATTGAGTAGAGTTCCCTGTGCTATGCAGTAGGTCCTATATCTAGTCCTATAAATAGTTGATCTATTTTATGTGTAGTCATGTATGTGTATTAATCCCAAGGTCCTAATTTATTCCTTCCTTCCTCTATCTTTTCCCTTTGGTAACCATAAGCTTTTTAAATGTGTGAGTCTATTTCTGTTTTGTAAAAAAAGTTCATCTGTATCATTCTTAACAAAAATAAGATTCCACATATGAGTGCTACCATATGGTATTTGTCTTTCTATGTCTGACTTCCTTCACTTAGTATGATAATCTCTAGATCCATCCATGTTGCTGCAAATGGCATTATTTCATTCTTTTTTTATGGCTGAATAATACTCTATTGTATGTATGTAACACATCTTCTTTAGCCATTCCTCTATCAATGGACGTTTAGGTTGCTTCAGTTGTAAATACTGCTACAATGACCATTGGGGTGCATGTATCGTTTTGAAGTATGTTTTTCTCTGGATATATGCCTAGGAGTAGGATTGCTGGATCATATGGTAGCTCTGTTTTTAGTTTTTTAAGGATCCTCTTTACTTATCTTCATAGTAGTTGTACTGATTTACATTCCCACCAACAATGTAAGGGGTTTCTCTTTTCTCCACAACCTCTCCATCATTTACTGTTTGCAGACTTTTTAATGATGACCATTCTGACCACTGGGAGATGATACCTATTGTAGTTTTGATTTGCATTTATCTGATTAGTGATATTGAGAATCTTTTCATGTGTTTTTTGGTCATCTGTATGTTTTCTTTGGAGAAATGTCTACTTAGATCTTCTGGCCAATTTTTGATTAGTTAGTTTGTTTGTTTGACATAGAGCTGCATGAACTATTTTTATATTTTGGAGATTAAATTCTTGTCAGTAGTTTCATTTGCAAATATTTTCCCAGATTCTAAGGGTTGTCTCTTAGTTTTTTTTTATGGTTTCCTTTGCTGTGTAGAGCTTTTAAGTTTAATAAGGTCCTGTTTATTTTTGTATTCATTTCCATTACTCTAGGAGGTGGATCCAAAAAGCTAATGTGATTTATGTCAAACAGTGTTCTGTATATGTTTTCCTCTCGGAGCTTTATAGTATTCAGTCTTACATATGGGTCTTTGATCCATTTGAGTTTAGTTTCATGTATGGTATTAGTGTTGTGTTAGCTACTCAGACATGTCCAACTCTTTGCAGTCCTGTAGACCATAGCCCGCCAGGCTCCTCTGTCCATGGAATTCTCCAGGCAAGAATATTAGAGTGGGTTGCCATTTGCCTCTCCAGGAGATCGTCCCAACCCAGGGATTGAGCCTGGATCTCCCACATTGGAGTCAGATGCTTTACCATCTGAGCAACCAGGGAAGCCCATATGGTTAGAGAGTGTTCTAATTTAATTTTTACATATGTAGATGTCTAGTTTTCCCAGAATCACTTGTTGAAAAGACTCTTTTCTCCCTTGTATATTCTTACCTCTTTTGTCATAGCTTAATTGACCATAGGTACATGGGTTTATTTCTGGGCTTTCTATCCTGTTCAGTTCAGTTCAGTCGCTCAGTCGTGTCCGACTCTTTGCGACCCCATGAATCGCAGCATGCCAGGCCTCCCTGTCCATCACCAACTCCTGGAGTTCACTCAGACTCATGTCCATCGAGTCAGTGATGCCATCCAGCCATCTCATCCTCTGTCGTCCCCTTCTCCTCCTGCCCCCAATCCCTCCAAGCATCAGAGTCTTTTCTGATGAGTTAACTCTTTGCATGAGGTGGCCAAAGTACTGGAGTTTCAGCCTTAGCATTATTCCCTCCAAAGAAATCCCAGGGATGTGCTCCTTCAGAATGGACTGGTTGGATCTCCTTGCAGTCCAAGGGACTCTCAAGAGTCTTCTCCAACACCACAGTTCAAAAGCATCAATTCTTTGGTGCTCAGCCTTCTTCGCATCCATACGAGACCACTGGAAAAACCATAGCCTTGACTAGATGAACCTTTGTTGGCAAAGTATTGGCTCTGCTTCTCAATATGCTATCTAGTTTGGTCATAACTTTTCTTCCAAGGAGTAAGCGTCTTTTAATTTCATGGCTGCAGTCATCATCTGCAGTGATTTTGGAGTCCCCCAAAATAAAGTCTGACACTGTTACCACTGTTTCCCCATCTATTTCCCATCAAGTGATGGGACCAGATGCCATGATCTTCATTTTCTGAATGTTGAGCTTTAAGCCAACTTTTTCACTCTCCACTTTCACTTTCATCAAGAGGCTTTTTAGCTCCTCTTCACTTTCTGCCATAAGGGTGGTGTCATCTGCATATCTGAGGTTATTGATATTTCTCCCAGTAATCTAGATTCCAGCTTGTGCTTCTTGCAGCCCAGTGTTTCTCATGATGTACTCTGCATATAAGTTAAATAAGCAGGGTGACAATATACAGCCTTGACGTACTCCTTTTCCTATTTGGAACCAGTCTGTTGTTGCATGTCCAGTTCTAACTGTTGCTTCCTGACCTGCATATAGGTTTCTCAAGAGGCAGGTCAGGTGGTCTGGTATTCCCATCTCTTGCAGAATTTTCCACAGTTTATTGTGATCCACACAGTCAAAGGCTTTGGCATAGTCAATAAAGCAGAAATAGATGTTTTTCTGGAACTCTCTTGCTTTCTCCATGATCCAGCAGATGTTGGCTATTTGATCTCTGGTTCCTCTGCCTTTCATAAAACCAGCTTGAACATCTGGAAATTCACGGTTCACATATTGCTGAAGCCTGGCTTGGAGAATTTTGAGCATTACTTTACTAGTGTGTGAGATGATAGCAATTGTGCAGTAGTTTGAGCATTCTTTGGCATTGCCTTTCTTTAGGATTGGAATGAAAACTGACCTTTTCCAGTCCTGTGGCCACTGCTGAGTTTTCCAAATTTGCTGGCATATTGAGTGCAGCACTTTCACAGCATCATCTTTCAGGATATGAAATAGCTCAACTGGAATTCCATCACCTCCACTAGCTTTGTTCGTAGTGATGATTCCTAAGGCCCACTTGACTTCACATTCCAGGATGTCTGGCTCTAGGTGAGTGATCACACCATCGTGATTACCTGGGTTGTGAAGATCTTTTTTGTACAGTTCTTCTGTGTATTCTTGCCACCTTTTCTTATTATCTTCTGCTTCTGTTAGGTCCATACCATTTCTGTCCTTTATCAAGCCCATCTTTGCATGAAATGTTCCCTTGGTATCTCTAATTTTCTTGAAGAGATCTTTAGTCTTTCCCATTCTGTTGTTTTCCTCTATTTCTTTGCATTGATCACCGAGGATTTCTTCTTGCTATTTCTTCTTGCTATTCTTTGGAACCCTGCATTCAGAAGCTTACATCTTTCCTTTTCTCCTTTACTTTTGGCTTCTCTTCTTTTCACAGCTATTTGTAAGGCCTCCTCAGACAGCCCTTTTGCTTTTTTGCATTTCTTTTCCATGGGGATGGTCTTCATCCCTGTCTCCTGTACAACGTCATGAACCTCAGTCCATAGTTCATCAGGCACTCTATCTATCAGATCTAGGCCCTTAAATCTATTTCTCACTTCCACTGTATAATCATAAGGGATTTGATTTAGGTCATACCTGAATGGTCTAGTGGTTTTCCCTACTTTCTTCAATTTCAGTCTGAATTTGGCAATAAGGAGTTCATGATCTGAGCCACAGTCAGCTCCTGGTCTTGTTTTTGTTGACTGTATAGAGCTTCTCCATCTTTGGCTGCAAAGAATATAATCAATATGATTTCGGTGTTGACCATCTGGTGATGTCCATGTGTAGAGTCTTCTCTTGTGTTGTTGGAAGTGGGTGTTTGCTATGACCAGTGCATTTTCTTGGCAAAACTCTATTAGTCTTTACCCTGCTTCATTCCATATTCCAAGGCTAAATTTGCCTGTTCCTCCAGGTGTTTCTTGACTTCCTGGTTTTGCAGTCCAGTCCCTTATAATGAGAAGGACATCTTTCTTGGGTATTGGTTCTGAAAGGTCTTGTAGGTCTTCATAGAACTGTTCAACTTCAGCTTCTTCAGCATTACTGGTTGGGGCATAGACTTGGATTACTGTGATATTGAACGGTTTGCCTTGGAAATGAACAGAGATCATTCTGTCGTTTTTGAGATTGCATCCAACTACTGCATTTCGGGCTCTTTTGTGGACCATGATGGCTACTCCATTTCTTCTGAGGGATTCCTGCCTGCAGTAGTAGATATAATGGTCATCTGAGTTAAATTCACCCATTCCAGTCCATTTTAGTTCACTGATTCTTAGAATGTCGACGTTCACCCTTGCCATCTCCTGTTTGACCACTTCCAATTTGCCTTGATTCATGGACCTGACATTCCAGGTTCCTATGCAATATTGCTCTTTACAGCATTGGACCTTGCTTTTATCACCAGTCACACCCACAACTGGGTATTGTTTTTGGTTTGGCTCCATCCCTTCATCCTTTCTGGAGTTATTTCTCCACTGATCTCCAGTAGCATATTGGGCACCTACTGACCTGAGAATTCCTCTTTCAGTATCCTATCATTTTGCCTTTTCATACTGTTCATGGGGTTCTCAAGGCAAGAATACTGAAGTGGTTGCCATTCCCTCCTCCAGTGGACCACATTGTGTCAGACCTCTCCACCATGCCCGCCTGTCTTGGGTGGCCCCACAGGGCATGGCTTAGGTTCATTGAGTTAGACAAGGCTGTGGTCCTAGTGTGATTAGATTGACTAATTTTCTGTGATTGTGGTTTCAGTGTGTCTGCCCTCTGAAGCCCTCTTGCAACACCTACCGTCTTACTTGGGTTTCTCTTACCTTGGACGTGGGGTATCTCTTCACGGCTGCTCCAGCAAAGCGCAGCTGTTGCTCCGTACCTTGGACAAGGGGTATCTCCTCACTGCCGCCCCTCCAAACCTTGAATGTGGAATAGCTCCTCTAGGCCCTCCGGCGCCCTCGCAGCCACCACTCCTTGGACGTGGCGTCGCTCCTCCCAGCCAGCTCCCCTGGCCTCGGGCGGGGGTAGTTCCTCTCGGCCGCTCCTGCACTGTCACAGCCTAGCACCCTTGGCCACTGCCCCGACCTCAGACACCGCATAGCTCCTCTCGGCTGCCTCCCCTGACCTCGGATGCAGGATAGCTCCTCCCGGCTTCTGCCCCTGACCTCGGATGTGGGGTAGCTCCTCTCGGCTGCACTCTGTGCGCTGTCGCAGTCAGCCGTGCTTTTGTTCCATGGATCTATCTTTCTGTTTTTGTGGCAGTACCATACTGTTTTGTTTACTGTAGATTTATATTATAGTCTGAAGTCAAGGAGTTTGATTACTCCAGCTCCATTTTTCTCCTCAGGATTACTTTGGCTATTTGGAGTCTTTTGTGTTTCAATACAAATTTTTTGTTCTAGTTCTGTGAAAAATGATGTTGGTAATTTGATAGGGATTGCATTGAATCTGTGATTGCTTTGGGTAGTATAGACATGTTGACAACATCGATTCTTCCAATCCAAGAACATGGTATATCTTTCCATCTGTTTGTGTCATCTTCAATTTTTTTCATCACTGCTTTAGTCTTCAGAGTACAGGTCTTTTGCTTGCTTAGACAGATTTTTCCTAGGTATTTTTTTCTTTTTCATGCGATGGTAAATGGGATTGTTTCATACATAAGAACTGAGTTTTTAAAAGTGACAACTGGATTCACATAACATGAAAGTTATAATAAACATGTACACTATTTTAGAACACTATGATGTACAGAGCTTTACATTATCTTGTGTGTGTGCTAAGTTTCTTCAGTTATATCCAACTCTTTGTGACCCTATAGACCATAGCCTGCCAGGCTTCTCTGTCCATGGGGTTCGCCAGGCAAGAATACTGGAATGGATTTCCATGCCTTCCTCCAGGGGATCTTCCCAACTCAGGAATTGAGCCTGCATATCTTGTCTCCTGCATTGGCAGGTGAGTTCTTTACCACTAGCCCCACCTGGGATGCCCTATAGCAAATAATGATAAAGATAATGGTAATAAAAATTGAGCCAACTGGACTAGACATGCACTGAACAATAATTGCTACGTGGAAAGTATTGTCCTCATGTTATGAGACAGGGTAAAAGTGGGGAAAGCGCAGATTAATTAATTGCCAACATCATCCAAATTGTACGTTTATGGGTTTTATATCTAAATCTTTCCAAACCTAAGTTCATTTTGTTCCTCCTCTATCATGCTGTATTCATATCATACAAGAGTAGTCTGTCAGTTTAAAGCAAGGACATTATTCCTGGAGTCAATCTGAGTGCAGCTCTTCAACTTCATAGTCATTATATTAAGTTCATTTTCTTTATTTGAAAGTTAAAATAATAGTACCTAGCAATGCAGCTGGTGAGGGCTCTATGAGGATAAATGTTTTTGATTCCCTACTCTGATATCCAGGTGTAGTGGACCAGGGAAGAAAGCTAGAATGAAATCTTGTAATTGTACCAAAAGGAGAGTCCTAAATGGAGGGCAGTTCAAAGGCTATGTTGATAAATTCAATATTGAGAGCAAAGCAAGGACATCTGAAGAGTTAATGAAAAACCAGAATCAATAGCATTTCTCTAAATAGTATCTAAATTCCCAGTTGTTTTCCTTATACTAAAAATGTCCATATATGGTCAAATGTTCAATTTCAAAAGTTTTAAGACAAAACTGGTTTTGATTTACTCCCAAGAACAACTGTTTTACGGTGTTAGAATTATATAATTGAATCTCACTATTTTTAGAGATATCATCAGAATGATGACTATCATTAAAACAATTCTAAAACATTTTGTATTTCCCACCAGGAAAAAGATTTCTCAGAGAATTTCAAAATGTCAAAACTGAGAAATCCAATAGATTTTGTAGCTTGTGAATTATTGTTTGATTTAGATTCATTCAATATATCATCTTCCTCATGGCAGAGAGTTCTTCCAGCAGGGAGTAATACATCTTCTGCAAGAACAATACCTTTTGATTAATAAGTTTTCTTTCTGTTCTTGTGTAATGTGAAAAATAGATATCTGTGTGTGACCTTAAGAAATGTTACATAATGAGATGTCTATAATTTCTGTATCTTAAATGTATGGTAGTCAGACTTAGTCACTTAAAAATGTCTGTTTTAATTTGGCTTGAGAAAGTACTTTGTTATAGAGGACTCATTAGTTAAACTCTCATCCATCCACCTAATGAGATCCTGGGCATTGGAGGTCTCTATGTATGATAGAGAGGAAAAAAAGTCAAGAATATGCTGTGAAATGAAGGTTCCTTGTAAGTGAGTATATATTTTATCTTTTCTAAAATATGATTAAAAATAATACATATTTGTTTGTGCATATGTAACTAAATGAGACACTTAACGGTACCTTAAAAAAGACTGACAAGTTAGGTTACCTACACAAGGCTGAGTTAAACAGGTAGACAGAAACAAAAGTATAGAGAACACAAATATATAGAGAATCCTCAATGTGCTTGTATATTCATATTTATATAGTGTGAACTTTACAACACATTACCTATTGCAAATCTTTATTTTTGTTAATAAGAGTTTAGCCAATACATTATAAAAATGTATTAACCACCTTAGTAAAACTATAAAAATGATTTTATTGTTCTTTGTACCAATGACTTCTAACCATAAAAAATTTCATTTTGAATAAACAAAAGTCCACTATACTTTATCCCTGATAATTGTCTTATAAGTTCTCTTCCTCTTTTAGCATTGCCAACTGAAGGGATTTAATTAGGGAAGATAAAATAAAGACTTTTATATATCTGTGCAAATTCTTCAAAAGTGTAAATTAATATTTTAAACATAATTACTGTTTATCAACTCTGTGTTATTTATTTTAGCTTAAAACCTGAGGCCATTAAAAAATGGGCCAAAGAACTAAATCGACATTTCTCCAAAGAAGACATACGGATGGCTAACAAACACATGAAAAGATGCTCAACATCACTCATTATTAGAGAAATGCAAATCAAAACCACAATGAGGTACCACTTCACACCAGTCAGAATGGCTGCGATCCAAAAATCTGCAAGCAATAAATGCTGGAGAGGGTGTGGAGAAAAGGGAACCCTCCTACACTGTTGGTGGGAATGCAAACTAGTACAGCCACTATGGAGAACAGTGTGGAGATTCCTTAAAAATTGCAAATAGAACTACCTTATGACCCAGCAATCCCACTTCTGGGCATACACCGAGAAACCAGAATTGAAAGAGACACATGTACCCCAATGTTCATCGCAGCACTGTTTATAATAGCCAGGACATGGAAACAACCTAGATGTCCATCAGCAGATGAATGGATAAGAAAGCTGTGGTACATATACACAATGGAGTATTACTCAGCAGTTAAAAAGAATTCATTCGAATCAGTTCTGATGAGATGGATGAAACTGGAGCCGATTATACAGAGTGAAGTAAGCCAGAAAGAAAAACACCAATACAGTATACTAACACATATATATGGAATTTAGGAAGATGGCAATGACGACCCTGTATGCAAGACAGGGAAAGAGACATAGATGTGTATAACGGACTTTTGGACTCAGAGGGAGAGGGAGAGGGTGGGATGATTTGGGAGAATGACATTCTAACATGTATACTATCATGTGAATTGAATCGCCAGTCTATGTCTGACGCAGGATGCAGCATGCTTGGGGCTGGTGCATGGGGATGACCCAGAAAGATGTTATGGGGAGGGGAGGTGGGAGGGGGGTTCATGTTTGGGAATGCATGTAAGAATTAAAGATTTTAAAATTTAAAAAAAAAAAATAAAAAAAAAAAAAAAACAAAACTTGAGGCCAGATTGGGTGATAGTGTTTCTAACTCGTTTTGAATTTATCTCCATTTAACTTCAAAAATATTTATTTAACAAGTTATTGTGAATACATTCAATTGAGATATGTGGTTTTATGGACTTACATTTTGGTTGTTGTATATGAGGAGAATGCCATAACCAAGAAAAATGATAAGTAAATCATACAGTATTAATATTGTCTCAGAGGAAAAAAATGTTAAGAAGTGTTAGAGTTTAAGTAAACATATCCAGAGAGCCAGACAATGTGGATGGTTACAATTTTATTTTATTTTTTTTGTTTTTTGTTTTTTAATTTTAATTTTTACTTTATTTTACTTTACAATACTGTATTGGTTTTGCCATACCTTGACATGAATCCACCACGGGTGTACATACATTCCCAAACATGAATGGTGGTCGGGGTGGGTCCTATTGAGAAGGTGACATGTGAGCAAAAACTTGAAGAGGATGAAACAGCCATATTGATATCTGGAGGAAGAATATACCAGACAGGGTTTATCAGTTATGTGTTGCTACAAATCAATCCAGGCTTCCCAGGTGGCTCAGTGGTAAAGAATCTGCCTGCCAGGCAGGAGACGTGGGTTTGATTCCTGGGTCAGAAAGATCCCCTAGAGGAGGAAATAGCAACCTACTCCATATTCTTGCTGGGATAATCCTATGGACAGAGCAGCCTGGTGGGCTATGGGGTCGCAAAGAGTCAAACATGACTGAAGAGACTGAGCATACACATGTGTAAACCAATCCACCCCAGAAAGTTCTAATATGGGAACTTTATGCCTAACACGTCTGAGGAAGAGAAAGGAGGCCAGGGTGACCGGCATGTAGAGTGTGCAGGTGAGTAATAGGAGCTGGCATCAGTGAGGTAAAGAGTGAATTCCTTCCTTCCTTCCTCTCTCCCTCCTCCTTCCATCTCTCCCCTTTCTTCCTTCCATCCTCCCTTCTTTTCTGCTTCCTCAAAGCCTCAATTTATTCATTAATTCATGCATTAACCTACTCATTTCATTGAGCATATGTTTATTATTGAATAAATGTCTCTGCGATAAACCTTATTTTAAACTGAGACATTCAGCAGTGAATGATATAAACTTCTTGCTTTCATGGGCTTACTTTTTTGGGAGGTGGGGCATACAAATTAAACACAAATATTTAATATGTCAGATGTATGTAGAGAAAAATAAATCATAACAAGAGGGTAGAGTGTGTGTGAGGTTATGTAACTACATAGTAAAAATCTTGAGGTCTCTTTGTTAACATATTTAATATGGCCATATATGTATATAGATCAGCCTCTTGTAGTTATACTGAATAATATATTGAATAATATTAATAAGCTTTTCAAACCAAAAAGAACCCAAAATATTTATATTTTAATTTATTTTCATTTTTTAAGTAAGGCCTAGATATTCAGAGAAGGTAAGAAATTTTCTGGAGTTGTTTATCCAGGTAAGACCTAGGAATACAATTCAAACCTCTTGACACCTGGATGGTGTTCTCTCATTAGAAACATTTTTTTATTTATGCTCTTCTAATTTTTCTCCAGGTTAAACAACAAGTGAAGGGTTACAAAACATATTGGTATTTTTAAGCATATTTGTATTTTTCAAACTAGGTTAGGAGAATAGTATCCAGAAATAATTGGTAGCTTTTTTTCCAAGGAAGAGTGTATAATAAAGTTTTGGTAATTTTTTTTTAACCCATTAAGGTTAGTTTCTCTCATAACTCTAGGGCAGAAGAAAGGAAATCAATTAACCAGCTCTCTTGCATAATTTTGTGACCAGTCAAAACCACCTGTCTCTTTAATTCTCCAAGAATGAGATTCAACGGTATCTGCTTCCACTGGATTTGGTAAATGAAGATACAGACATAGCTATGTTCCAACCCAGAATCTGGACTGTACTATATTCCTCCAACAATGACAATAATTATTTGAATTAATGAATTATAGCTATATCTGTCTATAATTCTATTCCTTAAGATAGTCCATTACTGCCTGTACTGAAGAATCCTACCTGAAGTGAAGGGTAATTCATGGCTGGCAAAAAAGTCATTTATATAGGTTTAGTAGCATCATATATTACTTTTTAAAGCATATTTACATTCTAATGCAATTTGAATAATATTTTAAAGTTATTTTATATAGATAAACAAACAAGGCTTGTGATGGATGATCCAAACAGTTCTGAGTGGTAGAGAAACAAGATCAGGCCTTGAAATCAGTTGGTAAATTCATAAATGTCAGAGTTGAGGATGAAATATTTTAAATACCAAAGTATACAAGTATAAGTGACAGAAAGTCTCCAATTTTACAAAATTTCACATATATTAATTTAGATACTATTGTTAGCTAAGAATCTATGATCTCTCTGTGACAAAGATGGTGCAATTTCAAATGGATATCTCAATGTAAGAAAAAGATAATGGAAAATATATTTAGATTACGTTTCAGAGAAGGCAGATTTACTGCTTTGTCCCATTAGGCAGTTTGTTATTATTGTTCTAGGTTGGGTACTGTTGTTTCTCCCTCTCTTCTGGCCTGGGTTAAGGATTTATTCTATCATGTTATATAGCATGGGCAAGTAATAGGCTTAATGGGCAAAGAGTCTGGTCAGCCTTAAGAGACAACTTCAGGTCCCTTTGATTTCCCTTCATCTGTCAGAGACCCACGTTGCAGTCAGAGTGCTGCTGAACACACCTGCCAGGGGAAGAACCCCAGCCCTGGGCAATTCTGGTGATCATATTATATATTTTTCCCAGGGTTGCTAGCGAGCTTCCCTGGAAACTGACATGAGGATGGGGATTTGACTGCAGGAAGTTTATTGGGGGGTGAATGCTCTTGAGATCAACATTCCCATGGAAAGTAAAGGAAGCAGACTTGGGCAGAGACAGAACCATAATCCAGTTGTAACCAGGGCCTCAGCCAATCCCACCAGGAGCCCTAGAGGTGGGATGGCCTTGCAGAATTGTCTTAAGCTGGCGAGGACTTTGGTCTCTGTATCCTCACATCAACCCATTACTGAACACTAGATTTCCCCTGCAAGCTAGCCTTCCTTGGGCTTGGTCTGGGGGACACTCTTCAGCTGAGAATAATTTCCAGGAACAGAGACTCAGCTGTGAGCTGTTAGCCATCAATATTACCAAAAGTCAGGGGAATAAGTCCCTTTTATGTCCTAAAAGAGGTATTCCTATAAATTCTTGGCACAATAATTGTGGTTTTAGGCTGAAAGTGTGAAAATTATTTGTTATAAACTCCACCTTTTATGTAGGTAAGTCACGAGTGAATCACAGGTGAGTCTTGAGTGTGAGAGGGCTTTGTCAACAAAATTTAGTTGCTCTACTTTATTTTAATGACAAAAAAGCTAACTTTTTGTTTGTATTATGCCTAGAAAAAAAATCTTATAATTTGCTCTAGGATTAAAATTCTATTTTGAAAAATAAAATTATTTCCTAAATAACTACAGCAATTCAGAAATAGTTTACCCCAGTTTGGAGGAATTTAAAAAGCTGGAAGGCAAAGACTATTTAAGAAACCCGACCAGGGAATACCTGGGACAATGATCAGGCAGATTTACCCAGGTTTAGACTGACAACGGTAATTGGTTTTCTGTCTCTTCTGCTAGATTGTGGGTTTTTTCAGAGCTGGAGACATGCCTCATTCATCTTTCACCAATCAGAGCATTGAAGTAAATGAGGTAAGTGCCAGGAGAGATGCATATATAAAGTGCTCTGGGAATATGGAAGTGAAGATTGATTCAGCCTCATGAGACATCAAAGAGGTTTTATAGGAGTGATGATTCTTGAGCGAAATTGACTGTTGAGATTTGTCAGATGGAAAAATAGCAGAATAGCAAGAGAAATTCACAGTATTACTGGTTAAACAAGTGTGAATTTGGAAAGACATGATGTCAGAAGACTATGTCATATGTTTGGGGAATAGTGAGTTTTGAGGCACTACTTTTTTTCTGTATTTATTGTTTATTTGGCGTATAAGTTCCATTCATTTACAGTTCATTTTTTAAAATCTATCATCCTATTTACAGTATCACACCTGACTCAGTTTATTTTTTTTAACACATCAGTTAATGACATCTATTATTTTTTTTTTCATTTTCTTTCTTTTTTTTTTTTTTGTATTGGTTTTTCTATACATCAACATGAATCCGCCACAGGGATACACGTGTTCCCCATCCCCGTACCATCCTTCTGGGTCATCTCAGTGCACCAGCCCCAAGCATCCAGTATCATGCATCGAACCTGGACTGGTGATTCGTTTCATATATGATATTGTATATGTTTCAATGCCATTCTCCCAAATTGTCCCACCCTCTCCCTCTCCCACAGAGTCCAAAAGACTATTCTATACATCTGTGTCTCTTTTGCTGTCTCTCATACAGGGTTATCGTTACCATCTTTCTAAATTCCATATATATGTGTTAGTATACTGTATTGGTGTTTTTCTTTCTGGCTTACTTCACTCTGTATAATAGGCTCCAGTTTCATCCATCTCATTAGAACTGATTCAAATGTATTATTTTTAATGGCTGAGTAATACTCCATTCTGTATATGTACCACAGCTTTCTTATCCATTCATCTACTGATGGAAATCTAGGTTGCTTCCATGTCCTGGCCATTATAAACAGTGCTGTGATGAACATTGGGGTACCTGTGTCTCTTTCAGTTCTGGTTTTCTCGGTGTGTATGCCCAGCAGTGGGATTGCTGGGTCGTATGGCTGTTCTATTTCCAGTTTTTTAAGGAATCTCCACACTGTTCTCCATAGTGGCTGTACTAGTGTGCATTCCCACCAACAGTGTAGGAGGGTTCCCTTTTCTCCACACCTTCTCCAGCATTTATTGCTTGTAGACTTTTGGATTGCAGCCATTCTGACTGGTGTGAAGTGGTACCTCATTGTGGTTTTGATTTGCATTTCTCTGATAATGAGTGATGTTGAGCATCTTTCCATGTGTTTGTTAGCCATCTGTATGTCTTTGGAGAAATGTCTATTTAGTTCTTTGGCCCATAAAAAATATTTACTTAGTTTTGGCTGGGCTGGATCTTCACTGCTGTGCAGACTTTTCTCTAGCTGCAGTGAGCAGGGGCTGCTCTGTTCTGGTGCTCAGACTTCTCACTGTGGTGGCTTCTCTTGTTGCAGAGCATGGGTTCTAGAACGCTCGAGCTTCAGTAGTTGGGCTCATTAGTTGTGGTTTCCGAAAGCACAGGCTCAACAGTTGTGACACATGGGCTCAGTCGCCCCATGACATGTGGGATCCTCCAGGACAAGGGATTGAACCCATGTCTACTGCATTGGTGGGCGGATTCTTTACCACTGAGCCACCAGGGAAGGCCGAGGTACCGCTATCTTTTAACAAACATTTTTTGAGTCCTTTGCTTTCTTGGCTTTGTCCTTGAACACAGAGCAATCTGCCAGCTGAAGCCAGGCTGTTTTCAGTTGGTACACTCCTGAGTCATCTCATCAGGCAGCTGTACCTTTTCAGAAGACTGGGCTGCCAAGATGTGGGTGGTTGTGCAATGTATGTAGACACACACCAAGTCAGTGTCCCAGCAGACACTGTCAGCTGTGATGTCAGCAGAAAGGTCTGTCTCAATGAACGAGTAGACAGGTGGTGACCAATGCTTATATTTAAAGCCTGGCACAACAAGTTACTGTGTTCACTATTTCACTGTTTCACTCTATACTTGTACAACTGTGAGCCTTTCACACCATGTGTCCCTTTGTTCCATTTTAAACTAGTTTTTAGGTACTGGAATCATGCAATGGAACTTCCCTGACGACTCAGATGGTAAAGAGTCTGCCTGAAATGCAGGAGACCCATATTAGATTCTTGGGTCAGGAAGATCCCCTTGAGAAGGAAATGGCAATCCACTCCAGTATTCTTGCCTGGAGAATTCCATGGACAGAGGAGCCTGGTGGGCTACAGTCCATAGGGTCACAAAGAGTCAGACATGACTGAGCAACTAACACACACATCATGCACAAAGTCAACTTTTATTTGGAGAAGAGCCTCTGTGGATATTTAGAAATTCATTAAAGGAGAGAGTAGACAATTTTCTATTTAGAATAATGCTGAGCATTATTGCTTAGCAATAATGACTTGACATGTTTTTTTGCAGTGCAGTTAATACTGTTTTCCTCTGATTGGATTGAATTGAATTTTAATGCAGTGAGTATCCTCCTGGTGTCTGGACTAGTCCAGGAGGTACCCACGTAGTTATGATTCAGGGGGGAAATGAGCTCATTCTAGGGAATGCCTGACAAATGAATTGGGAGAATATTACAATTAAAGCTAAGGTAATGTCCATTGGGAACATCCAGTGCCTTTAACTGCGTGGATATTTATTCATGAATGCTGCCACTAATGAAATGAACTGACTAGGGCTGCCTTAAAAATTCCCTTCAGCTTAACTTTAGACTTCTTCCTGCCTGAACTTCCTTTCCTAAGAGCATTTACTCTAGGAAACATATTATTCTTTCTTTGCCCTTTTGAGGGCATGTGTGTGTGTGTGTGCGTGCTCAGTCGTGTCTGACTCTTTGCGACCCCATAGACTGTAGCCCACCAGGCTCCTCTGTCCATGGGAGTCTCCAGGCGAGAATGCTTGGAGGGAGTGGTTTACCATTCCTTCCTCCATTAGAGCTTCTGGACTCAAGGATCAAACCCGTGTCTCTTGCATCTCCTGCATTGGCAGGTGGATTCTTTACCACTGTGCCACCTGGGAAGCCTTTTGAGATATAAATCTTTTTTAAAAACTTCTTGTCAGTTTTACAACCCAGGACTTCCTTTCTCAAAGATCTGGAAGCCTTCTCTTTGAAATGTGACAGCATCCCTGTCTCCCAGTCTCTGCGGGGAGGAAGGAGCCTCACTTCAGTGGCCAAGGAGAAAGAGATGGGGCGAGTATGCAACTGCAGACATCCAAACTGGATCCCTGCCAGTGGTTCTGTGCTTTCCTTGAGCTTCTGTAGGATTAGAAGATAGTGATGTGATCAGAAAAATGGAGGGTATGTTCCCAATAGAATCTTTTGTAGAAGTGTAATTCTTATAGACTTTCTTTTTCTGCATGCAGTTTTCATGTGTAGGGATAAATAAACCACATCAAGTAGTGTTCCCTAGACTTGTCAACTAGATAATGTAAAATGGGATGCTGAATCCATTTCTTATTTTCAATTCAATATGTTTTCTTCTCACTCACATCTCTTATTTCTAAAAAGAAGAAAATAAGAAACTGTTGGAGAAAAGACTGGAGAGAAGGATATAGAAATCATCCTAGCCAAGAAATCCAGATTATCAGGACTTCAGTGATTTGAAGAGGAAGGGAGATATTTGAGAAATGGAGTAAGAAAGAGGAATGCAGATTTAGCAATGTGTTAGATAAAAAGTAAAACTGAGAAAATAACTAGCACATGTTGGAAGGCTTCTACGCTCACCACTATACCACCAACGCACCAGGACACGTTGAGTTTAAGTGATGAGAAAGATAATGTATGGTCCTCTAAAACACAGGAATACATACCAAATACATGAAATGTATAAGTTTCCAGCTTTGGGGATTTATTACAAATTGTTGGTGTTGGTTGTAAATGGACAAAAGTGACCTATAGGCCAGTTGAGATACAATGCTTAATGCTTGCTGGTTAGAGACTAAGTAGAGAAGGTGGGGGAAAAAAAAAGGAGGATTGACAAATTAGATATTCTCAAGAATAAATACTCATCAAAAATTATTGAAGAACCAAGAAAAAGAAAAGAAGCAATGAAATTTGTTCCCAAGAAAAACAAACAAAAAAGCCAAAAGCTGCCTATGAATCTATAGGTAGTTGGTTTGTATTGACTAGCAACCAATCTGAGATGATAGTGTTCGCCTCCTGCAAGCAGTCAAGAGGGTCATCAGAGAAACTGAAGTTCTTTAAGATGCCAGTGTGGACTAATTCAGAGCTTCCCTGGTGGCTCAGACAGTAAAGAATCTACCTGCAATGCAGGAGATCTGGATTCAATCCCAGGGTTGGGAAGATCCCCAGAAGGGAACGCTATCCACTCCAGTATTCTTGCCTGGAGAATTCCATGGACAGAGGAGCCAGGCGGGCTACAGTCAATGTGGCTGCATGAGTCAGACACACCTGAGAGACTAACTCTTTTCATTTTCACGGACTAATCCATTACATTATTTTGCCATTTTTCTCTAAGGGAAATAAGACTATGGAAAGAGTCACATTTCTGTTGGAGGAGAAGAGGCAGAGAAAATCTAGATCATGGCAGTGATGCTCTAAGAGGAGAAAGTTTTAAAAGTTCACTACTCAGAGGTCCCTGGGGTAACAGAAGGACACAGGGTGTCTGCAGGATGAGTAGTGCAAAATCAGAGCAAATGAAAAGAGAACTCACAGAAAGCTGTCTATTTTCAGAGGCAAGCTTTGGCAATAATTAAAAGATTACTAATCAAGCACATATATAATCAAACATACTTATAATCAAAATATAATCAGAAACATACTTATAATCAAAAGTCAAATTTGGAGGTTGGATACTGGAAGAGATTCAGTTTGGGTGAACGTGTAAACTCTGCAGCCCACCTGCAGAGTGGTGTGGTGGCATTAGATTACATTAAAACTATATCCTAAAATAGATGTCATGTCTACCTACCTATGGTAGGTGGGTAGAGTTGGATGGCATTGAGAAACTAAAATAAAAAAGAATAAGTAAAATAAGGAGACCTTGCAGATTGATGACATTAAAGGACCATAAACTGAGAACCAGGATGAACTTTGCAATGAGAAAGAATTTGAGAGCAATTTAAACACAGTTAATTCTGTGTTTTATGCATGCAAGGCAGGTGCTTTCCAGGCAAACAAACTACACTGAGTCCAAACCACTCCAATAAAATATGTACAGATATTTTCCATTCCCTGAGGTTTAATAGCTTTCTTCTAGCCCACTAACCTCTAGGGCTTTTCATAGGATATGAGTGAGAACAGAATTTATGGTCTTTGGTAGATAAAGGCAGCATCTGCCTGTTTCCATAGTAACTCTCCAAATAGATTAATTTTTATAGCTCTGATGTCAAGACAGTGAAATTACTGGTACTTTCTGGCAGCACTTAATGGCAGAGCTCATTAAGTAGGTTTTCACTACTACATGGGAAAGAAAAGGATAAAGGCAAAACTAATATCCTATAACATGCATAAGAAAAATGAAGACCTTTCTGTATCTTTCAGCCAAGAACTGACAAAACGAAAGAGAAAAACATAAACGTAACGCATATTTTCAGAACATGGCTCATGACTTTCTGGTTTGAGTAATGGATGGTATTTCCAGAATTATTTTCTTTAAAGGTTGTCAAATCAATTGTCTCCTGTTATTCTAATTCAAAACTTCTTCAGCACTGACTTTTGAGGTGCTACTATAACCGAAAAGAACTTGACCATGTTTTCGGGTCAGTGGTTTACTCCCTCTACAATGAGTACTCATTGAAATTATCCAAAGACATTTTCTACATAGTTCCGGATAAATCAGATAGATGAATTATGTGGTTGGAACAGTTTTGCTAGTACAATGGGGAATTTGAAAGGATATTTCAGGTCAACGTGCATTAATTAGCCCAGTTTTTGTAAAAGTCTGTGTTCATAGTTTCTTAAAATTTCAGAAAACATATAAAAACAAAATGTAAAGACTGACTATATTTGGATAGTTTTTTAGTTGTATATAAATTTGTAATTTTTCTCTAGTAAAACCCGGATTATTTGCATAAAACTAAAAAAATTTTTTTGAAATGTTAAAATTTCCTTTTCAGAAAAATGAAAGGCAAGATATATTTTAGCCTAGCATGGTCACATACATAGGAGGACATTGCTAGGAAGTCCTGTGATTTATGCCTTCAAGAATAACAATAGGAAGATTTCTATAATTTCTTGTTAGGATTACAAATAGTTAGAGGACTATATTCAGTTCAGTTCAGTTCAGTTCAGTCACTCAGTTGTGTCTGACTCTTTGCGACCCCGTGAACCACAGCACGCCAGGCCTCCCTGTCCATCACCAACTCCCAGAGTTCACTCAGACTCACGTCCATCAAGTCAGTGATGCCATCCAGCCATCTCATCCTCTGTCATCCCCTTCTCCTCCTGCCCCCAATCCCTCCCAGCATCAGGGTCTTTTCCAGTGAGTCAACTCTTCGCATGAGGTGGCCAAAGTATTGGAGTTTCAGGACTATGTTATGATGCTTTTCAATACATTATATTATTATATGGGCTGTGGGTGGATCTTGCCTGAAGAGTTTACCTTGATATTTTCTTTAGATATATTGAAACAAAATAAGAAGAAAGTTATGCATATGAACAACACTGGCATCGATACACTTGCTTCCTGTAGCAGTTTGGATAGTTTCACCCAAAGTTACAGAAACCTTGATCCAATATGGCTGAAGAAATCAATACATCAAGCAGTAGGGTAAACTTGGACTTCCCTGGTGGCTCATATGGTAAAGAATCCACCTGCAATGCAGGAGACCCAGTTTTGATCCCTGGGTCAGGAAGATTTCCTGGAGAAGGGAATGGCAACCCACTCCAGTATTCTTGCCTGGAGAATCCCATGGACAGAGGAGCCTGGCAGGCTATAGTTCATGAGGTCACAGAATCAGGCACGACTGAGTCAACTAACACACACACACAGGAGTTCATTCATAGAAATGGGCTAATACAGTCATCGAAGACTATGGTTCTTTCTGTCCCTAGTCTATACCATCCCTGATGTGAACTTCTTCCTTACCCTGTTTGTAGAATAGCTGTAACAGTCTCCTGTTACAGCATGACAGTCTCCTCAGTTCAGTTCAGTCGCTCAGTTGTGTCTGACTCTTTGCAACCCCATGAACCACAGCACTTCAGGCTTCCCTGTCCATCACCAACTCCTGGAGTTTACCAAACTCATGTCCATTGAGTCAGTGATGCCATCCAACCATCTCATCCTCTGTCATTGTCCCCTTCTCCTCCTGCCCTCAATCTTTCCCAGCATCAGGGTCTTTTCAAATGAGTCAGCTCTTCACATCAGGTGGCCAAAGGATTGGAGTTTCCACGTCAGCATCACTCCTATAAGTCCTGACAGTCTTCGATAAGAGTCTAAAGGCATCCTATTGTCCAACTCTTCATGTGGCTCTCTCAGACACGATGCAAACTTTCTAAAAAGTGGTCAGCAACTCTCCCACATCATTCTTGCCTTTTCTGAATCAGTCTAAGAGCGGTGGTGAGTACTGAGAAAATATTCTTAAATGTAACCCTTACTTATGAGACTTAGTTGAAAATATCAGGAAGTCACTGTGTAGCAAGAGGAATTCTTCCAGGTAGGAATATTTCGAGGTTGGGAGGATAATAAACTATTCTGTACATGGGGCATATATATTAGTAGCAGAAGTGATAGGTAGAGTTTCATTAATATTACTAATGCTAAACTGTCTACAAAGTGGTTCTAATAATTTACACTCCATCTATCTTTGTGTCAGGGCACTATTGGTTCTTATTTTCACAAACATTTGTTAAAACAAGACTTAATATTTTAACCTATTTGTTATATAAGTAATGATATCTTATTATGATTTATTTTCCTGGTTAGTAATACATACAAGCATGTGTTTGTGGGTTAGTCACTTAGTCATGTCCAACTCTTTGTGACCCCATGGGTTATAGCCTGCCAGGCTTCTCTGTCCATGGGATTCTACAGGCAGGATTACTGGAGTGGATTGCCATTCCTTTCTCCAGAGGCTCTTCCCCACCCAGGAATTGAACCCTGGTCTCCTGCATTGAAGGCAGGTTCTTTACCATTTGAGCTACAGGGAAGTCCTACATACAAGCATATCAACACAATATTATAAATCAACTATACTTCAATAAAAATAAATTAAAAAACAAAAAACAAAATAATGTTCTCTATGTTACAATTTCACTCAATATTTATGCCTACTTAAGATAAATAACAAATTAAAAATACATGTGTGCCTTTGTTGTTGCTTTGACTTGTTCTTAAATTTTACAATCGATCTATTAATATCTACCAAATCTGCCCTTTTATGCATTTCATTTATCACTTTTGAGACTGCACATTATCACTATTCCTATAACTTAGGAGTAGCTTAAAACCCGATGGCTAGGGAAATGGCTCTTTGTGAAATGTGTAGGGTATCAGAAATTTATTTATTTCTGTTGTTGAAAAAGAGGAGTAGCATGGAAATGGGGGTATCCTGCACAGAGATCCTATAAAAGTCATTAAAAGCTCTGGATATGTCTCTTTTTCCTCTTCACCTTTCTCTTTCTTCCCCCACATCTTTCTCCTTGTTTCACTTTTCCCAAAGACTTGTCTGAAATATTTTGATTCTCTTCTTCATAATGAAAAGTAATTTCTTTCCACTTCTTTCATTATTTCAAAGTCATTAATAATTCTTTTAAATGCATTTAAACATGAAGTTGAAGGCTGTGTGTTATTAATTTTATTTGTTAAATTGACGCCCTTTAAGCTGAGATTCTCTGTGTGGGAAGAACTCATTGTCAGAAGAGGAAAATGACGAACCTCTGTGGGAAGGCTGAAAATTGTCTAAATCTATCAAAATGTCATGTCCAAATTAAGGTTTAATTAAAAATCTAAAAAAAAAAATCACCTAATATTGAATCCCTATTGTTTTGAAAAATAACTCTTTGCAATATTAGAATTTAGTATTTTAGTCTCTTTCTAATCCTTGTGCTACAAATTTGATTTTCAACTATAATGAATATATGCCGTTTTCAAAACTAGAATGCTGAAAGTATCTGACATTTCATCCCTGGAACTTTACTGTATTATCCAGCTCTACTGGAATTTTCTTGACTGAACTGGTCAATAAAAAGTCACTGAATGTTCTCTGGGCAGATTGTTCTCTGGGTAGGACTAGGGCACTTACAGCATGGTAGCCCTGCCAGAAGTGCTGTTTTCTCTCCTTCTGCCTCACTCTCTTCTCACACAAATTACAGTAAGATGGAGAAAAATCAAAGGATGGAAAAAAGCCATGAGATGCTCATCAGAGTGCAGCTCTCAGTAGGGGCCATGCATCATTATATTTGTATCTCCTCAGCTTCTATCAGTAAACTACTAAACAAAACATTTTTAAAAATCCAAGAAGTACAAGAAGTGCTAAAAATCGGCAAGCAAGTGTATATTTAACAGTGTTCTTAACTTTTCCAATGGCAATGGGTTTTAATAGGTCCCATGGTATCATCGTATAATTTAGGCATTTCCAACATAACATATGGTTATGTTGGTTATGTTTGACATGGTCCTGAAATACTTCCTTCATCTGGCTTTCATGATAACACCCCCAGCTGGTCCTCATCCCTTTTCTCCCCCGACACCCCTGTCCACTCTTTTTCAGTCTCCTTTGCAAGCTTCCTCTCATCTCCTTTCCTCTATGCCATGGATAAAACAAGGAAGTAGTCCAGGATATCTTCTCTTTCATAGTCACATAAATTTTCCTCCTGACCCCTAGATTCTTGGAAAGAATTGGTTATTTAACATCTCCACTAAGACATTTAATATATGTCTTGAACTCAACATCTCCCAAATCAAGTTATAAACTTCCAGTTACAAAGTAAATAGATCATGGGGATATAACATACAGCATAGTGACTGTAGTTAATAATACTGTATTATATATTTCAAAGTTACTAAGAGAATAGATCTTAAACGGTCTCATTGTAAGAAAAAAATTTATAACTATCTTCATTTTTTTGGATTTTTTAATCATTTTTATTGAAGCTTTATTATAGGAAAAAGAAGAGAGATTTGGAGAAACTATAAAAAGGAAAATGACTTGCAGAATAGAAACAGTGAAAAGAATCTATTAGCAGGTCATGAAAAAATTGATGAATCATGGAGCTTAATCATCTCTGTCTCTCTTGTTCTACATGAGGATTTGGTGAAGCAAATGACAAACAGTTGTCATGAGTGAGGTATTGTTCTTTAAAAACTCATTGGTCCATAAATGAATCTTTATTAGACATTCTATTTAAGTTGAGGTAATGAGGGTGATAAATATACGTGTCAACACCCAACATGCTGCTATCCATGTAGTTCCATGAAGAACACATATTCTTACAAAACTGACTAAACTAGTAAAACTCAAGTCTCCATTTAAGTGACTGAGTATCTGAACATAAATAGACTCATTGATTTATTTTTCATGTACTAGTCACTGTTTAATGGACAAGGGAATCATCAATGAACAAAACAAAAGTTCATGTATTTTAATTGACATACAAAAATTATATTAAAAATTTTTATACATATAAAACTATGTATAAAATTATATGTATTTTAATTCAATATACAATGAGCTTAATGTTAGTGCATGAAGACAGGCTACAATAAATAATTTAGTATATGTTAGAGGGAGGGAATTTCTATTGGTTGAAAAAAGAAGTAGAGTAATGGTGACTGGAGCAAGTGAGTTGGAGTATAAAATGCAGATTGCAGAATTAACTGGGATGCTCAGAAGGTGGTTAACTGAGTAGATCTGAAGGTCATGAAATTGCTAGTCAAGTAATCTGGAGAGTAATTTACCAGAGACAGTTATGGCTAGAGAGAAAGCTTTAGAGTAAGAGCGTACTGACTTCCTCTGTGTGTTTCAGAGTAGAATAACAGGGGAATTGTAGATAAGGAGGTCAGAGAGATAACAGAGTTGGGTTATGTAGAGACTTGTGGTCATATTAAGGACTTAAGCTTTTACTTTGATTTTATGGAGACATTTCACCAGAGTTTTAGCAGGAAAGTAGTATCATATGACTTATGTTAAAAAGAAGCATGCTAGCTGCTGTGTAAATAGACTGTAGAAGGAAAAGGTGGAAGCAGAGAACCTTATTATGAAACTATTGTGGTAATCCAGGCAAGGAATAATGGTAGTAGGCTGGGTCTGGTGTGTAAGTTTCAGAGCTAATGAGAAACGATGTTGTTACTTGAAATACATTGAAGAAAAGCCAAAAGGTTAGTTACATATAGAAGAGTAAAAGAATAATCATCAAACGTAACACAAGAGTTGTTGATTTTGATCATTTTAAAATTTTGAGTAACAGGAAGGATGAGGGATATAAACTGAAAAACAGGTTGTGAAGGAGAGAATGGTATGCTTTGGCAGTCTAAAAAGGGAAAGGTATTTTAGGTAGTAACCATGAGTGAAATCACTCAAAAATTTATCAGAGCACTGGGTGAGGCTTAAGTGGGCACAGCATTATTTTTAAAGGAGCAGTTTGTCTCAGCCTGGCACCTCACCTAGTGCCCCCTGTTAAATTTATTTATACTCCACTTCCCAAAACTGAAGTAAAATTGTGAATCTCCAAAAAGCAGATATTAGGAAAACAACAAGAAAAATAAGAATCAAATTTTAAGAAGGGAGAATCAATAATGGAGGTACATGACCAAATTGTCTGCCACAAATAGTTACATTGTCCAAAGACTGCTGCTGTGAACAGTTTTGCGGTGTGCACTCTCTGATTCAGTTATTGACCCCTCTGTTTGTTTTTTTTTTTTCTCCTTGCCTACTTGCCAACACGCTTTTATGTTTAGCCAAAGTTTAGCTGCTTTCAGGATGGTATACGTGGGGTTGTGAAGAGGCCATACCTGGCTTCTTTTAATTCCAGTCACCAGAGGCCAGCAATACTTACCTTTATGTGGTTAATCAGCCAGATTGTGAACTGAGTGTACAACAAAGACACAGCCAACTGAGACAACATATAAACAAACACAGTTTGTTTTTGATTTTAGAAAAGCTTGGCATTTTCTTCTGAAGTCTTAGTGATCGCCCTTTCTGTTTCCCGGCTGACCTTTCTGTTCCATCCTGTCAGCTGCAAAGCAGCCTCTACACTTTTCAAGTTGATTTTCAGAAAAACCAAAGCATGGTCCCAAACTAGACATGGGCTCATTCCTAGAAATATAATTCATTTTGTGAAGAGACAGGAGGAAGACAAAGGTAGGTCACAAACAGTTGGGATTTTTAGGTGCTGACAGTATAAAAGCAGGGGAATAAAACCCCGCTATCCACTGAAACAAAGACCAACACCTTCAGCCACATTTTTGAGTCTCTACTATAAGAAGGAACTCATCTAGGTACCAGAGACCAAACGTCTGAAACATGGCTCAGAGCCCTAAGGGGAGGATAATAGAAATGTTAACAGGAATACAAAAAAAAATGAGAAGTTAAAGGTCTGGAGGTATTTGCAAGGCAGCAATGGAGATGCAGACATAGGGAACAGACTTGTGGACACAGTGAGTGAAGGCAGGGTGAGCTGAATGGAGAGAGGAGCATGGAAACATGTATATTACCATATGCAAAATAGATAGCCAGTATGATGCAGGGAGATTTGCTGTATGATGCAGGGAGCTCAAAACCAGTGCTCTGTGACAACCTAGAGGAATGTGATGGGGTGGGAGATGGGAGGGAGCTTTAAGAGGGAGGGGACATGTGTATACATTTGGCTGATACATGTTGATATACAGCAGAGATCAACACACTACTGTAAAGCAATTATCCTTCAATTAAAAATAGATGAATTAAAAAATATATATATTTGTAAATGGATAGAAAGTAGAATATATATATATATATATATATATATATATACACCAATAAATAAACAAATAAACAAAGTTTTAAAAAAAGGTTTAGAAGACCAAACAAAATTTTTAGGACTGTATCTGCCTTTCTTTGTCCATTTCAGCTAGAGAGCTCTGTATTTTCTCTGCAGAACAGAGATGACATTAAAGACTTCATTTGAGCTATTAAAAAGGACAGAGCTGATTGAAATGAGGGTTTGAGTTGCCAAAAAGCTCTCTTCAACCTTCAGCTCCTAGTTTGTTTTGGAGCATTCTGTTCTTCCTGTCCTCCTATTTTCCACAAGTATTTCTTCATCCCAACCATATACTGAGCTCTAAATATAATTTTAAAATCAGTGAGTGAGAGGTCAGGGGAAAAAAAAAAACTGATTGTCAGTCATCAGATTGTGTCTTTTCCCTAAGAAATCACTCTTGCAAGGAATAACAACAACAAAAAAGTCCCTTTTAAAAATCACAATTTGAGGTAAGAAATTATTCTATTTAACTTTGGCTTGAATGAGTTCTGACCTATTTGTACTGTATTTTCTAAAGGTCTGGAGTCAAATTACATACATTTTTATTCTAATAAGGCAATGGCACCCAACTCCAGTACTCTTGCCTGGAAAATCCCATGAATGGAGGAGCCTGGAAGGCTGCAGTCCATGGGGTGGCAAAGAGTCAGACACGACTGAGCGACTTCACTTTCACTTTTCACTTTCCTGCATTGGAGAAGGCAATGGCAACCCCCTCCAGTGTTCTTGCCTGGAGAATCCCAGGGATGGGGGAGCCTGGTGGGCTGCCGTCTATGGGGTTGCACAGAGTCAAACACGACTGAAGTGACTTAGCAGATATCCATATGACTATATTTCCCTGCTTTTTAAAACAATTCTATTTTCTGGGCTTAAGTATTTGGAACCAGAAACTTGAAGGGTTACGTTGCTAAGAGACCAAATTTAGGTTGAAAATCAGAAAACCAGGATTCTTTTTGCACATCTGTTACTGATCATGTAGGACATTGTAAAAACCACTTATACCTTATGCTTATCCACTTGTTCAAAAAATTTATCTTTTTATCAACTTCGCTGCTAAAGAATCAAATATAAAATCCTACTGCAGAGCAGGAAATTAAGAAAGTTATGAGTAGGAAGGGAAAATTGGTTTTTAAAATTCTAAGGTTATTTTGTTTATAGCATTGTGAGACGTATACCCTGAAGCCTTTGTCTATGTGCATACTACCCAATAATTCACTGACCCCTAGGCAACCATCAGTACCTTCTGTCTTTGTCTATTCTGGAAATTTCCTATTAATTGAATCATATAATATATGATCCTTGTGATTTTTCTTTCTTTGTTTGAGAAAATATTCATCCATGTTGTCCCACTTCAGTTATTTCATTGTTGAATAGTATTTCATTGTATGAATATATCATATTTTTTCTACCCATTCATCAGTAGATGGATATTTGGGTTGTTTCCATCTTCAGTTCAGTTCAGTCGCTCAGTCGTGTCTGACTGTTTGCAACCCTATGAATCGCAGGACGCCAGGCCTCCCTGTCCATCACCAACTCCTGGAGTTCACTCAGACTCACGTCCATCGAGTCAGTGATGCCATCCAGCCATTTCATCCTCTGTCGTCCTCTTCTCCTCCTGCCCCCAATCCCTCCCAGCATCAAAGTCTTTTCCAGTGAGTCAGCTCTTCACATGAGATGGCCAAAGTACTGGAGTTTCAGCTTTAGCATCATTCCCTCCAAAGATATCCCAGGGCTGATCTCCTTCAGATGGACTGGTTGGATCTCCTTGCAGTCCAAATGATTCTCAAGAGTCTTTTCCAACACCACAGTTCAAAGGCATCAATTCTTTGGCACTCAGCTTTCTGCACAGTCCAACTCTCACATCCATACATGACCACTGGAAAACTATAGCCTTGACTAGACGGACCTTAGACGGCAAAGTAATGTCTCTGCTTTTGAATATGCTATCTAGGTTGGTCATAACTTTTCTTCCAAGGAGTAAGCGTCTTTTAATTTCATGGCTGCAGTCATCATCTGCAGTGATTTTGGAGTCCCCCAAAATAAAGTCTGACACTGTTTCCACTGTTTCCCCATCTATTTCCCATGAATTGATGGGACCAGATGCCATGATCTTCGTTTTCTGAATGTTGAGCTTCAAGCCAACTTTTTCACTCTCCTCTTTAACTTTCAACAAGAGGCTTTTTAGCTCCTCTTCACTTTCTGCCATCAGGGTGGTATCATCTGCATATCTGAGGTTATTGATATTTCTCCCAGCAATCTTGATTCCAGCTTGTGCTTCTTCCAGCCCAGGGTTTCTCATGATGTACTCTGCATATAAGTTAAATAAGCAGGGTGACAATATACAGCTTTGACGTACTCCTTTTCGTATTTGGAACCAGTCTGTTGTTCCATGTCCAGTTCTAACTGTTGCTTCTTGACCTGCATATAGGTTTCTCAAGAGGCAGGTCAGGTGGTCTGGTATTCCCATCTCTTGAAGAATTTTCCACAGTTTCTTGTGATCCACACAGTCAAAGGCTTTGGCATAGTCAATAAAGCAGAAATAGATGTTTTTCTGGAACTCTCTTGCTTTTTCCATGATCCAGTGGGTGTTGTCAATTTGATCTCTGGTTCCTCTGCCTTTTCTAAAACCAGCTTGAACATCTGGAATTTCACGGTTCATTAAATATCATATTTTTTCTACTCATTCATCAGTAGATGGATATTTTGGGGTTGTTTCCATCTTAGGTTATTATAAATAATGCTGCTATGGACATTTGAAAGTTTTTATGTAAACATATGTTTTCGTTTCTCTTGGGTAATTGGAATTACTGGGCAGCATGGTAAATGTAACTTTAACTATTAGAGGAACTGCCAGATTGTTTTCTTGTACTGTACTATGTATCTACCTTTCCATTGGTCATGTACGAGACTTCCAATTTCTCCACATCCTGCCCAACACGTGTTTTATCTGTTTATTTTATTTTTTAACCACACTAGTGAGTGTGAAGGAGAAGGCAATGGCAAACCACTCCAGTACTCTTGCCTAGAAAATCTCATGGGTGGAGGAGCCTGGTAGGCTGCAGTCCATGGGGTCGCTACTAGTCCGACACAACTGAGCGACTTCACTTTCACTTTTCACTTTCACGCATTGGAGAAGGAAATGGCGACCCACTCCAGTGTTCTTGCCTGGAGAATCCCAGGGATGGCGGAGCCTGGTGGGCTGCCATCTATGGGGTCACACAGAGTCGGACACGACAGAAGCAACTTAGCAGCAGCAGCAGCAGCAGCAGCAGCAGCAGCAGCAGCAGCAGTAGCAGCAGTGAGTGTGAAGTGTCCTTTCATGGGGCTTTTGGTTTGCATTTCTCTGATGGCTGATAATGTTGAGCTTCTTTTACATTTCCTTTGGAGAAATACCTATTCAGATCATTACACTAATTCTATTTTTATTTATTTATTTATTTATTTTTGGTTGCACTGTGTCTTCGTTTGTGTGGGCTTTCTCTGGTTGCAGTGAGTGGGGCTACTCTTTCTTGCTGTGCACAGATGTCTCATTGTGATGGCTCTCCTTGTTGCGGAGCACAGGGCTCTAGGCGTTCAGCCTTCAGTAGTTGCAGGCATGTGGGCTCAGTAGTTGGGCCATGGATGTGAGCTCTAGAGCACAGGCTCAGTGGTTGTGGCGCATGGGCTTAGTTGCTCTGTGGCATGTGAGATTTTTCTGGACCAATGATCAAACTTGTGTTCCCTGCATTGGCACACGGACTACCACCAGGGAAGTCCCTTTACACTCATTTTAAACTCAGTTCTGTTTCTTTTAATTTTTGAATTGTAATCAGTTCAGTTCAGTTGCTCAGTCATGTCTGACTCTTGGCGATCCCATGAATCGCAGCACGCCAGGCCTCCCTGTCCATCACCATCTCCCAGGATTCACTCAGACTCACGTCCATCGAGTCCATGATGCCATCCAGCCATCTCATCCTCGGTCATCCCCTTTTCCTCCTGCCCCCAATCCTGCCCAGCATCAGAGTCTTTTCCAATGAGTCAATGCTTCGCATGAGGTGGCCAAAGTACTGGAGCTTCAGCTTTAGCATCATTCCTTCCAAAGAAATCCCAGGGTTGGTCTCCTTCAGAATGGACTGGTTGGATCTCCTTGCAGTCCAAGGGACTCTCAAGAGTCTTCTCCAACACCACAGTTCAAAAGCATCAATTCTTGGGCGCTCAGCCTTCTTCACAGTCCAAATCTCACATCCATACATGACCACTGGAAAAACCATAGCCTTCACTAGACGGACCTTAGTCGGCAAAGTAATGTCTCTGCTTTTGAATATACTATCTAGGTTGGTCATAACTTTTCTTCCAAGGAGTAAGCGTCTTTTAATTTCATGGCTGCAGTCACCATCTGCAGTGATTTTGGAGCCCCCAAAAATAAAGTCTGACACTGTTTCCACTGTTTCCCCACCTATTTCCCATGAATTGATGGGACCAGATGCCATGATCTTCGTTTTCTGAATGTTGAGCTTTAAGCCAACTTTTTCACTCTCCACTTCCACTTTCATCAAGAGGCTTTTTAGTTCCTCTTCACTTTCTGCCATAAGGGTGGTGTCATCTGCATAGCTGAGGTTATTCATATTTCTCCTGGCAATCTTGTTTCCAGCTTGTGCTTCTTCCAGTCCAGCGTTTCTCATGATATACTCTGCATAGAAGTTAAATAAGCAGGGTGACAATATACAGCCCTGACGTACTCCTTTTCCTATTTGGAACCAGTCTGTTGTTGCATGTCCAGTTCTAACTGTTGCTTCCTGACCTGCATACAGATTTCTCAAGAGGCAGGTTAGGTGGTCTGGTATTCCCATCTCATTCAGGATTTTCCACAGTTTATTGTGATTCACACAGTCAAAGGCTTTGGCATAGTCAATAAAGCAGAAATAGATGTTTTTCTGGAACTCTCTTGCTTTTTCCATGATCCAGCGGATGTTGGCAATTTGATCTCTGGTTCCCCTGCCTTTTTGAAAACCAGCTTGAACATCAGGAAGTTCATGGTTCACGTATTGCTGAAGTCTGGCTTGGAGAATTTTGAGCATTACTTTACTAGCATGTGAGATGAGTGCAATTATGCGGTAGTTTGAACATTCTTTGGCATTGCCTATCTTTGGAATTGGAATGAAAACTGACCTTTTCCAGTCCTGTGGCCACTGCTGTGTTTTCCAAATTTGCTGGCATATTGAGTGTAGCACTTTCGCAGCATCATCTTTCAGGATTTGAACAGCTCCACTGGAATTCCATCACCTCCACTAGCTTTGTTCATAGTGAGGCTTCCTAAGGCCCACTTGACTTCACATTCCAAGATGTCTGGCTCTAGATTAGTGATCACATCATCATGATTGTCTGGGTTGTGAAGATCTTTTTGTACAGTTCTTCCGTATATTCTTGCCATCTCTTTAATATCTTCTGCTTCTGTTAGGTCCATACCATTTCTGTCCTTTATCGAGTCCATCTTTGCATGAAATGTTCCCTTGGTATCTCTAATTTTCTTGAAGAGATCTCTAGTCTTTCCCATTCTGTTCTTTTCCTCTATTTCTTTGCATTGATCGCTGAGGAAGGCTTTCTTATCTCTTCTTGCTATTCTTTGGAACTCTGCATTCAGATGCTTATATCTTTCCTTTTCTCCTTTGCTTTTCGCCTCTCTTCTTTTCACAGCTATTTGTAAGGCCTCCTCAGACAGCCATTTTGCTTTTTTGCATTTCTTTTCCATGGGGATGGTCTTGATCCCTGTCTCCTGTACAATGTCATGAACCTCAGTCCATAGTTCATCAGGCACTCTATCTATCAGATCTAGGCCCTTAAATCTATTTCTCACTTCCACTGTATAATCACAAGGGATTTGGTTTAGGTCATACCTGAATGGTCTAGAGGTTTTCCCTACTTTCTTCAATTTCAGTCTGAATTTGGCAATAAGGAGTTCATGATCTGAGCCACAGTCAGCTCCTGGTCTTGTTTTTGTTGACTGTATAGAGCTTCTCCATCTTTGGCTGCAAAGAATATAGTCAGTCTGATTTCGGTGTTGACCATCTGGTGATGTCCATGTGTAGAGTCTTCTCTTGTGTTGTTGGAAGAGGGTGTTTGCTATGATCAGTGCATTTTCTTGGCAAAACTCTATTAGTCTTTGCCCTGCTTCATTCCGCATTCCAAGGCCAAATTTGCCTGTTACTCCAGGTGTTTCTTGACTTCCTACTTTTGCATTCCAGTCCCCTATAATGAAAAGGACATCTTTTTTTGAGTGTTAGTTCTAAAAGGTCTTGTAGGTCTTCATAAAACTGTTCAACTTCAGTTTCTTCAGCGTTACTGGTTGGGGCATAGACCTGGATAGCTGTGATATTATATGGTTTGCCTTGGAGACGAACAGAGATTATTCTGTCGTTTTTGAGATTGCATCCAAGTACTGCATTTCGGACTCTTTTGTTGACCATGATGGCTACTCCATTTCTTCTGAGGGATTCCTGCCTGCAGTAGTAGATATAATGGTCATCTGAGTGAAATTCACCCATTCCAGTCCATTTTAGTTCACTGATTCCTAGAATGTTGACGTTCACCCTTGCCATCTCTTGTCTGACCACTTCCAATTTGCCTTGATTCATGGACCTGACATTCCAGGTTCCTATGCAATATTGCTCTTTACAGCATCGGACCTTGCTTCTATCACGAGTCACACCCACATGGTTATTGTTTTTGGTTTGGCTCCATCCCTTCCTTCTTTCTGGAGTTATTTCTCCACTGATCTCCAGTAGCATATTGGGTACCTAATGACCTAGGGAGTTCCTCTTTTGGCATCCTATCATTTTGCCTTTTGTACTGTTCATGGGGTTCTCAGGCAAGAATACTGAAGTGGCTTGCCATTCCCTTCTCCAGTTTTTTCCAAGTGTCCAAGACCTGTTATTTCTGGCACAATTGGTTTTACTTGATGAAGAAAAGTATCTACTTGCTCCTAGATAACCACATTCTCCTGACTATACATTTTCCAGAAGAAAGTCCCTCCATTTGTAAACAAGGATTTTCATGCTAAATGTAAGCTGGGGTTTCAGTCTAAGCCAAAGATGCATATTTGATACCTGGGTCAGGAAGATTCCCTGGAGAAGGAAATGGCAACCCACTCCAGTATTCTTTCCTGGGAAATCCTAAGGACAGAGGAGCCTGGCAGGCTACATGCCATGGAGTTGCATGATTGAGTGACTGGGCACATACATCAGTCTAAGCAAAAATGTTTATCTAGAGATGAATGAACCCACTTTATATTGTCAGAAAATGAAAGCTATACAGCCCATTGTATTCTCCATATTTGTGGTAGATGCTTCAGAGCCTGGAGACAATTACTTCACTGCCCAAAAATGCTTTAGATCTATTCACCTAAAGTTAATGTTGTTTATTTGAAATGGGATCTGGTTTGTTTTAGGCTTAAATGCCTCTTTCTGGTATGTTTTCATATCTAAGTCATCCTAATCCCTTTCAGAAACAGACATGGCAAATCTTTGATATAAAATGCTGGGAGATGTGTCAAATGTACTTAAAATTCTTTATCTTTTAAAGAAAAAAGTCACTTTTTTTCCCTTTATGCCACAGAAAATGAGCAGTATCCTTGAGAATGAAGCCTAAAACTCCCTGTGGTGTGTTAAAGAATGCTCAAACTACTGCACAATTGCACTCATCTCACATGCTAGTAAAGTAATGCTCAAAATTCTGCAAGCCAGACTTCAGCAATACGTGAACCGTGAACTCCCTGATGTTCAAGCTGGTTTTAGAAAAGGCAGAGAAACCAGAGATCAAATTGCCAACATCCACTGGATCATCAAAAAAGCAAGAGAGTTCCAGAAAAACATCTATTTCTGCTTTATTGACTATGCCAACGCCTTTGACTGTGTGTATCACAATCAACTGTGGAAAATTCTGAAAGAGATGGGAATATCAGACCACCTGTCCTGCCTCTTGAGAAACCTATATGCAGGTCAGGAAGCAGCAGTTAGAACCGGACATGCAACAACAGACTGGTTCCAAATAGGAAAAGGAGTACGTCAGGGCTGTATATTGTCACCCTGCTTATTTAACTTCTATGCAGAGTATATCATGAGAAACGCTGGACTGGAAGAAGCACAAGCTGGAATCAAGATTGCCGGGAGAAATATGAATAACCTCAGATATGCAGATGACACCACCCTTATGGTAGAAAGTGAAGAGGAACTAAAAAGCCTCTTGATGAACGTGAAAGTGGAGAGTGAAAAAGTTGGCTTAAAGCTCAACATTCAGAAAATGAAGATCATGGCATCTGTTCCCATCACTTCATGGGAAATAGATGGGGAAACAGTAGAAACAGTGTCAGACTTAATTTTTTTGGGCTCCCCAATCACTACAGGTGGTGTTTGCAGCCATGAAATTAAAAGACGCTTACTCCTTGGAAGGAAAGTTATGACCAATCTAGATAGCATATTGAAAAGCAGAGACATTGCTTTGCCGACTAAGGTCCATCTAGTCAAGGCTATGGTTTTTCCTGTGATCATGTATGGATGTGAGAGTTGGACTGTGAAGAAAGCTGAGCACCGAAGAATTGATGCTTTTGAACTGTGGTGTTGGAGAGGACTCTTGAGAGTCCCTTGGACTGCAAGGGGATCCAACCAGTCCATTCTGAAGGAGATCAACCCTGGGATTTCTTTGGAAGGAATGATGCTAAAGCTGAAACTCCAGTACTTTGGCCACCTCATGTGAAGCATTGACTCATTGGAAAAGACTCGGATGCTGGGAGGGATCAGGGGCAGGAAGAGAAGGGAATGACAGAGGATGAGATGTCTGGATGGCATCACCGACTCGATGGACGTGAGTTTGAGTGAAATCAGGGAACTGGTGATGGATAGGGAGGCCTGGCATGCTGCAGTTCATGGGGTCACAAACAGTCAGACACGTCTGAGCGACTAAACTGAATTGAACTGATGGTTGCATCTGTTCCCATTACCTGCAATAGATTTTCGTTATGTGGAGGTCGCACATAGTAGCTATTTTCTTCCTGCCCTATAGGTAAGACCTAGGCAAATTTTCAGAGTAGATAGAGAATTTTTTCAGGTGGATCTCACCTTTCCTTTCAACAATCATATACTTAATCCTATCTCTTCCAGTTCCCACTTTTCTCACCAAATTATTTTTGATTATTAGTTTATTCTCCAGCACTCCCAAACAGGAATATTTTCACTTTTAAAGAATATTCTTAAAGAGAAAAGAACTTTCATAACCATGCATGTGTTCATGTCAAGAGGCTCCAGTCATATCCAATCTTTACCCCATGGACTGTAACCCACCAGGCTCTTCTGTCCATGGAATTCTTCAGGCAAGGATACTGGAGTGGTTTGCTGTGCCCTCCTCCAGAGGATCTTCCTGACTCAGGGACCAAACCTGCCTCTGGTGTATGTTTGCTGCATTGGCAGGCAAGTTCTTTACCACTAGCACCACCTGGGAAGCCCTTTCCATAACCATAAGAATGCATTTCTCCTAGAGGTCTAGTATTCTTCCAGAAGAATTTCTGTTGATTTATTAAACTTTAAAGGATTTTTCTGAAGATTTGGTCTTATTCAAATTGGAGGGGAAATATTTTGCATTTTCTTGAACATATAGGTTTTTCTTTTAATTAACATCATAATTCTTTTTTGATTAAAAACCATATTGCCCAATTTAATCACTCACCTAATTTGTCCCTCTCAGTCATTGATGTTCCTGAATGTCATTTCTACATTGAATACAAAATCTGTTATCATGGACAATTATCAAAAGAATATGCCAAATGTTATAGCAGGGTTTCAAAAAAATATAATTTCAGAACTACTTCTGAACAATAAAAATGTAAATAATCTTCCAGCAGGACTATTTGAAAAATCCAGCATTAATATCAGTGTTTAACTGTTTTAAAAAAATATGAAGCATGTTATTATACAAATAAAAGTTTTACAGGTATGAACTTTTGCCATTTTTCTACTGTGGAATATGGACTGTGCTTGGCCTGAGACAAGTGAAGACACAGCACAGCTATTATGATCAGATGATCTTTTACTTTCTCTC
Source organism: Ovis aries (assembly GCF_016772045.2). NCBI lineage: Eukaryota > Metazoa > Chordata > Mammalia > Artiodactyla > Bovidae > Ovis > Ovis aries. Next base: position 210,950,337 of record NC_056055.1, on the reverse strand, counting down.
GATTTCTCGTGGCTGCTTGGAAAACACAGGGCCTCATGGAAACCAATCTGCTACAGTCTCTACTGGAATGGAGTAGAGGAAGGAACTCAGGAGAGGTTCTCTATTGGCTGTAAGTTTTGAAAGGGAAAAGATATGTCGTCCATTTCTTCACATTGGTTTAATTTCCTGATTGAAGATTTATTTATTTATTTTTAAAAAATGGGTTTCTGGCCCTTTCAAATCCTTCAAACTTTTTGAAAAGTGACTGATGGGGGGCGGTCCTAAGATGGCAGAGGAATAGGACGGGAAGACCACTTTCTCCCTCACAAATTCCTCAAAAGAACATTTCAACGCTGAGCAAACTCCACAAAACAACTTCTGTAGGCTGGCAGAGGACATCAGGCAACCAGAAAAGCAGACCATTGTCTTCAAAAACAGGTAGGAAAAAATATAAAAGACGAAAAAGGAGACAAGGAGGTGGGGAGGGAGCTCTGTCCCGGGAAGGGAAGCCCGTCTCGGGAAGGGAATTTTAAGAAGAGAGGTTTCCAAACACCAGGAAACACTCTCCCTGCCGAGTCTGTGGCGAGCCTTGGAAACACAGAGGGCAACATAACAGGAAGGGGAAAATAAATAAATAATTAAAACCAAGAGATTACAAGCCCAACAGTAACTCCCCCAGCGGAAAAGCAGCACAGACGCCTGCATCCGCCATTGGGAAGTGGGGGCAGGGCAGGGACGCGCGGGAGGCGCGGGCTGCAGTGCTTTGTAAGAATCGGGCAGGAAGGCCCCATGCTCAACCAGAACGATCTAACTTGGGCTAGCAAACCAGACTGTGGGATAGCTACCGCACGAAAAGCTCGAACATAAGACACCGCCAGGACCGAGCACAGAACAAAGGATGGAACGGAAAAGCCGGCTGCAGACCATCCCCCACCGGGGACAGGCAGCCAGAGCCATAAGGGCTGGAAAGGGGCAATTGCAGACCCGGAGAGACTTCACTTACCAAACTGCAAGCAGGCTTCTTTGCTAAGACTTCCGGGGGTGCTGGACAGTCACCATCTGCCTCACAAGGGGCGCCAGCGGTCCACCCAGAAAACTGAGCAGCAGAGGCAGAAAAGGCGACAAGTCGCAGCGATCGCGCTCGCCAAACTCCTGAGCTGCTCGGACCCGGGAAGGGCACAAAACGCAGTCCCAACCGAATCTGAGCCTCTGAGGGCTACCTGAGCGCCGAACCTGAGCAGCTTAGACTGGGGAAGTGCACGCAACCTAGGGCCGGCCTCAGACGGTTCCCGGCTGAGCATCGTAGAACCAGAGTGGTTTGTGCACCGCGAGAAGGGACAGGTCCAGCGGGGCTGAGACACTGTGTGCACACGACAGCACTATTTGTTTGCAGCATCCCCCCTCCCCATAGCACGACTGAACCTGTGAGCCTAAAAAACCAGCATAAAGAAGAAGTTAAACAGAGGGAACCGCCTTGGAAGTGACCCCACACTGCCCACAACATCAGAGAAGGGCCAGAAATATTTTTACTATTTTTAAAATCATTCCTTGTATGCAAGACAGGAAAAAAGACACAGATGTGTATAACGGACTTTTGGACTCAGAGGGAGAGGGAGAGGGTGGGATGATTTGGGAGAATGGCATTCTAACATGTATACTATCATGTAAGAATTGAATCGCCAGTCTATGTCTGACGCAGGATACAGCATGCTTGGGGCTGGTGCATGGGGATGACCCAGAGAGATGTTATGAGCAGGGAGGTGGGAGGGGGGTTCATGTTTGGGAACGCATGTAAGAATTAAAGATTTTAAAATTTAAAAAATAAAAAACTAAAAGAAAAAATTAAAAAAAAATCATTCCTTTTTTTTCTAACTTTAAAAAAAATAGTTAAGTCTTCTATTTCTCCTCTAATTTTTATTTCTATAACCTATTATTACTATTCAAAAAAAAAGACTCTTTTATTTATTTTTTTTTTTAAAGGCAAACACCATATATAGTCTTTGGGTGGTTATTGGTGTGTGTGTTTTAATAATTCTTGTGGCTTTTTTATTCTTTTCTTTTTTTTTTCTTTTTTCCTTTTTCCTTCTGCTTCTTTTCTTTAATATTGCATTTTTGAAAATCCAATCTCTACTCTAGATTTTAAATCTTTGCTCTTTGGTTTTTGTTGCCAATTTTGTACATTTAAAAATGCGAACTTCACTACCCAATTTTACCTGAGAGCGAGATTACTGGCTTGACCACTCTCTCCTCCTTTGGACTCTCCTTTTTCTCCACCAGGTGGCCTCTCTCTCTTTTCTCCCCCATCTCTTCTCTATCAAACTCTGTGAATCTCTGCGTGTTCCAGACGGTGGAGAACACCTAAGGAACTGGTTACTGGCAGGATTTGTCTCTCTCCTTCTCATTCCTCTCTCTTATCCTCCTGGCCACCTCTGTCTACTTCCTCCCTCTCCTCTTCCTTGTATAACTCCTTAAATACCTCTGAGCGGTCCAGACTATGGAGCGCACACAAGGAAGTGACTACTGGCTAGCTTGCTCTCTCCTCTTTTAATCTCACCGCATCTCATTCCAGTCACCTCTAACTACCCCCTCCCCCTTCTCTTCTCCTTGTAACTCAGGGAACCTCTCTGAGTGTCTCTCAATGTGGAGAAACTTTTCATCTTTAACCTAGATATTTTATCATCGGTGCTGTATAGATGGAGAAGTCTAGAGGCTACTGTAAAAATAAAACTGAACACCAGAAGCAGGAGGCTTAAGTCCAAAGCCTGAAAACATCAGAGAACTCCTGAATTCAGGGAACATTAATTGATAGGAGCTCATCAAATGCCTACATACCTACAGTGAAACCAAGCTCCACCCACGGACCAACAAGTTCCAGAACAAGACATACCACACAAATTCTCCAGCAACACAGGAACACACCCCTGAGCTTCAATATACAGGCAGCTCAAAGTTACTCCAAAACCATTGACGTCTCATAACCCATTACTGGTCACTCCACTGCACTCCAGAGAGAAGAAACCCAGCTCCACCCACCAGAACTCCAACACAAGCCTCCCTAACCAGGAAACCTAGACAAGCCACTGATACAACCCCACCCACAGTGAGGAAGCTCCATAATAAAGAGAACTCCACAAATTACCAGAATATAAAAAGGCTACCCCAAACGCAGCAATATAATCAAGATGAAGAGACAGAGGAATACTCAGCAGGTAAAGGAACAGGAGAGTTGCCCACCAAACCAAACAAAAGAGGAAGAGGTAGGGAATCTACCTGAGAAACAATTCCAAATATTGATAGTGAAAATGATCCAAAATCTTGAAATCAAAATGGAATCACAGATAAATAGCCTAGAGACAAGGATTGAGAAGATGCAAGAAAGGTTTAACAAGGACCTAGAAGAAATAAAAAAGAGTCAATATATAATGAATAACGCAATAAATGAGATTAGAAACACTCTGGAAGCAACAAATAGCAGAATAACGGAGGCAGAAGATAGGATTAGTGAAATAGAAGATAGAATGGGAGAAATAAATGAATCAGAGAGGAAACAAGAAAAACTAATTAAAAGAAATAAGGACAATCTCAGAGACCTCCAGGACGATATGAAACGCTCCAACACTCGAATTATAGGAGTCCCAGAAGAAGAAGACAGAAAGAAAGATCATGAGAAAATCCTTGAGGAGATAATAGTTGAAAACTTCCCTAAAATGGGGAAGGAAATAATCACCCAAGTCCAAGAAACACAGAGAGTTCCAAATAGGATAAACCCAAGGCAAAACACCCCAAGACACATATTAATCAAATTAACAAAGATCAAACACGAACAAATATTAAAAGCAGCAAGGGAAAAACAACAAATAGCACACAAGGGGATTCCCATAAGGATAACAGCTGATCTTTCAATAGAAACTCTTCAGGCCAGGAGGGAATGGCAAGACATACTTAAAGTGATGAAAGAAAATAACCTACAGCCCAGATTACTGTACCCAGCAAGGATCTCATTCAAATACGAAGGAGAAATCAAAAGCTTTACAGACAAGCAAAAGCTGAGAGAATTCAGCACCACCAAACCAGCTCTCCAACAAATTCTAAAGGATATTCTCTAGATAGGAAACACAAAAAGGGTGTATAAACCCGAACCCAAAACAATAAGGTAAATGGTAACAGGATCATACTTATCAATAATTACCTTAAACGTAAATGGGTTGAATGCCCCAACCAAAAGGCAAAGACTGGCTGAATGGATACAAAAACAAGACCCCTCTATATGCTGCTTACAAGAGACCCACCTCAAAACAAGGGACACATACAGACTGAAAGTGAAGAGCTGGAAAAAGATATACCATGCAAATAGAGACCAAAAGAAAGCTGGAGTGGCAATACTCATATCCGATAAAATAGACTTTAAAACAAAGGCTGTGAAAAGAGACAAAGAAGGCCACTACATAATGATCAAAGGATCAATCCAAGAAGAAGATATAACAATTATAAATATATATGCACCCAATATAGGAGCACCGCAATATGTAAGACAAATGCTAACAAGTATGAAAGGGGAAATCAACAATAACACAATAATAGTGGGAGACTTTAATACCCCACTCACACCTATGGACAGATCAACTAAACAGAAAATCAACAGAGAAACGCAAACTTTAAATGATACATTAGACCAGTTAGACCTAATTGATATCTATAGGACATTTCACCCCAAAACAATGAATTTCACCTTTTTCTCAAGTGCTCATGGAACAATCTCCAGGATAGATCACATCCTGGGCCATAAATCTAAACTTGATAAATTCCAAAATTCGAAATCATTCCAAGCATCTTTTCTGACCATAATGCATTAAGATTAGATCTCAATTACAGGAGAAAAACTATTAAAAATTCCAACATATGGAGGTTGAACAACACACTTCTGAATAACCAACAAATCACAGAAGAAATCAAAAAATGCATAGAAACTAATGAAAATGAAAACACAACAACCCAAAACCTGTGGGACACTATAAAAGCAGTGCTAAGAGGAAAGTTCATAGCAATACAGGCATACCTCAAGAAACAAGAAAAAAGTCAAATAAAAACCTAACTCTACAACTAAAGCAACTAGAAAAGGAAGAATTGGAGAACCCCAGAGTTAGTAGAAGGAAAGAAATCTTAAAAATCAGGGCAGAAATAAATGCAAAGGAAACAAAAGAGACCATAGCAAAAATCCACAAAGCCAAAAGCTGGTTCTTTGAAAGGATAAATAAAATTGACAAACCATTAGCCAGACTCATCAAGAAGCAAAGAGAGAAAAATCAAATCAATAAACTTAGAAATGAAAATGGAGAGATCACAACAGACAACACAGAAATACAAAGGATCATAAGAGACTACTATCAGCAGTTATATGCCAATAAAATGGACAACGTGGAAGAAATGGACAAATTCTTAGAAAAGTACAATTTTCCAAAACTGAACCAGGAAGAAATAGAAAATCTTAACAGACCCATCACAAGCACGGAAATTGAAACTGTAATCAGAAATCTTCCAGCAAACAAAAGCCCAGGTCCAGACGGCTTTCACAGCTGAATTCTACCAGAAATTTAGAGAAGAGCTAACACCTATCCTACTCAAACTCTTCCAGAAAATTGCAGAGGAAGGTAAACTTCCAAACTCATTCTATGAGGCCACCATCATCCTAATACCAAAACCTGACAAAGATACTACACAAAAAGAAAACTACAGGCCAATATCACTGATGAACATAGATGCAAAAATCCTCAACAAAATTCTAGCAATCAGAATCCAACAACACATTAAAAAGATCATCCACCATAACCAAGTGGGCTTTATCCCAGGGATGCAAGGGTTCTTCAATATCTGCAAATCAATCAATGTAATTCACTACATTAACAAGTTGAAAAAATAAAAGCCATATGATTATCTCAATAGATGAAGAGAAGGCCTTTGACAAAAATTCAACATCCATTTATGATAAAAACTCTCCAGAAAGCAGGAATAGAAGGAACATACCTCAACATAATAAAAGCTATATAAGACAAACCCACAGCAAACATTATCCTCAATGGTGAAAAATTGAAAGCATTTCCCCTACAGTCAGGAACAAGACAAGGGTGCCCACTTTCACCGCTACTATTCAACATAGTTCTGGAAGTTTTGGCCACAGCAATCAGAGCAGAAAAAGAAATAAAAGGAATCCAAATTGGAAAAGAAGAAGTAAAACTTTCACTGTTTGCAGATGACATGATCCTCTACATAGAAAACCCTAAAGACTCCACCAGAAAATTACTAGAGCTAATCAATGAATATTGTAAAGTTGCAGGATATAAAATCAACACACAGAAATTCCTTGCATTCTTATACACTAATAATGAGAAAGTAGAAAAAGAAATTAAGGAAACAATTCCATTCACCATTGCAACGAAAAGAATAAAATACTTAGGAATATATCTACCTAAAGAAACTAAAGACCTCTATATAGAAAACTATAAAACACTGATGAAAGAAATCAAAGAGGACACTAATAGATGGAGAAATATACCATGTTCATGGATCGGAAGAATCAATATAGTGAAAATGAGTATACTACCCAAAGCAATTTACAAATTCAATGCAATCCCTATCAAGCTACCAGCCATATTTTTCACAGAACTAGAACAAATAATTTCAAGATTTGTATGGAAATACAAAACACCTTGAATAGCCAAAGCAATCTTGAGAAAGAAGAATGGAACTGGAGGAATCAACTTGCCTGACTTCAGGCTCTACTACAAAGCCACAGTCATCAAGACAGTATGGTACTGGCACAAAGACAGAAATATAGATCAATGGAACAAAATAGAAAGCCCAGAGATAAATCCACACACATATGGACACCTTATCCTTGACAAAGGAGGCAAGAATATACAATGGAGTAAAGACAATCTCTTTAGCAAGTGGTGCTGGGAAAACTGGTCAACCACTTGTAAAAGAATGAAACTAGATCACTTTCTAACACCGCACACAAAAACAAACTCAAAATGGATTAAAGATCTAAATGTAAGACCAGAAACTATAAAACTCCTAGAGGAGAATATAGGCAAAACACTCTCAGACATAAATCACAGCAGGATCCTCTATGATCCACCTCCCAGAATACTGGAAATAAAAGCAAAAATAAACAAATGGGATCTAATAAAAATTAAAAGCTTCTGCACAACAAAGGAAAATATAAGCAAGGTGGAAAGACAGCCTTCTGAATGGGAGAAAATAATAGCAAATGAAGCAACTGACAAACAACTAATCTCAAAAATATACGAGCAACTTATGCAGCTCAATTCCAGAAAAACACACGACCCAATCAAAAAATGGGCCAAAGAACTAAATCGACATTTCTCCAAAGAAGACATACGGATGGCTAACAAACACATGAAAAGATGCTCAACATCACTCATTATTAGAGAAATGCAAATCAAAACCACAACGAGGTACCACTTCACACCAGTCAGAATGGCTGCGATCCAAAAATCTGCAAGCAATAAATGCTGGAGAGGGTGTGGAGAAAAGGGAACCCTCCTACACTGTTGGTGGGAATGCAAACTAGTACAGCCACTTTGGAGAACAGTGTGAGATTCCTTAAAAAATTGCAAATAGAACTACCTTATGACCCAGCAATCCCAGTGCTGGGCATACACACCAAGGAAACCAGAATTGAAAGAGACACATGTACCCCAGTGTTCATCGCAGCACTGTTAATAATAGCCAGGACATGGAAACAAGCTAGATGTCCATCAGCAGATGAATGGATAAGAAAGCTGTGGTACATATACACAATGGAGTATTACTCAGCCATTAAAAAGAATACATTTGAATCAGTTCTGATGAGATGGATGAAACTGGAGCCGATTATGCAGAGTGAAGTAAGCCAGAAAGAAAAACACCAATACGGTATACTAACACATATATATGGAATTTAGAAAGATGGCAATGACGACCCTGTATGCAAGACAGCAAAAAAGTCACAGATGTGTATAACGGACTTTTGGACTCTGAGGGAGAGGGAGAGGGTGGGATGATTTGAGAGAATGGCATTGTAACATGTATACTATCATGTAAGAATCGAATCGCCAGTCTATGTCTGACGCACGATACAGCATGCTTGGGGCTGGTGCACTGTGATGACCCAGAGAGATGTTATGGGGAGGGATGTGGGAGGGGTTCATGTTTGGGAACGCATGTACACCCGTGGTGGATTCATGTCAATGTATGGCAAAACCAATACAGTATTGTAAAGTAAAATAAAGTAAATAAATAAATAAATAAATAATTTTTAAAAAGAACAGTAAAAAAAAAAAAAAAGAGAAAGAAAAATGACTGATGTCATTAGACTGTCAATCACAGACTCAAAAAGTGAAAACTCAGTGAGACATATACCAAAACTCATATGTTCTAGAGGGTTAACTTTCATGTAAATGCTTTCAGTTGCAAGGAACAGAAAATCTCATCTAAAATGGCATTTAAAAAGGTGGGGAATCATTGGTTTCCTATACACACCAGAGCCTGATACATTATCTTGGTTCATTCTTATCCAGTGAGGAATTGAAAGAAAGTTCAGTTTCCCCAAATTTTGAGTTTGTGGATCTGAAGATCTTTGACCATCATGGGTTGAACATGATCTATCTAGTGTCTCGGATTTGTAAAAATATAATTGTAAAATGTAATTTATAAAAGTGTAATTAAACTCAGGAGGGCCTTCTCAGGAGCTTAAGATAGGATCAGTTTTTCCCTTTCAGATACAATGCCTTGGACACCATGTAATAGAAATTCCCTCTCTAATTAGCTTAAACAATATTTAGTATGTAGAATAGTAGGAAGTTCTGAGAAAGGAGTCTCCAAGTATAGTTAAAATAGGACTCCTGCTTCTCTGCAGTTTCCTTGGCTCTGCCTGTCTCCATGAATTGGCTTTCTTAAGATGGGATAATTTCTGGACTTTTCAAGTACTATTATCCTACCCATGAAGTTTGAAGGTCGCAAAAACAGCAACTTGAATGACCCAGAAGGACAAAGAAAAAACTATTCCAAAAATAAAGTTACATTTACTCAACATTTATTTAGTATGTTTGGACTGATTTGGGTCATATGTCAACTTTCATCTCCTATCAGTCTCCAGGAGAGTGCTGTGATCTGTCTGGTTGAAAGCTGAAATCTGTTATTGGACAGGCAGGTAGGATTCTCACAGCTGGTCCAGGACTAGTTATCACTTTTGAGCTGGAGATGGGATCACCTTTCCTGGGAGTCATAGAGCACATAGAGAAGGTTGAAGACTTGAACAGGATTTGTATTTTGATAGAAGAAAAGAGATAATAGACAGAGGATATTTAGCCATCAATGGTCAGGACACAACCATATTCAGAAAGGAAGAGACAGCAATTGATGAGAAATACAGAGACAAATTATTCTTGTGACAAGGATGTTTCTTCTTTTAACACTTGGCTGACAATATGCATAAAACCTGCCTGAATAAAATATGATCTCTCAGGAGTACCACTCTAGAAACCATCAGATTTCAACTTTAAAAACTATTCAAAGCAACCACTACTCATCTGGTTTCCATATTGGATAGAATTTGAGAATTTTGATGATGTTCAGTGATTTTTTGTTGTTCTTTAGAGTTCCAGAAACTTCTGAATAAATTTCCAGTTTCTCTGAATCCAGTCAACTCTGATGCCCAGAGAGACTAACCATCTCCTTTCACTGAATGAGTATTCTTTTATTCAGAACTTATTTCCTGGTTCCTAAAAGAGAAATTTCCATTTCGCACTAGGTTTTGTGCATCACAGTGCATTGACTGGCAATTTGTAAACAGCATTTGCAGCAGAGAAGACAAAACACCCAGAAGTTCATTTCTCAGATCAGAGCAGATTTCAGTTCAGATGTCAACATCCGCTTCCTGGCTCCCTCCCTTTTTCCATTGATCAGCTTCCTTTCTAAGAAAAGAAGACCAGGACCAGGACAAGTGAAGCTTTATAAATGGGTGATAAACCCTGATTGTATTTTGAGAATATTTTATAGGCTGAAATAATTTACTCATGGAGTTAAAATAGGAAGAGATTGGCTGTAATCTTATCAATATGTAATAGAGACAAAGTGGAATTCAGAGAACCAAGATTTTCTAAGTCACTTTAAAAAATTATTTTGTTTGTTAGAGATGACAAAATTGAGTTGTTATTTATTAACAAGTAAATTTTGTTATGGGGCTTCCCTGGTGGCTCAGTGATAAAGAATCCTCCTGCCAATGCAGAAATCTCAGGAGATACAGGTTCAACCCCTGGGTTGGGAAGATCCCCTGAAGTAGGAAATGGCAACCCACTCTAGTACAGAGGAGCCTGGGGTCACAGTCAATGGGGTCACAGAAGAGTCGCACACGACTTAGCAACTAAGCAACAACAAATTGCATTTACTCATTTAGGTAAAACCAATCCAATAAGGGAAATATCAGATTGTTATATTTCTTAAATCTAATGTAGTCAATTATTGTCTCAAAAACAGTCCCTTTAAATTAAGAAAAGAAAGAAAATCAAACTAGCGTTTATGATATTACATGCTAGCAGCTCAGCTAGATGCTTTGTCTCACTTTTCTCAATATCCTCAAATGACTGATGAGTAAGTGGAAGGTTCTGAAATCCATGATTTTCCTAATGCTTTCAAAATAGCACTATCCCATCATGAATCACTAGGTAGACAGAGCAATCAGTTTCTATGAGAAAAGGAAAAGACATGCATAGATACTGAACACCCAGTCTTGGCACTGTGCAAGGAGACTACCAATTAATAAAATATCTCACTCCATTTAACTGACAAAGTAAATAAATAAATAAATCGATTTTGAAAGATTTGATGATATGCCCAAAGCTACAGATCTGTGCATGTAGAAGCAGACTAATATGGAAGTATTCTTACAGGAACTGAGCTGTTAGTAACTGGGAATACCAGTTTTAACAAATACAAAGAATATGTACCCAATTATGGCTCAGACGGTAAAGCATCTGCCTGCAATGCTGGAGACCCGGGTTTGATTCCTGGGTTGGGAAGATCCCCTGGAGAAGGAAATGGCAATCCACTCCAGCTCTCTTGCCTGGAAAATCCCACGGACGGAGGAGCCTGATAGGCCACAGTCCATGGGGTCGCAAAGAGTCGGACACGACTGAGTGACTTCATTCACTTACTCAAAGAAAAAGGACATGAGAAAGGCATAGCTTTTCCTTTCATTTTTTAAAAATTGTTTATTTATTTGGCTGTGCCAGGTCGTTCTTAGTTGGGGCATGTGGGATCTTTGATCTTCACTGCTGCCTGTGAACTCTTAGCCACAGCACATGAGATCTAGTTTCCTGACCAGGGACCAAACCTAGCCCCCTGCATTGGAAGCACAGAGTCTTAGCCACTGTACTACCAAAGATGGTGTTCCACGGCATGGATTTTCAATTAATTGAGAATGTGTGATATCCTCTCCTTCACTAATAGCTGTTCTGAGGACAACATTGCCTGTAGCCTGAGAGTTTCTGAAAATATAGTTTGGAAAATATTTCACTGTTGTCATTTTTCACAAAGTCGATATATAAATTATAAAATATTAAGTAAACTCTGAACCTTGCTGACAAATCCACTCTTTCTGCATGCTTCCCTTCCCCTCTCTAATTTGATATTATAATTGATTTGGCTAACATCTGACATAAACATGTGAGTGCACATAATCCATACATGTGTATCACTACTGAACCTCTTGTGTGAAATGCACACTACTTGTCAGGTTGAGTGATTATTAAATCTTTCAGTGTTTCTTTTTCCTTTTAATTATTAAGTATGACACACAGCTCCTCTGCTGTCTAGGGCAAAGATTTTTCATAAAGCCAATCAATACATATAACTCTTGCAAAAGTAACTCTTTACCTTTCAAGTGCCATAAACAATTTATCACTTCATTATTTAGTCTTTTATCAAAATTTTATTTTGCTTGACTGCGGAGAACTCCTTCAATAAGTCAGCCTGACAGTATCTTTCTCTATGGCTACAAATGTGGCAGGGTAAAAAAAAAAACCTGCGTGTCAGAATAAACATCCTGGAAACTTTCTGTTGGCCTCATCTTGTTAAAAACAACAACAAAAAAAGTACTTGAATTGAGTTTTGAAAGGTAGCATATGATTTAAAACAAACAAAAAAAGTTTCCCTTTTTGGTATGTCTTTTTCTTTGCCTTTGATCTACTAGCATTCTGTTCACAGAGAACAGCATTTTCAGGTTTTCTGTTGCACATGTTAATAAATATTTCATCATTATCCAAATTCTCTAGGTTTTAGTTTTGGAATTCCATAAAATGTTACTCTCATCCAGCTATTTGACAAATATTTTCATGTGTTTCTGCAAAACATCAAGGCTTGCATCTTGAAGGGAAAATCTCTCCCTTTGAATTCGTCCATAACTGAGATGATTATAATTCAAATCCCTTATGATGATATGGAGGAGGTGACAAAATAGATTCAAGGGATTAGATCTGGCAGAGCGCCTAAAGAACTATGGAAAGAGGTTCTTAACATTGTGTATGAGGCGGTGACCAAAACCTTCCCAAATGAAAGAAATGCAAGAAGGCAAAGTGGTTGTCTGAGGAGACATTACAAATAGCTGAGAAAAGAAGAGAAGTGGAAGACAAAGAAAGGAAAATATATGCCCAACTGAATGCAGAGTTCCAGAGAATAGCAAGGAGAGACAAGGAAGTCTTCTTAAGTGAACAATGCAGAGAAATAGAAGAAAATAATAGAATGGGAAGACTGAAAATCTCTTCAAGAAAATTGGAGATATCAAGGGAATATTTTGTCAGGAGAGCTTGTAATTTCCTCGGTTCTGTATTGCCACAGCAAAACTTTGAAGCAATGGATAGATCAGTGTTATAGTTCCATGTTTCAGCTCAGTTTTATTTAGAAAGCAAAGGAAAATACATCCTCAAGGAGTGAGGGCGGGTTGACCCAAAAGACGGAAGAGAAAAGAAGCCCCCGGCTCAATTTTGGTTCCTCCTTTTATATGTTTTCTCTCCTCCCCTTGAGCCTGCCCTGTGTAAACTGGGCTGGCCAAGAGGGCTGTTTGTTTTACCTGAGGTCCTTACTCCCGTCCTTGGATCTTCCTTTGTTCTATTTTCGTGGGCTTTTCCTTTCTTTGTCTTTTAGCCACCACCGTTTTGGACTCCTTTTTCCTATTCAAACTACATAACATTCCCCCCTTGGAGGCCCAATTCTTTGGGAATAGGGGGGTCAAGGTATCTCTGGCTACTTCCAGTTGACTGGAACAGTGAGGGGCATTGGACCTCCGCCTCTTGCTAGTCTCAAGGCTCAGAGTCCTTTTAGTCATGTCCATCTAAAGGTGAGTGATATTTTCCATGGTCAGCTGTAATTTTATATATCCTTGTTAAACTGGCACTGCATGTTGTAGCCTATTGACCTGGGCAGAGACAAAATGGGTTATACAATTGATAATACATGGAGCAATCATAAGCAGCATCAATATGGTGATAACAAAGATTAGTAGGGGCATTAGTCAACTCCAAATTCTCCATTTTCAGGAGAAGGATCCCCCCCAAAGAAAGATTGTAGCCACCCTAAGAACTCTCAAGCCTATTCTTTGAGGTCCTGTAGGATCTAGAGTGTTTTTCTTGAGGACTGTGAGACTTTTTTTTTTTTTTAACATAACTGGGGATATTTATCCGGAAACAACATGTCTCGTTCAAGATGGCTCAAGTCCCTCCTTGCTAAGGGATCAGGAGATCTATTTCCTGTCTATCTTGCAGTACAACCCCTGCCAAGTTGCGTTGGCTCTTTAGAGCTGTCCTGAGAAATCTTATCCCCAGAAACTTAATTTTGGGGGTGTTCATTAGAATGGCACTCATTTGTAGTTCTGATAGGTATCTGAGATCTCCCAGGGGCTCACAGGCGTACTGATTGTCCTCTTCTGTTTTCTTCCAGGGCTTGACTCATGAGTAGTGAATCCAGGAGTCGTTTCCTAGTACCTTGACTGACTTGTGGGGTAGAAAGTATTACAGGGTAGGGGCCCTTCTATGTGGGCTGGAGTTGAGCCTTGGGGACCCATCTTTCCAGACTTTAATTAGGACTTGAGTCCCTGGAGCATATAGTGGTGGCTCTTTAGAATCTTTTGGGTCCTGGTTGACATCCCACAAGATATATCTTGTTGGAATTGCCCAATGGCCATGGTATAAGACCAGAGGGTCTGAGCCTCTGGGTCTAGGAAGGGGCCATTGACATAACAAAAGGCCTCCCATATAGCATCTCATAAGGACTAAGACCAAGCTGTTCCTTAGGGGCAGTATGGGTGCAGAGGAGAGCTATTTATTGGTAAAGCCGCCTTCCATCCCAGGGAGATCTCCTGGGTTATCTTTTTTATCACTGATTTTAAGAATTGGTTGGCTCTTTCTACTTTTCCTGAAGATGAGACCTCCAGGCACATCGGAGATAATAAGTAATGCTCAGTGCTTTAGAGACCCCTTGGGTGACCTTAGAAGTAAATGATGTCCCACTGTCACTTTGTAATGACCTGGGCAGACCAGATATTGGAATAATCTCATGGGGCAGTTCTTTTACCACCTCCTCAGCCTTCTCTGTCTGAGTGGGAAAGCCTTCAATCCATCCTGTGAATATATCTATCATGACTAGTAGGTATTTATACCCTTGAGAAACTAGAATGTGGGTGAAGTCCATCTGCCAGTCCTCTCCTGGGTGGGTCCCATGCCATTGGATGGGCAGGGCCAGCTGGGGACTTCGAGCTCCATGGGGGTTGTTAAACTGGCAAGTGGGACAAGAGGAGACCACTTGCCTTATAGTTGTTTCAAGGCCTGTTCCTCTGAAGGACCTTTCTAGTAATCTTTGGAGGGCCTTCTCCCCTAAAGGAGTGATGGCATATAAGGAGTTAACTAACTTCCATTGGAGATTCCCAGGAAGAAAAAGGAGTCCCTCCTTTTGGAACCACCCCATATGATCTTCTTAAAAGCCCTCACTCTTATCTTTAAGAGTCTCACCTTCAGAATATGAAGGAGTTTCTGGCAAATTAGTCTATGGAACTAGGGTGGCCACCCCTATTAGATCGTGGTTCTGTAATGCTGCTCTCTTAGCTGCCTGACTGGCTGCTTCATTTCCTTGCACCTCTTCTGTGCCCCCTTTTTGGTGTCCTTTACCGTGGAAGACTGAAACTTCAGTGGGCAGATGGACTGCCTCCAAGAGCCTAGGATTTTATCGCCATATTTGACTGGGGACCCTTGGATGGTCGAGTGGCCTCTTTGTTTCCAAATAGCAGCATGTGTATGTAGCGCATAAAGGCATACTTGGAGTCAGTGTAAATGGCCACTCTTTTCCCTTCTCCCTGCTATAACGCTAAATCAGGGCTATGAGCTCAGCTACTTGGACTGAAGTACCTGGTGGCAAAGGTTTTGCCTCCACAGTCTCAACATTGGATACTACTGCATATCCAGCTCTTCTTTTTTCCATCCAAGACAAAGCTGCTTCCATCAGTGTACCAGATTTCCTCAGGATTGGTCAGAAGATCTTTTGACAACCCCTCTTGGGGTTTCGTCCAGTGGTCTAAGGTTTCTAGGCAAGAGTGAAAGGGGAGAGAGCCCTCAGGAGTAGGCAGGAGGGTAGCTGGGTTAAGAACTTCACAAGGGGATATAGTCAGGTCTGGATCTTCCATCAGCACTACTTGATATCTGAGGATCCTTTCATCAGACATCCATAAGTGGTCTCTCCCATTCAGGAGTTGTTTCACTTGGTAGCTGGTGAAAATAGTTTGCCCCAAGAGAGTTTTAAAGTGTCTTCTGTCAGGAGTGGAATAGCTGTAAGATTTTGAAGGTAGGGAAAGATCTCCTCCCAATAAGGGAGAAGGACACTCAGGGATGACCAAAAACTGGTGGGAAAATATTTGTCCATCCCAGTAACAAAGAAGTGCTTGGGTGAATATTTTTGTAATTGTTTTCCTGTAGCACCCACAATAGTACAGGTTTGGGAGGAGAAGGCTCCAAAGTAGGAGGTCAGGACAGAGTAGGTACCCCCTGTGTCAACCGAGAAATTCTTGAACCTACCTGCCACATCCAGTGGCACCCTTGGCTCCCGCCCCGTGATGGTTATCTGTGGCAGGCAGGCTGGCTGGAGCGGGCTGCTTCAGTCCTGTTGAACCACCCTGAGGGAAGGCTTGGTGCTTGACCTTGAGGCTCTTGGTACTGAGGGTAGAGTGCTGCCCAATGTCCCAATTGATGGCATTTGTAGAAGCCATTTTAGGAGACTTGTCACATTTTGGACCCTTTTTGGCCTAATGTCCCGCCTGTCTACAGATTAGGCATTTGCCTTGTGCCTTGTCTTTTAAGGACTCGGGGTTTGCCATAGGGCTTCCCTGGAGGGCACCCAGCATCTGGGCATGCCTTGTCTCTTTCCTTTTCTCCCTTTCCTGGGCCTTGGCTTCCATCTCCTGTTCTCTGTTATAAAAGATATTGGTGGCTGTCTGGACCATCTTATCAAAAGAGGCATCAGGATCCTGCTGCTGTAGCTGTTGTAACTTTATCCTGATGTCTGATGCACACTGGGGCAGAGATTTGTCCTTTAAAATCACCTGTCCCTTGTAAGAGTGTAAGTCCAGATTGGTAAACTTTTGGAGGGCCTCTTTCAGACTTTCCACTGGACTCCTGAGTTATTGCTGAGACCGGGTGCAGTCCCACAACTAATGGGCTTCTTTCTAATTCCGTGGGTGGACTTAGGGGTGAGTCTTTCTGAAGCTTATTCTAGCCAGTACTCTTGCAATCTGAGATCCAGGAGTCCCTGGGTCAGCGTGCAGGTCCCCAGGCAGGCTGCAGCATGACAGCCTCCTGGAGATCAAATCCCTGGGCAGGTTGAGGCAGGTTGGCCTCCTGAGAATTGGGTCCCTGGACAGGTTGAGGCATGTTGACCTCCTGGGACCCCTGGACTGGTGGATCCCTGAACAGATTGAGGTGTGACAACCTTCTGAGGACCAGATCCCTGGGCAGGTCAAGGCAGGTTGACTTTCTGGGATCCCCAGGCTGGAGTTGGGTGTCCCCAATGTACTGGGTAGGAATAAGAGGTTGTAATCTTAACTTACTGCTGGTTTGTCCACTGCAGATGGGAATAGATACCATGATTTAAAGTAAATCAAGTCTATGCCCTGAGACTGGGAACCTGGAAATAGACATAAGCCTTATCTTCTTATCGCTCTGAGGGAAGGTAAGTCACTGATTTCCTCCCCTAGTCTTTCATAACAGCAGCTTAGGATGTCTCCTGTGGTAAACATTTCATTGTCATAGATCCACTCTATTGTCATGCCCTAGGTAATAACTGAAGTAATGACAAAGGAGTGGGTTATCTGGTCCTGTTAGGGGCATTAAGAGTATTTTAATAATAAGTGAGGTGGAACAATGTTGCCTATAAGGGGGCAGGGTCCTGGTTGCAGGAATTAGTAAGTGGCTTAAGAACAAATTGAGAAGAGGCAATAGACCAGATGTTCCATAAAAGTAGAGTGGAGACTTGATCCAGGGGTAGGTATGTTTGTAACTTTAGGAGAAAGGTAGCAAGGGTTTGGGCACAAATAGCCTGCAGGGCTAACTCCCAAAGTGGCAAACATCCCTGGAAGCCCAATTGCCCTTGAAAGGATGCCACCAATAGATGGACTTCTAGCAGGCATTGTGTGCCTGTCATCTGCCCTAGCGGGTTCACTGAGAAATGCTGTTGTTGCACAAGTTGTAGGAATCATGGAAGATGAACGCCTGAATATCTAGGGGGATTGGATATTATACAGTATTTCCCTCCCAAGAACCAGCTATTTTCTGGTTGTCCCCCTGAAGATTGTAGAGGCAACATTGTGGGCTCAGGAAAAGAGCAAGAAACAGGAGGGAAGGGGGAAGGGCACAACTTTTGAAAGAATGACATAGCCCAGGGATATAACATAAACTGATTAAAATCAAATGGGCCTAAGATGACTAGTCAAATTCAACTAAACCTTGATCCTCAATCTGCAAGCTAAATGACACACCCAGAGGTGCCAGGCCAGTTCCAGTTCAGTTCAGTTCAGTTGCTCAATCGTGTCCGACTCTTTGCAACCCATGGACTATAGCCTACCATGCTCCTCCATCCATGCTCCTCCATTTTTCCAGGCAAGAGTACTGGAGTGGGTTGCCATTTCCTTCTCCAGAGGATCTTCCCAACCCAGGGATCAAACCTGGGTCTCCCGTATTGTAGGCAAATGCTTTACCATCTGACCACCAGGGAAGTCACACATTACAAACCTAGATAGCATATTAAAAAGCAGAGACATCACTTTGCCAAAAAAGGTCCATATAGTCAAAGCTATGGTTTTTCCAGTAGTCATGTCCTGATATGAGTGTTGGACCATAAAGAAGGCTATGTGCCAAAGAATTGATGCTTTTGAATTGTGGTCCTAGAGAAGACTCTTGAGAGTCGCTTGGACAATAAGGGTATCCAACCAGTCCATCCTAAAGGAAATTAACTCTGAACATTAATTGAAAGGATTGATGTTGAAGCTGATGCACCAATACTTTGGCTACCTGTTGGGAAGAGCTGACTCACTGGAAAAGACCCTGATGCTGGGAAAGATTAAAGGCAAAGGAAAAAGGCTGTGGCATAGGATGAGATGGTTAGATGGCATCACCAACTCAATGGACATGAGTTTGAGCAAACTCTGGGAGACAATGGACGGAGAAGCCTAGCATGCTACAGTCTGTGGGGTTGCAAAGAGTTATACATGACAGCAAATGAACAGCAGCAACAACATAAATAAAATGCAAAATTGTTATCCCGTATCTAAGCACACACATATTTGGAGGAAAAATTTATTCTTTGTACCTAGAAAAAGCCTGTGGATGTGTCAGTGAAACGTTGTTGCTGAACCATGAAAGATTCATGGCCTCCAGAGGAAAGGGATTCAATCCAGGACCAGTGATGAGGCTTGATCACTCAGAGCATTTGTGTAATAAAGTTTTAGTAAAGTATAAAAGAGTTAGAGAAAGCTTCTGACATAGATATCAAAAGGGGGCAGACAAGAGTGCTCCCCTGCTAGTCTTTAGCAGGAAGTTGTATAAGCTACTAGCAGGCTGCTACTTAAAGAAAGGAAATGTAGCTTAGAATATTTGTATGAGTAAAACATAGGTTCTGAGTCTTAGGCAAAGGACTTTAAGAAAGAGTCTGGGATAAATACATAGTTCAGTAACATAGCTTAAGAAAAACATTTCCATAAGAAAAATGCGTTGGTTAGTTCAAGATTTGAGAAAAGTTAAATTCAGGTGGAACCAGATGTCGTCATGGCAACACAGAATTTTAAGAGAACCCTCCTTTTAAATTTGTATAGAAAAGGGGAAAAAATCTGACACTTGTAGTTTGTTTCCTCCTGCTGCTTATGAGAGAGATAAAAAATGTCTGACACTTGCAGCCTATTTCCTCCATTTGAAGATCTCTAGCCTTCCTGCCTTTTATCCTCTCATCAGGACCATTAATAAGGAAGGAAAAACCTAGGATCCCTCTTGTTTTATTACCCTTCCTCCAGGACCATATATACATTCTTTAAATTTCAGGGATTAATAAATTAAACTCCATCTTATCTGATTTTTTCCAATTATTGAAAAAGTAGAGTAAACAAATAGATGGAAAAAAAAAAAAACCAACTCCTGTGTATGAATGAGAACTGGTGTCCTCTTGCTGAACATTTGCAATCTGAATTCTATGCACAATATATAACCTTTTAAAAAACAGAATTGTACCACCTCTTCAGTTCAGTTCGGTTCAGTTCAGTTCAGTCACTCAGCTGTATCCAACTCTATGAGAGTCTGGGGACTCATGGTCAAGGTTGTTTTTAGTTTTCTTTTGGGAAAGAAAGAAAACCAAAAACGAAGTGTCCAAACTGGCCAAAGTACAGGGGAAGTAGGTGAAGAAGGAGACATCACCTCTGCTGTGGAATCTTATGCCTTCATTTATCCAGCTGCTGCTGCTGCTAAGTCACCTCAGTCATCTCCGACTCTGTGCGACCCCATAGACGGCAGCCCACCAGGCTCCACCGTCCCTGGGATTCTCCAGGCAAGAACACTGGAGTGGGTTGCCATTTCCTTCTCCAATGCATGAAAGTGAAAAGTGAAAGTGAAGTCTCTCAGTCATGTCCAACTCCTAGCGACCCCATGGACTGCAGCCTTCCAGGCTCCTCCGTCCATGGGATTTTCCAGGCAAGAGTACTGGAGTGGGGTGCCATTGCCTTCTCTGCATTTATCCAGCATGGCCCAACAATTCCAAGACAAACTGATACTGTCTTCCAAATTCAAGCACTAATGCCTTTTCAGCTTCTGGAGATGGAATTGTTTCAAGAAACCATAGTTTCCTTAGAACTCCAATTCAAAGAACACCTCATGAAGTAATGAGAAGAGAAAGCAACAGATTATCTGCACTTTCTTACCTTGCCAGGAGGCTAGCATATGTCCCTAGGGAATATGGCTCTTCTCAGTCATTTTTAACAAAAGTTAACTTTATTTCCTAAAGTGGAGACTCTGGTTCCAAATATTATTATTCAGATAATTATTCTGATGGTCAGAGGAGGCGCCCACTTGGAGATCATGCACACAAAGACCATGGGGATTATGAACACAACCATGTATCTTCCAAAGAATGCCACTGAATCAGGGGAGGCATGCTGCAGCCCAGGTCTCAGGTCAAACAACAGGGAGGGAACCCAACCCCACCCATCAACAGAAAATTGGGTTAAAGATTTACTGAGCATGGCCCCGCCCATCAGAACAAGACCCAATTTCCCCCACAGGTGGTCTCTCCGATCAGGAAGCTTCCATAATCTCTTATCCTTCTCCATCAGAGGGCAGACAGAATGAAAACCACAGTCACAGAAAACTAATCAAACCAATCACATGGACCACAGCCTTGTACCACCTCTATTCAGCTCTAATTCCTCTTGATATTCCAGTACTGGATGATGTGGCTTCTAGAATGTTCAACTATTCTTTCTCACTTTCCATGTACTTATCATTTTAAAAATCTCTTTAGCAGTTGGCTGTCTTTTTCTCATCATTATAACTCTTAAAAAACTGGTTGTTCTCCTAAATAGTAGCATGCGATCTTGCTCCACAATGGTTAATGTATTGATTTGGCCAGAGTAGTTAAAGAGTCAAAGATGATTATTTTTAGCCAGTTACTTTTCAAGCTCTTTATAAAATCTATAACACTGTCAACAGTGTTTGAAAAACTTTAGGGAGGCAAACATGGCAGCTTCCAGACTGAAAATGCTATAACTGAAGGGCCATCCTGGACAGGGAGAGGGAAAGGAAGGAAAATTAGCTGTGGAAAGAGGGGACTTTTATCTGTAGAAGGTAGGATCATTCTCATTTGTTGCTGAAACTTCAATTCAATGTAGTTAATGGAACAAACCTATGATAAGACAAAATGAGGGCCCACTCTCCCACTCCCTCAATCAGTGATAGGTGGATATTATAATTTCATTGTGTATCTCCTCATAAGGCAGTGGATATTCAATGACTATGTAAAGCTTAACCATGTTCTCTGCCATCTCCTAACTGTGAGGTTTTCATGTAACTCAAGTTTCAGGTTGAGTTGTATCTGAAAACAAATTACAACTCATCTTTTTAGCCTGAAAGTCTGATCAACAGAATTATAGTAAGAGGCATAAATGTAACTTTTCTGAAACAGTTAAATCAAACAAGTAAAATCAACTTTAATAACAGATTTTATTAAATCTAATATATCCAAAATATTATCATTTCAACATTAAATGAATTGGAAAAATATTCAGATATTTTGCATTCTTATTTCCCTACTAAGCCTTTGAAATCTGGACTTAGCCAGATGAAGTCTAGCCAAATAGAGTCATATGATAGTGACCACTGTATTAGCACAGATCTGAATATCCTTAGAGCTTCTTCAAATATCTTGTAATATGCATGTGTGTTAGGAAAGTAAACTGTTACATAATTTGACTACTGTATTTAGGATTTCGGGAACAACTTATTTCTTAACTGCTAGATATTTTCAAGTAAAAAAATGATTTGCAGTAGTTCTTTGCTAATCATGGCCACTCAACTCACCAAGAACTTATTTCAATAAGAGGTTGCCATTTTCAAAATTAAGTCAAACCCTTAAGCTGGGAAGTAATTTTTTTTTTCTCAATTATGTGTCAACATCTGAAATCAAGAAGTCTAGTATTTTCAACTGAAGAAAATTCAGTAGATAATAGAATACCTACGTAGATTACATTTGATAAACTTTATCTTCCTGCAAAGAAATTTTGAATTCGATTAAATCATCAGTCCCCCTGTTTCATCCTTAGTGCTATGATTATTATCAAATGTTGATTCATGAGCAAGAGGTAATGAAAATTGATCCAAGTATGGGGACAATATCAGCCTAGCCAATGGTAGATTCAAGAGCTTTGCATGGTTGCAAGTAATTTTCCTGATCATGTACCTTGTGCCTTTACTTCTGTCCCTCTGTGCTTATTTTTATCAGTGCACACTATCTGAATGTTTTGTATCCCGCCTAAGTAGAAAAAGGTTTGGAAGAGACTGTTGGGCTGTTCATTAGGTAGTGCTTAGTTCTTATCCTTGTGCTCTGGATACATATATATTAATTAAACTATTCTGGCAGTCACATATATTTATACCAAAGATGTGTTAGACACATCTATCTCTATCTAACTCTGTCTTCCTCTGATGCAATTGCACATAGCCGTCTTACTTGTGGTCTCCAAAAGGGAGTTCTACTAAGGAAAGAGTACTAAGAAGATGACCAGATGTTTCACCAGCAAGCTTGCAGAAGTTTCCTTAAAACTATTATATGCAAAGCTGAAATGTGTCAAGGATTTTAAAATAAGAACTTAGTTAATCCACCCCACAAACTTAAGAAATGAAGAGTATCATTACACCAAGTTTTGCAAATTAGGAAACTGAGGCACAGAAATGTTAAGCAACTTGTTGATCAACTAAAGCTCTTTAGTGGTTGTGGCACCAGGCATTCTGTCCTGAGCCTGTCCTCTTTACTGCAACTCCGCATCACCTTTCCCGCTGATACTTGTAAGAAAATTCGCATCATTCCCAGCTTTCTTTTTGTTGAGCCCTTTCAAGGAGCTTGAAAGGAAGAGAGAAACGCATTATTGCATCAAGCACACAGGAAATATTTTATTAACTTTCATGTGGAGAAAAGGGTAGAGTAAAAATATTTCAATAGAAATCCACAGCCCTCCTCAAGGAGCCCACTCGGGCACTTGTAGCCCCCCAGTCGTGGTAGCGCCTGTAATCCCCCGGCCGCAGCAGGTACTGCCGCCCCCGGTAGTTGGTCATCTCGTAGAGGACCCACCAGCCCTCCAGCACATTGAAGGAGTGGATCTCACTGAAGTGGAAGCGGTCGTGGAGTGAGGAGCAGTCCTCTGTGATTTCCACCATCTGGCCTCGGTAGTCCTCTCGCTCATAGATCCTCAGCCGGTGGGAACCAGTCTGTGGGTTCAGCAATCGGCACATGGGGGAAGTCAGAGAGCCTAGTCCTTAGCCACTAATCTCTCACAGCCCTGGGGGAATGGGCATTTACAAAATCTTGTTTACATCGGAGATGACAAGTTTAAAAGACAGGCAACACCAGAGCCACTGTGTGCCATGGGGTAGACTGCAAACTGCAGAACTGAAGCGAGTGCTATTCACATAGATCAAGATATGCATGGTTCTCCCTAGAGATTTCCAGGGCCACAAACTACACGAACCATATTTAGTGCCTACTTAGTACCACTCTTAAGTAACAGTTTTTAGATATAATTTTTTGTTCTTTCCTTGATAGATTTCTGGTGGGCTGGAGTCCCCTTGGAGGATATAAAATAATTAGATGTTAAAGTAAAAAAGCAAATATATCCCTTGCAAAAGGCATTATTTTGGATCTCAGTAGCATTAGAAGAGGCTGGGGAGAGAGGAAGCAGAATTCCTTTCTCCAGAGTAAGTAAGGCACAGAATGATGACCATTCAGCCCAGACATCTAATTCCTGCCTTTCTGCTTTGAGTCCTGCTATTCTGAAGTCCTGAAAAGCAAGAGCCATTGTTAACGGTTAAGTTTCATTTCTCAGCTCTAATGTGTGATCTGTCAAAATAATTCCTGCCTGGATGGATAGGTTATAGACCTTTAGGAAAATGGAAGGGAGGCTGCTGTTAGTCCTGGGTGAATCCTGTCTGTCTCTTCTAAGCACTTGTGCTTTTATCTGCTTGTTTCTTCCTGGCATGTACATATTCAGTTTTCCTTCTTCCACCATCAAACCCTCCTTAGCAAAGGTCCTCATAAGCAATTCATTCTGAGGCATAAAAACTGCTAATAAGGCATCTCCCATGGTTTGCAAACGGTTCACATGTCCGTTGCCTAATCTGATCTTCACAACCACCTGACACATACCATGTTGTCTTCTTTTATGAGAAACTAATGACTAGAGCTTTCAGGCTGTAATCAGAAGAGTCAGCACTGGAAGGTGGAAGCTGAGATTTCCAGGCTCCTAATGCCAGTCTGGGTCCTATCAAGGCATTAAACCCTCTGAGGGGCTTTCAAACTTACCCAAAGCGGTACATTTTCCACAGGACTGGGTCACAGTCAAATTACAGCATCCCTAACTGTGGAATTCCGGGCTGTTTGGGCTTTATTTGGATAGCAATGGCTTTGCAGGGGCTACTGGAATCACATTGCTGGTTAGTTATTTTGACGAATCAAAAAGCAGGACTTGAGCGACCCTGGATGTTCAAAGTAGTCAATATCTGGAGGGGGAAGGGTGGCTTGCCAGGTGACAGGCAATCTCCTTCCCACCTCATCACAGCTCTATGAATTAACCGCCCTACTAGCCCCATTTTACAGGTGAGGAAAGAGAGAAAAAGCCCAGGGACTAGCCCAAGTACCACCTGAGTGTGAGGAGTTCATCACCTGTGGCACAGACACTCTGAACAGATACCATGCCACTTTTCCCCAGTAGAGGTGAGTTCATATTAGCAAAGGAAAATGCAATCTCAATTAAGAGCATTGCATTCTCAATTAAGAGAGATTAAAAAGGAAAAGAGAATCCGGTTAGGACCAGCAAAGGAAGGCCACCGTCCTACAGCCTGACCACAGCTGACCCGAGGCCACTGCAGGCCCAGGGGGACCGGACTCACGTGGGGGATGAGGCGGCAGGAGCGGACGGAGTCGTTGAGGCCCATCCACTGCTGGTAGTCGGGGTAGTCGCCCCGCCGCAGGAAGTACTGGGGCCCCTGGAAGTTGGGCTGCTCGTAGATCATCCAGCAGCCACTGTCCACGCGGATGGAGTTGCAGCGGCTGAAGTAAGGCTGCAGGTTGGAGTGGTCGCTGCTGCACTCATAGTGGCGGCCCTGGAAGCCCCGGTCCTCGTAGAAGGTGATCTGCAAGGAAGGGAAGGAGAGGCTCAGAGGCCTGGCCTCCAGCCGGGCTGCGGGCCCCTCCCGCCGGCGCGGGGCTCACCTTCCCCATGGCTGCTGGACGCGGGGATGGAGTTCAGTGCGGTGCGGCTGGCGCGCGGTCTATATAGCGGGAGGGCTGCTGCGTTGGCAGGAACAACACAAAAGGGGCCCCCGGGTGAGGAGGATTTCCTTTCTGTCTCTTTTCTATATAATGACGGCGGGGGTGGGGTGGGGGACTCACTGTATGTTTTCTCTTAGACTCTCCAGAGCTTTCGAACTGATGACCCGCGTAAAACTGTCACTTGGTGCCTCTGGGGCCTTTAAATGAAGCCTATTCAGGAGATGGGAAGCGAGCAAAAGCGCTTAACCGGGTTAACACTTGTAATGAAATATTTTATTTATCTTTTAAACATTCTAAGTGATCTCTTTTTGAGGAACAACACGGGGTAGTGACCAGGTCAGAGGTCAGGATGGGCCCCGGCGGGAGGCGTCTAGATGAGAGAGCTTTTCCTTGGTGTGAGGATGTGGGACACAGAGGCACCTGCCTTCTGCACAGGATGGTTGAAGGAGGATGGGATTTTCCCCGGAGAACCCTTTCCCATTCTCACGGCTCAGGAGCGGATGCAGTAGACATTACACCGGAGGAAGAAAGGTGGGGGGCGCTGGACCCCAGGAAGCCCTGTTCATGCACCTGGCTCATCTCTGCTCCCTGGAGACTGAATGGACCAGGGTCACCTCCAGACGCAGCCGGTTCCTCCTGCACCACAGGCAGGAAGCCCTCAACTTTGGAGTTCATGAGGCAACTCATGGTGGTTATTAGTCACATAGTAAATTTCTATTTAATATTTTTGCTAGCTAAGTGCTAAGCCTTTTTGTTTGGATCTAGCTGCTGTCAAATGCAAGTTACCCTGAAAATATAACCAAGTTTTAAATCCCACAATTTTGCAAAGTTTCTGCCTTCTCTACCTTCCCCAATCCTGAGCAAGCCTAAGTTGCTCATTAGTTAAGTCTCTGATTCCAGGAACTGGAGTCTTCCCTCCTCCCCTATAGTCCCTGTTTCCTCCCCCAACTCCCAGCAGCTTCTGGTGCCCTACTCTCTGTAAGCAGGCGTTCTCGATCTCAGTGCTATTGTGACATTTTAGGCTGGAACATTGTAGGATGTTTAACAACGTCCTGTCTGCTGCCCACTAGATGCCAGTAGCACCTACTTCTTTCCTCTCCCAGTTATGACAACTGTGTTCAGATATTTTCCAAAGTCCCCATGGCGAGCAGAATCAGTCCTATTAAAAACCACTGATTTCAAAGTGCTAGACATGTACCTGACATTCTTACAAGCAGTTATCCCCCTGCATTAATAGGATCATTTGCAGGCTGTGTTTGTGGAACTGCAGAAATTCCACTCAGAGAGCAGGGAAGAGGAGAAAATGGAGTATCCCTGTCCTATCCCCTACTTGAATGGGAGTGTTTTCACTCTTACCTATTTTATAGAAAATTTTATTTGAAAACACGGTTTGATCACTAGATGATGATAATTTTAAAAAGATAAATATTTGAAGACTACTAGTTTAAGGTATTGTGAATCTCATAATACCCTTTAAACTACAAATATTTGATCTACTAGCCACAGGACATAATGAAATTGCTTTCCCTTTACAGTGTAGATGAATTTCCCAGTATGACTTGCTAATTTATCATGAAAAGATCCTGAGAGAACAAAACACGGGCCTGATAAATCCTGATGTGATAAATTCTGGAAACATTAGCTCATGGCACTGGGCCAAAAAGAAAAAGAATGAGGTGGATATCACATGGAAAGTTCTGGACAACTGGGGATTAGTCTGTGAACAGTGGGCTGGGGAAAGGGGGCTGTGAAGCACTGGCAATGAGAAAGCACTAAAACTGGGCTTTGACAAATTCGCAACCTGGTCTAGAAGCTGACTGCAGTTTGGGGCTCTGTTTTGAAGGTTTCTAAACGGTTGTCTGAAGATGAAATTGTTTCATTTGAATCTTAACAGCGATTTACTGGTTTGCTTTTTAGATCCTGGAGGATTAGTTGGTTATTCATGTTGCTTTTTAAATTTCGCCGTTACCCTCAACCTTCTAACCTGCAAACTTTAAAGCTGACTTGATTTCCTTGTAAGTATAACTTTTCAGGAAACTGAAACTGGAGGGCATCAACTTATATTAGTTAGGAAGTCATGGGGAAAGATTTTATTACTGTATGAACAGAAAAAAACAAGTAGTATAGAGACACTGGGCACAGAGGTTAGCAATGATATAATCTGTTCTTATCCTGCATATTCCAAATGTGCTA
Source organism: Ovis aries (assembly GCF_016772045.2). Classification (NCBI taxonomy): domain Eukaryota; kingdom Metazoa; phylum Chordata; class Mammalia; order Artiodactyla; family Bovidae; genus Ovis; species Ovis aries. The sequence continues at coordinate 210,922,554 of NC_056055.1, read as the reverse complement.
CTAGGGCATTTAAGCTTTTCCTCTAAGCTCTTGGGCAAAAGCAACAAGAGTAACAACAGTATTTTGGGAAACAATTCAGGATATAAAATGGGGAATTGAAGCACTGTCAAATAAAGCATATAATACTAAGTATGTTGGCAAGAAAATGTGAAAAGCTTGAATCACGAGGGTCTATCCTCTAAAGGCTTATAAGCAGGCTTTCCCAAAAGGATGTGGCAAACTTTCTCCCAACCGATTATTTATTATTTGAAACTTTGGATCAATGTTTATTTTCCCAAAGATATGTATCAAATAATGAAGTTCCTAGTAACTATAATCTTTCCTGAAGTATTTTTAAGGCCTCCTGAGAATAAAATATTTAAAGCTAACAAATTATATTTTTACTCTAAAAATCATAGGCTGTATACCATGAAACTTTGTATTTGAGTTTGTTTCGATAAGAAGCAGCTGCAGTTCCCTAACACTGGTCACAGAAAGGTACCAAGGTTCTCAAGGGAGCTTGGTATAAACATACAAAGCAGTATTAGCCTGAATATTAATCAGTTGAGGCAAAGGCAACTCTTTTCATCACTAGTCTAGTGAAGTCACTCAGTTGTGTTTGACTCTTCATGACCACATGGACAATAAGTCCATGGAATTCTCCCAGCCAGAATACTGGAGTGGGTAGCCTTTCCCTTCTCCACGGGATCTTTCCAACCCAGAGATCAAACCAGGGTCTCCTGCATTGCAGGTGGATTCTTTACCAACTGAGCTATCAGGGAACCCCAAATTGTCTTCTATCAAGGTCTTACAAGCCGTCTGCATATTTAATATGAGAATTCATTGTTTTAATGTATTTAGTGTAATCATGCTAAGAACAGGAAATAACTTAAAGGCAATTCATGTTTGATCGATTTATGAGAGCAGTTGTGAAATGCAGACTAGAAAATATATAAAGTATCTCTCCTTTTATGAAGTAAAATTTTCAGTTTCATGGTAATAAGAAAAAGAGGAAGAAGTAAATTGCATCATATGCACTTTAAGTTATCCAAATTCTAAATACATTCTGTGATAAAATATGTATTTACTGGAAAAGAATTCTACCTCAGAATAGCAGAGGAGAAAATAAACTTACATTTAAAGTATAAGATTATTCTTTCTGTTTTAAAATTGCTAAACTTTTCTCTGTGCTGTGCTTAGTTATTCAGTTGTGTCTGACTTCTGGTGACCCCATGGACTATAGCCCACCAGGTGCTCTGTTCATGGGGATTCTCCAGGCAAGAACACTGGAGTAGGTTGCCATGCCCTCCTCCAGGGATCTTCCCAAACCAGGAATCAAACCCAGGTCTCCCACATTATAGACAGATTCTTTACCATCTGAGCCACCAGGGGAGTCCTTCTTAAAGCATAATATATTTTAAATGTCTGATGTCAAATAATTTAATCAAACCAAGAAAAAGATATTAAAAATTACTCAGGAAGCAAGACTGGTGAATTTTTTTACTTGAAAAATTTTAGTCATTGTCTTTATTTACTAAACAGTCATTAATGGTAAAACTGGGAATTATAGCAGACTTTTTTTTTTAATCTTCTTAAAATATTAAGTCCTAAACAAAATAAACACATAAGCCAGTAAACATCAAAAACAGATCTTGATTCATATTTCACTCTTCATTTCTTTGTGCTGTTGTCATACATATCCTATATATAAAATATGAATAAGAAAAATCTAATCAACCCACTCCAGTACCCTTGCCTGGCAAACCCCATGGACGGAGGAGCCTGGTAGGATGCAGTCCATGTGGTTGCTAGGAGTCAGACACGACTGAGCGACTTCACTTTCACTTTTCACTTTCATGCTTTGGAGAAGGAAATGGCAACCCACTCCAGTGTTTTTGCCTGGAGAATCCCAGGGACAGGGGAGCCTAGTGGGCTGCCATCTATGGGGTCGCACAGAGTTGGACACAACTGAAGTGACTTAGCAGTAGCAGCAATCATAGCCTAGAGAACACTTTTCTCAATTGTTTATTCCTTTTTGTTCTAAGAACTTCTTGTATGTCAATATTAAATAAATAGTTATGTAATTCAACCTCAACAACAGGAAGTCTACATTTTGTTCTAAGGAAAATGAAAAAATATAATTGGCCTCCTTCTCAAAAAGTAGCAAAGATGTTTTTCATTTTTAACAGGAAAATTTTTTAAAAATTGCCTGCTACAACAGAAAAGAATAATATTGAATTCTAAAATTAAGCTGCATACTAAAACACTACAATAGAATATATGATAGTATATATTTGAACATTTGAATTATATATAATGATATAATTTATGATTAAAAGAAATTTAGTATTTTAATTAGCTCTATGACAGTAAATAACTCAATAAATCTCTCTGGTTTACTTTTTCTACAAAATGAAGATGTTCAGTTTGGAGATACCAGAGGCTTTAGAAGATACTTATCTTTATCACATAAAATTCTATTCATCACTAAAAAGAGAGAAACAAGTGTCAGAAAATACAAAAATAGCCACACAGGTTTTATGATCCTTCCTTAAAAAACTGAAAATTAAGATATGAGGAAATAGTATGTTGTACTTTCTGTTGTTCTTTCAAGTTATTTAGTTTTACAGATATATTAACTGTTCTATGTGCAGATTACAAAAAGAATTATTACTCCATAGAGAAATCTGTTTCAGACCTCTATCATCAAATTACCTTTTCTTAGAGGACAAGAACATAAAGCAGCAGCTAAAATAATTGAATAATACTTCCCATAGTCCCACCCTAGTTAATATCTAATTTCTAAAATTCTTAAACTTTATCCTTTTACTACTATGATTCAGAAAGAAAAGTTTATTCTTATTGAATGTTCTTACTATTCTTTGCCAAATAACTGCCCTAGGTGTTTAGAATAATTATTGCACAAAATAGGTGGAGAGCCTACCCTTTTGAATTTTATTCTAGCCAATGTAGATGGATGCTAAAAGTACACTAATTAAATTATAATTTTAGATGTGATAAGTCATGTGAAAGCTATAAAAGTTTTCTCCCACACTGGATGGTAGGATCATGAACTAATATCAGCATATAGGAGTTCCTAGAATCATTTAACCTGCTTCTTTCTAGTAGTTTTGTTTCAGCATTATGAAATACTTTTACTTTTTCTTTTTCATATAACTGTTTAACTGTTTTCACATAATTAGTGTAACAACCAATCTTACTAATCTTATCCAATGAAAGAGAATGTTATGACTATGTTTGTTCAATTTGTGTTCAGTCACAAAACAGAGCTTTTGAAGCTTCCTTTACCCGATCCTAAATTAATATTATTTACTGACAGGGCTTACTATAAAAATGTGGAGAAGGAAATGGCAACCCACTCCAGTATTCTTGCCTGGGAAATCACATGGACGGAGGAAACTAGCGGGCTATACAGTCCTTGGGGTCATAAGAGTCAGACACGACTTAGTGTCTAAACCACCACTACTATAAAAATGGAAAAGGCAGTAATAGTAAATATACAATAACTATTCTATACTTTCTTATAGTGTCCAGTTCTTCATGAAAAGCATATTTTGTTTAATTTAGCCAAACTTGTGTCACTCTGTAAAGCATATTAATGTGTTAAGTAGAAGGCTAAACATATACACTGATAATTTTGGAATAATTCATGACTTTGGGATGCTAAGGAATCAAAGAGGTTTTTATTTCTAGCTCCTCTTTTGACTCTTTAAAAAGTAAACAAATTCATAAAATTTAAACATTACTATAAAAGTGATTCAACCAGTCCATCCTAAAGGAGATCAGTCCTGGGTATTCATTGGAAGGACTGATGTTGAAGCTGAAACTCCAATACTTTGGCCACCTGATGTGAAGAGCTGACTCATTTGAAAAGACTCTGATGCTGGGAAAGATTGAGGGCAGGAGGAGAAGGGGACAGCAGAGGTTGAGATGGTTGGATGGCATCACTGACTCAATGGTCATGAGTTTGGGTGGACTCTGGGAGTTGGTGATGGACAGAGAGGCCTGGCGTGCTGCAGTTCATAGGGTCACAAAGAGTTGGACATGACTGAGCAACTGAACCAAACTGAAGTGATAAAAGCTACAGGAAATTCTTTAGTAGATCAACAGCTAAATATGCTGGTTAATTTAAATGCTTTGTAAAACTGGAAGACATATCTACAGAGAGCTTATTATTTCCTTTGCAAGTGTACAAAATATCACACAAAAAAATCAGTTTAAAAAGTTTATGATGATGATGGTGAAAATCCAGAACAGTCAACTAATAGCCCCAGAAAAACTCAATTAGACCCTTGCCAAAATCCTCCATGAAATATCTCTGTTGGCTGGCCTATCAAACACTAAAAATTTTCTAGGAAAATGGAAAATATGGCCATCCATTCTTCTTGTGTAACTTATATAATTTTGGAAGAATTTTTACTGTGGTTTGTGAAAAGAATGATGTTCATCTCCAAATAGATTTTATAGGATTGTCTCCTGCTGGGAGAAGGCAATGGCAACCCACTCCAGTACTCTTGCTTGGCAAATCCCATGGACGGAGGAGCCTGGTGGGCTGCAGTCCATGGGGTCACTAGGAGTTGGGACACTACTGAGCGACTTCACTTTCACTTTTCACTTTCCTGCATTGGAGAAGGAAATGGCAACCCACTCCAGTGTTCTTGCCTGGAGAATCCCAGGGACAGGGGAGCCTGGTGGGCTGTCATCTCTGGGTTCGCACAGAGTCAGATACGACTGAAGCGACTTAGCAGCGGCAGCAGCAGTGGGTTATCAAATCAATGTATACTTGTAATTCTTGTTTATTTTCTGAATTTCTGTTCTTAGGTTGCTCAGTTGTGTCTGACTCTTTGTGACCCCATGCACTGTAGCCCACCAGGCTCCTCTGTCTATAGGATTTCCCAGGCAAGAATGCTGGAGTGGGTTGCCATTTCCTTCTCCAGGGGATCTTCCAACCCAGGAATCGAACCCAGGTCTCCTGCACTGGCAGGCAGATTCTTTATCACTGAGGTTCCAAATAGGAAAAGGAGCATGTCAAGGCTGTATACTGTCACCCTGCTTATTTAACTTATATGCAGAGTACATCATGAGAAACACTGGGCTGGAAGAAGCACAAGCTGGAATCAAGATTTCCGGGAGAAATATCAATCACCTCAGATATGCAGATGACACCACCCTTATGGCAGAAAGTGAAGGGGAACTAAAAAGCCTCTTGATGAAAGTGAGAGAGGAGAGTGAAAAAGTTGCCTTAAAGCTCAACATTCAGAAAACGAAGATCATGGCATTTGGTCCCATCACTTCATGGGAAATAGGTGGGGAAACAGTGGAAACAGTGTCAGACTTTATTTTGGGGGGCTCCAAAATCACTGCAGATGGTGACTGCACCCATGAAATTAAAAGATGCTTGCCCCTTGGAAGGAAAGTTATGACCAACCTAGATAGCATATCGAAAAGCAGAGACATTACTTTGCCAACAAAGGTTCATCTAGTCAAGGCTATGGTTTTTCCAGTGGTCATGTATGGATGCGAGAGTTGGACTGTGAGGAAAGCTGAGCGGCGAAGAATTGATGCTTTTGAGCTGTGGTGTTGGAGAAGACTCTTGAGAGTCCCTTGGACTGCAAGGAGATCCAACCAGTCCATTCTGTAGGAGTACATCCCTGGGATTTCTTTGGAAGGAATGATGCTAAAGCTGAAGCTCCAGTACTTTGGATACCTCATGCGAAGAGTTGACTCATTGGAAAAGACCCTGATGCTGGGAGGGATTGGGGGCAGGAGGAGAAGGGGACAACAGCAGATGAGATGGCTGGATGGCATGACCGACTTGATGGACGTGAGTCTGAGTGAACTCCGGGAGATGGTCATGGACAGGGAGGCCTGGCGTGCTGCGATTCATGGGGTCGCAAAGAGTCGGACAGGACTGAGCAGCTGAACTGAACTGAACTGAGCCAGCAGAAGAGCCCTAATTCATTGTTGATCTGTTGAGACAGAGCAAGATTGAATAGTTGCTGGCTTATGTCTGTTATAAGTGTGGTTGTACCTATTACAAGGAAAGAGAGTTAATAACATTCATGGATATTTTAGAAAACATTGATAAACTTAATTTGACTCTTCTTTGAGCTGTTCCTTGGACGTAGTTCAATTAACACAGTAAAGAAATAATATCCTTTCAAAAATATAATTTTAAATTTAAATCATTTAAATGTCAACTTGCCACACAATCACAGTTACTTATTGTTCCACTGTCTTTCCTCTCAGGATTAATTAATTATTTTAAAAATGTATTTGTTCTGGGTGAAAACATTGTACAGATGTTATTTCTAAATTGAAAATAAAAAAGTAGAATTCATGATTTTTATTTTTCTCCCAAATTATTCTTCCTTGTTAAGCTTAATTGAAAATAGAATAAGAATAAGGGAAAATAAAGTTATCTAAAAGACAGGGGCAAAATACTATGAAGGTATTACCTGCAGTTTACCTTCAGACTACCTGCAGTTATGCACATAATTTCCGATTAGGGTAAAATACTACTGAAATCAACTAGAAAACATTATGTTCATTCTTGATTTAGTTGTTTTCCTCAAAAAACTCAAAAAATATTATTCACGGTAAGTTTGGAAAATATGTTTGCCATCTATGAAGAGCACATATTGAACAACTGAAGAAACAAATTCTGTTTTGCTTCTCTTGACTTGTGCAAAACAGATCAGACCTTTCAGATATCCTGTTGTTGAGTCTCTAAGTCGTGTCCGACTCTTTGTGACCCCATGCACTGCAGCACAACAGGCCACCCTGTCCCTCACTACCTCCCAGAGTTTGCCCAAGTTCATGTTCCTTGAGTCAGTGATGCTATTCAACCATCTCAACCTCTGATACCCTCTTCTCCTTTGGCCTTCAGTCTTTCCCAGCATCAGGGGCTTTTCTGATGAGTTGGCTCTTCTCATCAGATGTATCACATCAGATATCCTGACCCACCTAAAAAGGTGATCTCCCACGCTTTTGCATGGCCGCATAGCATAGTGACAGGGAGGAAAGGGGTCTTCGTGGGCAACCCAGTTCTTCAGGACTGTATGGATCCCCCAGGAGAGGTTCAAATTCACACCTGCTTTTGTAAATAAAGCTTTCAAAAAGTGTTTTTGTGACTAGAGTTTTTCAGGTGCTTTCATTTGTTTCCCTCTTGTTTATTGCTGCTTTCATCCCACCATGGCTGCGTTTCAGAGGTGTCACAGAGATCACGTACTCTGCAAAGCCTAAAATATTTATCTAGCCCTTTAGAGAAAAAGTTTGCAGCCTCCTGATCTGGGGCGAGAGATTTCACTGTGCCTTGTTTTTTGTTTTTGTTTTCCCTTGAAACATGTGATACTCCTTCCTTTTTGTTGTCGTTGTTGTATACAGGACATATTCTTAGAAAAAATAGAATGCATGGTAATTTAGTGCAATTAGAAGAGAAAAAAAAAAAAAAAGCATAGCTTTCCAGGGAGGTGGAACATGACCCCATGATAGCACCATTATTAATAACCTTAGTAGCTGTAATGGGATATTCTGGATATTTTTTTTTCACCTTTCTGAACCTCAACTACATAATCTGTAAAATGAGACTAACAGTAACTGCTTTGCAGGTCTTTTGTGCAGATGAAATGAGATCATCTATGAACAGGCTAGAACAGAAACTCATGAGGAATGGACGCATATTAACCTCCCCTCGTCTGTTTCAGATGCACCCACAGCCCCCAGAATCCAAATCTGTTGACAAATTCTCATGTGTATGTGGGGGAATTTCTAAATTTTTGCAATTTCTAAGGCAACTGTGCTGACACAGAGATGAAGATACTTTCCTGCCACACAACTTTCAACCCCTGATAAGCTGGTGGCAGAAGGGTAGTACTAGGATTTCTGGAAATGTTTGCTGGGGTGGGGTGGGGAAGGTGGGGGTTGGAGGCAGGGTGGTGGAGGGGAAGAAGTCATTTATTCAGGGCCCAACCTGATTAATATGATGATGAGTCTGAGATCATATGAGGGTAGATTCTTTGCTTTTTCTCTGCTTTCTGAAGATACTGGGTTTCCTGAATTATTTTTTTAAATTAAGGAATATATTTTGTATATACTATTGGCATGTGATCACCACACTGTTTAATTAACATCTGTTACCATGCATTGTTAGGCTTCCTGGGTGGTGCAATGGTAAAGAATCCGCTTACCAATGCAGGGGATATAGAAGATGTGGGTTTGATCCCTGGGTCAGGAAGATCCCCTGGAGAAGGAACTGGCAACCCACTCCAGTATTCTTGCCTGGGAAACCCCATGGACAGAAGAGCCTTCTGGGCCACTGTCCACGGGATTGCAAAGAGTCAGACATGACTGAGGACGTACACAGCATACATAGTTAGAATTCTTTTTCTCTTGTGAGTTTTGTGAACCTGCAGAGCATGAACTGTCCCATGTCTTTGGTACAGCCCATCCTGCACTCCACCAGCTTCCACATGTTCAGTTTGACTGCAACCTGGCCGTGGCTGTGAGCCATAAGGGTATACTAAGAATAAGAAACCAAGTTAGCCTGAAAAACCTAGTCAGCTGTCTCCACATACAACTTCTCTGGGCTAGTCTGGGAGGATGGGGATAAAATGAGTAGAAAATGGAAGTGACATTCCTACGAAATGCTAGAATAGAATATCTAATAATAATCAAAGCATTTCAGCAGGCAGAAATATCTGCAACACACAAATAAAACCGAGTGCATTACTCAAATCTAAATTAAATATTAATGAAGAAATTGCAGATATTAAAAAAATGGAATAAAATCTTTAGCCTGAAACATAAATGAACCAGATTTTCATTTTCATTTTGTTAATAGTTTTGTTCAGTTTTTAAGAGTTGGGAAAGAGATATGAATCTCAGGTAAATTTCTCCAGGAAGGAAACTTTTAACAGCTGTGTCTGGCTTCGTTAATCCCCCCAGTGTTTCACAGAACTGTTGAGGATGAGCCCTTGCCCAGAAATGTGATTTAGATATTAGTACATTCAGGATGAAGCTGGAATTTCTGTCCAGGAGCTAAAGCCGTAGAAAGTGTCCTGTTCTGAACTGGGTATTGTGCATGCATGCTAGGTCATGTCAGTGTCTGACTCTTTGCGACCATGTGGACTGTAGCCCCACAGGCTCCTCTGTCTATGAGATTCTCCAGGCAATAATATTGGAGTGGGCTACCGTGCCCTCCTCCAGAGGAGCTTCCTGACCCAGGGATCAAACCCAAGTCTCTTATGTCTCCTGCATTGGCAGGAGGGTTCTTTACCACGAGGGCTGCCTGGGAAGCCTGAGTTGGGCATTATCCTTTGGTAAAAATTGATTGGACCAAATTTACCAAAGAACCATCAAACTAGTGAAGCAATGACTTGAAGGGATTAGAAATTTCTAGGGTGCAGAAACAGGCAGTAATGCAGGGACATCAAAATGTATTAAGAAATGTCACTTTAGGCACATTCCCAAGTATAGAACTGACAATACGAGTAGAAACGGGGAGTGATGTGAGCTCACAGTAAGACTTAACAAGGCTGCCTTGATCTGGTATGGCATGCTTTACCAGAGAGAGTTCTTTTTCAGTCAGTCAGTCTGTTCAGTCACACAGTCATGTCCGACTCTTTGCATCCCCATGACTATCACACGCCAGGCTTCCCTGTCCATCACCAACTTCCAGAGCTTGCTCAGACTCATGTCCATTGAGTCGGTAATGCTATCCAACTGTCTCATCTTCTGTCATCCCCTTCTCCTCCTGCCTTCAATCCTTCCCCTCACCAGGGTCTTTTCTAATTAGTCAGTTCCTCGCATCAGATGGCCAAAGTATTGGAGTTTCAGCTTCAGCATCGGTCCTTTTTCAGTAAAGATAAATAAACATGCCATATTTTAACTACCAACATGAAATAGCAGATGGGGTTTAACTGTCTAATGAATGGTTAGACTACATGACCTTTAAGAACTCTTTCTACTCTGAGATGCCAGGCTCCCAAAGTAGTTAATTAGCCCAGGAGAACTTTTGGACTTCTCTGTGCTGATTCCACAAAAAGGAGGGAAATTAATCCCTAAAGATATCTAAGTCCTGAAATCTACACAGACACAAGCTTATAGTGAACAATTGTAACCAAGTAAAAGAACTAAAGATCCCCTGGAGAAGGAAATGGAAACCCACTCCAGTACTCTTGCCTGGGAAATCCCATGGACAGAGGAGCCTGGTGGGCTACAGTCCATGGGGTCACAAAGAGTTGGACACTACTGAGCAACTTCACTTTCACATTCAAAGGAACTGAGGCAACTATATTGTGTACAGAATTTGGCGTAACTCATTTCATAGAATAAGGTTCTCTGTGTGCAGAATACTCAAAATTAAGAAGTGGGAGTGAAGGGTAAAAATTTAGAGAAACAAGAGAGTCATGACTAAACTTCCGAAGAGAAAAATATTAATATCATGATTCTAGGGCTTCCCTGATAGCTCAGTTGGTAAAGAATCTTCCTGCAATGCAGGAGACCCTGGTTCAATTTCTGGGTCGGGAATATCCATTGGTGAAGGGATAGGCTACCCACTCCAGTATTCTTGGCCTTCCCTTGTGGCTCAGGTGGTAAAGAATCCACCTACAATGCAGGAGACCTGGGTTCAATCCCTGGGTTGGGAAGATCTCCTGGAAAAAGGAACAGCTACCCACTCCAGTATTCTGGCCTGGAGAATTCCATGGACTGTATAGTCCACGGGGTAGCAAAGAGTCAAACACAATTGAACGACTTTCACTCGGGGCCAGAAGGTGACCTTGGTGATTCTGAAGCTTCAGAAAGATTTTGTTCTCCTCCAGTTAACAGTCTCTATCCCATTTTCTCCATCTTTGTAAAGTTCAAAGAAGATTTTATTCACCAAAACAACCAAAACATATGTATTGGCTAAAAATTGAGATTATTTTTGAGATTTTTCTAACTGCAAAACTCTATATAACATCATCAAAGTAGAATTATTTTTGTGTGTTTGAGTCTCTGTGTGTGCATCTGTCCCTTCTTAGTGTTGTGTCGCTAAGCACTTACGATTCCCTGAAGTTTTGTGGGAGAAAAGAAAAATACTAATTATTTGAAAATAATTTTTAAAGAAATATTCTGTACATCAGTGTACTTTTCCTGATTTATGTAGAAGCAAAGCTTATCTCAGTGTAAGGGATGAAAATTCAGGTCTACAGAGGTCAAGCGTGAATCATCAGTACAAGAAGGGGGCAGCTGCCTGAACTACAAAGCACTTGCCCAGTGACCTTGACTTTCAAGCTGAGTACAGTTCTTTAGGACCAAACAAAACACCTCAGAAGGCTGGTTAACCCAAGGGTCACTGGTTTGCAACCAAAAGGTTTCTGATGTATAGTTCTTCTTAGAAATAAAATGGGGAACTGCCTAGCAAGAAAAACTGGCTAAAGCTCATAAAGGTGGATAATTAGCAAAAGCTCCTCAACAAAAACGACTAAGAGGGACTACTCAGTACCTCCTCCTCCTGCGGTAGTCCAGTGGTTATGTCTTGGCCTTCCAGTGCAGGGGGTGCAGGTTTGATCAGTGCAGGGGGTGCAGGTTCAATCCCTGGTCGGGATGCTAAGATCCCACATGCTTCGTGGCCACAAAAAAAAGCATAAATCAGAAGCAATAGTGTAACAAATTCAATAAAGACTTTAACAATGGTCCACACCAAGAAAAAGTCTTTTTAAAAATGGCTGAGACTTAAGAGGCTAGATGAGTTAGTGTTGGTTTTTCCTATTAGCTGTTCCACTATTCCTGCTTATGTGCTCTGGACTGTATGGTGATGGTCTTGAAGTGTTAGAGCCAAAGAGATAGGGTGATTGGTAGAAGGAAGAGCTCCCACATGTGAGGTAGGTTCTCACTTTTACAGATGCTGCTGGAACCCAAAAGGCCTAAGTGACATGCGCCAGTGAGTTCACAGCAGGGTCAGGTCTAGAACCCAGTTACCATGTATCTCAGAGTAGCTTAGTATTTGATAGTACAGACTGGAATATAAATTTGCTTTCTTTTAGTTTCTATAAAGACTCACTTTAGGTGAGTGAGTGTCTATGATAATCATTCAGTGGCTTGGGTCTTCTCCTTGTTGATCACCTTCATAATTCCTGGCCGGTTACTTCAAATTAGAACTTTACTAAGTCTGTTGATAACAAGACCAAGACAGATAAGAACAAGGTGGCTCTTTTAGTGAACACCGAAAAACAGGTGGCTGCCCTTTCGTTTTCTTAATTGCTTTGGATGTATTAGAGAAATATTACAGGTATTTCAACCAGGTATAGGAGACAGCTGGCAATGTCTTTAAACATGTCTGTTGTCTTTTCAGTTCAGTTCAGTTCAGTTCAGTCGCTCAGTCATGTCTGATTCTTTGTGACCCCATGAACTGCAGCATTCCAGGTTCCCCTGTCCATCACAAACTCCAGGAACTTGCTCAAATTTATGTCTGTTGTGTTGGTGCTGCCATCCAATCATCTCATCCTCTGTCATCCCCTTCTCCTCCTGCCTTCAATCTTTCCCAGCATCAGGATCTTTTAAAATCAGTCAGTTATTTGCATCAGGTGGCCAAAGGATTGTAGTTTCAGCTTCGGCATATTGGACTGATTTCATTTAGGATGGACTGGTTGGATCTCCTTGCAGTCCAAGGTACTCAAAAGAGTCTTTTCCAACACCACAGTTCAAAAACATCGATTCTTTGGTGCTCAGTTTTCTTTATAGTCCAACTCTCACATCCATACATGACTACTGAAAAACCACACCTTTGATTTGATGGACCATTTTTGGCAAGGTAATGTCTCTGCTTTTTAACATGGTTTCTAGGTTGGTCATAGCTTTTCTTCCCAGGAGCAAGTGTCTTTTAATGTCATAGCTACAGTAACCATCTGCAGTGATTTTGGAGCCCTCCAAAATAAAGTCTGTCACTGTTACTGTTGTTTCCCCACCTGTTTGCCATGAAGTGAGGGGAGGCAGATGCTATATTCTTAGTTTCTTGAATGTTGAGTTTTAAGCCAACTTATTCACTCTTCTCTTTCACTGTCATCAAGAAGCTCTACAGTTCTCCACTTTCTGCCATAAGGGTAGTGTCTTCTGTATATCTGAGGTTATTGATATTTCTCCCGGCAATCTTCATTCCAGTTTGTGCTTCATCCAGCCCAGCATTTTGCATGATGCACTCTGCATATAAGTTAAATAAGCAGGGTGACAATATACAGCCTTGACGTACTGCTTCTCAATGTGGAACCAGTCTGTTGTTCCATGTCCAGTTCTAACTGTTGCTTCTTGACCTGCATAAAGATTTCTCAGGAGGCAGGTAAGGTGGACTGATAGTCCCATGTCTTGAAGAATTTTCCACAGTTTGCTGTGATCCACACAGTCAAAGACTTTGGCATAGTCAATAAAACAAGTAGATGTTTTTTCTGGAACTTTCTTCCTTTTTGATGATCCAATGGATCAATTGGATCCAATGGATCCAATTTTACCTCTGTTCCTCTGCTTTTCCTAAATCTGGCTTGAACACCTGGAAGTTCATCATTCATGTACGGTTGAAACTTGGCTTGGAGAATTTTGAGCATTACTTTGCTAGCATGTGAGATGAGTGCAATTGTGTGGTAGTTTGAACATTCTTTGTCATTTACTTTCTTTTGGATTGGAATGAAAAATGACCTTTCCCTGTCCTGTGGCTACTGCTGAGTTTTCCAAATTTGCTGGCATATTGAGAGCAACACTTTCACAGCATCATCTTTTAGGACTTGAAATAACTCAACTGGAATTCAATCATTTCCACTAGCTTTGTTCATAGTGATGCTTCCTAAGGCCCACCTGAACTTGTTGTGTTCCAGAATGTCTGACTCTAGGTGAGTGATCACACCATTGTGATTATCTGGGTCATGAAGATCTTTTTTGTACAGTTTTTCTGTGTATTCTTGCCACCTCATCTTAATATCTTCTTATTCTGTTAGGTCCATACCATTTTTGTCTTTTATTGTGCTCATCTTTTCATGAAATTTTCCTTTGGTATCTCTAATTTTCTTGAAGAGATCTCTAGGCATTCCCATTCTATTGTTTTCCTCTATTTCTTTGCACTGATCACTGAAGAAGGCTTTCTTATCTCTTCTTGCTATTCTTTGGAACTCTGCATTCAAGTGGGTATATCTTTCCTTTTCTCTTTTGCCTTTAGCTTCTCTTCTTTTCTCAGCTATTTGTAAGGCCTCCTCAGGTAGCCATTTTGCCTCTTTGCATTTTTTTTTCCCTGGGAGTGATCTTGATCTCTGCCTCCTGTACAATGTCACAAACTTCCATCCATAGTTCTTTAGGCACTCTGTCTATCAGATCTACTCCTTTGAATCTATTTGTCACTTCCATGCTGTAATCATAAGGGATTTGATTTAGGTCATATCTGAATGGTATAGTGGTTTTCCTTACTTTCTTCAATTTCAGTCTGAATTTGTCAATAAGGAGTTCATGATCTGAGCCACAGTCAGCTTCCAGTCTTGTTTTTGCTGACTATATAGAGCTTCCCCATCTTTGGCTGCATGGAATATAATCGATCTGATTTCGTTATCTTCCATTTGGTGATGTCCATGTATCGAGTCTTCTCTTGTGTTGTTGGAAGAGGGTGTTTGCTATAACCAGTGCATTCTCTTAGCAAAACTCTGTTAGCCTTTGTCCTGCTTCATTTTGTACTACAAACCTAACTTGCCTGTTACTCCAGGTGTTTCTTGACTTCCTACTTTTGTACTCCAGTCCCCTGTGATGAAAAGGACATCTTTTGTGGGTGTTAGTTCTAGGAGGTCTTGTAGGTCTTCATAGAACTGTTCAGCTTCAGCTTCTTCAGCATTACTGGTTGGGCATAGACTTGGATTGCGGTGATATTGAATGGCTTGCCTTTGAAATGAACAGAGATCATTCTTTTGTTTTTGAGATTTCACCCAAGTATTGTATTTCAGACTCTTTTGTTGACTATGAGGGCTAGTCTATTTCTTCTAAGAGATTCTTGCCCACAGTAGTGGATATAATGATCATCTGCATTAATTCCCCCATTCCAGTCCATTTTAGTTCACTTATTCCTAAAATGTCGATGTTCCCTCTTTCCATCTCCTGTTTGACTACTTCCAGTTTACCTTGATTCATGGACCTAACATTCCAGGTTCCTATCCAATACTGTTCTTTATAGCATCAGACTCTACTTCCATCACCAGTCACATCCACAACTGGGCTTTGTTTTCACTTTGGCTCCATCTCTTCATTCTTTCTGGAGTTATTTCTCCACTGATCTCCAGTAGCATATTTGACACCTACTGACCTGACAAATTTATCTTTTAGTGTCATATCTTTTTGCTTTTTCATACTGTTCATGAGGTTCTCAAGGCAAGAACAGTGATGTGATTTGCCATTCCCTTCTCCAGTGGACCACGTTTTTGTCAGAACTCTCCTCCATAACCTGTCTGCCTCGAGTGGCCCTACATGGCACAGCTCATAGTTTCACTGAGTTAGGAAAGGCAGTGGTCCACGTGATAGGCTTGATTAGTTTTCTGTGATTGTGATTTTCATTCTGTCTTCCCTCTGACAGATAAGAATAAGAGGCTTATGGAAACTTCCAGAGGGCAGACACACTGAAACCATACTCACAGAAAACTAGTCAATCTAATCACACTAAGAGGACAGCCTTGTCTAACTCAATGAAACCAAGCCATGCCTGCAGGGCAACCCAAGACGGGTGGGTCATGGTGGAGAGGTCTGACAGAATGTGGTCCACTGGAGAAGGGGATGGCAAGCCACTTCAGTATTCTTGCCTTGAGAACCCCATGAACAGTATGAAAAGGCAAAATGATAGGATGCCAAAAGAGGAACTCCCCAGGTCATTAGGTGCCCAATATGCTACTGGAGATCAGTGGAGAAATAACTCCAGAAAGAATGAAGGGATGGAGCCAAAGCAAAAACAATACCCAGTTGTGGATGTGACTGGTAATAGAAGCAAGATCCGATGCTGTAAAGAGCAATATTGCTTAGGAACCTGGAATGTCAGGTCCATGAATCAAGGCAAATTGGAAGTGGTCAGACAAGAGATGGCAAGGGTGAATGTCGACATTCTAGGAATCAGCGAACTAAAATGGACTAGAATGGGTGAATTTAACTTAGATGACCATTATATCTACTACTGCAGGCAGGAATCCCTCAGAAGAAATGGAGTAGCCATCATGGTCCACAAAAGAGTCCGAAATGCAGTACTTGGATGCAATCTCAAAATGACAGAATAATCTCTGTTCGTCTCCAAGGTAAACCACTCAAAATCACAGTTATCCAAGTCTATGCTCCAACCAGTAATGCGGAAGAAACTGAAGTTGAATGGTTTTATGAAGACCTACAAGACCTTTTAGAACTAACACCCAAAAAAGATGTCCTTTTCATTATAGGGGACTGGAATGCAAAAGTAGGAAGTCAAGAAACACCTGGAGGAACAGGCAAATTTGGCCTTGGAATGCGGACTGAAGCAGGGCAAAGACTAATAGAGTTTTGTCAAGAGAACGCACAGGTCATAGCAAACACTCTCTTTCAAAAACACAAGAGAAGACTCTACACATGGACATCACCAGATGGTCAACACCAAAATCAGACTGACTATATTCTTTGCAGCCAGAGATGGAGAAGCTCTATACAGCCAACAAAAACAAGATCAGGAGCTGACTGTGGCTCAGATCATGAACTCCTTATTGCCAAATTCAGACTGAAATTGAAGAAAGTAGGAAAACTGCTAGACCATTCAGGTATGACCTAAATCAAATCCCTTATGATTATACAGTGGAAGTGAGAAATAGATTTAAGGGCCTAGATCTGATAGATGGAGTGCCTGATGAACTATGGAATGAGGTTCATGATACTGTACAGGAGACAGGGGTCAAGACCATCCCCATGGAAAAGAAATGCAAAAAAGCAAAATGGCTGTCTGGGGAGGCCTTACAAATAGCTGTGAAAAGAAGAGAGGTGAAAAGCAAAGGAGAAAAGGAAAGATATAAGCATCTGAATGCAGAGTTCCAAAGAATAGCAAGAAGAGATAAGAAAGCCTTCCTCGGTGATCAATGCAAAGAAATAGAGGAAAACAACAGAATGGGAAAGACTAGAGATCTCTTCAAGAAAATTGGAGATACCAAGGGCACACTTCATGCAAAGATGGGCTCGATAAAGGACAGAAATGGTCTGGACCTAACAGAAGCAGAAGATATTAAGAAGAGGTGGCAAGAATACATGGAAGAACTGTACAAAAAAGATCTTCACGACCCAGATAATCATGATGATGTGATCACTAATCTAGAGCCAGACATCCTGGAATGTGAAATCAAGTGGGCCTTAGAAAACATCACTACGAACAAAGCTAGTGGAGGTGATGGAATTCCAGTTGAGCTGTTTCAAATCCTGAAAGATGATGCTGTGAAAGTGCTGCACTCAATATGCCAGCAAATTTGGAAAACTCAGCAGTGGCCACAGGACTGGAAAAGGTCAGTTTTCATTCCAATTCCAAGAAAGGCAATGCCAAAGAATGCTCAAACTACTGCCCAATTGCACTCGTCTCACATGTTAGTAAAGTAATGCTCAAAATTCTCCAAGCCAGACTTAATCAATAAGTGAACCGTGAACTCCCTGATGTTCAAGCTGGTTTTAGAAAAGGCAGAGGAACCAGAGATCAAATTGCCAACATCTGCTGGATCATGGAAAAAGCAAGAGAGTTCCAGAAAACATCTATTTCTGCTTTATTGACTATGCCAAAGCCTTTGACTGTGTGGACCACAATAAACTGTGGAAAATTCTGAAAGAGATGGGAGTACCAGACCACCTAACCTGCCTCTTGAGAAACCTCTATGCTGGTCAGGAAGCAACAGTTAGAACTGGACATGGAACAACAGACTTGTTTAAATAGGAAAAGGAGTACTTCAAGGCTGTATATTGTCACTCTGCTTATTTAACCTATGAGAAATGCTGGACTGGGAGAAATACAACGTGGAATTAAGATTGCTGGGAGAAATATCAATAACCTCAGATATGCAGATGACACCACCCTGATGGCAGAAAGTGAAGAGGAGCTAAAAAGCCTCTTGATGAAAGTTAAAGAGGAGAGTGAAAAAGTTGGCTTAAAGCTCAACATTCAGAAGACGAAGATCATGGCATCCGGTCCCATCACTTCATGGGAAATAGGTGGGGAAACAGTGGAAACAGTGTCAGACTTTATTTTTGGGGGCTCCAAAATCACTGCAGATGGTGACTGCAGCCATGAAATTAAAAGACGCTTACTCCTTGGAACAAAAGTTATGACCAACCTAGATAGTATATTCAAAAGCAGAGACATTACTTTGCCGTCTAAGGTCCGTCTAGTCAAGGCTATGGTTTTTCCTGTGATCATGTATGGATATGAGAGTTGGACTGTGAAGAAGGCTGAGCACCGAAGAATTGATGCTTTTGAAGTGTGGTGTTGGAGAAGACTCTTGAGAGTCCCTTGGACTGCAAGGAGATCCAACCAGTCCATTCTGAAGGAGATCAGCCCTGGGATTTCTTTGGAAGGAATGATGCTAAAGCTGAAGCTCCAGTACTTTGGATACTTCATGTGAAGAGTTGACTCATTGGAAAAGACCCTGATTCTGGGAGGGATTGAGGGCAGGAGGAGAAGGGAAGACAGAGAATGAGATGGCTGGATGGCATCACTGACTCGCTGGACGTGAGTCTGAGTGAACTCCAGGAGTTGGTGATGGACAGGGAGGCCTGGTGTGCTGCGATTCATGGGGTCACCAAGTTCAAACACGACTGAGCAACTGAACTGAACTGAACTGAACTGAACTGAACTGAATTGATGAAAGAAAAGAAGAGCAAGAGAAGTGACTCTGTAGATATCATATTTCATGTTTAGTCATATGTCTTGCACAATATTTTATTAGTTCCTTCACTTGAATATTGGCAGGGACTCATTCCTCTTTTCCTTCCCTTCTGAAAAACATCAGAAATGTTGGGAATATATGGTTTCCATAAAATATATGAGGTATAATTCTCAAAAATGCATAACTTAAATATCTAATGTGTGAATTTCATAGGAATCCTATGATTGTCATCACAATATGCCTTGCAGACCCCCATCTGCTCAAGGAGTCATTGGCCAAGGGCCCAGCTGCTACCCCGATATTAATCACTACCTTCTGATGACTGGCAGCAGCAGGGATAGTCAAGCAGGCCCATTGATGGAGGCATAGGACTCATCTGATGACTGAATTTGTCTCACGGACTCCTTGATGGTCTTGTCAAAACTTCCTTAGATTTCACTGTGGTGTAAGAGCTACATGCTCCCATCCTTCCCTCTTCATCTCCTTCACTCAGGTTCAGACTTGTTCCACAATCTGATAGCTCTCCAATCTTTTTTCACTCCCTTCTCTATCTTCTTTTGATAGCTTACAGTGAACAGTGAACGGTGCTGCCAGATTCGTGGTCTCTGAAGGAGAAGATTTAATCCCAGGACCAAAGAGAGGTCTCAGTCACTCAGAGCTTTGTGTGAAAAATTTTATTTAAAGTGACAGGACAGAGAAAGCCTCTGACATAGACATCAGAAGGGGGCAGGAGAGTACCCACTTCATTCATTCAAACGGGCCTTATACAGTTTTCAACTAGCTGTGGAAAATAGATAAAAAGAATACTTCAAGGTTCTAAGAGTTCCACCAGACCCTTTCCCAAGGCACACTTCCTGAGATAACTTTGGCACAAGATTAGCCTGGGAGAACAGGTTCCCAGCAACATCTCTGGGGTAGATATGCTGTTGCTGTGTAATCAGGGGTACAAGTCTTGAGAAAGAGGTTCCCAGGCAAGATTTGTTACAATTATAATCATTAACACATAGCCTAAGAAAAGCATTTCCATGAGTAAGACACTGTGCTGTGTGATCATTAGTTCTGGACCTAAAGAAAGGCCAGTTCTTGGGTAAGATACATTGTTGCACAAGACTTAAAGAAAGTATGAGAGAGAATGATCACCTCCTCCTTAAAGGGCCTTGGACTGCCTGTGGAAGCTTAAACTCTTTCACTTTCCCACAGGAATTTCCTCCAGTAAAATCTTCACACATAGAACTCTCTGGGGTGCTTGCTTCACAGCACATATACTAAAATTGGAACAACACAGAGAAGATTAGCAAGGCCCCTGCGTAAGGATGACACACAAATTCATGAAGTGTTCCATATTTGTAATCAATGAATATAGCACATTCACAGGATAAAAAAATTAACATACAGAAATCCCTTGCACTCCTATATGCTAAAAATGAAACTCAGAAAGAGAAATTAAAGAAACAATCCCATTCACCATTGCAACAAAAATGATAAAATACTGAAGAATAAATTTACCTGAAGAGACAAAAGATTTGTATGTAGAAAACTACAAAACACTGATGAAAGAAATTGAAGATGACATAAACATATGGAAAGATATATCATGTTCCTGGATTAGAAGAATCAATATTGTGAAAATGACCATGCTACCCAAAGCCATCTATAGATTTAGTGCTGCTGCTACTGCTAAGTCGCTTCAGTCATGTCCGACTCTGTGTGACCCCATAGACGGCAGCCCTATCAAACTATCAACGGTATTTGTCACAGAACTAGAACAAATAATTTCACAATTGATATAGAAACACAAACACTGAATAGCCAAAGCAATCTTGAGAAAGAATAATGGAACTGAAGGGATAAACCTTCCTTCCTTCAGACTATACCACAAAGCTATCTATAGTCATCACGACAGCATGGTACTGGCACAAAAAAGAAATACAGACCAATGGAACAAGATAGAAAGCCTGAGATACATCCAAGCACCTATGGGCACCTTATCTTTGACAAAGGAGGCAAAAATATGCAATGGAGAAAAAACAGTCTCTTCTAATAAGTGGTACTGGGAAAATTGTGGAGCTATGTGTAAAAGAATCAAATCAGAACACTTCCTAACACCATACACAAAAATAAAATGGATTAAAGACCTAAATGTAAAACCAGAAATTATAAAACTCTTATCTGACATAAATCACTAGCAAGATCTTCTATGACCCACCTTCTAGGGTAATGGAAATAAAAACAAAAATATACAAATGAGACCTAATTGAACTTAAAAGCTTTTGCACAATGAAGGAAACTATAAGCAAGGTGAAAGACAACCCTCAGAATGGGAGAAAATAATAACAAATGGAACAATTGACAAAGGATTAATCTCCAAAATATACAACAGTTCATGTAGCTCAATACCAGAAAAATAAGCAACCCAATCAAAAGGGGGCAGAAGAACTAAACATATTTCTCCAAAGAAGACATACAGATGGCTAATAAGCACATGAAAAGATGCTCAACATCACTTATTATTAGCTTCCCTGGTAGCTCAGGTAAAGAATCAGCCCATAATATGGGAGACCCAGGTTCGATCTTGGGTCGGGAAGATACCCTGGAGTAGGAAATGGCAACCCATTCTAGTATGCTTGCCTGGAGAATTCCATGGACAGGGGATCCTGGCAGGCTACAGTCCATGGGGTCACAAATCAAAACTACAATGAGGTATCATCTCACATCAGTCAGAATGGCCATCATCAAAAACAATTTACAAACAATAAATGCTGGAGAGGGTGTAGAGAAACAGGAACCCTCTGACACGGCTGGTAGGAATGCAAACTGATACAGCCACTATGGAGAAAAGTATGGAAATTCCCTTAAAAAGTAAGAATAAAACTATCTTATGACCCAGCAATCCCACTACTAGGCATATACCCTCAGGAAACCATTGATGAAAAAGATACATGTACCCAGTATTCATTGCAGCACTATTTACAGTAGCTAGGACATGGAAGCAACCAGATGTCCATCAATAGATGAATGGATAAAGAAATTGCAGTGCATATACACTTCACTCAGTATCATAGGCTCTAGGATGAACCTAGAGCCTATGATACTGAGTGACATAAGTCAGAAAGACAAATATCATTTCAGTCCAGTTCAGTCGCTCAGTAGTGTCTGACTCTTTGTGACCCAGTGGAAATATTGTTTATTAATGCATATATGTGGAATCTGGAAAGATGGTACTGATTATCCTATTTTCAAGGCAGCAAAGGAGACTTAGACATAAAAAACAGGCCAAGGGTCATAGCTGGGGAGGGAGAGGGTGGGATGACTTGAGAGAGTCATATTGAAACATACACATACCAGTGTAAAATAGATAGCCAGTGGGAATTTGCTGTATGATGCAGGGAACCCAAAGCTGGTGATCTGTGACTATCTAGAGAGGTGGGATGGGGAGGAAGGTGGGAGGGAGGGGACATATGTATACCTGTAGTTGATTCATGTTGATGTACAGCAGAAACCATCAAAATATTATAAAGTAATTATCCTCCAATTAAAAAAAAAAAAAGAACTCTCTGGGCTACAGAATTTAAGAATCTTCTCCAGAGTTTTGCCCTAAACAAGCCATTCAACCCCATTGCTGTTGTTGAGCCTCTTGGTTCTTCCTCTTTCTACTTTTTTACCTCTGTTGACCAGATAGCAATTTCTGTCCCATTGGCTTACGACCTGATGGCTGTCCTGTCCACGTTGCACATACCAGTGCAATACATACATCATTAGATTTCAGTTTTGCTCCACAAATCTATTTACCTACTGGGGCTTTGTAGGCTATCCACCTGCCTCCAGGATAGGGTTAGAAGGCTTTTAATAGCAACAGAAGTGAAGTGAAGTGAGCTCACTCAGTCGTGTCTGACTCTTTACTGCCCCATGGACTATAGCTCACCAGGCTGTTCCATCCATGGGATTCTCCAGGCAAGGATACTGGAGTGGGTTGCCATTTCTTTCTCCAGGGGAGCTTCTAGACTCAGGGATCGAAACCTGGTCTCCCGCATTGCATGCAGGCGCTTTACCCTCTGAGCCACTGGGGAAGCCCCAATAGCAACAGAAAGAAATACTTTTAGTCCATTCTGAAGCAGCAGTTATGTTGAGCTGTAATTTAGGAAAAGCAACAGCATTTGATAAATTGGAGCTTTAAATGGATCCATCTTCATAGACCTTTTGGATTTGAAATTATAATAAAAATCTTGAAAATCAAACTATACGAGCAGAGTGTAGTGTAAGCGGCTCTGAAGCACTAAAAGTGTTATATAAATATAAGTCTCTATTATTTACTGCATAACAGGAATAGGAATGAGTCTCTAAGAGTAGGAAATGTGTTACAATCGGGACCTGCTTTGTGGCTACCCCGAGATGGCAAGTGGAGGAGTCACCTAGGAAATATGAGTGAGGTCCAGCACAAAATAGAAGTGAGAGGTATTGAGCAGACTGTACAGTATCAGAACAACCACAGTGGGAAAATAATAGCATCATATCTAATGCCCTATGTTACTGCTTAGGAAAGGAGAAAATGAAAGGCCCGTCTGTGAGATTAAGGGAGATGTGTAACATTAATGGCCTGCTATCAAAGCAAGAGGAAATCGCTTCTGTAATTCCAGCTTTCTGCCTGATCTGAAAATATTAATGGCATCAGGTCCCTTTGCATTGCCATTTGTGTGAGATGCTCTGTATTTTAAAGATCATTATAGCCATAGAGGGTTTCCCAGAAACCCACTACGGTGGTAGGGTTAAAGAACCCACCTGGCAATGAAAATTTAAGAGATGTGGTTTCAATCCCTGGGTTGCGGAGATCCCCTGGAGGAGGGCATGGCAACCCACTCCAGTATTCTTGCCTGGGGAATTCCATGGACAGAGGAGCTTGGTGGGATACAGGTCGCAAAGAGTCTGAGTGGACTCAGCAACTAAATAGCAGCAGCAGGATAGCCATAGGATAATTACTGAATCTGCATTAAAGGAAGCAAAGTAGTTCTCAAAGGAAGGAAATGATTTCATGCAGTCCTCAATTCCAAAACCTATTCAGTTTTGCAGTTAAAGGAAGAACATTCTTACGTTTTCACAGGACTTGGATTTTTCACCAGGCTGGTTTTGACTCTCATTTACTAAATAATCATATTCAATTTAGGGTAGCTCCAGCTAATTCAGTTTTCTTTTCAGAAAAATCTTCTTAGAGATAGTGTGGATGTTTTTATGGACATAAAAGCAAAGTATTTATTTGTATTTATTTTTGTATTCTTCACAATAACCCTTTACCATATTATTTTATGCCCATCTTACAGAAGCAACACTGATACATAGGAAGGGAAGGAATTTAATCAGAATCACAAGTGTTGATCACAGACAATCACATCCTCTGTGGCATTCATAGTATGGAGTCAAACTGAGCAATCCAACTCTGAATCTCGCATTCTTTTCCCTGAGATCCTAAAATCTATGCTTTCTCAGCATTGTCACTTCAAGATAGCCCTTTGCTCTATATTATTTTTCAAGCTCTATTTCCAAGTGCTGCTTCCAACCTGCTCTCAAATACTCTCAAGTTCTCTTCACTTCTATAAAAATGTTCATTTGAAACCACCACCTACATGTAGGCTGCCCTATATTGGCTCTTTCCTTCATATGTACAACTCATTGAAGATGTCCTCCTCAGCTGCTATGTCCACCCTCCCCCTCTGGAGGATCCTGACTAAACCCCCTGCCCTGAACCTTCCCCATTCATCCATACCTAAGTAGGTTCAGTCTGAGACCACCTGTGACCTTCTGCTAACCAAGAATGGGAGACTTGTCCTTGAGTTAACTCCCAACAGAATCTAACGCCATGCCATCCTTGTTCCTTTGGACCCTACATCTGGACGTTATTTCTGTTTTCTCATTGTGGGTATTTTTCAAATGCTCTCTCCTTTGTTCTGGGAATTTCTCTCTATGTTTCACTTCCTTTGCATGTTCAATGCATGTTCTTCTGACTTGGTCACCCCAAAATCTACATCTCCACAAGTTGTAGCTAAATCAGTTGAAAAGCAAATAAATCAGAAACTTTGGGTAAGGACTGCACATCATGTATTTTTAAAAGCTACCCAAGTGATTGCAATGTACAGGCAGAGTTGAGAAACACCAATAAAGGTCTGCCTCTTGAGATTTAAAATAAAATTGTATTGTTAAGGGAAAAATCATTCTATAATTTATAGTGTAATCACCTAGTGTAACCAGCAACAGGGCATAAGGAGAAAGAATTGGAGTGGGGAACAATGGTTCCTGTTTTTAAAGGTTCTTCCCTTGCACAAGTCACAACATTCGTTATTTTAGTTCAGTAAATGAATCAGATTGCCATCACATGAACAGGGCCCCTCTTGTATGCCATGTTACCAGAGATAGGAAAAATCTCTTAACTTGGTTTCCATAGACACACACTCCAGACTATATGCTCTGCTGAAAATTAGGGGAGATGGGTGTGGTCAGTCAGTTCAGTTCAGTCACTCAGTCGTACCCAACTCTTTGTGACCCCATGAACCACGGCACACCAGGCCTCCCTGTCCATCACCAACTCCTGGAGTTTACCCAAACTCATGTCCATTGAGTCGGTGATGCCATCTAACCATCTCATCCTCTGTTGTCCCATTCTCCTCCCATGTGGTCAGTAATGCCCAATAAAACAACTTATAAAAAGAATGTTAGATAAAATATATCATTAATATCTTTTGGCCTATCTTATAACCATGTTTCATTGCTTTCTAAAGAATTTCACACATCTCTGCTTTTACAAATTTTATTGGCGTATAGTTGCTTTACAAAGTTATGTTAGTTTCTACAGTACAGCAAAGTGAATCAGCTACATGTATTCGTATATCCCCACTTTTTTGGATTTGCTTCCCATTTAGGTCGCTTATCTCTTGGGAAAGCCTCTTCCCCTTGACTTCATCCAAATACCGTCTCTTCCACTTTATTTTACTGGCAATTTAGTAACTCTGAAACCTCTCAGTTACAAACCCAACATTGCATATGAAAAGATTCTACTGTGCTCTGCCACAGTACGACTGACATAGAGCAACAACAGCAAAAAACCAAACTGGACAATGCTTTGAAATTTTCATATTCTCCCAACAATGCCTGTAAAAAATAGACTTACCTTTTAGTACAAATCATGGGATGTCTTTTAAAATATAAGATGAGTCACAATCAAGTTTGGTTTCAAAACCTAATTTTTCTATGACTTACAAAAATTGTTTTTAATTATAGGTATAGAAAATGTTAATACTTTTTATCTCTAGGTAAGGGAGTAGGGATTTTTATGTTTCATTACATTTTCATGTGTTTTCTGAATGTTGTTTTTGTGGTTGCTGTTTAGTCACTGTCCAACTCTGTTTGACCTCATGGGCTGCAGCCCGCCAGGCTCCTCTGTCCATGGGATTTCCCAGGCAAGAACACGAGAGTGGGTGTTCTTTGTGTTTCCTCTCCAGGGATTGACCCTGTGTCTCCTGCATTGGCAGGTGGATTCTTTATCACTAAGCCACCAGGCAAGCCTCATTTTCTGAATATTTTACAATGAATATATATAAATTTTAAAACCAGAGAAACCATGACTATGAAAAACAATCTAGTCTTATTTTTTCAACTGCTCTTCAGTTCTGTTTCCAAATTATTGCAAGATGTCTCTACAAGGTTGATCAGAATTCACGAATATCCCCTGACCTTTCACATCAGCTCCCTTTCCTACTACTTCACTGTAGTCTCCTTTAATTTTTAACTTTTCTCTTTTATCTTTCATTCATGCCTCTATCCATTCACCTGTTTAATAGCAATTTATTGAACTTCATTATGATAAACACGGGGCTCAGTGTTGCCTAGTTAGTCTATAGAAATCTTAATTAGCTCCAATATAAAATGAGTCTCTCTATGTTCAGATCTCAGCTTCTCCGCAAGCTCTATAAAGACTGAATAAGGAACCAGTGTCATAGTTTTAGTTTAGATTGTGTTGATTACTTGTATTCTCTAAAGTGTAAACAAAACCTGAGCTACTAGAGAGGTAAAATCCTAAGGAAGGTTTCTTGGTGGAAAAAATAAGAAGAATCAGTTTCAACTCTCTGGTAGAGGCCAATAGAAGCCTGGCAATCAGTCTTTAGAAAATACTTATTCGCTTGTGTGTGTTAAGTGGCTCAGTCGTGTCTGACTCTGAGACCCCATGAACTGCAGCCCGTCAGGCTCTTCTGTCCTTGGGGATTCTCCAGGCAAGAATACTTTAGTGTATTGTCATGCTCTCCTCCAGGGGATCTTCCCAACCCTGGCATCAAACCCAGGTCTCCCACATTGCAGCCAGATTCTTTAACCTCTGAGCCATCAGAAAAGCCCACCAACTAGCTCAGCCAGAGGTTTTTTTGTTTGTTTGCTGTTTTTCCTCTCAATTTTATGGTTCTCTTCCTAAAGAAAAATAAAAGCAGAGACTTGGGGATTTTTTTTCTAAAAATTCAAATTCATCAAATGAGTCTTTAAAAATAAAGATGGCATTGAAACATGTATAATATCATATATGAAATGAGTTGCCAGCCCAGGTTCAATGCATGATACTGGATGCTTGGGGCTGGTGCACTGGGATGACCCAGAAGGATGGTACGGGGAGGTAGTGGAGAGGGGGGTTCAGGATGGGGAACACGTGTATACCTGTGGTGGATACATGTTGATGTATGGCAAAACCAATACAATATTGTAAAGTAATTAGCCTCCGATTAAAATAAATAAATTTATTTAAAAAAATAAAGGTGGCTAGTAGACCCAATCCTTTCTCTTATACAGGAGTTCTTGAATTCTATTCAACACCTCAGGCCACATGATGGGCCTCTTACTTGGCCAGAGGCCTGAGGTTTCTAGACCTCCCCGTCCTAATAACAGAGAAACACATATGCTCCTCTGTATACTAATCCTGAGGACATTTTCTAACATAAACTCTTCTTATCTCTCAGGTGCTTTCACAGACCATCTGAAAGCTCTAAGATAGTGCTCTTTTAAAAAATATATATATTTATTTACTTGTCTGCATCGGGTTTTAGCTGTGGCCCAAGGGGCTTTCCTTGTGGCCCGCGGACTCCTGGTTGCAGCACGTTCGTTTAGTTGCTCCAGCATGTAGGATCTTAGTTCGCAGACTAGGAATCAAACCTGTATCCCCTGCAAGGCAGATTCTTAACCACTGGACCACCAGGGATGTTGCTAAGATAGTGGCCTTTGGATTCAGCAAATAAACTGCTTAATTCTTAGGGGGACTGCTTCGGTGTGAATAAATAAATGATACATTTTTGTGCAAATTAAATGTCATCTCAACTCCCTTTTCATACTTTCACTTTTGTAAGCCTGTCTCCACATTGGATATTTTTATTTGGCATTAACTACTAATATCAGTGAAAACAAAATGGGTTACATTAAACATTTCTTAACTGAATTTGCTGTCATCCCACAATGGAAGAAAGAACTGATCTTAGACTATTTTGATTTTTTCATCTGCTTTGTTTTCATGAGGCCATTTTCTGCCTTTAAAGGTCACTGATGATTCACTGATTCAGGATTCTACATGTGACAGAACTTATTTATTGCCACATGTAGGTAGGCGAGTCATTCCTGATATGTCTTCATGGATCCAATGACATTCTAAAAATAATTTAGCAAAAGCTTAGCATCAAAATGCTACTTCAAAAACACATTTGTATCATTTGTTCCACTCGTGTTCAGTAAACAGAAAGAAATAAGATAAAAAAGAGAAAGGAGGAAATAGCCCATCATGTGACCCACCAAAATGACTCTTCCACACATATACATACATAATGCGTGCACACACACACACACACACACTCCCTCAAGTACACACTCCCTAGGGGCTCCAGCACTCTTGTTCTCTCCCACTCTTTAAGAATGACAATTAAAGACACAGTCATGGTAAAATAATAAAAAAAGCACATCAGTTTTCTCTGATAAAAATCTAATTAATAAAAAACAAGTTTCCAAACAATTTTGAAGGGCTATAACACTCCATATATACTCCACATGCCCTTAAATCAGGATACCTTATACACAGGTATGCCAACATCAGGATATTGGGAACAAAGGGAAAAATTAAACCTCCTTCCCTTGAACATATTTCCTGTTCATAAGCCCTCTTAGAAATTCTTAAATATTTCAATATATCAATATAAAAGCATTCACCAGAGAATAGTTGTTTTCTTATCAAATTAATTCCCACCTCATCGCTGATGGGTAGGAAGAAGGTGAGGCAAAGGGCATGACAACATCATTGCCAGAGCACGTGTCTGACACATATGAGCAGAGCTGGTTTGAGGTTATCAAAGGCCTCCGTAGTCTCCTGAGCCATCAGTGTGACTGTGAAACCCATCTTCCTACCATGCCTAAGAAAAACTTTAAACTGGGATGACTATGACACTTTTTCTGAAATGTATGGGTTGCCTGAAAAGATATTTTTATTGATTCTACTTTGCTTCCAAATAAAGTATAACAAGGAGAAAATAAAGTGTTGCAGTGAGAAAAGCACTGGTCACTGTTTATTTCCAGGGTTGTTCTCCAAATGGATTTCAAGAACTCTGATCTGGACATCATATTGTCTCAAGGCCCTTTTTTTTTTTTTTAAGCTTCCTGTCCATCCTGTCCTCATTGACCTCACAGGTCAATAGTAGCAGCTCTTGCCTGTGGTTCTGTGACTTTCAGGATGTGAGTTTTTTTTGTCTTTTTGGCCTCTAGCTATTCTCTACCGGCATACCAGTCAACTACCCATTTAGGAGATCATTTATTTTTATTTTGGCAATTATGACATCTGTTTTCTTGATCAGTGAAAAAGAAGCCTTCTTGGTGGTAAGAAGATATTTTGCAGTAATGTTTTTAATAATATTTTGCTTATTTCAAGAAAATATGGGTTGACAACAATATTAAGGACCTGCAGCCCAAATGACTGTACCATCCCCCCAGCTGCAGCAATTGTCATTGTATCTTCTGTTCCACTTAGAAAGAAAAAAGAGGCCAACGTTCACTCGAATGGGAACATAGGCAAGGAGAGCCTTCAAGATCACCAGCAGCGTAGTTCATGGTTTGTCTATGAAAGTGTTAATATTGTTACTGAAAGGGTGTGTGGGGGATCTGGCTGCTTGCCACTCAAAAGCCAATAAACAGGCCAGGTTGGTGGAAAAGAAGTTTGCTTTATTTCAGATGCTGGCAACTGGTGCACGAGAAGGGGGAGGGGTGGGGAGTGGGAGGGTGGGGAGTGGGGGATTGGGTGTGGGGGGCAGGGTGACAGATTTCTGTCTGAAGGCTGACACCCCACACACAATAGAGGGTGAGAGCTTTTACAGGGTGTGTGTGTGCGTGTGTGTGTGTAGTGGGGAGGGGCTACATGCAGATGCAGCACAGTCATCTCTAACAGTCATCTCCAAACTGGCCGTCAGTGGCCTGACCAGCGTCATAGTTGTTTCGCACGTGTGCTAAGTCACTTTGGTCATGTCGGACTCTTTGTAACCCCATGGATTACACCATGCTCCTCTGTCCATGGGATTTTCCAGCAAGAATACTGGGGTGGGTTGCCATTTCCTTCTCCAGGGGATCTTCCCCACCCAGGGACTGAAGTCAAGCCTCTTACATCTTCTGCACTGGCAGCAGGTTCTTTACCATGAGTGTCACCTGGGTAGCTTTAGGTAGAGTTAATCTTTAGTTTCAGGGTCCATTTGTTCCCATTTCTTTGTGGCGATTTCTTGGAATTGTGGCAGCTCATGTCCTGGGTACAGTCTGGTCATCATGTAGTTAACCTCTCCAACTTGAGTTTTAGTATCTATAAGACAGTTCACAGGATATGGCTCAGAATATTATCTACAGCCCTTTAGAAGAGAAAAAGGTCCTTGACTGTGCCTAACAACTACATTATTATTATTTAATCTCCTTTGTTTTCCTTTGTTTCAGCATTTCTCTCTTCTCTGATTAAACTTACTCTTTGGCTAAAGTTTTCTTCAGACAAAAGGCAGGCAGAGAACATCATGGGTGGGTGGGTGGGGTGAGGGCAGGGGGCCGGGAACATAGGGGTCCTGCTCTGTTTCACTATGAAATTAAGAATTTTGCCAAGCCAGCGATCTGTTTTCCAAATACTCTGGCCACTATACAACAAGCATGACTTGATGATTTTTTAAGCAATCCAAATAATAACAAACCTCAAATAAAAAAATAAACAAATCACAAACACTTAACAGTAAGGCAGCTATTTCCTTGATTCATGTATCTGATTATCCATTCTAAAAATGGGTCTGGAGTTGCCAATGATACTGTTTTACGCTCACCAAAGAGATCATGGATTAAGAATTGTAGCTTTTTCCCTTGAGTGGAGTAAAGGTCAACAATTTAATTATAATGCCATTGCCTCAGCAAGGGTATCATGGCGTGGCGAAAAAAGCAGTTCTAAAGAATTTTCTAAATGTATCTCTTGACTGTATTTCAGTTTGTTGTTGTTGTTTAGTTGCTAAGTCAAGTCAAACTCTTTTTTGACATCCCATGGACTGTAGCCTGCCAGGCTTCTCTGTCCATGGGATTTCCCAAGAAAGAATATTGGAGTGGGTTGCCATTGCCTCCTCCAGAGGATCTTCCCAAACCAGAGATCAAACTCGTATCTCTTGCATTGGCAGGAGGATTCTTTACCATTGAACCACTTGGGAAGCTGATATTTAAGTTGTAGAAAGTCAAATATCTCTGCTATGATAATAAGATAAATGTTTACATGTTCTCTTAAGGAAAAGCAATGGTTTTGCTTATTAAATACTGTTGTTGGGGATTTTCACAACAGGAAGCACGCATAGCTACTCACAGCCAAGTTCATACTCCTCTTCTACATCACCTTGCATATTTATTTCTCCTGACATAGAAGAAAACCAACATTGTTTATGTGTCAGCTGAGAAATTCAATCAAACAAGCCAAGGGACAACAGCAGCCACACCCACAAGGGCTCATGCTGCAAGGCTAGGTGATTACAGAGGTCTCCTAACACTTCCACCTGATGAGAACTGACTCACAGGAAAAATCCCTGATGCTGGGGAAAGAGAAGTGGGCAGGTTTCCCTGGGTAGCTCAGAAGGTAAAGAATCTGCGTGCCATGCAGGAGAACCAGCTTCGATTCCTGGGTCAGGAAGATGCCCTGAAGAAAGGAATGGCAGCCCATTCCAGTGTTCTTGCTTGGACAACCCCATGGACAGGGGAGCCTGGCTGGCTATACAGTCCATGGGGTCAAAAAGAGTCGGACACAACCGAGCGACTAACACTTTTCATTTTCACTTTCAGAGAAGGGGGCGACAGAGGATGAGATGGTTGGATGGCATCACCGACTCAGTGAAAATGCATTTGAGCAAACTCTGGGAGATGGTGAAGGACAGGGAAGCCCTCTATGATACAGTCCACAGGGTCACAAAGAGTCTGACTGGACCGAGTGACTGCCTGAACACTTCTTTCATCCTCTTTGGGTTCCCCAGGTGGCGCTAGTGGCAGAGTGCCAATGCAGGAGCCAGAAGAGGGTGGGGTTTGATCCCTGGGTCGGGAAGATCCCCTGGAAAACGAAATGACAACCGACTCCAGTGTTCTTGTCTGGAGAATCCGATGGACAGAGAAGCCTGGTGGCTGCAATCCATGGGGTAGCACAGAGTCATTAGCACGCATTCTCTTTGGCTTCCTCAGAGCTGTTCCCAGTATGGCCACTAGGAGGAGCTAGCTGTCCTCAGCTTTGCGTAAAACTCCGAAGTGAAGGATTCCCTGGTAGCTCACCTGGTAAAGAATCCACCTGCAATGCAGGAGACCTGGGTTCGATCCCTAGGTTGGGAAGATCCCCTGGAGAAGGAAAGGCTACCTACTCCAGTATTCTGGCCTGGAGAATTCCATGGACTGTACAGCCTGTGGGGTCTGAAGGAGTCAGACACGACTGAGTGGCTGAAGTGAAGTAAAGTGAAAGCCGCTCTGTCCTGTCTGGCTCTTTGTAACCCATGGACTATAGCCCACCAGGCTCCTTTGTCCATGGGATTTCCCAGGCAAGAATACTGGAGTGGGCTGCTGTTACCTTCTCCAAGCTTTGCTTAAAACTCTTCAGTAGGTAGCTAGCTTCTCATTTTCTTTAGAATGAAGGCCAGGTTCTTTCAAAGAGCCACTAGGTATCTGCAGGTCAGGCTCCCTCTGTCTTCGTGGCTTACTGCAGCCTTCTCAATTCTCTGCTTTGTAGGTTCTAGTCACTTGCCTTCTTTCAGCATTTTGACCTTGTGGCCCTCCTGCTGCAGGGTTACTGTCCATACATCTGTCCAGTCCTTGGGCACCCCCATATAGGACATTCCCCAATCAACCTCGTTTCTCTGTTTATTCGTTCGATCTCAATGACTTTGTTTCTCAGGGAGCCCTCTGTGACATCCCAGTCCAGATCAGTCTTTAGTGTTACACTGTCAGAGAATGACCAGTCTCCCCTTTCTAACACTCATTTCAGGTATGATAAATGTATGCTTGTTGTTATTTGATAAATTCTCTGCCCCTCAATAAGTATGTAAATGCAGTGAATCCCCATTATATAAGAGATTGACCGACACATAAATGCCACTACATAAATTTATTGGCTGGAAGAACACAGAAATTCATAATTGGCAAATATCATAACAAGACGGGTTTTCTCTAGATTTATACTACTCTGAGTTAACCAGTATTCCCTCCTGGTACAAAATGTTTCCTGGCAAAGGCAAGACTTTCCTCCGGAAGTTTCCAGCAAGACTTCAGTTAGAAGAGTGATAGAGTTAATAAGTGAATTCCATAAATTCATGAAATTATCAGCCTAGAACACAGCCATATATTTCAGAGAAGCTAGAAGAAAGGTATTTTGTTCTTATACATTACATGTATAATATGAATTCAGAAATTTTACAATTTCTCTTCCCATAGAAGTTAGTATAACATTTTAAATTACCTCACTTAGAGACTAAAAGATTCCATCCTTTCAGAGACCCTCGAGGCAAAGATATTGTTCATCTGTGCTGCAAGAGAAGAAAATAGGAGAGGAGATTCTTGGCCAAATTTTATGACACTTTCACTGCAGCTCTTGTTCCCCTCTCTCAAGTCTACACCCTGAGAGGGGATGTTTGTTTCAGGGTTCCTGCTAATTGGGGACTACTTGCACATTCCCTTTATAGTTACAGTCACCATGGGCTCCATCCTCTCCCATCATCACACACAGGCCTCTAGGTTAACTACTCTGAATTCTTCTTGCCCACATCTAGCTGCACCTGGGTGTTCCCACCAGCCCCAATCTGCCTGAAGGCTTCCATCTGTCCATTGATTTTGGTCTGGTTGGTTGACCTGCAACTTCAGATCTCGGATAGGTTGAAGAAAAAATCACAACCTCTGAAGTTGTTAATTTTTGTTTGTTTGTTTTATAAGGCTAGAAATGATGTTCTTTTCTGTTCTTTGTTTTCCCATGTGGACACTGGGATTCAATAATTAATATCTGAGTTAATATTCAATAATTAATATCTAATAATTCATTATTTAATTGTTAATATTTATTAATAATTAATAAAAACTAATTCTAGGGAAATCACTAATGTTACATTACTAGTCTTTCTATATTAGTCTATTTGATTCACTTATATTTTGTTGAGCATTTCTGGTGTCAATATTCCTGAGGGATGTTGGTTTATGTTTTGCTTCCCTAGAAATGGTCTTTATTGATTTGGTCACAGATTTGTGCTGCTCTTATAAAATGTACAAAGGGGATTTCTCTTCGTCTATATTTTGAATGAGTTGTAATTTGGGTACTTATACTTCAAAAGTTTTATAGATTTCACCAGCAAAGCAATCTAGGCCTAAAGTTTTCTTTGTGAGAAAATTTCTAATTATAATTCAATTTCTTTCTAGATACCAGAATTACTGTGTCAGTTTTGGTAACTGTATCTCACATTCTGGGCTTCCTTGGTGCCCCCAGGATCTTTGCTTCTTAAGTATTGGCTTAATTCCAAACAGGTGGGGGATTTTGGGGGAGTGGATTTTTTCCTAAATTTTTAATTGTTCTCAGTGGGAAAATTGGTCTTAACAAGATAGCTAACTGTTGCTGGAATTTCAAAAGCAGAAAAATTTAATATGTTACACCCCAATACTTTGGCCACCTGATGCAAAGAGCTGACTCATTGAAAAAGACCCTGATGCTGGGAAAGATTGAAGGCAGGAGGAGAAGGGGACGACAGAGGATGAGATGGTTGGATGGCCTCACCGACTCAATGGATATAGGTTTGGATGGACTCCAGGAGTTGGTGATGGACAGGGAGGCCTGGTGTGCTGCGGTTCATGGAGTCACAAAGAGTCGGACACGACTGAGCAATTGAACTGAACTGATATTCCAAGCACCATTGTGGCATGTATGTGTGTGTATTAAAAGATTCATTCAGGGGAATCCCTAGAGGTTCAGTGGTTAGGATTCTGCAATTTCACTGCCTAGATCAAGGATTCTATTCCTGGTTGGGGAACTAAGATTCCACAAGGTATGTGGCGTTTTAAAAAACATAAATAGAAATAAAAAGATATTCCATATTAAAGTTCTAGATATGCACACAAAAGATTAAGATGATTCTATTATACTTCTGTCCTATATATGGTGAAATTTCAGGGTTTGTAAGTGTTGTGCTGAAAGCTACATGAATACCAAGGAGGTCTGTTGTCAGCCTTGTTTACATCTTCTGTTCCTGGAAACCTGCAAGATTTCTAAATTTGGCCGAAAGTGCCAGTTAACACTTGTAGGATATTTGATATTCTGTAGTTGAGGTTGAAATCTAATTTACATAATTTTCCAGGAAATTCAGAAATAGAATAAACTCACTGAAAACTACCAGAATGTGAATAGTCCACACTACAATTTATCCAGACATAATTAGAACCATTTTAGCTTGCTTGGAAACTGAACATATACTTTGATGGAGCTGTTGTCTGGAAGAAATCTTGTAACAGAGAATAGGGCAATTAGTTAAATGCAGATGGATATATTAACCTTCAACTATAACAGTAAAAATAGCCATCAACATTTATCACTTAGATAAAAAGGACCTTTTGTTTTCATATATTAAGTTATTTCATGAATAATTTATAGATGTAAGAATAAAGGGATAGTGAAACCAACTTTCCTGGAAATTGTAATAATTAATCATAGCATCCAAAGTTTTATTCTATACCATCTTGATTTTAACAAGATGACTTCAATCCAATTAATGCTTATCAATTAGAACATATCCATCTTATAAAATTTATTTCAGATTTCAAATGTATTTCTAATAGCTTTTAGGTTACATTCACTTTAAATTATTGTCCCTAAATACACATCATCCAAATTTAACACTTATGAAATTGTTAACATATCATAATTTTGTTGAAAAGATGTAGTCAGTTTTGCTTTATAATTATTAATACAAAACATTTTCAGATTTAGAAATCCTAGTTAGAATGGTTAATATTTTTGTTGTGTTGTTATCTTTTAAATTTATCTTTTAAATTGATGATTAATTGCTTTATGGAATTAGAAAGGTTAATATATATAAATATATTTATATTTAAGTCTGTACCTTTAATTTCCTTCCAAACACTTTTTTATCATGCCTGCCTGTAGTATTTGTCTACCTACAAACAGTATCGAGTAAAGTTTGGTGCACAAAAACAAATAAACAATAAACAAATAAACAAAAGAATAAAGAGTATTATTGCACATTTCTTTAGCAAATTGGAATGATCCAGTTCTTTGCCACAAAACACTGGAAGATGAACTAGGTTATGTTTTCCTTTTGTGCTCAGAAATGTTTTGCTTATCCATCACTCTGGACTTGAAAAAAGTTTCGGTGTAAGAGTTGGCCTGTGCATCAGGGAGAAATGCCCCAGTTCCGATACCCTTGCCATGCTCAGTTGTTGCTGACAACAGCCTGGGGGAAAGTGTGGCCTTGATGTGACCATTTAAATGGCTCTAAAGGCATGGCTAATGGATGTTGTTAGTCAGCTCTGTGCCCTGTAGAATATCCTAGATAGGAGAAGTAGGTGGCCCAACTCTGTGATCACCACGGAGAGGGGACCAGGATTATGACCACTTTTTTTTTGCACCCCCGATAACTTTTTATTGAATGCCGCAAAATGTTTATGAAAAATTGTGGAGATAAACTGGAGCTATGGGTATTATCTTCCTTCAAATATAATTTCCTTTTGTTTCTGAAGACCAAGTAGGATAAAGGTAGGGAGGGACAAATCAGTTCAGTTCAGTTCAGTAGCTCAGTCATGTCCGACTCTTTGTGACCCCATGAATTGCAGCACGCCAGGCCTCCCTGTCCATCACCAACTCCCGGAGTTCACTCAGACTCACGACCATTGAGTCAGTGATGCCATCCAGCCACCTCATCCTCGTCCAGGGACAAATCAACTTCACCCAAATGATGACTGAAGGGAGTTGAGCATGAACTTCAGTCTTCAGCTGCTCTATTTCTGCTTTTCAGTTATTCTTAGCCCGCAACCCCTTGGTAGTCCCTACTAAAGCCTGGCATTTACCATGGCCCCTCCTACTTAGCAGTTTTGGACCCCCTAGTTTTTCCACCAGTCTTAAAAGGCTGCTAAAGTTCTCTTCACCTCCTCATCTCTCAATTGCTAATTTCACAGCAACAAATTCCTCAAGAAAAGAAATGCCAAGTACTGCACTTACTCTCTGGGGTTCCTTTCACTGTAGGATTTTTGGCCCCACAAGGTTTCCCTTGACTTTAAACATTTCTTTTAAGGTTTTGTCCTAATTTTGTAATTGTTCGTGACTGGAAAAATTGATCTTAAACAGGCTAGTTAACTATTTCTGAGACATTATGCTACAATGTTATGGTATTAAATCTGCTAATATTTATGTCAGAATGTATAAATGTATTTACACATAACTATATATGTTATAGGGGCTTCCCTGGTGGCTCAGAGGTTAAAGCGTCTGCCTGCAATGCGGAAGACCCAGGTTCGATCCCTTGGTCGGGAAGATCCCCTGGAGAAGGAAATGGCGGTCCACTCCAGCGCTCTTGCCTGGAAAATCCCATGGATGGAGGAGCCTGACAAGCTACAGTCCATAGTGTTGCAAGTGGCTCAGACTGTAAAGCATCTCCCTACAATGTGGGAGACCCGGGTTAGATCCCTGGGTCAGGAAGTTCCCCTGGAGAAGGAAACAGCAACCCACTCCAGTATTCTTGCCTGGAAAATCCCAAGGACAGAGGAGCCTGGTAGGCTACAGCCCATGGTGTGGCAAAGAGTTGGACTGAGCGACTTCACTTCACTTCACACTCTCCATATATAGGATACTTATTCCAAGTGTGTGAATGTGTCTTGCTCATTGCTCAGTCACTGAGTTGCGTCCACTTTTTGCGAACCCATGGATTGCAGCATGCCATGCTTCCCTGTTCTTTACTAACTCTCAGAGTTTGCTCAAACTGGTGTCCATTGAGTGGTGATGCTTCATCATCTCATCCTCTGTTGTCCCTTTCTCCTCATGCTCTCAGTCTTTCCCAGCATCAAGATCATTTCCAGTGAGTTGGCTCTTCACATCAGGTGGCCAAAATTTTGGAATTTCAGTTTCAGCATCAGTCCTTCCAATGAATATTCAGGGTTTATTTCCTTTAGAATTGACTGATTTAATCTCCTTGCTGTCCAAGGGACTCTCAAGTATATGTGTATACTTGACAATAGCACATATGTTGCATATACACTCTACATAGAAAGAATAATATACTAAGAATATATATATATATACACACACACTTGGTTTATAATCTACATGCTTGCTTTATAATCTTTCATTTTGTAATTTCTTTGTCAGCTTCTGGTATTCATTTATCATTATCTACTATACTATTTAAATTTCTATACTACATCATCTGCACATTTTTTCTCTTTTGTAAACAAGGTAAATACAGTGACCCTGAATTATGGATTGGCCAAAAAGTTCATTTGGGCTTTTCCACAGGATCTTATGGAAAAATCCAAATGAACTTTTGGCCAACCTGGAACTTAAAATCTTAACTTTTTTCATCCATATCCCGTTTCATTTGCTTTTGCTTCCCTTGTTCTATCCCATCACCTCTTAATTTCATCTGGTTTTCATCCATACCATGTTATCCTCACCTTAGTATTATTGTATTCTTTAACTTTTTCCATATCTGAAAAGTTGTGTACTCTTTTGAAGATGCTAAAGGATTGTGTAAACTGTCTTCTGGTTTTAACATTTTAAGTCTCCTTTTCCTATCCTAACTTTTCTCTCCTTTTCCATATGTATTTCCTTTTTTACTCTGTTTTTCTTCCTTTACTCATTCTCTAGCATGATAATACTTGATTCTGGTGTTGACCCAAAGATAAGTTACACAAATATCATTCTGATGTATTTATTTTGCATCCAACTTGAATAGCATTTTTAGATGTAAGAGAGTGTATGTTAGTTTTCATAGCTGTCAGTAAAATTATCAATTTTTAGCTGTTAGCTCTACTTAGTGTATTTCTCCCTGATTCCTATTTTAATTCTTTGGAACTCTGTTTCTAAAATCTAATTCTTAGCTAAATTTATATCAGTCAACATTATTTCTTCATTTTTTAGCCATAAGAAAAATCACAATATTCTTCATCACTACTCTTCTTAACTGAAGCTTAGGGCTAATTTGAATTCTGAGTACAGAATAAATCAGTCTTTATTGGTTCTAAATTGGTTCACCCACCTATATTGCTAAAATGTGTTTTCCTTTTTCTCCCCCTGAAGATTTCCCTGTATATAATTCTCATTCTTAGAATAATTCTAGAAAGTAATTGTCAGGACACTGGCTTTGACTATGAAAAATAACATACTCAGCAGAATTCAAGGGAAAAGTAATTTCTTTTACTGAAAGACTCATGTGGTGAGTAATCATTCTAACATTGATCATTTTGAGCCCTATTTTTAAAATACATTTTAATTTTAGAATAGTTTTAGATTTCCCAGAAAGGTTGTGATATAATACAGACAATTCTATCCACTGCGCAGCATGCCAAGTTTCTCTTGTTATTAACAGCTTACATTAGTATTGTACACATGTCACAGTTACTGAAGTAAGTTTTTAACTCCCATTACCCATTAGGTAATATCAATATACCGTGTGTGTGCTCAGTTGCGTCCAGCTATTTGCAACCCTGTGGACTGTAGCTGCCCGACTTCTCTATCCACAGGATTTTTCAGGCAAGAATATTGAAGTGGGTTGCTATTTCCTTCTCCAACTAATATGTAATAACAAAAGCCCAGACCTTATCCAGATTTTCTTAATTTATATCCATCCATTTTCTATTTGAAGATCCTGTTCAGGTTACTATATTACAATTGGTCTTCATATCCTTGGCTTCCTCTTGGCTTCTACAGTTTCTCAGACTTTCCTTTTGGTTGTAGACCTCAATAGTTCTAAGGAATATTGGCTAGGTGTTGTGTAGATTCATATAGCTAAATTGGATTTGTAGGTTTTCTGAAGGAAGACCACAGAGATGTCATCAACCCAAGTGTACACACAAGTAATATGGCTTACCACTTTTCATGATAACCTTGAGCCTCTGCTGAGGCAGTGTTCGCCAGTGTTCTCTACTATAATGTTACTCTTTCTTTGTTTCTTCCTTTCCATGCTAGAAATTTTGGAAGGAAATCACTACGTGTAACCAACCCTTAGGCAGTAGGGAATTGTGCTCATCTCCTTGAGGCTGAAATATCTATATGTATTATCTAAAATACTTTTGTATAGGAGATTTGTCTACTTTTCTCAATTTGTTATTTATTCAATCATTTATGCAGAGAAGGCAATGGCAACCCACTCCAGTACTCTTGCCTGGAAAATCCCATGGACAGAGGAGCCTAGTAGGTTGCAGTCCATGGGGTCATGAAGAGTTGGACATCACTAAGCGACTTCACTTTCACTTTTCACTTTCATGCATTGGAGAAGGAAATGGCAACCCACTCTAGTGTTCTTGCATGGAGAATCCCAGGGATGGAGGAGCCTGGTGAGCTGCCGTCTATGGGGGCGCACAGAGTTGGACATGACTGAAGCGACTTAGCAGCAGCAGCAGCAGCAGCAATCATTTATGTCAGAGGGAACTCATGGATATTTACTTTATATGCTGGATTATAATTCAATACTATTTTATATATTTTGTTGCTTGAACTGTTCTAACTTTGGCCATTGGATGTCTTTCAGGTAGCTCCTGAGTCCATTTGACATACTATCTGTATTGTGCTTTGTCTATTTTAAAACACCTTATTTCTTTTCAGGATAGAAGATATTCTTGGATTGTCTTGCATATTCCTTATCTTGAGTTGTTCTTGTTGTTGTTCAGTTGCAAAGTAACGTCTGACTTTACGACCCCATGGACTGCAGCATGCCAGCCTTCCCTGTCCTTCACTATCTCCCAGAATTTGCTCAAACTCAGATCCATTTGATATTATTTAATCATCTCATCCTCTGCCGCCTCCTTCTTTTCCTGCCCTCAATCTTTCCCAGCATCAGGGTCTTTTCTAGTGTGTCAGCTCTTCATATCAGGTGGCCAAAGTATTGGAGCTTTAGCATCAGTCCTTCCAATGAATATTCAGGGCTGATTTCCTTTAGGATTGACTGGTTTGATCTCCTTGCTGTCCAAGGGACTTAGAGTCTTCACCACTACAATTCAAAAGCATCAATTCTTCAGCACCCAGCCTTCTTTATGGTCCAACTCTCACATCCATACATGACTACTGGAAAAACTATAGTTTTGACCATACGGACCTTTGTCAGCAAAGTGACATCTCTGTTTTTTTATTACACTGTTTAGGTTTGTAATAGCTTTTCTTTCAAGGAGCCAGCATCTTTTATTTTCATGGCTGCAATCACTATCCATAGTGATTTTGGGGCCCAAGAAAACAAAATCTGCCACTGTTTCCACTCTTTCCCCATCTATTTGCCATGAAGTGATGGGACCAGATGCCATGATCTTAGTGTTTTGAATGTTGAGTTTTAAGCCAGCTTTTACAGTCTCCTCGTTTACCTGCATCAAGAGGTTCTTTAGTTTCTCTTCACTTCCTGCCATCAAAGTGGTATTATCTGCATATATGAGGTTGTTGATATTCCTCCTGGCAATCTTGATTCTGGTTTGTTATTCATCCAGCCCAGCATTTCACATGATGTACTCTGCATTCAGGTTAAATAAGCAGCATGACAATATACAGCCTGGATATACTCCTTTCCCAATATGGAACCAGTCTGTTGTTTCATGTTGGGTTCTAACTGTTGCTTCTTCACCTGCGTATAGGTTTCTCAGACAAGTAAGACTGTTTGGTAATTCCATTTCTTTGAGAATTTTCCACAGTTTTTTTTTTGTGTGTGTGATCCACAAAGTCAAAGGCTTTAGCGTAGTCAATGAAACAGAAGTAGATTTTTTTTTAAAAATTCTCTTGCTTTTTCTATGATCCAGCGGTTATTGGCAATTTGGTCTCTGGTTCCTCTGCCTTTTCTAAAATCAATCTTGTACATCTGGAAGTTCTCAGTTCACAAATGTTAAAGCCTAGCTTGAAGGATTTTGAGCATTACCTTGCTAGCACATGAAATGAGCACAATTGTTTGAACATTCTTTGGCATTGCCCTTCTTTGGGATTGAAATGAAAACTGACCTTTTCCAGTCCTGTGACCACTGCTGAGTTTTCCAAATTTGCTGGCATATTGAGGGCAGCACTTTCACAGCATCATCTTTTAGGATTTAAAATAGCTTGGCTGGGATTCCATCATCTCCACTAGCTTTGTTTATAGTTATGTTTCCTAAGGCCCACTTGACTTCACACTCCAGGATGTCTGGTTCTAGGTGAATGACCATACCATCATCTATTTTTAAAATAAATGTTGGTTCATTTGATTGGAAAATGCTGTTAGAAACTAAGATCTGGATGCTAGATGCACTCATTGTACTATGTATTTTTATTTTTTAGCCAATCAGCTGACATTAAGACACAACATATATTTCCATACTATCCCCTATATAAATACATATTAATAGCTCTAAATATTTCTAGATATATATTCACCTGTATCTGTATTATGCTGAATATGTGTTCATACTGGCATTTCCAAAAATTAAATACAATGAAGTTATATAGTCTTGCTAGTAATTTCTAAAACCTTAATAGTTTATAGCTTTCATATCCTCATCTTTCTTTCCATGATTTCATTTACTTTTAATGTTTCTTCCCCACCTGATCATATATGGTATCCTCAAAATATTTCACTTTCTGCTCCTCTTTGGAGGCTGGATCTTTCTTTTTTTAATTTAAGTTGCATGCTTAGTTGCTCAGTCGTTTCCGACTCTTTGTGGCCCATGGACTGTAGCCTGCCAGACTCCTATGTCCATGGAATTGTCCAGGCAAGAATACTGGAGTGGGTTACCATTTCCTACTCCAGGGGATCGTCCTGTGCCAGAATCTGCATCTCCTGTGTCTTCTGCATTGCAGGGAAATTCTTTACCCACTGAGCTATCAGGTAAGCTATTTAAGTGATTGTTTGTTTCTTTTAAAAGACTACATAAAATGTTACATGACAAGGCATTACAATGAACTGTAAGTGCCAGAAGGAACCAGATTTCCCACAACACCTTGTTTTACCACAGACACCAAATCAAATCCATAGTAAATAACTTCAAAAACAACTACCAAGGTAAAGAGAGACAAAACATAATACTGTAGCTTGTCTCCAGACCCCAGTAATTGAAGACAAGATGCCATGGATATTAGTCTAATAGAAGTAAACCTTAGGTAGAAAGAGCCTACAGAAAAGCAGGGCTTGGTGAGACAAGTTGGGAAGCCAGCCACATTTTTAGGCTAATTAACGTGTCTGGTATTTTATTGCTGATAAGTATGAAAGAAGATTTATAATTTTCTGATTAGAAAATTTTTGAGAAAAAGTTAATATTTATGAACTTTCTCATCAGAAAACACTGTTCATCCCATTGTTTTTAATAAATTGCTGAGATTGTGACTAGAAGTGATAGACTTGTTAAAAACCAAGTCACTTCTAATACGGTGGGAACAGATGTCTCTGGGGTGAGAACAATTTCTGCATTTGCAGGTGGCATTTATATTTGCAGCAGCACTGACAACAGGGAGCATGTGAAGGATGATATAGGAGACAGAAGGTTCACATGACAAATAGTGGAAAGTGATCCCTAATAATAAATGTGTTTACACATTTTTAGACAACCATGTTCACTTCGAAAAATCTGAGATTAAGTCACCCATTAAGACCAAGCAGGTAATGAGCTTGATGTGCTGAAAGTGTTAGCTGCTCAGTCATGTTCAACTCTCTGTGACCTGATGGACTGTAGCCCACCAAGTTCCTCTGTCCATGGAATTCTCCAGGCAAGAATAGTGGAGTGGGTTACCATTCCCTTCACAAATTCAAATGCTTTTGAGGTATAGCTTATGTATTGTGAATCTCTTTTAACCCTAAATAGCTATTTATCACTTGCTACTACACTTCCAAATGTCATAAGCAGGTGGATTATACTAAGTCACATTATGCATATCTGTGAATATGTCTTTGAAAAATATGTTAAT
The DNA here is from genome assembly GCF_016772045.2 of Ovis aries. Lineage (NCBI taxonomy): Eukaryota > Metazoa > Chordata > Mammalia > Artiodactyla > Bovidae > Ovis > Ovis aries. Next base: position 210,878,052 of record NC_056055.1, on the reverse strand, counting down.
GTATCATTTTGAGGTGAATGGCATTTCTGAGTGTGTGAGTAAAAGATAGTCTGAATGATTAGTCTTTAGCGAGAACATGATAAATTGGTTAGTATGATCTCAGAAACCTTTTTAGAAGAAAATAATCTGATTTAAAGAAGAAAATTTAAGTAACGTTATTTCTTGTATTGTATTTAATTCTTCCATCACCTTTGTGTTTGAATGATGACCATTTTGTATCTTCTAATTTCTTTAGCAGGCACAAGGTAAATTGAAATATATTATTTTTTCTTTTTAAATATTAATTATCTTAGGAAAACAAATTTGTTATTCTCAGCTTAAAATTTTCATGTTTTGTCATAAATACGTCATAAGGAAATGGTATTTCTGGAAGAAATTAGAATTGCAAAATTTGAACAGAAGTCTTTGAGGGTTTGATTTCAGAGGTAAATGCATTATTCACTTAACTATTCAATAATTCACTTCAATTTAACCATATTATATGGATTGTACTAATCCATATGGATTAGTAATCTTATTTTGGGGACAGTTTTATTTTGACTTTATTTGTTGATAACAACACTTTAATTACATTCTTGACTGTTCAGTTTAAGAGAAAACCTAAGATGGAAATTTTGATACAGAAGATCTTTGCAATACAAAGGTATCTTTTATGAGTGTTTCATTAAAGAAAGTTTTTAAAATACCAACAAGGTTGGAAATGAAATTACTTCTTAAAACAAAGCAGTATGTCTTTATATCATTTAATAATTGATCACATTTTTCATTAACCCAGTGAAGAAGAAACAAGCCATCTACACTTACAAAATTAACTTGGCAAGTTCTCAAGGACAAAGAAAGTCTTGCCTTTTAATTTGTGATTTTATATTCTATTTTTGTGAAATTATACAAAAAAGAAAAAAAACTTTAGGGAATGTCACCAAGATGGATGACATGGGAGGCTCCTGAGTTTTCCTTCATCTACAGATGCACCAAATATTTGGCTACCACAGTGACCAATTCTCTCTGAGAGAAGTCCGGAGACTAGTTGAGTAACTCCTACATATCAAGCAGCTGAGAAAATACCCACACCACAGCTGGTATGATATATTGTGACATGTTCTCACTGTAAACCTCACCCGTGGTCCAGCACCTTACCATCTGGTGGTGGTTGTTTAGGCACTAAGTCATGTCCGACTCTTGAGACCCCATGGACTGTAGTCTGCCAGGCATCTCTGTCCATGGGATTCTCCAGGCAAGAATACTGCAGTGGGTTGCCATTTCCTTCTCCAGGGGATCTTCCTGACCCAGGTATCAAACCTGTCTTCTGCATTGCAGGCAGATTGTTTACCAACTGAGCTACAAGGGAAGCCTTTACCATCTGGAGAGAACTCCAACTTCTGGCTTCTGAAAAGCTGAAGGTTTGGACCACACATACCAAACCCCAACTTTAAAGTTGCCTCACATGGTTTTTGTTTGTTTTTCGTGATAAGAACATGGAAGATCTACTCTGGTAGCACTATTCAACTATAAAATACTGTATTGTTGACCATAGTCACCATCCTGTACATTAGATCCCCAGAATTTACTCATCTTATAACTTAGAGTGTGCACCTTTTGACCAACAGCTCCTCCATTTCCTCTACCCCCTAGTCCCTGGTAACCACCAATCTTCTCTTTGTTTTATGATTTCAGCTTTTATTCCCAAGAGCCAAGATAGGGAAACAACCTAAGTGTCCATTGATGGATAGATAAAAATGTTTATATACAAAATGGAATATTAATCAACTAGAGAAGAAAGAAGGAAATCCTACCAGTTGTGATAACATGGATAGACATCATGATATAATGGGTTAGTCACACAGATTTCAGCTTCATTTCAGACCCCACCCTAGACATCTCTTGGGAAGCCCCTCTGGCTTCCACCATTAAGTTGGTGTCCTTCTCACATAATGTCAGGTTGGCACTGACTTTGATCTTAGTTCCTTGTTATTCAGTTGTGTGATCCATGTATCTCTTTTCCCACGATAAGCTGAAATCCTCCAGAAATCATGTTTACTTACTCTTTTATCCCAGAGCCCAGAAATATGCTTGAAATATATTAAATAGAATAAACTTACCTGTTTCTGTTTTTTTTTCTTTTTTTTTCTTCCCCCTTTCTTTGTTTTTGCTGTATACTAACTTTAAGAATGGTCTTTAAGAACTTTAAGAATTGTATATTGTCACCCTGCTTATTTAACTTATATGCAGAGTACATCATGCAAAATGCTGGGCTAGATGAAGCACAAGCTAGAATCAAGATTGCTGGGAGAAATATCAATAATCTCAGATATGCAGATGACACCACCCTTATGGCAGAAGACAAAGAGGAACTAAAGAGCCTCTTGATGAAAGTGAAGGAGGAGAGTTAAAAAGCTGGCTTAAAACTCAACATTTAAAAAATGATGATCATGGCATCCGGTCCCATCACTTCATGGCAAATAGATGGGGAAACAATGGAAGCAGTAACTGACTTTATCTTTTTGGGCTCCAAATTCACTGCAGATGGTGACTGCAGCCTCGAAATTAAAAGACACTTTCTCCTTGGAAGAAAAGCTATGACCTACCTAGACAGCATATTAAAAAGTAGAGACATTACTGTGCCGATAAAGGTCTGTCTAGTCAAAGCTATGGTTTTTCCAGGAGTCATGTATAGATGTGAGAGCTGGACCATAAAGAAAGCTGAGCACAAAAGAATTGATGCTTTTTAACTGGTGTTAGAGAAGACTCTTGAGAGTCCCTTGGACTGCAAGGAGATCCTAAAGGAAATCAGTCCTGAATATTTGTTGGAATGACTGATGCTAAAGCTGAAATTCCAGTACTTTGGCCACCTGATGCGAAGAACTGATTCCTTGGAAAAGACCCATCCTTGGAAAGATTGAAAGTAGGAGGAGAAGGGGGCAATGGAGGATGAGATGGTTGGATGGCATCACCGACTCGATGGACATGAGTTTGAGCAAGCTCTGGGAGTTGGTGATGGACAGGGAAGCCTGGCGTGTTGCAGTCCATGGGGGTAGCAGGGAGTTGGATACAACTGTGTGACTAAATTGACTGACTGAACTTTAAGAACTAGGGAGAATAGCTCAAGCTTTCTGAGCCTAAGTTACCTTATTTATAACATCTATTTTGTGTGTTTTTGCCCTTATAAGGGAGATCAACAATAAGGTTGGCCTGTCTAGAATATTGGTCCTCAAAATAAGCATTAATAAATATTTGTTTATGTCCATCATTAAGAATACCTACTCTACCCTGGGTTGGGAAGATCCCCTGGAGAAGGAAATGGCAATCCACTCAAGTACTATTGCCTGGAAAATCCCATGGACAAAGGAGCCTGGTAGGCTACAGTCCATGGGGTCGCAAAGAGTCGGACACGACTGAGCGACTTCACTTCACTTCACTTCACCCCCTTGGTAGGAAGGTTAGTCATATCTTGTTGACCAAAACCCCAGATACATTATTTATTAAAAGTTTATATTTTAAGATATTCTGAGGTAGGTACTATAATAACCTCATCTTATAAATAAAGAAATTAAGGCTCTTACTGATTAAGTAACACCAGTGACCTCAGAGTCAGCAATATGATCTAGGATTCAAACAGGAAATTTCTATCTGGCAACCACAAAAACCATTTCACCATCTTACCTCCTACCCATCTTCCTTCTCTCCTTTGCTGCAGCTTCTCCACTGGTTGAACCTAAGTACATAGATATGTACATATTGTGGTAGCAGTTCTTATTGTAATAAATGTTAAAGAACCTCTGGTGGAAAAATTCATGGCCTCAGAATCTCATCTTCATGATTGATGATGATATTGCTTAATTTTCTCATTTTCTAGGGTCCATGATGCTGTCACGCTCTATCTGCAGGGACCTGTTTGCTAAAAGGCTCAGCAAAAACTTGATATAGTGCTACTGCACCAGCATAGAACTGAAAAGAACATGTGATTTTAGAATTTTCACTTTGAAATCTTTATGTAGTTAGCTTGACACATGAAAGTTTTATTTGGACATTGTCCTAATAACTCCCCATAAGAAAAACTAATTATATTCTGAGAGATCAACCACATAAACCTTAAAGAACTAAGCTGTCATAATTAAAACCACTCATTTCATTTTCATTTTTTACATTATATAAAATGCATTTAGATCTTAATGGCAATAATTTTATTTCTTTCTATGGTAATTCACATGTATTACTTTTCACATGACATTTTTATGACAGTTGATGATCTCATTACCAGATTAGAATAAAACATTTTTATATGAAAATAAGAAAATATAAGTGAACCTAAACAAAAACTCATTTTCTGGACTCAGTGTCAGGGAAGATAAAATAGATATAATTTTCTCTATTCTTCCTGTTAAGTACAGCTAACAACCCTAGACATTATACATAAAACAAACATAAGACTCTGAAAGGTTAAAACAAGTAGACAGACCATCTAGGGACCTCAGAACCTGAATGGCTTGCTGATAAGTTCCATGGGTTTCTTTTGCCTCATGTATCCCAGCCCACATACTAGAGGAGCTGGTAGCGTGGAATTGCCAGTGCGCTCAGACAGAAAACATCCCAGGAAAAGGGCAGCCTAGAAAGACAGGAAAGTTTCAAACACAAAGAAAAACTACAGCCCCAGTGTCACCTCCACCAGCAGAGCCTGAGGGAAGAGACTAAACTTCCACCCTTGCTAGACTTTGATGTAGTGCCTCAATCCCTGACCAAAACGGTGCCAGTCAGAGAAGGTCAAGTCAGGCCTCCCTGACTCCCGTGGCATCAGTGGAGTGAAGGAAGGAAGAAAGAAAGGAGGGAAGGAACAAAGAAAGGCATACCTGGAGTAAATATAGAGTTTCTCTAGAAGATAAAAACCACAGCTTAATTTCTTAGTTTCACTGCTGGTCTTCAGTCATTTTCTGATTTCAAAAAGAGATCCTTAATAGACGTGTGTGTGTGCACACATGTGCGTGTGTGTGTGTGTGTGCGTGTGTGTGTGTGTGCGTGTGTGTGTGTGAAGGAGAAGGAATATATGTGTATGCAAATTTGAAGAAAAAAATCATAAACATGATATACACATCTTGTTTTTTTCTAATCAAGATTCATTAAGCAGAAATGAAAATTATATATCAAAGAAGCTATTTCTGACCCAAACATATTCACTTCTATATGAATATGAAAAACTACTAATTTGAAATTTCATACTTTAATTGTCTAATCAAAAATATGTATGTTACTATAGTATTTTCTGATTTTGTATATGAAAATTTTGTTTCATCCTATTGGTCAAAAACATTCTACAGCTAAACTTTTACCTTCTGTTGATCTATCTATCTGTCTGTAAATTTGATGGGTTTTAGGGAGACAAAAAATATATTCAGAATAATACACCTCTCGCTTAATAATTGTAAATATAGTTGTGGAATTTCATGAGAATTTTCATGACTCTTTCTAAAGATGAATATATAATTTAGTTAATAGAATATAATATAAAACAATGTAATATAACATAACCATTGTAATAACTGGATACATTTTGTCTACAATAAATTTTGTTTATTGTAACTATGGACTGAATTATGTCTACCTAAAATTCATATGTGAAACCCTAATCCCTAGTGGATCCTTCGCAAGGTTATAAAGTTTAGATGAGGTCGTGAAGATGGGGCCCTCTTGATGGGATTAGTGCCTTTAAAAACAGAGACATACTCTTTCTTTCTCTCTCTCTCTCCCTCTCTCTTTCCCCTGCCCTCCCTTTCTCTATCTCTATCTCTCCAATCCAGGAAAAGAGCTCTCACCAGAACCTGAATTGGCTCACCTCCAGATAACATATTTTTCTGTTACTGAAGTCACACAGCCTGTTATATTTTGTCATAGCACCCTGAGCAGACTAAGACATTTATCATTAATCTTATGTCCACCAATATTTTTTCTTCCTTGTTTTCTAAATTATTTAACTGCTCCCTCATCTGCACACCTGAAGAAGGAAATGGCAACCCACTCCAGTTTTCTTGCCTAGAAAATTCCATGGACAGAGGAGCCTGGGGGGCTGCGATCCATGGGGTCACAAAGATTCAGACACAACTCAGCAACTCTCACTCACTCACTCATCTGTGCCCCCCTTAGTCCTCTCATTTTTGTCTCTGGATGAATATTTCTCTAAAAGTTAGTGTTTGGGAAATATAATTAAAAGCATATCTTCTTCCAACCCTGAAAACCTCTCTACAAATGTAGAAGAAACTCAGTTTAAAAAAGCACTAAGCCAGAATGTGAGGCACATCATAGGCAGCCCACTAAAGAGACTGCAGAGACAGAAATCTCATCTTTTTACAGACAAGCAGTTATAACCCATTACATACAAAACGGTCTTGATGGCATCCTTTGTCACACATAGCTCACCCTAAATTCACCTGGTAATTGTGACGACCTTCTATGTCAATTAATTGGCTCTGTCCAAAGGAAAAATAAACATCATATTTCTATGACAGGAAGAAATTTTGCAACTTGGAGCAAGGTGCCCATTGAAGTGAAGCTCCTGCCTTCCCACAGGCTAGGAGATAGGAGTGCTATGTCCCTTGATGATTACATTTCAAGGAGATAGCTTACAGATTCCTGAGATAGACATTCCTGCTTTGTGAAGCCACTAAGAGGCTTATTTCATTTTTAGAATGACTCATATACTTTTCAAAGAGACAGAGACAGAATTTAAAATGACCAAGTTTTCTAAAGTAAATGCACTACAAAAACAGAGAGGAAAGTTCTGTCCTTAGTTTCCATGGGGAGAATTAAATTTTTAATTTGTATTTGCTTATATAGTAGCATCTATCATTTCATCACCATCAGTTTCTCCAGCTTTATTTGTCCTTCTTCCTCAACATGTTTAAGCATGTTTGACTGTATAGATCACAATAAACTGTGGAAAATTCTTAAAGAAGGGAATACCAGGCCACCTGACCTGCCTCCTGAGAAACGTGTATGGAGGTCAAGGAGCAACGGTTAGAACCAGACATGGAACAACGGACTGATTCAAAATTGACAAAGAAGTACTTCAAGGCTATATATTGTCACCCTGCATATTTAACTTATACACAGAGTACATCATGGAAAATACTGGGCTGAATGAATCACAAGCTGGAATCAAGATTACCAGGAGAAATATCAACAACCTCAGATATAGAGATGATACCATTCTAGTGGCAGAAAGTGAACTAAAGAGCCTCTTGATGAGGGTGAAAGAGGAGAGAAAAAAGCTGGCTTGAAACTCAACATTAAAAAAAAAATATAAGATCATGGCATCAGGTCCCATCACTTTGTGGCAAATAGAAGGGGAAAAGTGGAAGCAGTGACAGATTTTATTTTCTTGGGTTCAAAAATCACTGTGGACAGTGACTGCAGCCATGAAACTAAAAGAAGCTTCCTCCTTGGAAGGAAAGCTATGACAAACCCAGACAGCGTATTAAAAATCAGAGGTATGATTTTGCCAACAAAGATATGTATAGTCAAAGCTATGGTTTTTCCAATAGTCATGTATGGATGTGACAGTTGGACCACAAAGGCGACTGAGTGCCAAAGAATTGACGTTTTCCAAAGACTTACGGTGCTGGAGAAGACTCCTCAGAATCCCTTGGACTGCAAGAAAATCAAACCAGTCAATCCTAAAGGAAATCAGCCTTGAATATTCATTGGAAGGACTGATGCTGAAACTGAAGCTCCAATATTTTGGCCACCTGATGCAAAGAGCTGACTCATTGGAAAGGACTCTGATGCTGGGAAAGATTGAAGGCAAAAGGAGAAAGGGGCGGCAGAGGATAACTTGGATAGATAGCATCACCAACTCATTTGACATGAATCTGAGCACACTCTGGGAGACAGTGGAGGACAGAGGAGCCTGGCATGCTACAGTCCATGGGGTCACAAAGAGTTGGACATGACTTAACAACTAAACAACAGCAACAAGTTCCTTCATCCTTAAAGAAACTCAGGAACAAAACACACACAGACACACACACACACACGCACGCACACACACACACATAAATAAACAAGGAGAAAGCCTTCTTTCTCAATCTACCCCTAAACCATTCATTTCCTGTTTCATCGAGGATGTTTAATATAGAAAAATTGTGCAATTTAATAGTCTAGGTGCATAATAGTTACTTAATAGAGTTGAGAAATAACTTTCTAAAGTCAGGCTTGGAGGAATATTTAAAGTACAGTAAAATTCATACTCTTTACATACACCCTTATATGAATTTTGATAAACAAACGTAGCTGTATTGTTGTTCAGTTGCTAAGTTGTATCTGAAATTGAGGTATAAAATACTTCCATAAAGCATTCCCTCCTTCAAATAAGCAACAGCGTTTCCTGACTCTGCCCAGTGACTTAAGGCTTTGTTTATTCTTTCTATAAGAAAGACAAGTAGGGGAGGGTGGGTTGGTCCCCCTCAGCCCTCCTCAGTCCTCTGCCCAACCCCAGTCTTACTCATTAGCACCTGGTGGGCCATGAACAACAGTCTTCAAGTGAATTCCTGTTCTTGTTTGGGCCACACAGCGGTCCTCTTCTGTAACAGTAGCCCACACTCAGCCCTTGGCCATGTATTAACTCTATATGCTTCCTGCTTACCCACTCATATGCCTGCTTTTTTTTTCCAGCTCTGCCGCAGAGGACAGAATCTGCTTCGCTCCTCATTCAGCTGTTCTTGAAGCCCCACTTGAGTGTCAGCTTTTATATACTCTTCTCATACATCAATCCACCTGAACACTGGCTAGGCATTTGTAAGCATCTATTATATGTCAAGAAATGTTCTAGACTACTAAGACACAGAAGTACAATACAGACACTTTTCTAGTTCTCATGAAATTTGTATTCTAGTGGTTGGAAGAAAATTAATTGATTAATTTCTGGTAGCAATAACTTCATTGAAAACAGTAAATCAGAATAATTTGGTTATGATTATGATTATAATAGATAATACAGAGAATGATAGGAAGAAAGTGTATGTTTCCAATAACATGGTGTTTAAAATAGTCCTACCAAGGATGCCTTTGTTGTCTTCTAGGTATTTTAGGTATGCTTTTGCCTAATAACCATTTATTCTGTTTTCTGAATAGGCTACAAACTTTTCTCACTTGCAGCACTCTTATCTTCTTTTTGCTTTATAATTTGTTGATCAGGCAATTCTTTCTGTGATGTATCTTTAAACATACAGTTTCTTTTAATAAACATTATCTGATTGAGTGATACTTTAAATAATTTTATTTATTAAAATGAACAGTTTAATAATGAGAGCACCTTGATTAAAACTGCCATTCTTATAATTAACTGTGATATCACTCATCCTTTTAGCATATCTCTGCTCATAATATTAGAATAGGAGGTAACCATGAATAAACCAAGACTAAAAAATAGTTTTGAGGCTCTTAGGGTATTTTGATCTATTGGTTTTTCACTTTTAGGCAAATAATTTGTTAGGTATATGATGTGTCAAGTCTCTAACAGATGCTTAATATTAACCCCTCATCAGTTAAAAGTTTTGTAAGATATTGATGTAAATCAGACCATGCCACTATTCTAAATACTTCAGTCTCTTGCCCAGTTCAAATAAAACTTACTGTTCCCTACATTATTTGGGGGGGAGCATAATGAGAAACTGAGCTTATTTTATTTTGGATTTTGCTTATAAAATATAAATATACTGCTGTTTATATGGTACTGTCAAATTTGAAAATTTTACTACCTTGATATCTCATAAAACTCAGCCTTCTGTAGTCTGAAAGCCATTGATAACTTTTCTTGGATATAGACTGACTCAAAGCTTTGCCTATAAAAAACTGAGAGGGAAGTAGCATTCAGCATTTCTAAATAATGATATTACTATGCATGTTTTATGTTGGAAACTCAGCTACTTCTGATCTGAATTTTGAGTTAAAATTAAGATTTTCTCTGCATTTTCTTGGCACTTCAGGGAAAAAAGTAAGCTATATACTTTGGAAATGTAAGTAAAAATGGAAAAGTAAGCCATTTCCCAATTTGGAAAAGTAATTAAAACTTAATTAAAAATAAAATGAAGTTTCTTCCATCACTGAAATTCTTCCAAAAATGTTATCTGATCAAAATAGAATAAAATAATTGAGTAATTTAGATAAATAAACCTCAAGCAAGTGTGATTTCTCTCTTTTTTTTTTTGTTTGTTTGTTTAGAAAAGCACAAGCTTGCTTATTTTTGTCCTCCTTCACTCTTTTTTTGTTCATTTATTTTTGACTGCAGTGGGTCTTCTATGCTTTCTGCAGGCCTTCTCTAGCATTAGCAAGCTACTAGAGTTGGGTGGACTACTCTTTATTGTGGCGCACGGGCCTCTCATTGCGGTGGCTTCTTTTGTCACCCGCTCTAGGCATGACGGCTTTAGTAGCCTGTGCAGCACACGGGCTCGGTAGTCGTGGCTTGCACGTGGGCTCTAAAGTGCAGGCATAGTAGTTGCAGGCAGAGTAGTTGCAGGCACACAAGCTTAGTTACTCTTCAGCATATGGAATCTCCTGCTTTTATCTCACCATCAGGCAGGAATGAGGAAGAAAATCATAAAGGCAAGCTCCAACATTCCTGGAACATGTCTGCCTGGATATCAGGACCATGCTTTCCTCACTCACCATGCATTTTTATCAAATGCTGAATTGAGAAGGCAGCTACATGATTCCACTGTGAAAAGAATGCATCTTTCTTGCTTCATCTTGTAGTGGGAACCTCTGTTTGCTAGAGAGACTGCTATCCCACATGTCCATCATCCAGATTTAATCTTTACTGACATTCACATTTCTATTTCCTATAAAGTCAAATTCCCTTTTATGAAAATATGAATGAGGGAAGTTTCTGAATTGTGTTGCTAATTGCAGTGCTGATTAAAATAGCCATCTATAGCAGCTGCAGAATTAAAGAACAGTAAAGATCAACAATATTTTCTTCAAAAGTCTAAAATCTTGGTTGGGCCTCTTCTATCAATGGCCAACTTGGAACTTTGACATGTAAACGGAATAAATCCATTTCACATGATTTATTTATAAGGTACAGCAAGCGTTGACCCTCTGCGGAAAAAAACTGCTGTTTTGTAGTGTTAGAATTATAACATTGAATCCAGTGTTCATCCAGTGTAAATCTTTAAATCTAATTTTAAAGATACTATAGTAGAGAAAAACAGGACTCCATATTGGATCTACTTCTTTTATTTTAACCTTTGTATTCTAATTCTTTTGCTACAAATTAAGAATGTTGTCTATAGCCTGAAATATACAAGATAGCCCTTTCTTAGGACTCTGACCTTTAAAGATGTAACACTTTTACATTCATATAGGGATAAAAAGATGCAGAACAGGAATAACACTTGTCTTATTAAAAGTTTACAGGTATACTGTATTGGTGTTTTTCTTTCTGGCTTACTTCACTCAGTATAATCGGCTCCAGTTTCATCCATCTCATTAGAACTGATTCAAATGTATTCTTTTTAATAGCTGAGTAATACTCCATTGTGTATATGTACCACAGCTTTCTTATCCATTCATCTGCTGATGGACATCTAGGTTGTTTCCATGTCCTGGCTATTATGGTAATGATGACCCTGTATGCAAGACAGCAAAAGAGACACAGATGTGTAGAGCGGACTTTTAGACTCTGAGGGAGAGGGAGAGGGAGGGATGATTTGGGAGAATGGCACTGAAACATGAATACTATCATGTAAGAAACAAATCGCCAGTCTATGTTCGATGCAGGATGCAGGATGCTTGGGGCTGGTGCACAGGGATGATCCGGAGGGATGATGTGGGGTGGGAGGTGGGAGGGGGGTTCATGTTTGGGAGCTCATGTACACCCGTGGCAGATTCATGTCAATGTATGCCAAAACCAATACAGTTTTGTAAAGTAAAATAAAGTAAAAAAAAAAAAAGTTTACAGGAACATCATCACCAGAACTACAAGGACAGCTGCAAGAACAAAGGAGTCTGACAGCAAGAAGGTTGCAGCAAAACAACCACATACCCTCCCCTTTTAATATAAAAGAAGTCTGAATTCTAACTCAGATAAGATGGTTCTATGGGACAGTAGACCACCATTTTCTCGGTCAGCTGGCTCTCCAAATATAGTTGCTATTCATTGCCCTAAAAACTTGTCCCTCAACTTATTGGCCTGTCGTGTGGCAAGTAGTGCAGGCTTGAACAGTACTATTAATATGTCAAAATGTCTATAGAGCAGTTTATAGATCTACTGTATTTCTCCCAAAGAAGACCATAGCTAAGATATTACAAAAGTGTCAGAAACTGGTAAGGAAAGACATGAAAGCCAAGAACTTTGTAGCCAATGAATAAGTGTTTAATTTATAATCACATGGTATAAGCCACCTTTCAAGAATATAAAGTCCTTCCAGGGAAGTGTAATAGATGTTTTGTATAACTGTCATAACACTGTCATTTATTTCACTTGTAGTCTTCAATAATATGAAAAAAATATGTTCAGTTCAGTTCAGTTCAGTTGCTCAGTCGTGTCCGACTCTTTGCGACCCCATGAATTGCATCATGCCAGGCCTCCCTGTCCATCACCAACTCCAGGAGTTCACCCAAACTCATGTCTATCGAGTGGGTGATGCCATCCAGCCATCTCATCCTCTGTTTTCCCCTTCTCCTCCTGCCCCCAATCCCTTCCAGCATCAAAGTCTTTTCCAATGAGTCAACTCTTCCCATGAGGTGGCCAAAGTATTGGAGTTTCAGCTTTAGCATCAGTCCTTCCAATGAACACCCAGGACTGATCTCCTTTAGAATGGACTGGTTGGATCTCCTTGCAGCCCAAGGGACTCTCAAGAGTCTTCTCCAACAGCACAGTTCAAAAGCATCAATTCTTCAGTGCTCAGCCTTCTTCACAGTCACCATAGCCTTGACTAGATGGACCTTTGTTGGCAAAGTAATGTCTCTGCTTTTTTGATATGCTATCTAAGTTGGTCATAACTTTCCCTCCAAGGAGTAAGCATCTTTTAATTTCATGGCTGCAGTCATCATCTGCAGTGATTTTGGAGCCCCCCAAAATAAAGTCTGACACTGTTTCCACTGTTTCTCCATCTATTTGCCATGAAGTGATAGGACCGGATGCCATGATCTTCGTTTTCTGAATGTTGAGCTTTAAGCCAGCTTTTCACTCTCCTCTTTCACTTTCATCAAGAGGCTTTTTAGTTCCTCTTCACTTTCTGCCATAAGGGTGGTGTCATCTGCATATCTGAGGTGATTGATATTTCTCCCGGCAATCTTGATTCCAGCTTGTGCTTCTTCCAGCCCAGCGTTTCTCATGATGTACTCTGCATATAAGTTAAATAAGCAGGGTGACAATATACAGCCTTGATGTACTCCTTTTCCTATTTAGAACCAGTCTGTTGTTCCATGAAAAAAAAATGTACCTGTATATAATTCTAGGCGATGTCCAATAATGAGCAAGTTTCCAATTTCCATGATTTTTGCTTTCATGTTCATTGACTTGACAGTCAAAATCAGTAACTTAAAAACAAATTTTATTTTCACTTGCAAAACTTTCCTCCTGGTTCATTGTTCATTGTAAACTCCTGGGGTCACTTCTAGACAACTTTTCTTGGTCCCAGATGTGTCCATATGTGGGTTAAGTAAAATATTTTGTTTTACTAAATGCAGTGTATTTCCAAAAATGCCTGTAAAAGAGATATTGAGGTAGTGTCAGGCTGAGATTACAACTTTAATTTTATTCATGACTGAGTCTATAATATTTCATATAAACTTTTGAGAAAAATTTTGGCATCTTAAGTGTGGAAGTTTATCAAAAAGTGTTTATGAGTCTGCTCATAAGTGTTTATGAAATTGCTCATTTCAGTGAAAATAAACAGATGTATAATAGCACTGGGTTTAGGAGACTCAATTATTTCCCTCTGTGGCTCTAAAAACTTTGTTTTAACTCTCATCAATGTAAAACTCATTTCACTAATAATTAAAGTAGTACACCTGTTACTGCTGCTGCTGCTGCTGCTGAGTCACTTCAGTTGTGTCTGACTCTGTGCGATCCCATAGACGGCAGCCCACCAGGTTCCTCTGTCCCTGGGATTCTCCAGGCAAGAACACTGGAGTGGGTTGCCATTTCCTTCTCCAATGCATGAAAGTCCCTACAAGCTCATTACCTAGAATATTTTAAACCAGTTACTTTTCTTATTTGTTCCTTAATCAGTATCATGGGGATAACTACATAGAGTATTGTAGGAAATCTCAAAATGCTATTTAATATTTACTGCTTATTTACAATACTCACAAAATCCCATCATGTCAGATGCTAGAGATTTCATACTCAAGATAACCCCTCTACTCTCAGCTTCAAATAAATACTAAAACTGAGAGAAATCTTTATTTTATCTTCCAAAAATTGTGAAGGCCTCCTGTATACAAAAATATTTGACAGGAAGAATACGGAACAGTGTTAATAAAAGGAGCCAACAATAAGACAACCCATATAGAAATCATGTACTCCTTTTAATCTGTTAGCACTCAAGTCCAATTCCAGAGGTTCAAAGCTCTCTCTGAGTTTATATATAGAATATATAGCCAAGAGTGGACTATGGTGGCCATGAAGATGCACCACCCCGACCCCTTGCTGTAATGAGCGCAGCTGTGTGACTACTCTAGCTGCTGTCCCTCAGTATTTACCATCACGTTTTCGCTAAGATCCATCTTTCTTTACACTGCCTCCAGCCAAGGACTGAATGTAGAAAAAGTGTTAACTCAGATTTGTTCCCTGAAACATGGGATCCTCTGATGGGCAAACTTGGCTCCAAGATACTCCATCAACTTGACAGAAAACTCCTGAGAACTGTTTTCTACCTGACCTTATCTCCCCAGACTCCTGTCTAGATGGCAGACCTGCATCATGGCCTGAAGGTTCTCCCTGCCAGCTCTTACTCCTCTAGCTTATCTTTCATATTTCCCCAAGTTTCACTCATGTTTTCCCAACAAATCTCTTGTACCTTTAATTCCATCTTGGTGTCTGCTTTTTGGAGGACCCAGCAGAATGCACGTCTCCACCTCCAGTCTCATAACACACCAATCCTCCTTTCATTTATTTACTCTGCCCCAGCAAGCAGAGTCTTCTTCACTGAGTTCCAAAAATTCAATTAATTATTTCTACCTCAGAGTCTTTGTGTAGAGTATCCTGGATTCCTGGTATACACCTCCTCCTCATAATCAACTAGCTAACTTTTCTTATTTCAGGTCTTGGTTTAAAGAAAACCATTAGGCAGACTTCCCATGATCATCCTATCAGAATAATACCATCATAGCTCAGATCACTATTTGTTTGCTTTAGATTCAACAAAATATTTATATATTTGAGTGTTTTGGTAGATTAAGTAAAAACTTTTCCTAACTGAATTTTGACTGTAAGTTCCATTCACAGCTATAGAGTTATTAAAGTCCTTTTAGGATCTTAACTTTATGCTGGTTTTATGGACTACCTAGGGATACTTGGAGATTTAAGTGCATTGAAATGTATATAGCATTGCTTCTTGAAAAATGTAATAAAAACTAAAATATTTTAATGTGCTTCTCAAGAGAAGGCTCTATTGCAACGGTATGGATGGAGGAGAAAGAAGACAAATCTGAAAGAGAAAACAACTTTTTTCAGTGACTCTCTTAACAATTTAATGGCATTCCCAATATCAACAATGGAAAACAGTATGTATCATATTTCAGTCTGTTGTGTTCAGTCACTAAGATGTGTCTGATGTTTTGCGACCCCATGGACTGCAGCATGCCAGGCTTCCCTGTTGTTCACTATATCCCAGAGTTTGCTCAAACTCACGTCCACTGAGTCAGTGATGCCATTCAACCATCTCATCCTCCGTTGACCCCTTCCTCCTGCTTTCAGTCTTGCCTAGCATCAGGGTCTTTCCAGCTCTTTACATCAGGTGGCCAAAGTACTGGAATTTCAGCTTCAGCATCATTCCTTCCAATGAATATTCAGCGTTGATATCCTTTAGGATTGATTAGTTTGATCTCCTTGTACTCCAAGAGACTCTCAAGAGTCTTCTCCAGCACCACAATTTGAAAGCATCAGTTCTTCAGCACTCAACCTTCTTTATGATTCAACTCTCACATCCATACATGATTACTGGAAAAACCATAGCTTTGACTGTATAGACCTTCATTGCAAAGTGATGTCTCTGTTTTTTAATATGCTAAGTTTGTCATAGCTTTCCTTCCAGGAGCAAGCATCTTTAATTTAGTGGCTACAGTCACCAATGATTTTGGAACCCAACAATTACCTAGCTTGCCAAAGAGTGAGGAAATTATGAAAAGCATGAATTATGGGACATATGAAAAAGGAGTAAGAAGATATGGAGAATGGAATTTACAAAATTAATATATAACTTATGTAAGTCTCAGGAAGAAAATAAAGAAAATGGAAGAGGCACAATATTTTCAGAGATAACGCCTAACAGTTTTTCATACTTAATAGAAAACCCCGATTCTTTGATACAGAAAACAAATAAATCCTCACACAAACACATGAGAGTACAACTGCAGAACACCAAAGACAAAATGTAACTCCTGAAAGCAGCCACAGAGTAACAATGATATCAAAGAAATAACAGACCTAAAGCAAACTTCCCAATATCAACAACGGAAAACAGGAGAGCACGGAAAACAATCTTCCAAATTAAGACAATTCTAGTATCACGTAGAATTGATACTCAGAAAAATAAACTTTTAATAATTAAAATACAATCCTTAATTATAGTTTAGATAAAATAGCATGAAGAAAATTTATCTTCAACAGACTCATGCATTTACCTTGAGTAGAATATCACTTAATAGGATAGCTGTAAACAGTGAGTCAGTTTGTTCAATGGAAAGTATTTAAAACCTTTACAAAATATTTTTAAAATAATGGCTAAATTGTAGAACTTACGTAAAGAGCAAAAATGTTGTACAAAAATAATTTGAAGAACCCAGCTATCCATAAGAGCGGCTGGACAGAGTTGATAAACCTCCCAGGCATTATCTTTTTTTTTTTTTTTTTAAGTTCATCTTTAAAAAAAATTTTTAAATTGAAGGATAATTGCTTTACAATGTTGTGTTGGTTTCTGACATACAACAATGTGAATCAGTCACATATATATATATACATATATATATATATATATATATATCTCCCCTCCTTCTTGAACCTCCCTCTCAGCCACCCACCCCATCCCATTGCTCTAGGTTGTCACAGAGCACCAGGCTGAGCTTCCTGTGTTACACAGCAGCTTTCCACTAGCTATCTATTTTATACATGGTAGTGTACAAATGTCAATGCCAGGTGTTATCTTGCTTTTACAACTCTGCAGGCTTGTAAGCTCCTCTGGTTGGTATGACAAAGGCTCTACAGGTTGTAACAAAAGACTCTCCTGATTGGTGAATGTACCTCCCAAACACTCTCACTTCATGTCTCTTTTTGTATCAATAAAGCCAAGTAAGCCATTTTTTTTTTTCTGTTTGTTATCTAGCAACATGACATAATGGTTGTTTGCTAATACTAAAACTGGTTAATAGCTTACTGCTACTATTTCTATTAGTAATATTTTTAGTACTTTCTATCTTTTTAAAAATATCTTACTTTACAATTAGAGAAAAACTGTTATATTAAAAATACATATTATCCCAGATCTCACACTTTCGAGAGTGACTTTATCCAAGATTTTTAAACTTTAAGACTTGAGCTTTCTCATTTTTAAGATGAGAATCATATGTATTGAGGATATTGCTTAGAATGGTGTCTGGCCCGTAGCAGGTTTTATAAGCTGCTTTTACTTTTGTTAAAAATATTTCACTTTAATATATTTGCAGCTCATACAGCTCAATATCAGAAGAACAAAAAGCCCAATCAAAAAATGGGCAGAAGACCTAAACAGACATTTCTCCAAAGAAGACATACAGATAGCCAATAAGCATGAAAAGATGCTCAACATCACTCACTCGTTATTAGACAAATGCAAATCAAAACTACAATGAGGTATCACTTCACACCAGTCAGAATGGCCATCATCAAAAAATCTACAAACAATAAATGCTGGAGAGGATGTGGAGAAAAAGGAACCCTCTTGCACTGTTGGTAAGAATGTAAACTGATACAGCCATTATGGAAAATAGTATGCAGAATCCTTAAAAAACTAGGCATAAATCTACCATATGACCTATCAAACCTACTTCAGGACATATACACTGAAAAACCACACAATCTAAAAGGCACACGTACTCCAGTGTTCACTGCAGCAATATTTACAATAGCTGGGACATAAAAGCAACCTAGATGTCCATTGGTAGTTGAATGGATAAAGGAGATGCAGCATGTAAATGCAATTGAACGTTACTCAACCATAAAAAGGAATGAATTTGAGTCAGTCCTACTGAAGTGGATAAGCAGAGAGCTTCTTATACAAACTGAAGTAAGTCAGAAAGAGAAAAACAAGTATTGTATATTAACACATATATATGGAATCTAGAAAAATTTTACCGATGAACTTAGTAGAGAATGAACTCGTGGACACAGTGGGAAAAGGTGAGAGTGGGAGAAACTGAGAAAGTGGAATTGACATATATACACCATCATGTGTAAAACAGATAGTGGGAAGTTGCTGTATAACACAGGGAGCCCAGCCTGACTTGCTGTGATGACATAGAAGGTTAGGATGGGGGGAGGGGCGAGAGGCTCCAGAAGGAGGGGAGATATGTATATATAAATATGGCTGATTTGCATTGTTGTAGGGCAGAAACCAACACAACATTATAAAGTAATTTCTACCAATTTAAAAAAAAGGTTCATTTTAAAATTTAAAACTACAGCCCACTCTGATTTCATTTAAGAAGATCTTACATTTCTTGTGAACAGTTTTAAAAAGCAATTCTAAAAATGATTGCATTTATATTTTTACGTAACAGGAAAATACATTCATCTTAGTTGAATAAAATGCAGTCTATCATTTAATTTTTTCTGCAAAAACATACTCATGACATCAAAGTTTTTATATATAATATTTGTATATATATATGTATATGTATATATACCATCTGAGCCACCAAGGAAGCCCCATTATAGTCTTTTCACCTTGAAACTAATTTACTACTATCTCTAGAGTGTGTGCCAAGTCTCTTTAGTCTTGTCCAGCTCTTTGCGACCCCATGGATTGTAGCTCGCCAGGCTCCTCTGTTCATGGGATTCTCCAGACAAGAATACTGGAGTGGGTTGCCATACCCTCCTCCAGGGGAATCTTGCCAACCCAGGGATCGGACCTGTGCCTCCCGCCGCTCTTGCATTGCAGGCAGATTCTTTACCACTAACCCATCAGGGAAGCCCACTATCTTTAGAGACACTGCTGTAACTGATAGCTATAGTGAAGTTGCTCCAAAATCTTAGGCAGTAGACATGTTTCTCTCAGTAGCTTTTAGAATACCAGATTACATCTGGGATGCAGTTGCCTCAGAGGCTAAAAAGTAGTCTCCTTTTCTCATAGATGGTTTAATGGTACTTGACACCAACTTTCTTTTAGGATAAAATAAAAGAAATTCTGTATTCTTAGAGATATGATAACTCTTCTTTTTCTTCTTCTTTCTAATAAACAATGCAAAGTACAGTATGATAGTTCAATTTGTCCTTTATTTTTCAATCAGGCTACTAGACTGGCATATGATTTAATGTGACAGTGTCATGCAGTGATTTTCAGGAAAAATAACTTTTTCTCTGCAATCAAAAGCTACAAGAGGATTTAGGATCATCCATGCCAAATCCTCATTTGATTGCAGAACCAGGGAGATTGTGATTTGCCCAGGCTGACAAGGCCAGTTCAGTTCAGTCACTCAGTCATGTCCGACTCTTTGCAACCCCATAAATCATAGCATGCCAGGCCTCCCTGTCCACCACCATCTCCCGGAGTTCACTCAGACTCACGTCCATCGAGTCCGTGATGCCATCCAGCCATCTCATCCTGGGTCGTCCCCTTCTCCTTCTGCCCTCAATCTCTCCCAGCATCAGAGTCCTTTCCAATGAGTCAACTCTTCACATGAGGTGTCCAAAGTACTGGAGCTTCAGCTTTAGCATCATTCCTTCCAAAGAAATCCCAGGGTTGATCTCCTTCAGAATGGACTGGTTGGATCTGCTTGCAGTCCAAGGAACCCTCAAGAGTCTTTTCCAACCCCACAGTTCAAACGCATCAATTCTTCGGCACTCAGCCTTCTTCATGTCCAACTCTCACATCCATACATGACCACACAAAAAACCATACCCTTGACTAGACAGACCTTAGTCGGCAAAGTAATGTCTCTGCTCTTGAATATACTATCTAGGTTGGTCATAACTTTTCTTCCAAGGAGTAAGCGTCTTTTAATTTCATGGCTGCAGTTACCATCTGCAGTGATTTTGGAGCCCCCCAAAATAAAGTCTTACACTGTTTCTACTGTTTCCCCATCTATTTCACATGAAGTGATGGGACCGCATGCCATGATCTTCATTTTCTGAATGTTGAGCTTTAAGCCAACTTTTTCACTCTCCTCTTTCACTTTCATCAAGAGGCTTTTTAGCTCCTCTTCACTTTCTGTCATAAGGATGGTGTCATCTGCATATCTGAGGTTATTGATATTTCTCCCGGCAATCTTGATTCCAGCTTGTGTTTCTTCCAGTCCAGCGTTTCTCATGATGTACTCTGCATAGAAGTTAAATAAGCAGGGTGACAATATACAGCCTTGACGTACTCCTTTTCCTATTTGGAACCAGTCTGTTGTTCCATGTCCAGTTCTAACTGTTGCTTTCCTGACCTGCATACAGATTTCTCAAGATCTCTGTTCATCTCTAAGGCAAACCATTCAATATCACAGTTATCCAAGTCTATGCCCCAACCAGTAACGCTGAAGAAACTGAAGTTGAACGGTTTTATGAAGACCTACAAGACCTTTTAGAACTAACACCCAAAAAAGTTGTCCTTTCGTTATAGGGGACTGGAATGCAAAAGTAGGAAGTCAGGAAACACCTGGAGGAACAGGCAAATTTGGCCTTGGAATGCGGAATGAAGCAGGGCAAAGATTAATAGAGTTTTGCCAAGAAAATGCACTGGTCATAGCAGATACCCTCTTCCAACAACACAAGAGAAGATTCTACACATGGACATCACCAGATGGTCAGCACCAAAATCAGATTGATTATATTCTTTGCAGCCAAAGATGGAGAAACTCTATACAGTCAACAAAAACAAGACCAGGAGCTGACTGTGGCTCAGATCATGAACTCCTTATTGCCAAATTCAGACTGAAATTGAAGAAAGTAGGGAAGACCACTAGACCATTCAGGTATGACCTAAATCAAATCCCTTATGATTATACAGTGGAAGTGAGAAATAGATTTAAGGGCCTAGATCTGATAGACAGAGTGCCTGATGAACTATGGAATGAGGTTCGTGACATTGTACAGGAGACAGGGATGAAGACCATCCCCATGGAAAAGAAATGCAAAAAAGCAAAATGGCTGTCTGGGGAGGCCTTACAAATAGCTGTGAAAAGAAGAGAGGCAAAAAGTAAAGGAGAAAAGGAAAGATATAAGCATCTGAATGCAGAATTCCAAAGAATAGCAAGGAGAGATAAGAAAGCCTTCTTCAGTGATCAATGCAAAGAAATAGAGGAAAAGAACAGAATGGGAAAGACTAGAGATCTCTTCAAGAAAATTAGAGATACCAAGGGAATATTTCATGCAAAGATGGGCTCGATAAAGGACAGAAATGTTCTGGACATAACAGAAGCAGAAGATATTAAGAAGAGGTGGCAAGAATACATGGAAGAACTGTACAAAAAAGATCTTCACGACCCAGATAATCATGATGATGTGATCACTAATCTAGAGCCAGACATCCTGGAATGTGAAGTCAAGTGGGCCTTAGAAAACATCACTACGAACAAAGCTAGTGGAGGTGATGGCATTCCAGTTGAGCTATTTCAAATCCTGAAAGATGATGCTGTGAAAGTGCTGCACTCAATATGCCAGCAAATTTGGAAAACTCAGCAGTGGCCACAGGACTGGAAAAGGTCAGTTTTCATCCCAATCCCAAAGAAAGGCAATGCCAAAGAATGCTCAAACTACTGCACAATTGCACTCATCTCACACGCTAGTAAAGTAATGCTCAAAATTCTCCAAGCCAGGCTTCAGCAATACGTGAACTGTGAACTTCCAGATGTTCAAGCTGGTTTTAGAAAAGGCAGAGGAACCAGAGATCAAATTGCCAACATCCACTGGATCATGGAAAAGCAAGAGAGTTCCAGAAAAACATCTATTTCTGCTTTATTGACTATGCCAAAGCCTTTGACTGTGTGGATCACAATAAACTGTGGAAAATTCTAAAAGAGATGGGAATACCAGACCACCTGACCTGCCTCTTGACAAGGCCAGAGGTGACCCCAAAGTCCATATCCCCACACTGATGCTCCTTTCTCTGGATTGTGCTGCCTTAAGTTAGCATTGTGAAGCCAGGTTGATGTAAGAAACATCAAACCCAAGACTTCCCTGGTGGTCCAGTGGTTACAAATCTGCCTGTTAGCACAGGGAATACACATTTGATCCCTGGTCTGGGAGGATTCTCACATAAGCCCATGTGCCACAGCTACTGAGCCCATGTGCTGCACTCACTGAAACCCTCATGCCCAGAGCCTGTGCTCCACAGTAAGAGAAGCCACCGCAATGCGAAGCCTGCATATTGCAACAAAGAGTAGCCTCTGCTGTCAACAACTAGAGGAATCCCATGCACAGCAATGAACACCCAGTGTAGCCATAATAATACAACATCACACTCAAATTACTGTATGCTAGGCATAGTCCTAAGGCTTTAATTAATTTAATCCTCTATGAGATTAGTACTATTATTACTCTTATTGTAAAATTAAGGGAAAGAGAGTTTATCTAAGTCGCCCAAGACACCACAATTAGGAAACGAGGGGGTAGGAATTTCAGCGCAACCAAGTTGTCTCTAGAGTTCATTCTTTACAACATTTATAACAGAATCTAAAACTTTTGAAAATCTACAGAAGGTCTCATCCACTCATACCCTCAGTCACTGTTGTCAAGATGAGGTAGCCTTTTTCATTTATTTCTCCAGGCTGGTTCAATGGCTCAAAGCTATTCCACTTATTTCTTCCTCCCCCGAAGGCTGAGATCCTCTGCCTTTTAATCCTCAAATTAAATAAATACTGGGAACAAAGAAAGATGAAATAAAAGCATAACCAGGTACAATTAGTTCGGAATTTGTTTTGATATGGAACTTCTGAGTCAGTTTCTCACAGCCTCTTCCTTGTGTAGATGGGAAGCTGAGCTTCTTATAAAGCACCCAGGGAGTGATGTCCAGCAGGATATTAATTCTACAGATCAGAGATGAGAAAATGATTAGAGTCATTACTCTATAGAAAGTAATTGAAAGTGGATGTTCCTAATTAGTGTGGAAAGTGAGACCATAAAAATGATGTTATTAGAACCCTGAAGAACATCAACATTTTAACAAGAAAGGCAGTATAATACACACTGAAAAGAAACCTAAAAAGGAGTAACCAGAAAGTCTGGTAAAAGACAAGGAGAAAAGCCACATTATAGACACCAAAATATTCCAAGAAAAGGAGAGGATAGCTAAAAGAAGTCACGGATGATGTCTTTAAAATTAATTTTAGTAACAAGATGAGAACATAAGCCTGACTCATTGGGCGGTGAGTAAATTTTCTGAGGTATAATTTGGCATGGAAAATATTATTTTTTTTAATTTAAAAGAATTCCCAAATAAATAAGAATTAATGCTTATACAGACAATATCCAGAAAAATCAGTTACTTCAATGAAATAGCAAAGAGGAGAATTACTCTAATGACTCTGATTCTGCAAGGTCCCTACTTTAAAAAATGGAGGGCATTTGATTAAAATAATTAGTCAACTTTACCTATTTTAAACATAGCAACTACCTTGAAAGATGGTTGTTATTTTCCATGTTTTAGTCATTGAGGAAATCAACATTTAAATCAGTTGTCTGACTATAAAAAAAGGCCCTTGATTTTTCTAGAATTAATGTTACAAATAGGGGCTATCAATTTTCAGATAAACAAAAAACGTATGTGTTTTCAATGAAAATAATCACTTATCCAACTAAGCCAGCATCTCTATTTTATAGTTTATGTATATTCTTAGCATAGAAGAAGCTATTTCATTTTAGGGAATAAAAGATATAATGCATTCAGTCATTTTCTAAGTACAGGTTTTCAAAATATTCATTTGAAGCTCAAAACAGAGATGATTATACTTTCTTTGCAAAAAAACATGCACATTGAATATTATTGAATATTGTTTGCATAAATATCTCAAAGTACTTCAGTTTTCTCATAAAAATGTTTTGGAAAGGAGGATGAAAGCTTTTGCCAGACTAATTTGCTAACTGATGTGGTTTACTCAGGCTAAATGCTGTGGAAAAACAGAACAGTTTTCTATTTGTTTTTAAATCTGTGGGAATCGAACCAGTTTGCCCTAAGCTGTTGAAAGGAGGGAATTAGGGTGGAAGTTTAGAAAAGCTAACTTTAGAGAGTATAATCTTCTGTGCCTTTTAGGTAGTGTTAATACACACAACGGAGCCTGGTGGGCTGCCATCTCTGGGATCGCACACAGTCGGACACGACTGAAGCGACTTAGTAGCAGCAGCAGCAGCAGCAGCAATACACAGACAACACACACACACACATACACAGAGCAGCTTGTTTTCTGATGCGGTTGCTCGCTATCACTTGTATCTGGACCTTCTCTTCCTTTATCTCTACTGTCTCTGTCTTAATTATTTCCTCCTAGCAGTTTCTCCTTATTGTAGGACCACATCGTGAAAGGGAATCCTGGATGATCAATTTTGAGAGTTCTTAAGATCCATACTGCTGCGATTCCCTTATACTAAGGGCAAGCTGCTTGTTGCACATAGTATGGGAGTGAGCAGAACCCTTCCAGTTTCAACTGCTGTTCTCAGATTGGCGTGATACGCTTTCCAGTGGATATGTGTTGGCCTTCTTTGGTGGCTCAGACAGTAAAGAATCTGCCTGCAATGGGGGAGACCTGGGTTCAATCCCTGGGTTGGGAAGATCCCCTGGAGAAGAAAATGGCAACCCACTTCAGCAGAATATGCGTTGGCTTTTCTTTTGTGTTCCACTGTTTTACAGTTCATTAGAGACTACACTGATTTCTTTGCTGTTTTTTTTCTCTGGCTTATAAACTAACACAGTAAGTCTGTACCTGTCAGTGTTTCATCCTACTCACTTGTTGGAATTTTTTGCAATGCAGTTGACACATAGCACTGTATAATTTAAGGTTTCCAGCATAATGATTAGACTTATGTAAATTATGAAAGCTTAGGGAACATCTATCTCCTATGGATGCAAAATGAAAGAAATAGAAAACATTTTTACTTGTTATGAGATCCCGTGGGATTTTCTCTGTTAACAACTTTCATATTTGGCATCAGTTCAGTTCATTTCAGTTCAGTCTCTCAGTCGTGTCCGACTCTTTGTGACCCCATGAATTGCAGCACGCCAGGCCTCCCTGTCCATCATCAACTCCCGGAGTTCACTCAGATTCACATCCATCGAGTCAGTGATGCCATCCTCTGTCGTCCCCTTCTCCTCCTGCCCCCAATCCCTCCCAGCATCAAAGTCATTTCCAATAAGTCAACTCTTCGCATGAGGTGGCCAAAGTACTGGAGTTTCAGCTTTAGCATCATTCCTTCCAAAGAAATCCTAGGGCTGATCTCCTTCAGAATGGACTGGTTGAATCTCCTTGCAGTCCAAGGGACTCTCAAGAGTTTTCTCCAACACCACAATTCAAAAGCATCAATTCTTCGGCGTTCAGCCTTGTTCACAGTCCAACTCTCACATCCATACGTGACAGAGTAGCTTTAATTATATTTATCATGTTGTACATTATATCCCTAGCATTTATTTACCTTATAACCAGAATTTTGTGCTTTTTGACTTCTTTCATCCAATCCTTTCCCCAGCACCTACCACTAGTAACCACAAATATAAGCTCTTTTTCAATGAGCTTGTTTATGTGTTTGTATGTTTTTGAAGAATAAATGACCTACATCACTATGTTAGTTCCTCTTACACAAGTGATTCAATATTTCCATACATTTCAAGAAGAGGTGGCAAGAATACACAGAAGAATTGATGGTGTGATCACTCACCTAGAGCCAGACATCCTGGAATGCAAAGTCAAATGGGCCTTAGGAAGCATCACTATGAACAAAGCTAGTGGAGGTGATGGAATTTCAATTGAGCTGTTTCAAATCCTGAAAGATGATGCCGTGAAAGTGCTACACTCAATATACCAGCAAATTTGGAAAACTCACCAATGGCCACAGGAATGGAAAAGGTCTGTTTTCATTCCAATCCCAAAGAAAGGCAATGCCAAAGAATGCTCAAACTACCACACAATTGCACTCATCTCACACGCTAGCAAAGTAATGCTCAAAATTCTCTGAGCCAGGCTTCAACACTATTTGAACCATGAACTTCCAGATGTTCAAGTTGGATTTGAAAAAGCAGAGGAACCAGAGATCAACTTGTGAATATACGTGGGATCATCAGAAAATCAAGAGCATTTCAGAAAAACATCTACTTCTGCTTTATCGACTACGCCAAAGCCTTTGATTGCGTGGATCACACCAAAATGTGGAAAATTCTGAAAGAGATGGGAATACCA
This sequence comes from Ovis aries, assembly GCF_016772045.2. NCBI lineage: Eukaryota > Metazoa > Chordata > Mammalia > Artiodactyla > Bovidae > Ovis > Ovis aries. The sequence continues at coordinate 210,851,280 of NC_056055.1, read as the reverse complement.
GACCATCTGACCTGCCTCCTGAGAAATCTGTATGAGGTCAAGAAGCAACAGTTAGAGAACTGGACATGGAACAACAGACTGGTTTCTAATTGTGAAATGAGTATGTCAAGGCTGTATATTGTCATCTTGCTTATTTAACTTATATGGAAAGTACATCATGAGAAACGCTGGGCTGGATGAAGCACAAGCTGGAATCAGGATTGCCAGGAGAAGTATCAATAACCTCAGATATGCAGATGACACCACCCTATGGCAGAAAGTGAAGAACTAAAGAGCCTCTTGATGAACATGAAAGAGGAGAGTGAAAAAGTTGCCTTGAAATTCAACATTCAGAAAACTAAGATTGTGGCATCCGGTCCCATCATTTCATGGCAAATAGATGGGGAAACAGTGAAAACAGTGACAGGTTTTGGACTCCAAAATCACTGCAGCCATGAAAGTAAAAGATTCTTCCTCCTTGGAAGAAAAGTTTTGACCAACCTAGACAGCTTATTAAAAAGCAGAGACATTACTTTGCCAGCAAAAGTCTGTCTAGTCAAAGCTATGTTTTTTCCAGTAGTCATGTATGGATGTGAGAACTGGACTATAAAGAAAGCTGAGTGCCAAAGAACTGATGCTTTTGAACTGTGGTGTTGGAGAAGACTCTTGAGAGTCCCTTGGACTGCAAGGAGATCAAACCAGTCCATCCTAAATGAAATCAGTCCTTAATATTCATTGGAAGGACTGATGCTGAAGCTGAAACTCCAATACTTTGGCCACCTGATGTGAAGAAGTGACTCATTTGAAAAGACCCTGATGCTGGTAAAGATTGAAGCTGGGAGGAGAAGGAGATGACAGAGTTTGAGATGGTTGGATGGCATTACCAACTCAATAGACATGAGTTTAAGTAAACTCTAGGAGTTGGTGATGGACAGGGAGACCTGGTGTGCTGCAGTCCATGGGATCACAGAGTTGGGCACGACTGAGCGACTGATCTGAAATGAACTGAAAATTTTCAAAATGATCACCATGGTGTCTATTTACCATCTGTCAATATACAAAGATGTTACATGATTATTGACTATATTCCCCACACTGTTCATTTCATACCCATGACTCATTTATTTTGTAACTGGAAGCTGACCCCTCTAAACCACCTTCACTTATTTCTCTCCTTCCCTCTCCCCTCCATTCTGACAAAGGCCTGCCTGTTCTCTGGATCTATGACTCTGTTTCTGTTTTGTCACATTTGTGCATTTGTTTTGTTTTTTAGGCTGCATATATAAGTGAAATCATTCAGTATTTTCCTTTCTGTCTGCTGTATTTAATTTAGAATAATACTCTCTAGGTACATTCATTTAGCAAATGGCAAGATTTCATGTTTGTTTTTTTTTTTATGGCTGAATAACAAATCTATTTCCATTCATCTATTGATGGGCACTCAATGGTTGTTTCCATATCTGGTCTATTGTAAATAATTCTGTAATTGATACAGATATGCAGTTATCTTTTCAAATTATTTTGTTTTCTTTGGATAAATACCCAGCAATGCAGTTGCTGGATTGTATGGTAATTCAATTTTTAATTTTTAAAAAACTTCCTTGAAGAAATACAGCTTTGCAACTCTGTGAAGTCATGATATTGTTTATGAAAATCTTTCACCATCTGATTGTGTGTTTATTTGCAGTAATTTTTCACCAACAAGAAGAATGGGATATCTAACCTCAAGGGCACCAAAGTGAAGGCAGTTCCTGGAACTCTGAAATTACCTTCTGTGTGTGGACAGGAGAGAAATCCAGTAACTCAAAATTTAAAATAAAATCTAAAAATTTCATTTTTTTACTGGTTAGTTTTTGTAATTGATCAAAGTGCCAGATGCTATCACTTATTGTCCATTTTTTCTTGTTAGACTTTGAACTCAGAAAATGGTTAGGAGGTAATTTTTCTTTTTCAGTGCAGTTCAGTGTGCTACATTTGCAGAGTTCTTTGTAGTGTTCAAAGAGCCTTCTATGTTCTTATGTATTCTCTCATTTTCTTCTTAAATTTAATATGTGTGGTTTGTGGGACAGGCTTTATTTTCATAACAAAGAGCGAGTAAGTGTGGGGAGGGAGAGCAAGGAGCAGAGAGAGGTTGATTAGGAGTGACTTGTCCCTGAATCACTAGCCTGGTTCACAATCAGGAGAACTCCATAGGGGCAGGTAATTTGATCTTTTTGGTTGCACATGTATTTCCAACGCTGAACAATACCTGGTACACAGTGGGTGCCAATAACTTTATTTGAGATTAATCAACGAACCTGATTAGAAGGAAAAATGGGAATAGAATTTAGTTCTGCAAAGTTTTCTGTTGCACTTTTTATATTGGCAAGAATTGTTCTCTTGTTCTCATACTCCTCCAATTTCCCTCCACCTACTCTGGATTTCCCAGGTGGCTCAGTGGTAAAGGTTCAGTCCCTGGGAGGGGAAGATCCCCTGGAGAACTTCAGTATTCTCACCTGGAGAATCCTATGGACAGAGAAGCCTGGTGAGCTACAGTCTACTGGGTTGCAGAAGAATTTGCATAGGACTTAGCGACTAAACAACAAATTCTGGATGCAACTGTTGGGTTTGTGAAGATAAAACCAGTGAGCCTTCTCCTGGAGGCATAACCAGAATCCCAGCGTCAAAGTGATGAAGCAGGGAAAGAATGGACGTCTGTGGGGGACTCCTGTCTGAAAGACTAAAGCTGACACCCCTGAGTTCCCCAAGAATATCAGAAAAGAAGGTCCCCTGGGGCCCTCTGTACATAGGGGCTCTGGTGTGACTTTGCTGCTGGTGGCAGCAGTAGAAGGGGATTCTCTCGTAGAGGGAGGCCCCCGCGTCACCAGGCACGCAAGTGGTTGGGCTTGACCTGCACTCTGAGGCTGCCACCCTAACAGTACCTGCCAGTGACAGGATGCCTGCGGCTGGAGGATGGGAGGCCAAGTTCTCTTCCAGGACACTGAGGCTGTGCCCATGCTGGCCCTGCCACACCACAGACCCGGCTGCACCAGGCTTTCCAGGGAGGGAGGTGGGGCCTTCTGGGGGCGGGGCGGCAGCGCCTGTAGCCTGATGCCTCTGGCTGCTCTCAGAATGGGCAGGTTCAACTGTGAGAGCTCTGGGCGAATCAGCTCAGTTCAGTGGATCAGTCCCGTCCGACTCTTTGCACCAGTCTTTGTGATCCCATGGGCTTCTACAGGTCAGGCTTGCTCAACCAATTCCTAGAGCTTGCTCAAACTCAGGTCTATTGAGTCGGTGATGCCATCCGTCTCATCCTGTTGTCCCCTTCTCCTCCTGCTTTCAGTCTTTCCCAGCATCAGGGTCTTTTCCAATGAGTCAGTTCTTTGTATCAGGTGGCCAAAGTATTGGAGCTTCAGCTTAAGCATCAGTCCTTCCAGTGAATATTTGGGAACTGATTTCTTTTAGGATTGACTGGTTTGATCTCCTTGCAGTCCAAGGGACTCTCAAGAGTTTTCTCCAACATCACATTTCAAAACCATCAATTCTTCAGCGCTCAGCTTTCTTTATGGTCCAGCTCTCACATCCCTACATAACTACTGGAAAAAACATAGCTTTGACTAGGCAGACCTTTGTTGGCAAAGTATTGTCTCTTCTTTTTAATATGCTGTCTAGGTTAGTCATAGCTTTACTTCCAAGGAGCAAGCGTCTTTTAATTTCATGGCTGCAGTCACCATCTTCAATGATTTTGGAGCCAAAGAAAGTAAAGTTTGCCACTGTTTCTCCATTGTTTCCCCGTCTATTTGCCATGAAGTGATGGGACCAGATGCTGTGATCTTTGTTTTTTGAATGTTGAGTTTTAAGCCAGCTTTTCCACTCTCCTCTTTCACCTTCATCAAGAGGCTCTTTAGTTCTTCTTCACTTTCTGCCATAAGGGTGGTGTCATCTGCATATCTGAGGTTATTGATATTTCTCCTGGCAATCTTGATTCCAGCTTGTGCTTCTTCCAGTCTGATATTTTGTATGATGTACTCTGCATATAAGTTAAGTAAGCAGGATAACAATATACAACCTTGACGTACTCCTCTCCCAATTTGGAACCAGTCCGTTGTTCCATGTCCAGTTCTAACTGTTGCTTCTTGACCTGCATACAGATTTTGCAGGAGACAGGTCAGGTGGTCTGGTATTCCCATCTCTTTAAGAATTTTCCACAGTTTGTGTGGTTCACATAGTCAAAGGCTTTATCGTAGTCAATGAAGCAGAAATAGATATTTTTCTGGATAGATATTCTCTTAGATATCTATATAGATATTCTCTTGCTTTTTCTATGATTCAGCGGATGTTGGCAATTTGATCTCTGGTTCCTCTGCCTTTTCTAAATCCAGCTTGAATCTGGAAGTTCTCAGTTCACATACTGTTGAAGCCTAGCTTGGAGAATTTTGAGCATAACTCTGCTAGCGTGTGAGATGAGTGCATTTGTGTGGTAGTTTGAACATTCTTTGGCATTTCTTTTCTTCGGGGTTGGAATGAAAACTCAATATGCAAAATTTGCTGGCATACTGAGTGCAGCCCTCTTACAGCTCATCTTTTAGGATTTGAAATAGCTCAGCTGGAATTCCATCATCTCCACTATCTTCGTTCATAGTGATGCTTCCTAAGGCCCACTTGACTTTACTTTGCAGGATGTTTCATTCTAGGTGAGTCATTTCACCATCATGGTTATTGGGTCATGAAGATCTTTTTTGTACAGTTCTTCTGTGTATTCATGCCACCTCTTCTTAATATCTTCTGCTTCTGTTAGGTCCGTACCACTTCTGTCCTTTATTGAGGCCATCTTTCCATGAAGTTTTCCCTTGTTATCTCTAATTTTCTTGAAGCGATCTCTAGTCTTTCCCGTTCTATTGTTTTGCTCCATTTCTTTGCATTGATCACTGAGGAAGGCTTTCTATCTCTCCTTGCTAGTTTTTGGAACTCTGCATTCAGATGGATATATCTTTTCTTTTCTCCTTTGCCTTTCACTGGATGCAGTGGGAGTAGCAGCAGCATCTTGCTTTCTTCCTTTTCTTCTCTGCCTCACTCTTCTCTTCCTCCTTGTCTTCCTCTCCCTCCATTCCTGCCTCCCCCTTTTATTTTCTGTTTCCTTTCCTTTACACTGTTCTCCAAGTCTCGAGTTCCATCTGATTTGCCCCTAAATGAGAGATCTGTCACCACTTCTGCCACTGTACCAGATGTTTTACACCTCCCTTTCCTGGATCTCTATTGTGCAGTGGGAACCTCAGCTGGGAAAAGATTGGAGAGAGGTCTCCTTGTTTTAGCAACTCACCCAGGTGGGCTGAGCTACTGGCCTCCTCCTGGCAGAAGCATCAGACTTGGCCTCTCCATGTGGCATCACAGAGGTTGGTACTGGGCTCTAAGGGCTTCCCAGGTAGCTCAGCAGTAAAGAATCCACCTGCCAGTGCAGAAGACATGGGTTCCATCCCTGGTTCAGGAAGATTACCTGGAGAAGGAAACGGCAGCCCATTCCAGGTTCTTACCTGGGAAATCCCCTGGACAGAGGAGCCTGTTGAGCTACAGTCCATAGGGTTGCAGAGAGTCAGACAAGACTTGGTGACTGAACAACAACTGGACTCTAGAAGGAGAGGGTTCAGTGTTGTCAAGGACTACCTTAAAACACCAGGTATTACTGTTACCTGAGATAAGAACATAAAGATATGCACAGATGAAGTAAAGTGAAGTGAAAGTTGCTCAGTCGTGTCTGACTCTTTGCAACCCCATGGACTGTAGCCCATGGAACTTTCCAGGCCAAAAAACTGTAGTTGGTAACCTTTCCCTCCTCCAGGGGATCTTTCCATCCCAGGGATGGACCCCAGGTCTCCTGCATTGCAGGCAGATTCTTTCCCTGCTGGGCCACAAGGGAAGCCCAATGCACGGATGATGGGATGGGAACTTGAGGTGAAGGAAACTGACCATGACCTGCTCATTGTGGAGTGAGGAGAGCTTTGTCACTTTCAAATAGTTTTCCCTGAACCTGCTCTAGAAACAATTTGAACGCTAAGATATATAAATATTCAGATTTCTAAAATTTAAGAAAAATCAAGTTTGATGTGAGTGGAGGATGGAGCATGAAGCAATAAGAATGGAAGAGTTTTATCCTTTTCTGAATTTTAGTCTTTTCCCCTTTATTTTTCCTTGTTTGTTAAAATGAAAAAAACAATTATCCATACCTCGTTTAATCCATTTTTCTCCTTTTTAAAGGTTGTTTCAGAATTGCTGTGCTGGCTGACTTCTTTCTTCCTGTCCTTTTTGGGGAAATTTGATAAAAAGTTTGAGACTGTGTGTATAAAAGGGCAAGAGTGTGGATGTGCTGCGTCCTGGAAGGGAAAGTTCTCCTTCCATGCATGCGTGCATCCTATGAGATCCAGTTCTCTGGGGAACCATGGCTAACACAGATGCTGTTCTAGATTGCTGCTGTTTAGTCACTAAATCATGTCCAACTCTTGCAGCCCCGTGAAGTGTAGCCCACCAGGCTCCTCCACCCATGGGATTTCCCAGACAAGAATACTGGAGTGGATTGCCATTTTCTTCTCCAGAGGATCTCCCTGACCAAAGCATTGAATCTGAGACTCCTGCATTAGCAGGCAGATTCTTTACCACTGAGCCACCAGGGAAACCATGTGCTATATCATATGTGATCAACTTTATAACCACCAGTCGTTTCAGTCTAAGTCCTGGAGCTGTGTTTCTCAGAATCTCTTCCCTATTTGCCTCTGGATGGTAGTTTGCCAGTGACAGAAACTCCTGAAAAATTTGGAATGTGGAAGTGAAGAAGAAACAACCATTCTCAGGAGACTGGGGTGCCCAAACACGGTAGCTTCCTAGATGTCTGACGGAGTAATAGAGCTGTGTGGCCAGGGCCTCTGGACTTTCCCAGCAGCAGTGACCGCCCCCCCCCCACTCAGTCCAAAGTCTAAGAGTATTGCTGACTGATTTTCCAACCATCCAGCCTCAGTATTACAAACCTTTCCTCCCTCAGGAACTTCATCATTTAACTAAGCACTTATTCCTATGTTAACCCCTTCTCCATTATACTTACAGCATTTCTATTCTTCTCGTGAAACCCTGAGTGATACATATTTAGAATGTATGGCATGGAGCAAAAGTACTTGAAAAGCTAGATTGATCAAGTACTGAGTGTCACTTGCTCAGTCATGCCGGACTCTGCTACCCCATGAACCGTAGTCAGCCAGGCATCTCTGTCCATGGGATTCTACAGGCAAGAATATTGGACTGGGTTGCCATTTCCCTCTCCATGATTGAGTACAAAGTGCCTCCAAATATTGGCAGAATATCTCTAACAATGACTTCCCTTAAAATCTGAATTTCTCCACTATCACTTTTGTGACATACGTGTGTGTAGTTTGTCCCTGACATTCTGCTCATTAGTAATCTTCGAACATTTAAAATATGAAATACATTGCTCACGGTGACAGTTCTTATTTAGTGAGGAACTATCTGAGTCACCACAAAATGAAGTTGTATGCTGTACAATTTTATTAAGTATATGCTTTTGTGTCTGATTTCCTCTAAGTTAGGAATCCAAATCTAGGCATTTAGGTCGCTTTAAGAAATGATAGTATTTTTATTAGTCAAACTGTCTCACTCTCTAAACACACTAAATAATACAAAAGAAATACTGAATAGTTTTTGTGTTTCCAGATTTTTAGAATCCAGATATTTATGATCAAGTATATATTATTCTTTCATGTAGAGAATTTTAATTTGATGAGTTACATATAGAAAGTTGCATTTTTTCCTTTTAAGAAAGAATCCGTATTACATTACTTCTCATTTCATATTTCAGGGAAACTTGTTCTGGGACAGAAAGAGTGATAGAGTAGAAAAGTTTAGACTTATTACCATCAGGTGACCCTGTTACTCAAGGTGTTTCTGCAACTGATAGTTTCTGTGATAGAAATACTTCTGCCATGCATGACCCATTCCAAGTTGACAATATTTTAACAACAAGCTCACAAATTCTTAACAGTTCATCAGTCAGTCTCCTGAGGCTGTTTGAACCAGCTCCAGCATGTCACTGTTACCTCTGATACCCTGCAGAGTAATTGGAGAGGCAGAGGCACAAATGAAACAGAGGAATGTTTGCCACAGGAAGAAAAACAAAAACATTTTCAGAAGTCTCCCAGGGTTCCCATACTCTCAGTTGTAGAAATTTAAAACAAAGAATAGAAAAACAAAACCAATTCTGGGGATAAGGAAGTCCTTTGGTTTCCAACACTGAAAGCTGATACTTCCAACACTGATTCTGAGGGTCTCAGTTTACAAAGAGGATGGGACCCGAGCTCTCTCCACATTCCCTAGCCACTCTTGGAGCCAGTGAAGTCTAAGCATGGAAATACTATCATGTGTATCAGAAACGTGGTTTCAGAACCAAGATCAAAGTTTTAATTTAGTAGAAAATTAAAATTCACACAAAGAACTCCACATCTCAAAGTCGTGGCATCTGTTCAGGGGTCTCTTATTAACTATGTTCAGCTTCACTCTTAGTCATTAGGTCTAAAGATAAAACTGGAGTCTCTTTTTTAGCATTTCCTTTTAGTTGTATTTTATTAGGGTCTATAAAGTTATCTGAACATTTAAAATTAGTAAAGGAACATTGAATTGAAATATTTTTCTTCAGCAGAGCCAAGTTAGAAATGGTTTTCTCCCAGTCTCTTTTGGGATAGAATGGTGCATATTCACTAATCATTTTGGCTTAATGATTACATTTTGAGGTTTTTTGTTGTGTTCTGTTTTATTTAGTTCTTACTGAACCCAGAGCATTTCCATCATCGTCTCCACAGATGATGGAAATGGAAGCAAAGAAGACATGTCCATTCTGGCCTGGAGCCACCACTGTGTGGTAACAAATACTCTGGATCTTCTCTGTAGTAAACCTGTGACTAGAGATGCTGGGTCTTCCGGATAGAAATGTGTGTCAGATGAACTGCACGGTCCTTACTTAAGAGAGTCCCAGTAAGAGACTGACTCTACTGAATCCAGTCACTTCAGCCTATTAAGGGACAAGAGACTGTCAAACAAACCCATCTGAGATAAAGGACGAGTACTATAAAAATTAGTAAATTAGAATCTTACTGTGCCGTAATTCAACAATATCTGTGGAATTAAAAAAAAAATACCCTTTGATTCCACCAAATGGAAGATGTTAACTACACAAGTAATCAAATAATCAAAAACCTCTCTAGCAATGTGAGTAGGTGGAACAGGTGCAATTTAAGCCTATTTATCAAAGTGTCTACCATCAAATTTTAATGCTCCAAAATGCTGTCAAAAATGAATTATTGAAAGTACCATATGTTACATTAGTGTGATGTTTGTAAAAGAATTGTGAGAGAAGTCTGAGTTCATGAAGAAAAATAAAAAATGCAAATTTTTTTATATTGCGAAAGAAAAATATGCTCATGTATTTTTCAAATACATGACAAGTATATTGGTCATATCTCAGAGCTTTAGGAAAACCTTCATAAGAAATAGGAAATGAAATCTGTTAAAATATGTAACATACAATGAAAAAAATTGAAACATCAAAGTAAAATGTACTTGGTTAGTTTTTCAAAATTATTTCAAAGTTCGTAAATTATCTATGTCTGTGTAAAAAAGTATTCCATATTTACTGGTGCAAAACAATATTTTCATTATACTCATGGTTCTGTGGGTCAAGAGTAAGAATAACTTGACTCTGAGGCCTTAGCTGGGAAGTCTGAAAGGCTGAGCTAACTTGATAGATGGTGACTGGAAGAATACGGTGCTGTTTTCACTCATGTTTCAGGGTTCATGATCAAGTATATCATAGATCTCAGATGAGCTTTCAGATAGAATATCTGCTTGTGGTCTTTCTCTGTGGTCTCTCTGAGTGGCTAGTTTGGGTTCCTCACAGCATGCCCAAGTGGCTGCTAAGAGCAAGGCTTCTCAAGAAGCAAACCTAGATGCATGGCATTTTTATGATCAACCCCCAGAAATCATCACACAGTGTTTCTTCTCCCCTCTGCTCTTGGCTGAGGTCACAAAAGTCCAGCAGGTTCAGAGTGGATGGAAAAAAACCGAGCCCTTTAGAGTAGGAGTGTAACAGTCTCATTGTAAGAATAGCATATTGGGTGGAAATAAGATCAGCATGATCATCTTTTGGACATACAACCTACTGCAGTCTTTCCCATGAGCATGCAGCAATTCACCTCTCTCCCGTGTGAAAATACACCTATGTGTTACTTCCATAGTGTCCCCAGGACTCATCCAGTTGTGAAAAGTTTTACTTTTATACCACATAAGTCTGGGCTCTTACTGAAAAGACAAACCACAGACTGGCAAAAAGTATCTGCAGTCAAATATGTAAGTTGTTTTTGTCCAAAATATGAAAGAACATTCAAATCTCAGTAAGAAGAAAACAAAAGCTCACCCTTCTCCCCCAAAATGGGAAAAAATATTTAGACAGACACTTACCTAAGAAGAAATGCAGATAGCAAATAAGTACATAGGAAGATCCTCAATATCTTTTGTTATTCAGGGAAATGCAAATTAAAACTATATTGAGGTATCACTACACACCTATTAGGATATCTGACCTTAAAGAGACTGACTGTACAAAGTACTGATGATTATGAAAGAAATTGGAACTTGCTGACACCACTGATGGGAATGTGAAATCATACAACCAGCTTGGAAAATAGTTTGGCAGATTTTCCTTTTAACTTAAACATATACCTACCATATGACCCCACCCTTTCACTTCACTCACGAAAAAATGAAAGTCTATGTTCATACAAAGATTTGAATATTTGTTTGCAAATATATATGCCAGCTTTATCTGCAAGAGTCAAAAACTGTGTTCATCAGTAAGTATTTACTTTTTATGCTCAATCTTTTTAATTGTAGACATTGTAAAAGAAATATACTGTATAGTGATTGCATTCACCTCAGTTGTGTATTGGACTAACCCAACTTTATCTTTCATAATTGTCTCTTTATAATTATATCAAAAGACTTTCAGGTAAGAAGAAGGAGAGAAATCAAAACCTTGCACCTCATGAGAAGTTACTATGAAAATAAGTGCTAGATCAAAGTAGGCTACACTGGAAAGAAATCTACCAGGAAAAGGTTTCAGTTCCATTCAGATCAGTCGCTCAGTTGTGTCTGACTCTTTGTGACCCCATGGGCTGCAGCATGCCAGCCCTCCCTGTCCATCACCAATTCCTGGAGTTTCCCCAAACTCATGTCCATTGAATCAGTGAAGCCATCCAACCATCTCATCCTCTGTCTTCCCCTTCTCCTCCTGCCCTCAAACTTTCCCAGCATCAGGGTCTTTTCAAATGAGTTAGCTCTTCGCATCAGGTGGCCAAAGTACTGGAGTTTCATCTTCAATATCAGTCCTTCCAATGAACACCCAGGACGGATCTCCTTTAGGATGGACTGGTCGGATCTCCTTGCAGTCCAAGGGACTCTCAAGAGTCTTCTCCAACACCACAGTTCAAAACATCAATTCTTCTGTGCTCAGCTTTCTTTACAGTCCAACTCTCACATCCATACACGACTACTGGAAAAACCATAGCCTTGACTACATGGACCTTTGTTGACAAAGTAATGTCTCTGCTTTTTAATATGCTCTCTAGGTTGGTCATAACTTTCCTTCCAAGGTCTAAGTGTCTTTTAATTTCATGGCTGCAATCACCATCTGCAGTGATTTTGGAGCCCCCCAAAATAAAGTCAGCCACTGTTACCACTGTTTCCCCATCTATTTCCCATGAAGTGATGGGACCAGACGCCATGATATTGGTTTTCTGAATGTTGAGTTTTAAGCCAACATTTTCGCTCTCCTCTTTTACCTTCATCAAGAGGCTCTTTAGTTCTTCTTCACTTTCTGCCATAAGGGTGGTGTCACCTATATATCTGAGGTTATTGATATTTCTCCCAGCAATCTTGATTTCATCTTGTGCTTCATCCAGCCCAGCGTTTTTAATTATGTACTCTGCATATAAGTTAAATAAGCAGGATGACAATATAGCCTTTTCCCATTTGGAACCAGTGTGTTGTTCCATGTCCAGTTCTAACTGTTGCTTCCTGACCTGTATACAGATTTCTCAAGAGGCAGGACAGGTGGTCTAGTATGCCCATCTCTTTCAGAATTTTCCGCAGTTTATTGTGATCCACACAGTCAAAGGCTTTGGCATAGTCAATAAAGCAAATAAAACAGAAACAGATGTTTTTCTGGAACTCTCGCTTTTTTGATGATCCAGCAAATGTTAGCAATTTGATCTCTGGTTCCTCTGCCTTTTCTAAAACAAGCTTGAACATCTGGGAGTTCACGGTTCACGTTGCTAAAGCCTGACTTGGAGAATTTTTAACATTACTTCACTGGCATGTGAGATGAGTGCAATTGTGGGGTAGTTTGAGCATTCTTTGGCATTTACTTTCTTCTGGATTGGATTGAAAATTGACCTTTTCCAGTCCTGTGGCCACTGCTGAGTTTTCCAAATTTGCTAACATATTGAGTGCAGGACTTTCACAGCATCATCTCTTAGGATTTGAAAGAGCTCCACTGGAATTCCGTCACCTCCACTAGCTTTGTAGTGATGCTTTCTAAGGCCCACTTGACTTCACATTGCAGGATGTCTGGCTCTAGGTGAGCGATTATACCATTGTGATTATCCGGGTTGTGACTGTCTTTTTTGTACAGATCTTCTGTGCATTCTTGCCACCTCTTCTTAATATCTTCTTCTGTTAGGTCCATACCATTTCTGTCCTTTATCAAGCCCATCTTTGCATGAAATTTTCCCTTGGTATCTCTAATTTTCTTGAAGAGATCTCTAGTCTTTCCCATGCTGTTTTTTCCCTCTATTTCTTTGCACTGATCACTGAGGAAGGCTTTCTCATCTCTCCTGGCCATTCTTTAGAACTCTATATTTAAATGGGTATGTATATCTTTCCTTTTCTCCTTTGCTTTTTGCCTCTCTTCTTTTCACAGCTATTTGTAAGGCCTCCTCAGACAGCCATTTTGCTTTTTTGCATTTCTTTTTCTTGGGGATGGTCTTGATCCCTATCTCCCATAAAATGTCATGAACCTCCATCCATAGTTCATCAGGCACTCTGTCTATCAGATCTAGTCCTTTACATCTGTTTCTCATTTCCACTGTATAATCATAAGGGATTTGATTTGGGTCATACCTGAATGGTCTAGCGGTTTTCCTTACTTTCTTCAATTTAAGTCTGAGTTTGGCAATAAGGAGTTCATGACCTGAGCTACAGTCAGCTCCTGGTCTTGTTTTTGCTGACTGTATAGACCTTCTTCCATCTTTGGCTGCAAAGAATATAATCAATATGCTTTCAGTGTTGGCCATCTGGCGATGTCCATGTGTAGAGTCTTCTCTTGTGTTGTTGGAAGAGGGTGTTTGCTATGACCAGTGCGTTCTCTTGGCAAAACTCTATTAGCATTTACCCTGCTTCATTCCGTATTCCAAGCCCAAATTTGCCTGTTACTCCAGGTGTTTCTTGACTTCCTATGGATTCCAGTCCCCTGTAATGAAAAGGACATCTTTTTGGGGGTGTTAGTTTTAAAAGGTCTTGAGTTCTAAAAGTATGCCACACTCCAAAGAAATCAACCAGGAAAAGGTTTCAAAAAGAGTTCAACTGTTACTGTAAACTTGAACTCTCCTCCCTCTTTCCTTTAACGCATTCTGAGTAGCATCCTGCTAGTTTATTCAGAAGCCAATAGGACAATATTCTTTCAGTGTCATCAATTAACGTTCTGATTGGATAACACCACATAATCTTCTGTCACATAGTGGATGACAATAGCAAAAAGGAATTGTGGACTGCACATACTCCAAAGGTAGAAAACCCAACTGCCAGCCTCGCCTGGTTCATAAACACATTCATACAATAGGGTAAAGACACCTGTACAATGGATAACCAATTTACATATTCTGAAATTAATAAACTAGTGAATAATTTATTTAATATTCCTCATATTTACTGATGAATTCCTTAGTGTACAGATTTGAAATGGGATCCAAAGCATTAGAGACTTTTGATTGTTTGCTATCTGGGCTTAGAGTGTGCTTTTCTAATTGAGACACTTCAAATTAAGTAACTTCGACTTCGGTGCAGATTATAATTACTCTACATATGGGCTTCCCAGGTAGTGCTGGTGGTAAAGAACCCACCGGCCAATGCAGGAGACTGAGAGAAGTGAGTTCGATCCCTGGGTTGGGAAGATCCTCTGGAGAAGGAAATGGCACACTGTCAATGCTAAATTATTTTTTAACTTAAACAACTAAATTTTTATGCTAATAATGCTTTTGTAGACAATACAAAGCATCATTTGAATTTTTGTATGCTTTGCATCTTTGTTTATGTCCATTTTCATCTCAGAGCCTGTAGGTCCCAGACATTTAGAGACCTTTCTATCTTCATCAAAGCATATTTACTTTGTGCTATAATTTTCTTCAAAGCACTCTATCCTGCTGGCACCAATCTGTCACATTGTATCTTGTTGAAATAACTGACTGAGTCATATCACCCCCTCACTGGTAACAGTTTTACTTTGATGGGCTTAGCAAAATGGGTTAAGCAAAATTGCATCACTGTGTTAGTGCAAAAATATCCTTGGCAATAAGATCACTTCCTAGTACTTCTCAGCACTACCTACAACTGGCTTGAATATGGCATGTTGAAAGATTGAAAATTAGAATAATCAGCAGTTAGTTTCATGGACCTAATTAAGGTGTACACCATAGATTGGTGCTTAGAGGAATAAAGGAGTGATTGTGACTGATAAATGCAGTGGAAAGAACTCTTACATGGTCCTAAGGCTCCTATCCCCTGAGGCACACATTCTGTGTTATGCCCTCCCACTGGTGTAGACAGTTGATATAGTTACCTCCTTGATTAGGGTATGTAATATGACAAAGGTGCAGTGATTTTGCAGGTGTCATTAGGGTTCTAAATCAACTGGCTTTGAGTTAATCAAAAGGGAGATTATCCTGGATGAAGCTGGTCAAATCAGGTGAGTCCTTAGAAAGGGGGGATTTGAAGCAGAGACATTCTTCTACTAGCCTTGGAGAATAAAAGAGTCCATGCTGAGAACTGCCTCTGGAGAGGACCAGGTGGCAAAGACCTGAGAGTACTCTCGAGGAACTGGGAGTGCACCCCAGCCAATAGCAAGAAAAGAGAACCCTAAGTCACAGGGTCCCAGGTAAATGAATTCTGCCAACAACTGGAGGGATTTCAAAGCACATATTTCATGAATGGAGCTTAAAGATGAAGACATAACCAGAGGACACACTAAGTCCAGCCTGGTGACACTCTGAATAGGAGACTATGCCAACATTGCCAACTCCTGGCCCATAGAAACTGAGATCATAGGCATATGTTGTAAGAAATGGATTCTGTGGTAACTTATTTCATAGCAATAAAAAACCCTAGTAAATAAAATACACTAGTACGAATCCTGGTAGGGCTGTTTGCTTCCTTGAGATGGAATATTCCAGTTTTGGAATACTGTTGTAGTAGTTTATGCCACTTGACATAAGAAGTTGCCAACAAGAACAGATATTCCAAATCTCCATGTCATCCATGACGGTTACATCAGCAGCTCTCTCTTGGCTCATTCCTAAAGCTATATGGGAAATCACTTATGATCAGCTAAAGGAGAAGGAAATGACCAGTGGACAAAGCCTTTTGGGACATGGATAGGTCATCTTGATATTAAAAGATATCAGGATGGGTACAAACTGAAAACGGACAGTGGCAGTTGCATTATAACCTCACTAATGAATGTCCTGGAAAGACAGTGACAGATGAAATCCTCCCTCTGAGCTGTATTATTGGCTATGTACCTATTCTTTTTTCTTTTTTATTTTTTTGAGCAGATAAGTGATCAATATTTAAAATGTGCAGGAATATGTGAGATGTAACAAAGATCCATCTAACAAAGCTATGGCTTTTCCAGTAGTCATGTATGGATGTGAGAGTTGAAGAAAGCTGAGCAGCAAAGAATTGATGCTTTTGAACTGTGGTGTTGGAGAAGACTCCTGTGAGTCCCTTGGACTGCAAGGAAATCAAACCAGTCAATCATAAAGGAAATCAGTCTTGAGCATTCGTTGGAAGGACAGATGCTGAAGCTGAAGCTGAAGCTCCAGTACTTTGGCCACCTGATGTGAAGAACTGACTCATTAGAAAAGACCCTGATGCTGGGAAAGATTGAAGGCAGGAGGAGAAGGGAACGGCAGAGTATGAGATGGTTGGATGGTATCATGGACTCAGTGGATATGAGTTTGAGCAAACTCCGGGAGTTGGTGAAAGACAGGGAAGCCTGGCATGCTGCAGTCCATGGGGTTGCAGAGTCAGACACAACTGAGCAACTGAATTGAATTGATATGAGCAGTAGCAAGGGGTCTGGCCAGCTATTTAGTAGTAACAAAAGAAAAACTTGGAAATTTGGAAACAGAGGTGTATGGATGAATGTATGAGAATGGATACAAAGTATAGAAATCTTTATATCACATGTAAATGCCCAATGTTGTAAAAGACCATTTGCAATCAAGAGACACAAAAATAAACACATAGATAAAATGCCTTGTTAAGTTGACATAAAACAGCATTTGCATCTTAGGGCTGCTGGCATTATGGGCACATGAATGAAGTGGCCACACTGACGGAGATGGAGACCATGCATATACTCAGCGATGTACCTTGTCCCCTTCCAAAGCCATTTAGCTACTGGCTCTGCCAACTGCAGGTAACATACCAACAACAGAGGGTAATGTTGAGCCTCCAGTATGGCACATTTCCCTTGAGAAGGCTGCTAGTCACTTGGTGCAAGCTGACTGCCTTAAGTCAGTGATTGACCATGACGGGAAGAGATAAGCAAGTTGAATATGAATTTGAATTCTCTCTATGTGAGACCTTGACTAGTACCAGTATCCAGGGGTTTATGGAACATTTGACCCTTTGTCGCAGGATCTTGTAAAACATCATATCAACCAAGAACATCACTGCGCAGTAAAAAAAGGTGTGGGAAAGGGTCAATGATCGTGGATCCACTGGTCATAGTCATCAGTCACCATCCAGAAGTGCTTCTGCAATCAAAGAACTTTATGTAATGCCAAGTCCCCAGCAGTAAAAGATATTGTTCCAGAAGTAAAGGCATGGAAGTACGAGTGACTCCACTTATCACTCCTTTCAAAGACCAACTTGAGGAATTTGTGCTTATTGTCTCTGTAGTCCCATCTAACTAAGGTTAGACATCCTGTTTCTCAAAACTGAACAGCTATACCAGAGTTTGCAGCATGCATCTTGTCGAACTATCAGCTAAGGCTGTTGCCTGAGTCCATGCGTCAATGGACCAGAAGTCAAGAAGAGAGCAAATCACATTTGGCATCCAGATAACTTTCTTTGTCACCTCTTGGTACTCTCCCATTTTGAATTCTGATAGTAAATAGAAAATGTAGCATCTAGGATTGAGGAGACCATGTTGATCAAGGGCTCAGATCCTATTGAATGAAAAAGATAGCATAGAATATTTTCCATTCTCATCTTCTTTACATTCCTTCTAGCCAGGTCACTTTCCTTACAAATTGTATAATAAGTTATAACTTATCAACTTTTGTTCTGGCTTTCATTTGATTTTACATTACATCAGGAATTACTAATAATGGTTATTTATTAATAACTCCAGCTCAGAGAGATGAGGTCCATTCTTTCCAAGTAGAAGAAAAATTAAAAATGGGAGCAAGAGGCCATTTGAAAATCATTTTTGAAATTAAATATTTCTTATACTGCAACTTGGGAGAGAAATATTTTCCAAGAGTAAAATTTTGACCATGACTGCTGACTGGTTTTCTTGATCTTTAAGAATAGACAGTTTGTTTTGACACTAACATGATGAAAGGCTTTTGAAGTAATTTTCTCTGAAGAACAATAGTACGTGTTACATAATTTTAGGGTCATCAGTAGATTTTATGTGTTAAAATTAGATGTAATCTAAAAAAAATTACAGGTAATCTAATAAAGTTAATTTTTTTAAAACCATATTTCCTACAAAAAATAAAGAGGATTTAAAAGCAATTTGGAATGTTTATTTTTGAATTTTCCTTTTCCTCCCCCTTATTGTAAAATAAGACAGTAGAATGTTGAGATTTGAAAGTGCTTTTCAAGTCATTTGTTTTAACTCCCTCAGTTTTTAGAGAAAGAAACTAGCAAGGTACTTGAGTTATCTAAGATCACATTGATAATTATTGCCCAAACTCCCAACTAAAATGTGTCAAAATCTATTGTAAAATGTTCTCTGTCACAGTGTTTTTGGAACAATTATGATAGGTGTTTATCTTTTCATATTTCTTAATGACAAATTTCTTAAGATTTAATTTGTGTGCTTGTTTCTCTTTCAAGATCTAAATAAATGGTGGCTCAGATGGTGAAGAATTTGCCTGCAATGCAGGAGACCTGGGTTCCATACCTGGGTCGGGAAGATCCCCTGGAGGAGGGCATGGCAACCCCCTCCAGTATTCTTGCCTGGAGAATCCCCATGGACAGAGGAGCCTGGCAGACTGCAGTCCATGGGGTCACAAAGAGTCAGACACGACAGAGCAACTAAGTACAAATAAACTTTCACCTGTAGTTTGCATTTGTATTTCCTTTTCTGGAAAAAAGATATAATATTCAGAGAGTCTTGCTTCACATGTGTCTATATAACATTAACTATGAAAGTATCATATATAAAAAAGGACTATTCACCGAACATACTTTTCTAATTAACAGGATGTTTAAATTTTTTTTCCATAAATAAGTAAATTTATTCCAGAAGTATTTTTATATGTGTTTTATTCCAAACTAGGCTCAAATAAGGAATCATGTATTACATTTGATTGTTGTATCTAAGTAGTTAGGTGCAGGTTTGGAGTTTCAAGTGTTAGTTGTGTCTGACTCTGCAATCTCATGGCTTGTAGCCCTCCAGGGTCCTCTGTCTATGGAATTCTCCAGGCAAGAATACTGGAGTGGGTATCCATTCCCTTCTGCAGGAGATCTTTCTGACCCAGGGACTGAATGCAGGTCTCCTGCATTGCAACCAGATTTTTTACAACCTGAGCCACCAGGAAAGTCCCAGAAACTGTTTTAAGTGGCAGGACCAGCATAGTCCTGGATGTTTGGCTGGACTATTTCAAAAATCACTTGACAGTGGTGGGATTAAAACCTACACCCCCAAAGAGACTGGAACTTTAATCCAGTGCCTTAGATCACTCAGCCATGCTACCCTGTACTTGGAGTTTTAAGCCACAATCTAATACTTGATCCAAGATTATGAGTATTTATGATTGCTGAAAATGCAAAAAAGCAAAAAGGCTGTCTGGGGAAGCCTTACAAATTGCTGTGAAAAGAAGAGAAGCGAAAAGCAAAGGAGAAAAGGAAAGATATAAGCATCTGAATGCAGAGTTCCAAAGAATAGCAAGAAGAGATAAGAAAGCCTTCTTCAGTGATCAATGCAAAGAAATAGAGGAAAACAACAGAATGGGAAAGACTAGAGATCTCTTCAAGAAAATTAGTGATACCAAGGGAACATTTCATGCAAAGATGGGCTCATTAAAGGACAGAAGTGGTATGGACTGAACAGAAGCAGAAGATATTAAGAAATGGTGGCAAGAATACACAGAAGAACTGTACAAAACGGATCTTCACGACCCGGATAATCACGATGGTGTGATCACTCATCTAGAGCCAGACATCCTGGAATGTGAAGTCAAGTGGGCCTTAGAAAGCATCACTATGAACAAAGCTAGTGGAGGTGATGGAATTCCAGTAGAGCTATTTCAAATTCTGAAAGATGATGCTGTGAAAGTGCTACACTCAATATGCCAGCAAATTTGGAACACTCAGCGATGGCCACAGGACTGGAAAAGGTCAGTTTTCATTCCCATCCCAAAGAAAGACAATGCCAAAGAATGCTCAAACTACCACACAATTGCACTCATCTCGCATGCTTGTAAAGTAATGCTCAAAATTCTCCAAGCCAGGCTTCAGCAATATGTGAACCATGAAGTTCCTGATGTTCAAGCTGGTTTTCGAAAAGGCAGAGGAACCAGAGATCAAATTGCCAACATCCAGTGGATCATGGAAAAAGCAAGAGAGTTCCAGAAAAACATCTATTTCTGCTTTATTGACGATGCCAAAGCCTTTGACTGTGTGGATCACAGTAAACTGTGGAAAATTCTGAAAGAGATGGGAATACCAGACCACCTAACCTGCCTCTTGAGAAATCTGTATGCAGGCTAGGAAGCAAGAGTTAGAACTGGACATGGAACAACACACTGGTTCCAAATAGGAAAAGGAGTACATCAAGGCTGTATATTGTCACCCTGCTTATTTAACTTCTATGCATAGTACATCATGAGAAACGCTGGACTGGAAGAAACACAAGCTGGAATCAAGATTGCTGGGAGAAATATCAATAACCTCAGATATGCAGATGACACCACCCTTATGGCAGAAAGTGAAGAGGAACTAAAAAGCCTCTTGATGAACGTGAAAGTGGAGAGTGAAAAAGTTGGCTTAAAGCTCAACATTCAGAAAACGAAGATCATGGCATCTAGTCCCATTGCTCCATGGGAAATAGATGGAGAAAGAGTGGAAACAGTGTCAGACTTTATTTTGGGGGGCTCCAAAATCACTGCAGATGGTGAATGCAGCCATGAAATTAAAAGATACTTACTCCTTGGAAGAAAAGTTATGACCAACCTAAATAGTATATTCAAAAGCAGGGACATTGCCGACTAAGGTCTGTCTAGTCAAGGCTATGGTTCTTCCAGTAGTCGTGTATGGATGTGAGAGTTGGACTGTGAAGAAGGCTGAGCACCAAAGAGTTCATGCTTTTGAACTGTGGTGTTGGAGAAGACTCTTGAGAGTCCCTTGGACTGCAAGGATATCCAACCAGTCCATTCTAAAGATCAGCCCTGGGATTTCTTTGGAAGGAATGATGCTAAAGCTGAAACTCCAGTACTTTGGCCACCTCATGGGAAGAGTTGACTCATTGGAAAAGACTTTGATGCTGGGAGGGATTGGGGGCAGGAGGAGAAGGGGACGACCGAGGATGAGAGATGGCTGGATGGCATCACTGACTCGGTGGACGCTAGTCTGAGTGAACTCCGGGAGATGGTGATGGACAGGGAGGCCTGGCGTACTGCAATTCATGGGGTCGCAAAGAGTTGGACATGACTGAGCGACTGAACTGAACTGGTGGCTCTTTGAGTAGATAAATACAGATTTACTGTCCAATTCCATAGATTTCTTTTTTAAATTTCTTTTATGTTGGAGTATCATTGATTAATAATATTGAGTTAGTTTCGGGTATGCAGCAAAGTGATTCAGTTATATATAGCTACCCATACCTCTAAGGATGCTGTTCTAAAGGATACCAGCATCCACAGCTCAAAGAAGAAAAGTGGGAATATGAACAGATTCCTACCGGAATTCTTATTTTGCTTGGAAATTGAAATCTCTCAACTAGGGTAATCTTTTTGCTAGACATAGGTGGTTTTTGTCTTTTTAAATTCTTACTTGAACTCTTAATGATTCAATGGAGCATGTTAATGGCTAGAAATTTTCTAATAAACTATCACAGCAAGTTTTCCTTCGGTTTGTTTGTGCTTTAGTCTTTTTTTTTGGAATTTACATGAAATCAAATGGTTTAATTTATTACCATGTGATAACATTAAAAATAATTTATTTGCTGTGCTGCTGCTGCTGCTGAGTCACTTCAGTCGTGTCTGATTCTGTGCGACCCCATAGATGGCAGCCCACCAGGCTCTCCCGTCCCTGGGATTCTCCAGGCAAGAACACTGGAGTGGGTTGCCATTTCCTTCTCCAGTGCATGGAAGTGAAAAGTGAAAGTGAAGTCGTTTAGTCGTGTCCGACCCTCAGCAACCAAATAGAACAAATGAATTTATATTAAATAGATTTTTCATTTCACCCTTTTCCTATCAGAATCCCTTTCCGTTATACTTTCAACACAGATGTTGTCTACATTTTGAAAAACATGAGTTACTTGTGATGCAATGCTTCTATTTGACATCATCTTTTTTAGCATGCTGCTACAAATGGAATTTTATATCATTATTGCTTATTGTATAAGAGGCATTTCAGGATGTTTTTCACAGATGGAGTAAAAAAGTGACTGGCCTTCATGTAATTTCCTCCTTTGAATATGAGTACTACAAACTTCAAAAATAAGCACGGTTCTATTTACATTTGCAAATGGTTTATTTTTCCTTCTTAGGAGAGGTTTCTGTGTGGAGGATAACAGGCATTCTCTTTGATGCAGCTTATTAATTCCTATGCTAATAATAACACTTTGCCTTTTATGTGTCATATTTCTGTTGGGAACTTCAACACTTTCCCGTGATTGATGTCAGGGAATTATAGCTGCCTCTGTCTGGGAACATTTCAATTACTAAATTATAGATGACTTTGTGTAGGGAGGGCATCAGATATTTTACTCTTGGTATGCTTTAATAAGAATATATTTACTAGAATATGTATTGTTTGTATGTTGGACATAAATAACTTCAGTGTTAAATCAAATACATAGAAGTAAAAACACAATGTGTATTAGTTGCTCAGTCACGTCCAACTCTTTGCAATCCCATGGACTGTAGCTCGCCAGGCTTTTCTGTTCGTGGAATTCTCCAGGCAAGAATACTGGAGTAGGTTGCTATTTCCTTCTCCAAGAGATCTTTCCTGACCCAGGGATCAAACCCGGGTCTCCTGCATTGCAGACAGATACTTTACCATCTGACCTACCTACTACTTATTGATTAGAAATTTAAATTTGTCACAGTCTTTGAGAACACATGCTGAAAAGCTTTAGCTGAAAGTAGTTTGGGGTCACTGTTGTCTATTTTCTCTGCCAAGTCACTTAGGAATGTGTTCATTTCTTTAAACTTTTGCAGGTTCCATTTACACCATTTTGCTTCATTTCCTTTTAAAATGACTCCCAACTCAATCATAAGCTTGAGGATCAAAAAGGGCCTTAGGGGGCAAAAATAGATTTTGTGCCTGTTAAACTCTGTACAGTGCTCATGCTTCTCAGGCTTTACAGCTCAGCATGGAAAATAAAAGAATTTCATCAAGATTTTCCTACTTTATAAAAGAACTGATGCTATTTATTTTTCATTTCATGGAAACCTATATTCAGCTGAAAAATTTTTGTAAGTTTGATGCTACATTCAGAAATAAAAAATATCACAGAAGGCTAAAATACTTTATAGTGACAGAAAAAGTCCTAAGCATATCTTCAAATATCACTAAAGTAACCATTAAAAAATCCCTTGAAAATAGAGTTCAAACTGAAGTCATCATCTACATCCAATTGTAAATGTGTAACAGCTCGTTTGCATAATATTCTTTTTCCCATCCTTTCAGAATCCCTAATCCTGGGGTTCTGTATCCTTAACTGAAACCCTATCACCAGATGCTTCAGTGGGAAGACAGCAATCATTCTTGATCATTTTAGAATTGTGCCACAAGCCAAAAGTTTTCCAATTTTTGCACATCAAAACTTTCATCTGTACACTAAATTTTTAAATAGCCACTTTCTTCAACTAGGACTTCCCTGGTAGCTCAGATGGTAAAGAATCTGCTTGCAATGCGGGAGACCCCAGTTCGATCCCTGGGTCAGGGAAGATCCCCTGGAGAAGGAAATGGCAACCCACTCCACTATTCTTGCCTGGAGAATTCCATGGACAGAGGAGCCTGGCGAGCTACAGTCCGTGGGGTCCCAAAGAGTTGGATATGACTGAGCGACTATGACACACACAGGCCAACTAGATAAACGTGTTTTCTAGTTATGAACTAGTACATCTATTCCTGATATCTTTTTTAGATGTTTATTTCTTTCTATGTTGTGGTCTGCAGGTAATTCACTTATGTTTAAAAGTGATTAGTATCTGCACAATACATTAACCAAACGGTTTCCAAATTTTTCTTTTAACAAAATACTATTTTTAAACACTTTCAAAGAAAACCCCATGTTTCCTCTGCTATATAAAGCAGATAAAATTACTCTACTCTAAGGAGTAGAGGGCGCTGACAACTCCTCTCTCTGACTTTTCCTCTTTGAGATGGCAGAAAAGCACGTTTGAGAAGCTGTGGAGCTCTACAGAAAACAGTCTTCAAACAATTTCCTTAATCTTATGCATTGACTAACGTGGGGGAGGGGGGCGTGTTTACAGACAGACTTAGATGACCTCTTTTTTTTTTTTTTAACTTACTTTATTTTATTTTACAATACTGTATTGGTTTTCCATACATTGACATGAATCCACCACGGGTGTACATGTGTTCCCAAACATGAACCCCCCTCCCACCTCCCTCCCCATAACATCTCTCTGGGTCATCACCGTGCACCAGCCCCAAGCATGCTGTATCCTGCATCGGACATAGACTGGCGATTCAATTCTTACATGATAGTATACATGTTACAATGCCATTCTCCCAAATCATTCTACCCTCTCCCTCTCCCTCTGAGTTCAGAAGTCCGTTATACACATCTGTGTCTTTTTTGCTGTCTTGGATACGGGGTCATCATTGCCATCTTTCTAAATTCCATATATATGTGTTAGTATACTGTATTGGTGTTTTTCTTTCTGGCTTACTTCACTCTGTATAATCGGCTCCAGTTTCATCCATCTCATCAGAACTGATTCAAATGTATTCTTTTTCATGGCTGAGTAATACTCCATTGTGTATATGTACCACAGCTTTCTTATCCATTCATCTGCTGATGGACATCTAGATTGTTTCCATGTCCTGGCTATTATAAACAGTGCTGTGATGAACATTGGGGTACATGTGTCTCTTTCAATTCTGGTTT
Source organism: Ovis aries (assembly GCF_016772045.2). Taxonomy (NCBI): domain Eukaryota; kingdom Metazoa; phylum Chordata; class Mammalia; order Artiodactyla; family Bovidae; genus Ovis; species Ovis aries. Next base: position 210,826,397 of record NC_056055.1, on the reverse strand, counting down.
CCTCGGTGTGTATGCCCCTGGGATTGCTGGGTCATAAGGCAGTTCTATTTGCAATTTTTTAAGGAATCTCCACACTGTTCGCCAAAGTGGCTGTACTAGTTTGCATTCCCACCAACAGTGTAGGAGGGTCCCCATTTCTCCACACCCTCTCCAGCATTTATTGCTTGCAGATTTTTGGATCGCAGACATTCTGACTGGTGTGAAGTGGTACCTCATTGAGGTTTTGATTTGCATTTCTCTAATAATGAGTGATGTTGAGCATCTTTTCATGTGTTTGTTAGCCATCCGTATGTCTTCTTTGGAGAACTGTCTATTTAGTTCTTTGGCCCATTTTTTGATTGGGTCGTGTATTTTTCTGGAATTGAGCTGCATAAGTTGCTTGTATATTTTTGAGATTAGTTGTTTGTCAGTTGCTTCATTTGCTATTATTTTCTCCCATTCAGAAGGCTGTCTTTTCACCTTGCTTATATTTTCCTTTGTTGTGCAGGAGCTTTTAATTTTAATTAGATCCCATTTGTTTATTTTTGCTTTTATTTCCAGAATTCTGGGAGGTGGATCATAGAGGATCCTGCTGTGATTTATGTCGAAGAGTGTTTTGCCTATGTTCTCCTCTAGGAGTTTTATAGTTTCTGGTCTTACATTTAGATCTTTAATCCATTTTGAGTTTATTTTTGTGTGCGGTGTTAGAAAGTGATCTAGTTTCATTCTTTTATAAGTGGTTGACCAGTTTTCCCAGCACCACTTGTTAAAGAGATTGTCTTTTCTCCATTGTATATTCTTGCCTCCTTTGTCAAAGATAAGGTGTCCATATGTGTGTGGATTTATCTCTGGGCTTTCTATTTTGTTCCATTGATATCTATTTCTGTCTTTGTGCCAGTACCATACTGTCTTGATGACTGTGGCTTTGTAGAAGAGCCTGAAGTCAGGCAAGTTGATTCCTCCAGTTCCATTCTTCTTTCTCAAGATTGCTTTGGCTATTCGAGGTGTTTTGTATTTCCATGCAAATCTTGAAATTATTTGTTCTAGTTCTGTGAAAAATACGGCTGGTAGCTTGATAGGGATTGCATTGAATTTGTAAATTGCTTTGGGTAGTATACTCATTTTCACTATATTGATTCTTCCGATCCATGAACATGGTATATTTCTCCATCTATTAGTGTCCTCTTTGATTTCTTTCATCAGTGTTTTATAGTTTTCTATATATAGGTCTTTAGTTTCTTTAGGTAGATATATTCCTAAGTATTTTATTCTTTTCGTTGCAATGGTGAATGGAATTGTTTCCTTAATTTCTTTTCTACTTTCTCATTATTAGTGTATAGGAATGCAAGGGATTTCTGTGTGTTGATTTTATATCCTGCAACTTTACTATATTCATTGATTAGCTCTAGTAATTTTCTGGTGGAGTCTTTAGGGTTTTCTATGTAGAGGATCATGTCATCTGCAAACAGTGAGAGTATTACTTCTTCTTTTCCAATTTGGATTCCTTTTATTTCTTTTTCTGCTCTGATTGCTGTGGCCAAAACTTCCAGAACTATGTTGAATAGTAGCGGTGAAAGTGGGCACCCTTGTCTTGTTCCTGACTTTAGGGGAAATGCTTTCAATTTTTCACCATTGAGGATAATGTTTGCTGTGGGTTTGTCATATATAGCTTTTATTATGTTGAGGTATGTTCCTTCTATTCCTGCTTTCTGGAGAGTTTTTATCATAAATGGATGTTGAATTTTGTCAAAGGCCTTCTCTGCATCTATTGAGATAATCATATGGCTTTTATTTTTCAATTTGTTAATGTGGTCAATTACATTGATTGATTTGCAGATATTGAAGAATCCTTGCATCCCTGGGATAAAGCCCACTTGGTCATGGTGGATGATCTTTTTAATGTGTTGTTGGATTCTGATTGCTAGAATTTTGTTGAGGATTTTTGCATCTATGTTCATCAGTGATATTGGCCTGTAGTTTTCTTTTTTTGTAGTATCTTTGTCAGGTTTTGGTATTAGGGTGATGGTGGCCTCATAGAATGAGTTTGGAAGTTTACCTTCCTCTGCAATTTTCTGGAAGAGTTTGAGTAGGATAGGTGTTAGCTCTTCTCGAAATTTTTGGTAGAATTCAGCTGTGAAGCCGTCTGGACCTGGGCTTTTGTTTGCTGGAAGATTTCTGATTACAGTTTCAATTTCCTTGCTTGTGATGGGTCTGTTAAGATTTTCTATTTCTTCCTGGTTCAGTTTTGGAAAGTTGTACTTTTCTAAGAATTTGTCCATTTCTTCCACGTTGTCCATTTTATTGGCATATAACTGCTGATAGTAGTCTCTTATGATCCTTTGTATTTCTGTGTTGTCTGTTGTGATCTCCCCATTTTCATTTCTAATTTTATTGATTTGATTTTTCTCTCTTTGCTTCTTGATGAGTCTGGCTAATGGTTTGTCAATTTTATTTATCCTTTCAAAGAACCAGCTTTTGGCTTTGTTGATTTTTGCTATGGTCTCTTTTGTTTCTTTTGCATTTATTTCTGCCCTAATTTTTAAGATTTCTTTCCTTCTACTAACTCTGGGGTTCTCCAATTCTTCCTTTTCTAGTTGCTTTAGGTGTAGAGTTAGGTTATTTATTTGACTTTTTTCTTGTTTCTTGAGGTATGCCTGTATTGCTATGAACTTTCCTCTTAGCACTGCTTTTATAGTGTCCCACAGGTTTTGGGTTGTTGTGTTTTCATTTTCATTAGTTTCTATGCATATTTTGATTTCTTTTTTGATTTCTTCTGTGATTTGTTGGTTATTCAGAAGTGTGTTGTTCAACCTCCATATGTTGGAATTTTTAATAGTTTTTCTCCTGTAATTGAGATCTAATCTTAATGCATTATGGTCAGAAAAGATGCTTGGAATGATTTCGATTTTTTTGAATTTATCAAGGTTAGATTTATGGCCCAGGATATGATCTATCCTGGAGAATGTTCCATGAGCACTTGAGAAAAGGTGAAATTCATTGTTTTGGGGTGAAATGTCCTATAGATATCAATTAGGTCTAACTGATCTAATGTATCATTTAAAGTTTGCGTTTCTTTGTTGATTTTCTGTTTAGTTGATCTGTCCATAGGTGTGAGTGGGGTATTAAAGTTTCCCACTATTATTGTGTTATTGTTGATTTCCCCTTTCATACTTGTTAGCGTTTGTCTTACATATTGCAGTGCTCCTATATTGGGTGCATATATATTTATAATTGTTATATCTTCTTCTTGGATTGATCCTTTGATCATTATGTAGCGGCCTTCTTTGTCTCTTTTCACAGCCTTTGTTTTAAAGTCTATTTTATTGGATATGAGTATTGCCACTCCTGCTTTCTTTTGGTCTCTATTTGCATGGTATATCTTTTTCCAGCCCTTCACTTTCAGTCTGTATGTGTCCCTTGTTTTGAGGTGGGTCTCTTGTAAGCAGCATATAGAGGGGTCTTGTTTTTGTATCCATTCGGCCAGTCTTTGCCTTATGGTTAGGGCATTCAACACATTTACATTTAAGGTAATTATTGATAAGTATGATCCTGTTACCATTTACTTTATTGTTTGGGGTTCGGGTTTATACACCCTTTTTGTGTTTCCTGTCTAGAGAATATCCTTTAGAATTTGTTGGAGAGCTGGTTTGGTGGTGTTGAATTCTCTCAGCTTTTGCTTGTCTGTAAAGCTTTTGATTTCTCCTTCGTATTTGAATGAGATCCTTGCTGGGTACAGTAATCTGGGCTGTAGATTATTTTCTTTCATCACTTTAAGTATGTCTTGCCATTCCCTCCTGGCCTGAAGAGTTTCTATTGAAAGATCAGCTGTTATCCTTATGGGAATCCCCTTGTGTGTTATTTGTTGTTTTTCCCTTGCTGCTTTTAATATTTGTTCTTTGTGTTTGATCTTTGTTAATTTGATTAATATGTGTCTTGGGGTGTTTCGCCTTGGGTTTATCCTGTTTGGAACTCTCTGTGTTTCTTGGACTTGGGTGATTATTTCCTTCCCCATTTTAGGGAAGTTTTCAACTATTATCTCCTCAAGGATTTTCTCATGGTCTTTCTTTTTGTCTTCTTCTTCTGGGACTCCTATAATTCGAATGTTGGAGCATTTCATGTTGTCTTGGAGGTCTCTGAGATTGTCCTCATTTCTTTTAATTCATTTTTCTTGTTTCCTCTCTGATTCATTTATTTCTCCCGTTCTATCTTCTATTTCACTAATCCTATCTTCTGCCTCCATTATTCTTCTATTTGTTGCTTCCAGAGTGTTTCTGATCTCATTTATTGTGTTATTCATTATATATTGACTCTTTTTTATTTCTTCTAGGTCCTTGTTAAACCTTTCTTGCATCTTCTCAATCCTTGTCTCTAGGCTATTTATCTGTGATTCCATTTTAATTTGAAGATTTTGGATCATTTTCACTATCAATATTTGGAATTCTTTCTCAGATAGATTCCCTACCTCTTCCTCTTTTGTTTGGTTTGGTGGGCAACTCTCCTGTTCCTTTACCTGCTGAGTATTCCTCTGTCTCTTCATCTTGATTATATTGCTGCATTTGGGGTGGCCTTTTTATATTCTGGTAATTTGTGGAGTTCTCTTTATTATGGAGCTTCCTCACTGTGGGTGGGGTTGTATCAGTGGCTTGTCTAGGTTTCCTGGTTAGGGAGGCTTGTGTTGGAGTTCTGGTGGGTGGAGCTGGGTTTCTTCTCTCTGGAGTGCCGTGGAGTGACCAGTAATGGTTTATGAGACATCAAAGGTTTTGGAGTAACTTTGAGCTGCCTGTATATTGAAGCTCAGGGGTGTGTTCCTGTGTTGCTGGAGAATTTGCGTGGTATGTCTTGTTTTGGAACTTGTTGGTCCTTGGGTGGAGCTTGGTTTCAGTGTAGGTATGGAGGCATTTGATGAGCTCCTATTGCTTAATGTTCCCTGAATTCAGGAGTTCTCTGATGTTTTCAGGCTTGGACTTAAGCCTCCTGCTTCTGGTTTTCAGTTTTATTTTTACAGTAGCCTCTAGACTTCTCCATCTATACAGCACCAATGATAAAATATCTAGGTTAAAGATGAAAAGTTTCTCCACATTGAGAGACACTCAGAGAGGTTCCCTGAGTTACAAGGAGAAGAGAAGGGGAAGGGGGTAGTTAGAGGTGACTGGAATGAGATGCGGTGAGATTAAAAGAGGAGAGAGCAAGCTAGCCAGTAGTCACTTCCTTATGTGCGCTCCATAGTGTGGACCGCTCAGAGGTATTTAAGGAGTTATACAAGGAAGAGGAGAGGGAGGAAGTAGACAGAGGTGGCCAGGAGGATAAGAGAGAGGAATGAGAAGGAGAGAGACAAATCCTGCCAGTAACCAGTTCCTTAGGTGTTCTGCACTGTCTGGAACACAGAGATTCACAGAGTTGGATAGAGAAGAGATGGGGGAGAAAAGAGACAGAGGCCACCTGGTGGAGAAAAAGGAGAGTCCCAAGGAGGAGAGAGTCGTCAAGCCAGTAATCTCGCTCTCAGGTAAAATTGGGTAGTGAAGTTTGGGTTTTTAAATGTACAAGATTGACAACAAAAACCAAAGAGAAAAGATTAAAAATCTAGAGTAGAGGTTGGATTTTCAAAAATACAATATTAAAGAAAAGAAGCAGAAGGAAAAAGGAAAAAGAAAAGAAAAGAAAAGGAAAAAAAATGCCACAAGAATTATTTAAAAAAAGAAAAAACAATAACCACCCAAAGACTATATATGGTGTTTGCCAACAAAAAAAAAAAAAGAAAGAGTCTTTTTTTTTGAATAGTAATATAGGTTATAGAAATAAAAATTAGAGGAGAAATAGAAGACTTAACTATTAAAAAAAAAAGAAAAAAGAAAAAGAAGAAAAAAAAAAGGAATGATTTTTAAAATAGTAAAAATATTTCTAGCCCTTCTCTGATGTTGCGGGCAGTGTGGGGTCACTTCCAAGGCGGTTCCCTCTGTTTAACTTCTTCTTTATGCTGGTTTTTTAGGTTCACTAGTTTAGTCGCGCTCTGGGGAGGGGGGATGCTGCAAACGAATAGCGCTGTCGTGTGCACACAGTGTCTCAGCCCCACTGGACCTGTCCCTTCTCGTGGTGCACAAACCACTCCGGTTCTACGATGCTCAGTGGGGAACCGTCTGAAGCCGGCCCTAGGCTGCGTGCACTTCCCCGGTCTAAGCCACTCAGGTTCGGCGCTTAGGTAGCCCTCAGAGGCACAGATTCGGTTGGGACTGCATTTTGTGCCCTTCCCAGGTCCGAGCAGCTCAGGAATTTGGCGAGCACGATCGCTGCGACTTGTCGCCTTTTCTGCCTCTGCTGCTCAGTTTTCTGGGTGGACCGCTGGTGCCCCTTGTGAGGCAGATGGTGACTGTCCAGCACCCCCAGAAGTCTTAGCAAAGAAGCCTGCTTGCAGTTTGGTAAGTGAAGTCTCTCCAGGTCTGCAATTGCCCCTTTCCAGCCCTTACGGCTCTGGCTGCCTGTCCCCGGCGGGGGATGGTCTGCAGCCAGCTTTTTCCGTTCCGTCCTTTGTTCTGTGCTCGGTCCTGGCAGTGTCTTATGTTTGAGCTTTTTGCGTGGTAGCTATCCCACAGTCTGGTTTTGCTAGCCCAAGTTGGATCGTTCTGGTTGCGCTGTGGGGCGTTCCTGCCCGATTCTTACAAAGCACTGCAGCCCGCGCCTCCCGCGCGTCCCTGCCCTGCCCCCACTTCCTAGTGGCGGATGCAGGCGTCTGTGCTGCTTTTCTGCTGGGGGAGTTACTGGTGGGCTTGTAATCTCTTGGTTTTAATTATTTATTTATTTTTCCCTTCCTGTTATGTTGCCCTCTGTGTTTCCAAGGCTCGCCACAGACTCGGCAGGGAGAGTGTTTCCTGGTGTTTGGAAACCTCTCTTCTTAAAATTCCCTTCCCGAGACGGGCTTCCCTTCCCGGGACAGAGCTCCCTCCCCACCTCCTTGTCTCCTTTTTCGTCTTTTATATTTTTTCCTACCTGTTTTTGAAGACAATGGTCTGCTTTTCTGGTTGCCTGATGTCCTCTGCCAGCCTACAGAAGTTGTTTTGTGGAGTTTGCTCAGCGTTGAAATGTTCTTTTGAGGAATTTGTGAGGGAGAAAGTGGTCTTCCCGTCCTATTCCTCTGCCATCTTAGGACCGTCCCCAGAAGACTTCTTTTTAAGTGCACTTTGAGCTCATGCCAAGGCTATAAAGATGAAAAAGAGGAACATAAATGTAATTATTTCATGAAGAGCTTGAACCAGAATAATCATACACAGATAATTTCTCATTTAAATACTCATAAAGGTTATAAATTAGAGAATTCATTTGAATAAAATTTGGTGTAATTATAGTAAAAGAGTGCTCATTTGTGTATCTTGGAAAATTATAAAACCTCTCCTTATTTTCCCTTTTCTCCATCTCTTCACACTGTCTATTGCTTTGGTAAAACCTTATCATGAAGAATGGATTAAAAATTTTAAAGCAATTTCTTTTTGTTTTATGTACAATTTATCACCTTGAGTTTAAAAGACTGTACAAAATTATAAAAGGAGTTAGAAGATAAAGCAAAGTTAGACTGTTACTAGAAAATTTAATATCTCAGGTATTCATGACAGACTATCTAGATTTCTTCTTCTTCTTCTTCTTTTTTGTTTTTTTGCATTGCTTTTGGTGTTTACAGCTGAATGTCATCCTTAGAATAACACAGCTGCTGGCTATTTTGCAGAATGAAAAGAGGAAGCAGGACTCATTAGAAAGATGTGTCAACATTGCTGTGAGGCAACAGTGCTGGTGTGTTTATGAACCCAGGTATCTATAAAAAGTGCTCTAACCCTACAAGAGTTTTCTAGTTTCTTTTCTATACTTATCCTCTGAAATTTCCCCAAGGATAGTTAACATAAAACTTGGTTCCATTTTAGTTCTACACATGGTGGATTCCAAGAAACTAGCTTTTAAGATTGCTCTTAAAATCTCCCGGTTATAGCCTTGGCCACTAGTGGTAAGGATCCTACCTACCAATGCAGGAGACACAAGAGAGGCTGCTTTGATCCCTGGGTTGGGAAAATCCCCTGGAGGAGGAAATGGCAACTCACTCCAACATTCTTGCCTGGAAAATTCCACGGACAGAGGAGCCTGGCAGGCTACAGTCCCTGGGGTCGCAGAGTCAGACACAACTGAAGCGACTTAAAACACTATTTTTTTATTAAGACTTTTTAATTTTTGGAAATTAAGTGGAACTTCCAAGGGACTTTGAGTCAAAAGATACCAATGGCTTAACATATAGTGCCTAGCACCTGGTAGTGTCTCGTAAGTGCCTGTAACCTGGCTGAGTGATATGTTAATACATAAGTTTTCCAAAGATTCAGTCTATGGAAGCAAGTATAACACAAGGAGGTCACCCAAACATCTTTCAAGTTGAGCATTACAGAGCAATCAGTTACTGCACATTGATAAAAATGAACATAATCATAAAGAAAAAGACATATTGAAAGAAAAATGCAGTGAGCTTATTATGGAAGTGCTACAGTTGTCCCTCACAACTATATAAAGTTTGTATAAACTGAGGATAAAGTTTGACAACTTTTACAATAGGTAGTATGCATAATCAATATTTGATGAAGATCACAACACAGAGGGAGAAAATGATAGGGAGTGAATCATTATCTGAATTTAATATCTGTTTGGGGAAGACAGAATAAGGACTTGGTGAGCTGAACAGCCATGATGAAGCAAAACTGTTGTGAAAAATTTTTTTCTTAATACTGATTAGATGGAAAGATAATTGCTTCAAACACTGGAAGCCTGAAGACATTTAAAAAGAAACCAGACTGTTTTTGCTTACAAGTCTCTTTCTACAACACATACATACATGCACCACCTCCACACATATACCAAGAGGTACAAAAGGGCTCTGAAAATATTTCAGGTTGACAGCAGAATATCAATTCATTTTTTTTTTTAAGATGCAGGGCAGCCTTCCAGCATCGTGGTTCCAAAAGCTTCAGATTGAAAAGTGACCTGTATCAGATCCAGAAAATCAGGGTCAAGGAACGTGCTTGAGTAGCTTTTATATAGTTATGCCTGTCCTTATTAAATTTCCATCCCAATTACTCATTGCCTCCCTCTTTCCTTGAAGTGTTTGTTTCAAGACACATAACAAGATCATGTAATTGCAGCTTGGATCTTGAGGAGGCAAGAGTAAATTAAATTGGCACATTCCCCAGACACCACTATTGCTGTGGGGGAGGAGCAGGTGCCCGGCTGTCACTCGGAATATCTGCCCATGTAGCTGCACTGGAGAGAGGACCCCACCCGGCTGCAGGTACAGCTGCTGCCTGGGACCCTCCTCTTCACATCTGATGATCATCTCTCTGTTGCAGCCATTTTTCATAAGCATCCATATGTTTGTCTCTTCTGATACATACAACTCCCTGCTGTGTGGACTGTGTTTCTAACACTTCTGTATCCTCTGAAAGGAATAGCAGAGTATGTCCCATGGGAAACAGGCCCAGGGAAAGCAGTGACTGGGTAATGACTGAATGAGGAAAGGCATAACTGAACGACCAAGTGACTGAATGCATGAATGACTGTGGTGAATGAAGAGTGACCTGATAAGGGAGGGTGAGAAGGAGTGTATTGGGAAAGGAAGGTTACAAGTAGCGTCTGATTTACTGCAGACAGTGTCTTGACCTAGTTAAAAACAGAGGATGTTAACATATGCATTCAGAGCACAGAAAGATAAAGGAGATGTGTAAAAACTCTGTGTAGTTTCTGCTGAGAAATCTGCTGATAGCCTTATGGAGATTCCTTTTAGGAGGTCTTTTGGGTTGAGACAGTTATATGTTTTCTTAGCTTCATGGACTTGTACAACCATTTCTTTCCCTTGATATGGCGAGTTCTCATCTGTTATTTCAATAAATTCTCTGCTCCCTTCTCCCTTTCTTCTCCTTCTGAGATATTCTCTTTATGTTACCCTTCCTAATGGAGTTTAATACTTGTCATAGAATTTCTTTCTTTATTTTTCTTTGTATCCTAGTTTTCTCTCCTCCTTTACCTGTATCATTTCTGTATTTCTATCTTTGAGCTCACTAATTCTCTCTTCCAAATGGTCTGCTCTATTTCCAATGCTTTCTAATTCATTCTTTATCTTTATTTATTCTTTATCTTTACTTATTGAGTTCTTCAGCTCCAGAATTTCTTTTTGGTTTCTTTTTAGAGTTTCAATGTCTTTGGCAAAGTATTTCTTCTGTTCATTAGTTTTATTCCTGACATCATTGAACGTGAACTGCCTTTCTGAGTTTTCTTGTAGCTCATTGACTTTCTTCATGACAGCTATTTTGAATTCTCTATATAGCATTGAATTCTTTGTATAGCATTAAATTTTCTGAATAGCAGGAGGAGAAGGGGACGACAGAGGACAAGATGTTTGGATGGCATCACTAACTCAATGAACATGAGTTTGAGCAAACTCTGAGAGTTGGTGAAGGAGAGGGAAGCCTGGCATACTGCAGTCCATGGGGTAGAAGAGTCAGACACGACTGACCAACTGAACAACAGTTAGATCATAGTATTCTGTGACTTTAAGTGTATTTTCTGGAGAATTGTCATTTTCTTTTTGAGATATTGCACAAACATTTTTTTTTATGGTGGTTGATGAGTTGTTCCTCTACTGATGCATTTGGAGTAGCAAAAATCTTTATTTTGTAGGTAAATCTTTTTCACTTGACTCTAACAATTCAGTTGTGTTCAACTTTGTGACCCCATGGACTGTAGCCCTTCAGGCTCCTCTGTCCACAGATTCTCCAGGCAAGAATACTGGAGTGCATTGCCGTTTTCCTCTCCAGGAATCTCCCTGACCCAGGGATCAAAACCAGGTCTCCCGCATTGCAGGCAGATTCCCTAGTGTCTGAGCCAGCAGGAAAGGCCCTAACAATTCAGTTCAGTTCAGTTCAGTCAATCAGTTGTGTCCACCTCTTTGTGACCCCATGGACTGCAGCACTCCAGGCCTCCCTGTCCATCACCAACTCCCAGAGCTTACTCAAACTCATGTCCATTGAGTTGGTGATGCCATGCAGCCATCTCCTCCTGTGTAGTCCCCTTCTCCTCCTGCCTTTAGTCTTTCCCAGCATCTTTCATGCATTGGAGAAGGACATGGCAACCCACTCCAGTGTTCTTGCCTGGAGAATCCCAGGGACAGAGGAGCCTGGTAGGAGGCTGTCTATGGGGTCGCACAGAGTCGGACATGACTGAAGCGACTTAGCAGCAGCAGCAGCAATTCAACAGGTTGATAATTAGAGGCCTTTCTTTTGTTTTTCAGTAGGTGGCGATATAACACAAGTTTTGGGTTTCCCTTAGAGCTGCCTATGGCTGTAGTTGAGAATCTGCGTTTCCCCCACTTAAAACTCAACATTCAAAAAACTAAGATCTGAACCCATCACTTCATGGCAAATAGATAGGGAAACAATGGAAACAATGACAACAATGACAGGTGTTATTCTGGGGGGCTCCAAAATCACTGCAGATAAATGGCTGCAGCCATTAAATTAATAAAAGACTTTTTCTTGTGAGAAGAAAGGCTTTGACCAAACTAAACAGCATATTAAAAGCAGAGACATTATTTTGTCAACAGAGATCTGTCTAGTCAAAGCTATGGTTTTTCTAGTAGTCATGTATGGATGTGAGAGTTGGTCTATAAGGAAAGCTGAGCACCGAAGAATTGATGCTTTTGAACTGTGGTGCTGGAGAAGACTCTTGAGAGTCCCTTGGACTGTAAGGAGATCAAACCAGTCCATGCTAAAGGAAATCAGTCCTGAATATTCATTGGAAGGACTGATGCTGAAGCTGAAGCTCCAATATTTTGGCCACCTGATGCAAAGAGCTGACACATTGGAAAAAACCCTTGATGCTGGGAAAGGTTGAGGGCAGGAGGAAAAGGGGACGACCAAGGATGAGATGGTTGGATGGCATCATTGACTCAATGGACATGATTTTGAGCAAGCTCCAGAAGTTGGTGATGGACAGGGAAGCCTAGCGTGCTGCAGTCTGTGGGGTCAGAAAGAGTCAGACCCAACTGAGCGACAGAACTGAACTGATGTCCCCCTCTCCACCTCCTCTGCTGGAAGGGTCACCTGGTGCCCTCCTTTGTTAGTGCTTATACCTCTGAGGTTGCTGGTGCCTTGTTGCTGCTGTAGTTGGTGTCATTGCTTGGGACATCCTGGGTACCAGGACGGTAGGCATGTCTGCTGCATGTGGGGTCACTTTGTTTGCAGGTACCACCACCATGGGAGGAGGGGGTGGGACTAGGGGGAGTTGGGGTGGGACTAGGGGGAGTTAGGGTTGCAGGCACTCCCACTGTATTCAGGTTTGAGAGTTCATGGGAGCTGCTACTGCAGGAGGGGTGGGGCAGGGTAGGGGCTGGAACAGGGACTGGAGCCACATGCACCTCTGCAGCTGGAGGGAACAAGGTAACCCAGGCCCCACTGCCACGGATGCTCGGTTCCCAGTGAAACCAGCACTGCTGTGGCTGGGAGGCCAGATTCCTATGTGCCGCCTCTACTGTTGCTCCTGGGTTCTCTGGGTCTGTGATCTCACCCATGGAGGCAAAGAGGCCAGATTGCAAACGCCTCTGTTATCCCCTCAGTTCGACCACCCTTATGTGTTCCATCCCACCCACCTTTAAATGTTCAGATGTGTGAATTCTCCAACATCCTAGTGTGTTAGGTGGAGGAACATTTGATGAGTTATGGATGTTTTACTTGTTGTAGGTTGAAGGAGGGAGATAAAGGGAACATTTCATGTCTCCATGTTTCTGATGTCACTCTTATTTTCATAGCTTTAATCATCTCTGCAACTTTGACATAAAAAGTCACACTGATCTGAAACTAGTATGTGGGAACTTCCAAAAGACATAAAGTCAGTATTGTATTATACTGACTCAATCTGCACAAGTTTGATCTACCCAGTAAACTCTGGGATTTTGCTCTGCCATTCAACAAAATGTTTTACTAAAAGCTTTTGTTCTTGCTAACAGAGGAGTTGAATAGCAAAATTAAATAATTGGAATAAAATTAACTAAATTGGTTGACTCTTCAGAAAAAGTGTTCTGAAAAGCAGCATTGCAGATCATCATGTGACATCTTCAGTTAAATTTAACGTAGCACATGTTTCACAAAAGTGTGTAGTTTGTGGTACACAAATGTCAGTCATGCTGACTCACAAAATAATGTAAGGGGTCATCCTAGGATGATTTCTATTGTTTAAAATAAACTAACTGAATGAACAACTTTTTAGGTGCTAACTTTTAATTTACTGAAGTGTCTGCAAAGGTACAATAACAGGAATAATAAATATATTCAAGCAAAGTGTGTTAACACTTGGTCTGCCTTTACTAAGGATGAATAGTAGTAGATTGACAAACTGCTAAGGACAAATAGTAATGATCATTGGCAAATCCATAAATGAATATTCTGAATTACTTGCTCCAAAAATACCATCACTTGCTCTGAAAATATCATATCCACTTATCTAGATGATAGGTACCCAATGTTCCAAAATCTTATCTCTTATCATGCCAAGTAAGAAGCTCTGATTAGCTACCTGCCTCCTGAAGGACAGTTGAATGGATTTAATAATTGTTTTTTGAACTGAAATAAACTGAAGGATATCTTAACTATTATTAGCATAATTATTGTTCTACCTTAAAATGGTTGTTAATAGAAAAATATTAAAATTTTTGAATGTTGCTGTCAAAAGCAAGATATCCAGTTAGCGTGTACTTAAGAAATTTAAACATATATGGTTGATAGAAAAATGGGCACCCAAAGATGTTCCCATCCTAATCTCTAAGACCCGTGTATATGTTCCTTTACATGGCAAAAGGGACTTTGAAGATAGGATTAAATTAAGGATCTTGAGATGGGGAGATTCTACTGAGTTATCTGGGTAGACTTAATATAATCATGAGTTCTTATAATGGAGAGGCAGGAGGATCAGAGAAGAAGATGAGATGAAGGAAGTAAAGTCAGAGTGATGTGAGGAGAGGGCTACAGACCAAGGAGGCAATTGTCCTCTAAAAACTGGGAAAGACAGGGAAATGAGTTCTCCTGCTAGAATCTTCTGAAGGAGCATAGCTCCGGAAACACGTGATTTTAGGACTATATCCTCCAGACTATAAAATAATATCTTTATGCTTTTTTAAGCCTCTGAGTTTGTGGTATTACAACAGTAATAGCAAACTAATGCAGTGCTCAAAGAAGAACAAATTAATACAGCATAAGAAAACAAAATCCTGTCCATTCTTTTCAAATTGATCTTATCCAAAATATTGACCTGAATTGGTTAACAAGTAAGGCATAAAGAAGAAAACTGAAAGGAGAATGGTTTCACCATCAGGATCATCTATTTGTGTGGGCGTTCTCAGTCACTTCTGACTCTTTGTGACCCCATGGACTAAATTCCATGAAATTTTCTAGGCAAGAGTGCGGGAGTGGGTTGTCATTTCCTACTCCAGGGAATCTTCCCAACGCAGGGAACTGTAACCCACATTTCTTGCATCTCCTGCATTGACAGATGGATTCTATACCACCATGCCACCTGGGCCCATTACTTTGTTTACATCTGTGCTAATGAAAGCTGTGGAACATGCCTAGACCTGCACTGCCCTCCGTGCACTTGTTGGTGGCAAAGGAAGGACATCAGAATCTCCTCAGGCTATGTCCTCATACATGCCTGTCCCAGGTCCATCTCATTCATTGTTTTGATGGCTTTTCTGCTTTTGCATTTAATAAAGGAGATAACCAAGTGACTGACATTTGAGGTCCACTAGCAATAGCTAAACTGTAGTTTTGATTGTCTTAAGTCAAACTTTTACAATTTTTCCAGTTCATTGAAAATTTAGGTCATGAAGAGCTGGGTTGGAAGCCTGCCTTTTCTATTCATGACCATGTATCTTGCTTATATTGTTTAATTTCCCCAAACCTTAGCATCCTCATCTGTAATATGGTAAAGGAAAGGTATTGTATGGTTTATGGAAAGTAGTTCAGAATATGTGCTCAGTAATGTAGAGCAGCAGTCCTCAACCTTTTTGGCACCAGAGTCTGGTTTCATAGAAGAAAATTTTCCCATGGACCCAAGGTGAAGATGGTTTCCAATGATTCAAGCACATTACATTTATAGTGCACTTTACTTCTATTATTAACACATCAGCTCCACCTCAGACCATTAGGTGTTAGATCCCTGAGGCTGCCCTGCTTAGACAGATTCTTTTTCTTTCATCACCAAAATTAATTGTCCCATTATCCTGTTAACTTAAATCTCTACACCCTACCATAGTCAAAGCATTAGACTATTTAGCTCAGCTTTCGCTAGTGTAAAAAACATTAAATAGACAAACAGATATCTGTTTAACCTTGAAGTTTCCTTAAGCATTTTAAGCTGCACTTCTCTTACCAGTAATATGGACATCATGAGAAATGTGAAAATGTGATGAGTATTTTCTGGCATAGCGTAGGTGCTTAGTAAATGTTATTTTATTTTTATTCTATTTTTTTCTCTTTTTAAAAATAGCTTATTTTAAAATTACAGAAAAATGTCTTTCTTTGAAAGGACAAATGAATACTAAACACTGGTTGGTTTCACTTAAGGAGCAGCCATCATTATTGAACAAAATGAAGAAAAATATTTTAGAATAGAATTTTGGCTCTTTAAATTCTGATAATGATCATGGCAAATAGGAAGGATTTTGTCCAATGTATTCCCACTTTAAAGCCATAAGCAAGTTATTTCATAGTTTATCAAATACAGTCATTTAAAAAAATTCCAATATTTTAGGGTTCACTCGCAGCCTATGCTAACCCTGTCCTTCTGCCACTCCCCAACAAATATAATAAGCAGAACAGGAGACTTGCCTGAACTGAAATCTGACCTGACCTGAAAAATAACTTCTTGGCTTGGTTTATCTGTATAAACTCTGCCCAGTCCCATAAGATTTCCACATTGAAACTGACCTTAAGTATTAACAGTTGAGCCCAGACACCAAAGCCCCCTAAATATTTACAAGTAAGAGAAACACAATGGGCTGTAGAGATTTTAAGTCAAAAATAACAGATATATACATACTTGGACTTTTTTTAAGCTGAATCTCAAGTGATCCAATAAAAGGTCCTTATTTACAAAGGCAGAACATTGAGCTATCTATAAATAGCCTGGTGGACACAGGGAGGCCTGGTGTGCTGCAGTTCATGAGGTCGCAAAGAGTCGGACACGACTGAGTGACTGAACTGAACTGAACTGAACAGGACATAGAGTAAAGAAAGTGTTAGGCAACCAAATAGAAACACTATGCAGTGACTTAAAATACCAAGACAGAAACTTGATTCAAACACAAAAGAACATGTCTGTGTATTTTGATTGCATTGCTAAGTCATAAAGAGCTTGTGTTTTTATGGTTGTTAATCAAACACAACACTTTGCTAGGTAATCACTTTATTCTTTGTCTCTAATTGCTTCTTAAATTTGATTATTAGATCATGAGACTGAAAAGAAGACCTTCATTACTAATGAATGGAGATACAGAAAATACAAGCGGCTTGCAGGTGGACCACTTGTGATGAGATGAGAACAAAGTCAGATTTTCCAGTTTCCAATGTAGAAGTTGTTCCTTAGCAACGCTTCCTTTTTGGGCTCTGGTTCAAATATCCAGTTCCTTTATTGGGAGTAATATTACTTTTAGAAGAACAGCCCTTGATAACAAATTAAGCAGAAGTTTTAGAAAATTCCTTTACCAGATGCTAAAGAGATTAAAAAACAAAAATTGCTTTTGACAGTCCTTGACAAAGAAGCAAGGATTCATTATCAATGTCTTTCCTCCTCCCAACCCCCACTATATCAAAAGCATGGGATTGTAGAACCCAAAGAAGCATTTTCCAGGAGTTTGTTCAGTCTCTCAGTCATGTCCAGCTCTTTGTGACCCCATGGATTGCCCTGTTCTTCACTATCAGGAATGGAAACCAATTAAATACATAAGAAAGAATTAGAAATTGACAGAGGAAGACTTATTAGTTAAGAGCACAGTCCCAGCAACTCTGGAGGATTTGGACCTGATGTAACGATTAAAAAAATAAAGACAGATATACAATATTGTTTGAAACTATATAAAATCACCAATATATGTATATTAATTTATCTTAATATTTGATTACATATAAATATTTAAATATTTATAAATGCATATTCAGGAAATGGTAGTTTATGAAATTGTTTTTTATATCTGATGTTCAATAATATTAGAAAAACATATTACCTATGAGTATTCTGGTCTGATCTAATATTGAAATTATTAATCCCTTTCTCTTATCAATCCCTTTCTCTTATTCATTATCTCATTTTAATATAAATAGTCTGCCCTGACATACTTAAGTTATTAAAAAAATAATCTTAGAGGCTAGTAATCTAAAATTTCTTTATTTTTACCATCAGAAAAGGTATTATATAGTTTCCTTATTTTTATGCTAGTTGCTCACAGTTTGATCCCACTAATTTGCCCCCACTCCCAAGTAGAATGTTCCATGAGGCAGGTATTTTATTTTGTTGCTGTTGTTCACTAATCTAATCCAAGGATTAGTATCTGACGAGAAGAAACATTCAATGACACTCATTGAATCAATTAATGAATCAATTATAAGAATAAAGTGGCAAAGGATTTGTGTGACAGCAAATCACTTATGATTTTACACTTACACTCTTACTACAGTCAAAATGTGTGCTCTGAGTGATGGTGTGTAAATGTCTTGTCACTAGTCACTTGAAATGGCAACTCTCTTTCCCGGTGTCTTTTAAATGTAGTAGACATAAAATGTAGACATTAAATGTCTCAGATAGGCTAATCTAGGAACCAATGTGTTTTTAAATCTTAAAAATCTTCTCATAGCTCCTTTGGTCTTTGTCATCTTTTTCAAAATCATAATGCAAACCAAGTAAAATAGAATGGGGTGATCAGCTTCATGATTCATCTATTTTTTGATCTTTCTCTCTGTGTTAATGTTTCTTTTTCCTTCTTGGGCTTCCTACTCTACCATAGTTTATCTTTACTTTTATACTTTCCCTTATTTCTCTCTTTGTCTTTTCCTTTTCTCTAATAATTCAAAAATTCTGTCCAGTTTTTAAAAATAAACAAAATGAAGAAACAAATTAACATAAAACATCATGTATTGTGTTTCATACAAAATTCTTATTATATATAATTATCTTTTAGTATAAATTACAAATTATTTCTCTTTTTGATGGAAGCCTTACTTCATACATGTGTATTTATACACCTGTTTTCAAAAATTAGACAAATTTATTATAAAAATGGAAAAAATAGAGAACAGTACTAAACACTCAAAACTTCCACTACTCAAGAATGACCACTGTTAAAACGGAGAAGGGGAGTATGACAGAATTTTAGTTAAGGACATGTTAGGCTTAAGATGCCTCAGTTCAGTTCACGTCAGTCATGCAGTTGTGTCAGACTCTTTGCGACCCCATAGACTGCAGCACACAAGGCCTCCCTGTCCATCACCAACTCTCAGAGTTTACTCAGACTCATGTCCACTGAGCCAGTGATGCCATCCAACCATCTCATCCTCTGTCATCTTCTCCTCCCACTTTCAATCTTTCCCAGCATCAGGGTCTTTTCAAATGAGTCAGTTCTTCACATCAGGTGGCCAAAGTATTGGAGTTTCAGCATCAGCATCAGTCCTTCCAATGAATATTCAGTACTGATTTCCTTTAGGATGGGCTGGTTGGATCTCCTTGCTGTCCAAGGGACTCTCAAGAGTCTTCTCCAACACCACAGGTCAAAAGCATCAATTCTTCGGCACTCAGCTTTCTTCACAGACCAACTCTCACATCCATACATGACCACTGGAAAAACCATAGCCTTGACTAGACGGACCTTTGCTGGCAAAGTAATGTCTCTGCTTTTCAATATGCTATCTAGGTTGGTCATAACTTTTCTTCCAAGGAGTAAGTGTCTTTTAATTTCATGGCTGCAATCACCATCTGCAGTGATTTTGGAGTCCAAAAAAATAAAGTCTGACACTGTTTCGACTCTTTCCCCATCTATTTTCCATGAAGTGATGGGACCAGATGCCATGATCTTCATTTTCTGAATGTTGAGCTTCAAGCCAACATTTTCACTCTCCACTTTAACTTTCATCAAGAGGCTTTTCGTTCCTCTTCACTTTCTGCCATAAGGGTGGTGTCATCTGCATATCTGAAGTTATTGATACTTCTCCCAGCAATCTTGATTCCAGCTTGTGCTTCTTCCAGCCCAGGGTTTCTCATGATGTACTCTGCATAGAAGTTAAATAAGCAGGGTGAGAATATACAGCCTTGACGTACTCCTTTTCCTATTTGGAACTAGTCTGTTGTTGCATGTCCAGTTCTAACTGTTGCTTCCTGACCTGCATATAGGTTTCTCAAGAGGCAGTCAGGTGGTCTGGGATTCCCATCTCTTTCAGAATTTTCCACAGTTTATTGTGATCCACACAGTCAAATAGATACTTAATAGAGATGTAAAATATGTAATTAGATCTATCAATTTGGAGTTCAGGAAAGTTCAAGTTGGATATGTATGTTTGAAAATCATCAACATCTAAATAATATTTAAAGCTATGAGACTAGATGAGATCATCAAAGAAGCATAGACAGAAAGATATCAGATGTAAAAACTGGGCCCGGGGACTTCCTTGGTTGTCCAGTGGTTAAGACTTCACCTTCCCATGCAGGGGATATGGGTTCTATCCTTGGTCGGGAAGATAAGATCCCATATGCCTCAGGGCCAAACAAAAGCAAAACATAAAACTGAGGCAATATTGTGACAAAATTCAATAAAGACTTTTAAAATGGTCCATGTAAAAAAAAATATTTAAAATATTTAAAAAAAAATAACATAAAAAAGATGGAGATCAGAGATACTTCAGTGTTAAAATATCAGGGAAACAGGAGGAACCAGAAAGGGAGATTGGTGCATGAAAAGAGAACAGATATAGAGGGCTGGAGAAGTGGTGCCCGGGAAACCAAGGGAAGTAAGTCACTTTATGGGGTGGGCAGTGGTGTTTTAAGCTGGCTTAAAACTCAACATTCAAAAAACTATTAAGATCATGGCATCTGGTCCCATCACTGCATGGCAAATAGATGGGGAAACAATGGAAACAGTGACAGACTCTATTTTGCAAGGCTCCAAAATCACTACAGATGGTTACTACAGCCATGAAATTAAAAGACACTTGTTCCTTGGAAGAAAATCTATGACAAACCTAAACAGCATATTAAAAAATAGAGACATTACTTTGCCAACAAAGGTCCATCTAGTCAAAGCTATGGTTTTTCCAGTAGTCATGTATGGATGTGGGAGTTGGACTATAAAGAAAGCTGGGCAGTGAAGAATTGATGTTTTTGAACTGTGGTGTTGGAGAAGGCTCTTGAGAGTCCCTTGGACTGCAAGGAGATCTCAATGCTAAAAGGAAATCATCCCTGAATATTCACTGGAAGGACTGATGCTGAAGCGGAAACTCCAATACTTCGGCCATCTGATGTAAAGAAGTGACTCTTTGGAAAAGACACTGATGCTGGGCAAGATTGAAGGCAGCAGGAGAAAGGGACGACAGAGGATGAGATGGTTGGATGGTGTCACTGACTCAAGGGACATGAGTTTGAGCAAGCTCCGGGAGTTGGTGATGGACAGGGAAGCCTGGTGTGCTGCAGTCTGTGGGGTTGCAAAGTGTTGGACACGACTGAGCAACTGAACTGAACTGAAACTGAATGGTGTTGAATACTGCTATATCTTCTCTGATCTGTAGATACCATGACCCTCATTACAATCTACCTGAATTGGTAAAATAAGAGATAGCATTAATATTACTTAAAATCATATTAGCACTACTTAGTGTCAGGGATATGGCTGGTGGATGCAAATATATAGTCTGTCCTTAGGGACCTGTAGCCTGTTAATGATCTCATGTTCTTTGGAGCTTCTTCCTCCTCTTGTGTGTAATGAATGAGAGACAAGAACAATGGGCCTCACTGCCAGTAAGGATACCACAGTAAGCACAAGTATCTCCATCTTCTCCAAAGGATATTCAATAATTTTTATATCTGACATCTGCGATATGTCAGACAGTTGAAGATTTTTAACAGAGGCAATTATGCTAGATGAAGTTTCAATCTGTATCATCAGGATTGTTGTGAGCATAAGGTTATGAAAATCAATAATGCAGAGTCTTTCCTCAAAAAATTCCTTAATATTTAACACCAAGTGAATGTTTGGTTTTCAGTTAGAGGTTAATTTGGTTCATGACTTTTTGGTAATTTTAGAAAATCTTCAAGCTTTCTATGAAGGTCTTATTGTTCATAATTTTCATACTTTAAACATTCAGTTGTTTGCACAGAGAAGATTTTTACCATGTGGATCTCACTTGTACAAATATAGTTAATATCACACAGCATTCAAGTTTATACTTTAAGTACATTTAAAATAATTATTAACACTTTTGAAATAATGAAAAAAATTGGATGGATGAGAATTTCCTTTTTTAAGATTATTGATGTGAACAATTTTTAAAAGCTCTTTTAGAATTTATTACAATATTATTTGTTTTTTCTTTTTGTACTCTGGGCATGTGGGATCTTAGTTCCCTGATGAGGGTTAAAATCCTCACTTGCTGCATTGGAAGGTGATGTCCTAACAACTGGACCATCAGGGAAGTCC
Source organism: Ovis aries (assembly GCF_016772045.2). Lineage (NCBI taxonomy): Eukaryota > Metazoa > Chordata > Mammalia > Artiodactyla > Bovidae > Ovis > Ovis aries. The sequence continues at coordinate 210,804,682 of NC_056055.1, read as the reverse complement.
CTGGACAGGAATTTCTTTAGAGAAGAGACTAACGTGTCTCAGCTCCAATTCTAGGGAAAGTGAACGAAGAAGGAGAGATCATTTGAAAGGGGAAGAGCAAGTAAGAAAGGAAAAAATAGAAAGGGAAAAACATATCTGGAGAATAATTGACAGCTGGAGCTTTGTTCTATTAGATCTTGTTTTTCTTCCTCCCGCAGTTACTCTCATATAGCACATTTAGAATATTCTAGATGACCCTACCATTCATGATTTTCCATTTCCGTGGAGAACAGAAGTGAAATAAATGAGAGGAGCTTTCTTCTTTCTTCATAGCTCAGTTATGTTCATTGTTAAGTAACATTTTTTTTTTTTGGAAAACTGCTCCAATTATAATACTGACACAGTTAAAAAGATTAACACACATGCAAATCACTCAGCATAGGGGAAAAAAAATGTCAGTCTTCCAGTTTTAAAGCTACTCATTAGATTTTATAATGGTAGAAACATTTATACTGTACTTGAGTCTGTACTTGTAAGTTTAGATTCTTTTTCTTAAAGAAGTTTCCCGTGAGTATATAAATATACCCACAAATCCTGGATCTATTCCTTATGGAGAGCGTTAACTGTCTCCTTTAGGGCACTACATTGCTTGCTGATACTACATAGAATGTGCGAGTCAGAGAACAAACCCGTGTTCTAAAGACGTTTCCTGATACCAAGTATTACAACATGAATACGCCTTGGACACATCAGCACAGCTTCCCACAGATCTGCTGGTGTTGCTAAGGCATTTCATTAGCAGAGTTCTCCCTCCAGGGGGTAGATTATTGATCTCTGCAGGATCTCTAAGGTTCTAAGAATGTGTTGTGGGAAAATAACATTCTCATTCAAATGTGAAAGAATGATGCCTTAGGGACTTTTCATTAAGTACTGAACCAATAAAGACTAAAAATCTAATTTGCAAATACTACTGTACTGCTTTCTTCCCTTTATATTCATCTTTTGGAATAATGTTGCCCTTTCTTTACTGGAGGGAAAAATTCTGACATAATTAAGAAAACACTGTTTCTTAACCTAGAAACCCTCTGAACCTAGAGGTCAGAACCCCAGAACCTAAACAGATTGCCTGCTATTTTTTATATTTATTTCAAAGCTTTAACATCTCAGGAGAGTAAATCAAGTAATGGGCCTTAATCGTAATATTTAAGGAGTATGCATGTGAAGCATGTATTTACATAGCTGTTAGACACCCTTTCAGACATTTGCAGCAACTGGCTTCTTATTTGTGAACATTAAAGGGTAGTAGCAAATATTTGCTGAAAACAAGTTTATTAGAGTTTATGTTGATATAGAGATAATGTTGATTATCATTATGATTATTTTCATGCAATAGGATGAATATTTTTTGATCCTTTAAAAAATGATAACAGTAACCAGTTAATGAAAAAGAATAAGTACATGCTTCTATCACCACACCATCCTGATGACTAAATACTGAACATGGTCAGCATTCAATTGTGTCAGCATATGGCTGTCTTTCCACTTAACAAAAGGATTTGTTTTGCTAATAAGCCATTTCTCACAACAGATGTCCTTAGTCTAGCTTCTGAACTGTAGGCAAAGTGGAAAAAATAAAGAAATCCTTAATCAGTTCAGCTGAACACTTTCATTTTTTTAAATTTTTCTCTGCTATATGAACTCCCTCTTCAAGTTTGAATATCCTCCTGTAATTATTGGAAATATAGGTGTTGACTGGGTCCTTTCATGCCAGCAGATACAAGCAGTGAATCTGATGAAGGCAAAACTCTAGGCTACAGAGACACCAAGGACTTATTTCTCTTTTATTACAGAGGTGAATGAAATCTACAACCATCCTGGGTTAGCACTCCACCAGATATCAAAGGACTACCCAGGAAAGAGTCATATGTCGTTGCAGGAACACAGTTATTTAGACAACTGGAGCCTTTCCTCTGCTTTAGCTTTGCATATCAGGGTGTAGCACTCATAGTATCAAAGGAAAAGAGCAATAAGACCATTTGAATTCCTGAATCTGTACTAGATATCATAGTCATATCCACATTTTCCATCAAGTCTTTTAAGCCTGAAAATATTATGACCTATTACCAAGGCAGCATTTGATTCCTTATCAACTTAGCTTTTGAACTAAAATATTAAAATAGCATTTGCTAAAAATATTGCAGAATGTGCTTGTGTTTGAAAAGAATAGATTAGACTTTAGTGATTGGTTATACTTTATGTAACAAAGAAGTGTACACTTTGAATCCATCAGAGGTAGTTTAGTTCAGGCTAAAAGAGAAAAGTCTCTTCTTAAAGTTTGAATATTAATTGCTATTGAAACAATGACTATCTAAAAAAATTGTTGAACTTCTGAAACAAATCGAATAACCACTTTTGGAATACAGAAGGTGGTTTCTAAAGTAAGTTCTTATTGAATTCCCATGGAATAAAGATGGTCAAAGATACCTGCTTTGCTACTGGATGGCTCTGAATTTTCTCATCCATAAGATGTGTTAGTATGTCTGGTTATGGTGATGTTGGTGAATGGGTGATCAACAACTAATGCTGATATACTAAACAATTCTGTGTCGCAATTATTTCCAATGTGGAGCAAGGAAATGAACATGGCAGTGATCTACTTTATGTAAGGATATTATAGTACTCTTACATAAAAGGTGGCACAGTGGTAAAGAATCCTCCTGTCAATACAGGAGATGAAAATGACACAGGTTTGATCCCTTGATCAGGAAGATCCCCTGGAGTAAGAAATGGCAACCTGCTTCAGTATTCTTGCCTGAGAAATCTCATGGAGAGGAGCCTGGTGCTCAGACAGTCCATGGGGTCTCAAGGAGTTGGACATGATTGAACAACTGGTCATGCACATTATAGTACTCTAAAGAGAATGCTTGCTGGCAGCTGAAATTAGCACTAAATACATGTAACACTTCAATTGCTTTTCCTTGACCTGTCCCCTCCTTCCACTTCCTAATACCCTCATCACAGAAATACATTTCTAGTCTGAATTCTCTTGAATGTTGGAAACATCTGTTCTGCTGTGTAGCAATGTCACACATTAGGAACAAAATTTTCATCTTTTACAGTTGATCTTTTTATCTGCACGCCCACACAAATAATTACAACATGAAACTGAAATAGAGCCATTGAGTCTGTGAGTTTAGCTCAGCCTAGAAGGAATAAGCGTCACAGGTGGGACAGATCCAGAGAAAAGAAGTGTGAGTTTGGACCGATTACTCTCCTTCACTGAGATCTGAAAGGATGTGTGTTTCCAGTGGACACCAAGTGAGGTAAGCCATTTCCCACCAGATCATTTTCTTGTGACCTGAACTTATCCAGCTAACTTCACACAGCATTTCTTTATTGCAGAAAATGAGGATGATGCTTTCACTCTAGTCACTGAGCAAAGCTACAGAATTTAGCAGGCTTGTACGTTTTTCACTGAGAACCACTGAGACCAACAAAACAGAAGATTAACTTGAAGACTCGGGAGCTCGGTCCTGAATGTTATAACTGGACATAAAATGCCACAGAACATAGGATCAGAATGAAACCAGTATTGTTTTACACAGAAAACAGATTGTTTTAATAGAGAAAATGGGAAGATAACACTTAACCTGTGTGTGATGGGGAGAGAGCCCAGCGACGTGCTTCACAAGAAAAAAGGTGTGTAATAGTGTTTTTTGTGAACATTATAAACTAAGTCCCCATTCTTAGAGTCAAAATGTACCTTAAATGTTTGAGAAGGCTTCCTAGTAAGGAAATTTTTAACTTTAATTTTATCATAGATGAAACCTCTTTTTTCCCAAAAACATTTTACATTTTGTGGGACTAGAATTTCGTGAAACATTTTGAGAAAGGCTGTTGTAGATAATTAGAGGCAGAATACAAGGCTGTGCTTGAACTAAGTGAAGATCTCTAAGATTTTAATTTTTTTCAAATATATACTGCATATTTCCTTTGTTCCAGATGTTCAGTACACTCGGACATATCTCCTACAAATCTGTAATTCAGGTATCTAGATACATTAATACTGCTTTAAAACTCTGTTGACATAATTCCCATGGTCAGCATTATTTTGTGGTTAAGATGTTTCCAAGATGACAGACTGGATGGGTATTACCTATTTTAGTTATCTGCCAAAATTTCTCAAGTGACTTAAATTATATATTCTGTTTATGGACTAATTTAGTTATTGAAGATATTTTTATTTTGCCAGACATTCCCTGGAGAAATCAATAACCTCTATTTCAAGCATTCAGGAAACTTAAGATACATTCACAATCATAATTATAAATATAATCAAAATTATAAAATCACTGAAGGGAGATGTAGCTGGAGAAAAATGGAGCATTAAGTCAAAAGCCCCATACAAAGAGTATGTTAGGCTGATACTCCAGAGGTGTCTACAAATGTGTACAGGGTTTCTCACTCAATGGGCAGGGAGACTCAGGACAGTTCATAATGAACATGTGTTGTATATTTACAAATATATGATTTTTACGTCCATGCATAGATATCAACATAAAAGCAAAACATAAGCCCCTCAATCATTTCTGATATTAAAATAACTCTAACCTTGTCTTCCAATAGAATACTCTATATCAACTGGAAATTAAAATATTTATTTGGCTCCCTTTCCCTTTAACAAACAAAACTAAACTTTTTTTTTTTTTTTTAATCAGAATGTCTATTAGTTCTTCTGTTCTGTTGAAAGAAAGGTGATAGAGAAGTTACCACAAACCCATGCACACTAATGAGTTTTTGAGTCATCAAATTGGGTTCAGAACAGTGGTAGAGATGGGAGGACTAAATTTACTGCATAAAAGCAAGTAGAATTATTTGGTGCTGTAATAACATATTTTTATTGGCAGGACACTGATGCAGATTTAATCAGAGGTGAAGATAAAAATCCTTGAGTTCACACTGAATGTACAATATATAACAAACAAACTTATGAACATGGAAATAAATTTAGGTTTGCAGACAAGAATAAAGAACAAGCTGTAAAATATTTCAGCTTAATTGAAAGAAACTCATTGAGGGTAAGCCTTTAAAGGGCAAGAGTATGGAATTTTCATTTAATTGACATTGTTTTTAATCAATCTTCTTCATCCTTTGCATATTTTTTCAGTGTTTTCTATATGCCATTTAAAAAACTTTATTGTTCATGATTTGATATACTACTTTTTGGAAAAATTCCCAAAACTCTATGCTTCTATGTTTGAAAAGTTTGAATTTTAGATGCCTTAGAGTCCCTGATCCATCACAAACAAACTAGCAAATACACAACCAATCTGGCATTTGACAGGATTTCAGCTTTAAACTAGTTTCATTTAGACAGTATCAAATTTATTTCATTTTGTCAAGTATGCTAGATTCCTTCTTAAAGTAACATTAGTAACATTAAGATGTATAGAAAAAATAGTCATACACTGAAAGAGTAGCCCTTGCATACATTATTTCTAAGATATTGGAAATAGATTTGACCTTGAAGTAAGCTGTGCAGTCTACTTAAAACAAGAAAAAAAGATATCTCTCAATGTGTTTATTTCCTCTAAAATATACTATAGCCACTTAGAAAATTTAGAAACCAAAATTTTGCATTTGATGATGGATTATTACTGTACACTATCTGTTCACCATACTAAGTTAATGATCGCAATCATAGGTTTTTATGAGATTACTATAATATAATAGGAAAAACCACAATCTCTAAAAATTATACAGACCAGAGCATTTTATCACTGAGCAGGTCTCCCCTAGAGATATAACTACCTTTCTATCAGAAATAGGGCTGAACAGAGCATGCTGCAAGAGGGATTTCTGTTTATTTAAGGATAGTCTGTATTCTTCTACCCACCTAAGTAGCCTCATTATCTGAAAGGGGACATCTCTGTGATACTCCCTTTCTACTTCCTTAAAAGTGCTTTTAGTTTCACTGAGTTTAAATACAATCTTGGGTAATCAGAAATTGTTATTCTCTCTGGTTAGCCAAACATCACAGAAGAAGAATTTGGGGAAGGCAAAGTGAAAGAGGAAGATAAATTTAATAGTTGGTTCATTTTCATATGGTTGGGCTGTGATGACCTACAGTTGATCTGTATAACTTTTTGAGATGGTTTCTAATCCAGCCCAGTCAATATCAAAACTTTGTCAGATGGACTTCATTTGCTGTCTGAGCAGGATGACTTAACAGACCATGGTTTACATCTCTCTGGTGACTTCTTTCAGAATTAGGTGGTTTTTGTGCTGCTGCTACTGCTGCTGGTAAGTCGCTTCAGTCGTGTCCGACTCTGTGCGACCCCACAGACAGCAGCCCACCAGGCTCCCCTGTCCCTAGGATTCTCCAGGCAAGAACACTGGAGTGGGTTGCCATTTCCTTCTCCAATGCATGAAAGTGAAAGTGAAAGTGAAGTTGCTCAGTCATGTCCGACTCTTCACGACCCCATGGACTGCAGCCCACCAGGCTCCTCCGTCCATGGGATTTTCCAGGCAAGAGTACTGGATGGGGTGCCATTGCCTTCTCTGATGGCTTTTGTGCTAAGGATCCTTTATCTTTGGCAGCCTGTCTTCCTTCTTGATTTTCATTATCCTCTCCTTTCCTTTACCAGACCCACTCAGCATTGTACATATGTGCTGGAGCCGTACTTAAGGCAGTTCACCTGATGAACAAGAAGAGCAGCACTGATGTTTTAAGGAAATGAAATACATGTTTTGAGTTTGGAAAAAAAAATCAGATCAAATTATAATCCGATCAAACTTTTTCCAAATCAGTATTTCAAAATAAAGATGACATCATCTGCTGGATCATAGAAAAAGACAGAGAGTTCCAGAAAAACATCTATTTCTGCTTTATTGACTGTATCAAAGCCTTTGACTGTGTGGATCAAAAAAAAAAACTGTGGAAAATTCTTCAAGAGATGGGAATACCATCTATCCTGCCTCCTGAGAAATCTGTATGCAGGTCAGGAAGCAACAGTTAGAAATGAACATGGGAAAACAGATTGGTTCCAAATCAGGAAAGGAGTATGACAAGGCTGTATATTTTCACCTCCTTATTTAACTTATATGCAGAGTACATCATGTGAAATGCCAGGCTAGATGAAACACAAGCTGGAATCAAGATTGCCGGGAGAAACAGCAATAACCTCAGATATGCAGATGATACCACCCTTATGGCAGAAAGCGAAGAACTAAAGAGCCTCTTGATGACAGTGAAAGAGGAGAGTGAAAAAGTTGGTTTAAAGCTCAACATTCAGAAAACTAAGATCATGATATCTGGTCCCATCACTTCGTGGAAAATAGATGGGGGAATAATGGAAACAGTGAGAGAATTTTCGTGGGCTCCAAAATCACACAGATGGTGACTGAAACCATGAAATTAAAAGACCCTTCCTCCTTGGAAGAAAAGCTATGACCAACCTAGACAGCATCTTAAAAAGCAGAGACATTACTTTGCCAACAAAGGTCTATCTAGTCAAAGCTATGGTTTTTCCAGTAGTCATGTGTGGATGTGACAGTTGGACTATAAAGAAAGCTGAGCAGTGAAGAATTGATGCTTTTGAACTGTGGTGTTGGAGAAGACTCTTGAGAGTCCCTTGGACTGCAAGGAAATCCAACCAGTCCATCCTAATGGAAATCAGTCCTGAATATTCATTGGAAGGACTGATGTTGAAGCTGAAACTCTAATACTTTGGCCACTTGATGCGAAGAACCGACTCCTTGGAAAAGACCCTGATTCTGGAAAAGATTGAAGGTAGAAGGAGAAGGGGGCCCCAGAGGATGAGATGGTTGGATGGCATAACCAGCTCGATTGATCTGAGTTTGAGTAGGCTCTGTGATGCTGCTGTAGTCCATGGGGTCGCAAAGAGTTGGACACGACTGAGCAATGGACCTGGACTGAATATATAAGAGACAAATAAGTAAACAAATCATGAGATTAATAATTGGATTAAGTTTTTAATTTTAGACCCTTCTCTTCCATTTGTGGAAAATTCTCATCATCTGTTTTATCTCTTCCATTTTTGTTTCTCCATCATTTTCTCAATTCTGTTCTTCTCCTATTCCTACTAGAAAGAACTTGGAGTTTCTAAATCTCCTTTATATGTCTGAAAAATAGTTCAGACATTTTATCTCATTCTCATGGATCCTTTTTCGTCAATACCTCAATTTTGTTTTCCAACTTAATTCTTTCTTGTGCTTATGAAAATTAAAGTTTATCTTGGTCATGTCTTATTTTCTATGTAAATAACTAAACTTTGTATTGACAAATTTTTTATTATGTTTATATGGGCTTTCCTGGTGGCTCAGAGGTTAAAGCGTCTGCCTGCAATGCAGGAGACCCAGGTTCGATCCCTAGGTCGGAAGATCCCCTGGAGAAGGAAACGGTAACCCACTCCAGTATGCTTATATATACTAGTACTTATTTAAGTTCTGCTCACTGTTCTATCTCTTTTTAAAAAAAGAATTTCCGGCACACAGTGTTTAAGAGCCCAGTTTCTAAAGTCAGATTGCATGGATTTGAATTTGAATTTGAATGTTAGACCAGGCAAATCACTTACACCTCCCTGTCTTAGATTTTCCATTTGCAAAATGGAAGTCGTTCTCAAGGTCTTTGTAAAAAAATATTGAGTTATTAAATGTAAAGCTTTCAGAACAATGTCTGACATGTAACAGTCTCCACATTAGTGTTAATATTATCAATACTTTTTTATTTATGTCATTTCTTAATCTATCTCTTCCAGACAGAATCTAAAAGAAATTTTCAAACATTCTTCACGCTTTAATTTCAGCCAGACTAAATAAGTATTTTATATATAAATCTTTTCTTAATGTTATTGTTACCAAGATCTTTTTCACTTATATGCTTTGGAATTTCATTTCAAAGCTCATTTTCAGTAGGAAATCCTGTATACGTTTCCCTCTTCTTTCCATTTCTGACGTCTCATGTTCTGCACTATCCCACAATCAAGTCCTATTCCAGAGCTTATTTTTCTGTATTGTAAATAGCTCACACACAAAAAAAACATTAAATGGTATTTTGATGTACCTTTGTACCTTCATTTCCCATTTTAGCTAAATCTTGAGAGTTTAAAAAAGAAATCAGTTCTACTGAGTATGCTTTCTTCCACATTCAGCCCCTTTCCACTTCATTTCCAGAGCCAAACATTTACATTTCCTAGGAGAAAAATTGGGGGTACAGGTTCAGATTTCAAGCCCATTATTCTATGCTTCTCTCAGAAGCTCAAAAAGAAATTTAGTATATCTTTGTTTGATTCTTAGAGGAACACTTGAGGAGGTTTGTTTTCCTTCTAATTATAAAAGGAATTTGGGAGGAGAACTACAGTCGAATTCCCATCTGAGGCAGAGGATGTGATATTCTGTCCTGACCCCCAAGGAAACTAGCAAAGAACTTCCCTCAATATGTCAGAACCTGGACAGAAAACAAAGACAGAAAAACGAAAGATAGAAAAACAGGGTAAGAAAATATTTTGTTTTGTTTCTTTGTTTCTTTAAAGTTACTTTATAAAAGGTAAAACATGGTAAAAGAATTATTTACTGTACCAATATCATTATAGCATTCTTTAATTTAAAATTCATTATTTCATTATTATAACTATAGTATTCTTTTCAACTCCTTTAAAAATCTACTTATTGTGTCCTTTCTCTGCAATATGGCACATTACTGCTCAATAATGGAAGCCACACCCTTTGAATTTTGGTTCAGTTAATATTAGCATTGGATTGATATTTTCCTTTTGAAATTAAGCAAACTGTTTCCTTATCCATTTTGCAAATGCATATTGTATTTACAAGCAAAATGTGCATCATTATATAGGAAATTATTCTGGTTGATTTCTACTTTGTTTATATCAATCTATAACAGTCTGTTTGGGATTACTTAAAGATTTTGGCTCAGAAGGTAAAGCATCTGTCTACAATGTGGGAGACCCAGGTTCGACCCCTGGGTCGAGAAGATCCCCTGGAGAAGGAAATGGCAATCCACTCCAGTACTATTGCCTCGAAAATCCCATGGACAGAGGAGCCTAGTAGGCTACAGTCCATGGGGTCACAAAGAGTCGGACACAACTGAGTGACTTCACTCACTTCACTCAAAGATTTTTAACTCTAATTAAAAAGAACAAAAATTGGTCTTGGAATCACTGCCAATTTTATAAAAACTGATTTTATAAAAAGCAACATAACCTCCCACCAAGACAGAGGAAGAACTGGAACAATTCATTTGTAGATGTTCTTCATCTCTAATTCTCAACAGCTCTGAACATTAGCTTTATATTTTAATTGGCTTTTAGTGCTTCTGGCCAGGCAGGCTCTGTTGGATGAAATCTAAAAGTGCTTTATTTTATGGGTTATTTGGAAAGTATTATGATCTTGCTGCTTTTTTCCTGAACACAAATTGAAGTGGCTCCCTTCCTCTACAATGACTGCTTTGCCTGGAGAATGGCTTCTGAGAATATACCACAAGAAAAAGACTGGCTTCAGTGCTACAGCTTCTGTAAATTCTGAAAAGGAACCATGTGTTCCTCGATTGTCCTGCAACATACTCTTATAATATGTACTGATCATCTTATAAATATGATATCTAAGGCTACACTACTTGTCGTAATGCTTCTTGCCAGGTAAATGGCTAGAGAAGAAGGAAAATAGCCTCTTATTAGTGCTGAGAAATAATGAGATTTACAGTGCTCTCTACTGACTTCTGCTAGAATAGAACACGATTTATTTCTCAGTCATTCTCTAAACATGAAAAATCTAACCTCAACCCTAGTTTGAAATCAGTGGAAGTGATTTTTTTTTTCAGAGACCCAAATCTAAAGACTTTTATACACTTAAATTTGTTGTCTCTCCCCAGGGTTATAAGTTAGTGGCACAAATTCAAAGACACAGACATTTGTCATCATACAACTCAATCATCTTACAGACATCCCACCCAGCAGCTTTCATGGAGACAAGAAAAAGAACAAGAACGAAAGGAGCTCACTCTAAGTTTCTTCCACACAAGCAACAGGCTTGGGCTACACATGGTGGCTGTCATTGGAATGTGAACTCCATGAAGGCAGAACATATTTTCAGTTTGTTTACTGCTGAATTCCCATTGCCCATTACAGTGTCTTTTGTGCAGAGAAGGTATCAATAATGGTTACTGAATAAATACATAAATTTATCCACCCATTCATTTTTAATTCATATTTAATCTCTTTGGATCCGTTCAGTTCAGTCATTCAATCATATCCGACTCTTTGTGATCCCATGAACCACAGCACGCCAGGCCTCCCTGTCCATCACCAACTCCCAGAGTCCACCCAAACCCATGTTCATTGAGTTGTTGATGACATCCAACCATCTCATTCTCTGTCTTCCCTTTCTCCTCCTGCCCTCAAACTTTCCCAGCATCAGGGTCTTTTCAAATGAGTCAGTTCTTCACATCAGCTGGCCAAAGTATTGGAGTTTCAGTTTCAACATCAGTCCTTCCAATGAAAACCCAGGACTGATCTCCTTTAGGATGGACTGGTTGGATCTCCTTGCAGTCCAACAGACTCTCAAGAGTCTTCTCCAACACCACAGTTCAAAAGCATCAATTCTTCTGCACTCAGCTTTTCTTATAATTCAACTCTCACATCCATATACGACTACTGGAAAAACCATAGCCTAGACTAGATGACCTTTGTTGGCAAACTAATGTCTCTGCTTTTTAATATGCTGTCTATGTTGGTCATAGCTTTCCTTCCAAGGAGTAAGCATCTTTTAATTTCATGGCTGCAATCATCATCTGCAGTGATTTTGGAGCCCAGAAAAATAAAGTCTGACACTGTTTCCACTGTTTCCCCATCTATTTGTCATGAAGTGATGGGACTGGATGCCATGATCTTCATTTTCTGAATGTTGAGTTTTAAGCCAACTTTTTCACTCTCCTCTTTCACTGTCATCAAGGGGCTTTTTAGTTCTTCTTCACTTTCTGCTATAAGGGTGGTGTCATCTGCCTATCTGAGGTTATTGATATTTCTCCTGGCAATCTTGATTCCAGTTTGTGCTTCATCCAGCCTGGCGTTTCTCATGATGTACTCTGCATATAAGTTAAATAACCAGGGTGACAATATACAGCCTTGACATACTCCTTTTCCTATTTGAAACCAGTCTGTTGTTTCATGTCCAGTTCTAACTGTTGCTTCCTGACCTGCATACAGATTTCTCAAGACTCAGGTCAGGTGGTCTGGTATTCCCATCTCTTTCCGAATTTTCCAATTTATCGTGATCCACACAATCAAAGGCTTTGGCATAGTCAATAAGGCAGAAATAGATGTTTTTCTGGAACTCTCTTGCTTTTTCAATGATCCAGTGGATGTTGGCAATTTGACTTCTGGTTCCTCTGCCTTTTCTAAAACCAGCTTGAACATCTGGAAGTTCACGGTTCATGTACTGCTGAAGCCTGGCTTGGAGAGTTTTAAGCATTACTTTACTAAGGTTTGAGATGAGTGCAATTGTGCAGTAGTTTGAGCACTCTTTGGCATTGCCTTTCTTTGAGATTGGAATGAAAACACCTTTTCCGGTCCTGTGGCCACTGCTGAGTTGTCCAAATTTGCTGCCATATTGGGTGCAGCACTTTCACAGCATCATCTTTCAGGATTTGAAATAGCTTAACTGAAATGCCATCACCTCCACTAGCTTTGTTCATAGTGATGCTTCCTAGGCCCACTTGACTTCACATTCCAGGATGTCTGGCTCTAGGTGAGTGATCACACCATCGTGATTATCTGGGTCATGAAGATCTTTTTTGTACAGTTCTTCTGTATATTCTTGCCACCTTTTCTTAATATCTTCTGCTTCTGTTAGGTCCCTACTATTTCTGTCCTTTATTGAGCCCATCTTTGCATGAAATGTTCCCTTGGTATCTCTAATTTTCTTGAAAAGATCTCTAGTCCTTCTCATTCTATTGTTTTCCTCTATTTCTTTGCATTGATCACTGAGGAAGGCTTTCTTATCTCTCCTTGCTATCCTTTGGAACTCTGCATTCAAATGGAGAGACCAGATCATGACCAGATGCTATGATTTTAGTTTTCTGAATGTTGAGTGTTAAGCCAACTTTTTCACTTTCTTCTTTCACTTGCATCTTTAGCTCTTCTTCACTTTCTGCCATAAGGGTGGTGTCATTGGCACATCAAGGTTATTGATATTTCTCTGGGCAATCTATTCCAACTTGTACTTCATCCAACCTGGCATTTCACATGATGTATTTTGCATATAAGTTAAATAAGCAAGGTGACAATATATAGCCTTAATGTACACCTTTTCCTATTTGGAACCAGTCTGTTCTTCCACGTCCAGTTCTAACTGTTGTTTCCTGATTGGCATACAGATTTCTCAGGAGGCAGGTCAGATTATCTGGTATTCCCATCTCTTTCAGAATTTTCCACAGTTTTTGTTTTTGTTTTTTTTTTTTGATCCACACAAAGACTTTGTCATAGTCAATAAAGCAGAAGTAGATGCTTTCTTGGAACTCTCATGCTTTTTTGATGATCCAACAGATGTTGGCAATTTGACTTCTGGTTCCTCTGCCTTTTCTAAATCCAGCTTGAATATCTGGAAGTTCACGGTTCACGTACTGTTGAAGCCTGGCTTGGAGAATTTTGAGCATTACTTTACTAGCGTGTGAGATGAGTGCAACTGTGCAGTAGTTTGAACATTCTTTGGCATTGCCTTTCTTTGTGATGAGAATGAAAACTGACATTTTCCAGTCCTGTGGGCACAAGTTTTCCAAATTTGCTGGCATATTGAGTGCAACACTTTTACAGCATCATCTTTTAGGATTTGAAATAGCTCAACTGGAATTTTATCACTTTCACTAGCTTTTCTTGTAGTGATGTTTCCTAAGGCCCATTGACTTCACATTCCAGGATGTCTGGCTCTAGGTGAGTGATCACACCATCATGATTATCTGGGTCATGAAGATCTTTTTTATAGAGTTCTTCTGTATATACTTGCCCTTTCCTTAATATCTTCTGCTTCTGTTAGGTCCCTACCATTTATGTCCTTAATTGTGCCCATCTTTACATGAAATGTTCCCTATCTCTAAATTTCCTGAAGAGATCTCTAGTCTTTCCCATTCTATTGTTTTACTCTATTTCTTTGCATCAGTAACTTACTGCCATTACTATGATTTCATAAATGAATTTCTTACTCTGGAAAAGTCTTACTCTGGATGACTGAGAAAGCCTATCTTGAGAAGGAAGCTTATTTGAGAACACTTGAATGGGAAGAGCTACTCTAGGATGGAAGAGTAAGGGAAAGGAGGAATGAGTTGGGGAAAGTAAATTTAAGAGCAATCTTACTGAGTAGGTTACATCTTCATCAGCGCATTTTGTTTCTCAGTGTCAGGTGACATCTTCCCAAGATATCTTTGGGGAAAGGGGAGAAAATTTTTATCCACTGACTTCCTCCTCTCCCCTCTCTCTTATGAGGCCAAACTAAACCTTCCACACTTTCTGGTTGAGTTACCTGACCTCTCCAAAGATTTGCTTGGGGAGCAATGATCCTGAAGATCCAATCTAGCCAGTGAACAGAGACAGTAATTACTCTCTGCCAGTGAGGGCAACTGTGTGGGTAGCTGCAGTGGAATGCTGGGTCCAGGTCTTAGGCAAAAGGCAAATTATTTCTCAAACTTTTCCATCCAGATAACTAGGTACGTGTATATGTCTAGGTTTGGCACAATCTGCTTTTGCTACAACTAGAATTCCAAATCTCAGTCCAAATATCCTTCAAGGTACGACTGGCTGAACTGGGACTTGGACCTTAGGTGTTTTGACTACATATCTACCTTGTTACACTCTTCATTATTTCTAGTTTTAAATATATAAATTTAAGTCAGTAGGCAACTGGGCAAAAAAAAGGGTGGAAGAAAATAGGATTGAAGTTCTATTAAGTGCACACACATTCACACACGCTTATATAGAGAGAGCAGTGTTTTTGAAATCTGCTTCTTCTCAGAAGTTCTTCTCAAGTTCATTAATCAGTGATGTATCTTCAGACAAACAATTAAAATTTAATCTGAGGAACTGGGTTCATCTGCTTTTATCTGTTTAATGTATTGCTATGTTTTATCTTTAAGCACGTTTCATGGCTTAAAAAAAAAAAAAGTTTGGGGAA
Organism: Ovis aries; assembly: GCF_016772045.2. Classification (NCBI taxonomy): domain Eukaryota; kingdom Metazoa; phylum Chordata; class Mammalia; order Artiodactyla; family Bovidae; genus Ovis; species Ovis aries. The sequence goes on along the minus strand of NC_056055.1, from coordinate 210,789,505 downwards.
GAATAGAAGTGAAGACACCATCGACCGTTAAGTCCGTTATTTACTCACTGAAATCATGTGTGTGGGTAATTGGCACTTTGGAATAAATAGAAACTTCTCTGCTCATTAAACTATAGGGGGTTTTGAGAAATCAGAAGACACCTAGAATTTATAGCTAATTTACTCCCTTTCAACTTCTGATTATAGCATTTATATAGCATTAAAGTGAAAGTGAAAGTGAAGTTGTGTCCATCTCTTTGCAACCCCATGGACAGAGGAGCCTGGTAGCCTGTAGCCTGTAGCCTACCAGGCTCCTCTGTCCATGGGATTTTCCAGGCAAGAATCCAGGAGTGGGTTGCCATTTCCTTCTCCAGGAGACCTTCCAGACCCAGGGATAGAACCCAGGTCTCCCGCATTGTAGGCAGACGCTTTACCATCTGAGCCCCCAGGGAAGTCATAATGCGCCTGGGACGATTGTGGAAATATCCAGAGCTCTTTGCTACCAGTGGATGGGGTAGATGATGATTATTACCCTAGGACACTGCCAAGATACAGATCAATAAATCTTAAAACATAATGATTAAGACCCAGTTTATAACAGCTACTTCAAAGCTCTTCCTGAGGACCAAAAATGTGTTGGGGCAGTGATGCTTGAAGGAGGGCATGGCAACCCACTCCAGTTATTCTTGCCTGGAGAATCCCATGGACAGAGGAGCCTGATGGGCTACAGTTCACCGAGTCAGAAAGAGTCAGACACAACTGAAACGACTAAGCATAGCACAGTGCACAGTGATGCTTACTCATTCACATAACAGGAGCTCATCTAATCAGGCTAATAACTAACTCTAGTGACATAGGACTGCATAGAGCAACCAAGAGGAAATGCTTGACTTTTACTCTCTTGAAGCCACCCTGTGGAGCTGCTGTTTAATTTCTGATTCTAATTATTCTCATTCCAGTAATGGGGCAACATATGAGAATTCCCTAGCCTTTGTCTCTTAGCTTCTTTCTTCCTCCATCTAAAAGACTTTATCCTTACTTGCCAATTTTTACATCCAAAATTTACTTTTTTTCTAAAAATTGTATCATTTTAGTTTTTATATCTAAGTCTATGGTCTTATTTGAGTTAATTTTTGTCAATGATGAGAGGTAACATGGAGATATCTAGTTTTTCCAGTACCAGTTATTGAAAGATTATCTTTCCCCTATATGTCAAAATGATTTTAGCAAATTTGTGGAAAATAAACTGACCATGTATAAGTGGCCTGAATCTAAAGTTGCAGTTCTCTTCCATTAATCAATATATTTATGCCATTACACTGTAACTTTGAAATCAAATAATGCAAATTCTCCAGCTTTTTTTTTTTTTTTTTTGTCTTTTAACAATTGTTTTGCTTAATCTAAGCTTGGCACTGCGATACAGATTTTACAATTGGCTAACCACGTTCACAAAAAAATGTACTGGGAGTCCCAATTTTTGTAAGATGATGTAGGCTCATCTCTCTCTAAGCACAACTAAAAACCTTTGGTATAATACAAGATAATCATAAAATTATTCTGAAAGGTAGAAAGACATACCAACTAGGGACCTTAGGACTTCAGGTGGAGCTGCCTCGTTGTCTGGGCAGGGCATTTAATAAGGCCTGTTCATGCCCACAATCCCTGTAGATGTCTAACAATCATTAGATGAAGCCAGTCCATCGTGTACAGGAAGAATGGAGCCACCCAGTTTCTGAGACTCCCACCAACCAGGAGACAGAGCTGTGCTCATAGAGGCCCAGTATCTGCAGCCACCTGCAGTAGGGTGATGGGAGGGTGTAGTGTTTTCCTGTGGTGTTCAGCCAGACCAAAGTTTGTGTCATCAAACTGCCTGTGCTGTAGGGCCTCCTTCCCTCCTGATGCTCTGCCCAGAAACAGCAGGCTTATTCTGCCTTGTTATCTTTTTTTTTTTTTTTCTATCTGTGCCTGTTGGTATTTTAGTATTGCAAACTTCCTCTATCCCCAGGGCAGGACATATATAAGAAAAAATGACAATTAAAAAAGGGGACTCATCACCAACTTTCTTTTTTAATGCCTGTTTCTTGATAGTATACTTTATTATCTCTCCCTTTTAGAGACATCTGCAGTTTGTCTAATTCACCTTTACTATGATTTTGAGTATTATAAGACCTCTACAGTTGATTTCTAGTAATTCAACTGAAAAAATCTGATTTGACATTGTACAGAAGACAGGGATCAAGACCATCCACATGAAAAAGAACTGCAAAAAACCAAAATGGCTGTCTGGGGAGGCCTTACAAATAGCTGTGAAAAGAAGAGAGGCGAAAAACAAAGAAAAAAAGGAAAGATAAAAGCATCTGAATGCAGAGTTCCAAAGAATAGCAAGGAGAGATAAGAAAGCCTTCCTCAGTGATCAATGCAAAGAAATAGAGAAAAACAATAGAATGGGAAAGACTAGAGATCTCTTCAAGAAAATTAGAGATACCAAGAGAACATTTCATGCAAAGATGGGCTCGATAAAGGACAGATATGGTATGGACCTAACAGAAGCAGAAGGTATTAAGAAGAGGTGGCAAGAATACACAGAAGAACTGTACAAAAAAGATCTTCATGACCCAGATAATCACAATGGTGTGATCACTCACCTAGAGCCAGACATCCTGGAATATCAAGTCAAGTGGGCCTTAGAAAACATCACTACGAACAAAGCTAGTGGAAGTGATGGAATTCCAGTTGAGCTATTTCAAATCCTGAAAGATGATGCTGTGAAAGTGCTGCCCTCAATATGGCAGCAAATTTGGACAACTCAGCAGTGGCCACAGGACTGGAAAAGGTCAGTTTTCATTCCAATCCCAAAGAAAGGCAATGCCAAAGAATGCTCAAACTACCGCACAATTGCACTCATCTCACATGCTAGTAAAGTAATGCTTAAAATTCTCCAAGCCAGGCTTCAGCAATATGTGAACTGTGAACACCCTGATGTTAAAGCTGGTTTTAGAAGAGGCAGAGGAACCAGAAATCAAATTGCCAACATCTGCCCGATCATGGCAAAAGCAAGAGAGTTCCAGAAAACTTCTATTTCTGCTTTATTGACTATGCCAAAGCCTTTGACTGTGTGGATCACAATAAACTGTGGAAAATTCTGAAAGAGATGGGAATACCAGACCACCTGACCTGCTTCTTGAGAAATCTGTATGCAGGTCAGGAAGCAACAGTTAGAACTGGACATGCAACAACAGACTGGTTCCAAACAGGAAAAGGAGTATGTCAAGGCTGTATATTGTCACCCTGGTTATTTAACTTCTATGCAGAGTACATCATGAGAAACGCTGGACTGGAAGAAACACAAGCTGGAATCAAGATTGCGGGGAGAAATATGAATAACCTCAGCTATGCAGATGACACCACCCTTATGGCAGAAAGTGAAGAGGAACTAAAGAGCCTCTTGATGACAGTGAAAGAGGAGAGTGAAAAAGTTGGCTTAAAGCTCAACATTCAGAAAATGAAGATCATGGCATCCAGTCCCATCACTTCATGGCAAATAGATGGGGAAACAGTGGAAACAGTGGCTGACTTTATTTTTCTGGGCTCCAAAATCAAAGCAGATGATGATTGCAGCCATGAAATTAAAAGACGCTTACTCCTTGGAAGAAAAGTTATGACCAACCTAGAAAGCATATTGAAAAGCAGAGACATTAGTTTGCCAACAAAGGTCCATCTAGTCAAGGCTATGGTTTTTCCTGTGGTCATGGATGGATGTGAGAGTTGGACTGTGAAGAAGGCTGAGCGCCAAAGAATTGATGCTTTTGAACTGTGGTGTTGGAGAAGACTCTTGAGAGTCTGTTGGACTGCAAGGAGATCCAACCAGTCCATTCTGAAGGAGATCAGCCCTGGGATTTCTTTGGAAGGAATGATGCTGAAGCTGAAACTCCAGTACTTTGGCCACCTCATGCGAAGAGTTGACTCATTGGAAAAGACTCTGATGCTGGGAGGGATTGGGGGCAGGAGGAGAAGGGGACAACAGAGGATGAGACGGCTAGATGGCATCACTGACTCAATGGACGTGAGTCTGAGTGAACTCCAGGAGATGGTGATGGACAGGGAGGCCTGGCATGTTGCAATTCATGGGGTCGCAAAGAGTCAGACACGACTGAGCGACTGAACTGAACTGAACTGATGCACAGGGGGAAAAAAAAAACATTTTCTTGGGTAATCAGAATTTAAATATGTATGAATATATTCAAATTTAAAGTTTGAGATCAGGAAGACAACCCTGGTTTATTGTAAGGATGTAAAAATCAAAGTGTTAGTCATTCAGTTGTGTACAAGTCTTTGTGACCCCTCTCCTCTGTCCATGGAATTCTTCAGGCATGAATACTGTAGTGGGTAACCATTTCCTTCCCTAGGGGATCTTCCTGACCCAGGAATCAAACCTAGGTCACCTGTACTGCAGGAAGATTCTTTACTGTGGTTCTTTTATATTCACTGAGATTTCTCTGTCTCTCATTTCCCAGGGATAAATTATTTCTCAGGTTCCTAGGTTCTAATGACTTAGCTATGCTATGACTGCTTTTTCCCATAGATAAAATATGAAGGATTTTTTTCAATGTAATTACTACACAAAAAATGGTAAATAATTAAGCTATATAGTTTTATTTTGAATTCTTTAGTTAAATATTTTGGCTACATATTATCTCAGCTATTAAAAATTTTAAATTTACAGCAACAATTGAGGAAAAATTCTTTTTGGGGGGAGAATTCTAATTTTTAAGTTAGTCATTATATGATTTTTGTTATCTTTTCTTAAGTTTTCATGTATTTGTTATTTTATCATATTTATTTGTCTCAGTGATGAGACCAGACCAGTATCTATATATATTTTAATGGGTTGAAAAATCTGTGTAGAAAAATCTGTGTAGAAAAATCTGTGTAGAAAAATCTGTGTAGAAATGTCTGTGCCTTTTTCATAAGTTTTTTAATATAATCAATTTAGCTATTTAATCTGTAGCAGCAATCTTAAACAATCAATTAAATCATACTGCATGAGTTTATTTAGTGGAGCATGTCCCTGTAAAAATAATTATCCCATGTTTATTATTTTTTCACTCTAAATATCTTATAGTTTTGTTTATTGTACCTTAATAAAGCTGAAAAAAATAACAGTATCACTAAAAAAAATCATCATAAGATACTTTCAACTCTACAGAAAAGTATTACAGATAAACAAGCATTTGACATTCAGTTTTAACAGATGTCACTATTTCTCCAAATGTGCTTTAGATCTGTTTTAAAAGTAAACAAAACCATATATATATATATATATATATATATATATATATATACACACACACACACACACACAGTTAAAGCCTCCATTTGCACCTCCACCATCACGTGTGCTCCCTCTCCAGTGAAGATGACACGGGTCCTCCATGCACAAACATTGCTCTTGTGTTTTTTTTAATTAATCTATTTTTATTGAAGGACAATTGCTTTACAGAATTTTGCTGTTTTCTGTCAAACCTCAACATGAATCAGCCATAGGTATACATATATCCCCTCCCTTTTGAAACTCCCTCCCATCTCCCTCCCCATCCATGCTGCTGCTGCTGCTAAGTCGCTTCAGTCATGCCCTCTGTGCGACCCCATAGACGGCAGCCCACCAGGCTCCTCAGTCCCTGCGATTCTCCAGGCAAGAACACTGGAGTGGGTTGCCATTTCCTTCTCCAATGCGTGAAAGTGAAAAGTGAGAGTGAAGTCACTCAGTCGTGTCCGACCCATGGACTGCAGCCTACCAGGCTCCTCCATCCATAGGATTTTCCAGGCAAGAGTACTGGAGTGGGTTGCCATTTCCTTCTCCATATTAAAGAGCAGAGACATTATTTTGCCAACAGAGGTCTGTCTAGTCAAAGCTATGGTTTTTCTAGCAGTTATATATGGATGTGAGTCATGTATAGTCATGTTGGACTATAAAGAAAGCTGAGTGCTGAGGCATTGATAATTTTGAACTGTGGTGTTGGAGATTTTTGCTAGTCCCTTGAATTGCAAGGTGATCCAACCAGTCCATCCTAATGGAAATCAGTCCTGAACATTCACTGGAAGAACTGATGCTGAAGCTGAAACTCCAATACTTTGGCCACCTGATGCGAAGAACTGACTCATTGGAAAAGACCCAGATGCTGGGAAAGATTGAAGGTGGGAGGAGAAGGGGAAAACAGAGGATGAGATGGTTGGATGGTATCACAGACTCGATGGATATGAGTTTGAGGAAGCTCCGGGAGTTGGTGATGGACAGGGAAGTTTGGCGTGCTATAGTCCACAGGGTTGCCAAGAGTCAGATTCGACTGAGTGACTGAACTGATTGATTCATGGGAAGAGAAAAGGTACAAGTGAAACTTCCAACTCCATAAAAAAGAAGAAAGTTAGTAAACTTGATTAAATGGAAAAGAAAAGCATAGTTCTGTATTTGCAAACAAAACAACTACACTAAAAACTACAATGTGATTGCTGCTACTGCTGCTAAGGTGCTTCAGTCGTGTCCGACTCTGTGCGACCCCATAGACGGCAGCCCTCCAAGCTCCCCAGTCCCTGGGATTCTCCAGGCAAGAATACTGGAGTGGGTTGCCATTTCCTTCTCCAATGCATGAAAGTGAAAAGTGAAAGTGAAGTCGCTCAGGTGTCCAACTCTTAGTGACCCCATGGACTGCAGCCTACCAGGCTCCTCTGTTCATGGGAGTTTCCAGGCAAGAGTACTGGAGTGGGGTGCCATTGCCTTCTTTGGACTTTCAAGATAAAGTTGGAAAAAAAGAGGACAGAAGGTAAGAATATTAAAGCAGTTATTATTAAGAGGTATTTGTTAAATTATTCCTAAGTAAGTAAGTGAAGTCACTCAGTCATATCCGACTCTTTGTGACCCCATGGGCTGTAGCGCACCAGGCTCCTCCATCCATGGGATTCTCCAGTCAAGAATACTGGAGTGGGTTGCCATTTCCTTCTCCAATTCCTTCTCTGCAAATGTGATTATTTGCAGCCTAATTTCAACTTGATCCTACCCTTTTTTATTTTGACCCTAAAGTAAAGCAGTGTAAAATCCCTTATAATTATTCAATTTCAATTAACAGTGATCAAAAAGAACCATTATGGGAGGGAGCTAAATAGCATTAAACCTAGGATCTTTCATATTTCCTATCCTTGCTCCTTAAGGAAAAATGTGAAGTTTTACTGATTTCTCTTTTGCCACATTATTAAAATGTATTTCCTGGGTGTGTTCAAGAACAGAGTCAAGAAAAAAGTTTCGAGTTAACCTAAGTATCTTTGGCGGCATTAGCAAAGTCAAGAGTTGGTTTAGAGCCACTAATTTCTAGTGTAGAGATTTAACTTTGTGAAAAAGTGAGAATTCTTAAGTTTATTTTATTTTTACAAAAAGCAAATACTATGGAAAATTTCTGGTAACCTAGCAGATAGGTCTAACTCTATCAATGCTTGACTGTGAGAAAATCAGAGCTTCTACATTCCATGTCTGTTCAGTGAACTCACTGACGTGACTATCCATTCCCACTATTGGAAGGATGAACAACTCAAGTGTTTAGAAAGATAAGATTTTAAAACAAAACCAGTTTATTTTGTACTTCTAATAAAGAAGACCTGTAATAGTCATAGACATCCACTCATACCTTTCCCAAATTGTCTTCTGTATTGTTATAAACTGATATGTGTGCTCAGTTGCTAATCCTTGCAACCCCATGGACTGTAGCCCATCAGGCTCCTCTGTTTACAGAATTTTCCGGACAAGAATACTGGAGCAGGTTGTCATTTCCTACTCCAGGGGATCGGACCCATGTTGCTTGTGCATCCTGCGTTGGTAGGCAGAATCTTTATCCCTACGCCACCTGGGAATCCCAGTTCTATCACACTGTCATGTAAAAAGGTCTCCAAACAATTTTTTTCTTTTTTAATATTTTATATAATTTCATATTTAATGTTTTATAATATTCACATCTTCACAGTTTTAGGTACCTAGTTTATTTATTCTTTTGTGTGCACTCAGTATGAAAAGTGAAAGTGAAGTCGCTCAGTCGTGCTCGACTCTTTTCAACTACATGGGCTATAGCCTACTAGGCTCCTCCATCCATGGGATTTTCCAGGCAAGAGTACTAGAGTGGGTTGCCATTTCCTTCTCCAGGGGATCTTTCCAACCCAGGGACTGAACCCGGATCTCCCGCATTGTAGGCAGAAGCTTTACCGTCTGAGGCACCAGGGAAGCCCACGCACTCAGTATGGTGTACAGCTAATTCTTTCTTTTGTCCGTGCTGTTTCCTGTGATTGCAGTGCTTTTTACCCCTTGTTTACCTAGCTCAGTTTTACCCATCCTTGCTCAAGACTAGGTAACTCTTTCTCCAGAAAACCATCGATGATCCACGGGACAAATTAAGATTCCTTATCAGTGGTTTTGTAATATATGGTAAATACTTTGGTTGCCTGTCTTACAGAATACAGTGAAATATGTCTATATCCCTAACTAGGGCATAGGATCCACCAAGTGAAGACCGGGTCTTCATTTATTGCACCGTCTACTATTATGTCAGATGCACAGTAGACATATAATAAATATTGTTGAACTTTTAAAGGGACAATGTTGAAGTAGATAATCTTTGAAGCCTCTTTCAGCTCAAAATGCTAAGAATCCAATCATGAAAAAAAATTTTCTCATCAGGAGTTTTGTTTTTTATTAGTTGACCTCACATCTTCAGTATCATTAGTGTTCTTATAGGAGAGCACATGGCTGAGTCGTCCCTCTCCTCAGAAATATGTGAGACCAGCCCTGAACAGAGTATCTTTTCTAAATAGAGGCTGGAATAATAGAGGCTTAAAAAAAAAAAGTTTGACTTAGTTGGCTCTAAAATAAACAATGTGAGGCCAGAAATATTTCCTCAAGGTTTTCTTAGAAAATTTCCTCAGCTATTTCTTAGACTTTTTCCTCAGAAAGATTCCTAAGAAATGTTTCCTGAGTGTCTCTGTTGCCACTGCTGACCCAGAGCCTAAATTCTGATCATGTAAAACTAACACTGGAGGAAACCAAGGGCCTAAGAAGGATGGAGAATTAGGCTGGACACCTCTGGTCCATGTAAGGTGAGGTCACCAAAATAGTAGCACACTTAGTGCTTTAGTGTGTGAATTATCCATCGAAAAGTGAATTACTGTCTCATTCTTGGCTCCGTGTGGAGTGTGTATGCGTGTGTGGGAGTGTGTGGAATGGAGGAAAAGATGAAAATGTTCATGCCATTTCTAGCCACATGTCTCTACGTGCCTTTGGTTTAAAGTAAACGTGGGATATAATTCTCTCTAAGCACCTTGTGGAAGTGAATGCAAATGTTCTCTGGAGGAATGCACTTTAAACCCAAGCTTCTTAAGCTCTGAATGAAAAGTCACTGAACATACAAGGATATAAGGCATCATATGTCATAGCAGCACTGGACCAACAAAACTAAGTAAATATTGAAATTGCCTATAAAGAGTATAAAATGTATTTTTAAAATGAGTTAAAAGAAAATATTGGTTCAAGGGACTATTGCAATTTCACAGAAGATTTTGAGAAAGTAGTTATTCAGTTGCTCAGTCATGTTCAGCTCTTTGTGACCCCATAGACTGCAGTATACCAGGATTCCCTGTCCTTCACCATCTTCCAGAGTTTGCTCAAACTCAGGTCCATTGAGTCATTGATGCTGTCCTACTATCTCATCCTCTGTGGCCCTTTTCTCCCCCTGCTCTCAATCTTTCCCAGGATCAGGGTCCTTTGCAATGAATCAACTCTTTCAACAGATGGCCAAAGTATTGGAGCTTCAGCATCAGTCCTTCCAGTGAATATTTAGGGTTGATTTCCTTTAGGACTGACTGGTTTGATCTCCTTGCCGTACAAGGGACTCTCAAGAGTCCTCTCCAGCACCACAATTCAAAAGCATTAATTCTTTGGTGCTCAGCCTTTTTTATGATCCAACTCTCTCATCCATACATGACTACTGGAAAAACCACAGCTTTGACTATATGGAATTTTGTTGGCAAATTGATGTCTCTGCTTTTTAACACACTCTCTAGGTTTGTCATAGCTATTCTTACAAGGAGTAAACATCATTTAATTTGAAACATAATTATTGAACTTGATTTAATAGATGTCTGAAACAGACCATCAGTCACAAGTGAAGTGAGAATTAGTAAGCTGATAAGCCCAGTAAGCTGGTAAAGTTCTGAAGACATCATCAAAATTACAATTGAAAAACAAAGAGATGAGAAATAATAAGCAGATAAGAGACAGGAAGTGTGAAAAGTTGTCACATTCACTACTGGAGCTTCAAACGGGGAGAAGGGAGAGAGGTGAAGAATACATTTTCAAAGACATGATAGCTGAGAAATTTCTGGTTTGACTAATATACAAATCCTCAGATAATGAGAACCCAATGAATCCACATGGAACATCATGAAATCACGCAATTCCAAAATGAAGGACATCTATAAAACCAGCCAGAGAGAAAGACTAATTACTGACATGTCTGTGATCTGAGTTACTAGCGATATCAATGGGAGCTAGACTAAAATGGAATAAAATCTTCAAGGTAGTAAAATTTGTTTCACCTGCAAGTTACATACCCATGAAAAGCATCTTTTAATATTACTTAAAGATGAAAGGCAATCACTTTACTTTGTTGACCTTGCCCTTCATCCCTACTCCTGAATCACAGTGCTTGAAATGAAAGCATCACTGCAGATGGTGACTGCAACCATGAAATTAAAAGACGCTTACTCCTTGGAAGAAAAGTTATGAACAACCTAGATAGTATATTCAAAAGCAGAGACATTACTTTGCCAACTAAGGTCTGTCTAGTCAAGGCTATGGTTTTTCCTGTGGTCATGTATGGATGTGAGAGTTGGACTGTGAAGAAGGCTGAGCACCAAAGAATTGATGCTTTTGAACTGTGGTGTTGGAGAAGACTCTCGAGAGTCCCTTGGACTGCAAGGAGATCCAACCAGTCCATTCTGAAGGAGATCAACCCTGGGATTTCTTTGGAAGGAATGATGCTGAAGCTGAAACTCCAGTACTTTGGCCACCTCATGCGAAGAGTTGACTCATTGGAAAAGACTCTGATGCTGGGAGGGATTGGGGGCAGGAGGAGAAGGGGACGACCCAGGATGAGATGGCTGGATGGCATCATGGACTCGATGGGCGTGAGTCCGAGTGAAATCCGGGAGATGGTGATGGACAGGGAGGCCTGGTGTGCTGTGATTCATGGGGTCTCAAAGAGTCGGACACGACTGAGCGACTGAACTGAACTGAACTGAATAAAAACTAAATACATTCAGATGTAATTATTTAGTCCTCAGCTTTAATAGCACCAGTTATCAGAATAAAATTCTAATATTGAAATACTTTACATTCAGTTAAAAACATTTTAAATGATAACACGTAAGTAATGTTTTCTCAGTGTTCTATTCTATCAGAATAACATGGGCCACCTGGTGAAACCAAGCTGCAGCCTAGACGGAATGAGACAGAATTTCTGGAGGTGGAGACTTACAGTACCAAATTCTGAAATTACAGATTAAAAAGAAGCCTGAAAATATTTCAATTCTCAGCTTATAGTATTCCCTTGAAAACATTCTAGTTCAAGTATTTACTGGAACACATTCATTTTTGTTTTCCTGAACGCAGATGTAGCCATTTCATTGGAATACATCTTTTTAGGAACAAATGCATCCTGTTAAAAACAGCTTTAAATTTATATTTTTCCTAAAGGATATGGATATCAGTCATAAGGGAATTTGATCTGCCTGTGATACTTATATTAATTAATTTTTCAAAACTATTTTATATTTTATATATCTGTAAAGTGACATTAAAATGAAAGTTTACTTAAAACAGGACATTTTCATATTTGGCAGCAGTTACATACAAATAAAGTGATAGAAACACATAGCACACATCTACAAAGATGTGAATATAGAATTGACAGAGTACATGAAAATAATGGACAGATTTGACCAAATCAGGACAAGTAAAATCTTTTAAACTTACCTATACCTTAGATTTTGTACAAGAGAAATAAAAACGATGAATTATGAGGATCTGTCCTGTGCAGAAAATCTCAGTTTTCACTAGAATCAGTATACATCCTCAGGAATGAGATCTAATGACTCAGTTCGAAGATTCTCCCCTCTCAGGGATTTTAGTTTATCTAGTCTTCACCACTTCTACTTTATTCTGTGTGCTTCGTTGCTCAGTCATGTCTGACTCTTTGTGACCCCCATGGACTGTAGCCCACCAGGTTCCTCTATCCATGGGTTTCCCCAGGAAAGAATAATGGAATGGGTAGCCATTCCCGTCTCCAGGGGATCTTCCTGACCCAGAGACTGAACCTGTGTCTCCTGCACTGTAGACAGATTCTTTATCATCTGAGTCACCAAGGAAGCCCCCCTTTATGCTAATGCCTTTCAAAATATTTCTGCAGTTCACCCAATTTACTTTTAATTGTTGCATTGGGAACTTTGGCTGGTTGAAACCTATTATACCCTGCCTGGAAACAAAAAATTCTGTCCTCTTTTTAAGCTCAAAACAAAGAAGCAAGACGAGTAAAAAAATATATTTTTGTTTTATTTTTTAAAATATCCTACTTGGCTGTAAGTCCTAAAACTCTATGGCCCACTCAAGGAGAGGAAACACTGTAGAAACTTTAGAAGAACAACTTGACTGATTTAGATCTCATTTACAGTATGGAGTGTGGCTCATACAGTTTTGCTGACTTCCTTGGAAAAGGATAGCATAGACCTGCCATTCTTCTATTAGGCATTTTTTCTCTTCTGTTTTAGCTACACATCAGTTTACTGGGAGTATTGATAGAGGTTTGATTACTACATAGAAACAAAAGCCAGTATCACAGAGATTTCATGAAAGCTGATCATTGTAATGAATATAACTATAGGGTAAAATGGCAACCAAATTAAAAAAAATAAACACAATGCACTATGTCCAATATTTTTATATTATTTATATAATAAATGTTTTATATCAGTAGTCCTCAAACTTTTTGGCAGTAGGGACTGGTTTCATGGAAGACAACCACTCACCAACTACTGTACAGCCCAGTTCCTAACAGGCCATGGACTAGCCAGTCCATGGCTTAGGGATTGGGGACCCCTGTTAGATATGATAAATATTTTTAGAGTTTGGGCTAGATAGTATCCATATAATTTATAGGTTTTTATAAGTAACATGGGCTTCCCCCATAGCTCAGTTGGTAAAGAATCTGCCTGCAATGCAGGAGACCCATGTTTGATTCCTGGGTCGGGAAGACCCCCTGGAGAAGGAAATGGCAACCCACTCTGGTATTCTTGCCTGGAGAATCCCATGGACAGAGGAACCTGGCAGACTACAGTCCATAGGGTGGCAAGAGTCAGGCATGACTTAGTGACTAAAGAAATTCTTGTTATATTCAAAAAGTTAGAGAAATTCCTAAATTGTTTCTAAAGTGAGTAGGTTCTAAGTATATAAACACTGTAGTACTGAATACATCAAAATTCCATGGAATGGTACTTTGATTTCTCAGCATTATATTGTTTCTCCATTCTGTTGTTATTGTTGCTGTTTAGTCACTAGATCACATCCGACTCTTTGCAACCCATGGTCCACAGCCTGCCAGGCTCCTCTGTCTGTGGGATTTCCCAGGCAAGCATACTGGAGTGGGTTGCCATTTCCTCCTCCATGGGATCTTTCGACCCAAGGATCAAACCCAAGTCTCCTGCATTGACAGATAGACTGTTTACCACTGAACCATCAAGGAAGTCCTTTCTCCATCCTACCAGTCATTAATTCTCAGTGATTATAGAATCTGGGTAAGGACAAATTTCTAAACCATTTATTTCTACCAGTCTTATGTGACACTGGGTTAAAGTTTGTTGTATCAAATTTGTTCTCTATATAGAAAACACCATACACAAACTCTTTAGAAAAAGCTAGTAATACATTACTAGATTATTTTAGGTATGGTTTCATTACCCAGCTTAGCTCAGCTCAGCGCTCAGAAAAAGAAAGCTGAGCACTGAAGAATTGATGCTTTTGAACTGTGGAGTTGGAGAAGACTCTTGAGAGTCCCTTAGACTGCAAGGAGATCCAACCAGTCCATCCTAAAGGAGATCAGTCCTGAATATTCATTGGAAGGACTGATGCTGATGCTGAAACTCCAATACTTTGGCCACCTGATGTGAAGAACTGACTCATTTGAAAAGACCCTGATGCTGGGAAAAATTGAAGGCAAGAGCAGAAGGGGACAACAGAGGATGAGGTGGTTGAATGGCATCACCAACTCGAAGGTCACAAGTTTGAGCAAGCTCCAGGAGTTGCTGATGGACAGGGAAAAGCTGGCATGCTGCAGTCCATGGGGTTGCAAAGAATTGGACATTACTGAATGTCTGAACTGAACTGAACTGAACTTCATTACCCAAATATTCTAGAATTTCTCTCTGCATTCTTCTCTCTGATATTCCTATTCCTCTGAAAGAACAGAGTTCCAGGTAACTTTGCTCTTTGACTTTGTTACTTCACAGTTTCTCTTATGTGTAAACTGAGATTATTAGGGAACCTTATTCAAAAGCCCTGAGCATTTTATTGAACTACTCCTGAACCATAGTCACTGAGCTCTAGTTGCTGAGTGGTCCAGTCAAGGCCAATTCTAGCAGTGGTAATAGAAGCATGGGAAGATCATTGAGAATACACTAATACCTGCCTAGATTATTCACAGTACTGCATATTTAGAGATGAAAGCATTTTATGTGTTAATCAAGAATCTTTTATCCATCTGGACCCATGACTTTTTTCCTCTTCCTCTTTGCCAATTTTTTTTTAACAAATTCCTTATACTGGGTTGGGGTTCAACCGAACTGTATTAACTCATGACTGATCCCCTTTGAGAAATAGTATTAATAATTATTGCAAAATACAAAATTTCCAGTTGGTCTTATAGTTAACTTTTTTCTTCCCTCATTTCATTGTCAGCTCTTCTAGATCAACTTCAGAGTGTTCTCTTCCAAACTTTTCTTTCTGAGAAGACATGAAGGTAGGTGACCTGAGGAAGTAATTCACATTTCTGCACGATTACAGCCCTATCTGCACATGTCAAAAAGATTTGGTGAAACACTGCCTTCTGCCCAGACTCAGTGCATCTGTGAAGTGAAGTGAAAATCGCTCAGCAGTGTCCAGCTCTTTGCAATGCCATGGACTCTAGCCCATCAGGCTCTTCTGTCCATGGAATTCTCTAGGCAAGAATACTGGAGTGGGTTGCCATTCCCTTCTCCAAGGGATCTTCCTGACCCAGGGATTAAACCCAGATCTCCCACATTGCCAGCAGATTCTTTACTGTCTGAGCCATCAGGGAAGCTATCTGTAGGTGGAGTCAAAACATCTTTCAATGTCACACAGCTGGTTGTCTCACTTCTCACACTTTCACTAGTGTTTCTCATTGAAACTCATGTGTTTTCCCCTCCATGTAATGCACCTCAATTTTTAATGTCTTACATTCAAATGGATAAAATTAATGAAGTGCCAAGATAATCAGTATGCAAAGTTTTTTATAAATTTCAAATTTCCCCAAAGGCTGTGATTCAACCTCTTATGTGAAGGGTGCTAATTTTTATAATCATAGGTTAGTGGAACATGGTTATAGAAATAGTCGCTTAGAAACCTGAATACTGTGATGGGACATTTTGAAGCTCTTTATTGAACTATCGCTGAACTATAGCCATTCAGCTTTAAATTGCTGAGCTGTTAAGAACAAGGCAATTTCCATCAGTGGCTACAGCAGCATGGATATATCATTAAAAATACATTAATATCTGCATGGATTACTCATAGTACCGATTATCATCATTTAGAGATGAAAACATTCTATGTGCTAATCAACAGCCATTCAGCCACCTGGACCCATGATTTCCTGCATTCTTTGATCTACTGTGTTTGTTGTTTTTGGATAGATTTCCATGTAACATTTACTCAGGATACAGAAGAGCACCTGCTGAAGAACAAAGACAACAGCTGCCCAAGTAATCATGCCTAGACCAGGGATGCCCTCTGGAAGTCTTCTGTGTGACATCAGGGGCTACTCTGTTATCCAAAAACCTATTCCCAGTGCTCTTAGGAACTGGTGTCTCATTATATTAATATTTACATTAGGACAGTTGTTGACAGTAGTAATTTTTAATTTCGGGCTTAAGTATATAATCTACATATAAACTCACTAATTAGAGAAGCTATCTTGAATTAACATACTGAAAGATAGGATATAACAACCAGCAGCAGTTGGTCAGTCAGTCAGTTCAGTCTCTCACTCATGTCCAACTCTTTGTTACCCCTATAGACTGCAGCACGCCAGGCTTCCCTGTCTATCACCAACTCTGGGAACTTACTCAAACTCATGTCCATTGAGTCGGTGATGCCATCCAACCATCTCATCCTCTGTCTTCCCCTTCTCCTCCTGCCTTCAATCTTTCTGAGCATCAGAGTCTATTCAAATGAGTCAATTCTTCGCATCAGGTGGCCAGAGTATTGGAGTTTCAGCATCAGCATCAGTCCTTCCAATGAATATTCAGGACTGATTTCCTTTAGGATGAACTGGTTGGAACTCCTTGAAGTCCAAGGGACTCTCAAGAGTCTTCTCCAGCACCACAGTTCAAAAGCATCAATTCTTTGGTGCTCAGTTTGTTTATAGTCCAACTCTCACATCCATACATGACCACTGGGAAAACCATAGCCTTGACTAGACAGACCTTTGTTGGTGATCTAATGTCTTTGCTGTCTAATATGCTGTCTAGGTTGGTCATCACTTTTCTTCCAAGGAGCAAGCATATTTTAATTTCATGGCTGCAGTCACCATCTGCAGTCATTTTAGAGCCCAAAATAATAAAATCTCTCACTGTTTGCATTGTTTCCCCATCTATTTTCCATGAAGTGATGGGACCAGATGCCATGACCTTAGTTTTCTGAATGTTGAGTTTTAAGCCAACTTTTTCACTCTCCTCTTTCACCTTCATCAAGAGGCTCTTTAGTTCTTCTTCACTTTCTGCCATAAGGGTGGTGTCAGCTGCATATCTGAAGTTACTGATATTTCTCCTGTCAGTCTTGATTCCAACGTGTTCTTTATCCAACCCAGCATTTCTCATGATGTACTCTGCATATAACTTAAAGAAGCATGGTGGTGATATACGGCCTTGACGTACTCCTTTCCCAATTTGGAACCATCTCTTGTGTCTCTTGCATTGACTGGTGGATTCTTTATGACTGAGCCACCAGGGGAGCCCAACTGCTGAAGAACCATCAACAAAAAAACGCTAGAACCTTCCAAGAAAGATACTGTACATTCAAACACAAAGAAGAAACCACAGTGAGATGTTAGGAGGGGTGTAGTTGCAATAAATTCAAATCCCATTCCCCCCAGGTGGGCAACTCAAAAGCTGGAAAATAATTATATCACAGAGGTTTCCCTACAGGAATGAGAGTTCTGAGCCCTAGGTGAAGCTCCTCAGCCTGGGGGTCTGGTATCAGGAGGAGAAGCCCCCAGGGTATTTGGCTTTGAAGGCCAGTGGGACTTGATCACAGGAAATCCACCAGACTGGGAGAAGCAGAAACTCCACTCTTTATACATTTTTTCCTCATGCATACTGCAACCCAGGGAAAAAGCAGTGACTTCATAAAAGCTTGGATCAGACCTACCTTCTGGTCTTGGAGGGTCTCCTGGAGAGACAGGGGACAGCTGTGGCTTATGTGGGGACAAAGACACTGGCGGCGGTAGTGCTGGGGAGTACTCATTTGTGTGAACTCTCCTGAAGGCCACCAGTGTTCATATACTTTCTAAAAAATAGTACTTTCACTCAGATCTGTGTCTCCTGGTCCTCTTTCTGGAAGACCAAAACCAAAACAAATAATAAAACCTTATGTGAATTCTTCATTCTTGAAAATATTGAAGAAAATCAGGAAGCCAGTCTCAATTACACAAATTTAGATTTGCATTAATAAAACACACAAAGGTGAATAATATATCAACAAATATATTAATATGAATAAAGCTATCAGTAGTTTCTTTGTAACTTTATTATGCAAATAAAATTTTACTATGACTTTTAAAGATTTTAAATCTTATTCTTATCTAAATTCAGCAGTTGAATATTTCAGCATATAGTTTCTCTGACTTTACAGTGGTTTGACATTTGAAAATAATACTTTGGTGAAGAGCAAAGCATATGATTTATATTTCATTTTTTCAGAGATTTTTAATTATGCAACTGATAGAGATTACAAATGTGAAAATCATAACCTCAAATATCTATCTCCATAATTAAATCTGATACTTAATATAAATAAATATGTAAAAATAAAACCAACTGGGCAAAATGCCCAGAAAACATTTCAGACAGCAAAATAAACAGAAAGCAAATGTCCCACATGAAAAACTGGGAAAAATTAAGATTTAATATGCTCAGAGTGTTGAGTGATCTGAAGATTGTGGCACTATGCCTTGAGACTTGATGTTTCTATTCCATTCTTAACAATGCAACATGTGCCAGGCAGTTGACCTGAAATTAGTAATTGGCCATAATACTCTTTTGAAAATTGCACAAATGGAAATGAAAGGGACATTGCTCCCCTTTATAAATACCAATAATTGGTTTAAAAAGCACAAAATTGTGTGAGTCCAGCTGGAATAAAAATGAGTGATTACTAAGAATAAGACTTGCCTGACTGTTATCTACCAACATATTGTGAATAATTCCTTATGGTTATGTCCACAGATTATGTAAATGTTTTCAGTACTCTGCAATATGCTAACTTATTTCTTATAGTTGTGCTAATACTAGTAGTGAGAGTTGTGCAGAAGAATACCAACATTTATTTTAGCAAAAATGTATATAAATAGTGGGAAACGTAGCATGATGAGGGAAAAATACATAGGAAAAGGAGTTACTCTGGTTAAATTTCAATCAGTTGTAGTTTCAAAAATCTGATGAAATTTATTAATTCAATAAAAATTCCACTACTTAAACAAAATCATGTTCTTAATTTTAAAAATTATTTATCTTACTTTCTGATCTGATCATTAGTGTCAACCACTTTTGTCTCATAGAATTAGCTATAACTTGAAATTATGCATTATAGGGAAAATGTTAAAATAGAATGGACTTGGCCGATATTATTAATAATTTTATTAATTTTAATATGGTTGTATTTCTTTACTCCTTTCTGCTTGTGTAGCTGCTTCCTAGCTATAATGACCCCAGTTCAAGTCCCACCCATTAAAAAAAAATTTTATTTTATACTGGGGTGTAGTTGATTTTGTATTTTGTCACAGCAGCTCTTGCAAATTAATATACAACCCTAAGCGATCATAGTTAACATCACCAGTAATAGAACAAACAAACATTATGTTCTCTTGATATAATGCACCAAGAAATACACGTCACTTCTTTGGGATCTGGACAAAAATGAAAAATGTGAATTTTATAATGATGAAATGGAAGATAAATTCATTTTGAGGGACATTCTATTTTAAAAAAAACTGGCTAGTATTCTTCATATATGTGTATGAAAGACATATGAGGAAAGACAAGGAAAAACTGAGGAATTGTTTCAGACTAAAAGAGACAAATGAGATAAAATGCATGAATATAATGGTTGACCTAGATTAAATTTTAGTTCAGAAATAGCACATTAGTGGGACTATTAGAAAACTCTGAATGAAGTCTCTAGATTAGCTAATATTATTTTACAAATACTAATTTCCTCATTCTAATAATTATACTATGATTATATGAGATATTAATATTTGAGTAATCTTAATGGAATTATACAGAAATTCTTTGTACTATTTTTACAGCTTATTTGTGAGTCAGAAATGTTTTCAATGTGAGTATTAAAAACATTAAAACAAACACAGAAGTAGAAATAGTCATGCTACAGATGTAAGCCACCAGAGAAGTTTTCTTCCTTAATCTGAAAATTAAACTATTCCAGTTCTGCAAGGTAATGGGTTAGAGGCAATTTTGAAAAGTTTTACATTACTCTACAGCCTTAGGTACTATTATAACCAAGCTATGATAGCCCAGTAGTTTGGCAGAAAGATTCTAATACTAATTCCCCCTTTTTATGCCATTTAAAAATTCTTTCTCTGAGTATTTTTTTCAGATTTTTAATAACTTTAAAGTCCTCACAGTTTTGATACATGAGACAGGGTGCTCAGGGTTGGTGCACTGGGATGACCCTGAGGGATGGGATGGGGAAGGAGGTGGGGGGGGGGGTCAGAATGGGGAACACATGTACACCCATAGTTGATTCTTGTCAATGTATATGACAAAAAGCACTATAATATTGTAAAGTGATCAGCCTCCAATCAAAATAAATAAATAAAATTTTTTAAAAAAAAAGAATGAACACCTCTGATTACCCACAGTTTCACTTGCACATGGTAACACAGAAGGTGCATTTCAGAATCCTGGAAAGGATTTCATTACAAAGTAAGCTGCTGTGTCTGAGGACCTGTAGAGAGAATTGAGAGTGGCTCCTGAAAAACAGACAGGAAAAAGGGGGAATCTTATTCCTACAGCTGCAAATAGATGAATTCTGCCAACCGTCTGAAGAAGGCTGGAGGTAGATGTTTTTCAACAGTGGCCAGATGAGAATGCAGCCCTGGTTAACACCTGGACTGAATTCAGGTAGACCCTGAAGCAGAGAAACAGCTAAAGGAACTCAGATTCCTGACCCAAGGAAACCTACTAAATGATAAATGTATATTGTTTTAAGCCATTAAACTTGCAGGAATTTGCTATACATCAATAGAAAACTAACCTTCTCCCCTACACCCGTCCAAATCCTTATATTACCATGAAATACTTGACCTTACTTCAGTAGACAGCCAAAAATGTGTTCTTCACAAGAGGCATGGAGTGCTTCCTGGTGGTACTTTGTTTTGTGTTTACACATAGATAGGAAGGCTAGATGTTACATTGTAAATTTTGACTTAATTTTACACCAACAACTGCATATTCTTGAGCACTAAGGATCATATATTCATTCACTGACATTAGAAAATTGTCGTTCAGTCCTAAGTTGCGTCCAGCTCTTTTGTGACCCCATGGATTGTAGCCCACCAGGCATCTCTGTCCATCGGATTTTCCAGGCAAGAATAATGGAGTGGGTTGCCATTTCCATCTCATGGGGATCTTCCCCACTCAGGGATCGAACCCCTGTCTCTTGCATTGGCAGGTGGATTCTCTACCACTGAGCCAAACTTCCTGTGGCAAAAATTAGTCCTGCTCACCAAATACAAAAAGTGTTTCTCTACATTTCTCACCTCCTCCCAGGGCCTTGTGACTATTCTGCCCCATCCACATGTGAGCAGAAATTATGTGTTCACTTCCAGGTTGGAATAGTGGAAAGCTTTTGAATGATGTCAATTCCTTTTATCCTTGTGATGACAACTGGTGTGACCACATGTCCCAGATGGCATGGCTAAAGATGATGAAAGCTTCTTTCAGCCCGTGTTTTGGAGATGCCTTTGGAAAAGAGCCATTGCTGACCAGTGTGGTGGATCTAGCATGATGGAGAAATAAAGATTTATTGTCATAAATCACTGGGATCAGAGGTTGTTTGCACAGCACAATCTAAGCTATCTTTATTAATCCAATCCCACAACAAAATAAAATAAAAGTTTGATATTACAATTAATGTCAAATATTTGTCAATGTTTGAGGCCTTTAAATGAATAGATAATAATGATAATAAGAGAATAATCTTAATAATAAGGGAATAATAGAGAAGAATATCAGTATGATAAGATTGTCTTACTTATGGAAGTGAAGCTGTAAATTTTTGTTTTCTTCTTAATGTGTAAGACTCTAAAACATCAAAAGTTAAAGGAAATATAAAGAAGAATGTAAGGAACTAAAAAGCCACTTGATGAAAGTGAAAGAGGAGAGTGAAATCGTGGCATCCAGTCCCATCACTTCATGGGAAATAGATGGGGAAACAGTAGAAACAGTGTCAGACTTTATTTTTTGGGCTCCAAAATCACTGCAGATGGTGATTGCAGCCATGAAATTAAAAGACGCTTACTCCTTGGAAGAAAAGTTATGACCAACCTAGAGCATATATTCAAAAGCAGAGACATTACTTTGCCAACTAAGGTCTGTCTGGTCAAGGCTATGGTTTTTCCTATGGTCATGTATGGATGTGAGAGTTGGACTGTAAAGAAGGCTGAGCGCCAAAGAATTGATGCTTTTGAAGTGTGGTGTTGGAGAAGACTCTTGAGAGTCCCTTGGACTGCAAGGAGATCCAACCGGTCCATTCTGAAGGAGATCAGCCCTGGGATTTCTTTGGAAGGAATGATGCTAAAGCTGAAACTCCAGTACTTTGGCCACCTCATGTGAAGAGTTGACTCATTGGAAAAGACTCTGATGCTGGGAGGGATTGGGGGCAGGAGGAGAAGGGGACGACCCAGGATGAGATGGCTGGATGGCATCACGGACTCAATGGCTGTGAGTCTGAGTGAACTCCGGGAGTTGGTAATGGACAGGGAGGCCTGGCGTGCTGCGATTCATGGGGTCACAAAGAGTCAGACATGACTGAGTGACTGAACTGAACTGAACTGAACTAAAGAACTGTTGCTTTCAAACGGTGGTGTTGGAGAAGACTCTTGAGAGTCCCTTAGACGGCAAGGAGATCAAACCTGTCAATTCTAAAAGAAATCAACCCTAAATATTCATTGGAAGGACTGATGCTGAAGCTGAAGTTCCAACACTTTAGCCACCTGATGTGAAAAACCAGCTCATTGGAAAAGACTCTGATGCTGGGAAAGATTGAGGATAGGAAGAGAAGGGGATGAAAGAGGATGAGATGGATGGGTGGCATCACCGACTCAATGGACATGGGTTTGAACAAACTCCAAGAGATGTTAAAAGGCATGGAAGTCTGGCATGCTGCAATCCATGGTATTGCAAAGAGTTGGACATGACTCAGTGACAGAAAAGCAGTGACAAACTAGAGAGCTATAGTTTCTGACAGTTTAAAAAATTCTGAAGTCTACAGATTTTACCACAGATGAATAAACTCTGAAAGGCACCTTTTAAAGTATTTGAAAGTGCTAAATTTAGTTCATTCTAGATACAATTCATATTTTCTGTCCAAATTCTCTGCAATCAGAAGGTCTTGATCACATGAGAAGCCAAATGACAGGGAGTAATGAGTCCTCAACTCGCGTATCATCTCCTCTATCAAGCTGTCAGTTTTAATTATTGGGTATTTTTTGCCACTTTATGAGAACAATTCTTCTCCTTAGCTTAACATTGGAGAAATTCCAGATAATACAATATAGAATGTTTATTAAAAGTAAATTATCTAATAGAATACTCTAACCATCCTAAAAATTGCCATTGTCCCAATGTCCAGACAATGGGACAGACAAGTATGAGCCTTCTGGGGCCTTCTCAAATGCATAAGCCAAATGAGTTTGTCTCAAATCTGTGCTTTTGGACTTGTCTTTACACACATACACACACACATTCAGTCACTCACTTGTTCACTTATACATTGTATGGATAAGAAGACCTAGATCTTGACAGTGGGAAAAGATGTCTTCGGCCTCCGTTGCTCTATAAGAGGTTAACAAGAAATTGGACTTGCTTTACAGCCAATTGTGCTGGATTGAATCAAGTATATAATGGATGATTCAGATGGGGGATTTTGCTGGCAATTAAGGATATCCTTTGCTTCAATACTAGAAGAAGCACAAGCTGGAATCAAGATTGCCAGGAGAAATATCAATAACCTCAGATATGCAGATGACACCACCCTTATGGCAGAAAGTGAAGAGGAACTAAAAAGCCTCTTGATGAAAGTGAAAGAGGAGAGTGAAAAAATTGGCTTAAAGCTCAACATTCAGAAAACGAAGATCATGGCATTCGGTCCTATCACTTCATGGGAAATAGATGGGGAAACAGTAGAAACAGTGTCAGACTTTATTTTTTGGACTCCAAAATCATTGCAGATGGTGACTGCAGCCATGAAATTAAAAGACGCTTACTCCTTGGAAGAAAAGTTATGAACAACCTAGAGAGTATATTCAAAAGCAGAGACATTACTATGCCGACTAAGGTCCGTCTAGTCAAGGCTATGGTTTTTCCAGTAGTCATGTATGGATGTGAGAGTTGGACTGTGAAGAAAGCTGAGTGCCAAAGAATTGATGCTTTTGAAGTGTGGTGTTGGAGAAGACTCTTGAGAGTCCCTTGGACTGCAAGGAGATCCAACCAGTCCATTCTGAAGGAGATCAGCCCTGGGATTTCTTTGGAAGGAATGATGCTGAAGCTGAAGCTCCAGTACTTTGGCCATGTCATGCGAAGAGTTGACTCATTGGAATAGACTCTGATGATGGGAGGGATTGGGGGCAGGAGGAAAAGTGGACCACAGAGAATGAGATAACTGGATGGCATCACCGACTCGATGGACATGAGTTTGAATGAACTCCGGGAGATGGTGATGGACAGGGAGGCCTGGTGTGCTGCGATTCATGGGACCGCAAAGAGTCAGACACGATGAGCGACTGAACTGGACTGAACTGGACTGAACTGAACAGTCCAGTAATAAGAATATTTTTGGGCTTCCCATGTGGCACAGTGGTAAAGAATCCATCTGCCAATGGAAGAGACATAAGACATTAGGGTCAATCCCTGGGTCAGGAAGATCCCCTGCAGTAGGAAATGACAACTCACTTCAGCATTCTTTCCTGGAGAATTCCACGGACAGAGGAATCTGGTGGTCTACAGTCCATGGGATCACAAAAAAGTCAAATATAACCTAACTGAAAACAACAAGAGATTTCTTATGGAGTAAAGAAATCAAGCACTCAGCATATTCTTCTGTTGCTATGGCCCTTCATGAAACATTAATGCACAGGAAACATACTGATTATCTGAAGTAGCTAATGACTAACACAGAACTGGGTTGTCTCTTGGGAGGAAGTCTAAGTGTGTTTATTTTCTGTCTTGTCCAGTGTGAGCTCTGCCATGGGCTTACCCACATAAATGGCCCAATTTACCCATCCTCCTCTTCTCTCCACTCTAGAATTTCAATTTCCTGATCTATCCTTTGTGTGCTGCTGCTGAAAGAACCAAGTCACTCTCTTAACTGTTCAATGTTTACTAGAAAATATCCAATCTTGAACAGAAGGTCTATGTTGTAGAATAAATAAAAATGGAACTGTTTAGCAGAACTCAAAATTACTTTTTTACTTATGTTCTATAAACATGTAGTTGATGCTAAGTCACTTCAGTCATGTCCGACTCTGTGTGACCCCATAGACGGCAGCCCACCAGGCTGTCCCGTCCCTGGGATTCTCCAGGCAAGAACATTGGAGTGGGTTGCCATTTCCTTCTCCAATGCATGAAAGTGAAAAGAGAAAGTGAAGTCACTCAGTTGTGTCCGACTCTTAGCGACCCCGTGGACTGCAGCCTACCAGGCTCCTCCATCCATCGGATTTTCCAGGCAAGAGTACTGGGGTGGGGTGCCATTGCCTTCTCCGAAACATGTAGTGAAGAGGCAACAATTGACAGAAATTCTGATACCATGGACTGCTGTCTTCAGTTCTATATTTCAATAGTTAAAATGGAATGAAGAACATGGCACAAGTTATTCTTTCCTAACTGGTTACTGATTTTATTTTGTTATGATAAGAGAAACAATATAAAGACCCAATGGTATTCCATTATAAGTGTGTTTTGCTTCTTCTGAGAGAAAATAAGTCTCTGTGAAACAATTGCTTTCCCTCAAAAACCTCACTTGTTTTCTTTTTATTTGCATTGAGTGTACTATTTACCCACAAAGTCATGAGCTCAGGAGATTCTGTCAACATCAAAGTTCTATAATGTGAGGAGAGAGAGCTCTGCCAGTTACACACCTTAGAAATATCAAGGGGTCCGTGGGTAGTTGGATCTACTACGCTCATGCTGTATTTGATGTAGGATCACTAGTGTTAAGCTGCTGAGCATGAACTTGTTCTCAGATTGATGTATCCTTTCTTACAAATAGGCAGCAATATAACATCTCATAAATGAGATACTTCATTCAGTGAGTGCCTTTCACTCAGAGACGGATTCAGGGTTTATGAGATCTGAAGCTGATACATCCTTTTTATTGAAACCCCTGTTGTACAATGTGAAGGAAGGCAGGATTATTTTTGTAGCCTTCTAACTCAAGAGATTCTTCAAACTCAGATTCACCTGGGATCTGCACGAATTAATCCAGTAACTCAGGGCTCATTGCAAACATTTACATTTTCCCATGTGTTTAAGATAATTCTAATGTCAGGCAGCACTGAGAGCATACAGTAGGCAAGAGGAGACAAAATTTCAACTTAATAGTCTTTCCTAAGGTTCAATGGTTATTTTGCTATGAGTAATAGCATTTCTGCGCTAACCAGATGGCTCAGTGTTAAATAACCCTCCTGCCAAGGTAGGAGGTGCAGGTTCAATCCCTGGGTCGGGAAGATCCCCTGGAGAAGGAAATGGCAACCCACTCCAGTATTCTTGCCTGGGAAATCTCATAGACAGAGGAGTCTGGAGGATACAGTCCATGGGGTCGCAAGAGTCAGACACAACTTAGCAAGTAAACAACAACAAATAGCATTTGTACTATATAAAAAACAATTTGCATCTTCACTTATAATTTAATGAGCAGTTAAAAAATTTAGAATGGTCAATATTTCATGCTTTTTTCTATTAAAAATTCTAAATGGGCCTTTGTAGCTTAAGTATGAATGTATACTCATATGACTAATTTTGTTCCTTAAGATTCAGCCCACAGTCTTAGGGAAAATGTTTGTGAAGTATCATACTAACCTTTGTTTCCATTTGATGTCATCAATTTAAATCTTCCAATTAATTTTCTTCTAATAGAGCTATATGATGTTATCTAGCTCTAAAATTTAGTTTCCATCCCATTTTCAGATATATAAATTATACCATCAGATTTTTTAAACATAATTGCAAAATATAATTTTTAAATATATCAATAACCTATTTTTTTTCTTTCCTATTTCTCCAGTTTTCCTGTCTTTGTCTATTTCTTTTGCAGAATACCCCCCTCATTTTTACTTCAAAGATATTTTTATGACTTTTTGAAGCTGGCAAGTCAAAAATGCTTTCTGGTGTATTTACCTGCCAAGGATTTTGTATGTAGCAATTTCTTAAGAGAGTTTTAATGTCATACTTTTCATTTTAAAATGGTTGCATAAGAACTCTTAAGGTGTTTAATTCAAATCTCAAGTGCAGAGTTATCATTTTGAAATATAAAAATGTGACTGAGAAACTGACGAAAGAAATTGCATGTTCTACTATTAACAAACAGGAAGAGAAATGATGATTTTCCTAACAGAGTTAATGGTTAGAATCAAGTAACACTTCAGACAAAATCACACGTGGAAACGTGTTTCAATCAACTGATTGAAAGGTGCAAACTGAAATTTTTCCCCAAGGTGTTATACAAATATAGGAAGAAAAAGGAAATAGAAACAACATTTTCAAAGGGCGTACTAAGTGTTAAACGTGAGGATAAGCATCACACATATGTTATTTTAATAGTCCTAACAAAAACCTGGCATGCTACGATTCATGGGGTTGCAAGGAGTTGGACATGACTGAGTGACTGAACTGAACTGAACTGAACAAAAACCCAGTGAAGTAAGTATTACATCTCTGCTTTAAAGATGAATAAACAAAGACTCAAAAATCTCAGTAACTTTTGCAAGTCACAAGAATAATATTTAGTATCTACTTGTATAAACATTTGATTTTATTGTTCTATATATTTAATGATTTTCTTTTTATTTTTAATTTTAAAATCTTTAATTCTTACATGCGTTCCCATACATGAACCCCCCTTCCACTTCCCTCCCCATAACATCTCTCTGGGTCATCCCCATGCAAGAGCCCCAAGCATGCTGTATCCTGCGTCAGACATAGACTGGCGATTCGATTCTTACATGATAGTATACATGTTAGAATGCCATTCTCCCAAATCATCCCATCCTCTCCCTCTCCCTCTGAGTCCAAAAGTCTGCTATACACATCTGTGTCTTTTTTGCTGTCTTGCATACAGGGTCGTCATTGCCATCTTTCTAAATTCCATATATATGTGTTAGTATACTGTATTGGTGTTTTTCTTTCTGGCTTACTTCACTCTGTATAATCGGCTCCAGTTTCATCCATCTCATTAGAACTGATTCAAATGAATTCTTTTTAATGGCTGAGTAATACTCCATTGTGTATATGTACCACAGCTTTCTTATCCATTCATCTGCTGATGGACATCTAGGTTGTTTCCATGTCCTGGCTATTATAAACAGTGCTGCGATGAACATTGGGGTACATGTGTCTCTTTCAATTCTGGTTTCCTCGGTTTGTATGTCCAGCACTGGGATTGCTGGGTCATAAGGTAGTTCTATTTGCAATTTTTAAGGAATCTCCACACTGTTCTCCATAGTGGCTGTACTAGTTTGCATTCCCACCAACAGTGTAAGAAGGTTCCCTTTTCTCCACACCCTCTCCAGCATTTATTGCTTGCAGATTTTTGGATCACAGCCATTCTGACTGGTGTGAAGTGGTACCTCATTGTGGTTTTGATTTGCATTTCTCTAATAATGAGTGATGTTGAGCATCTTGTCATGTGTTTATTAGCCATCCGTATGTCTTCTTTGGAGAACTGTCTATTTAGTTCTTTGGCCCATTTTTTGATTGGGTCGTTTATTTTTCTGGAATTGAGCTGCATAAGTTGCTTGTATATTTTTGAGATTAGTTGTTTGTCAGTTGCTTCATTTGCTATTATTTTCTCCCATTCAGAAGGCTGTCTTTTCACCTTGCTTATATTTTCCTTTGTTGTGCAGAAGCTTTTAATTTTTATTAGATCCCATTTGTTTATTTTTGCTTTTATTTCCAGAATTCTGTGAGGTGGATCATAGAGGATCCTGCTGTGATTTATGTCAGAGAGTGTTTTGCCTATGTTCTCCTCTAGGAGTTTTATAGTTTCTGATCTTACATTTAGATCTTTAATCCATTTTGAGTTTATTTTTGTGTGCGGTGTTAGAAAGTGATCTAGTTTCATTCTTTTATAAGTGGTTGACCAGTTTTCCCAGCACCACTTGTTAAAGAGATTGTCTTTTCTCCATTGTATATTCTTGCCTCCTTTGTCAAAGATAAGGTGTCCATATGTGTGTGGATTTATCTCTGGGCTTTCTATTTTGTTCCATTGATCTATATTTCTGTCTTTGTGCCAGTACCATACTGTCTTGATGACTGTGGCTTTGTAGTAGAGCCTGAAGTCAGGCAAGTTGATTCCTCCAGTTCCATTCTTCTTTCTCAAGATTGCTTTGGCTATTCGAGGTGTTTTGTATTTCCATACAAATCTTGAAATTATTTGTTCTAGTTCTGTGAAAAATATGGCTGGTAGCTTGATAGGGATTGCATTGAATTTGTAAATTTGCTTTGGGTAGTATACTCATTTTCGACTATATTGATTCTTCCAATCCATGAACATGGTATATTTCTCCATCTATTAGTGTCCTCTTTGATTTCTTTCATCAGTGTTTTATAGTTTTCTATATATAAGTCTTTAGTTTCTTTAGGTAGATATATTCCTAAGTATTTTATTCTTTTCGTTGCAATGGTGAATGGAATTGTTTCCTTAATTTCTTTTTCTACTTTCTCATTATTAGTGTATAGGAATGCAAGGGATTTCTGTGTGTTGATTTTATATCCTGCAACTTTACTATATTCATTGATTAGCTCTAGTAATTTTCTGGTGGAGTCTTTAGGGTTTTCTATGTAGAGGATCATGTCATCTGCAAACAGTGAAAGTTTTACTTCTTCTTATCCAATTTGGATTCCTGTTATTTCTTTTTCTGCTCTGATTGCTGTGGCCAAAACTTCCAGAACTATGTTGAATAGTAGCGGTGAAAGTGGGCACCCTTGTCTTGTTCCTGACTTTAGGGGAAATGCTTTCAATTTTTCACCATTGAGGATAATGTTTGCTGTGGGTTTGTCATATATAGCTTTTATTATGTTGAGGTATGTTCCTTCTATTCCTGCTTTCTGGAGAGTTTTTATCATAAATGGATGTTGAATTTTGTCAAAGGCCTTCTCTGCAATCTATTGAGATAATCATATGGTTTTTATTTTTCAATTTGTTAATGTGGTGAATTACATCGATTGATTTGCAGATATTGAAGAATCCTTGCATCCCTGGGATAAAGCCCACTTGGTCATGGTGTATGATCTTTTTAATGTGTTGTTGGATTCTGATTGCTAGAATTTTGTTGAGGATTTTTGCATCTATGTTCATCAGTGATATTGGCCTGTAGTTTTCTTTTTTTGTGGCATCTTTGTCAGGTTTTGGTATTAGGGTGATGGTGGCCTCATAGAATGAGTTTGGAAGTTTATCTTCCTCTGAAATTTTCTGGAAGAGTTTGAGTAGGATAGGTGTTAGCTCTTCTCGAAATTTCTGGTAGAATTCAGCTGTGAAAGCCGTCTGGACCTGGGCTTTTGTTTGCTGGAAGATTTCTGATTACAGTTTCAATTTCTGTGCTTGTGATGGGTCTGTTAAGATTTTCTATTTCTTCCTGGTTCAGCTTTGGAAAATTGTACTTTTCTAAGAATTTGTCCATTTCTTCCACGTTGTCCATTTTATTGGCATATAACTGCTGATAGTAGTCTCTTATGATCCTTTGTATTTCTGTGTTGTCTGTTGTGATCTCTCCATTTTCATTTCTAATTTTATTGATTTGATTTTTCTCTCTTTGCTTCTTGATGAGTCTGGCTAATGGTTTGTCAATTTTATTTATCCTTTCAAAGAACCAGCTTTTGGCTTTGTGGATTTTTGCTATGGTCTCTTTTGTTTCTTTTGCATTTATTTCTGCCCTAATTTTTAAGATTTCTTTCCTTCTACTAACTCTGGGGTTCTCCAATTCTTCCTTTTCCAGTTGCTTTAGGTGTAGAGTTAGGTTATTTATTTGACTTTTTTCTTGTTTCTTGAGGTATGCCTGTATTGCTATGAACTTTCCTCTTAGCACTGCTTTTATAGTGTCTCACAGGTTTTGGGTTGTTGTGTTTTCATTTTCATTAGTTTCTATGCATATTTTGATTTCTTTTTGATTTCTTCTGTGATTTGTTGGTTATTCAGAAGTGTGTTGTTCAACCTCCATATGTTGGAAGTTTTAATAGTTTTTCTCCTGTAATTGAGATCTAATCTTAATGCATTATGGTCAGAAAAGATGCTTGGAATGACTTCGATTTTTTTGAATTTATCAAGGTTAGATTTATGGCCCAGGATGTGATCTATCCTGGAGAAGGTTCCATGAGCACTTGAAAAAAAAGGTGAAATTCATTGTTTTGGGGTGAAATGTCCTATAGATATCAATTAGGTCTAACTGATCTAATGTATCATTTAAAGTTTGCATTTCTTTGTTCATTTTCTGTTTAGTTGATCTGTCCATAGGTGTGAGTGGGGTATTAAAGTCTCCCACTATTATTGTGTTATTGTTGATTTCCCCTTTCATACTTGTTAGCATTTATCTTTCATATTGCGGTGCTCCTATATTGGGTGCATATATATTTATAATTGTTATATCTTCTTCTTGGATTGATCCTTTGATCATTATGTAGTGGCCTTCTTTGTCTCTTTTCACAGCCTTTGTTTTAAAGTCTATTTTATTGGATATGAGTATTGCCACTCCTGCTTTCTTTTGGTCTCTATTTGCATGGTATATCTTTTTCCAGCCCTTCACTTTCAGTCTGTATGTGTCCCTTGTTTTGAGGTGGGTCTCTTGTAAGCAGCATATAGAGGGGTCTTGTTTTTGTATCCATTAGGCCAGTCTTTGCCTTTTGGTTGGGGCGTTCAACCCATTTACATTTAAGGTAATTATTGATAAGTATGATCCCGTTACCATTTACTTTATTGTTTGGGGTTCGGGTTTATATACCCTTTTTGTGTTTCCTGTCTAGAGAATATCCTTTAGAATTTGTTGGAGAGCTGGTTTGGTGGTGCTGAATTCTCTCAGCTTTTGCTTCTCTGTAAAGCTTTTTATTTCTCCTTTGTATTTGAATGAGATCCTTGCTGGGTACAGTAATCTGGGCTGTAGGTTATTTTCTTTCATCACTTTAAGTATGTCTTGCCATTCCCTCCTGGCCTGAAGAGTTTCTATTGAAAGATCAGCTGTTATCCTTATGGGAATCCCCTTGTGTGTTATTTGTTGTTTTTCCCTTGCTGCTTTTAATATTTGTTCTTTGTGTTTGATCGTTGTTAATTTGATTAATATGTGTCTTGGGGTGTTTTGCCTTGGGTTTATCCTGTTTGGAACTCTCTGTGTTTCTTGGACTTGGGTGATTATTTCCTTCCCCATTTTAGGGAAGTTTTCAACTAGTATCTCCTCAAGAATTTTCTCATGGTCTTTCTTTTGTCTTCTTCTTCTGGGACTCCTATAATTCGAATGTTGGAGCATTTCATATTGTCCTGGAGGTCTCTGAGATTGTCCTCATTTCTTTTAATTTGTTTTTCTTGTTTCCTCTCTGATTCATTTATTTCTCCCATTCTATCTTCAGTTTCACTAATCCTATCTTCTGCCTCCGTTATTCTACTATTTGTTGCCTCCAGAGTGTTTCTGATCTCATTTATTGTGTTATTCATTATATTTTGACTCTTTTTTATTTCTTCTAGGTCCTTGTTAAACCTTTCTTGCATCTTCTCAATCCTTGTCTCTAGGCTATTTATCTGTGATTCCATTTTGATTTCAAGATTTTGGATCATTTTCACTATCAATATTCGGAATTCTTTCTCAGGTAGATTCCCTACCTCTTCCTCTTTTGTTTGGTTTGGTGGGCAACTCTCCTGTTCCTTTACCTGCTGAGTATTCCTCTGTCTCTTCATCTTGGTTATATTGCTGCGTTTGGGGTGGCCTTTTTATATTCTGGTAGTTTGTGGAGTTCTCTTTATTATGGAGCTTCCTCACTGTGGATGGGGTTCTATCAGTGGCCTGTCAAGGTTTCCTGGTTAGGGAGTCTTGTGTTGGAGTTCTGGTGGGTGGAGCTGGGTTTCTTCTCTAGCTCTGAAGGTCTGAAGTCCGAAAACAGTCTCACAAAGCTAAAGCCAAGGTGTCGGCAGGCTGCTCCCTTCTGGAAGCTCTGAAGGAAAATTCCTTTCCTGGACTTTTCAGCTTCTGCCTCCCTCAGCTCCTAGCTGCTTCCCAGCATTACCACAGCCTCTTGCTACCTCCTTCACATCCACTCTGTATTCTCTCTTGCCCTGTGATAGAGACAGACCCTGAAGCTCTACCACAAAGTCTTCATGCAATAAACAGTGAGAAATAGGAATGTCGGTGGCCCGCACAAAGTTGCATGTGTCCGCCCGGCACACGTAGAAGCTCTTTCCTTTATTCAGGCCTTCTTGGACGCCGGTCTTCAGAAGACATAAAGTCCCATGCTTAGGACACCTAACTACTTCCATCTCGCTCCAGCTTTCATCTTCTCCCTGATTTTCAATATAATAAATATCTTCTCATCGGGGAAAAGAGATGCCATTTTAACTTTTTGATCTATTAAGCTGATTAACTTAAGAAAAGCATAATCTGAAGACTGAATTAATTACATTATCTCTCTTACTTCAGGATGTCTTAGATCATTTCAAACATGCCAACCACCCGTTAAGTCTATACTATGTACATTTGTTTTTCCCTGGACTTCTTTGCCTCTACACAATAAATGACCATCATTCAAGAGAAAAGCAAGGGAAAAAGAAAAGATTTACCCATTTGAATGCAGAGTTCCAAAGAATAGCAAGGAGAGATAAAAAAAGCCTTCCTCAGCTATCAAGGCAAAGAAATAGAGGAAAACAATAGAATGGGAAAGACTAGAGATCTCTTCAAGAAAATCAGAGATACCAAGGGAACATTTCATGCAAAAATGGGCTCAATAAAGGACAGAAATGATAGGGACCAAACAGAAGCAGAGGATGTTAAGAAGGTGTGGCAAGAATACACAGAAGAACTGTACAAAAAGAGCTTCATGACCCAGATAATCATGATGGTGTAATCACTCACCTAGAGCCAGACATCCTGGAATGCAAAGTCAAGTGGGCCTCAGGAAGCATCACTATGAACAAAGCTAGTGGAGGTGATGGAATTCGAGTTGATCTATTGCAAATCTTGAAAGATGATGCTGTGAAAGTGCTATACTCAATATGCCAGCAAATTTGGAAAACTCAGCAGTGGCCACAGGACTAGAAAAGGTCAGTTTTCATTCCAATCTCAAAGAAAGGCAATGCCAAAGAATGCTCAAACTACTGCACAATTGCACTCATCTCACATGCTAGTCAGAGAAAGCAATGGCAACCACTCCAGTACTCTTGCCTGGAAAGTCCCATGGGCGGATAAGCCTTGCAGGCTGCAGTCCATGGGGTCTCATAGAGTCGGATATGACTGAAGCGATTTCACTTTCACTTTTCACTTTCATGCATTGGAGAAGGAAATGGCAACCCACTCCAGTGTTCTTGCCAGGAGAATCCCAGGGATGGCGGAGCCTGGTGGGCTGCTGTCTATGGGGTCACACAGAGTCGGACATGACTGAAGCAACTTAGCAGCAGCAGGAGCAGCACACGCTAGTAAAGTCATGCTTAAAATACTCCAAGCCAGGCTTCAGCAATGCATGAACCATGAACTTCCAGATTTTCAAGCTGGTTTTTAAAAAGGCAGAGGAACCAACTATCAAATTGCCAACATCTGCTGGATCATGGAAAAGGCAAGAGAATTCCAGAAAACCATCTATTTCTGCTTTATTGACTATGCCAAAGCCTTTGATTGCATGGATCACAATACTGGAAAATTCTGAAAGAGATGAGAATACCAGACACATGACCTGCCTCTTGAGAAACCTTTATGCAGGTCAGGAAGCACCAGTTAGAACTGGACATGGAATAACAGACTGGTTCCAAATAGGAAAAGGAGTACATCAAGGCTGTATATTGTCCCCTGCTTATTTAACTTCTATGCAGAGTATATCATGAGAAATGCTGGGTTGGAGGAAGCACAAGCTGGAATCAAGATTGCTGGGAGAAATATCAATAACCTCAGATATGCAGATGACACCACCCTTATAGCAGAAAGTGAAGAAGAACTAAAGAGCGTCTTGATGAAAGTGAAAGAGGAGAGTGAAAAAGTTGGCTTAAAACTCAACACTCAGGAAACTAAGATCATGGCATCCCATCACTTCATGGCAAATGATGGGGAAACAGTGGAAACAGTGTCAGACTTTATTTTTGGGGGCTCCAAAATCACTGCAGATGGTGATTGCAGCCATGAAATTAAAAGACGCTTACTCCTTGGAAGGAAAGTTATGACCAACCTAGACAGCATATTAAAAAGCAGAGACATTACTTTGTCAACAAAGGTCCATCTAGTCAAGGCTATGGTTTTTCCAGTGGTCACATGTGAGAGTTGGACTATAAACATAGCTGAGTGCTGAAGAACTGATGCTTTTGAACTGTGGTTGGAGAAGACTCTTAGAGTCCTTTGGACTGCAAGGAGATCCAACCTAAATCATCCTAAAGAAGATCAGTCCTGGGTGTTCACTGGACGGACTGATGCTGAAGCTGAAACTCCAATTCTTTGGCCACCTGATGCAAAGAGCTGACTCACTGGAAAAACCCTGATGCTGGGAAAGATTGAGTGCAGGAGGAGAAGGGGACGACAGAGGATAAGATGGTTGGATGGCATCACCAACTCAATGGACATGGGTTTGGGTGGACTCCGGGAGTTGGTGATGGACAGGAAGGCCTGGCATTCTGTGGTTCAAGGGATCACAAAGAGTCGGGCATGACTAAGTGACTGAATTGAACTGAAATGAACCTTGCATCTATGGGGAATTTTTATTTTTCTCATAGAACTACACTGAACATAGAGTTTCATGAAAGAGAAGTGCAAGCTTTGATTAGTCAGGATAGAAAGCCCAGGATTTTGTCATTGGAGAGAAATTTACACACTTGACAGCTGATAAATTATGAGAAGAAGTATATTGATTGTCTTAAAGGATTTTTTTTGCCAGTTTTTCAATAAATATGATTTCAATATAAAAGATAATAAATGGTTCATAATCTAAATAATATTTTTCCTTTTTATTTTGAATTTTAACTTCCCCATAACAATTGGCTAAATTCCCAGCAGAATAGCTGGGAACATATAACTCTCAGCTGTGAGAGTGTACTGTGGGTATTACTTCTATTTTTGTTGGGGCATTGCTGTTGTTGAATTGTTGAAATAGAAGTAATTTTCCCTAGAAAAATCTTTTTAATATGGAAACATTATTTTGAACAAATGAAGAGCCATCAACCACATGAGTTAAAAAAAAGGGAACTACAAAGAATTAAGCAGTCAAGGACCATCATAATAGCATAACCATACAAACTAGACTGTATTTCTAGGACTTAGAATTTAGAAATATTGTAACACAAATCTCCAAGAATTCTAAAACAATTTGATCATCTTTTCCTCAATTTCCTACATGTTTATGTATTCTAATTTTCCTATTAATGTTTTTAGCTTATAATGAAAATGTCAGACTATTTTTCACATTGATATATTTTTTGTTTTGTTCTCTTTCTTAATATAGCATACATAGAACAGAGATGTGATTGGCTTTGAAATGCACAGAATATTGAAAATTAGAAAGTTTCCACCATTTTATGTGCTGAAAATATCAGTTCTGTCTAGGAGCAATAAAGTGATCACACTCCTGATCCAGGCTAATAATAAAATTTAATTAATTGAAAATAATAATGTATAATACCTTATATTAGAGCTCTAGTCAAATTTAACACAGAAAATGGGTATCTGTATTTTGGTTCTTTGAAATCAACTATATCTCAGAAATGAGTAAATTTTTTCATTTTAATTTGAATTTCTGATCTTACTATACAGATAGCCTCAAATCCCTTGGATATCATTAGGTGTTGAATGCACAAGTCTACCAGTGTGTGCCTTAGCAAATTGAAAGGTACATTTTTCCACTAAAGGATGTTGGCAAAAACTAATGGTGGTTGTAGGAGCACGTCATAAGGGGACATTGGGAGACAGTTTAAAATCATTCAAAAGAATGCAATCCATATTTATTAGACATTAACATGACTAAGGCACTCTTCTAGATAACATAAGTTACCAACTGCAATCTCTACTACCAAATGGAACATCAATATAAAGAAATGATTCAGAGAAAGGCTTTCCTTTTATATTCATAAACTTAATAACATTTGTCATCTGTGGAACAAGTTTTATGACTAAAACCCCATAAACTACCCTCAAATAAAATCACATATTGTAAATTTGCTTCTGCTGATTAGTTCATATGGTAACATAAAATTTTAAATGTACAAAATGTTTTACCAAAATATTTAATCTCTAATTACTTAGATTCCATCTATTGAAAATCATATATTCATCTCTTTATTTAAACTTATAATAAATACATAGAATAAGTGCAAATGCATTCATTTAAATTATAACTTGTCAAAAATACATATATTATAACAATCTTTCTGAGCATAACTGGTTAATTTTCTTTGTAATACATTTTTACATTATAAACATACATAAAGAAGCTCAGATCTGTACTCAATAGCACATAATGTTGTTTGTATTATTTGGCAAAAGTACAATCATTGCTGATGAAAAATACTAGAAAAAGCAAAAAGCTGAATGTTAATAATATGGTTTAAGTTTCATTTACTGTTTTGAATGTGTGATATTAAGTAGAGCATTCACTTGGTTCTTAATAATTCATAAACACCACATTAAGGATTTTCAGGTTATAAGGAACAGGACATGGCAGGTAAATTATTTGGCTTTATAATCGGAACACAAGAAACTGAGAAGACTCAGATATGAGAAGACTCATATCTCAGAAGATATGTTTTGCAGCTTTGGAATATGAAACAGCAGTTGAAACTATTCCAATCACTATTACTACTCTTGTGATCTAAAAGGAATACTAGACACTGCATGTCATTCTTTAGCAACCAGATTTTTGCTTCCTTCTGCTCTACTGATTTCATGATAATTGTAACCATGCTTATTTACTGTTTTTACCGACTATATGTGATAATATAGTTCCTGATTCTACTCCTCTCTCTTGAAATAGTTTTTTTTCAAGAAGGAAGGTATAAGTAAATAATATTAGTCACTAACCAACATGAAGCAGGGTTCCTAAACCAGATTTTTTCAAAGACTGTGGGTTCTGGATATCAGTTCAGTTCAGTCCCTCAGTCATGTCCAACTCTTTGAAATCCCATGAACTGAAGTATGTCAGGCTTCCCTGTCCATCACCAACTCCTGGAGCTTACTCAAACTCATGTCCATCGAGTTGGTGATGCCATCCAATCATCTCATCCTCTGTCATCCCCTTCTCCTCCTGCCTTCAATCTTTCCCAGCATCAGGGTCTTTCAAATGAGTCCCTTCTTTGCATCAGGTGGCCAAAGTATTGGAGTTTCAGCTTCAGCATCAATCCTTCCAATGAATATTCAGCACTGATTTCTTTAGGATTGACTCGCTGGATCTCCTGGCAGTCCAACGGACTCTCAAGAGTCTTCTCCAACACCACAGTTTAAAAGCATCAATTCTTCAGCGCTCAGCTATCTTTATAGTCCAACTCTCATATTCGTACATGACTACTAGAAAAACCATAACTTTGACTAGATGGACTTTTGTTGGCAAAGTAATGTCTCTGCTTTTAAACTTGTTTTCTAGGTTGGTCATAGCTTTTCTTCCAAGGAGCAAGTGTCTTTTAATTTCATGCAAAATTTAATTTCAGTGAAATTTAATTTCACTGCAGTCACCATCTGCAGTGATTTTGGAGACCCCCAAAATAAAGTCTCTTACTGTTTCCATTGTTTCCCCATCTATTTGCCACGAAGTGATGGGACTGGATGCCATGATCTTAGTTTTCTGAATGTTGAATTTTAAGCCAACTTTGTCACTCTCCTCTTTCACCTTCATCAAGAGGCTCTTTAGTTCTTCTTCACCTTCTGCTATAAGGGTGGTGTCATCTGCATATCTGAGGTTATTGATATTTCTCCCGGCAATCTTGATTCCAGCTTGTGCTTTATCCAGCCTGGCATTTTGCATGATGTGCTCTGCATAGAAGTTAAATGAGCAGGGTGACAATATATAGCCTTTCCTGATTTGGAGCCAGTTTGTTGTTCTGTGTCCAGTTCTAACTGTTGCTTCCTGACCTCCACACAGATTTCTCAAGAGACAGGTCAGGTGGTTTGGTATCCCCATCTCTTTCAGAATTTTCCATAGTTTGTTGTGATCCACATAGTCAAAAGTTTTGGCATAGTCTAAAAAGGAGAAGTAGATGTTTTCCTGAAACTCTTTTTCTTTTTTTATGATCCAGTGGATGTTGGCAATTTGATCTCTGGTTCCTCTGCCTTTCCTAAATCCAGCTTGAACATCTGGAAGTTCACGCTTCATGTACTGTTAGAACTTGGCTTGGAGAATTTTGAGCATTACTTTGCTAGCATGTGAAATGAGTACAATTGTGCAGTAGTCTGAACATCTTTGGCCTTGCCTTTCTTTGGGATTGGAATGAAAACTGACCTTTTCTAGTCCTGTGGCCACTGCTGAGTTTTCCAATTTTGTTGGCATATTGAGTGCAGCACTTTCACAGCATCATCTTTCAGGATTTGAAATAGCTCAACTGGAGGCCTTAGCTTTGCTCGTAGTGATGCTTCCTAAGGCCCACTTGACTTCACATTCCAGGATGTCTGGCTCTAGGTGAGTGATCACACCATCATGTTTATCCGGGTCATGAAGCTCTTTTTGTACAGTTCTTCTGTGTATTCTTGCCACCTCTTCTAATATCTTCTGCTTCTGTTAGGTCCATACCATTTCTGTCCTTTATCGAGCCCATCTTTGCATGAAATATTCCCTTGGTATCTCTAATTTTCTTGAAGAGATCTCTAGTCTTTCCCATTTTGCTGTTTTCCTCCATTTCATTGCACTGATCTCTGAGGAAGGCTTTCTTATCTCTTCTTTCTATTCTTTGGAACTCTGCATTCAAATGGGTATATCTTTCCTTTTCTACTTTGCCTTTAACTTTTCTTCTTTTCTCAGCTATTTGTAAGCCCTCCTCAGACAACCATTTTGCTTTTTTGCATTCCTTTTTCTTAGGGATGGTCTTGATCCCTGTCTCCTGTACAATGCCATGAACCTCCTTCCATCATTCTTCAGGCATCCTGTCAATCAGATCTAAGCCTTTGAATCTATTTCTCACTTCTACTGTATAATCATAAGAGATTTGATTTAGGTCAAACCTGAATGGTCTGGTGGTTTTCCCTACTTTCTTCAATTTCAGTCTGAACTTGGCAATAAGGAGTTCATGATCTAAGCCACAGTTGCAACTGGTCTTGTTTTTGCTGACTGTATCAAGCTTCTCCATCTTTGGCTGCAAAGAATATAATCAATCTGATTTCAGTGTTGACCATCTGGTGATGTCCATGTGTAGAATCTTCTGTTGTGTTGTTGGAAGAGGGTATTTGCTATGACCAGTGCGTTTCTTTGGCAAAACTCTGTCAGCCTTTGACCTGCTTTGTTTTATACTCCAAGGACAAATTTTCCTGTTACTCCAGATATCTCTTGACTTCCTACTTTTGCATTCCAGTCCCCTGTAATGAAAAGGACATCTTTTTTTGGATGTTAGTTCTATAAGGTCTTGTAGGTCTTCATAGAACTGTTCAACTTCAGCTTCTTCAGCATTACTGAAGAAGGATATCTAGACATGTAAAAAATGTCTGTTTGCTGAATCATTGGGTTGTATCTTTGGAAACCAAAACACTGACAAAATTCTTGGTAAATTATAAGAAGAAACTGTTTGTTGTTGTTGTTCAGTCATTCAGTCAAGTCTGACTTTTTGCGGCCCCACGGACTGCAGCATGCCAGGCTTCCCTTCCTTCACTACCTCCTGGAGTTTGCTCCAGCTCATGTCCATTGAGCTGATGATACCATCCAACCATCTCATCCTCTCACCCCCTTCTCTTCTGCCCTCAGTCTTTCCCAGCATCAGGAAAGGAATATTCAGGGTTGCAAGGAGATCCAACCAGTCCATCCTAAAGGAAGTCAGTCCTGAATATTCATTGGAACGTCTGATGCTGAAGCGGAAACTCCAATACTTTGGCCACCTCATGCAAAGAACTGACTCATTTGAAAAGACCCTGATGCTGGGAAAGATTCAAGGCAGGAGAAGGGGATGACAGAGGATGAGATGGTTAGATGGCATCATCGACTCAATGGACGAGTTTGAGTAAACTCCGGGAGTTGGTGGTGGACCAAGCTTGGCATGCTGCAGTTCATGGGGTTGCAAAGAGTCAGACATGACTGAGCAACTGAACTGAGCTGAATTGATTTTCTTTAGGTTCGACTGGTTTGATATCATTGCTGTCCAAGGAACTCTCAAGAGTCTTCTGCAGAACCACAGATCAAAAGCATCAAGGCTTATCTGTCTGTGGAATTTCCCAGGCAGGAATACTAGAGTATTGCTATTTCCTTCTCCAGGGCACCTTCTCAATCCTGGGATCAAACACATGTCTCCTGCACTGGCAGGGAGATTCTTTACTACTAAACCATCTGATAAGCCCTTCAAAACTGCTTATGGCTACATTATTTCGTTGGGAGCACAGCCCCAGCAGTACTTAGTGCTTCATGAGCTTGTCCCCTGTTATGCAAGGGTATATATTGAGGAAAATCCTGTTCTTTAAGGAGGTTTCAATCTGAACTCAGTTTTTAGTGGTTTTTAGGCACAACATTATTTAATTGTCTTCTTAAGCATTCTAGATTATCCTTTCTCTGTGTGTTTATGAGTTCCCACCCTGAAACATTCAGGGTTCGATCTAACATGGGTCATAAGAAATTGTTTGAAAATGGGTGATCAACTTCTTAAAAAAGTGTACTGCTTTACTGAAGAGACTATGTCTTATCTATCATCTATTTATTATTTCTCTATATATATCTATACATAAACACATATATATTAAGCACTAAAGAATCCTAGACTATATATATATATTTAAATAGTGTAAAAATAATAATCAAGTTTTTTACAAATTACAAGAGAATTCTAGAAGGTATGACTAAGGCATTTCTTTAGCATGTAGAAGCAGATATTTGGGGAATTAAGCCACGTTCCTTAATTTTTCAGAAGTGCTATATTTTTTATTTGCTCATGTTAAATTCTATTACTGAATTGAAAATTCGTGACTTACCTCTGAGAAATCAAAGATTTTTGTAAGCAATATTATTCTCCAAATACAACAAATCCTTTACTAAGTTCTGATAAATCATGAAATTTTTTAAGTTAGAAAATGCTACATGTTTCTAGATAAATACACATTCTTGGTCAGCATACACTGAGTGTTCACATCGCCATGAAGCAAATAAACCATTATGAGCTGTTGCCTTACATTTTATCATGATGTCCATCATCCCCATTGAACTATATGTTCCTTGAGATTTTATCTTTTTTCTTTATAGCAGCACCAGTACATGGAA
The DNA here is from genome assembly GCF_016772045.2 of Ovis aries. NCBI lineage: Eukaryota > Metazoa > Chordata > Mammalia > Artiodactyla > Bovidae > Ovis > Ovis aries. The sequence continues at coordinate 210,746,878 of NC_056055.1, read as the reverse complement.
ACTTTAATTTCTACATGCTCTTTTCTGAATTTAGTTGCTTGGAAAAATAAATGACATCAATAATAAGCATAGTCCATAAGCTTTTAGATTATTAGGCCCAGTTGCTTTAAGTGAAAAATTATAGATGACCTTAGAAAAAGCAATTGAGGGCATCAGAAACCAGAATTCAGTGAGTGAAGCGAGGTTAGTGAAAGTACTTCAGACCACCACCAAGTTCTATAATGAGAAAAGAAAACAGAGTTGATTTAGTGCAAGAGTGGAAGGAGAGTTAGATTGATTGAGGATAATGAAATCAGTATATTTAGAGAGTTAAAGCAGGAGAATTTGAAGTTGAGAAAAATAAGACCTATTCTTATGGGAAAAAGTAAATAAATGCAGCAGGAGGCAGAAGAGAAAAGGGTTAGAGCAAAAGAGAACAAAAGAAGGGGCTCTCCCCACTTTGTTCTTGGATTGAAGATAATAAGGATATGTTGTGAATAATACATACAGTTAGCCTACTGAATAAAATTTTATATACATATAATTTCTGAATTATATTCTGTCTTGTTGCATTGGCCAATGTGAAAAGTAGGAATAAAAAATCATTTTGAAAGTATTTTATTTTCTCCCTGACATCCATCAAATCCTTAGTTCTTACATATATACATAAAATACAGGTACAAACATACATGTTGTACATATATATTCATATACATATATACATGGGACTTCCCAGGTGGCACTAGTGGTAAAGAACCCACCTGCCAATACAGGAGATGTTAGAGACATGAGTTCGATCCCTGGGTTGGGAAGATCCCCTGGAGGAGGGCATGACAACCCACTCAAGTATTCTTGCTCGGAGAATTCCATGGACAAAGGAGTCTGGTGGGCTGCAGTCCATAGGGTCTCAATGAGTCAGACACGACTGAAGTGACTTAGCACTCACGCACATGTACACACATATACATACATATCCATTTATATATAAATTATTATATTTATGTATGTACACACCATATATAGATTATATTTGTAATATATAAACATTTTCTCTGTAAAATGTAAAATTACGTAAATTGTGTGTTTTAGTGTGCTGTTTTAAAAGTCAATGAATGTGGCAGCTAATACAATTAGAATTAAACATTGTAAATCTTTCTGTAAGATTATTTAAGCATGAAAGCTTCTGAGTCAGCAGTCCACTCATACTGCTACATAAATGAGTAAGCTCATAAACAGAAATAGCTTCATTTATACACAATTTTAGCTTCCTTTTTCCCTTAATGGATCTTGCTTAAGACAAGGAAACAAACAAATAAAAAAGCATTTCAGTATGAATCACCCAGAATATACTGATAAATATACACATGTGTACTCACATAAACACACACACACTCAGCCATTAAGATAATTTTGAAGACTTTGTTTTCAAAAAATGTGGAAAGGCTTTGATACTAAGCAGATAAGCCATACTTGATTCATTTCAGAGGAACACTATATTCACTCAATGGTTTTCACTGACAAGCCTAATATAAAGCTGAAATATAATGAAAAGTACACGCTATACAAAAGAGAAGCAGTAAACAAAACTTTGCTTCTGTAGGGAGACAAGGCATATGACAAAAAGCAAAATTCAAACCTTGATTAGCTCAGAGAGCTTTGAGCATGTCCACTCTGGCTGTAGAGCTCAGATTCCTCAGAAATATTTCACCTACCTCCTTCATATCACCTGTATTTGTATTCAACTTTACATGCATGAAGAAATACAGTGACCATGAGATCCTGCTCCATAGCAAATTCATTAGTATTAGAATAGAATTCGTGTAATTTTTGCCTACAGAGCTTAAACAGGAGCTTAGCAGAGCTCCAGCCTAACAGTGGTGGTGGCATCCAAAGAAAGATGTGAACGACAGTGTTATCAAGAGACTGACGAGGTGTGCACTTCTTTCAGTCCCATGCCATAGAGACTCTTAAGAAGGAGACCTTTGGCAGCAGCCTGCTATTCTCTTTTGGCAGGTGGAGTAATATTACTGGAGGTGATGATGACTTCAGATTATGCGGGAGAGGACGTCAGTGTCAACAAACAAAGGGCCCAAATGGGCTTCTTCTCAAAGGGGTTGTATAGTGAGACCAGATCCACCATGTTCTTTGTGTCCAAAAATCTGAAGAGAATCACACATACTGCAACCAATAATAAAAGAGCAATCAGTTAGAGTTGGACCCAATATGGAACAACTCTGAATTTCCAGACACACCTTCAACAGCACTTTCATCAATTTGTGAGACTAATACTGAAAGACTATAGAAAACCCAGGACTTTGCCTCAGATTTCTTAGCCCTCAAGAATATTTATTTATTTTCCAGTAGTCATGTATGAATGTGAGAGCTGGACCATAAGGAAGGGCTGGAGTGCCAAAGAAATGATGCTTTTGAACTGTGGTGCTGGAGTAGACTGTCGAGAGTCCTTTGGACAGCAAGGAGATCAAATTAGTCAATCCCAAAGAAAATCAACCCTAAACATTCATTGGAAGGACTGATGCTGAAGTTGAAGCTCCAACACTTTGGCCACCTGATGGGCAGAGCTGACTGATAGGAAAATACCCAAAGAAAGATGTGAATGACAGTGTTATCAAGAGACTGACGAGGTGTGGAAAGGAGGCTGGGAAAGGTTGAGAGCAGGAGAAGGGGCTGACAGGATGAGATGGTTGGATGGCACCATCGACTCAATGGACATGAGATGATGGACAGGGAAGCTAGGTATATTGCAGTCCATGGGGTCAGAAAGAGTCAGACATGACTTAGCAACTGAACAACAGCAAACAATATTTACTGTTCCAGGAGGGAGGGAAAGATGGCGGAGGAATAGGACGGGAAGATCACGTTCTCCCTCACAAATTCCTCAAAAGAACATTTCAACGCCGAGCAAACTCCACAAAACAACTTCTGTAGGCTGGCAGAGGACATCAGGCAACCAGAAAAGCAGACCATTGTCTTCAAAATCAGCATCCGCCCTCCCCACAGCGCGACTGAACTAGTGAGCCTAAAAACCAGCAAACAGAAGAAGTTAAACAGAGGGAACCACCTTGGAAGTGAGCCCACACGGCCCATAACATCAGAGAAGAGCCAGATATATTTTTAATTTTTTAATATTTTTAAAATCATTCTTTTTTTTTTTTTGCCTTTTGCATTTTTTTTTCTTTTTTTTCCGAGCTTTTTTTAATTGTTAAATCTTCTATTTCTCCTCTAATTTTTATTTCTATAACCTAGTATTACTATTTTTTTAAAAAAAAGACTTTTTTTTTTTTTTTTTTTTAAGGCAAACACCATATATACTCTTTGGATGGTTGTTGGTGTTTTGTTTTGTTTTTTTTTTTTGTTTTGTTTTTTAATAATTCTTTTTTTTTTCTTTCTTCCTTTTTCCTTCTGCTTTTCTTTAATATTGTATCTTTGAAAATCCAACCTCTACTCCAGATTTTTAATCTTTGTTGTCAATTTTGTACATTTAAAAACCCAAACTTCACTACCCAAGTTTACCTGAGAGCAAGATTACTGGCTTGTCCACTCTCTCCTCCTCTGGCCTCTCCTTTTTCTCCACCAGGTGGCCTCTGTCTCTTTTCTCCCCCATCTCTTCTCTATCCAACTCTGTGAATCTCTGTGTGTTCCAGACGGTAGAGAACACCTAAGGAACTGGTTACTGGCAGGATTTGTCTCTCTCCTACTCATTCCTCTCTCTTATCCTCCTGGTCACCTCTGTCTACTGCCTCCCTCTCCTCTTCCCCGTATAACTCTGTAAATACCTCTGAGCGGTCCAGACTATAGAGCACACATAAGGAAGTGACTACTGGCTAGCTTGCTCTCTCCTCTCTTGATCTCACCACATCTCATTCCAGTTACCTCTAACTACCCCCTCCATCTTCTCTTCTCCTTGTAACTCAGTGAACCTCTCTGAGTGTCCCTCAAGGTGGAGAAACTTTTCATCTTTAACCTAGATGTTTTATCATCGGTGCTGTATAGATGGAGAAGTCTAGAGGCTACTGTGAAAATAAAACTGAAAACCAGAAGCAGGAAGCTTAAACCCAAAGCCTGAAAACATTAGAGAACTCTTGAATTCAGGGAACATTAAGCAATAGGACCTCATCAAAAGCCTTCATACCTACACTGAAACCAAGCTCCACCCAAGGGCCAACAAGTTCCAAAACAAGACATACCACGCAAATTCTCCAGCAACACAGGAACACTCCCTGAGCCTCAATATACAGGCAGCTCAAAATTATCCCAATACCTTTGATGTCTCATAACCCATTACGGGTCACTCCACTGCACTCCAGAGAGAAGAAACCCAGCTCCACCCACCAAAACTCCAACACAAGCCTCCCTAACCAGGAAACCTTGACAAGCCACTGATAGAACCCCACCCAAAGTGAGGAAGCTCCATAATAAAGAGAACTCCACAAATTATCAGAATATAAAAAGGCCACCCCAAACGCAGCAATATAACCAAGATGAAGAGACAGAGGAATACTCAGCAGGTAAAGGAACAGGAGAGTTGCCCACCAAATCAAACAAAAGAGGAAGAAGTAGGGAATCTACCGGAGAAGGAATTCCGAATATTGATAGTGAAAATGATCCAAAATCTTGAAATCAAAATGGAAACACAGATAAATAGCCTAGAGACAAGGATTGAGAAGATGCAAGAAAGGTTTAACAAGGACCTAGAAGAAATAAAAAAGAGTCAAAATATAATGAATAACACAATAAATGAGATCAGAAACACTCTGGAGGCAACAAATAGCAGAATAACAGAGGCAGAAGATAGGATTAGTGAAATAGAAGATAGAATGGTAGAAATAAATGAATCAGAGAGGAAACAAGAAAAACGAATTAAAAGAAACGAGGACAATCTCAGAGACCTCCAGGACAATATGAAACGCTCCAACATTCGAATTATAGGAGTCCCAGAAGAAGAAGACAGAAAGAAAGATCATGAGAAAATCCTTGAGGAGATAATAGTTGAAAACTTCCCTAAAATGGGGAAGGAAATAATCACCCAAGTCCAAGAAACACAGAGAGTCCCAAATAGGATAAACCCAAGGCGAAACACCCCAAGACACATATTAATCAAATTAACAAAGATCAAACACAAAGAACAAATATTAAAAGCAGCAAGGGAAAAACAACAAATAACACACAAGGGGATTCCCATAAGGATAACAGCTGATCTGTCAATAGAAACTCTTCAGGCCAGGAGGGAATGGCAAGACATACTTACAGTGATGAAAGACAATAACCTACAGCCCAGATTACTGTACCCAGCAAGGATCTCATTCAAATACGAAGGAGAAATCAAAAGCTTTACAGACAAGCAAAAGCTGAGAGAATTCAGCACCACCAAACCAGCTCTCCAACAAATTCTAAAGGATATCCTCTAGACAGGAAACACGAAAAGGGTGTATAAACCCGAACCCAAAACAATAAAGTAAATGGCAACGGGATCATACTTATCAATAATTACCTTAAACGTAAATGGGTTGAACGCCCCAACCAAAAGACAAAGACTGGCCGAATGGATACAAAAACAAGACCCCTCTATATGCTGCTTACAAGAGACCCACCTCAAAACAAGGGACACATACAGACTGAAAGTGAAGGGCTGGAAAAAGATATACCACGCAAATAGAGACCAAAAGAAAGCAGGAGTGGCAATACTCATATCCGATAAAATAGACTTTAAAACAAAGGCTGTGAAAAGAGACAAAGAAGGCCACTACATAATGATCAAAGGAACAATCCAAGAAGAAGATATAACAATTATAAATATATATGCACCCAATATAGGAGCACCGCAATATGTAAGACAAATGCTAACAAGTATGAAAGGGGAAATCAACAATAACACAATAATAGTGGGAGACTTTAATACCCCACTCACACCTATGGACAGATCAACTAAACAGAAAATTAACAAAGAAACGCAAACTTTAAATGATACATTAGATCAGTTAGACCTAATTGATATCTACAGGACATTTCACCCCAAAACAACAAATTTCACCTTTTTTCAAGTGCTCATGGAACCTTCTCCAGGATAGATCACATCCTGGGCCATAAATCTAAACTTGATAAATTCAAAAAAATCGAAATCATTCCAAGCATCTTTTCTGACCATAATGCATTAAGATTAGATCTCAATTACAGGAGAAAAACTATTAAAAATTCCAACATATGGAGGTTGAACAACACACTTCTGAATAACCAACAAATCACAGAAGAAATCAAAAAGAAATCAAAATATGCATAGAAACTAATGAAAATGAAAACACAACAACCCAAAACCTGTGGGACACTATAAAAGCAGTGCTAAGAGGAAAGTTCATAGCAATACAGGCATACCTCAAGAAACAAGAAAAAAGTCAAATAAATAACCTAACTCTACAACTAAAGCAACTAGAAAAGGAAGAGTTGGAGAACCCCAGAGTGAGTAGAAGGAAAGAAATCTTAAAAATTAGGGCAGAAATAAATGCAAAAGAAACAAAAGAGACCATAGCAAAAATCAACAAAGCCAAAAGCTGGTTCTTTGAAAGGATAAATAAAATTGACAAACCATTAGCCAGACTCATCAAGAAGCAAAGAGAGAAAAATCAAATCAATAAAATTAGAAATGAAAATGGAGAGATCACAACAGACAACACAGAAATACAAAGGATCATAAGAGACTACTATCAGCAGTTGTATGCCAATAAAATGGACAACGTGGAAGAAATGGACAAATTCTTAGAAAAGTACAATTTTCCAAAACTGAACCAGGAAGAAATAGAAAATCTTAACAGACCCATCACAAGCACGGAAATTGATACTGTAATCAGAAATCTTCCAGCAAACAAAAGCCCAGGTCCAGATGGTTTCACAGCTGAATTCTACCAAAAATTTCGAGAAGAGCTAACACCTATCCTACTCAAACTCTTCCAGAAAATTGCAGAGGAAGGTAAACTTCCAAACTCATTCTATGAGGCCACCATCACCCTAATACCAAAACCTGACAAAGATGTCACAAAAAAAGAAAACTACAGGCCAATATCTCTGATGAACATAGATGCAAAAATCCTCAAAAAAATTCTAGCAATCAGAATCCAACAACACATTAAAAAGATCATACACCATGACCAAGTGGGCTTTATCCCAGGGATGCAAGGATTCTTCAATATCCGCAAATCAATCAATGTAATTCACCACATTAACAAATTGAAAAATAAAAACCATATGATTATCTCAATAGATGCAGAGAAGGCCTTTGACAAAATTCAACATCCATTTATGATAAAAACTCTCCAGAAAGCAGGAATAGAAGGAACATACCTCAACATAATAAAATCTATATATGACAAACCCACAGCAAACATTATCCTCAATGGTGAAAAATTGAAAGCATTTCCCCTAAAGTCAGGAACAAGACAAGGGTGTCCACTTTCCCCGCTACTATTCAACATAGTTCTGGAAGTTTTGGCCACAGCAATCAGAGCAGAAAAAGAAATAAAAGGAATCCAAATTGGAAAAGAAGAAGTAAAACTCTCACTGTTTGCAGATGACATGATCCTCTACATGGAAAACCCTAAAGACTCCACCAGAAAATTACTAGAGCTAATCAATGAATATAGTAAAGTTGCAGGATATAAAATCAACACACAGAAATCCCTTGCATTCCTATACACGAATAATGAGAAAGTAGAAAAAGAAATTAAGGAAACAATTCCATTCACCATTGCAACGAAAAGAATAAAATACTTAGGAATATATCTACCTAAAGAAACTAAAGACCTATATATAGAAAATTATAAAACACTGATGAAAGAAATCAAAGAGGACACTAATAGATGGAGAAATATACCATGTTCATGGATTGGAAGAATCAATATAGTGAAAATGAGTATACTACCCAAAGCAATTTACAAATTCAATGCAATCCCTATCAAGCTACCAGCCACATTTTTCACAGAACTAGAACAAATAATTTCAAGATTTGTATGGAAATACAAAAAACCTAGAATAGCCAAAGCAATCTTGAGAAAGAAGATTGGAACTGGAGGAATCAACTTGCCTGACTTCAGGCTCTACTACAAAGCCACAGTCATCAAGACAGTATGGTACTGGCACAAAGACAGATATATAGATCAATGGAACAAAATAGAAAGCCCAGAGATAAATCCACACACATATGGACACCTTATCTTTGACAAAGGAGGCAAGAATATACAATGGAGTAAAGACAATCTCTTTAACAAGTGGTGCTGGGAAAACTGGTCAACCACTTGTAAAAGAATGAAACTAGATCACTTTCTAACACCGCACACAAAAATAAACTCAAAATGGATTAAAGATCTAAATGTAAGATCAGAAACTATAAAACTCCTAGAGGAGAACATAGGCAAAACACTCTCAGACATAAATCACAGCAGGATCCTCTATGATCCACCTCCCAGAATTCTGGAAATAAAAGCAAAAATAAACAAATGGGATCTAATTAAAATTAAAAGCTTCTGCACAACAAAGGAAAATATAAGCAAGGTGAAAAGACAGCCTTCTGAATGGGAGAAAATAATAGCAAATGAAGCAACTGACAAACAACTAATCTCAAAAATATACAAGCAACTTATGCAGCTCAACTCCAGAAAAATAAACGACCCAATCAAAAAATGGGCCAAAGAACTAAATAGACATTTCTCCAAAGAAGACATACAGATGGCTAACAAACACATGAAAAGATGCTCAACATCACTCATTATTAGAGAAATGCAAATCAAAACCACAATGAGGTACCACTTCACACCAGTCAGAATGGCTGCGATCCAAAAATCTGCAAGCAATAAATGCTGGCGAGGGTGTGGAGAAAAGGGAACCCTCCTACACTGTTGGTGGGAATGCAAACTAGTACAGCCACTATGGAAAACAGTGTGGAGATTCCTTAAAAATTGCAAATAGAACTACCTTATGACCCAGCAATCCCACTTCTGGGCATACACACCGAGGAAACCAGAATTGAAAGAGACACATGTACCCCAATGTTCATCGCAGCACTGTTTATAATAGCCAGGACATGGAAACAACCTAGATGTCCATCAGCAGATGAATGGATAAGAAAGCTGTGGTACATATACACAATGGAGTATTACTCAGCCGTTAAAAAGAATTCATTTGAATCAGTTCTGATGAGATGGATGAAACTGGAGCCGATTATACTGAGTGAAGTAAGCCAGAAAGAAAAACACCAATACAGTATACTAACACATATATATGGAATTTAGGAAGATGGCAATGACGACCCTGTATGCAAGACAGGGAAAGAGACACAGATGTGTATAACGGACTTTTGGACTCAGAGGGAGAGGGAGAGGGTGGGATGATTTGGGAGAATGACATTCTAACATGTATACTATCATGTGAATTGAATCACCAGTCTATGTCTGACGCAGGATGCAGCATGCTTGGGGCTGGTGCATGGGGATGACCCAGAAAGACGTTATGGGGAGGGAGGTGGGAGGGGGGTTCATGTTTGGGAATGCATGTAAGAATTAAAGATTTTAAAATTTAAAAAATAAAAAACTAAAAAAAAAAAAAAATTTACTGTTCCAAAAGATGACACTTCATATGGGCCTAGAGGGTCACCATTTTTTGACGGTCCATTAAAGGATGATTTTGCACTGAACTTACTAAAACCTAGCAAATATGTATATGATCATATTACCATCAATTCTGTTTATGGCATTTAATGGAACTTCCATTTGGAGTGGAAACTTGTTAGCTATTGGCTTTAAATCCTTTTAAAGGAAAAATGGAAAAAAAAAAAGACTGGCTTTTATTTCCAAGGAGAAGCTTTTTTGTTAAATATTCAGCATATACATTTAGCTATAAATAAATGGAATGGTGCAATTCTGTTTAATTTGGTTACAAATGCTATTCATCCGAAGGGTGATACAAACAGATTTTTTCAAAATCGAACTAGAGAAGTTAATTAAAGTTTAGGCAGATTTTATTAGTTGCATTTTGTATATTTGATAGTGTTTATTTAACTCAAGTATTTGATCATTTTATAATATTTAGATGCAGATACTATTGGCTATCTCTGTACATAATTGTAAATTATAATTAATTGAAGGCTTTTTTAGTATTGCTCCATTCGCTTTTACTTGATAGTGTTGATGAAGATGATGGTGATTCTACAAGGTCTCCAGAGCAATGTACAGTGTTAACAGAAGGATTTTAGAGAAATAAATTTTCTAGAAATGTTTATGCCACATATGAATGCTAGCAATGAAAAATAAATGCTGCCAGCAGTACCCAAGATGACAGAGCATAAGAAAGACTTAACTCAGGGTGCATTTCACTGTCTTCAATAGGCAGAAAATGATTTGCCTAATTCTGTCAGAGATACAGAATGTGTAGCATTAGGAACTGAGAGAAAGAGTTAAATTATGCCACACAGATGACTTCCCTAGTGGCTCAAACAGTAAAGAATATGCCTGCAATGCAGGAGACCTAGGTTCAATCCTTAAGTCAGGAAGATCCCTTGGAGAAGGAAATGGCAACCCACTCCAGTATTCTTGCTTGGACAATCCCATGGACAGAAGAGTCTGGTGGGCTACCAACCACAGGATCGCAGAGTCAGAGACAACTGAGCAACTAACTTTCACTTTCATGCCACACAGAGACTTTTATAGCTGCTTATACAAAACAAAAACATCTTTGCAATTTGTGAATTTTACACAAAATAAGCAACCAACAATGCATGATATTCATTAAAATCATGCATGGCTCTATATAATTAAAGACAACAATTTTTAAATTGAAACATCATTTTTTTATACTTGCAAAATGATAAATGAGTCCCATCATAGCTATAAATGGAAGTCACTAGACTCTTTCCCTTAATCATAAATAAATTTCTTAGAGTTTATGCTTTGATCCACTTAGATTTCCTTCTTTTCACATAGTAATGCTTGATTTTTATATTTGAGACAGAACTGTCACTTGCTGAAATGCTGAGTAAAGACAGTAAGTACTATTTATGAGGAATATTATTATTCAAAAGAAGTAAAGAGATGTTTTAGTGTTCTGTATTATGCAAATAGCTCATCTTAGAGGACATGGCAATCTCAAGTACTCAGGCTCTGCCGAGCAAGGGGAACTGTTACTTAAACCCACTTATAAAGGCAGGTTTGCTCAAAAATACTGCAGGAAACAAAAAGTACAGTGTAAAAAACAAGACTTATGAATGCAAAGAGAAACTGTCAACTGGGTGGCGGGAGGAGGAAAAAATGTCTCAAAGGTAGTATCTAAAGGAGATCCTCAAAAATGAGTTTTGAAATTCTTGAAGGAAATCGCAGTCCATGAGCTAAAATTAAATCTCTTCAGTACATGCTTTCAAAAATAACAAAGCTGACCTGCTATTAGCAAGACAGGATCTTTGAATACATTATTCAGCAATGACAATTACTTTTGCACCAAAGTATTTATTCTTTTTATCCCTAGAGTAGTCTATAATTTCACACTTTCCAGGCTCCTGTCTGTCTCTTTTCATTACAATTTCCCCCTTTCTCAGCATACTGAACCCACTCCAGCAGACCAAGGCCACCTCTGTCCAGATTAAGTTTCTACATTGACAGGAATAATATAAGGAGCATCCATCCTAGATGAGCTCCTGTGACCCAATTTATGAGCCTGACCTAATGATCTGCTTGTAGATAGTTCTGATACCAATTTATCTTGTGTAATAACCCCTGTGATTGATTACATTTGGTCCTCCAGATAATCCAGGATAGCGTACCTCTCCATCTGAAGACTCTTAACTAAATCATATCTGTAACATTCCTTCTGCTGTGTAAGGGAACATCATATCAGGTTCTATGGATTAGGACATGGATATCTTTCCAAGAACAACTGTTTTTTCCTACTGCAATCCTGTACCTCGATTCACCAATTTTTAATATTTCATCATTCTTCTTTATAATTTCTCTTTCTCTCTCTTTCCTCACACACACTCTCTCTCCCTTTTGATATTTATCATACCATTTGTCAAATTTACCTCATAATACTTTATTATGTATTTGTTTCTTAAGAATAAGGACACGTATCCACAATTGATTAAAATATTCAGAAAATCGAACATGGATACAGTATATTATGATATTTAGACTATAGCCCACATTCTAATTTGGTCAACTATCTTAATAACAGTTTTTTGTGGCACTTTTCTCCCGCTAACACAGGAGCATACATTGTGTCTTGTGGTCACATGTCTTTAATATCCTTTAATCTGACATAGATCCTCCAGCCTTGTGCAGTGCTGAGGAACAAGGATGACATTTTACGGATCATGGATCACTCTGGATTACTATGAGATTTCCTCTTGTTTGGATGCATATTAGGCATCCCCAGACAAAAGACAACAAGCGGACCTGTCCTCCTCAGACCATCATATCCTGATCAGAAAGTCTATGTGTTCTTCACTCATAGTTGTAAATCATTACCAGGATTTGGGTGTCCTATTTACACACAATCATGTTCACAACGTTTAGGTGTGAAATAGGATGAGTTTGACAAAAGTACACAACTGCACAAACTGCCTCCTAATAAAAAACAGAATGTCTCCATCACCCTCCAAAATTGCTTCACATCCCTTGGCAGGCAATTATCTTCCTCATCCCTTGACCCTGACAAACTTTGACTGGTTTTCTCATTACAGTTTTGTCTTTCCTAGAATCTTATAAGATGAAATTATACAGTGTATGACTTTTTTCCTGGTTTAACATAATGCTCTTGAGGTTTCATCCATATTTCTGCTTTTTTTAGTAGTAGCGCCTTTCCTTTCCTCTAAGTAAGATTTCATTTTATCAATATGCCACAATCTGCATTAATCAGTTAAACACCTAAATTCTTATATATTTTGGCTATTATGTGTAAAGCACCTATAAACATTTAAATGCAAATCTTTGCACGGAAATACCATTTCTGTAAGATAAATATCTGAGAATAGGAATTCGGGTTGCATGGTAAGTGAACATTTACCTTTATTTGAATATGCCAAACTGTTTTCCAAACTGTATATTTTGCATTTCCACCCCTAGCCATGAGTTTATGACAGTGCCAATCACTCCAATCATCCAATACCAGGAATTGATATTGATATTACAAATCTTTTATATTTTAGCCAAGATAATCAGTGTATAATGATATCTCATTGTGCCTCTGAGACTGAAAGATGCATAATAAAACTTCAGAACACAAAGTCTAAACTTATATGGCATCCAGTGATGGAGAGAATAAACACCAATGGAAAGACAAACTTCAGTGAAATCAAGAAGGCTGAGATTAAAAGGGAGAAAACTGAAATAAGGCAGGAGCAGGGAAAAAACTCCAAAATCAAGAGTAGAAATATAAACTTCTTTATCCAAAACAAGTAAGCCAAAGAGATGGAGTAGAAAACCAGATCAGAGATAGGAGGAAAAACAACAAACTTCCGAGAAAAGAGAAGGAAAAACAAAGAAATAAAAAATGACTAGAGAGAAGATCAGCAATATAGAGAGCATAAGCATATTTTGGAAAGGAGAGAAAGAGAATGAATAGATTAGTAAATTTGAAATAACCTCCAAAGTCTAAGCAGTAAATCCAAATTGAGTTCATTTATATTTCTTTACCCTTTCATGGATCACAGCCCTGTTGTGGGGAAGGGGCTTGCATAACTCAATGAAGCTATGAGCCATGCCATGTAGGGCTACTCAAGACTGACGGGTCATAGTGAAGCGTTCTGACAAAACATGGTCACTAGAAGAGGGAATGGCAAACCACTCCAGTATTCTTGCCAGATTTTATTTTCTTGAACTCCAAAATCACTGCAGATAGTGACTACAGCCATGAAATTAAAAGACACTTGCTCCTTGGAAGGGGCTTCCCAGGTAGTGCTGGTGGTAAAGAATCCACCTGCCAATGCAGGAGACATAAGAGACGTGGGTTCGATCCTTGGGTTGGGAATATCCACTGGAAGAGGGCATGGTAACCCACTCCATTATTCTTGCCTATAGAATCCCATGAACAGAGGAGCCTGGCAAGCTACAGTCCATAGCGTTGCACAGTCATACATGACTGAAGCAACTTAGCATGCATGTACACTCTTTGGAAGGAAAGCTATAATAAAACCAGACAGCATATTAAAAAGCAAAGACATCACTTTGCAGACAAAGGTCCATATAGTCAAAGCTATGGTTTTTCCAGTAGTTATGTATGTATGTGAGAGTTGGACCATAAAGCAGGCTGAGAACCTAAGAATTGATATTTTTGAATTGTGTTTCTGGAGAAGACTCTTGAGAGTCCTTGGACAGCAAGGAGATCAGACCAGTCAATCCTAAAGGAAATCAATCCTGAATATTCACTGGAAGGACTGATGCTGAAGCTGAAGCTCCAATATTTTGGCCACCTGATGGGAAGAGCCGACTCACTGGAAAAGACCCTGATGCTGGGAAAGATTAAGGGCAGGAGAAGAGGGCAGCAGAGGATGAGACAGTCAGATGCTATCACTGACTCAATGGACATGAATTTGAACACACTCAGGGAGACTATGAAGGACAGGGACGTCTTGCATGCTGCAGGCCATGGATCACAAAGTCTGATGCAACTAAGAGACTAAACAACAACAACAACAACAACAATATCTCTTTACAAGAGAAAAAATTGCTGAAATAAATCCACACTTAGACAGAAGTTTGACAGTATGTTTGAGCTACAAATATTAAAAGTACCACTAAACCAAAAGTCTAAATTGTAAAAAAAAATTAATCACAAGATATAAACATCAAAACATCCTCAGATATTTTTTTCCTGCAAATCCAGATGCCAAAATACAATGAGAAAATTATTAGTAAATTTTGAATTTAAAAAGCTGCAACTAAGGAATTTTGTAAATAAATTCCAAACATAACAAAACATTTAATTATTCATAGATTTACACAAGATAATTTTTTTTAACTTAAGCATCTGAAGATGTTGTTTAATTGTTCAGAATTCCTTAGCAACTTTACAAATATCACAAGATAAAAAGCCAGGTGGAGAGAACAATGAAAAACTGGATAAATGGGAAAAAATAAACAATTATGTAGTTATGTGAAGGTAGAAGAAATAATGTGAAATTGAGAAAAGCTGTATTTCAAAGGAGCCATGAACTTGGAGTTGATATACAAGTCAAGCAAAGACTATGAAATACTGTGTCAGAAAAATAAAATGTGAATGACACTAGCTAAGTTATATAAATTCTTAATAGGAATTGATGTAAAGATGAATAAATTATATACACAAGATCCAATAATCAAATGTTATGTAATATGTAAAATACTATAGAATTGGCTCAAACCTACAGGCTAAATGTCCATGTATACCTTCCTCTTATATGTATTTCCCAGCTGATTTAAATTTGCTATCTTATGTGTTTCTATTGCAAATAGTGCATTGCATGTTCTAACTGATGACTGTCGAAATACAGAAAGGTTATTGATCTTTGCTATTGATTTTTAATCTGGCCAAATTACTGAATTTTTTTTCATTACATAATTAGAGTAGATTCTATTTGATCATATTTTCACATGCTTATCAGCCATTTGTATATCTTCCTTAAAGAAATGTCTATTCTAGTTATTTGGCCATTTTTTATTGCTTCCTTTAAAGCAATAAAGTATTGCTTTAGAAATACTAGGGATTCTAAAGCAAGTTTATAGGAACAAAAAAGCCACTTAAATGAAATTTAGGTGTTTTGTCCTTGCTGCAGTTTGAATAAGTTATTTATCCTCTGTAGTGACACCATCTCTTTTTTCCAAGCTTAGTTTTCTGACCTACTATGTGGATGCAGATACACAAAGCTTTTTTGCCTTTTCATACTGTCATGGGGTTCTCAACGCAAGAATACTGAAGTGGTTTGCCATTCCCTTCTCCAATGGACTGCATTTTGTCAGAACTCTCCACCATGACCCGTCAGTCTTGGGTGGCCCTACACAACATGGCTCATAGTTTCACTGAGCTAGCCAAGGCTGTGGTCCATCTGATCAGTTTGATTAGTCTTCTGTGGTTGTGGTTTTCATTCTGTCTGCCCTCTGATGAAGAAGGATAAGAAGCTTATGAAAGCTTCCTGACGGGAGAGACTGACTGAGGGGGAAACTGGGCCTTGTTCTGATGGGGGTGCCATGCTCAGTAAATCTTTAATCCAATTTTCTGTTGATGGGTGGGGCTGGGTTCCCTCCCTATTGTTTGACCTGAGGCCAAACTATGGGGGAGGTAGTGAAGGGACCTCCTTCAAAAGGTCCCATGCAGGCACTGCCACACTCAGTGCCCCCAACCCTGCAGCAGGCCACTGCTGACCAATGCCTCTGCTGGAGACTCCTGGACACTCCAGGCAAGTCTGGGTCAGACTATTACAGACTATTAATGCAACACATGTGGCAGGCTTTATTTTAATTTTTGGTGGTAGTGGTGGTCTAGTTGCCAAGTTGTGTCCAACCTTGCAACCACATGGACTGTGGTTCGCCAGGCTGCTCTGTCCATTTGATTTTCCAGGCAAGAATACTGGAATAGGTTACCACTTACTTCTCCAGGGGGTCTTCCTGACGCAGGGATTGAACTCATGTCTCCTACATTTCCTGCATTGGCAGGCAGTTTCTTTACCACTGGGCCACCGGGGAAGCTCTAAAGAGTTCAGAGTCAACTATACGGTAGACTGTTTTCCAACCTTGCACAAGAAACTTTCATTTCCAGGTAAGATAGCTGCTAAAGTAATTCTAACAGAAGCGGGGGTTCAAACCCAGGTGGATACATGTCCTTTGGATCTTAAGTCCAACACCATAATGACTCAGCCATCCTGGTGGTATTTTTAGTGTACACAGCTTCAAATTCTTGACTTCATAACAGGGAGAAAATATTAAAACAAAGATTCATGTCTCATTTTTAGCAAATGCAGTTGTTGTTCTCATTCTATTTAACTGAGCATTGCTTCCCAAAATAGGTTTTTGCTTAGATGAACTTCTCTTCTTCAGAACAGAGATATTTAATAACTTGTTTTTAGCAGCTGTCTCTTCATTTCCAATATTAACCCCACAGTTGTATTACTTCGCCTACTCTGTCTGCATAGTAATTTTCTGAAGTATCCCCCTTCTCTTCACTTATTTTGAATTTTACAAAGGTGCCACATTTATGTTCACTTGTTAATGTTACCCAGAAAAGCCTTGAAGTAACAAAATACTTTATACATGTGATTCTGAATATTTTTTATTTCACCTTTTGCGTAACACCAACACTAAATATTAGTATCTACTAATGAAAATGAAGGCTTTCCACAGCTTAAAGGATGTTTCATGAATATTAATTCTATTCTTCCATTGATATCATGGATACTGGTGATTTGGAGCAAATAAACAACTTGTTCTTGCATAATAATCCCATATTTCAAGTTTATATTTTGCATAAAAGACAATCAGGTTTTACAGAAATATATACAGTTTTGTTCTACATCAACTTAAGACTGACTTAAAGAAAGAAACTCTGTCAATAGCATTACGGAAGGTTTAGAAATTGCAATTTACATAAATAGTCCAAAAAGGGAATATAAGTGTCAGATGGTCTAAAGTACATAGCAAAGAGAAATAAAGACAGTCTATAGAGCTTCCCTGGTGGTCCAGTAGTTAAGAATCTGCCTGCCAGTGCAGGGGACAGAGCTTCAATCCCTGGTCCAGAAAGATCCCACATGCCTCAGAGTAATTAAGCTCATGCACCACAACTGCTGAAGTCCACACACCCTAGAGCTATGCTCCACAACAGGAGAAGCCACCACAGTGAGAAGCCCGCATACCACAGCTAGAGAGTCGCCCCTGCTCACTGCAACTAGAGAAATCCCTCATGCAGCAACGAAGACACGGCACAACCAAAAGTAAATATTTTAAAAAGACAGTACACATGTAAACATAATTCTGCCTCATTTCCTTCATCAGTAAAAGGAAATAAAATTGTTCACTAACCATTACTAATGCTCCCTACGCATGAGGCATGGTTACAGGCTTTACATGGAATCATACAACCCCTGGCATAAACCCTGAGGTGTCCAGAGGGTATCTCAGTCCCATGTGCAGGTGAGGACAAGTTCAGTGTTTCATCCCAAAAGCAGAGTCAGGGATTTTAACTTATTTGAGAGAGAGACGGGATTGCAACAGAGTATCAGAGGGTAAAAAGTAGGAAGCCCAACATAGATGAGTTATTTTAGGTATAAAAGGATTATTGTGGAGAGATTAAGGAATAAACACTGATCCAAAATTATCACAGAAAAATTCATGATCAAAGCCTGGAAGCGACAGAAAAAGTAAAGGAAAAATCAAAGTTAAGGTATATAGATATAGACATACCACTGCCAATAGCAGAATTTATACTCTCAAACTGCCTCCTTCTCCAAAACTGCTTTTCCAAAGTCCTAAATGCAAGAACTTGTACTTAGATTCATACACATATATATGTATATATATATAAAATGCATATATTTAATTCATATATGGTCAATTTCTACAAATCATAATATTTTGTTAACCAAATATTTCATTCTCTAACTATAGAGAATAGTTAGCATATAGCAAAACAAGCATGTTTCTCTTTTCAGAGACAAATTCTTGATACTCCCAGCTTTCTGATAAACTATATACAGTGATCCTAAGATAGAAAACTATTTCAACTTTGTAAAATGTTGATGTACAACTGAGGGGTATATGTGTGTATAAATTAACATTGCAATACTACTAGTCAAAAGGAATTCTTCTGTTTCATGGAGGATTTTCTTTGGAAGATATGAGTGGTGGAATCACACATGAATGATCTTATCTAGGAAAACCTTTCCTGCTTATTAAAGAAATAGAATAATTCAAATAAATTTTCCACTTGCTTCTGGATCCAAAGACAATCTGGCAAAAGCTAAATGTAAGAATTTCTCTTAATTAAACTGAGGAAAAACGAAAAGCATTTGTTCAGTTTGGCTGTTGTCAAAACTTCCCAAGTTATATTAGTACATATACAGAATCTAGAAAACCGGTACTGATGAACCCAGTAGAAAATGGACTTGTGGACTCAGTGGGGGAAGGTGAGGGAGGAGTGCATTAAGAAAGTAGCATTGACGTACATACACTGTCATGATTAAGATAGCCAGTTAGTGGGAATTTGCTACATAGCACAGGGAGCCAAGCCTGGAGCTCTGTGATGACACAGGAGTGGGATGGGGAGAGGGGAGTGAGGCTCAAGGGAGAGGGGAGATATATATATATATATATATATATATATATATAATTATGACTGATTCATGTTGTTGTAAGGCAGAAATCAACACAACATTATAAGCAATTTTCCACCAATTAAAAAAAACTTTCCAAGTACATTGGCATATCAAAATGAATTTCTTTTCCCTCTTGGCAACGTCAAATGTAATAATTATGAACTAACTGAGAAAAACTTCAGTTAAAGCCAAATGATCATAACACTGATAATTTTCTTAAAGTCACTGATGCTTATTGATTCACACTCATTGTTTTAAAAAGTATATCCCCTTTTTAGATGCAAAGTGGAAAGGTGAAAATTTTAATAAAAATATTTATCTACCTACCTATCTAATCTCAACTTTTCAGACCCAGCCACCCTGAAAGCCATGATTGCTGTTTATCTAGCTCTCTTGGGGGAAGAAATACGTAATGTGAAGAAGTGATGCTGATCATTGCTTAGTGATTTTCAACAAGATGAGAGCTGGATTTGCCTGAGAATAACTAAGCAAGGTCTTCTTCCTGCAGATTCCAAGTACAGTCAATTTAATGAACCAAATCTGTGATTTATCTAAGGAAACTTATAAACATCTATTTGATTGTGATAGGAGAAGTAGTTTGCTTTTTAAAACTTCGACTCAGGAAATTAGCTGACCAAATTATTCTGGATAAGCCTTTCCAAAGCCCAGAGCTTTAAAATGATCCATTTTCTCATACATGTTAGGCAATATAATTTTAAATTAAATTGTTCCATGTCTACCTTTCAGTGAAAAAAGAAAACCATCAATCCCTAATGGATTTTCTGTGAGACACAAAGAAATGCCAAGAAAGTTCTTGGGAGTTTTCTCCAAAAAATATCACTTCAGTTCAGTCGCTCAGTCGTGTCTGACTCTTTGTGACCCCTTGAATTGCAGCACGCCAGGCCTCCCTCTCCAACACCAACTCCTGGAGTTCACTCAAACTCACGTCCATCATTTTGGTGTTGCCATCCAGCCATCTCATCCTCTGTCGTCCCCTTCTCCTCCTGTCCCCAATCCCTCCCAGCATCAGAGTCTTTTCCAGTGAGTCAACTCTTTGCATGAAGTGGTCAAAGTACTGGAGTTTCAGCTTTAGCATCATTCCTTCCAAAGAAATCCCAGGGCTAATCTCCTTTAGAATGGACTGGTTGGATATCCTTGCAGTCCAAGGGACACTCAAGAGTCTTCTCCAACACCACAGTTCAAAAGCATCAATTCTTCTGCGCTCACTGGAAAAAACATAGCCTTGACTAGATGAACCTTTGTTGGCAAAGTAATGTCTCTGCTTTTGAATATGCTATCTAGGTTGGTCATAATTTTCCTTCCAAGGAGTAAGCGTCTTTTAATTTCATGGCTGCAATCACCATCTACAGTGATTTTGGAGTCCAAAAAATAAAGTCTGACACTGTTTCCACTGTTTCCCCATCTATTTCCCATGAAGTGATAGGACCAGATGCCATGATCTTCGTTTTCTGAATGTTGAGCTTTAAGCCAACTTTTTCACTCTCCTCTTTCATTTTCATCAAGAGGCTTTTTAGTTCCTCTTCACTTTCTGCCATAAGGGTGGTGTCATCTGCATATCTGAGGTTATTGATATTTCTCCCAGCAATCTTGATTCCAGCTTGTGCTTCTTCCAGCCCAGCGTTTCTCATGATGTACTCTGCATAGAAGTTAAATAAGCAGGGTGACAATATAGAGCCTTGACGTATTCCTTTCCTTATTTGGAACCAATCTGTTGTTCCATGTCCAATTCTAACTGTTGCTTGCTGACCTGCATATAGGTTTCTCAAGAGGCAGGTCAGAAGTTCTGGTATTCCCATCTCTTGAAGAATTTTCCACAGTTTATTGTGATCCACACAGTCAAAGGCTTTGGCATAGTCAATAAAGAAGA
Source organism: Ovis aries (assembly GCF_016772045.2). NCBI lineage: Eukaryota > Metazoa > Chordata > Mammalia > Artiodactyla > Bovidae > Ovis > Ovis aries. The sequence continues at coordinate 210,725,684 of NC_056055.1, read as the reverse complement.
AATAGATGTTTTTCTGGAAATCTCTTGCTTTTTCGATGATCCAGTGGATGTTGGCAATTTGTTATCTGGTTCCTCTGCTTTTTCTAAAACCAGCTTGAGCATTTGGAAGTTCATGGTTCATTTACTGCTGAAGCCTGGCTTGGAGAATTTTGAGCATTACTGACTATGGCTCAGATCATGAATGCCTTATTGCCAATTTCAGACTTAAATTTAAGAAAGTAGGGAAAACCACTAGCCCATTCAGGTATGACCTAAATCAAATCCCTTATGATTATACAGTAAAAGTGAGAAATAGATTTAAGGGACTAGATCTGATAAATACAGTGCCTGATGAACTATGGACGGAGGTTCGTGACATTGTACAGGAGACAGGAATCAAGACCATCCTCATGGAAAAGAAATGCAAAAAAGCAAAATGGCTATCTGAGGAGGCCTTACAAATAGTTGTGAAAAGAAGACAAGTGAAAAGCAAAGGAGAAAAGGAAAGATATAAGCATCTGAATGCAGCGTTCCAAAGAATAGCAAGGAGAGATGAAAAAGCATTCCTCAGCAATCAGTGCAAAGAAATCGAGGAAAAGAACAGAATGGGAAAGACTAAAGATCTCTTCAAGAAAATTAGAGATACCAAGGGAACATTTCATGCAAAATGGCCTTGATAAAGAACAGAAATGGTATGGACCTAACAGAAGCAGAAGATATTAAGAAGAGGTAGCAAGAATACACAGAACTGTACAAAAAACATCTTCATGACCCAGATAATCACGATGGTGTGATTACTCACCTAGAGCCAGACATCCTGGAATGTGAAGTCAAGTGGGCCTTAGGAAGCATCACTATGAACAAAGCTAGTAGAGGTGATGGAATTCCAGTTGAGCTATTTCAAATCCTGAAAGATGATGCTGCACTCAATATGCCAGCAAATTTGGACAACTCAGCAGTGGCCACAGGACTGGAAAAGGTCAGTTTTCATTCCCATCCCAAAGAAAGGCAATGCCAAAGAATGCTCAAACTACTGCACAATTGCACTCATCTCACATGCTAGTAAAGTAATGCTCAATATTCTCCAAGCCAGGCTTCAGCAATACGTGAACCATGAACTTCCAGATGTTCGAGCTGGTTTTAGAAAAGGCAGAGAAACCAGATAACAAATTGCCAAAATCCGCTGGATCAGTGAAAAAGCAAGAGAGTTCCAGAAAAATATCTATTTCTGCTTTATTGACTATGCCAAAGCCTTTGACTGTGTGGATCACAATAAACTGTGGAAAATTCTTCAAGAGATGGGAATACCAGACCATCTGACCTGCCTCTTGAGAAACCTATATGCAGGTCAGCAAGCAACAGTTAGAACTGGACATGGAACAACAGACTGGTTCCAGATAGGGAAAGAAGTATGTCAAGGCTGTATATTGTCACCCTGCTTATTTAACTTCTATGCAGAGTACATCATGAGAAACGCTGGGCTGGAAGAAGCACAAGCTGGAATCAAGATTGCTGGGAGAAATATCAATAACCTCAGATATGCAGATGACACCACCCTTATGGCAGAAAGTGAAGAGGAACTAAAAAGCCTCTTGATGAATGTGAAAGAGGAGAGTGAAAAAGTTGGCTTAAAGCTCAATATTCAGAAAACTAAGATCATGGCATCCGTTCCCATCACTTCATGGCAAATAGATAGGGAAACAGTGGAAACAATGTCAGACTTAATTTTTTTGGCCTCCAAAATCACTGTAGATGGTGATTGCAGCCATGAAATTAAAAGACACTTACCTCCTTGGAAGAGAAGTTATGACCAACCTAGATAGCATATTCAAAAGCAGAGACATTACTTTGCCAACAAAGATCCATCTAGTCAAAGCTATGTTTTTTCCAGTGGTCATGTATGGATGTGAGAGTTGGTCTGTGAAGAAAGCTGAGCACCGAAGAATTCATTTTTTTGAACTGTGGTGTTGGAGAAGACTCTTGAGAGTCCCTTGGACTACAAGGATATCCAACCAGTCCATCCTAAAGGAGATCAGTCCTGCGTGTTCATTGGAAGGAGTGATGTTGAAACTGAAACTCCAGTACTTTGGCCACCTGATGTGAAGAGCTGACTCATTGGAAAAGACCCTGATGCTGGGAAAGATTGAGGGCTGTAGGAGAAGGGGACAACAGAAGATGTGATGGTTGGATGGCATCACTGACTCAATGACATGGGTTTGGGTGAACTCCGGGAGTTGGTGAGAGACAGGGAGGCCTGGTGTGATGTAATTCATGGAGTCACAAAGAGTCGGACACGACTGAGCAACTGTACTGAACTGAACTGATATGTGGCAGGAGATCAAACCAAGTCAATCCTAAAGGAAAACAATCCTGAATTTTAATTGGGAAGAATGGTCCTGAAGCTAAGGCTCCAATACTTTGACCACCTGATGAGAAGGGCCGACTCACCAGAAAAGACCCTGGGGAAGATTAAAGGCAGGAGAAGAAGAGGGTGGCAGATGATGATATGGTTAGCATCACCCACTCAATGGACATGAATTTGAGCAAACTGTAGGAGACAGTGGAGGACAGAAGAGCCTGATGTGCTACCGTCTTACTTGGGTTTCTCTTACCTTGGATGAGGGGTATCTCCTCATGGCTGCCCTTCCTGACGTTGAACACGGCGTAGTTCCTCTCGGCCCTCCTGCGCCCACGCACCCACCACTCCTTGGCCATGGGTTGCTTCTCCTGCCACATATAGCTTCTCTCAAATCCATAAGGATATGTCACCCCAGTGATCAAGAGAAAAAGTAATATTTGGTGCAAATCATGAGAAAATTTTTAGATTCCTGCAACACTACATAGACATAAATGAAGAATATGTAAGAAACGGTGGAATCTAGAAAACTTTGCTCTGAAAATCACATAGCAGAGACCAAAGCAGCTCACATGAGCTTACGAGATCAGTGGTCAGAGAGAGAGAGGACTGCAGAGATGATGAGAGAAAAGCTTGGGAGCAGCACAGTCCAGGTCAGAGTGTTCGGCTCAGTCCATGGATCCATCCTGATGGCCAAAAGGACTCAGGCATTTAACAAAATTCAAAACCAGAAATAACAAACATTTTCTTCTCTGCATCACTTTACTTTCTGATTCCTACAGTTTATGTAAGAGGAATCCATAAAATGATTTCTCTAACTTATGCAGAGAGGAATCAAGAAAATGACTTTTTTTCTAGCCAAGGCATGATCTTGAGAAACCTTGCCCTATGCCAGCCAGGTTGTTGGTGTTCATTTTGGACATGGCAGTGTAGTCAGAACCTCAGAGTCACATTGACATTTGAGAAAGATGTGTAGGTCTTAGAGGAAGCCAGCTCTCCCTCAACGTTACCAGTCCTTGGTGTTTGAGGCAATAAACCACTGTATGCCTTTCACCTCATCAATAGATCAGAAAACACATCATCTCCACCTGCAGGAATTAATAAGGAGCACAAGTAAAGTTACCCTTGAAGAAGGCTACTGTTGTAGCAGCAGATCGCAAAGTGTTCCAAAGGAATTGTTGGTTTGGTGAAGAATTTCTAGAACGTGGTGCACAAAAAGACGGGGTTGTTGCAAATATGTATAATGTGTCTCAGTGCTCAAGACTTCCAAATATTGACCCATCACATAAAACTATTTTGAAGGGTTTTAGTACCTCAAAGAAAGAGTGGAAACTTTGTATTATTTGTGTCTTTATTAAAGATATTTGAGATATTTCTCCCTAGAACATTGCTTCATACTGCAGTTAAGAGTGTGCAAGTGAGAAAAAAATGTGAAAGAATCAATGAGGGAAAGAGAGAGACAAATCTTGGTGGATAAAATGGCAAAGAGTTGTCTGACATTTTCATCTGATGAAAATCTTCCCTTTTTTTCTTTTTCTGACTTACTCTCCTTTTGAACATGAAATTAAAAAACAAAAACTTTATCTCTTTCCTTAATTAACCTACTGAAGATGAAATTAGTTTCCTTTACAAAGCACCTCTTATAAGGAAATATAAATTAATCTTTCAGGGGTCTGGAACAATTAACTCACCATTTGGAAGATAAATTATATGCCTGCCTGACCGAAAACTGTGCCTTTTACTCTGAGGAGCGAGATATGAAAAGTTTGTATCTGCCTAAATGTGATGACAAGTGAGATATATCTCAGGCAAATCATATAGAAAAAAAACAAGTGGGGGAATAAAAATACACTCAGAGTAATTTTCCTCTCATCAAAGAACAGAGAAAATCACGTTAACATTGAAATACATTTTGTTTTCCCTGTCAGTTAATACCAAATAAAACTAACCAGTGGAAAGAAAATTAGATGAAAAGCAGACCAAGGAACAACTGTCCTTTGAAAAAAGAATAAACATTTAAAACAAAATGTTTATACATATATATTTACCTCTTCTGATTTTCCAGAATCTCCTAAACTATACCTGCCTCAAACATCATTGTCCCAGTGCTCTAAGGAATAATTTCCATAATTATTTCCAATTGCCAGAGTGTACAATGTTCCTTTTGAGCTACAGGAATCAGGAAAATAAACAGCAGCAAAAGCAGTATCTTGCCAGCAGCTAAAATTCAATGTAACATTAGCAAAAACAAAAACAAAAACAACCAGTGGTCTCAGAATGTGAAACTAATTGAAGATGTGTGTGCTAAGTCACTTCAGTCGTATCTGACTTTTTGAGACCCTATGGACTGTAGCCCGCCAGGCTCCTCTGACCATGGGATTCTCCAGGCAAAGATACTGGCGTGGGTTGCCAGTTCTTCCTTCAGGGGATCTTCCCGACCCAGGGACTGAACTTACCTCTCTTAAGTCTCTCATGTCTCCTGCATTGGTAGACGGGTTCTTTACCACTGGCATCACCTGGGAAGCCCGAGATGAGCAAGAGAGAGACTAAATCAAGATGGGGACAAAAAAAAGAATGTTTCAGGAGAAGATGGCTGGCTAGAATCCCAGGCAGTGGTAAATATCATTAGTGATCACCACATCCACGCAGTCTTCTCTTCCAGGGCATATTACTGGACCCACACTCCTCAGTGTGGTGCCTGGACAAGGTGTTACTCTATAAACTATTATTCATCTGTGATGCTGTAGGGAGCTAATACTGGGCTTCCCTGGTAACTCAGCTGGCAAAGAATCCACCTCCAATGCAGGAGAGCCCGGTTCAATTCCTGGGTCAGGAACATCCCCTGGAGGAGGGAGAGGCTACCCATTCCAGTATTCATGGGGTTCCCTGGTGACTCAGATGGTAAAGAATCTGCCTGCAGTGTGGGAGACCTGGGTTCGAGCCCTGGTTTGGGAAGATCCCCTGGAGGAGGGCATGACAACCCACTCCAGTATTCCCACCTGGAGAATCCCACTGAACAGAGGAGCCTGGTGAGCCACAGTCTATGGGGTCACAAAGAGTCAGACACGACTGAGTGACTAAGCACACGAGGAGCTAATACTAGTTTGTAAAGCAACTGCATCACCAAGCACACAGTTAAGCTCAGCTTATATTTTTTTCTGTAGAAAAACATTCTCAATGAGGGAAGCGATGTATTGACTTATATTCTTATTTTATTCAAGAATTTAATAGAACAGTTACTTTGTGCAGCACTGTACAAGACAACATTTCCCAAATTTTTCAGATCTCACTGAGGACACCTAAAGTGGCTCAGCCGGTAAAGCGTCTGTCTGCAATGCAGGAGACCCAGGTTCAATCCCTGGGTTGTGAAGACCCCCCTGGAGAAGGAAATGGCAGCCCACTCCAGTATTCTTGCCTGGAAAATCCCATGGACGCGGAGCTTGGTAGGTCCATGAGGTCGCAAAGAGTTGGACACGACTGAGCGACTTCACGCTCACTTTCACTTTCAACTAGTTCTCACTAACATGAGCAGCAATGAGTGAGCCAACTCCCAAACAGGGAATTTCTAGTGAACAATGGATTGTGCCACCCAGATCTCCTGCTTCGACATTAAAATTCTCATCCAGCAGCCATTGGCAGTGCTGACAGCTCACCCACTCCCAGTGACTGACTTTGTCTGAAGAGTTGCTTTCCCTGCTCCTCCCTATCACAGGGTGACATTGACTTCTTCACTTGCATTTTTGTTGCATTTATCAATTTGTGAGTGTTAAGTCCTAAAGTGAAAGTGAAAGTCACTCAGTCATGTTCAACTATTTGTGACCCCATGGACTATACAGTCTATGGAATTCTCCAGGCCAGAATACTGGAGTGGGTAGCCTTTCCCTTCTCCAGGGGATCTTCCCAACCCAGGCATTGAACCCAGGTCTCCTGCATTGCAGGCAGATTCTGTACCAGCTGAGCCACAAGGGAAGCCTCTGCCCTAAATTTTGAACAGTTCTTAGGGGCCATTTCAGCTCAAGAGCTCCCTGCGGGTCAGCTGATGACTTTGTTTTGACTACATCACAGCTCATCTTCTCTTTCTGCCCATCAGGTTTCTTTCATTCTTTCACAATTTTGATTCTTAGAGCACTCCCCTGAAATACTCCTGTACACAAATCTTCATCCCAGAGAGTATTTCCCAAGGAACCCACCCTGCCATAGAGATGAAAAGCAGATCCAACCTCTCCTAAGTCTTTCTGTTCTCTGGGCTGACAGTCTTACATAGAAGACTTCACCGGAGGCCTTAGAAGGTAGAAGAGTCATATGATGAGTTCTTGATCCCCAAAGGATTCTTATGAACCAGTATCAGCCCAGGATAGGAAAAGCTTTGCCATTTATTTGTTAAGCACCTGAGGTTCATTTTTATGTGCTGAAATACTTAATCCACACGTACTAACATAAAGCCTAGGTTATTGACTCATTTGTAACTAAATATTAAGCAGATATTTTATCCTAGCCCCCAAATGCCATTTTTACCCTCCATTTTTTTGACAGTCAATTAGGACTACAGATAAAAAGAATATTTATTTAATTTTGTTAGGTGATCTTTCCTTTTCATCTTTACCTTTAACTTTCAATCATATCTGTGTTTTGTGGCTGGAAGAGGAGCTCATCTGTCATGATGAGTACCCAGGTAGCCCGTGTTTATTGTTACTTTTCCCCCTGATATGCCCTTGAAGTCACAGCGATTGTTTAATGGACCAGAAAACATCTGATGCTAACACAGGACCTCTGGGCTCCTGGATTGCAGTGACTGTCTCTCAGGTTCTTTAATTCAGCTTCTGCTGTAGAGCTGACACTCTGTGAGATTAATGGACTGACCTAACTGAGGCCACTAATGAGCTATTCTTCTCTCGTGAAAGAACATTCTGTCCAATTTCTACATATACAGAGCACACCACCAGAAAGGTTCATTTTTCAAGCTTCTTTGCTTTATGATAGCATGGAGTGTCCTAAGTATTATTAAGAGCATCATCATAGATACACAGACATGTCATCTACCTGGCCTCTATAAGCATTTGAATTTGAGACTACTTAAAAGACAGTAATGAAAAAGAGATGGGCAATACTAACCTGTACTTTTTCACCTATTAATCATAGTAGATATGGAACCAAATCCTAGCTAACAGCAGATTTTTCCTCTTTTAGGCAGAGTTTGGGTAGAAGTGACTGATTGAATGGATGCAAAACTTGCAAGGTATGAGAACATACATTTTATTCAATAAATCAATAAAGAAACTGCATAGTACCCATTATATTAATGGTTAGGAGAGATACAAAGTAGATAGTAGATATAAAGTAGGAACAAATTAATTTTAATAGTGTATAAACTGTGAGGAGAAAAAAAAAAGATATCGAGAGGTGAAAAGTTCAGCAGAAAATGAGACAAAGTAAAATAGATGGTAATGAAAGAAAACATATGTCATAAGAAATAGCAGAAAGGGATCAGTTACCAACTGGCAACGTTTAAGGGCTTGAGTGTTCAGAGAGAGAGGCCTTCAGGCAGGGGGTGATCAGAGAAAGTATCTTATTCAAGCATGGCAGCTGGTTGTAGGTCAATGTTGAGAATGTTTGTGTCCCAAGGGAGAAGACATTAGAAGGGAGATAAACTACAGTAATTGTCTTCGAATAGTCTTTTATTGGATATCTAGAGTTAAATAGGAACCTAAGTACATTTAAGAGCTATTGCCAATCTTAGCTCAGAAAGAAAATAATTATTTGAAAGCTATTATTTAAATAATCCAGGAAATATTAGACTGCCCTTCCAAACACATAAATGGGAACACATCCACATAGAAAGAATAGTTTTAGAACTTCCTTGGTAGTCTAGTGGTTAAGAATCCACCTGTCAATGCAGGGGACATGGGTTTGATCTCTGGTCCAGGAAGATCCTACATACCATGGGGCAACTAAGCGTGTGCAGCACAAGTACTGACCCTATGTGCCATGCCTACTGAAGCTCATGCAACTCGAACCCGTCCTCTACAACAAAGAAGCCACAGCAATGAGGAGCCCACGCCCCACCATAAAGAGAAGCCCCTGCCCTCATCCTGGATTTACCTTTGAGGAAAAAAAAGGATTATTTATTTTTTCATTTTACTTATTTTGCTTGTATATACTTATTCGACATACATATAAGTACCTGCTCTGTGTCAGACACTGGGCAACACATTCATAATAGAGAGATGAAAAGCCAGATTCCCTACTTTGAAGATATTTTTTAGTGAAGAAGACACATGAGTTAACAGAAATTGTAATATAGATATAATACAGATGGGGCTTCCCTGGTGGCTCAGATGGTAAAGAATCTGCCTGCAATGGAGGAGATCTGGGTTTGATCCCTGGGTCAGGAAGATTCCCTGGAGAAGGGAATGGCTACCCACTCCAGTATTCTTACCTAGAGAATTCCACGCACAGAGGAGCCTGGAGAGTTATAGTCCATGGGGTCTCAAAGAGACACGACTGAGCAACTAACACTTCCCAAGTATATGCAGATATCATAGGTGAAGAGAGTTGTCAGGAGGCTCTAGCCTCCAATTAACTGCATCGACCACAGAAATTCTTTCTAAGCCTCTCCTTAAGGCTGGAGCTGGTTGCTATGACACCAATTGTCCAACTTGGAGACACAGTGTGCTCCCAGTTTGAAGTAAAATTCTATCCATTAAAGAAAAAACATAATTTAAGGGTAGTAGAAAAGGTAATTTTTAAAGGCATTCATTAGTTTTGTCAGTCTAACATTCCTTCTCCACTTTTTTTGGCATCAGAATCCCTCTTTCTTGAGGGCATTTTGAACAGTCAGGGTGGTCTGACTGCATCCTCTGCCATTGGCTGGGTGCATGACTCAACTGAAACAAAACAGAATCTTGTTTTCCATCTGAACTACTCAAGTAGAAGTTCCTTCTTCTGTGAAGTGAAGTTCAGTTCAGTTCAGCTGCTCAGTCGTGTCCTACTCTTTGCAATCCCATGGACTGCAGCACACCAGGCCTCCCTGTCCATTACCAGCACCTGGAGCTTATCAAACTCATATCCATTGAGTCAGTGATGCCATCCAACCATCTCATCCTCTGTCTCCCCTTCTTCTGCCACCTTGAATCTTTCCCAGCATCAAGGTCTTTTCAAATGAGTCAGATCTTTGCATCAGGTAGGTAGCCAAATTATTGGAGTTTTAGCTTCTGCATCAGTCCTTTCAATGAATATTAAGGACTGATTTCCTTTAGGATGGACTGGTTGGATCTCCTTGCAGTCCAACAGACTCTTTTTTTTTTTTTTGCATTTTCATCACCTATTTATTACATTCTCTCATTTTCTAATGTTATTTTTCTTCCTAAGATTTCTTTTTTTTTAATTTCAGTTTTTTATTTTTTAAATTTTAAAATCTTTAATTCTTACATGCATTCCCACACATGAACCCCCCTCCCACCTCCCTCCCCATAACATCTTTCTGGGTCATCCCCATGCACCAGCCCCAAGCACAACAGACTCTTAAGAGTCTTCTCCAACACCACAGTTTAAAAGCATCAATTCTTCACTGCTCAGCTTTCTTTATAGTCCAACTCTCACATCCGTACATGACTACTGGAAAACCCACAGCTTTGACTAGATGGACTTCTGTTGACAAAGTAATGTCTCTGCTTTTTAATATGCTCATTATGTTGGTCATAGCTTTTCTTCCAAGCAGCAAGCGTCTTTTCATTTCATGGCTGCAGTCACCATCTGCAGTGATTTTGGAGCCCAAAATAATAAAGTCTCTCACTGTTTCCATTATTTCTCCACCTATTTGCCATGAAGTGATGGGACCAGATGTCATGATCTTAGTTTTCTGAACGTTGAATTTTAAGCCAACTTCTTCACTCTCCTCTTTCACTTTCATTAAGAGGCTCTTTAGTTCCTCTTCACTTTCTGCCATAAGGGTGGTATCTTCTGCGTATCTGAGGTTATTGATTTTTCTCCCAGAAACCTGATTCCAGCTTGTGCTTCATCTAGTGTGGCATTTCACATGATGTACTCTGCATATAAGTTAAATAAGCAGGGTGACAATATACAGCCTTGATGTACTCCTTTCCGGATTTGGAACCAGTCTGTTGTTCCAAGTCCAGTTATAACTGTTGCTTCTTGACCTGCATACAAATTTCTCAGATGGCGGGTAAGGTGGTCTGGTATTCCCAACTCTTGAAGAATTTTCTACAGTTTGTTTTTGACCCACACAGTCAAAGGCTTTGGCATAGTCAATAAAGCAGAAGTAGATGTTTTTCTGGAATTCCAGTTGAGCTATTACAAATCCTAAAAGATGATATGGTGAAAGTGCTGCACTCAATATGCCAACAAATTTGGAAAACTCAGCAGTGGTCACAGGACAGCTAAAGGTCAGTTTTCATTCCAATCCTAAAGAAAGGCAATGCCAAAGAATGTTCAAACTACTGCACAGTTGCACTCATCTCACATGCTAGCAAAGTAATGCTCAAAATTCTGTGAAGTTACTGAATGGTTAATATATGAGCTTGGAGCTATGAGGGTCTCCTCTGCTACCAGGAGGGATGCCTGTCAGAGGATGACAACCACACAAATAAAACAGAGCTTAAAGATGAAGACATACAGACTTGAAGATACTGTCTGAACCGTAAGATCCAGCCATACCTGAATTGGTATATCTCTTTGGGTTTCTACTTATATGAGTTAACATTGTTCTTTTGTTACTTAATCTGATTTAAATTAAGTTTTGATCACATGTGGGCTTCCCTGATGGCTCAGGTGGTAAAGAATCTTCCTCCAATGCAGGAGACCTGGGTTCAGTCCCTGGATTGGGAAGATTCCCTGGAGAAGGAAACAGCTACCCACTCCAGTATTTTTGCCCGGAGAATTCCATGGACAGAGGATCCTGGCAGGCTAAGATCCATGGGGTCACAAAGAGTCAGACATGACTGACTTTGATCTCTTGTAAATGAGAGCTATTAATATAATCTGAAAAGTAGCTGTGAAGCTTCCATTATTTTCTCCTTCCAGGAAGCTGGACTGCAGAGAAAGCTGAAACGGTCCTGTTCTGCAGTGTGTCTGTGATAAATCGGGAAGTTAGCAATCCAATGTAGAAGACCTTACTAGTTTTACATTATGTCTTTCTTAATACAGTCACTTTCTTCTCCTTCATTTCCTCTATCTACTGTATCTACATATCTACTATATCATGTACCTTATAGCAAATTGAGCTCATTATTGATTCCGTAAGCACAAGGCAGAAAATCCTGTTCTGCTCAATGTTGACAAAACTTTGTCTCCAGCATACAGGCCACCTGTTCAGCTTAATGATTTACTTCCCATCTTTGACTTAGCTGGTTAGAGAAGGAGAGGAGAATTCATGATTTTATACTGCTACACACACAAACACAGATTTAGAAAACTGAAGATAGAAATGGAGAGAATTCAGTTTCCATGGAGTTAAGCAGAATTATTCTGTCGTAAATAGTTTGGCTTCCTTAGCATCAAAAGTACATTATACTGATGGATACTTTGAAATGCAAATATTTTATATGCTGGGGGAAAGCAAACATAATGAAACAAATATTTTGATGTGTTTTCCGGGTGAAATGTGAAAAAGGAAATCTTGTGTGTCTCTAGAAATGGTCTTGAAAGGAGGTTTGAGTGGGAGCGATGGCTGAGTGTTGGACTTGAAAGGAGGTTGATAGTCCTGCCTTGAGTGCTCAATTAAGTGTTAGTTATAGTTTGAGTAAACTCCGGGAGTTGGTGATGGACAGGAAGGCCTGGCATGCTGCAGTCCATGGGATCCCAATAAGTTGGACACAGCTGAGCGACTGAACTGAACTGAACTGAAATGATAAAATAGAAGCTTGTTAACTTTGAATACAATGAATTAAGTTATCAATATATAAAATTCTTATCCAAGGCCATAAGCCAAAGTTAACTCTTAAATTGACAAAGAAAAAAGTATCTGAGTACAGTGGCAAATAAAGAAAGATCAAAGTGATCAAAAGGAAAAAAATCATTCTTGTCACTGTCCCACTATCCAGAAATTTTGAAAAGTGGAGTAAAGTGAAATAAAAATAAATTCTTGGTTTGGGCAGAACCATTCTTGCCATCTGGATATCAGTTCAGTTCAGTCACTCAGTCATGTCCTACTCTTTGCAACCCCATGGACTATAGCTCACCAGGATCCCCTATCCATCACCAACTTCTGGAGCTTACTCAAACTCATATCCATCAAGTCAGTAATGCTATCCAACCATCTCATCCTCTGTCGTCCCCTTCTCCTCCTGCCTTCAATATTTCCCAGCATCACAGTCTTTTGCAATGAGTTAGTTCTTCACATCAGGTGGCCAAAGTATTGGCGTTTCAGCTTCAACATCTGTCCTTCCCGAATATTCAGGACTGATTTCCTTTGGGATGGATTGGTTGGATCTCCTTGCAGTCCAACAGACTCTCAAGAGTCTTCTGCAACACCACAGCTCAAAAGCATCAATTCTTCAGCACTCAGCTTTCTTAATAGTCCAACTCTCATATCCATACATGACTAGTGGAAAAAATACAGCTTTGACTAGACAGACCTTTGTTGGCAAAGTAATGTCTTTGCTTTTTAATATGCTGTCTAGGTTGGTCATAGCTTTTCTTCCAAGCAGCAAGCGTCTTTTCATTTCATGGCTGCAGCCGCCATCTGCAGTGATTTTGGAGCCCTAATTAATAAAGTCTCTTACTGTTTCCATTATTTCTCCATCTATTTGTCATGAAGTGATGGGACCAGATGCCATGATCTTAGTCTTCTGAATTTTGAGTTTTAAGCCAGCTTTTCACTCTCGTCTTTCACTTTCATCAAGAGGCTCTTTTGTTCCTCTTCACTTTCTGCCATAAGGGTGGTGTCATCTGCGTATCTGAGGTTATTGATATTTCTTCCAAAAATCTTGATTTCAGCTTGTGCTTCATCCAGCCTGGCATTTCACATGATGTATTCTGCATATAAGTTAAATAAGGAGGTGAAAATATATAGCCTTAATGTACTTCTTTCCTGATTCGGAACCAGTCTGTTGTTCCATGTTCAGTTCTAACTACTGCTTCTTGACTTGCATACACATTTCACAGGAGGCAGGTCAGGTGGTCTGGTATTCCCATCTCTTTCAGAATTTTCCAGTTTGCTGTGATCCACACAGTCAAAGTCTTTGGCATCGTCAATAAAGCAGAAATAGATGATTTCATGGAACTCTCTTGCTTTTTTGATGATCCAGTGGATGTTGGCAATGTGATCTCTGATTCCTCTGCCTTTTCTAAATCCAGCTTGAACATCTGGAAGTTCACGGTTCATGTACTGTGAGAATTTTGAACATTACTTTGCTAGCGTATGAGATGAGTGCAATTGTGTGATATTTTGAACATTCTTTGGCATTGCCTTTCTTTGGGATTGATATGCAAACTGACGTTTTCTAGTCCTGTGGCCGCTGCTGAGTTTTCCAAATTTGCTGGCATACTGAGTGCAGCACTTTCACAGCATCATCTTTGAGGATTTGAAATAGCTCAACTGCAATTCCATCACCTCCACTAGCTTTGCTCATAGTGATGCTTCCTAAGGCCCACTTGACTTCACATTCCAGGATGTCTGGCTCTAGGCGAGTGATCACACCATCGTGATTATCTGGGTCATGAAGATCTTTTTTGTGTATTTCTTCTTTCTTGCCACCTCTTTTTAATATCTTTTGCTTCTGTCAGGTCCATACCATTTCTGTCCTTTATTGTGCCCATCTTTGCACGAAATTTTCCCTTGGTATAATAATGTCTGGATATACACTATTATAATTTTCTTCATGATAAGTAAACATGATGAATGAGATGGAAAGTTTTAAGAGTCATGCATCAAATCCTAGGCAGATCTGGAAATATCTATTTCAACTCTATTCCCAGTGGGAGACAGGAGTCAATACTACCAGGCATACAAGTGCATAGTTGAAAAACTGTGTTTGCATGTATTTTAAATTCAACAAAAATTTAAGCAAATAAACATCAGTGCCCTGTGAAATGAAGACTTGAATACACAGATTCATAGAAAAAGCTGAAGTGAATTGTTTATTAAGTTCCAATATGCTAAAGTGTTAACTGACTGGGGAAATGGGGAAAATCTAGATGAATAAAGACATAGACATCTAATGAAATATCATGAAAGGGCTCATAGTGCTCTTTGAAATCTTCAGAAAGTATGAAAAAGACACACTGTAAGGGTTATTGATCAACCTTTGGCACCATTTCAACTATGTCAGCCAGTGCTATTCACCTCACAACCCCATTTTTACTTTCTTTACATCATGTGTGCATGCTAAGACACTTCAGTCATGTCCAGCTCTGCAATCCCATGTACTATAGCCCACCAGGCTCCTCTGTCCATGCGATTCTCCAGGCAAGAGTACTGGAATGGGTTGCCATACCTTTCTCCAGGGGACCTTCCTGACCCAGGGATCAAACTCACATCTCATGTCTTCTGCATTGGCAGGCAGGTTCTTTACCACTAGCACCACCTGGGAATTCTTTTCTTCATATAAGTTAAACCGTCCTTGTTGACTACACATCTGTTTCTTCCAGGAGAGCTATGTTACGTTAACCATCCCCATATTTCTCTGAAGGTCAAGCCCCCTTAGATACTGATCTGGCTGATCATTAAAATGATAGAAACACCTTGGCCTGGGGCTGTTAGGAGCCACTTAACTGGGCTCTCTTGGTTTGAACCCTCATGATACCCACTGCCATTAGCAAACCAGTATCTGAGAATCCTCTCATACAATCACATCAGGCCTGAATAGCCACCACTCATCATGCTGATGCTTTTCTTACCAGCACAGTCTGGATGGCCTTAGTAAATGGATATCCTCCAGGACTTCCTTATGGAATGTAAGACCTGAGCATATCCTTTGTTCTCACATCCACTTTAGCATGCTCTCTCTCTTGACCCTTTTATTCTACCACTTTCTCCTACAGCAATGTAAGTATTGCAACATTGCTCTGTATAAGCCCTCATTTTCTCTTAGCTTCCAGCAGCCACTCTAGCAACAAGTTGAAGCTACCTACTGGGGTGTTTGCTAAGTGTTCAATACTATATCCTTAGAAAGTACTCTCAAGCCCATAAACGCTCCCTTTTTCAGACTTATAGTCCAGCTCCCCTTCATGAATCACCAAAAATGTCCAGTCCCACAGGTATTTTCTTAGCTTGTATTAGTAGATGCTGGCTAACATTTGCAGCTCATTGTATTAAGGCTCCTCTCTTCCCTTATCAGGGCCTTCTAGGTAGGGCACATCCCAAAGGGTCCTCCTGACACTTTGCAAAGGAAAAGCCATACAAAGGAAATGCTCTCTTAAAGGTCAACCACATCAGTAGGCCCTGACAGTAAAATCTTATAGAAAATTGCCAATATAAAGAAAGAAGAGTGAATGTCACCTCAGATCATGCAAATATTTAAAGGATAGTAAAGAAATGTTAAAACAATTTGATGCCAATACATTTAATACTAGAAGAAATGGACAAAGTCCTTGATTAATACAAGTTATGAAACAGAAGAAACAAAATTTAAATGACTCTTTACCTTCAGGAAGCTGAATTCAATTTTTTTTTAATTTTTACTTTATTTTACTTTACAATACTGTATTGGTTTTGCCATACATTGACACGAATACACCATGGGTGTATACAAGCTCCCAATCCTGAATCCCCCTCCCACCTCCCACCCCACATCATCTCTCTGGATCATCCCCATGCACCAGCCCCAAGCATCCTGTATCCTGTATCAAACATAGACAGGCACTTCGTTTCTTACATGATAGTATACATGTTACAATGCCATTCTCCCAAATCATCCCACCCTCTCCCTCTCCCTCAGAGTCCAAAAGTCTGTTCTATACATCTGTGTCTCTTTTGCTGTCTCGCATACAGGGTCATCATTACCATCTTTCTAAATTCCGTATATATGTGTCAGTATACTGTATTGGTGTTTTTCTTTCTGGCTTACTTCACTCTGTATAATCGGCTCCAGTTTCATTCATCTCATTAGAACTGATTCAAATGTATTCTTTTTAATGGCTGAGTAATACTCCATTGTGTATACGTACCACGGCTTTCTTATCCATTCATCTGTTGATGGACATCTAGGTTGTTTCCATGTCCTGGCTATTATAAACAGTGCTGCAATGAACATTGGGGTACATGTGTCTCTTTCAATTCTGGTTTCCTCGGTGTGTATGCCCAGAAGTGGGATTGCAGGGTCATAAGGCAGCTCTATTTGCAATTTTTAAGGAATCTCCACACTGTTCTCCATAGTGGCTGTACTAGTTTGCATTCCCACCAACAGTGTAAGAGGGTTCCCTTTTCTCCACACCCTCTCCAACATTTATTGCTTGTAGACTTTTGGATCGCAGCCATTCTGACTGGTGTGAAATGGTACCTCATTGTGGTCTTGATTTGCATTTCTCTGATAATGAGTGATGTTGAGCATCTTTTCATGTGTTTGTTAGCCATCCGTATGTCTTCTTTGGAGAAATGCCTATTTAGTTCTTTGGCCCATTTTTTGATTCGGTCATTTATTTTTCTGGAGTTGAGCTGCAGGAGTTGCTTGTATATTTTTGAGATTAGTTGTTTGTCAGTTGCTTCATTTGCTATTGTTTTCTCCCATTCCGAAGGCTGTCTTTTCACCTTGCTTATATTTTCCTTTGTTGTGCAGAAGCTTTTAATTTTAATTAGATCTCATTTGTTTATTTTTGCTTTTATTTCCAGTATTCTGGGAGGTGGATCATAGGAAGCTGAGTTCATAATCAAAACTTTCACATGAAAAGAACTCCAAACTCAGATAGTTACTGGTGAATTCTATCAAATAATTTAGAAAGATGTAATACCAATTCTGCACAAATATTCCTTCACTATAATCTAATAAAACAATAATTGAGGTCAGTATAATATAATAGAAAAGTAAATGTTGTGAATATAACAGTCCTCAGTCAAACATTAGCAAATTAAATCCAGAAATATATGGAATGGAAAATAAATCAGGACCAAGTGGGGTTTATCTCTGCAATGCAATGTTAGTTTAAATTCCTCCCCCACAAATCAACGTACTTCATGATGATTTTATTTTTGAAAGAAGAAACATATGATCCTCTCAAAAAATGTGAAAAAGGCCATTGAAACAATCCAACCTAATCTTGAAAAATATTCTTGGCAAACTATGAATAAGAACATCCTCATGCTGATAAGAATCATCTGCAAAAACCTATATAGCCAGCATCATACTTAATGGTGAATTAATTAATGTTTTCCCTCTCATATAGGGTACAGGCAAGATTATTCCCTCTGTTCATCTCTGTGCAATATTTTACTATCCAATGAAAGATGGTATAAAAAAATAAAGAACAAAAAGCATAACATTCAGAAAAGAAAGAATAGAACAGTCTCTATTTGCAGATGTCATGGTTGAAAACACAAAAATCCTAGGAAGTCTGCAAAAACCAAAAGTGATATAACAAAGTTTGTAGGATAGAAGACTAATATACAATAAGTTATCTTTTTCACTGGCAAGCAAAAATATAAAGTACCTAAGAACAAATATAAAGAAATATGAAAGAATACCACATTGAAAACCATAAAACATTGCTGAAAGAAATTACAGATCTGTTAAATGGAGAACTATAATATGTTCATACATAAGAAGATCTGATTTTAAGATAACAGGTTGCAGTGTCTTCCCAAAGAACATCCTAGCAGATTTTTTGGTAGACGTTGAAAAGCTGATTATAAAATTTGTATTCAAATTAACATGATCTAGAATAGCCAAAATAATCTTTAAAGGGGAAAACAAAGTGGAAATACTTATGTTATCAGTAACTTTCACCAATTAGTGAGACTATAGAGCAAATGGATCTCATATCATTTGTAAAAGTGAAAATGATAAACCCCTTTGAAAATTATTTGGCAATCTTATAAAATTAAATATATATATATATATCCTCAAAATAAATTATGTGAGGATATTAATAGCCACTTATTGAGAGTCTAACTGAACTACTTTATAATATTTTTCCCTCCACGTGTATTTTGTGTGGCCAAGCAGCCTGCAGGGACCTTGAACTGACACCAGCCCCTCCTGAAGGGGTATGCCCTACATAACAGCCTACAGGGTCACAAGTATGTTCCTGATATGATTCCCTTAATGACCTTGTGGCAAGCACAAGCCTTCCCTTTGTATTTAGGTAAGACATCCTCCCTCCATCCCTGTCTCACTATCCCAGGAAATATTAGTCGCTCAGTCATGTTGGACTCTTTGTGACCCCATAGACTATAGCCTGCCAGGCTCCTTTGTCCACGGGATTCTCCAGGCAAGAATACTGGAGTGGGTTGCCATTTCCTCCTCCAGGGGATCTTCCCAACAGGGACAGGATCCAACCGGGGCCTCCCACATTGCAGGCAAATTCTTTATCGTCTGAGCCACCAGGGAAGCCCAATATTCTTTTTGGTTTGACCAGCCTTAGCTTGGGAATCCCAAGGCAATCCACCCAAATAAAGGCACACATATGTGTGCCCCACGTGCTGCCACACTCTGTCTACCTGCAGCCAAACTTGATGTCCCCACGGGGCCACTCAGGGCAACTGTGAGTAATAAACATCTCTCTCACGTTCCCTCTCAGCTTCTTGTTGAACTTTGGCTCACCATCTGATACGCTGGGCCTCTATGTAACAAATGTTAATTTAACAGTCACAACACCACCACATCCACAATAGCTAAAAACTGAAACAACCTAAATGTCCAACAACTGGAAAATAAGTAAACAAACTGTGTTATATTCACATGTACCACATATATTGCTGGAATACTTCTCGGCAGTAAAAAAGAATGAATTACTGAACTGCACAGCGTGGTTGAATCTCTAAATACTATGTTGAGCAAAAGAAGTCAGACCCCCCCAAAAATGCATAATACATGACTTCATCTATATGATGTTTGAGAATAGACAAAATTGATCTGTGGTGATAGATATCAGAAAAATGACTCCTGAGGGCAGGAAGAGGAGGAGATTGCCTGGGAAAACAGCACAGGGAATGTTCTATGGTGGCAGAAATGTTTTATACACTGATTGTTGTTGTTTGAAATGGATGTATACATTTACCAAAATCCAGGAAATGTATATTTTGTGTGTTTCAGAGTATATAAATTAAATGTCAATAAAACTAAAAAAAAAAGTTCTTTTTCTCTATCCTGAATCTGGTTCAGAATTTCTAATCTCATTGTGTTTATCTACAATATAAGTCTGAAGTATGATAGAAAGAGTGAAAATGTAATTTCAACCATAATTCTTGTGTATTCATATAGTTTTAGCAATAGCCATAGGGTCTTTACAATGTTGTAATCTTTAAGAATCTATTATAAAAAAAACTCACAAGAGTTATCTGGAGTCAGTTCGGCTTTGGAGTCACTCTTGGGATCCCAATAAGCATGAAATACAAAAAAGCTTCTGTTTCATAACAGTCTTCTTCCCAACAAACTGATTTTTCTTTAGTATTTGACGTTTGTTATTTTTTAATTACAAATTTAATGGTAATTGCTGCACTAATGGAACCCACTCCCTGCTTAACAAATCTCTTTTTCACACATTCATAGCAAGCAAATATGTCTTCCTTGTTGCATCACTATTTGCTAAATTAATGGGCAATTTAACTTTTAAATTAAAATGAAAATGTTAACTTTTTGCCAAGGATGTAGGCTCTGTTCCCCAAACAAAAGAGAAAATTTCCTCTGGTGACTCAAAAACGTTTCTGTAATGAAATATAAACAGTGATGGGCTGAAACCAGTTGCGTTGTCAAACCCTCGCATCAAACAGTACAAAGCCCTACATTGCTCTGGCCAATTCTTCTGGAATCATTCTTGCTGCTTTGCTTTGCCTATCCATATCTATTTTGCCCATCACCATATCTGTTTTGTATTTTGCAAGGTCTGTGCCTTCTCCTTTCCATTGGGAGGTACTTGCAAGCAGTGGATACAACTACTAATTCCATTTGGACTTCCTTTTTTTTAATGCACCGGCTCTAGGGATCTGCAATTGGTCATTCAAAATGCATCATATGTACATATATAAAAATCTACATCAAACGTTTCTCAGATTTGTTGTTTCCTTCACAATATATTTATGTTTAAAAATATAGAGTTTTAAAAAATAAATTTTACACAACAAAAAACAGGATTTCACTTAATTTCCAGTTGAAGGTTGAGTCCTGAAATCATTGGAGAACATTGTTAAGGGATGTCATGCATACCACTGAACTTTTAAATGTAATCTTAAAGGAAATCAGACTTTTACATTTTGTTAGAGCTTATGAGAGTGATCTATCAACAGGTGTCTATGTCAGCCAGCTTAAGAGGGATGCGTAGGGCAAAAAGTATTATCCTCCATGGATGAACTGATACTCTGCCACTCTGAATTTTTCTGAAAGTAGGGTGTTTTAGGATTTATTTTTAAATGACTCATTCTCTGTAGGTTTGTGGGGCTGAATTTATTATTTCTGAACTTGAGAGAATTCAAATCAAGTGTCTCTGAGATTTCCTATGGTGAGGGGAGCTTCACAAAGGCCTTTGGTGATAGTTTGCTCACTGTTGACATTCATTTGATTAAATCCTAACAGCATAGCTAGCAAAACAAGCAAACCAAGAAGCATGTTTGGGATTTAATATCCGGGAAAAGTAACAGAGACATAGGAAGGAATACTTTGTTAATAATCAATTATTTTAAATTACAAATGCATATTTTCTAACTTGGCTTTATTTTATATGAGAAAAGAGTAATGACAGACCACTGCAATAATTTTTAAGACAAAATAGTAATTAGTACTTTGGCATAAACCTCTTCTTTCAAGGATTATCTTTTCAAATACTATATTAAATCTTTCTAAACAAATCTTGTCTTCAGAGTGATTTAGTCATTTAGGTGTGTACTAATTTATATGTAATACCTCAGAAGACACTGCCAAATAAGCTGACATTCTACAGCAATTCCCCTAATGAGTTTGTTAGCACAAAGGTATTTTTGTCATAGAATTTTTTAGCTCTACTCAATTGTGAAATATATCTAGGAGAGATAGATGAAAGATGAAATAACAATCATTAATGGAATTCCTTGCTATTACCACCAATATTAAGAGATAGAAAAACACCAGTACTGTAAACATCACCCCCACTTCCCATCTCTGCTAGATCACATACCATTTTCTGTCTTGTAGTAATAATTGCTATACTGACTTCTATTATAATAAATTCCTCACTTTTCATCATAGTTTAATCACCACATGTATCACTAAATAATATTGTTGAATTTTGTCTGATTTTAAAACTTGGTTACACAAATTCTGACTACATGTTTTGTTCTGTACTTTTAGCTAACATTCTGTTTCTGAGATTCATTTACATTAACGTGCAACTCAAGTTTTATTTCTGCTATTATGTTATTCTGGTACGTAAATGCACCATAAACTATTTACGTGGTGTACAATCAATAGATAAATGGGTCATTTTCAGTCTGCACCTATTATAAACATTATTTTCTTTTCCTTGGTGCGCATGTACAAAACCCCTTTCTAGGACTGGAATTGCTAAATCGTATTATATGGATATTTTCAACTTATCTAGAGAAGGTAAACTTTTTTGCACTGTGGTTGTACCAAGTACACTTGAACCAGCACTGTGAAAGGGCCCTTTGTGCACATCTTCACATCAATGATGCTATCAGACTCTTAAATGTCTGTATTTAAGGGAAATTTTCATTTTCATTTCTGTAATCATTAATCAAGTTGAACAATGTGTTTGTATGTTTATTAGCCATTTGGGTTTCCTCTTTTGTGAAAAATTTGCTCAAGTCTTTTCCTATTTTTTATTGTCAGTTAGTATTGATTTTACTCTGTATATTATTGTCCTGGTGCATCTATACTTAACGTTTATTCTGAATAACATTTTAAATGTTATCTTTTTTAAATGTATTTAATTTTTTAAATTAATAATCTGTTGCTAGCTTGTAGAAATATGTCATGTGCAACACCTTTTCATAAATGGATTTGTACCCAACCAATTTGCAAAACTCTCTTACTGATCTCAATATTCTATCTTCAGATTCTCTCAGACTTTTTTTACATACAAAATCATGCTATGTTGGACTTATGATAGTTTTATAACTTCCTTTTAATATTTATACTATTTCTTTTTTCTAACTTTAATGTATGACTGAGAGTACCCACCATAGATACTAGATGAATAGAAATGGAGGTAAAGTAGAGGCATCAGATTTCCTTGTCCTGTTCTGATCTCAAAGGGAAAGCTTTCAAAGTTTCACCACAAATTTTGCGTTGCCTTTTTTTTTTTTTTTTTTTTTTTGTAGATTATCTTCATCATATTACTGAATTTCCTTTCTGCTTCTAGTTTCCGAAGAGTTTTCATCATGGATGTATGTTAGTTTTATTAAATGCTTTTTGCATCTAGTAAAATGATAATGTGGTTACTCCACTTATCTTTTCTTATGAAAATTGCATTGTTCATACAATATTAAATCCACTTTGTGTGCCTGGAATTAGCAGTCCACAG
This sequence comes from Ovis aries, assembly GCF_016772045.2. Classification (NCBI taxonomy): domain Eukaryota; kingdom Metazoa; phylum Chordata; class Mammalia; order Artiodactyla; family Bovidae; genus Ovis; species Ovis aries. The sequence goes on along the minus strand of NC_056055.1, from coordinate 210,702,724 downwards.
GGTCCCCAAAGAGGCAGACATGACTTAGCAATTAAACAACAACAACAGGATGGCATGTGATCATATTTTTTTAAATTCAGTGCTGGATCCAGTTCTTCATAGTTTATTTAGGGTCTTTGTATCCTTATTCTTAAATGATATTATATTTCAGCATTTATTTCTCAGTCTCATTTGTCAAGTTTTGGTGTCATGATCTTGCAGGTTAATGAATAAGTTAGAGAGTATTTTTTTTTAATTCTCTGGAAGAGATCACGTAAAAATAAAATAATTTCCTTCTTGAATGTTTTGTATCATTCTTGGCCCTCGTTGGGGGCAGGGTAAAATTATTATAAGTATGAGAGATTTATTTAGCATCCAAGAGATTTCCTGAAAGCTCATCAATTCATTTAAAATAGCAGTTTGAAAATAATTTCCATTGAGCATTTTTTTTGTTGTATAGTAGGAACTGTTCATAATATTTAGTGTGCCACATTGCCAACAGAAACAATATCTAAAATTAGCTTAAAATATGTTTCAGATTATTATTAGACCTCTAACTGGAACATAAGTAGGCAGCTGGATGCTACTGGATAACATAGAATATGACCTTGTTGATTTATAAGTCTTTCTTGTGAAGGAATTTCTTGAAATCACAGAGTAACCAAGTTTTTCTTGCATGCACATGCAAAGAAGAGAAGATGATGATTAACTTTCTTCACAGATATGGAATTAGTTGAGAATCTAGTGAAGACCTTGGAGAAGGATTGATAAGAGCTGTTCAAAGACAGCCATAGCAATGACACATGACATTACATTCACTCTGTGTCTAAAGGAAAGGATAGTATACACATAGACTTATATAGGGCTGATTATTATGTAGGATATGTTTTAAACGCTTTACTTATGTAATTTCATTTGCTGTTCATAACCCTATAAGATAGGGTTAGTAAAGCAGAAAAATAGACTAACAAAATAGCCACACTGGGATTGGCAACTGGCAAGTCTGACTAGAAGTCAAGACATTAATCCTATTCTACGCTGCCTCTAAATGCCTTAGTGAACAAACTTTTATAAGAATTACATTTTGAGGTCTATAACTGACTCCCTTACTGAATGAACTTTTAATTTTGTGTCAGCATGATTTTATGCCAACATGTTGTTTTTATAAAAGAACTCTCATCAACAGGGTACAATATGAAGCTGACACACTTGGAGTAAATTCGTTTCATCCCTAATGAAAGTCAAAAATAACCCTACACTGGACTAAAACCATGGCTCCCCTAGGCCTTCTACCTTCATCAGTGAAAGAGGAGAGGGGGCCTGTACACTTGAAGTTTAAACTCCCTCAGCAGAAATTAATTCAGAACCAGGACCCTTGGGACAAGCCTAACTGTTCCCACTAAGTATATACAACTACTTTTTTGTCATTTTTTGGAAAAGGAAATAGCAACCCACTCCAGTATTCTGGCCTGGAGAATTCCATGGACAGAAGAGCCTGGCAGGCTGCGTTCCATGGGGTCCCAAAGAGTTGGATACGACTGAGTGACTTTCAATCACTTTCACTTTTTTGTCCTACTTTCAAAATATGTTTATAATGAGATTGTTTCTCATTAATTTTTTGCTGCCATGTTGGTGTGAGCCACTATCATCATGTTGCTGGATTCCTGCAATTGCCTTCTTACTTGTCCCCCTGATTCTGCTCTTGTCTCTTCATTCAGTCTATTAAAAACACAACCAAAAGACTGATATGATCCTTTGAAAATGTAAGTCAAATGCCTGCTCAAAATTTTCCAAAGACTCTGTGTTTTACTCAGAACAAAAGCCAAAGTCTTCACAGTGATCTTGAAAGCCTCCTGCTCCTCTATTACTCATCTGATTCTTTCTCTGGCCACTCTCCTCCTTACTCACCAGACTCAATGTTCCTCTTTGCTCCAACAAACCAGACACACCTTATTTTAGGGCCTTTGCAAAGATTGCTCTCCCCACTGGAAACGTTCCTCTCCTGAGATGGCCTCACAACTAACTCTCCAACCTCTTGTTTGTTCAGATGCTCAATGAGCTCTTCCTTGAGCATCTATTTAAGTTTGCAATTAACTCCCTTCACTCTGCCCTTCAGCACTCTTGGTCACACTTTCCTGCTTTGTTCCATCTTTTTTCTATAATGCTGATCATCATTAACATACTATATACCATATACATTTATTCTGTTGTTAATTGCCTGCCCCCTTCTATTATGTGGGGGGATTCATGTGCACCCATGGCTGATTCATGTAGATGTATGGCTAAAGCCATCACAATATTGTAAAGCAATTATCCTCCAATTAAAATAAATTAATTAATTTAAAAGAAAAAAAAAAGGAGCAATCTCCTCAAGCACAATTTCTCTTTGTCATACATACATAGGTCAATGTCCAACCCACAGAAGACACTCAATAGATATCTGCTGACAAACCGACTAACTGAATGACTGAATAAAGTAGCTATTATAGAATTTTATTTTCCATCCCATTCATATTCCTTATAGAGATGTCACTTTTCTTTCTGAAGTTTAAAAACAGGGAAACTGTTTTAACTCTTCTTTTGACTTTCACTATTAAAGGGTTTGTAATCATGATCATTTAACTCTGATATAGATAACTGAGTCACATGTTTTCAGAGGGAAACTATTTAAGAAAAAAAAAAGGGAAACATTTGAGAACTTTGGAATTTAGAGATTAACTGTGGTAGAATTCAGAAAGTAAGTATTTATAACAGTAAAACATTAACCATGGAGGTATTTCATTCCCTTGATGGAGTAGATAATTTAATTATTTTGAGACCTATTGAAATGATGCAAGGTTTTAAAACACATTTGTCTAATAAATAATACCTTTCTGTTAATGTGATCTTCATCAGACTGATCTGTTAATTTGTCTATTAAAATGAGAGATAATCTGGAAAACAAGAACAAGGCAAATAAATATGATTTTTAGTCCTCTTCCATGCAAAAAGAGAGCTCAATACATCTACTCCACTGTATATTCATATTGATGCCTGACTTCAAATCTTATTCTGTTATGAAATAAAGTAATATCTCAAGGATGTTCCCTGAATTTAAATAGCTCAAACCCTTCAATTTATATAGACAGAAATGAATGATTATATGAGCTATCTAGTTATTTGCCTAATTAAAAACATAACTGACTCATTTTAAATATTCTCTGCTATACTATCCTTTGAAAAATAATATTAATTACTCTCTCACCTTTTATTTGATAAATTTTCTTGCCTTTTCTTTTAATGCTAAGTTAACTTTAAGCTAAATTCAGTATTTTTATTTTTCCTTCTTCAAAAAACAGGCTTCTGTTTTTTAGTTTGTTTTATAGAATTATATATTTAATTTACCATGATAGAGACTCACAGATAAAAACAGGTTAATTAATTAGCACACATTTTCCTCCAGGATTCAAAAATACTTTGATGTCTGTGCCATGGGGGTGATTAAGACATCAGTTCAGTTCAGTTCAGTTCAGTCGCTCAGTCATGTCTCTTTGCAACCCCATGAATCGCAGTATGCCAGGCCTCCCTGTCCATCAACATCTCCTGGAGTTCACACAAACTCATGTCCATCGAGTTGGTGATGCCATCCAGCCGTCTCATCCTTTGTCATCCCCTTTTCCTCCTGCCCCCAGTCCCTCCCGGCATTAGAGTCTTTTCCAGTGAGTCAACTCTTCACATGAGGTGGCCAAAGTACTGGAGTTTCAGCTTTAGCACCATTCCTTCCAAAGAACACCCAGGGCTGATCTCCTTTAGAATGGACTGGTTGGATCTCCTTATGGATGCTGGTAATTCAAAGACGTACACTGTCAGATAAGAATCTGACTTGTACTAAGCTCTTGTTTCCCCACACTTTCTTTCTCTTGGGTCAAAGGACCAAGTTTAATAGAATGAATATGTTAATAGCAAAAAAAATTATTATATTTTGGTCCTTGTTTTAAAAATTTCAGAAATTATAAAATAGAATGAAGATTCATATCCTTTAATTTCTTCCTCATCTTTTTAGTCTCTTCTTCCCCTTACCCTTATCTTAATGTCAGAATTTCTTTCTGATGAACCTATTTTCAAAGACTAGAGCTCCTAGGAATCTGATACCTTCGTTCTAACATCTGTTTTTCAATGCCCTACAAGTAGATGATGCTTTATACATTTTTTTGGATACTATATACTTCATAATGTTTGGAACAAATAAACTCAAGCAAGAGATTGATAGCTGACCCATAAACACATCAGAGATGTCCAAGGAGAGTGTGGGATAAGTGATGAAGATTACTGTGGTTTAGGGGGACATGCCTGGTAGTCCAGTGGTTAAGAATTCAGACTTCCAAGGCAGGGAACACAGGTCTGATCCCTGGTCAGGGGACAGACCACATGGTGTGGTCAAGAAAGATTGGTGAGGGTATGGGCTTATGAAACAGATAAAAGAGGCTCCGGTTGGTCTAATAAAAATAAATTGATGAAAAAAATTAAAAGGTAAATCAATTGAAAATAAACATGGAGAAAAGTTGTACAATCTGGTAATCATTAAAAGTTTCTATTGCATAGAGTCAAGAGGTCAGTTGCAAATATTAGAAAAGCTCGATGGCACTTTCACATGCTATCTTCTTGCTATTTGCTGATAGTATCAATTCACAGTACCCATTCATCTATCAAAACAGGTCAGATAGGGAAAAGTTAAAGACTTTTGGAATTGTTATAATTTTCAACGTGTGAGACCAGAAATATAACTTGGCAAATTGAGAACACAAAATGCTTCTTGCTCTATTCATTGGTCTAAAACATCCATAAGCCTTTGCTCAGTCTTCAGAATAAATTTCCATCCCCAATATGGGAAGACAACAGAAACTTGCTCCTCAACTTCCAACAAAGAAAGATTCAAAGGGGGAGATATTTTTTTCCCTTAGAGATATGGCCCTTGTGATATTTTCCAGCAACTGGCATGATTGGAGATATTTCTCAAAGAGTTGGTTGAGAGAAACCCTTTATAAAATGAGATATGAGAATAAGGGCTATTTTGAGAAATCTATGGACAATTTGTTAACATGTTCAGTATAAAACCGGGACTTCAGGTTGCATGGATTTTTAAATAATAGTATAGTTTAGTTTACTCATAGAATAGTTTATTCATGCTTTAAACAAAGAGCTGATATAGCAAAGGCAGAGAAAAAAGACATGTCAAAAACGGAAACTTTTTTTACATCAGCAGTTGGTTTCTAAGTCAGTTCACGTAGTTTATTTAACAAGATGCCGGCTATAGAAAGTTTGAGAATATTTACACTGAACACACAATTATTTTCTCCCTATAACATGTGTGCCCCTAGGGAGATGCTGCCAGGCTTGCCAACTGATGGACTTCTCCATTAGCCAAGAAAAACAGAATTTTAATGAATATTTTTTTACTTCAACTAAATTTTACAGCACTTTAGATGTAAATAGCTTACCTCTTAGAGATATAACATGACCCTCTGACAAAAAGGAGTAGTAGGGTTCCTTTTCTATTTCATTTTATTACTTGATTTTGTGTTTATGGGTCATGAAAAAAGGAATCATGTCCATTTCTTTCCTTTTTATTATAAAGATTTTGATTGTTACTGTTCAGTTGCTAAGTTATGTTCAACTCTTTTCTACCCCATGGACTATAGCATGCCAGGCTCCCCTGTCCTTCACTGTTTCTTGGAGTTTGCTCAAATTCATGTCCATTGAGTCAGTGATGGTATCTAACCATCTAATCCTCTTCTGCCCACTTCTTTTGCCTTCACTCTTTCCCAGCATCAAGAAATAAGTCAGCTCTTTATATCAGGTGGCTAAATTATTGGGGCTTCAGTTTTGGCATCAGTCTTTCCAATGAATATTCAGGACTGATTTCCTTTAGGATTGACTAGTTGGTCTCCTTGCAGTCCAAGGGACTCTCAAGAGTTTTCTCCAACACCACAATTCAAAAGCATCAATTCTTCAGTGTTCAACCTTCTTTATAGTCCAACTCTCACATCCGTATGTGACTACTTGGAAAACCATAGCTTTGACTATAAAGACTTTGTCAGCAAAGTGACATCTCTGTTTTTTAATATGCTATCTAGGTTTATTATAGCTTTCCTTCCAAGGGACAAGCGTCTTTTCATTTCATGGCTGCAGTCATGGTCCACAGTGATTTTGGAGCCCAAGGAAAGAAAATCTGTCACTGCTTCCACTTTTCCCCCTTCTATTTGCCATGAAGTGATGGGACTGGATGCTATGATGTTAGTTTTTTGAATATTTGATTTTAACCAGCTTTTTCATTGTCCTCTTTCACCCTCATCAAGAGGCTCTTTAGTTCCTCTTTCACCTTCTGCCATAAGAGTGGTGTCATCTGCATATCTAAGGTTATTGATATTTCTCCCGGCAATCTTGATTCCAGCTTATGCTTCCTCCAGCCTACATTTCACATTATGTACTCTGCATAGAAGTTAAATAAGCAGGGTGATGATATACAGCCTTGTCATACTCCTTTCCCAATTTGGAACGAGTCTGTTGTTCCACGTCTGGTTCTAACTGTTGTTTCTTGGCCTGCAAACAGGTTTCTCACGAGGCAGGTAATGTGGTCTGGTATTCCCATCACTTCAAAAATTTTCCATAGTTTCTTGTGATCCACACAGTCAAAGGCTTTAGCATAGTCAATGAAACAGAAGTAGATGTTTTTCTGGAATTCTCTTGCTTTCTCTGATGTTGGCAATTTGATCTCTGGTTCTTCTGCCTTTTATAAACCTAGCTTGTACTTCTGGAAGTTCTCAGTTCACATGCTGCTGAAACCTAGCTCAAAGGAAAATTTTGATACATATATGGAAGTACAGATGAAAGCATAATGACACAGCTTCAACAATTTTCAATTCCTAGGCATTTTTGTTTCACATATACCCCTTCTCAGTATGCCATTGTGTAGATGCACCATGCTTTATTGAATGATCTGACTGTTGATGGACTTCTGTGAGGTTTTCTGTTTTTTTGCTAGGAGCTCACAAAGAGTGCTCCCATGAATAGCATATGACATATGAATAACATGACTTTTTCATGTTTTCTGTGGGTAGATATCTGACTTGGGATTTCTCTGAGACAGGCTAAAAGCAATTCTTATTTTGCTAGATATTGTAGGTTATTTGGAAATATGACCTCAACCATTCTCCTATCTATATTTACATGCTCTGGCCCTGAGTCTCTGTGACTCCTCCCATCAACTGATAGTCTATTTCCCCACTTATTGCATTAGCTAGCCTTGTGCCTTGCTTTGTTCAGTAGAATGTGGTGAAAGTGATCACATGCAATTTTGATCCCATGCTTCAAATAGCCTTGCTATACATCTGCTTCCTCTCTCAGGATCCTTGCTTCCAAGAGGTGAACAAATTCAATCAAGCCTGCTGCTGCTGCTGCTAAGTCACTTCAGTCATGTCCGACTCTGTGCGAGCCCATAGACGGCAGCCCTCCAGGCTTCCCCGTCCCTGGGATTCTCCAGGCAAGAACACTGGAGTGGGTGGCCATTGCCTTCTCCAATGCATGAAAGTGAAAAGTGAAAGTGACGTCGCTCAGTCGTGTCCAACTCTTAGTGACCCCATGGACTCCTACCAGGCTCCTCCATTCATGGGATTTTCCAGGCAAGTGTACTGGAGTGGGGTGCCATTGCCTTCTCCATCAGTCAAGCCTACTGAAGGATAAAACAACACTTAGATAAGAGCTAAATCAACCTGCTTCTCTCAGCCGATGCCCCAAATATGTGAGATGGTCCAACTATGGCCAACCAATTCAATCTTCAACAGCTTACTTTCTCTAAGTAGTGAACTAAGCAAACAGAACCAAGCAAAGAACTGAAGAACCACTCAGCTGAGTGCAACCTAAATTTCTAATCCATAGAACTGTGAACTGAATACATGGCTATCATTTTAAGTTCTTAAATATAGTGTATATATTAGTTTATAGCTTATGTAGTTTGTTATCCAGCCATAACTAATTTATACACTGCATAACTACCAGATTTTCCTGTCAGTATATTTTACCATTTTATAATCCCAACAATATTATTTGAGAGAAAAAATACTCTTGCCATAGAGTGTGTCATTGAAATTTTGGATTTTTCCCATCTAAAGGGCAAAAAACAACATATCATTGCTGTCTTATTTGCATCATTCTTATTAGAAATGAGGTCAAATGTTTCTTCAGATAATTAAGTATCACTCAATTTGTGGTTTCAACAAAACTTTGCTTTCCTGTATACCATTAGCATGTTTATCAGAGCATGTGAACACATCCAACAAAGGAATAGAAATTAATTTAAAATCATGACTTAAGGTAAGCTTCCCAAACTTTTTGACCTATTTATTCAATTCCTTATATCTTCACCTCCTAATGAATTGTTTTTTCAAGAGCTAATGGACTCTATTAATTTCATGAAAACTTTTTTCAATAAATAGGCTTCTATATTGAACAAGAAATCGAGATTGTTGATTCTCCATGCAAAAGGAGTACTCTGAAAAGCCCCATTTAGAACCAAATCAGATATTTCCAGTTCAAATGTAATGTAATATGCATATGACATATATTGTTGCTGTTTAGTCCTTAAGTTGTGTCCAACTCTTTGGTGACCCCATGAACTGTAGCCTGCCAGGCTCCTCTGTCCACAGAATTTCCATGGCAAGAATACTGGAATTGGTTGCCATTTCCTTCTCCAGGGGATCTTCCTGACCCAGAGATTGAATATGCGTCTCCTGCTTGGTAGGCAGATTCCTTACCACTGAGCCACCTGGGAAGCCCATACATATGGTGCGTACATATGGTTTTGTTCATCTCAAAGTATTAGGAATCCAACTCACTCTAGTGGTTAGAGAAAATCAAATTATATATCAAATTTTCTTCCTTCTCAGTTAACTTAAGCCTTTGACTGTGTGGATCACAATTAACTGTGGAAAATTCTGAAAGAGATGGGAATACCAGACCACCTGACTTGCCTCTTGAGAGACCTGTATGCAGGTGAGGAAGCAACAGTTAGAACTGGACATGGAACAACAGACTGGTTCCAAATAGGAAAAGGAGTATGTCAAAGCTGTATATTGTCACCCTGCTTATTTAACTTATATGCAGTGTATATCATGAGAAACGCTGGGCTGGAAGAAGCACAAGCTGGAATCAAGATTGCCAAGGAAACATCAATAACCTCAGATATACAGGTGATACCACCCTTATGGCCAAAAGTGAAGAAGAACTAAAAGCCTCTTGATGAAAGTGAAAGAGGAGAGTGAAAAAGTTGGCTTAAAGCTCAACATTCAGAAAATGAAGATCATGGCATCTGGTCCCATCACTTCATGACAAATAGATGGGGAAACAGTGGAAACAGTGGCTGACTTTATTTTAGGGGGCTCCAAAATCACTGCAGATGATGATTGTAGCCATGAAATTAAAAGATGCTTACTCCTTGGAAGGAAAGTTATGACCAACCTAGACAGCATATTGAAAAGCAGAGACATTACTTTGTCAACAAAGGTCCATCTAGTCAAGGCTATGGTTTTTCCAATGGTCATGTATGGATGTAGGAGTTGGACTATAAAGAAAACTGAGCACCGTAGAATTGATGCTTTTGAACTGTGGTGTTGGAGAAGACTCTTGAGAGTCCCTTGGCCTTCAAGGAGATCCAACCAGTCCATCCTAAAGGAGATCAGTCCTGGGTGTTCATTGGAAGGACTGATGTTGAAGCTGAAACTCCAATACTTTGGCCACCTGATGCAAAGATCTGACTCATTTGAAAAGACCCTGATGCTGGGAAAGATTGAGGGCAGGAGGAGAAGGGGACGATAGAGGATGAGATGGTTGGATGGCGTCACCGACTCAATGGACATGAGTTTGGGTGAACTCCAGGAGTTGGTGAAGGACAAGCATGTTGCGGTTCATGGGTCACAAAGAGCTGGACACAACTAAGCGACTGAACTGAACTGAAGTTAACTTACCAAGTTATACCGAAAAGACACAAGCATGCAAATAGTGTAGGCAAAGAAACAGAGTTTATCATGCTCGTATCCTTCTTTTCTAAGAGCCACAGAAAGGCTGGACCGTGGGCAAATCTGTGAATTGGAAATCTGGGCCATCTGCTCCAGGGAAGCCAACCACCTGTACATCACCACCTTTCTCTGCTCTCCTCTATCTTATCTCTTATCCCAGTAAGTGGGAACCATCTGCTTACTCATCTCTCTCTTTAGGGCATCTCGACAGCACAGTTTTGTTCAGCTAAATATCCCCAGCCATTATTTCAGTACCTGAAATGATAGACATCTAAAATATTCGTTAATCTGAAATAAAGTGTAACTGCTAGCATAATTTGTTATCCAATTTAATAGTAGTTATCAACATAGAAATATATCACATAACTTTCAGATCTTGCTATATAAACAAGGTCCAAATCAAACATATTTATGCATTTTACAGACATTCATACATGTGTCATTTACATAGTGATGCCAAGGAAGGAAGGACGGGCTTAATATATTGCAGCGAAGACCCTATGAATTATAAAATCCTTTTATAATCATGATTTGACAATGAAAAGGTCCTGATGTTGACATATAAGAGAGGGAGAAGGAGTATATGCAGGAAAGAAAATGGGTTCTTTCAGAAGGGGCAATATTGAACTATATTGGTTTTATGGACATAGGATGTGGAGCATTTTCTAAATCACTTTCTCAAGATGTACACTTTCTCAGCCCATTCATAAGTGGAGAAAGGACATTATACACTTCCCAGTCTATGAATTTATTATGTGTATTTCATGTCCTTATCATTAATTGCTGTTAAGTGCTTTGCTGTTTCACAAAATGATGTTCAAGATTACTAACAACTTAGCCTCAATAACAATGGTATATTGAAGTCTGAAAAACTTTCATCCAAAGTGACACAGTTTTTTCCCAGAGGAGTGAGGTGGGGTCAGAAGTATCTGATTTTAGTTCCTTGTGCCTCTAGGCACATCCATGTGATCTTGGGCTTTCTATCTAACTTCTCAAATTCTTAGTTTCCTCATCTAGAAAAATGGGAATTTTAAGATGTCGTAAACAAATCTTCCAAGCAGGTGCCAAGTGAAAACTGGGTGTTCAATAACTATTGATGATTTTCCCACCTCCCTGAAAATGATCATCCTATTAATGTGAGGATTCATGACAAATCACATCTAGGGCACTGAAAAACACAACTCATCAAGCTGTAGAAGACTGACACTGGTTTGAACTTGGACAAGTTGCTTAACCTCTGAGTCTCTGTTTCCTCTTCAGTAAAATGGGGATATTGAGAGAAGTAAAAGCACCTGCCAGAGTGCTTGGCATAGAGTAACAGTCAAATGAATGTTAATTTCTTTTTTTATTTAGAATTAGTGTACTTGAAATTTGTAACTGACTTTAGTAGTTTGATAGGACACAGGAAAACTAAAAATTAACTTACTATAGTTGGTTTTCCTTGATCTGCCATCATTGAATGCAAAATAAGAAAAAAAAATAGCTTAGAGTAAAAATTCTTGGTTCCCTGAACTCTGATAATGCTTCATGACATTACTAAAAGGATTTCACGCAATGCATTTGTATTTTAAATTCATCAGTAGGTTGTTTCACAGCCCAGGAAATGTTCTCATAGCACAGTAAACTCAGGGTTTAGCATCCACTTTTAAAACGTCACTTGTGCCAGCCCCGTTCTTTTCTCTTTTTTTGTACCAGAAACATGATGGAGAAGAAAGGAAAGGAAATAAGCCCTCCCTAAGGGGTTCTTCAGGGAGAGGACAGACAGTGAGCATTTGAACTGAAACCTGGCCTGATTTGAGAAACAAAACCCTGGCTTATTTCGTCTTTTAGCCACAACCACCCTAGTTGGTCAGTATGATGCAACATGAAACAAGTGCTGGAAAGAAATGGAAATCTCCATTTTAGGGATCAGGGAATAAACACTGATGCAATGACAATGCTTTCAGCAAAAAGAAACGATCTCTTTCAGGATAAAAACTGTGACTGAACACAGAGGAGTGGGTGATTCACTTAAGGGTTCACTGTGAAAAGAAAAATAATTGCTTCCTTTTTTCATCAGGCACTGTAAAGTTCTGTTCCAATGACCCCTCTAGAAGCAGCAAGCTGGTGAGTGATGGAAGGGTCCAAAAAGCATGCTTTTTGTCTGATGCGCTTGTGCTCACTCCATCAAAGGATCCAAGACTGAAAAGATGATCAGTTGTGAGAAAATGATTTTGTCCTTATAAAATCAGCTAAAAACGATCATATAATAACTTTAAATATATAACCCATAGTTTATTATATGTTTACCTTATTAGCTATTAATCATATGTTCAAATCCTAGTTATACCTTCCCTCTTCTTTCCCTCACAAATGGTGTGTCAAATCCAGTCTCAGCATGTCCTGAGAGTCAAATCAAAACTAGGTGCACCGATGGTCTCCTGCATAGTTTCATTGAAACTGAAATCTGCAGGGGTTTTTTTGTTGTTGTTGTTGTTGTTGTTTTTAAGGAGTGACTAGTCCTTGTTTTATCAAAATTTATTAGGGTAAAATTTTATTCGTATTCTTTACCAAATTGGATGTGACAGACCTATACTGTTGTAGGATTATTTGTTGTCAGTCTTCTCAATAGCCATTCCTCTGAATTTCCTGACTGTGAAGCTACTGTCAGTATAATAAATATTATTCTTGACAACAGCACCTCCATTTACTCCTTTTTGCTTCTCACAGAATTCAAATTTTGTTCTAGCATTTAATCCTCCTTCGTTTGGTCTTTCCTAGTCCCAGAAAAACAAAACCGATAGGATTTAAACAGAAAAGAGATTTATTTTGAGGAATTGGCTCATGCCACTGTGAAGAGTATTGGCAAATTTGAAATGGTGGGGAAAGCCGGAAGGCTGGAAATTCAGATAAGTTGTGGTCTTGAGTAGAAATCTGAGATGCATGCCAGCTACTAAAACTCGGGTAAGATTTCTGTGTTGCAGTCTTGTGGTAGAATTCCTCCTTTAAGAAACCTCAATCTTTGTTCTTAAGGCCTTTAAATGTTTGGATGGGGCTGACCCACATTATGGAGGGTAATCTGCTGAAGTCAACTAATTGTAAATGTTTAATCACACATAAAATCTATCATCACAGCAATATCTAGACTGATGTTTGACCAAAAAACTGAGCACTGTAGCCTAGTCAAGTTGACATAAAATTAATCATCGCACTGCCCATATAACTTAAGGAAACTAATCTCACCTAGGTTCATGGCATTTTCACTTTCCCAGGATGTTATAAACAAGGAGATTTTTTTTTTTTCTCAATTGCTGCTGATAGACATCTTGAAATCTATCATAGACACAGACATAGGAAATAGGGCATAGGACATAGAAATAGACATAGGAAATCAGCCTGATAATAAAGCCAACCCTTGAAGACTTGTAAAGAGACGGAGCCATATTTTGTCTGAACCGTGCCTGGACCCTACCTTCTCTCTGGCTTTCTATTATTAATACGTGTGTGTTCATGCTCTGTTGCTCCAGTCGTGTCTGATGCTTTGCTACCCTATGCATTGTAGCCTGCCAGGCTCCTCTGTCCATGAAATTCTTCAGGCAAGAATACTGGAGTGGGTTGCCATCACTTCCTCCAGGGGACCTTCCCCACCCAGAAATCAAACCCACATCTTTTATGTCTGCTGCATTGGCAGGCGGATTCTTTACCACTAGCACCACTTGGGAAGCCTCTCTTATTAATATAAACGTCTTCGTTGTTTAAGCTAATTCCACTTGGGATTTTTCTCACATTCAGTCAAAAGCAACCTAACAGTTATAGGGAAGGACTAATATTCCTTTCAGCTTCCCAGGTGGCTCAGTGGTAAAGGATCCCTGGATTGGGAAGATCCCCTGAAGAAGGAAATAGCAACCCACTCCAGTATACTTGCCTGGAAAATCCCATGGACATAGAAGCTTGGTAGGCTACAATCCATGGGGTTGCGAAAGAGTTGTGCATGACTTAGCGACTAAATAGCGACAATATTTCTTTCAGTTCCTTGGGAGGCCTTCTTGGGCTTAAGTCAATGCTGTATCCAAACCCCTACCTCAGTAAGTAAGTCAGGATTGAGCATGTAACCAGGTCCAGCCAATCATAATTAAAGAAATTTGAATCCGAATCATGAAATCTCCTTGTATAGCAGCTCCCTATCAATTTAAGAATTCTAAAATGGACTCCTATGCTTTTTAGCTTCTTTGCTGTTTAGCTCAAGGACTCTCAGAAGGTGTATTGAGCTTTTCTTACACTGCATAGATGTCTAGGACACATATCCATTCTCTGTCTCTGCTTCTCTCTTTCTCTCTCTCTCACTGCACTGAGGTCTGATAGCTCTCTAGACACTCCCAGCTTCCTCCCTATTTCCATTCACATAATCACTTCTCCTAATATCCTTGTACATTTAATCATGTCTCAGAGTCACCTTCTGAAAAAGTCTTGGCTCTGTCTGAACAGAACAGGCTCTATCTGTTCAGTCAGAACCAAGAAATAGAAAAAAGAAGCTGGAACTGGTTATACTGATTAAATCCTGGATAGTCTCTCCTAAAATCATATCTAGCCTTGGAGTGCTGAGTTACATAAACCAGTAAATTCCACATTTTTTCTTAAATTAAGTTAGATTGAGTTTTGTGTAACTTGCAAATGAAAGCCTCCTAAATGACATGATTCTATCTCTAAACTTTTATCTCCATGTGAGTTTTCATTGTGAGAATGGTCAAAATCCTAATGGCAACTAGGCTTTGAATTAAGTCTTTACAGATGCTGAAAGATGAGAATCAATCACATTTTTAAAGGAAATCTTTACACAAAAAGGTATAAATAGCTTAGCCTAAAATAAAGCAAAATAAGTGAACAAGACCTCTCTTCCTTTTAAAGACTTAAGTCAGAGTCTAGAAGAGTTTGGGGGTCCCTTCTGAGAAATGGAATATTTCCTATCATATCAGTAAATAAGGATGCCACAGTCATCAGCAATTGCAGCACTCCAATGCAAGCCGGTGAGCCCTGAGGGAACACAGGAAGGAAAAGAAATACCTCCCATCTTGCAGCCATCAGACTATAGCCACTCTCTACAGTGAGACCCAAGGAAGCTCAGGATGTGAAAATACAGGATACTAGCCGCAGATAGCTGAGGTATATATCAAAGGAATGATTTCAGTAAGCCTAGACTCTTACATCATCCCATATATAGAAAAGCACTAAATTCCTTAACTTGGGGATTTATCTGGTTTTCTTTAATTAACAATAATCTTTTGATGTTCAGACCACCTGCCCTTTGTTGCAAAGCTTCTGTATCACCTGGCTCCTCCTCTTGCCTCCTCAGAGCAGTTGTCTCAGGGTTACCTGAGATGCTCTCTCCTGGGCTTGAAGTCCTAAAACTTCCCAGCAAATAAAATATAACTCAACTTTCAGGTTGTGAATATTTGTTAAGTCGATACTTCCTTGCACAACCCACACTGGCAGAAGAGTGGACTGGTCAGAGACAGGTGAAAAGCTCTTCACTGTATTTTTGAAAGTCATGAGTCAAACTTCAGAAGGTAAGAAATTTTCAGCATGTTTTTTCACTTATTATGTGATCAGGCAGCAAGAGTTCATGAACTACATTAGGAAAATGACAAAAGCTCAGGTCACTGAATTTTTTAACTTATACTGTCAATGTATCAATGTTTAAATAAGTTTATCAAAAATATGTGTACTGGCTTTTCAAAGTAGTCCTATTAAGTTGTTAAATGATGTTTCCAATAATGTTGCTATTTTTCAGAAGGACTTTTGTGTTTACAAACTAAAGAACACGGAACTTTGTATGACTAGCCAGGAGTATGTGGAATCTGGAAACTAGATGGGTATTCTCTCCTTAGTCAAATAAAGAAAATTCTGTGTAATGACTCAAAGTCTCAAGATGGAATTTTAATCAAAATCAAAGAATACTTCTGAGTATTTTTTACTACATTTCTAAGGTCAAAAACTTCCCAGATGGTGCTATGTGCTTAGTCTCTCAGTCATGACTTACTCTTTGTGATTCTGGACTGTAGCCCACCAGTCTCCTCTGTCCATGGGATTTTTCAGGCACGAATACTGGAGTGGGTTGCCATTTCCTTCTCCAATGGATCTTCCTGACCCAGTAATTGAACCTATGTCTCCTGCATTGCAGGCAGATTCTTTCTAGTAGTAAACAACCCATGTCTGTGGATGTAGGAGACATGAGACAAGGGTTCAGTCCCTGGGTTGGAACATCCTCCTGGATGAGGGCATGGCAACCCACTCCAGTATTCTTGCCTGGAGAATCCCATAGACAGAGGAGCCTGGCAGGCTACAGTCCTTTAGGTCGCAGAGTCAGACACCACTGAAGCAACTTAGAACACACACAAGGTCGAAAGGAATTTGAGGTTTTCACACTTTATAATACAACACAAATGTAATTCTAGATAATCACTTTCTTTTGTAAAAAATTAATAAGCAGAAGCTTCAATTAAATAGAGTTAGAAGACCAGAAGGGGCACCTCTCACACCCCCAGTTGATAGCAGAGCCCAAGGAAGAAGACTTCTCTTCTTTCCTGGCAGGAACTCAGTCAATGAAGACTGACTTTGGCTCTTTGAGCCAACATCCATTTATGATAAAAAAACCCTCCAGAAAGCAGGAATAGAAGGAACATACCTCAACATAATAAAAGCTATATATGACAAACCCACAGCAAACATTATCCTCAGTGGTGAAAAATTGAAAGCATTTCCCCTAAAGTCAGGAACAAGACAAGGATACCCACTCTCACCACACTATTCAACATAGTTTTGGAAGTTTTGGTCACAGCAATCAGAGCAGAAAAAGAAATAATAGGAGTCCAGATTGGAAAAGAAGACGTAAAACTCTCACTGTTTGCAGATGACATGGTCCTCTACATAGAAAACCCTAAAGACTCCACCAGAAAATTACTAGAGCTCATCAATGAATATAATAAAGTTGCAGGATATAAAATCAACACACAGAAACCCCTTGCATTCCTATACACTAACAATGAGAAAACAGAAAGAGAAATTAAGGAAACAATTCCATTCAACATTGCAAAGAAAAAAATAAAATACTTAGGAATATATCTACCTAAAGAAACAAAAGACCTATATACAGTAAACTATAAAACACTGATGAAAGAAATCAAAGAGGACACTAATAGATGGAGAAATATATCATGTTCATGGATTGGAAGAATCAATACAGTGAAATTGAGTATACTACCCAAAGCAATCTATAGAGTCAATGCAATCCCTATCAAGCTACCAATGGTATTTTTCACAGAACTAGAACAAATAATTTCACAGTTTGTATGGAAATATATAAAACCTTGAAGAGCCAAAGAAATCTTGAGAAAGAAGAATGGAACTGGAGGAATCAACCTGCCTGACTTCAGGCTCTACTACAAAGCCACAGTCATCAAGACAGTATGGTACTGGCACAAAGACAGACATATAGATCAATGGAACAAAATAGAAAGCCCAGAGATAAATTCACACACCTATGGACACCTTATCTTTGACAAAGGAGGCAAGAATATACAATGGAGAAAAGACACTCTTTAACAAGTGGTGCTGGGAAAACTGGTCAACCACTTGTAAAAGAATGAAACTAGAACACTTTCTAACACCACACACAAAAATAAACTCAAAATGGATTAAAGATCTAAACATAAGACCAGAAACTATAAAACTCCTAGAGGAAAATGTAGGCAAAGCACTCTCAGACATAAATCACAGCAGGATCCTCTATGACCCACCTCCCAGAAAAGCAAAAATAAACAAATGGTACCTAATTAAAATTAAAGGCTTCTTCACAACAAAGGAAACTATAAGCAAGGTGAAAAGACAGCCTTCAGAATGGGAGAAAACAATAGCAAATGAAGCAACTGACAAACAACTAATCTCAAAAATATACAAGCAACTCCTACAGCTCAATTCCAGAAAAATGAACGACCCAATCAAAAAATGGGCAAAAGAACTAAACAGGCATTTCTCCAAAGAAGACATACAGATGGCTAACAAACACATGAAAAGATGCTCAACATCACTCATTATCAGAGAAATGCAAATCAAAACCACAATGAAGTACAATTTCATGCCAGTCAGAATGGCTGCTATCCAAAAGTCTACAAGTAATAAATGCTGGAGAGGGTGTGGAGAAAAGGGAACCCTCTTACACTGTTGGTAGGAATGCAAACTAGTACAGCCACTATGGGGAACAGTGTGGAGATTCCTTAAAAACTGGAAAAAGAACTTCCATATGACCCAACAACCCCACTGCTGGGCATACACACCGAGGAAACCAGAATTGAAAGAGACACGTGTACCCCAATGGTCATCACAGCACTGTTTATAATAGCCAGGACATGGAAGCAGCCTAGATGTCCATCAGCAGATGAATGGATAAGTGAGCTGTGGTACATATACACAATGGAATATTACTCAGCCATTAAAGAATACATTTGAATCCGTTCTAATGAAGTGAATGAAACTGGAGCCTATTATACAGAGTGACGTAAGCCACCAATACAGTATACTAATGCATATATATGGAATCTAGAAAGATGGTAATGATACCCTGTATGCGAGACACCAAAAGAGACACATATGTATAGAACAGTCTTGGACGGGAGAGGGCGAGGGTGGGATGATTTGGGAGAATGGCACTGAAACATGTATATTATCATATGTGAAATGGATCACCAGTCCAGGTTCAATGCATGAGACAGGGTGCTCGGGGCTGATGCACTGGGATGACCCAGAGGGGGGAGGGAGGTGGGAGGGGGGTTCAGGATGGGGAACACATGTACACCCATGGCATACCCATGTCAATGTATGGCAGAACCACTATAATATTGTAAAGTAATTAGCCTCCAATTAAAATAAATAAATTTATGTTTTTAAAAAAAAGAGTCAGCCCTAGACTCTTTGTTTACTTTCATCATCCTAAATTCCTTTTCTCCTTTTCTTTGCTGGGTGGGGACATGCTCATGGCTCACTACTATTGTAGACCGTGAACTGCAATTCTTTGCTGATCCTGAGTAAACTTATTTTTGCCAGAGAAATAGCTGGTGATCTATTTTCTTTTAGGTCAGTTTAATTCTTACATTTAATCCTTTAACCTCTTTGTAATGCCAAGGTCTACTATCTAAATGATTAGCAGACAGAATGTGGCTTACACAGGGTCTTATTTGATTTGTAATAGATGTGAGAACAGAATGCAGATTTTCTGATTTCTATCTTAGAATTTGATGTCTGACAATATGCTCCTTTTGGATGTTTTTGCCAAAAATCAAGCCCTATATCTGGAATTACCTTTACAGAGGTAATTACCTCTACCTCTCTATGAAATTAACATTTCTCAGTTGGGGAATTCACTAGATGGCTTTTTTAGACTTGTGAGGTAATAGGAAATGTAAATTGGCTTTGGCCCCCCCACTTCCTGGCACAGAGCTCTGAAAAACCTTTTGCTGTGTGTGCATGCTAAGTCGCTTCTGTCATGTCCAACTCTTTGCAACCCTATGGAGGGTAGCCCACCAAGCTCCTCTGTACATGGGATTCTCCAGGCAAGAACACTGAAGTGGGTGACCATTCCCTTCTCCCAGGGATTTTCTCAACCCGGATAGATCAAACCTGAGTCTCTTACGTCTCCTGCCTTGGCAGACAGGTACTTTACCACTAGTGCTACCTGGGAAGCCTGAAAACCCTTGGAATTTCTTAAATGATGTGAGCAATAAAAACTGTCCTTTATTATATTAATTAGATAAATTTTGAATCTAAGTATAGGGGCTAGTTGCCAGGAAGCCAACCCTGTGATTAGAGTGTTGGAACTTTCAGCCCCACCTAGACCTCAGAGTGGGGAGAGAGACTGTAGGTTGGATCAGTTGCCAAAGGCCAATGATTTAATCAATCATGACCATGTAATGACACCTCTATTAAAAAAAAAAAAAACACTGTTTGGAGAATTTTGAGACTGGTGAACATATGGAGATGATGTGAGAGTGCAAGCCTGGGGACAGCATGGAAGCTTAGCATCTATGAGCCTTTCTAGTAAATAAATCAAACCTGAAGAGGAGTCATCAGAACCAATGGTTGATTGATCAGAAGCCCAGGTGACAACTAGGGTTTGCACCAGAAATCTGAATTGTGTGAGATGTGGGGGATAGACAGTCTTGAGAGACTAAGCTCCTAATCTGTATAATCTGATACTATCTCCATTAGACAGTGTCAGAATTGAGTTGACTTCTCAGATGCCAGCAGGGTATCCTGGAATTTCTGGTTGATGTGGGGAAAAGCCTCCATACATTTGGTGACCAGAAGTGTCAGAAATGAAATTTTTCTGTATAAATGTAAAGAAGACTCTCAGGAAAGGAACACATAGGAGGTTGACTAAACAGGTCTTTCCCGGCCATAGGAGGGAAAGATTGGGTTTTTCCCTTTCTAAGATGAGAAAGAAATTCAGAGGACAAAGATCAGTTGTGACATTCCCCAAGATGGAAACAAGTTTTACAAATGACTTTCCTCCCTCCCTTCTGTGATAGGCAAAATTCTAAAGTGACCCCCAAATGATACTTCTCCTTGAATGACTTTTTCTCCTTGAGTGTAGGCAGATTATGGAACTGTATTATGTGGCACAGTTTATTTTAAGATAGGGGAGATTATCTCAGTGGGTCTAACTGAATCACATGAGCCCTTTAAAAGCAGAGCATTTTCTCTGGCTGGTGGCAGAAGAAATCAGAAATATTTGAAGGACAAGAAGGATGTGGCACAACTCTCCTGGTTTTAAAGATGGAGGGGGCTACCTCAAAGGGACTTAAGATTGGTGTATAAGAGCTAAAAGCAAACCCTGGCCAATAGTCCATTAAGAAAGCAAACAAACAAGCAGGAATCTCAGTTAAAGGTGCAAGAAACTACATTCTGCCAACAACTCAAATAAGCTCAGAAGTTAACCCCCCTTCCAATTCTCTAGATAAGAATGTAGCTTGGCCAACATCTTGATTTCAGTTTTACATAACCATAAGCAGAGAACCAGCCAAGCCCACCCAATTGCTGACCTACAGAACTTAAGATACTTTAACATTTTGTACAATGTTAACAAAAATATAGTTTTAAGCCACTGCGGTGTTGTGCTTAGTTGCCCAATCATGTCAGACTCTTTGTGACCCCATGGACTGTTGCCCGCCAGGCTCCTCTGTCCATGGGGATTCTCCAGGCAAGAATACTGGAGTGGGTTGCCATGCCTTCCTCCAGGGGATCTTCCCAACCAAGGGATCCAACCCAGCTCTCCTGCATTGCATCAATTTTTCATGTAGCAGTAGAAAATTAATATATCCACTCTATCAGACTCACTGAATTTTAGAACCAAAAACAAAAAAAAAGACATTCTTTTGTGATGTAACACAAATAATTAATGGAGAACTTGAAATTTAGAGAGGAAAGCCAGCTAATTAGAAGAAAGTTCAAACTATACAGATCTGGAGAATTTGTGCCTTACCAAGCATTGCATTTTAAAATTTGACAAAAATGTTAATATGTATGTGGAACGTTTATCTCTAAGAAAGTCTTGAACCACATTGCTAACATTCTGTAACGTCTTCCACACAAGTGTTCAATAATGTATTTTGTAGTCTTAAAATTCTTTTCTTTGGTTCTGATTCCTACTTGTTTCATAGGAGCCTCCACTGATTCAAAGCAATACCCAGATATCCTTATTGCTGTGCTGTGCTTAGTTGCTGTGACTCTTTGTAACCCTATGGACTGCAGCCTTCCGGGTTCCTCTGTCCATGGGGATTCTCCAGGCAAGAATACTGGCATGGGTTACTATGCTCTTCTCCAAGGGATCTTCCCAACCCAGGGATCGAACCCAGGTCTCCCTCATTGCAGGCAGATTCTTTACTGATGAGCAACCAGGGAAGCCTAACAATATTGCAGTGGGTAGCCCAGCCCTTCTTCAGGGGATCCACCTGACCCAGGGATTGAACCATGGAGACCCAGGGTCTCCTGCATTGCAGGTGGGTTCTTTACCAGCTGAACTACCAGGGAAGACTGATACCCTTGTTAAGTCATGGTAATTCAAATTAGCTGGTAAGAGGCAAGCTCTTCAATCTTTTCATTATGAGCTAAAATTACCTCTGTTGGAAAGCCACTAAAGAAAATTACTTTCAGAATCCCATGAATTGAATTTCTTATTTTCTGAAGCCTAGCTTCAGAAGAAAACTCATTACAAAAGGTAAAAGTGTATCTTCAGCCATTCATTCATGTAATAATTCATTCAGTGCTTCATTCAACCCACAAGTATATTATTTTCTTAAGCTCCCCCTATATGCCTGCCAGACTACTCCTGACACCCGTCAGAACCTAGGAGACAATTCACACCTTTGCTTCTATAATTCAATAGCAGCTCTCCTTTACTTCTCAACTGATACCCTAATTATCTGTTTACGGTCTATCTCATCTGTTGGACGATGTTCCTTGAGCATCTTGTTCATTGTGTATTTCGTGGACCTAGCCCAGCTACAGGCACATTGTATTTGCTCAATAAATACTCATTGAAAAAATAAACAACAATTCCTAGGTACTGGAAATTAGGATATAAAAGGGCATCTCATTGCCATTTAATAATTCAGTCTCCAAGTACACATATTGACAAGAAGAACATTATTACAAGGTATGACAGTTTCTATGCAAGAACTAAGAAAAGGATACTTTGGGGACATCTAAACAGTCTGAGAAATGATGATAAATTGTGAGAAGAGGCTGAACAGGTAAAGGAAAGGGAAACAGGCATTCCAGGAAGAGAACACAGCACGAATAAATGTGTGCAAGCAAGATACAGCTGAGGCAATCACAGCAGGGGGTATACTATATCAGGACAGTAGAATGAGGAGGTCACAGTGAGGAGGGAAGCTGGTTAGATATGTAGAAGGCAAGCCATGGAGGTTTTAGTAAATAGTGGCGAGGAGCTTAGACTTTGTTCTTAGAATGTGGTGCTGTACTCAGTTGTGTCCAACTCTTTGCAACCCCATGGACCATAGCTCCTCTGTCAATGGGCTTTTCCAGGCAAGAGTACTGGAGTGGGTTGCCATTTCCTCCTCCAGGGCATCTTCCCAACCCAGAAATTGAACCTGCATCTCCTGTGTCTCCTGTATTGGCAGGTGGGTTCTTTACCACTGAGGCACCTGGGAAGCCCATAGGGAGCCAATGAGGAATTCTTAACTGGGTGCTTACGTCAGAACATAGCCTGAATGCTCATGATAGGCTAATCAAGCCATTGATGTTTGTAAATTCTGGCAAGAGAGAAGAGGGACTACCTGGCAAACAGACGACAATTCCAGGAGTCAGAGCCCAGGAAACAGGCAGGTGCCCAGGCCACCTTGGAGGTAAGACTGATTACTTGGCTCTGCCTAACTCTTGGACTAAGCTTCAAAGTCAAGACTCCTACCTGGGAACACGTGCAGAAAGATTCCAGTTTGTCAGAATGGGGCAAGAACTCAGGCTCAAAAGAAGCAATTACTCCTGTTACTAGACTAGATGTTCAGAGGAAGAGATTTTTTCAGTTGCCTATAAAGAGCAGAGAGTCAGACAGTCTAATCCAAGTAAGTCTTATTCACATCTTGAGCTGACAGAGATGTGACAACTGGAGGACACTCAGAGTCCTCTCTAGCCCTAAATATAGTCTTCCTTGGCATGTCTGGAGAAGATTTAAGGGCTATAAATAAAGTAAGATCTACAAGAAAAATTTTTTTTCATTTATCATAAGAGAAACCTTTGAAACATGTTCTATTGTCACTACTCAAAAAGAACCAGGAAGGAAAGTGAGACACAAAGTTTTAAAGTAGGGGAAAGAGATAAGGGGTGTAGGGAAATCTTATTCTAGTATATTGATCCTTAAAGATTAGTCCATCAGTGTAGAGGCATCACAGTGCATGGAAGTATACTAGAAATGCAGAAGCTCAGGCCCACCCAGACCCCCTGAATCAAAACCTACATGTTAATCTGATAACCAAGGGATTCTACTTACAGCAAAGTTTGAAAAGCACAGATTTTATAGGATAGCTGACTAGACATGCTAGTAGCCACAATATATCAAAGGGCTCCAAGACTCGTGTGTGTGTGTGTGAGAGAGAGAGAGAGAGAGACAGAGAGAGAGAGAGAGAGAGAGAGAGAGAGAGAGAGAGAGAGAGAGAGACATGGGCATGTGGTTACAAAGCTACTGGAAGGAAACTCCACGAGATGTTGATACCAATGCCAAACCACCCATTTCATAGTTTTACTTAGCAATTTGCACTGATTCTTGATCATAACCACATCTTAGTCACACACTGATTCAAATATTTGGTAGAGTGAAAGGGGCACTGTTTTTACAGTCAGAATGCCAAATTCCGATTGTGTAACTTACTAACTAGGTTAGCTCTCTTCAAAGTCTTCATTTAAATATTGGGTCTGTGTTCATCAGAGTTCACCTCTATGTTTTCAAGTATAACTAGACTTGTAAAAGATGGAATGACAAGCTTCAGCTCTCTACACCTTTGTCACGATCTCATCATCAGCAGAGTGTGTGCATTGCAAACCTGTGCTTTTCTTCAGGGATTCTAGGAGCCATAGTACGAACTCTTAACGAAACCTGAATAGAATATACAAACCAGTGATTAGTGCTGTCCTGAGCCAGAGTTCAAAATATACCAGAGGGAAGCCTGAATGAACTTGTCAGTATTTTTTATAAATAATACACCTATTGGTGGTTTACACCTGGTTTTGGTTATGTTTATGACCATATAACATAACCTGGTTTGGTTATGTTAACTGAGTTTCTCGTATTGAGCTTGATCATACAGCCTGGTTTTGGCTATTAACATATGACCAATAACATGTAAAAGAACTTTCTTGCTCAGATAAGACTGGTTTCTTTAAAATAAAAGTATCTCACACAACTCTCAGTGGTTTATAATCCAAAAACCAAGCTTATCCATCTCTCCTGTGTATTCTTTCTCCTGTTTCACCATATCCTTCACTTTATCAAAGCCCTGCATGTATTCTGCAGAGACTCACATAAGTTTTTTTAAGTATTTTAATGCTTGTGATTAATACCATTGGTATAATTTCTCCACAAGTTGTTGTTCAGTCTTCAAGTTGTATTTGGCTCCTTGTGACCCCATGGGCTGCAGTACACCAGGCTTCCCTATCCCTCACCATCTCCCAGAGTTTGCTGAAACTCATGTTCATTGAATCAGTGATGCCATCCAACCATTTCATCCTCTGTCATCCTCTTTTTCTGTCATCAATCTTTCCCAGCATCAGGATTGTTTCCAATAAGTCAGCTTTTCACATCAGGTGGCCAAAGTGTTGGAGATTCAGCTTCAGCATCAGTCCTTCCAATGAATATTCAGGGTTGATTTCCTTTAGGTTTAACTGGTTTGATCTCCTTGCTGTCCAAGGGACTCTCAAGAGTCTTCTCCAGCACCACAATTTGAAAGCATCAATTCTTTGGCTCTCAGCCTTCTTTATGGTCCAGCTCTCTACAAGTGTGCTCTACCACTTTGGGCTTTGAGCTTGGCCATGTAAGTTCCATTGGCCAGTGGTTTATAGACAAAAGTAACAAGGTACCTGTTCTGAGCCAAGGATTTAAGAGCCCCTTCATATTTCTGTTTGTCCCCTTTACTTCTGTTACTGCCATAAGAAGACTTGCTGTCTAGTTGGGTAGCTGCTGGCTATTCCACCTAGAACCAAGATTTAACTTTTGTGGTACGGAGCTGCCCAAGCCTACCTAGTCCAGCTGGACAGACAGCTTGAAGCAGACCCATGCCACTTAGTCACACACAGATTAGGTCAGCCAACCCTGAAAAATGGCAGATGCATGAGAATAGGTGATTGTTGTTTTAAGTCCTGGATTTTGGGATGACTATCTTAAGCAGCATTTGCGAAGAAATAGTTAAATGGTATAGGTCTGAATATAGAAATTAAATGCATACAAATTTTTGTTGAGAACTAGGAAGTTGCTAAACTTTTAAGAAATACTCAGAGAAGATGCAATTCAAAGACTAGGAAACTGATACAAATATCCAGATATCAAAGAACTTTAGGAAACCACTTCTCCACAGTGCCCAAAACCAGGGGAAAGGGGAGTTTCATTGCTACATAAAATCCATGTCTGCCAAAACCCACCAGTGCTGGAAGAAAAATGACTGCTACCTCCCTTCTACTTTCCAAATCATCTACTTTCCAGCTGGCACAATCTTTCTGTTAAGAAAACGTAGTTATTGGACTTTACTCTTTACACCATAGACACTAGAAGAGACTAGGGATAAATGTGGACAGCCTCTCTACATTTTCCAGCAGAAGTGTTATAATATCTTGTCTACGGTGCTCTTGTAAGAATTTAGTAAATGATATATATATAAACAGTTTTCAATTTATAATTATGTGACTATGGTAGGGGATTTTTAAAATGGCATCATTAAAAAAAATAGAACCAACTCTATTTTCTCATTTCAATAAACAATGCTTTTAGTTTGGAAAGGCCTTCTTAAGGACATTCTGCTTGAGAGTGAAATCCTGGAACAAATTCATTCATTAGAGAACAAACTGGGGGAAAAAAAGAGTTAAATTATTTATTTGGTGAAAATGAAACATACTTGTAATTGGAATTATGGGAGCTCAGGAAGGAAATTTTTGTTGCTTTGGGATTTGAAAAACAAAATGTGTGAGTAAAGTCGAGAGTGAGAAAAGACACTGGGATGAAAAAAGAAGTTCAGTAATAGGATAGCAGCCAGGCCTTGAAAGAGAAAACTGATTTTCTGGAGAGGAACTGAATAGCAAAATTCAGGATATTTAATACTGTTTTCACTTTTTTTTTTTATTTTTGCTTAAGTCTTTGTATTATCTACAAACTTTCAGCCAAAGATTCTAACACAATACTCCTGTGTCAGTGGTATTCTAAGTCATGAAGGTAAAGAGGCCACTTGAAGAACAAAGTGATAGCTTACGGTGAACAATGTCGGATTTGTGATCTCCGAAGAAGATTTAGCTTTGGGACCAGGGACCAGGCTTAACCACTGAAGAGCTTTTGTGTAGCAGAATTTTATTAAAATGGAAAAGGGACAGAGAAAGCTTCTGACGTAGACATCAGAAGGGGGATGGACAGTGGCCCCATTGCTAGTCTTAGCAAGTGAGCTATACACTTTTCAACTGGTTATTAACAATAAATCAAAAGAATGCCTCCAGGTTGTAAAAGTCTTACCAGACCCACTCCCACAATATACATTTTAAAATAACAGGATTAGTCAGAAGGTTTTTCAAGGAGAATCTGTCCTCAAGCAGGATACACTGTTGTTATAGAACCCTTAGTACAGAGTTTAACCTGAGTTGTTTTGTTGTGTAATCATCAGCTTAAAGAAAAAAAGTTTGTCCTTTTCTCCTCCTTGAGAACTCCAGATGCTTATCTCCTCCTCAAGAGCCCCAGATACCTTTCTCCTCCTTGGGGACCCTGGACTTCTTATCAACCTGCTTAGGAATTGGCTCTCAAAAGCAAGGTGGGACAGCAATGCAGGGAGGTAGCTATCATGACAGGAATTAATAACTGAGTTAGGAAGAGAAATTCAAGATAAGAAGTGATAGAAAACCACCCCAAAAAGGTAGGTGCCATCTTTAGAATCTTGGGGGAAAAAAATACACAAAAGCTTTGTGCTTTCCATTTTATATGGCATGAAGTATGAGTTATGTCATTTGGACATGGAGAGATAGGGAGACACCAGAATCCTGGAAGACTTGGGAACTGTTGGACTACATAAACAAGTGCTCTAAAAAGAGAACTAGTAATAAAAAGGAGTAAATTCCTATAGGTCAGAAATGCCTGAGAAGGATGCACAGACTATTTCTTATTCTTTGTTTCCCATTATTAAATTATATAGAAGAGAAATAAGCACATAATTAATATTCAACTATTATTTATTTTGGAGAAGGCAATGGCACCCCACTCCAGTACTCTTGCCTGGAAAATCCCATGGATGGAGGAGCCTGGTGGGCTGCCATCTATGCGGTCGCACAGAGTCGGACATGACTGAAGTGACTTAGCAGCATTATTTATATATTGATGACTTATGCATGAAAAGTACCAGAGATATAAAAAGGTATTTTAAATTTGTCCCATGATCGTGGATTAATCGAGAAGTAACATTACAGATCCTCTCTCTTTTAGCTTATTGCCAGACTTGTATCTCATTTGATGTACTAGTTTTTAAGCTTCTAATTGCATTACATAAAGCTTACACTGGGAAAGATAGATATTATAAGATTTCAAGTTTCCAACAACTAAAATATTGTGTCTTTGTAAATGGAACAAGGGGAAGATGAAAAGGCATTTTCAGTCTTCATTAAAAAGCTAGGAAATACAGCCAAGGGGATGTGTTATTAAGAATACAGTATGTGAATTATGACCCTATATCTTTAGATAACACACTATAAAGGTCACAGCTCATTCAACCAAAAGTGAAAAGAACAACTTTTCATCCCAGTTTTTAATTTAAAAATGTCTTGTTTGCTCTTTCCTCAAAGGATGACTTCTTGGAAATAGATAAAGCAGTTGGGTGACAGCCAGTTTCTCTGGCTTTCACTCATTGGTATGAAGATTATATTTGGGTATTGAGTGCACTTTGGGGCCCAAGAAATACTGTTCATATATAAAAGTACAAAAAACCATTATGTTCTCAAAACAGACAATAGGAACTCAAAGAAGGGGATCTTTCTGGAGAGAGCCTTGTCCCATTCATAGTCATTTCAAACAGTCCTTGTATCTCAATTCCAAATTAGTTTTTAAATGTTATTTCTTTCCTGCAGAGGAGATGAAACTTTCTTCAGTTAAACAAAGAAAAGGAAGGAAAATGCTCTGTTTAGTCTTCATCTTAAGAGTCACAGCACACTGGTTTCTCATCTTAGACTTCCTCATGTCTTCTGCTTACATTTCTGTTCAGTTCAGTTGCTCAGTCATGTCTGACTCTTTGCGACCCCATGAACTGCAGCACCCCAGGCCTCCCTGTCCATCACCAACTCCCAGAGTTTACTCAAACTCATGTCCATTGAGTCGATGATGCATCCAATCATCTCATTGTCTGTCGTCCCCTTCTCTTCCTGCCCTCCATCTTTCCCAGCATCAGGGTCTTTTCCAATGAGTCAGCTCTTCACATCAGGTGGCCAAAGTATTGGAGTTTCAGCTTCAGCATCAGTCCGTCCAATGAACACCCAGAACTGAACTCCTTTAGGATTGACTGGTTGGATCTCCTTGCAGTACAATGGACTCTCAACAGTCTTCTCCAACACCACAGTTCAAAAGCATCAATTCTTCTACACTCAGCTTTCTTTATAGCCCAACTCTCACTTCCACACATGACTACTGGAAAAACCATAGCCTTGACTAGATGGACAAAGTAATGTCTCTGCGTTTTAATATGCTGTCTATGTTGGTCATAACTTTCCTTCCAAGGAGTAAGCATCTTTTAATTTCATGGCTGCAATCACCATCTGCAGTGATTTTGGAGTCCCCAAAAATAAAGTCACCCACTGTTTCCCCATCGATTTGCCTGAAGTGATGGGACCGGATGCCCATTTTCTGAATGTTGAAGCCTGGCTTGGAGAATTTCGAGCATTACTTTACAACTTCATTTTCTGAATGTTGAGCTTTAAGCCAACCTTTCACTCTCCTCTTTCACTTTCATCAAGAGGCTCTTTAGTTCTTCTTCACTTTCTGCCATAAGGGTGGTGTCATCTGTATATCTGATGTTATTGATATTTCTCCCAGCAATCTTGATTCCAGCTTGTGCTTCTTCCAGCCCAGAGTTTCTCATAATGTACTCTGCATATAAGTTAAATAAGTAGGGCGACAATATACAGCCTTGACGTACTCCTTTTCCTATTTGGAACCAGTCTGCTGTTCCATGTCCACTTCTAACTGTTGCTTCCTGACCTGCATACAGATTTCTCAAGAGGCAAGTCAGGTGGTCTGGTATTCCCATCTCTTGAAGAATTTTCCACAGTTTATTGTGATCCACAGAGTCAAAGGCTTTGGCATAGTCAATAAAACAGAAATAGATGTTTTTCTGGAACTCTCTTGTTTTTTTGATGATCCAGCAGATGTTGGCAATTTGACTTCTGGTTCCTCTGCTTTTTCTAAAACCAGCTTGAACATCTGGAAGTTCACGGTTCACGTATTGCTGAAGCCTGGCTTGGAGAATTTTGAGCATTACTTTACTAGCATCTTATCATCCCTTAAAGGCACAAAGTTTTATTTTAAATCTTTTCCTTCTTTGTCAGTGTTCTCTATACAGTGGGGACTTGAAAATATTCTATTTGTCAAGATGATGATCTTTGTTTTATTGTGTCACGGCTTCTTTCTGTCTTTTCTGACTCTCATCCCACTAGCCAAGAAAATCTCAGAATTTTCCAAGTCAGAATCTTGATCTTCATTTCTCTTAAGAGATGTTAGTACATCTATATTTTTTAAATATAAAATTATATTTCAGCTCCATAGCTTTGGTTTTATTAAAATATGCTAAAAAGTAAGTATATGATAAAGTTTTTTGTAGTTGATGTCGCATGTATTTATGGCAGAAAGCATAAAAATTCAGCTCATTAACAGAGGGGCTAGACACTCAGGGTTTAAAAAAATGCTGAATATATCTTGTATTTTTTTCAAAGATGTTTTTTTTATCTCTGCTATGTGCTTTTATCAACCAATTTGGCAAGCAGTAATATCAAGTTCTTTATTGTAAGTATCAGTGGCCTCTTGTGATTAGAAGAAAGAGGAATCTATGCATCTCCTTCCCCAATAATCTTTCTGTGGTATTACAATGAAAGTAAGTGTCAGAACAAAGTCAGACAAACTTACGAACATTTACTAGCAAGAAGACACAAAACAGTCATATAACCTATCATTCTGTGCTCAGATGCTAAGTAATCTCTATCCATATGGAATCCAACAAGCACACCACAGGAGGTTCTCATTCCAAGGCACATACAATAACACCTTGCCAGACTAACTGACTTCTTTTGGGACAACAAACAAAATACAGTGTACACACTACTGAATAAATCTCTCAGATCTGCAACACTACACACCATAAGTGGTAAACAGCTAGGCTTAATGGACTCTTATATATGGATCACGAAAAGTTACGGCACCTCTATCACTGTTTTAGGCGATCACATATCTTGAAAGTGAAAGAAAGAAAGTAAAGTTCCTCAGTCGTGTCCAATTCTTTGCAACCCCATGGTCTATAGCCTACCAGGCTCCTCTGTCCATGGGATTTTCTAGGCAAGAGTACTGGAGTGGGTTGCCATTTCCTTCTCCAGGGGATCTTCCCAACCCAGGGATCGAACCCAGGTCTCCCGCATTATAGGCAGACGCTTTACCATCTGAGCCACCAGGGGAGCCCAACGTGTCTTGAACTTCACTTATTTCACCAATGGAAAAGTATTTCTAATATTATGATCCTAAATAGTGAATCTTTTGGAGTAGGTTACTATATTATTTAAAGAACATATGCAAAGACAATCAGAGTAAGAATTTCTAATCAAGGTCTTCCAAATGCTATGGTAATATATACTACAAGTGATAAAAGGTTATGCATTAAAGTTAAAATACTTACTCACTTGAGCTTCCTTGGTGGCTCAGCAGGAAAGACTCAACCCGCCAATGTAGGAGATGCCTGGGTCAGGAAGATCCACTAGAGAAGGAAATGGCAACCCCCTCTGGTATTCTTGCCTGGGAAATCCCATGGACAGATTTGCCTGATGGGCCACCATCCATAGGGTAGCAAAGAGTCAGGCACAACTTGGCAATTAAACAACAACAACTTACCCACTTATCACATGATTCAAATGAAGTATTTTGAGGTAAATTACCAGATAAACAATATAATAGTCTTGAGCTGCAATTTGACATTGATCGTCATGAAGATGATAACCATGTTTTCTATTTGCTCAGTATTCTGAGTTCCAGCACCATGTTAACATATGAATGACAAATTATTACTGACTTAACATTTACTTAATAGAATAAGGGAGAAAGAAGTGAAGAATAAGGATGTAAAACTCAGGCTGGAGAAAGTTCTAAAGTTTCTCCAGGGGCCACAATAAACCTTCTCATCACAGTAATATTTGATCAAAAATGTTTCTCTTAGTAGTAAATACGGTCAAGGGACCCTCCTCTTGACTCTCTTTTATGTCACTTTAGATGGGGGAGCCTGGTGGGCTGCCATCTATGGGGTTGCACAGAGTCGGACATGACTGAAGTGACTTAGCAGCAGCAGCAGCAGCATTCTTATTTTTATGTTGCTTTATAGTATATGCATTTTTTCAGCATTTACTGTTTTAAATAGCTTTTGGAAATAAGGAAAATACGATTTTAGAACTGATTTTTTATGAAAAATCCTACAGTCAGAAACTATATCTGGTTTTCTAATGAAAGCTCTGAGCTAGTTCACTTGCAATTCTTCCTGTGTAGAATGTCCTTCTTCCTTTATGTTGGCAAACTGTAATTTTGCTTTTTCACTTCCCTCCTCCATGCTACTACTGCTAAGTCACTTCAGTCATGACCGACTCTGCGCGACCCATAGATGGCAGCCCACCAGGCTCCCCCATCCCTGGGATTCTCCAAGGAAGAACACTGGAGTGGGCTGCCATTTCCTTCTCCAATGTATGAAAGTGAAAAGTGAAAATGAAGTCGCTCAGTCGTGTCCAACTCTTGGCGACCCCATAGACTGCAGCCTACCAGGCTCCTCTGTCCATGGGATTTTCCAGGCAAAAGTACTGGAGTAGGGTGCCATTGCCTTCTCCATGAACCCTTTGTAAATCAGTACTTCTCAAATAATCATATTTTCTACTCCTGAATCCAGCACCATATTGCTATCTTCTATCTTCATTTAGCCACCTTCTTCAATAAATACTAACTCCTCAAGGAAGGTGCAGATTTATTACTTTGATTTTAAATTTTATCATAGCAAACATACATGTTTTCAAAAACCACTATTGAATAACATTATTTAAAAGCCAATTATTTGATTTTGGGGGCTTTTTCAGCAAAATATCTAAAAATCATCTTCATAAATATGAATATCAAGAGTTTATATTATGCATACTGATTTAGTGATAAAATAGTAGCTCTCACAATTTTATAGTTTACCATAAAAATAAAACTGATAGTTTGACAGATTATCTTTGGATAAGCTAAAGCTTAAGATCATGGCATCCGGTCCCATCACTTCATGGCAGATAGATGGGGAAACAGTGGAAACAGTGACAGACTTTATTTTGGGGGGCTCCAAAATCACTGCAGATGGTGATTGCAGCCATGAAATTAAAAGATGCTTACTCCTTGGAAGAAAAGTAATGACCAACCTAGATGGCATATTCAAAAGCAGAGACATCACTTTGCCGACTAAGGTCCATCTAGTCAAGGCTATGGTTTTTCCTGTGGTCATGAATGGATGTGAGAGTTGGACTGTGAAGAAAGCTGAGTGCCGAAGAATTGATGCTTTTGAACTGTGGTGTTGGAGAAGACTCTTGAGAGTCCCTTAGACTGCAAGGAGATCCAACCAGTCCATTCTGAAGGAGATCAGCCCTGGCATTTCTTTGGAAGGAATGATGCTAAAGCTGAAACTCCAGTACTCTGGCCACCTCATGCAAAGAGTTGACTCACTGGAAAAGACTCTGATGCTGGGAGGGATTGTGGGCAGGAGGAGAAGGGGACGACCCAGGATGAGATGGCTGGATGGCATCACTGACTCGATGGACGTGAGTCTGAGTGAACTCCGGGAGATGGTGATGGACAGGGAGGCCTGGTATGCTGCGTTTCATGGGGTCGCAAAGAGTCGGACATGACTGAGCGACTGAACTGTACTGATGAGGGTTAAATAATTTCCCTAAATCATAATGATAGTCTCTGATGGGGCCTTGATGCTAATTCAGGTTAGTTTCACAGCAAAGTTTATATTTTAACAAATACTGGACACTACATCCCTAAGGAAATAGAGGGTTTGACCCTTGGAAAGGTATAATTTGTTTCTCAAATGAGGGAAATCCAAAAGCATCAAATAAATAAGAGAATACTTAGAAAAAAAACAAAATTAAATGCACTTGAGAAAAAGAAGTAAAACAATCAAGTTTCATGAAATTGGAATCAGAGGTCTATGACCAGCTGTTTCTAAACAATTATGTAATCATGGGGAAGTTGCTTAATCTTTCAATTTCATTTTTATCTGGTAAGTGACATAGCTTAACTAGATTGAACGCTAAAACTTTCAATAACTGAAAGTCTACAGACTTTCTAAAGAATACTCGGGTATAGAAAGTGAAAATATTTCCTCAATAATTATTATCAATAACCGTATATATTCAGCAAAGCTATAAATCAGACTACCTCAGTAATTATTTGTATCTTTGTGCGATGTCAAAATTTGACATAATTTTCCAACCCATATTTATGATTTTTATAGTTTAGTTCCTTACATTTCCCCTTTGCATCATTGAAATAATCATTTCTTTATTCTTGCTTGCATTTTAGCTGAAAGACAAACCAAATAAAGCTGCAGTTTACAACACATAAATATTTGTCTTTTGGTAACATTGACTTTTGAAAATAAGATCATGTCCTTTGGAATTTCTCTGACTTGGTAAGTTATTAAATATGTAATTTTCTCTCAAAATGCTTTATCATACTGACATAGGTGTTGACAACTGAAGATGAAATTATCAAATATAGTGTCAGAAAGGATAAACACACCATATCTCTTTCTATGGAATAAATAATCCACATTCTGGAAAGATGCATTTTATTCAGATATGGTTAAAGGACTAACATATTTTAAAGTCTGAACTACAATAATTAATGAAGTAATATGCTTATTGTTTCATTTGTTATTGAAATGTTTATAATTATAGTAAGTTCAATGTTAGCTTCATAATAAAATATCAACCTAAGTTTTAATCAATAGCATGACTTGAAAATGCACTCTTTAAAGTGGATTACTATTTAAAATTTTAACTGACATTCCTTGTTGAAGAACATTTCCCCAATGACAATGGAAATATCAATAATATTTTGAAAATGGTGCTGACTTTATTCTTGAATTTTGAGTATTACTTTGCTAGCATGTGAAAAGAGTGCAATTATGTTGTAGTTTGAGCATTCTTTGGCATTGCCATTCTTTGGAATTGGAATGAAAACTGACTTTTTCCAGTCCTGTAGCCACTGCTGAGTTTTCCAATTTTCCAGCATATTGACTGCAGCACTTTGACAGTATCATCTTTTAAGATTTGAAATAGCTCAGCTAGGTGCATGGGGATGACCCAGAGAGATGTTATGGGGAGGGAGGTGGGAGGGGGTTCATGTTTGGGAACGCATGTAAGAATTAAAGATTTTAAAGTTTAAAATAAAATAAAATAAAATGCAGACCCTGGAAAAAAAAATGAAATAGCTCAGCTAGAATGAGCATTTCAAAATTCTACAAGCTAGGCTTCAACAGTACATGAACTTCCAGATGTTCAAGCTGGATTTAGAAAAGGCAGAGGAACCAGAGACCAAATTGCCAGCATCTGTTGGATCATAGAAAAAGCAAAAGAGTTCCAGAAAAACATCTGCTTCGTTGACTACAGTAAAGCCTTTAACTGTTTGGGTCACAACAAACTGGAAAATTTTTAAAGAGATGAGAATACCAGAGCACCTTACCTGCTTCTTGCAAAGCCTGTATGCAGGTCAAGAAGCAACAGTTAGAACTGGACATGGAATTGACTGGTTCAAAATGGGGAAAGGAGTATGTCAAGGCTGTATATTGTCACCCTGCTTATTTAACTTCTAAATGCAGAAGTACAGATACAGAGAACATCATGTGAAATGTCAGGCTGGATGAAGCACAAGCTGGGATCAAGATTTCTGGGAGAAATATCAATAACCTCAGATATGCAGATGATACCACCTTAATGGCAGAAAGTGAAGAGGAACTAAAGAGCCTCCTCATGAAGGTGAAAGGAGAGTGAAAAAAGCTGGCTTAAAACTCGACATTCAAAAAATGAAGATCATGACATCCAGTCCCATCACTTTGTGGCAAATAGATGGGGAAACAATGGAAATAGTGGCAAACTTTTTTCTTGGGCTCCAAAATCACTGCAGATGGTGATTGCAGCCATGAAATTAAAAGACGCTTGCTCCTTGGGAGAAAAGCTATGACAAACTTAGACAGCATATTGAAAAGCAGAGACATTACTTTGCTGACAAAAGTTCAGCTGGTCAAAGCTATGGTTTTTCCAATAGTCATGTATGGATGTGAGAGTTGGACTATAAAGAAAGCTGAGCACCGAAGAATTGACGCTTTTGAACTATGATGTTGGGAAAGACTTTTGAGAGTCCCTTGGACTGCAAGATCAAACCAGTTCACCCTAAAGGAAATCATTCCTGAATATTCACTGGAAGGACTGATACTTAAGCTGAAGCTCCAATACTTTGGCCACCGGATGCAAAGAGCCAACTCATTAGAAAAGACCCTGATGCTGGGAAAGATTGAAAGCAGGAGGAGTAGGGGATGAGAGAGGATGAGATGGTTGGCTGGCATCACCAACTCAATGGACATGAGTTTGAGCAAGCTCCAGGAAATGGTGAAGGACAGGGAAGCCTGGTGTGCTGGAGTCCATGGAGGTCACAAACAGTCAGACACAACTGAACAACTGAAAAACAACAACATTATTTTTGAAATTAATTCTAGATTTATGTAAGGTTTTTAGTTCACTTCAGAAATCAAATATTCCGTGACCAGATATTGTCTAAATGATAATACCATTTGAAATGGAACTGAATGTACTTGAATTTGGCAGACAGGCATCACACTTCACTATTGTCATAAGGACTGGTTTTCATCAAAGACTTGGATAATGACAGTCTGAGGAATATGCTACATCTTCATTGTAGTGACAACCACACAAATGTATGTTTGTAAAAATTCATTGAACTTATGCCTAAAAAGCGTATTTTACTGTCTGTAGGTAATTTCACCTCAGTAATGTGAAACTTTAAAAATGTGATCAAAATTTTAAAATTTAACTCTTTGAAAAGCACAGTTAAGAAAATTAAAGTTGAAGCCACTGAAAGAAAATATTTGCAAAATATACATCTGACAAATGGCTTGTGTCCAGAGTATATAAAGAACTGTTATAA
The DNA here is from genome assembly GCF_016772045.2 of Ovis aries. NCBI lineage: Eukaryota > Metazoa > Chordata > Mammalia > Artiodactyla > Bovidae > Ovis > Ovis aries. The sequence continues at coordinate 210,665,488 of NC_056055.1, read as the reverse complement.
TTTAGTTCAATTGTAGGAAGAAAAACAACTCAACTAAAAATGGGCAGAAAAATTGAATAGATATGTCATGAAAGTAAATATATGAATGATTAATAAGCATAAGAAAAAGTGTTCAATATTATTAATCATTGGGAAAATGCATGTTAAGATACCAACTTGATATCTACCCATCCACTATAATAATGAAGACCTACTAGATTAGTGAGCAACAACTGGTGATGATATATTTTGCTTGTTGGAATGCTACTTTAGAAAAACAGACCCAGAATCCCTGTTTTTACATACTTGCTTATGAGACATGAAAACCTAAACGTGTACAATATATCCACACAAAACTGTATATACAGGTGTTCATAGCAGTATTGTCATAAATGCCCCAAACTGGAAGCAATCCAAATGTCCAGCCACTGGTGAATGGATAAAAAATTATGATATATCTGGAAGAGTTTGAGGAGGATAGGTGTTAGCTCTTCTCGAAATTTTTGGTAGAATTCAGCTGTGAAGCCATCTGGTACATATACACAATGGAGTATTACTCAGCCGTTAAAAAGAATTCATTTGAATCAGTTCTGATGAGATGGATGAAACTGGAGCCGATTATACAGAGTGAAGTAAGCCAGAAAGAAAAACACCAATACAGTATACTAACGCATATATATGGAATTTAGGAAGATGGCAATGACGACCCTGTATGCAAGACAGGGAAAGAGACACAGATGTGTATAATGGACTTTTGGACACAGAGGGAGAGGGAGAGGGTGGGATGATTTGGGAGAATGACATTCTAACATGTATACTATCATGTGAATTGAGTCGCCAGTCTATGTCTGACGCAGGATGCAGCATGCTTGGGGCTGGTGCATGGGGATGACCCAGAAAGATGTTATGGGGAGGGAGGTGGGAGGGGGTTCATGTTTGGGAATGCATGTAAGAATTAAAGATTTTAAAATTTAAAAAATAAAAAACTTAAAAAAAAAATAAAAAAATAAAAAAAAAATGTTGATGCCCCCCAAAAAAAAAAAAAAAATTATGATATATCCACATAGTGGAATGTCTCACAGCAATATAAAGAGATGAAATATTAACACAGATGACACTATGAATGAATCTCGAAAACAGTATGATAAATGAAAAAAAGTCAAACATAAAACACTACAGAATGAATCTAAATCTATGTGAAATTAAAGCAGAGACAAGCTGTGGCGAAAGAAAGCAGAGCAATAGTTACCTGCAACCCAGTACTGAGTGACAGGATCAACTACAAAGCGGCAAAAAGAGAGTTTAGGGAGATAGAAATGTTCTACACATTGTATGTTACAGCAAAGAATAGATGAAGAATCCCAGCAGAGAAAGAAAACTATAAAATATCATTTGCTAGACTGAAAAGTAAATCAAAAATTTAATTCATTTAAAGGGATAGCATAACCGGAAAAAAGATTCAAATGAACTTGAAAAGAAGTCAATAGTAATTGCACAAACTAATTTCAAAGAAAAACATGAATGATAAACATGGAGTGTCAAGATCCTTGAGACAACATCAAGCAGTATAAAAGATGGGCAATTGGAGGCACAGAGGAAAAGAAACCAACAAAAGGACAAAATAAAGGTTTAAAGATATAATAGCCAACAATCGTCCAAGATTTATGAAAGATGTTATCTGATGGATACTAGAAAATCAGTAAAACCAAAGCAGAAAATATCTATAGATCTATAGTTTTAATATATATTCAGTATATATGTATTCAGAATATATATACAAATACATTTAAAATACTCTTAAGTTAAAATATATGTAATTATAATATATTGTGAAGTTTATTACATGTGAAAGTAAAATATAAGACAACAAGAACACAAAAGACAGGAAGAAAGGGCAGTGAAGTCATGCTGGTATAAAGGAAGACATGCTGGACTTCCCTGGTGGTCCAATGGTTGAGATGATGCTTCCACTGCAAGGAGCATGAGTTCCATCCCTGATCTGGAAAGTATGATCCTACATGCTCTGCAGCATAGCTAAAAAATAAAAATAAATAAAGTTCTGACATTGTAAAGCACTTTAATATTAGTTGAAGATGTCTTGATAAATTAAAGATGCACAGTTTATTATTATAACCAATAAAAAAAACTCAAAGCTTAGAATCCATATTTCATAATGTATGCTTTAGAAATATGACAAATTCAGCAAATTAAAATATTAATTAAGATTCTAAATCAGTCTTTGTTCACTGAATTATATCAAAGGATGGGAAAAAATCTAATCATTCATTGAAAATTTGCCATATATCAGGTACTAACAAACTCAGCAGTGGCCACAGGACTGGAAAAGGTCAGTTTTCATCCCAATCCCAAAGAAAGGCAATGCCAAAGCATGCTCAAACTACCACACAATTGCACTCATCTCACATGCTAGCAAAGAAATGCTCAAAATTCTCCAAGCCAGGCTTCAGCAATATGTGAACCGTGAACTCCCTGATGTTCAAGCTGGTTTTAGAAAAGGCAGAGGAACCAGAGATCAATTGCCAACATCCACTGGATCATGGAAAAGGCAAGAGAGTTCCAGAAAGATATCTATTTCTGCTTTATTGACTATGCCAAAGCCTTTGACTGTGTGGATCATGAGAAACTGTGGAAAATTCTTCAAGAGATGGGAATACAGACCACCTGACCTGCCTCTTGAGAAACTTGTATGCAGGCCAGGAAGCAACAGGTAGAAGTGGAAATGGAACAACAGACTGGTTCCAAATAGGAAAAGGAGGACATCAAGGCTGTATATTGTCACCCTGCTTATTTAACTTCTATGCAGAGTACATCATGAGAAACACTGGACTGGAAGAAACACAAGCTGGAATCAAGATTGAGGGGAGAAATATCAATAACATCAGATATGCAGATGACACCACCCTTATGGCAGAGAGTGAAGAGGAACTAAAAAGCCTCTTGATGAAATTGAAAGAGGAGAGTGAAAAAGTTGGCTTGAAGCTCAACATTCAGAAAACGAAGATCATGGCATTTGGTCCCATCACTTCATGGGAAATAGATGGGAAACAGTGGAAACAGGGTCAGACTTTATTTTGGGGGGCTCCAAAATCACTGCAGATGGTGACTGCAGCCATGAAATTAAAAGACGCTTACTCCTTGGAAGAAAAGTTATGACCAACCTAGATAGTATATCCAAAAGCAGAGACATTACTTTGCCAACAAAGGTCTGTCTAGTCAAGGCTATGGTTTTTCCAGTAATCATGTATGGATGTGAGAGTTGGACTGTGGAGAAGGCTGAGCGCCGAAGAACAGATGCTTTTAAACTGTGGTGTTGGAGAAGACTCTTGAGAGTCCTTTGGACTGCAAGGAGATCCAACCAGTCCATTCTGAAGGAGATCAGCCCTGGGATTTCTTTGGAAGGAATGATGCTGAAGCTGAAGCTCCAGTACTTTGCCCGCCTCATGTGAAGAGTTGACTCATTGGGAAAGACTTTGAGGCTGGGAGGGATTGGGGGCAGGAGGAGAAGGGGACGACAGAGGATGAGATGGCTGGATGGCATCACTACTCAACGGACGTGAGTCTGAGTGAACTCTGGGAGTTGGTGATGGACAGGGAGGCCTGGTGTGCTGCGATTCATGGGGTCACAAAGAGTCGGACACGACTGAGTGACTGAACTGAACTGAACTATCTCAGTTAATTTCCACAGTTCCACAATGAAAAAAAAAAACACCTGAGTACTGAGGTTACACAGCTAATTACTTGGAGAGTCAGTTTAGATCTAGATAGTTCAATTTCAGACCATGTACTTTTAACCACATGATGTGCTGCTTCCTACATCTACATAACTCTTTTTTCCCCCACAAGGAAAAATTGGGTTAGCACAAATGTATTGCCCAAGTAAAACCATATGGTATTAGACTTTCATTGTCTGCCTAATCAGGCACTGGGCAAGGTTTGTTTATTATTTTAAAGCTTGTATTTGGATAGATTACCCACATATTTACAAAACCTTTTAGCCCGGGGAAAACAGAACCATAATTAGTCATGATAAACAAACTTTAGTTTCTTCTTTCTGCTCATTATTTTGAGCCCTCCAGCTCCTCCTTAAGTCATTTTCTGGTTTCTCCAGGGCATGTTTCACATGTATTCACAGGTAGGACATTTTTTCCCTCCCCTGATGGGGAGCTCCTGCTATCTGGTTTGCTATGTGATCCATTTCACCATGGTCACTGCTCCTGGGACTCATTTATGTCCAGAACCTAGATGGACATGCCAAGGGTGCTGTCCTCCAACATCTCTAAACCTAGGCTGGTGCCTACTGTTTCTGGTACTGCCTGTCTTTGCTGTGGAACCTGGAAAGCTGGGTGCTTCTGTCACCCTCAGTGTCTGGAGCGCTCCTCTGCACAGACACAGCTGAGCACTGGAGTCAGTCCATGCCTGAGCTTGGAGTGCTCTTTGCCTAGTTGTTCTCCTTTCATGGGCGTCATTCAGGGCAAGTGTTCTCAATCTTCCTGACATTAGAATTACCCAGAGCACATGGAAAAGTATCACTGTTTGGCATGTGCCCTGAGGTTCTAGATTAACATGCACAGGTTCCAGGGGAGTCTGGGTTTGAAGAATCTCTGAGTTAGAAGGCCTGTGTACAACAGGATTTTGATAAAAGGGATGTATTGACCTCAAATTTCATAAACCTTGAAGCTGTCCCTGAGTGGAGGGCACCCACTGAATAAAGTATCTCATTTACAAGGCACTATTTTGTTGCCTATTTGTTAGACAGGATACATCAACTTGAGAACAAATTCATGCTCAGCAACCTAACACTAGTGATCCTACATTTTGTGCAGTCAATACACCATGAATGCAGTAGAGTCAACTATCCACAGATATTTCTAAGGAAATATCAACTATCCCTTTATATTTCTAAGGCATCACTGGCAGATCTCTCTCTCATCAGGTTATAGAACTTTGATACTGACAGAATCTCCTGAGCCCATAGCTCTGTTTGTGGATAAGCAATGTAAATGGGTGTGTGCTCAGTTGTGTGTGACTCTTTGTGACCCCGTGGACTGTAACCTGCCAGGCTCCTCTGTCCATGAGAGTTTCTAAGCAAGAATAATGTAATGGGGCTCCATTTCCTTCTCCATTTCCTTCTTCCTGACCCAGAGATCAAATCTGCATCTCCTGTCTCCTGCTTGGCAGGCAGATTCTTTACCACTGAGCCACCTGGGAAGCCCAAACAATGTAAGTATACTCAATGCAAATAAAGAAGAAAATGAATGGGGTCTTTGAGGAAGAGCAATTGTTTCATGAGGCTCATTTATCACAGAAGAATATTACATGCTTAAATTATTTGTTCTGACCCTGAAAGGAAGAATATTTAGTGATCTCTTTAAATATTCTGTTTGTCAGCAATACGTGAACCGTGAACTTCCTGATGTTCAAGCTGGTTTTAGAAAAGGCAGAGGGATCAGAGATCAAATTGCCAACATCTACTGGATCATTGAAAAAGCAAGAGAGTTCCAGAAAACATCTATTTCTGCTTTACTGACTATGTCAAAGCCTTTGGCTGTGTGGATAAACTGTGGAAAATTCTGAAAGAGATGGGAATACCCGACAACCTGACCTGCCTCTTGAAAAATCTGTATGCAGGTCAGGAAGCAACCGTTAGAACTGGACATGGAACAACAGACTGGTTCCAAATAGGAAAAGGAGTATGTCAAGGCTGTATATTGTCACCCTGTTTATTTAACTTATATGCAGAGTACATCATGAGAAATGCTGGTCTGGAGGAAGCATAAGCTGGAATCAAGATTGCCAGGAGAAATATCAATAACCTCAGACATGCAGATGACATCACCCTTATGGCAGGAAGTGAAGAGGAACTAAAGAGCCTCTTGATGAAAGTGAAAGAGCAGAGTAAAAAAGTTGGCTTAAAACTCAACATTCAGAAAACGAAGATCATGGCATCCAGTCCCATCACTTCATGGAAAATATGGGGAAACAGTGGGGACAGTGGCTGACTTTATTTTTGGGGGCTCCAAAATCACTGCAGATGGTGATTGCAGCCATGAAATTAAAAGATGCTTACTCCTTGGAAGGAAAGTTATGATCAAAATAGACAGCATATTAAAAAAGCAGAGACGTTACTTTGTTAACAAAAGTCCATCTAGTCATGGCTATGGTTTTCCAGTAGCCATGTATGGATGTGAGAGTTGGACTATAAAGAAACCTGAGCACCAAAGAATTGATGCTTTTGAACTATGGTGTTGGAGAAGACTCTTGAGAGTCCCTTGGCCTGCAAGGAGATCCAACCAGTCCATCCTAAAGGAGATCAGTCCTGAGTGTTCATTTGAAGGACTGGTGTTGAAGCTGAAACTCCAATACTTTGGCCACCTGATATGAAGAGCTGACTCATTGGAAAAGACCCTGATGCTGGGAAAGATTGAGGGCAGGAGGAGAAGGGAATGACAGAGAATGAGATGATTGGTTGGCATCACCAACTCAATGGACAGGAGTTTGGGTAGACTCTGGGAGTTGGTAATGGACAGGGAGACCTGGCATGCTGTGGTTCATGGGGTCACAAAGACTCAGACACGACTGAGTGACTGAACTGAACTGAACCGAACTACTTCTGCTGGAATCCAGTTTCATACAGTTTATTTTAATGTTAATAGAATAGAATTGTCTTTATATTGTTCCTCTAACAACAAAATTGTTAATAATCAGTAACCAATTAAGAAAGAGTAGCTTATACTGCATTCTTCCCTCCATTTTAACTATTGGAACATTGAACTGAAGACAGCAGTCCATTGTGTAAGAATTCCCATCAATTGTTGTCTTTCCAGCTGCCAGTAGGTCTTGTTAACTACAATGTTGATATAGAATATAAGTTAAAAAAAGTTTTTTGAGTTCTGCTGAACAGTTCCATTTTTATTTAGACTATGACCCTCTATTCAAGATTGAATATTTTCTAGTAAACATTGAACAATTAGGAAAGTAATTTGGTTCTTTCATCAGTAACACAAAAAGGATATATCATGAAGCCACAATTTTAGGTTGGACAGAAAAGGAGTATGGGTAACTTGTGACATTTATTTGGGTAAGACTGAGAGTCCCTTGGACTGCGGGGAGACCCAACCAGTCCATTTTGAAGGAGATCAACCCTGGGATTTCTTTGGAAGGAGTGATGCTAAAGCTGAAACTCCAGTACTTTGGCAACCTCATGCAGAGTTGACTCATTGGAAAAGACTTTGATGCTGGGAGGGATTGGGGGCAGGAGGAGAAGGGGATGACCAAGGATGAGATGGCTGGATGGCATCGCAGACTTGATGGACGTGAGTCTGAGTGAACTCCGGGAGATGGTGATGGACAGGGAGACCTGGTGTGCTGTGATTCATGGGATCGCAAAGAGTCGGACACGACTGAGTGACTGAACTGAACTGAACTGAGCTGAACTGAAGGGCCATAGCAATGGAAAAATATAATGAATGCTTGATTTCTTTACTCCATAAGAAATGTCATAGAAATAACTTTTTCTTCTTAAACCAAATCTATTAGGCTGAGAGGGTTATGAGGTAATGCCAGCTCAGCAGCTTATTTCTTGCTAACTTGGAACATTACTTGTCTCAATGGAATCAAAGAAGGTGTGATGGATTGTTTCATAAGTCAGAATTTAGTTCCGTCAAAAGTGGAAACCTCTTCCTAGGACTGGACTGTTAACTAGCACTGAAATACAGAATATCCTAAAACACCAGCAAAACCCCCAAACAATCTGAATCATCCATTATATATATGGTGCAATCCAGCACAATTGGCTATAAAAGTAAGTCCAGCTTTTTGTTAACTCCTTATAAAGAAGTGAAAATCAAAGATACCTTTTTGCTTCTCTCAAGTTCTAGATATTCTTATCCAGTAATATAAGAGTGAGTAAGTGAGTGACTGACTCTGTGTGTGTGTGTGGGGGGGGGGGGGTTGTTTTCAAAAAGGAAGAGAGGTCTCAAAGCATAGGTTCAAGACAAAACTCATTTGGTTTATTCATTTGAGAAGGCCTCAGAAAACATTCATACTTATCTTCCCCATTGTCTTGGTGTGGAAATTGTGTTCCACTAGACAATTTACATTTTAAATAAAGTATTATCCAGGATTTATCCAGTAATAAGCTATGGACAGGAATTGTTTTCATGAAATGGCAAAAAGTATCTACTAATTAAAACTGACAGCTTGGTAGATGAGATGCTGCCCAACGTCAATATTCATTACTCACTCTGCTTTGGCTCCTCTCTCTGTGATCAGGAACTTTCAATTGCAGAGAATTTGGAGAGGAAATATTAACTTTATCTACAATGAACCAAATTTAGCTCTTTCAAATACTTTGAAAGGTACTTTTTTAGATTTTATCCATGTGTGATGAAACCTGAAGATTTCAGAATTTTTTAAGTTGTCAGAAACTTTACCTCTAATTAGTAGCTACAATCTTTTTTACATTTTATTTGCTTGTGGTGTTTGAGTCTTGCACAGGAAAAAGAAAGAAGAGCTTACAGCTTTGTTTCCATAAGTAAGACAATTTTATCATACTGATGTTCTGCTATATTATACCCTTCCTTATTAGTAGTATTATTTTCTTATTATTTTTATTTCCTTCATTTTATTCAGAAAGTTTCAAAAATAGACTCATCTCAAGCTAGTAAAGTAATGCTCAAAATTCTCCAAGCCAGGCTTCAGCGATACGTGAACCATGAACTGCCTGATGTTCAAGCTGGTTTTAGAAAAGGCAGAGGAACCAGAGATGAAATTGCCAACATCTGCTGAATCATGGAAAAAGCAAGAGAGTTCCAGAAAAACATCTATTTCTGCTTTATTGACTGTGCCAAAGCCTTTGACTGTGTGGATCACAATAAACTGGAAAATTCTGAAAGAGATGGAAATACCAAACCACCTGACCTGCCTCTTGAGAAACATATATGCAGGTCAGGAAGCAATAGTTAGAACTGGACATGGAACAAAAGACTGGTTTCAAATAGGAAAAGGAGGACATCAAGGCTGTATATTGTCACCCTGCTTATTTAACTTCTATGCAGAGTACATCATGAGAAACGCTGGGCTGGAAGAAGCATAAGATGGAATCAAGATTGCCAGGAGAAATATCAATAACCTCCTTGACAGGTATGCAGATGACACCACCCTTATGGCAGAGAGTGAAGAGGAACTAAAAAGCCTCTTGATGAAATTGAAAGAGGAGAGTGAAAAAGTTGGCTTAAAACTCAACATTCAGAAAATTAAGATCATGGCATCTGGTCCCATCACTTCATGGGAAATAGATGGGGAAACAATGGAAACAGTGTTAGACTTTATTTTGGGGGGCTCGAAAATCACTGCAGATGGTGACTGCAGCCATGAAATTAAAAGACGCTTACTCCTTGGAAGAAAAGTTATGACCAACCTAGAGAGTATATTCAAAAGCAGAGACATTACTTTGCCAACAAAGTTCTGTCTAGTCAAGGCTATGGATTTTCCAGTGGTCAAGTATGGATGTGAGAGTTGTGAAGAAAGCTGAGCGCTGAAGAATTGATGCTTTTGAACTGTGGTGTTGGAGAAGACTCTTGAGAGTCCCTTGGACTGCAAGGAGATCCAACCAGTCCATTCTGAAAATCAGCCCTGGGATTCTTTGGAAGGAATGATGCTAAAGCTGAAACTCCAGTACTTTGGCCACCTCATGTGAAGAGTTGACTCATTGGAAAAGACTCTGATGCTGGGAGGGATTGCGGGCAGGAGGAGAAGGGGACGACAGAGGATGAGATGGCTGGATGGCATCACTGACTCGATGGAAGTGAGTCTGAGTGAACTCTGGGAGTTGGTGATGGACAGGGAGGCCTGGCTTGCTGCAATTCATGAGGTTACAAAGAGTTGGACATGGCTGAGCAATTGAACTGACCTGATTTGACATTAATATTCATGTTAAAGTGTTTCACTTTATTTTGGTGTGGGGTGGCATGTCATCTTGGAGGTTGGTAGAACTTAGTACTTAAGGAGACTTAGGTATGTAAAGAAAACTTCAAATAGATAAACATTAAAGTATCTCATTGGAAAACAAAGTCTTGAAGATGGCGGAGGAATAGGACAGGAAGACCACTTTCCCCCTCAGAAATTCATCAAAAGAACATTTCAATGCTGAGTAAATTCCACAAAACAACTTCTGAATGCTGGCAGAGGACATCAGGCACCCAAGAAAGCAGATAGTTGTCTTCAAAAACAGGTAGGAAAAAATATAAAAGACAAAAAAAAAGAGACAAAGGAGGTAGGGAGGGAGCTCTGTCCTGGGAAGGGAGTCCCGTCCCGGGAAGGGAATCTTAAGAAGAGAGGTTTCCAAACCCCAGGGAACACTCTCGCTGCCGAGTCTATGGCAAGCCTTGGAAGCACAGAGGGCAACATAAGAGGAAGGATAAATAAATAACTAATTAAAACCAACAGATTATGAGCCCAACAGTAACTCCCCCAGTGGAGAAGCAGCACAGATGCCTGCATCCGCTGCTAGCAAGTGGGGGCTGGACAGGGAGGCACTGGAGGCGCGGGCCGCAGCGCTTTTTAAGAATTTGGCCAGAACGCCCTGCGCCTAACCAGAGTGAACTAACTTGAGCTAGCAAACCAGACTGTGGGATAACATAAGACACCACCAGGACCATGCACAGAACAGAAATAGCCGGCTGCAGACCATCCCCCTCCGGTGACAGGCAGCCAGAGCCATAAGGGCTGGAAGAGGGTAATCGCAGCCCAAGAGAGACATTACCTACCAAAATGCAAGCAGGCTTCTTTGCTAACTAAGACTTCTGCGGGTTCTGGACAGTCATCATCCACCTGAGAAGGGACACCAGTGGTACACCCAGAAAACTGAGCGGCAGAGATGGGAAAGGCGATAAGTCGCAGCATCCGCATTTGCCAAACACCTGAGCTACTCCGTCCTGGGAAGGGCACAAAACACAGGCCCAACCGAATCTGCACTTCTGAGGGCTACCTGAGTGCCGAACCTGAGTGGCTTAGACCAGGGAGGTGCATGCAACCTAGGGCTGGCCTCAGACGTTTCCCAGCGGAGCAACATAGAGCCTGAGCTGTGTGCGCCGTGAGCAGGGGCAGGCCCAGGGGAGCTGAGACACTGCGAGCACACGCCAGTGTTATTTGTTTGCAGGATCCCTCCCTCCCCACAGCACGACTGGACAAGTGAGCCTGAAAAAAAAAAGAAAAGTGTCCTCCTCTATTTCTCCTTTAATTTTTATTTTTGTAACCTACTATTACTTTTCAAAAAAAAAAAAAAGACCCTATATTTAAAGCAAACGCCGTATATAGTCTTTTTGTGGTTGTTGCTGTTTTTAAATAATTCTTGTGGCTTTTTTTTTTGTCTTCTTCTTCTTTTCTTTAATATTGTATTTTTGAAAATCCAACCTCTACTCTAGATTTTTAATCTTTGCTTTTTGGTATTTGTTGTCAATTTTATACATTTAAAAACCCAATCTTCAGTACCCAATTTTACCTGAAAGCGAGATTACTGGCTTGTCCACTCTCTCTTCCTTTGGACTCTCCTCTTTCTCCACCAGGTGGCCTCTGTCTCTTCCCTCCCCATTCTCTTCTCTACCCAATTCTGTGAATCTCTGTGTGTTCCAGATGCTGGAGAATACTTAGGGAACTGGTTACTGGCTGGATCTGTCTCTCTCCTTTTCATTTCCCTCTTTTATCCTCCTGACTACCTCTGTCTACTTCCTCCCTCTCCTCTTCCCTGTATAACTCCATGAACACCTCTGAGCAGTCCAGACTGTAGAGTGCACATAAGGAAGTGATTACTGGCTAGCTTGCTCTCTCCTCTTTTGATCCCACCTCATCTGATTCCAGTCACCTCTAACTACCCCCTCCCTCTTCTCTTCTCCATGTAACTCAGTGAACCTCTCTGGGTGTCCCTCAATGTGGAGAAACTTTTCATCTTTAACCTAGATATTTTATCATCAGTGCTGTATAGATGGAGAAGTCTAGAGGCTACTGTAAAAATAAAACTGAAAACCAGAAGCAGGAGGCTTAAGTCCAAATCCTGAGAACACCAGAGAACTCCTGAATCCAGGGAACATTAATTGATAGGAGCTCCTCAAAAGCCTCCATACCTACACTGAAACCAAGCACCACCCAGGGCCAACAAGTTCCAGAGCAAGACATACCACGCAAATTCTCCAGCAACACAGGAACACACCCCTGAGCTTCAATATACAGGCAGCTCAAAGTTACTCCAAAACCATTGATGTCTCATAACCAATGACTGGTCACTTCATTGCACTCTAGAGAGAAGAAATCCATCTCCACCCACCAGAACTCCAACACAAACCTCCCTAACTAAGAAATCTTGACAAGCCACTGATATAACCCTGCCCACAGTGAGGAAACACCATAATAAAGAGAACTCCACAAATTACCAGAATATTAAAAGGCCACCCCAAATGCAGCAATATAACCAAGATAAAGAGACAGAGGAATACTCAGCAGGTAAAGGAACAGGAGAGTTGCCCACCAAACCAAACAAAAGAGGAAGAGGTAGGGAATCTACCTGAGAAAGAATTCCGAATATTGATAGTGAAAGTGATCCAAAATCTTGAAATTAAAATGGAATCACTGATAAATAGCCTGGAGACAAGGATTGAGAAGATGCAAGAAAGGTTTAGCAAGGACCTAGAAGAAATAAAAAAGAGTCAATATATAATGAATAACGCAATAAATGAGATCAGAAACACTCTGGAGGCAACAAATAGTAGAATAAGAGAGAAAGAAGATAGGATTAGTGAAATAGAAGACAGAATGGTAGAAATAAATGAATCAGAAAGGAAAAAAGAAAAACGAATTAAAAGAAATGAGGACAATCTCAGAGACCTCCAGGACAATATGAAACACTCCAACATTCGAATTATAGGAGTCCCAGAAGAAGAAGACAAAAAGAAAGACCATGAGAAAATCCTTGAGGAGATAATAGTTGAAAACTTCCCTAAAATGGGGAAGGAAATAATCACCCAAGTCCAAGAAACACAGAGAGTTCCAAACAGGATAAACCCAAGGCGAAACACCCCAAGACACATATTAATCAAATTAACAACGATCAAACACAAAGAACAAGTATTAAAAGCAGCAAGGGAAAAACAACAAATAACACACAAGGGGATTCCCATAAGGATAACAGCTGATCTTTCAATAGAAACTCTTCAGGCCAGGAGGGAATGGCAAGACATACTTGAAGTGATGAAAGAAAATAACCTACAGCCCAGATTACTGTACCCAGCAAGGATCTCATTCAAATATGAAGGAGAAATAAAAGCTTTACAGACAAGCAAAAGCTGAGAGAATTCAACACCACCAAACCAGCTCTCCAACAAATGCTAGAGGATATTCTCTAGACAGGAAACACAAAAGGGCATATAAACCTGAACCCAAAACAATAAAGTAAATGGCAACAGGATCATACTTATCAATAATTACCTTAAACATAAATGGGTTGCATGCCCCAACCAAAAGGCAAAGACTGGCTGAATGGATACAAAAGCAAGATCCTTATATATCCTGCCTACAAGAGACCCGCCTCAAAACAAGGGACACATACAGACTGAAAGTGAAGCGCTGGAAAAAGATATTTCACGCAAATAGAGACCAAAAGAAAGCAGGAGTAGCAATACTCATATCCGATAAAATAGACTTTAAAACAAATGCTGTGAAAAGAGACAAAGAAGGCCACTACATAATGATCAAAGGATCAATCCAAGAAGAAGATATAACAGTTATAAATATATATGCACCCAACATAGAAGCACTGCAATATGTAAGACAAATGCTAACAAGTATGAAAAGGGAAATTAACAATAACACAATAATAGTGGGAGACTTTAATACCCCACCCACACCTATGGACAGATCAACTAAACAGAAAATTAACAAACACAAACTTTAAATGATACAATAGACTAGTTAGACCTAATTGATATCTATAGGACATTTCACCCCAAAACAATGAATTTCACCTTTTTCTCAAGTGCTCACAGAACCTTCTCCAGGATACATCATATCCTGGGCCATAAATCTAACCTTGATAAATTCAAAAAAGTCAAAATCATTCCAAGCATCTTTTCTGACCATAATGCATTAAGATTAGATCTCAATTACAGGAGAAAAACTATTAAAAATTTCAACATATGGAGGCTGAACAACACACTTCTGAATAACCAACAAATCACAGAATAAATCAAAAAAGAAATCAAAATATGCATAGAAACAAATGAAAATGAAAACACAACAACCCAAAACCTGTGGGACACTATAAAAGCAGTGCTAAGAGGAAAGTTCATAGCAATATAGGCATACCTCAAGAAACAAGAAAAAAGCCAAATAAATAACCTAACTATACACCTAAAGCAACTGGAAAAGGAAGAAATGGAGAACCCCAGAGTTAGTAGAAGGAAAGAAAACTTTAAAATTAGGGCAGAAATAAATGCAAAAGAAACAAAAGAGACCATAGCAAAAATCAACAAAGCCAAAAGCTGGTTCTTTGAAAGGATAAATAAAATTGACAAACCATTAGCCAGACTCATCAAGAAGCAAAGAGAGAAAAATCAAATCAATAAGATTAGAAATGAAAATGGAGAGATCACAACAGACAACACAGAAATACAAAGGATCATAAGAGACTACTATCAGCAGTTATATGCCAATAAAATGGACAACGTGGAAGAAATGGACAAATTCTTAGAAAAGTACAATTTTCCAAAACTGAACCAGGAAGAAATAGAAAATCTTAACAGACCCATCACAAGCACGGAAATTGAAACTGTAATCAGAAATCTTCCAGCAAACAAAAGCCCAGGTGCAGATGGCTTCACAGCTGAATTCTGCCAAAAATTTCGAGAAGAGCTAACACCTATCCTCCTCAAACTCTTCCAGAAAATTTCAGAGGAAGGTAAACTTCCAAACTCATTCTATGAGGCCACCATCACCCTAATACCAAAACCTGACAAAGATGCCACAAAAAAAGAAAACTACAGGCCAATATCACTGATGAACATAGATGCAAAAATCCTCAACAAAATTCTAGCAATCAGAATCCAACAACACATTAAGAAGATCATACACCATGACCAAGTGGGCTTTATCCCAGGGATGCAAGGATTCTTCAATATCTGCAAATCAATCAATGTAACTGACCACATTAACAAATTGAAAAATAAAAGCCATATGATTATCTCAATAGATGCAGAGAAGGCCTTTGACAAAATTCAACATCCATTTATGATAAAAACTCTCCAGAAAGCAGGAATAGAAGGAACATACCTCAACATAATAAAAGCTATCTATGACAAACCCACAGCAAACATTATCCTCAATGGTGACAAATTGAAAGCATTTCCCCCAAAGTCAGGAACAAGACAAGGGTGCCCACTTTCACCGCTACTATTCAACATAGTTCTGGAAGTTTTGGCCACAGCAATCAGAGCAGAAAAAGAAATAACAGGAATCCAAATTGGAAAAGAAGAAGTAGAACTCTCACTGTTTGCAGATGACATGATCCTCTACATAGAAAACCCTAAAGACTCTACCAGAAAATTACTAGAGCTAATCAATGAATATAGTAAAGTTGCAGGATATAAAATCAACACACAGGAACCCCTTGCATTCCTATACACTAACAATGAGAAAACAGGAAGAGAAATTAAGGAAACAATTCCATTCACCATTGCAAAGAAAAGAATAAAATACTTAGGAATATATCTACCTAAAGAAACTAAAGACCTATATACAGTAAACTATAAAACACTGATGAAAGAAATCAAAGAGGACACTAATAGATGGAGAAATATACCATGTTCTTGAATCGGAAGAATTAATATAGTGAAAATGAGTATACTACCCAAAGCAACCTACAGATTCAATGCAATCCCTATCAAGCTACCAATGGTATTTTTCACAGAACTAAAACAAATAATTTCAAGATTTGTATGGAAATACAAAACACCTCGAATAGCCAAAGCAATCTTGAGAAAGAAGAATGGAACTGGAGGAATCAACCTGCCTGACTTCAGGCTCTATTACAAAGCCACAGTCATCAAGACAGTATGGTACTGGCACAAAGACAGAAATATAGATCAATGGAACAAAATAGAAAGCCCAGAGATAAATCCACACACCTATGTACACCTTATCTTCGACAAAGGAGGCAAGAATATACGATGGAGTAAAGACAATCTCTTTAACAAGTGGTGTTTGGAAAACTGGTCAACCACTTGTAAAAGAATGAAACTAGATCACTTTCTTTCTTTTTTTTTTTTGTTTTAGATCATTTTCTAACACCACACACAAAAATAAACTCAAAATGGATTGAAGATCTAAATGTAAGACCAGAAACTATGAAACTCCTAGAGGAGAACATACGCAAAACACTCTCAGACATAAATCACAGCAGGATCCTCTATGATCCACCTCCCAGAATTCTGGAAATAAAAGCAAAAATAAACAAATGGGATCTAATTAAAATTAAAAGCTTCTGCACAACAAAGGAAAATATAAGCAAGGTGAAAAGGCAGCCTTCTGAATGGGAGAAAACAATAGCTAATGAAGCAACTGACAAACACCTAATCTCAAAAATATACAAGCAACTTATGCAGCTTAGTTCCAGAAAAATAAACGACCGAATCAAAAAATGGGCCAAAGAACTAAATAGGCATTTCTCCAAAGAAGACATATGGATGGCTAACAAACACATGAAAAGATACTTAACATCACTCATTATCAGAGAAATGCAAATCAAGACCACAATGAGGTACCATTTTATACCCGTCATAATGGCTGTGATCCAAGTCTGCAAGCAATAAATGCTGGAGAGGGTGTGGAGAAAAGGGAACCCTCTTACACTGTTGGTAGGAATGCAAACTAGTACAGCCACTATGGAGAACAGTGTGGAGATTCCTTTAAAAATTGCAAATAGAACTGCCTTATGACCCTGCAATCCCACTTCTGGGCATACACACCGAGGAAACCAGAATTGAAAGAGACACATGTACCCCAGTGTTCATTGCAGCACTGTTTATAATAGCCAGGACATGGAAACAACCTAGATGTCCATCAGCAGATGAATGGATAAGAAAGCTGTGGTACATATACACAATGGAGTATTACTCGGCCATTAAAAAGAATACATTTGAATCAGTTCTAATGAGATGGATGAAACTGGAGCCGATTATACAGAGTGAAGTAAGCCAGAAAGAAAAACACCAATACAGTATACTAACACATATATATAGAATTTAGAAAGATGGTAAAGATAACCCTGTATGTGAGACAGCAAAAGAGACACAGATGTATAGAACAGACTTTTGGACTCTGAGGGAGAGGGAGTGGGTGGGATGATTTGGGAGAATGGCATTGAAACATGTATACTATCATGTAAGAAATGAATCGCCAGTCTGTGTTCGATACAGGATACAGGATGCTTGGGGCTGGTGCATGGGGATGATCCAGAGAGATGATATGGGGTGGGAAGTGGGAGGGGGGTTCAGGATTGGGAACTCATGTACTCCCGTGGCGGATTCATGTCAATGTATGGCAAAACCAATACAGTATTGTAAAGTATAATAAAGTAAAAGTAAAAATAAAAAAAATAAAGTATCTCATTGGCAATTCCATTTCCAGTCAATAACATTTATTTTAAAGATAATAATGTGTGTGTTCACCACTGTTGGAGCAGGAAAATTTTCCGTCAAACTTGCCAGTTCTTCTGGTTGATCTAGAACTTGAAACCGAGAAAAAGGAGAAAATCCAATTTAATTTTGTATGTATGGGGACCCCAAAGATATGAAACTCAGGTGAAGTTGCTCAGTTGTGTCCAAGTCTTTGTGACCCTATGCGCTATAGCCTGCCAGTTTCCTCCATCCGTGTGATTTTCCAGGTAAGAATACTGGAGTCAATTGCCATTTCCTTCTCCAGGGGATCTTCCTGATCCAGGGATAGAACTCACGTCTCCCACATTTCAGGCAACTGTCTGAGCCACCAGGGAATCCCAGCATGAAACTCAGAAATGTAACCAAATCAGGCAAACTTTGTATCTTTTAGGTAAAGAACAATAAATTTGTGAAGAACTGACAAGAGGAGGAAACATTCACCTGAAAGATATAAGCGGAGTTTACACAGCTTCTCAACCTGGAAGTCCCCATCTCTAGCAATAAAGACATCTCTCTACCTCCTGCCATAGGGAAGACTTATTTTCCTGTAGAAATCTCCACATGGGAGATTTATTTTCTGCTTTCAGGGGGACAAAGGAGGACTAGATTGCCCTTCCTTCACTGGCCATTCCTTAAGAAATGTTAGTTCAAAATGATCAATATGCCACCTTGGCACATTTTGTCACAACCAGCCCTGAGGCTCATCATCACAGATATTTTGGAAAATTCTGTCACACGACAAAGAAATCAGCAATTGCTTGTACTCACATCATCCAGGCCACCTACCAGAAATACCCAAAATTGACCTTTTGGTATGTACCCCATCCTGTCTCTTTATTCTGGTTCTTTTCTCTGCATAAAACAATATTTTATCCCATGCATTAAACTCAGTATTATAGCATTTAAACTAATGAAGACAGGCCAGACTGTGCTGTGGAAACAACTTCCAAATCCTAGTGACTGACAACAATAAATCTTTTTTTTCTCTATCATGCTAGAGCCACCGCACTTGTCAGCAGAGGCTCTTCTTCAAAGATATCTCCAGGACATGGGTTGAAGAAAGCTTTCATCATCTTAGCTGTGCCATCTGGAACATGTGGTCACAGCAGTTGTCATCACAAGGAATAAAGGAATTGATATCATTCAAAAGCTTCCCACCACCCCAGTCTGGAAGTGAACACATCATTCCTGCTAATATGTAAATGTCACAGAATAGTCACATGGCCCCTGGGAGGAGGTGAAAAATCTGGAAAAACACATCTGATATTTGGTGAACAAGACTAATTTTTGTCACAGGCATTTTCTAATGTCAGTGAATGAACATATGATCTTTAGTGCTCAAGGTATGCCATTGTTTGTGTAAAATTAAGTTTATAATGTAACACTTACCCTTTGCATCTAATGTGGAAACATAAAGTAACACCAGGAAGCACTCCATGCCTGCTGCTGCTGCTGCTGTCGCTTCAGTCTTGTCCGATTCTGTGAAACCCCATAAATGGCAGTCCACCAGGCTCCCCCGTCCCTGGGATTCTCCAGGCAAGAACACTGGAGTGGGTTGCCATTTCCTTCTCCAAGGCATGAAAGGGAAAAGTGAAAGTGAAGTCGCTCAGTTGTGTCCAACTCTCCGTGACCCCATGGACTGCAGCCTACTAGGCTCCTCCATCCATGGGATTTTCCAGGCAAGAGAGCTGGAGTGGGGTGCCATTGCCTAGTGAAGAACAAACATGAGGCTGTCTACTAGAGCAAGGTCAGTTCAGTTCAGTTCAGTCGCTCAGTCATGTCCAACTCTTTGCAACCCCATGAATTGCAGCACGTCAGGACTCCCGGAGTTCACTCAGACTCATGTCCATTGAGTTGGTGATGCCATCCAGCCATCTCATCCTCTATCATCCCCTTTTCCTTCTGTCCCCATTCCCTCCCAGCATCAGGGTCTTTTCCAATGAGTCAACCCTTCGCATGAGGTGGCCAAAGTATTGGAGTTTCAGCATTAGCATCAGTCCTTCCAATGAACACCCAGGGCTGATCTCTTTTAGAATGCACTGGTTGGATCTCCTTGCAGTCCAAGGGACTCTCAAGAGTCTCCTCCAACATCACAGTTCAAAAGCATCAATTCTTTGGCACTCAGCTTTCTTCACAGTCCAATTCTCACATCCATACATGACCACAGGAAAAACCATAGCCTTGACTAGACGGACCTTAGTCGGCAAAGTAATGTCTCTGCTTTTTAATATGTTATCTAGGTTGGTCATAACTTTCCTTCCAAGGAGTAAGCGTCTTTTAATTTCATGGCTGCAATTATTTCATTCTAATACAAGGATTTGTTTAAAGGGAGGGTTAGTTTTCTATTCAGTTCAGTTCAGTTTTCTATTAATGTGTAACAAATCCTTGCAAGTTTAATGGCTTAAAGAAGCACATATTTATTATTTCATAAGTTTCCTTGGGTCAGGAGTCTTCCCCTTAGCTGGCTCTCTGCTGCAGTGTCTCACTGCCCAGAGTTAAGGAGTTATCAGGGCTGCATTCTCATCTGGGCACTGCTGGAAAAGGTCCACCTCCAGGCTTGCACAGATGGTTAGCACAGTTCATCACCTTGCAGCTATAAGACTGAGGCCCTTAGGTTTTCTGCTGTCTGTTTTCCAGAAGCCACTCTCCACTCTCTCCACAGGACCTGAGTACACAGCAGCTTCCTTTATTCAAGCCAGCAAGTGAAGTCTCTTTATCCAGTCTGCTAAAGACCCGATGCTGGGAAAGATTGAGGGCAGGAGGAGAAGGGAATAACAGAGGATGAGATGGTTGGATGGCATTACCGACTCAATGGATATGGGTTTGTGTGAACTCTGGGAGTTGGTGATGGACAGGGAGGTCTGGCATGCTGCGGTTGTTCGTGGGGTTGCAAAGAGTTGGACATGACTGAGCGATTGAACTGAAGAGGAACTCTTATGTAATATAAGCCAATCCAAGGAATGACATCCCATCACCTTTGCTATATTCTATTGGTTAGAAAGCAAGTCAGAGGACCCACCCACATTCAAGTAGAGGAGATAGAACTGATAGAACCAAAAAAACGTGCTTCGTGCGCCCATGGAAAGTGAATGGACACATAGGTATGGAAACCCTTTTCCCTTTCAGATAACACAACCCAAGTCTTGTTTCTTATAACACTTTACCCATCTGAATGTCTCTGTGTACAGCTTCTCTCTTGCTCTGGTTGCATACAATGACTCAGAAGCTTAATTGTGCCAGATGGCATGTGCTCCCTACCAGCTGCTATTGTATTGCTGTGACAATACCAAATACCAGCTGTACTGTGAGAAACCATTTCTCTCTATGCTAGACAGACTTCATTTATAGTTTGAATATGTCCAAACCCCATTAGCCACCCCACCAAAAAAAACCTAACGTTTGAGAAGACCAGCCTATGTAGAGGTCTGAAAGTTGTGCCTTTAAAAGGATGAAAATTCTTACCTTGTGAGCACACTGTACATAATGAACCTTTCTATTCATATGTGTGATTGATCACTGAAAAGAGATTTAGCTTCTCTTCATCAAGCTGTGGTTGAGGAGACTACCCTGTGTTGGGAAATCATTTGATTTCATCAGAAGGCTCTCTGTTCTGTCTACCACCAGTGTAGCCTCAGTATCTAAAAGGTCAATGTTTCTGTGACCTATGAATGTGATGTAATGACATCCTTTCCAGGATTCTGAAATGCACCTTCAGTGCTACTATGTTTAAACATAATTGTGAATAATCAGAAGAGTTCATTCTTATCATGAGGAATTTGAAATAATCAAAAATCAGGAAAAAATACACCGAGAAAGAATTTTTAAATGACATAAAAAGGGGAAATTAATATTTGACTCTTACTACCATATTAATCTGATAGCTTGGTTACAATACTGCATAATGCTATGAGGATAATTCACATCTTTTCAAGATTGCCTCTAATCCATTGCCTTCCAGAATTGAAGGGCTTTAATCTGCAAATTGATAAGGAAAAAAAATGTCTCTATAGTGTGTAGCTATAGCATGACTTTATTTTTGCTTTTGGTTTTGTTATTGCTGGGAGAAATATCAATAACCTCAGATATGCAGATGACACCACCCTTATGGCAGAAAGTGAAGAGGAACTAAAAAGCCTCTTGATGAAAGTGAAAGAGGAGAGTGAAAAGGTTGGCTTAAAGCTCAACATTCAGAAAACAAAGATCATGGCATCTGGTCCCATCACTTCATGGGAAATAGATGGGGAAACAGTGGAAACAGTGTCAGACTTTATTTTTTTGGGCTCCAAAATCACTGCAGATGGTGACTGCAGCCATGAAATTAAAAGACGCTTACTCCTTGGAAGGAAAGTTATGACCAACCTAGACAAGTATATTCAAAAGCAGAGACATTACTTTGCCAACAAAGGTCTGTCTAGTCAAGGCTATGGTTTTTCCTGTGGTCATGTACGGATGTGAGAGTTGGACTGTGAAGAAAGCTGAGCGCTGAAAAATTGATGCTTTTGAACTGTGGTGTTGGAGAAGACTCTTGAAAGTCTCTTGGACTGCAAGGAGATCCAATCAGTCCATTCTAAAGGAGATCAGCCCTGGGATTTCTTTGGAAGGAATGATACTAAAGTTGAAACTCCAGTACTTTGGCCGCCTCATGCGAAGAGTTGACTCATTGAAAAGACTCTGGTGCTGGGAGGGATTGGGGGCAGGAGGAAAGGGGGACGACAGAGGATGAGATGGCTGGATGGCATCACCGACTTGATGGACCTAAGTCTGAGTGAACGCCACCGGTTGGTGATGGACAGGGAGGCCTGGCGTGCTGTGATTCATGGAGTCGCAAAGAGTCGGACACGACTGCGTGACTGAACTGAACTGAACTGAATGTTTTTAACTTTCACTTTGAAAAACTTCAGATGCAAAAAGTTAAACAAATAATACAAAGAATTTCTGTATCCCCTCCATCAAGATTACTCAAATATCAACATCTTATATAATCATAGCATAATTATCAAAATGATATCATAATTATCAAAATAATGTTAGCTGATCTAGAGACTTCATTCAAAATTTTCCAGTAGTCCCACTAGAGTGCTATTTCTGATCTAAGATCTAATCACGGTCCACTTTTATATGCCACATCTCATTTCTCTATTTTAATCCAGAGCAATTCCTCAGTCTTTCCTTATCTTTCATGATATGTTTTTCATATTCACATAAGAAGGATACTAGTCCAGAAAGAATGAAGAGATAGAGCCAAAGCAAAAACAGCACCCAGTTGTGGATGTGACTGGTGATGGAAGCAGGGTCCAATGCTGTAAAGAGCAATATTGCATAGGAACCTGGAATGTTAGGTCCATGAATCAAGGCAAATTGGAAGTGGTCAAACAGGAGATGGCAAGAGTAAATATCGACATTTTAAGAATCACGGAACTAAAATGGACTGGAATGGTGACTTTAACTCAGATGACCATTATATCTAATATTGTGGGCAAGAATCCCTTAGAGGAAATCATAGCCACCATAGTCAACAAAAGAGTCTGAAATGCAGTAGTTGGATGCAATCTCAAAAACGACAGAATGTTCTCTGTTCATTTCCAAGGCAAACCATTGACTATCACGGTAATCCAAGTCTATGCTCTGACCAGTAATGCTGAAGAAGCTGAAGCTGAACAATTCTGTAAAGACCTACAAGACCTTCTAGAACTAACACCCCAAAGAGATGTCCTTTTCATTATAGGGGACTGGAATGCAAAAGTAGGAAGTCAAGAAACAACCGGAGTAATGGGCAAATTTGCCCTTGGAGTACGGAAAGAAGCAGGGCAAAGGCTAATAGAGTTTTGCCAAAGGAACGCACTGGTCATAGCAAATACCCTCTTCCAACACATGAAGAGACTCTACACATGGACATCACCAGATGGTCAACACAAAAATCAGATTGATTATATTCTTTGCAGCCAAAGATGGAGAAGTTCTACACAGTCAGCAAAAACAAGACTGGCAGCTGACTGTGACTCAAATCATAAACTCCTTACTGCCGAATTCACATTTAAATTGAAGAAAGTAGGGAAAACCATTCAGGTATGACCTAAATCAAATCACTTACAATTATACAGTGGAAGTGACTAATAGATTTAGACACTAGATCTGATAGACTGCCTGATGAACTATGGATGGAGGTTCATGACATTGTACAGGAGACAGCAATCAAGACCATCCCCAAGAAAAAGAAATGCAAAAAAGTAAAATGGCTGTCTGAGGTGGCCTTACAAATAGCTGTGAAAAAAAGTGAAAAGCAAAGGAGAAAAGGAAAGATATACCCATTTGAATGCAGAGTTCCAAAGAATAGCAAGAAGAGATAAGAAAAGACTTCCTCAGTGATCACTGCAAAGAAATAGGGGGAGACAATAGAATAGGAAAGACTAGAGATCTCTTCAAGAAAATTAGGGATACCAAGGGAACATTTCATGCAAAGATGGGCTCGATAAAGGACAGAAATGGTATGGACCTAACAGAAGCAGAAGATATTAAGAAGAGGTGGCAAGAATACAGAAGAAAAGTGAAAATGAAGTTGCTCAGTCATGTCCGACTCTTTGCGACCCCATGGACTGTAGCCCACCAGGCTCCTCCGTCCATGGGATTCTGCAGGCAAGAATACTGGAGTGGGTTCCTATTTCCTTCTCCAGGGTATCTTCCCAACCCTGGGATCAAACCCAGGTCTCCTGCATTGCAGGCAGATGCTTTAACCTCTGAGCTACCAGGAAGCATGGACCTAACAGAAGCAGAAGATATTAAGAAGAGGTGGCAAGAATACACAGAAGAATTATACAAAAAAGATCTTCACGACCCAGATAATCACAATGGTGTAATCACTTACCTAGAGCCAGACATCCTGGAATGTGAAGTCAAGTGGGCCTTAGAAAGCATCACTATGAACAAAGCTAGTGGAGGTGACGGAATTCCAGTTGAGCTATTTCAAATCCTAAAAGATGATGCTGTGAAAGAGCTGTACTCAATATGCCAGCAAATTTGGAAAATGCAGCAATGGCCACAGGACTGGAAAAGGTCAGTTTTCATTCCAATCCAAAGACAGGCAATGCCAAAGAATGCACAAACTACTGCACAATTGCACTCATCTCACATGCTAGTAAAGTAATGCTCAAAATTCTCCAAGCCAGGCTTCAGCAATACGTGAACCGTGAACTTCCAGATGGTCAAGCTGGATTTAGAAAAGCCAGAGGAACAAGAGATCAAATGTCCAACGTCCACTGGATCATTGAAAAAGCAAGAGAGTTCCAGAGAAACATCTATTTCTGCTTTATTGACCATGCCAAAGCCTTTCACTGTGTGGATCACAATAAACTGTGGAAAATTCTTAATGGGAATAGCAGACCACCTGACCTGCCTCTTGAGAAATCTGTATGCAGATGAGGAAGCAACAGTTAGAAATGAACGTGGAACAACAGACTGGTTCCAAATAGGAAAAGGAGTACGTACAGGCTGTATATTGCCACCTTGCTTATTTAACTTATATGCGCAGTACATCATGTGAAATGCCAGGCTGGATGAAGCACAAGCTGGAATCAAGATTGCAAGGAGATATATCAATAACCTTAAATATGCAAATGATACCACCCTACGGCAGAAAGGGAAGAAGAACTAAAGAGTCTCTGATGAAAGTGAAAGAGAAGAGTGAAAAGGTTGGCTTAAAGCTCAACATTCAATAAACTAAGATCATGGCATCCAGTCCCGTCACTTCATGGCAAATAGGTGGGGAAATAATGTAAACAGTGAGAGACTTTATTTTGGGAGGCTCCAAAATCACTGCAGATGGTGATTGCAGCCATGAAATCAAATGATGTTTGCTCCTTGGAAGAAAAGTTATGACCATCCTAGATAGCATATTAAAAAGCAGAGACATTAGTTTGCCAACAAAGGTCCATCTAGTCAAGGCTATGGTTTTTCCAATAGTCATGTATGGATGTAAGAGTTGGACTATAAAGAAAGCTGAGTGCCAAAGAATTGATGCTTTTGAACTCTGATGTTGGAAGAGACTCTTGAGGGTCCCTTGGACTGCAAGGAGATCCAACCAGTCCATCCTAAAGGAAATCAATCCTGAATATTCATTGGAAGCATTGATGGTGAAGCTGAAACTCCAATACTTCGGTCACCTGATGCAAAGAACTGACTCATTTGAAAAGACCCTGATGTTTGGAAAGATTGAAATCATGAGGGGAAGGGGACGATAAAGGATGAGATGGTTGGATGGCATCATTGACTCGATGGACATGAGTCTGAGTAAACTCTGGGAGTTAGTGATGGACAGGGAGGTGTGGCATGCTGCAGTCCATGGGGTCGCAAAGAGTTGGACATGACTGAGCAACTAAACTGAACTGAAATATGCATATTGTGATCATGAGTCAAATATGAAACAGTAAAAATGAAATTATTTTAATTGATCTTTACCTGGTTTATGTAACTCTAGAATCATCTGTTTTGTGTCATAAATGAAGTCTTTGGTACAATTCAAAGGGGAAAATTGGATTTGACTGTCACAGCCACTAAAAGACAAATGGATACTATCCCATCAGCATGTGCAAATAGGGTTAGCAATTCAATTTTTGGAGGCTCTTCATCTACTCATTACACTATATTTGCCTTCAACCTCATTACAGCTAATTATCCATAGCTAGTAAACAATAATGTTAGATCTTAGCTGGCAATCACTACCTTTGGTCTGGCAGCTCTGTTCAATTTGAAAGTACTGATCCAATTTCCAGACGTTTGGAAAAGATCATATCTTGCTGCTGTCTCGCATACACTGGCTGTAATGGCCTCTTTAATTGCTGTCCCACCACTCTGATGAGCAGATTGCTTCTGCAAGAGCTATGCAGAGTTACAGGATAAAAGCTGGCATAGAACTTAATCTTCCACAATTATGATAGAAGCCTAATTATTCTTCCATTAATCACAAGCGATTTCTGATTTTGAATCTAAAGCATGTCCATTTATTATTTGGTTGCCATGCAGAATTGTTGTAGAATTTAGACTGTACATCCTGCTCTTGTGGTCTCAATGAAGCTGTAATACTTACTGCAAAGTTCTTTTGCCAGAGAAGCAGTGAGTAGCAGAGATAATAGCTTCCTCTAGCTAGTTGTAGGCACTAATGAGACTGGCCCTCTATTTTCTTCTGCTGGCAAAGAAACTTGGCACCTTTTGCCTTCTTCAAATGGTGAGTCTAGGGACTCAGCATTATTGGCATCAATTTGGGTCCCCATGCAGATGTGCTGAATCAGATTCTGCATGTGTAACTAAATCCCCAGGTGATTCTCATGCACATTAGTGACTGAGAAGCAGTGCTTATAATTATTACTTTTTTTTTTAATTTTTTTTAATTTTTTTTTAATTATTACTATTATACTTGTTAATAACATGGCACTTTTCCCCCAATAGAATCAAGATCCCTAAAGATGAGAAGAGTACACCCAACAGACTAACTTCTTCAAAGGCTAAAATCTGAAGCTATTCAAGGTCTATTCAGCTTTGTTCTTGCTTCCCAGGATTAGGGAAAAGGAGCAGCATCATTCAAGGCAGGTAAAGAAGGGGATTATCCATAAGTCCTACTACAACTATCTCTCTCCATATAATATCTTGCCTTAGTGTTGGCCCTACAGCAGTTGAGGAATAGATTCCTACACCACCAAGGTTTCACAGGCATTTGCAGAGACTACTTGGGGAGGAAGAGCAGCCTTGAGCCAGTTTGACTAGGCAGGGTCTGGAGGATCTGGAAAGGATGGGGTGACTCACAGATCTCCCTCCCTTAGAAAGGATGGAACTCACAAAGCTAGATGCCTGGAGGCATGCTGATGCTGCTGCCGCTAAGTCACTTCAGTCATGTCCGACTCTGTGCGACCTCAGAGATGGCAGCCCACCAGGCTCCCCAGTTCCGGGGATTCTCCAGGCAAGAACATTGAAGTGGGTTGCCATTTCCTTCTCCAATGCATGAAAGTGAAAAGTGAAAGTGAATTTGCTCAGTCGTGTCTGACTCCTAGTGACCCCATGGACTGCAGCCTACCAGGCTCCTCCGTCCATGGGATTTTCCAGGCAAGAGTACTAGAGTGGGTTGCCATTGCCTTGCCTGGAGGCATACACGTACACTAATATTTTTCCTTCCCAAGTGGCTTAGTGGTAAAGAATCCGCCTGCCAATGCAAGAAATACAGGAGACTCAGGTTCAGTCCCTGAGTTGGGAAGATCCCCGCAGGAGGAAACGGCAACCCACTCCTTTATTCTTATCTGGAAAATCCCATGGACAGAGGAGCATGGTGGTCTACAGTCCATGGGGTCTCAAAGAGTCAGACAACTGAGCACACATTCATGCCATGCCAACTAAGGAAAATAGAGAGAGGAAACCTATAATCCCTGCCCATCTCATTTTCCGTTGTGAACTCACTATAATAGTCAAGTATTTCTTGGCTTGACTGCTCTCTCTGAAAGTGTGTAAGCCAAACTGGAGCATTTGCTTCCCTGTAAAGACTACTCTTTGCTACCTCATCAGGATTCCTCCCACTTCAAGACTAGATCCCTCCATTACTTCCCCCCATCCCCCATTAAACCTAGTCTGAATTTCCATATTCTGTTAGTGAATACATATCCTATCAGTACCAGTGCTTTAAGAAAATGTTGAGCTTTAGCACAGAATCAGCTGGAAGACTTGTTAAAACACAGCTTGCTGAACCCCATGCACAGAGTTTCTGATCCAGCAGATCATAAGTGGGGCCCAAAGTTTCATATTTCTAAAAAGTTTCTAGTTGGTGCTGATGCTTCTAGTCTGGGCACCATTACTCTCAAAATGGAATTCCAAGTATTGGTAGTAGAATGAGAAACTTGGGAGGAGCCAGTGCCATGATAATGTCTCTTCTATGGACCAGGTTAACCAGGGTCTGCTGCTGCCATCACAACACTTTTGAACACAAACAACTGAAGGGTGGCTTCATGCATTGAGTAGTTCATGGGGAAGGCTGCCATGCCAATTGACTTCCCAGGTGGCTCAGTGGTAAAGATTCCACCTACCAATTCAAGAGATACAGGATACTCAGGTTCAATCCCTGAATCAGGAAGATCCCCTGGAGAAGGAAATGGCAACCCACTCCATTATTCTTATCTGGAAACTCCCATGGACAGAGGAGCCTGGTGGTCTATAGTCCATGGGGTCACAAAGAATCAGATGCAACTGAGGACACACATATGCCATGCCAATTAAGGAAAATAGAGTTGAAACATCACTGTTTGTGTATTATCCAGTTGATCTCAGAGACCCATACATTAATCAACTATCACAGAATATTAGAGGTTTTTTCCTTTCAAGGTTGATAATAAGATCATATCTTTTCTTAGCAAAGAGAGTAAGGAGTACTGATTCATTGTGCCATCTAAAAATACATACATTGAACTGTTCTGTATTCATTAAGTATTTGTCAAATTTCTTTGCATTTCTATTTCTTTGCGTGGCTTCTCATTTTTACAGGTGAAACAGAGACCAAATCATGGTTAGAAATACTGCTCTAAATGTAAGATGATGAGCCTGGGTTGTAATCTCAGTTCTTTTGCATCAACATGAGATGGGTGATAAAGAACTAAAGGTGCCTGCTCTGGGCAGAGAAAATACAAAAGTTTCTAGAAAAAAGGAAATGAAGAAAGTGTCTACTATAAGAAAGAAAATTATAAAAATACAAGAGCTTTGCCTTTGGACTTAATCATTTATGGAAGTAACTTACATGTGTACAGGGCAAAGTCTTAAATACTTTTTAGACATTCTAAGTTAATTCAAAATATTTGAGCTACAATCAGATAGTTGGATTATTTTAACATTGGGTCTGCATAGCTTAGATAGTTCATGTGAGTTTCTGGTCCAGTAGCATATTAATAACTCTGCTTTATCTAATCTTAGGTAATAAATGCACGTATGCTCAGTCCTGTCCAACTCTTTGCAACCCCAGGACTGTAGCCTGCCAGTCTCCTCTGTCCATGGCTTTTCCAGGTAAGATACTGGAGTGTATTGACATTTCTTTCTCCAGGGGATCTTCTCAACCCAGGGATTGAATTTGTATTCCCTGCATCTCCTGTATTGGCAGGCAGACTCTTTACCACTTGAGCCAATCATTCTAATTCTGCTTTTGTGAAATGTCATAAATCCCTGCCTCTATTAGTCAGAATAGACTATGCATGCTGCAATAACAACTAAACCACAAATAATCAGTATACAATGAAAAGTCATAGTGCTCGTCCGCATCATAACCTGATGTTGGTTAGTTAGTCCTCTATAGTCATTTTATTCCCAGTGTTTATTCACCAGGTAGCTTCCTTCTTACAACTTTATGTCTTGAAATACTTCTAATCCAGCCATCTGGACAAGAGAGAAAGAGCAAGACTATAGGAGAAAGGAAGAATAAAAGAAAAGCAGGCCCCGGCAAGGGCCGCAAAAGAAATTTATAATTATTGATAAACTGGATGCTATAAGGCATGAGACTCTTGGAACAAGTCCAGAGGGAACAGTTCATAGTCCTGAAAACAAGATATGATTCTGGGGTCAGAAAACCCACCCTGGACTGTTTCTCAACTGGCATCTCAGAGTAATGTGTTTTACGTATCTGGTGGAAAATCTATAGATAAGAATATTAGTCTTAGTTATTGATCTGTTATTGATTACTGTTTCTTAGTTACTTAATGGTTAATGATCATTTTGTTCTTTGGCCTTGAAGGCCACATGAATTATAGTTTAGCTCCCTGCAAATTCTTTCTTTCACGGCTGAAAGTATAATAAAGCTGGCTTGGATTCAGTTTCGGCACCTTCACCTTGGAGCGGTGTTTCTCCCCTGACCCTTGTTTTTCACTGAATTCTTGTGTCTTGTTTCTTATTCTCTTGCCTGTATCATGCTTTCAAAAACCCTTCTTGTCAAGCCGGTCTCAACATAAGATGACCTATACGCTCTTTTATTTCTCAAATTACTTCAATCCCATTGGTGAGAATGATTCGCACCCTGAAATGTGGAGGAGCATAGGAACATTCTCTGAGCACTAAAAAACTCAACACTTCTTGGACTGTACCCTGCAGGCCTGTAGGCCTCATGCTTGGCAGCTTCAAGACTGAAGAAAGAGCCCAGAGTCAGAGACACAGACATCAGTAGTTTAATGGATGGGGGAGCTTACACATCTGAATCAAGGTTCTAGAGTCCACCTTGCTGTGTGCAGTGTAGGCAGGCAGGACATGGTGGCAGTCTTCAATCCTGGGGGTCAGGGGAAGTTACCAGTTACAGGGGGATTTGCATCAAGTGGGCTTATTAGTTACCAAGGAAACTGGCAGAGGGGCACACCCTTCACTGCCCCCTTACATAAAAACTATCACCTGTTGCAGCCTGGAGCAAGTACATATTTGGTACTTATCACCAACAGAAGTCTGAACACTTCAGCCCTCTGTGTCCTGATACCATAATCACCAAGGAAAATATTAATACAACACAACAATTAACATAACCAGATTAAGTCCATGGTGGAGTCATTCATGACAAGCCCCGCATGAACTAGGGTTTCTGTGCTGGCTCTCCAGAAAAGGAAGTCGTCAACCAGTCAGCACTTACTCACATAGCACTAGTTGCCTGACCTGACTCCAAGTCTTCTCTTGGTCCACGGAATAAAAGTAAACTTGTTTTAATCAATCAGCAAATGCCCAGTATTACCTCTTTTTTCTCGCTCAGTAATAGTAGTGTTAGTTACTCAGTTGTATCCGACTCTTCAAGATCCCATGGATTGTAGCCTGCCGGACCCTCTGTCCGTGGAACTCTCTAGGCAAGAATACTGGCATTAATAGCCATTCCCTTCTCCATGGGATCTTCCCAATCAAGGGATCCAACCCAAGTCTCTTGCATTACAGGCAGGTTCTTTACCGTCTGAGCTACCAGCCATTCTTGCTTATTCTAGTCTATTGAAATCTCTCACCTTGTACTGATTTTTGGAACTTCTTCCTATCTGCTAGATTAGATGTTCAATTCATGAATCACTGAATAAAGCCAATAAGATTTAAAAATTTACTCAGTTGTATTTTGTCCTTTAACATAGAGGAACTCTGCTTGGAATAACATTTTGCTTACAGAGAACAGACGGAGCAAGATCAGCCTCAGTAACAGGAATCAAATTCCTATAACCGGTGGCTCCCTCCTGGCTGCTGATGCAGAAGAACTGGCCTGCACACATCCCCTCTTATGTTGCACAATGAAGGATCCCACCCCCTTCCCAGAGGGGGTGGATATAGTAGTGGGGGTGCCGTATAATACACATGCTTAAGTAGAACAGAGAAACACACAATGAGCCTAAAACACGGAAAGAGATTCCCACACAAGGTGACAAGCCCCGAACAGGCTGCAAGGACACTTTGTTTCTTGGTAAGGAAGTATTTCAGCCCCAACACCCACTCTTATGTGGCCTACTGGGAGTCAAAAGGCTGTGTATATGAGTCTTTCTTCCATGACATAAGTAACAGGTAGTCTTCCAGTAGGAGGACTTGGCAGCACCACTGGTTTACACATAGCTCATCTAAAATTCACTTGCTAACTGTAGTGGCAATTTGTATTCACTACTTGCCTTTACCAAAAGGAAAAAGAAAAGTTCCCTCTGAGAGGCAGGTAACTACAATTTGAAACCAGCTTTCTCAGTTAAACATCCCTGTAGATGGGCAGGTAAGGGTTCTATCTTTCTTGATTATTTACATTTCAAAGTGATGGTCCCAGTCCTTGAAAGACATTTCTTGTTTGTAAAACTGGCAAATGTGTTTTTTAGCCATATATATATATATATAAAATCTCAAAGGAACAAAGAAAGTGTTAGGTAGTTAGAACAGAAAAAAGGATTCCAGAATGGCAGTGGTTAAAAGAAAAAGAAGGGAAACGCCCGCAAAAATAGAACAAAGGAAGGTTGAGTGAGAACCTTAGGTAAAACAAACTAGCCCAATTTACATAGTGCATGCTGAGAGGGAGAAGAAAAAACATAAAAAGAGGAGCCAAAATTGAGCCAAGGGCCTCTCTTCTCTTCGTGTCTTTTGGGTCAGTCTGCCCTGACAACTCAGGGATGTATTTTCCTTTGCTTGCCAATAAAACTGAGCTATAACACTGGTCCATCTGTCTCTTCAAATTTTTGCTACAGCAAAACAGAACCAAGGAAATTACACGCTTCCCTGACAAAAGGATGCATCAGTTTGGTTCAGTTCAGTCGCTCAGTCGTGTCCGACTCTTTGAGATCCCATGAATCGCAGCACGCCAGGCCTCCCTGTCCATCACCAACTCCCGGAGTTCACTCAGACTCACGTCCATCGAGTCAGTGATGCCATCCAGCCATCTCATCCTCGGTCGTCCCCTTCTCCTCCTGCCCCCAATCCCTCCCAGCATCAGAGTCTTTTCCAATGAGTCAACTCTTCTCATGAGGTGTCCAAAGTACTGGAGTTTCAGCTTTAGCATCATTCCTTCCAAAGAAATCCCAGGGTTGATCTCCTTCAGAATGGACTGGTTGGATCTCCTTGCAGTCCAAGGGACTCTCAAGAGTCTTCCCCAACACCACAGTTCAGAAGCATCAATTCTTCGGCACTCAGCTTTCTTCACAGTCCAACTCTCACACCCATACATGACCATAGGAAAAACCATAGCCTTGACTAGATGGACCTTAGTCAGCAAAGTAATGTCTCTGCTTTTGAATATACTATCTAGATTGCTCTTAACTTTTCTTCCAAGGAGTAAACATCTTTTAATTTCATGGCTGCAGTCACCATCTGCAGTGATTTTGGAGCCCCCAAAAATAAAGTCTGACACTGTCTCTACTGTTTTCCCATCTATTTCCCATGAAGTGATGGGACCAGATGCCATGATCTTTGTTTTCTGAATGTTGAGCTTTAAGACAACTTTTTCACTCTCCTCTTTCACTTTCATCAAGAGGCTTTTTAGTTCCTCTTCACTTTCTGCCATAAGGGTGGTGTCATCTGCATATCTGAGGTTATTGATATTTCTCCCGGCAATCTTGATTCCAGCTTGTGTTTCTTCCAGTCCAGCGTTTCTCATGATGTACTCTGCATAGAAGTTAAATAAGCAGGGTGACAATATACAGCCTTGACGTACTCCTTTTCCTATTTGGAACCAGTCTGTTTTCTAAAGAAAATACTCTAAGAAAAGGGAAGGGGAAGTCTCTTTCTCTTTGTGATTCAGGGAAAATTCCATTTTTTTTCCTTTTTAGAGTTGTGTTTACCTTAAAAAAGCAAGTGTATTTTGAAGAAGTTTATTCTGTGATGAAGGAATGGTTCTGAGAAAGAGGACCTGCTGCCTGAAATAAAGGAAATGAGAGGGGAACTTCTGCTGCACCTTTTCCTTTCAAACAGTGTAACTTGATCCTTCTCTTTTGATTGATATTTGCTAGTTTCCTTTCTCCCTTTATCTCTTTTCCTTTTTCTCCAGAAGAAAAAAAGTCAAGAAGTGGGACAAGAGTAAAAGTCAAAAAGGAAGTCAGAGAAATTTGGTTAAATGGAGCAGTGTGCCTAGAATGTTATTTATGTTTGAGCTACAGGGAAATCTTTTATAGCCAACACATGGAATCAAATGAGAATTTACAAAGTAGTCCCATTCATTCATCTATAAATCAAATTGAGTCTCAGGTTCCTTATAGTCCAGTCCTGGATACTATTACATATAAAGAAATACCTTTCCAAAACTACAAGTAATTAAAATCTAATTCCAAATTATGTCTCTTAAAGCAGATAAGAGACGGGCTTCCGTGGTAGCTCAGAGGTTAAAGCGTCTGCCTGCAATGCGTGAGATCCAGGTTTGATCCCTGGGTTGGGAAGATTCCCCTGGAGAAGGAAATGGCAACCCACTCCAGTATTCTTGCCTGGAGAATCCCATGGACAGAGAAGCCAAGCCTGGTGGGCTACAGTCCACAGGGTCGCAAAGAGTTGGACACGACTGAGCGACTTCACTTTCCAGCAGATAATAGAGATCTAAGATGTTATGAAGAAAAATCCTTTACTCTACTTTCTTATTCCCTTAAGGCACCATGGATGCTCCAGAGTATCTCATCCACTCAACCTCTTACTATTCGCATTCTGTTACCAGATCACCTGTAAACCTCTGTAAAGGAGGGGAAAATATTTTCCCTCTACCCTTCTAAATTCCTAGTTCGGCAACCTATAATAAAATACAGATTGAAAAATAGAAAAGCAAACAAATTTATTAGCATGTATACCTCATGTACACATGGAGGTACACAGGGGAAAGTGAGTAACTCTCAGAGATGGCTTAGAACTCAAGTTTGAATATCATCTTGAACTCAAGATAGAAGAAAGAAGGGTGTATTGGAGGCCAGTTATGGGAAGTGACCAGGAAAAGCTCCAGTTCACAAGGGTAAGTTTTCTCATGCAAATTAAAGTGGATAACTTCTGCACTGACATGCTTTTGTGATTTAGGATCATCCTGTTCTTCCTGGCACAAATAGATAAACACTCTTACAAATGGAGATTTCCTTTATAAATGTAAATTTCCCTTTCAAAAGGACAACTTTTCCTTTTTTTCCAGAGCTACTCCAGTGTCTGTGTTTCTCAAAATAATCCTTACATCAAAGTGGAATATTGGGGGCAGCATATATTCTGCTATCCTTCATCCCCTTTTCAAAGGTTTCTCTCCTCACATTTTATCTCCAACTTGGGAATCTTACCTTTGTCTCTGGGGTGGTAAACTAACTTCTCTAATAGGCAGCAGCAACTAGGGCAACAGAAACTGATTCCAGAAATTAAGAACAGCAGCAGACTATAGCCAAGTCTTCTCCAGCTAGAAAGCTGATTCAAAGTCATTCAGTGATTGGCCAAAGTCACACAAGGTGGCACAGCGGTAAAGAGTCTGCCTGCAATGCAGGAGACCCAGGTTTGATCACTGGGTCAGGAATATCCCCTAGAATTAGGAAATGGGAACCCACTCCAGTATTCTTGCCTGGAAAAATCCCATGGAAAGAGGAGCCTAGAAGCTATAGTCTATGGGGTCTCAAAGAGTCAGACACAACTGATCGCAACACAACACAAACCAACACAAGCAGTAATTGGCAGACTTGGAACTTGGATGTCAGGTTTGACTATATATCTACTTTAACCAAAAATGAAGATCCTTTTATACCTTTCTTATAACTTGCTACATAAATTTAAGAACTGTGCAAGAAGATGTAGAAAACAGATTTCAAATCAGGAAAATACTTATCAACATACATGCATACGAGGAGAATAGAGGTTTCTGGGTGTGCTTCTTCTTTTCTAAGTTCCTTTAAGCAGTGACACATTTTTATCCAAATTAGGATTAACTAAACTATGAGGTCACATTCACTTGCATTTACCTGTTTTATATTTCAGGGTCGCTAGTAATCACTACTGAAAAGAGTTGTGTTGCTAAAAAGAAAAGAATTGATGGGAAATGGGAGAAGTCGTGACTCAATCAGATATTTACAATCTGAAATCATAAGTGTGAAAATTAGTACCTTGGGATAAACACAAAATTCCCTGGGCTCAAGGTTATGGGAGTTGACACAAGATTTAGAAAACATCAAGAGTTAATAGGTTTTTTTCAAATATTGTATATTAACTCATACATATGGAATCTAGAAAGATGATACTGATGAATCTATTTTCAGGGCAGCAATGGAGATGCAGACATAGAGACAGACTTAGGGTCCCAGCGAGGGGGCAAGAAGAAAAGGGTGAGATTGGGACGAATGGAGAGAGCAGCATGGAAACATATACACTAAAATATATAAAATAGATAGCCAGTGGGAATTTGCTGTATGACTCAGGGAATTCAAACTGGGGCTCTGTGACAATCTGGGAGGGGTGGGATGGGGTGGTAGGCAGAAGGGAGGCTCACGAGGGAGGGAACATATATACATATGGCCAATCCACGTTGTATGGCAGAAACCAACACAATATTGTAATTACCCTCCAAATTAAAATTTTAAAAATTGTTTTTAAAAGAGTTAATAGTTTTTTTTAATTCCATTTAACTTTTGATTGTAGCATTTACTAGCAAGTGGGATTCAATTAAACTGTGAATCATAATGTACCTGAGGACAGTTGTCTACATGTCTGGAGCTCTCTGCTACATACCACAGATTTTGCAGACACCAGGGCACTGTCAAGAGAGGAAAAAAGAAAGGCTCAGGACCTAGTAAGCAAGACCCATATGCACTTCCGTGTTTTCTTCCTGAAGACCTATTTGGGCACTGCTGTTTATTCCTACTTATTTAGGAGGTGTCAAGAGCTCTTCCTACCAGACTAACGGTACTTCAAGGTCTGGAGTCTCTTTGTGAGATGTCAGGGAAAAGGACATCTCAGATTTTTGTTTTCATAGAGCCACCTTCTGAATTTGTTGTTTCATCTCTGATACTGATATCCTTATTCCAGGGTAAGGCTCTGCATTAAGCTTGACAGAGATGCTGGCAATTATTTTTGCAAAGGATCCAACATTACAGGAATTTTGTCACTGTTTCTTACATGCCTTACCCTGTCAGGAAAGTCCTACGTTCTCCCCTGTCATAGGGTTTTATAATGCAGAATATAAAAAGATTAAAAAAGGAAAAAAGTGTCAGGACTGGGGAGAGCAGAGAACAGAGAGAGGGGGGAGAAAAGTGTAAAATGGCACACCTGTGCTGCTGAGTGAAGAATGAAGAGGAAGGGATTTGGGGGAGAGGCAGCCCCATAGGAAAGCCTTCCCCAGTGGCTCTAGTGGTAAAGAACCAGTCTGCTAATGCAGGAGACATAAGAGATATGGGTTCAATGCCTGGAGTGGGAAGATTCCCTGGAGGAGGGCATGGCAACCCACTCCAGTATTCTTGCCTGGAAAATCCCCATGGACAGAGGAGCCTGGCAGGTCCATAGGGTCACAGAGTTGGACATGACTGAATCAACTTAGCAGCAGCAACCCCACAGCAGTCTAATCTCAACACAGTGGCCAAGGTGATGATTTTAGAATATAAACTAGATCATGTTATTTACTCACCTAAACCTTGTAAATGGCTTCCCATATCACTCAGATAAACTCTTTCACTCTCTTTGCTTCCTGCCCGCACTAGACTTTTTGTTCTTCAGAGAGCACATCAAGAGCAAGCTTCTACTTCACATCCTTTGTACTTGCTCTCACATAGGTCTGAAAAGTTTTATCCTAATGATGGCTTAGCTCAATCCTGCATGATATCAAGAATGAATTCAAAACCTGCTATATCATCATAGAAGCCTTCACTGATCACCCCTTCCTCACCTACCCCTCTTCCTGTCTGCCATTTATCTGCCTTTGTTTTATTCTTCATAGCACTCGGCACATTTGATATATACTTTCTTAATGTATTAATTATCTGCTGCCGCAATAGCATGGAAAACTCAAGAGAGTAGTAACTTCCTTCTTTTATTCTTTGTCATATCCCCAACATCTAAAACAGTGCCTGACATATAGTAGTCACTTTGAAATATTTTGGAATGAAGAAGTTGTCTTCATTATATAAGATGTCTCCTTATAAGGATCCAAGGATGAAGTTTTTCTCATCCTTGGCAGAACTTGAAGATGACCTCTGTCTTAGTCTATTCAGGATCCTATCACTAAAACCATGAACAGGAATTTATTGCTGAGTTTGGAGGCTAGACGTTTGAGATCAGGGTGCAAGCATGGTTGCATGAAGGCCCCCTTCTAGGTTACAAAGATTTCTCTCTGTGTCCTCACTTGATAGAAGGGGCAAAGGGTCTCCTGAGACCTCCATTTATAAAAGTGCTAATCCCATGGAGAATTCCATGGACAGAGGAACCTGCTGGGCTCCTCTGGGGTTGCAAAGAGTCCATGAGGTTGCAAAAAGTCAGACACAACTGAGCAACTAATACATACACAATCCCATGTATGTAAGATCTACCCTCATGACCTAAGTACTTTTCAAGGGTCCCACCTCCTATCATCTTTGTTGCTGTTCAGTTGCTAAGTTGTGTCTGACTCTTTGTGACCTCATGGACTGCAGCACACCAGGCTTCCCTGTCCTTCACTATCTCCTGGAGTTTGCTCAAACTCACACCCAATGTATCCTCAATGCCATCCAACCACGTCATCCTATGTTAGGGGGCTAGGATTTAAACATCTGAATTTAGGGGGACACATTCAGACCATTGAAGCCCCCCAAATTTCCACCCAGCTTTATCTTCCCCTGTATAACCTCCTCTGAAGTGTGTGCAGAACTCGTGAAGATAATGTTATTTCACTCCGTTGACTAGGTTACTAGTCCATTGACTTTCAGTTCAGCAAATAGATCTTCCTCAGTAGCTCTGATCCAACTAGAGGAGACTTTCAAAGGTCAGGTGTCAGAAAGATGCCCCCCTGCTGGCCAGGAAAAGAAGTAAACCTCTCTGATTTCTACTACAAGAAACACATTTTTCACCTGAATATGAAGAAGACCTAGCCTCCAGGGAAGAACCCAAGCCCCAGGCAACACATCGACTGTAGTCTTCTGATAGGGGATGAAGCAGAGGGCCCAATGAAGCTATAACTGAATCCCTGATCCACTGAAACTCTGATATAACTGATGTGCATTGTTTTAGGCCCTAAATTTGTGGTAAGTTGTTACTCAGCTAATATGTCAAATTTAAATGTTAAATTTGATAAATGCAGCAGCCTAAAAATGGAGTTGAAATCTTTAAAAGGTCATGGTTCCATGAATGAAAAATGAATATTTGTGGCAAGACCAATTTAACATTTAGATCAGCTGTTCTATGGAAGTCTATATATTTTCTGAACATTGATTAGGCAAAATGGAAAACATTGGCATCTTTTGATTTAAAATGTTTAAATAATTTTTTAAATGCTCACAACATGACAGGACAAAAACATCAAAAACAATTAGAAGATCACACTTACTGCCTTTAATAAATTAATATAGCAAAAAACTCATTTCTAAAGAATTAAAAAATACTATGGATTTCATTGAATATTTAGTAACTAAATAAAAGTCTTATAAAAGTTTTTCACAAAGTCTTATAACTCTGTGAAACCAGGCAGCAGAAGAGATGCATTATTTCAGGACTCAAAAAAAAAAAAAAAAAACAGCTGTATTTGCTGGTAGTAATTCTCTTTTGGCAGAATTTATGTTAGGATTGTCATAATCATTTGGATTGAGTGGAAACTCAACCCAAAATGGCAGGCTTGCCAGATTGAATGAATTATAATTCTACCTCTAATTTAAAGATTATAACTTTTAACAAGTCTCACTCATTAAACAGAGTCAGGTTTATTTTTTTTTTTTTCTTCACCAAAGTTTAATTTTTGAATTGAAAAGAAGGAAAAGTAAAATATTTGTTTTGAAACATTTTAAATTCAGAAAAATGGACAATACAGTGTAATAAACATCAAATTACCCTGTCACTGTTAGCCTTTTCCACACTGTTCAAATTTCTCTTTCTACACACACACACACACACACACACGCCTCTTGCCAAATTGCAAACATTATGTCACTTTATACTGAATATTGTAGTCTTCAGCCTACATCTCCCCAAAACATATTCTTTCTTTTACATAGTAGTTTATCACTGTTACCACAGCTGGAAATACACTATTAGTTCAAAATATATTCATTGTACTTATATTTTTCCACTTGTTCCAAAAATATACTTTATAGCTAATATTTTTAAAATCATATCTAAGTAATGTTCAGACTTTGATCCTTTAGGTCTTTTTAGACTCTACCATCCTAAAACTGTCCCCTGACCTTCTTTTCTATTCTTCCCAACGTTGAGTCCTCTGGCAAGTCTAGGTTAGTTTTCTGTTTTCTTTGGAACATCTCACATTCTGGATTTGTGGACTACTTCTGAGTAGATCCTGGTCGAACATTTCTGGCAAGAATATCCCATGTCTTATGTTGAGAACATCCCAGTATGTCAGGGGGTAGTGGATGCCAGGCTATCCCACTGTTGGGAATGCCAAGCTTGACTACTTGGTTAAGGGGGTTACTGGTATATCTCTCCATTATAAAGGCTCATTTTCCATTTTCTGACTAGTAAGTCGCCAGACAGGTGATACTTTGAGGCCATGTGACCTTCCAACCAGTTATATTTGTTTGTTTTTTTTTTTTTGATGATGGATTTTATTTGTTTATTTATTTATTTTTTTTATTTTTTTTATTTTTAAATTTTAAAATCTTTAATTCTTACATGCATTCTCAAACATGAACCCCCCTCCCACCTCCCTCCCCCTAACATCTTTCTGGGTCATCCCCATGCACCAGCCCCAAGCATGCTGCATCCTGCGTCAGACATAGACTGGTGATTCAATTCACATGATAGTATACATGTTAGAAAGTCATTCTCCCAAATCATCCCACCCTCTCCTCTCCCTCTGAGTCCAAAAGTCCGTTATACACATCTGTGTCTCTTTCCCTATCTTGCATACAGGGTCGTCATTGCCATCTTCCTAAATTCCATATATATGTGTTAGTGTACTGTATTGGTGTTTTTCTTTCTGGCTTACTTCACTCTGTATAATCAGACATAAATCACAGCAGGATCCTCTATGACCCACCTCCCAGAATTCTGGAAATAAAAGCAAAAATAAACAAATGGGATCTAATTAAAATTAAAAGCTTCTGCACAACAAAGGAAAATATAAGCAAGGTGAAAAGACAGCCTTCTGAATGGGAGAAAATAATAGCAAATGAAGCAACTGACAAACAACTAATCTCAAAAATATACAAGCAACTTATGCAGCTCAACTCCAGAAAATAAACGACCCAATCACATGAAAAGATGCTCAACATCACTCATTATCAGAGAAATGCAAATCAAAACCACAATGAGGTACCACTTCACACCAGTCAGAATGGCTGCGATCCAAAATCTGCAAGCAACAAATGCTGGAGAGGGTAACCCTCCTACACTGTTGGTGGGAATGCAAACTAGTACAGCCACTATGGAGAACAGTGGAGATTCCTTAAAAATTGCAAATAGAACTACCTTATGACCCAGCAATCCCACTTCTGGGCATGAAAGAGACATGTACCCCAATGTTCATCGCAGCACTGTTTATAATAGCCAGGACATGGAAACAACCTAGATGTCCATCAGCAGATGAATGGATAAGAAAGCTGTGGTACATATACACAATGGAGTATTACTCAGCCGTTAAAAAGAATTCATTTGAATCAGAGTCAGGTTTAGAATTACATAAATAATGCACAATGGAGGTCATGTGACCAACTTTACACTCTATAAAAGCCTTTACTCTCTAGAAGTTTGGAATCAATTACTATCAATGAGGAAGTTAAATTTGACAGGCCTCCAGATTCTAGCTCATGACTTAATTGAAGGCATTACTAATGGTCCAGCTCTTGCATTTCTTAAAATATTTCTAAGGAATGACTCTTACTGAATCCATTCAATTTAAGGCAGGCTGACTAAGTAGTAATGGCGGGAGGAGAGGTTAGTTGTAAAATAAAGCTATGACTGACTTTTTAATATAAAGTTTCTTTTTTTACCTTTGCCACTTTCTTATCTTCCTACTGGTGGTAGATGGATTTGTACAGTAAAACAGGTTTGTTATTTGTCCTCCTAGCAGCCTGTGCTTTTCTTTTGCAGCACTTTGTATACTTGCTATTGTTTAACTCCCTTCTCCAGGGGATCGTCCCAACCTAGGGATGAAACCTGGGTCTCCCACATTGTAGGCAGATTCTTTACTATCTGAGCCACCAAGGAAGCCCATTTCAAATATATATATATTTTGTAAATATTTACCGATCATCCATCTTCCAAAGGACTCTTTCAGCTTCATGTAGGTAAATCCATACCTCTATATTTACCACGATTTCTCCAGGGTCCAGATAAGCACCCAACATAGAGGTATATTTAGGAAAGACTTGTTTATGGAATATGTGTTGCTGTGGTTAGTTTCTCAGCCACATCTGACTCTGCAACCCCATGGGCTGTAGCTCATCAGTCTTCTCTGTCCATGGGGATTCTCCAGACCAGAATACTGGAGTGGGTTGCCATGCCTTCCTTTAGGGGATCTTCCCAACCCAGGGATCAAACCCATGTCTCCCGCATTGCAGGCAGATTCTTTACCATCTGAACCACTAGTGAAGCCCAAGGACTGGTCTTTAAGAACTGCTTTTCTATGATTCAGTTTTCTATTCATACTCTCCCCTGATTTCATCTCTATAGAAAGTTTCAGTTATTGAGATAAACGTAACTGATTTTTTCTGAAACTCAAATTCTTCTAGGAAAGCAGTTCTCAAGCAGAAATCACTTTTCTCTAAAAACCAATACCCAGGTCCCATAAAATTAAAGTCCCTGGGGTTTGGGGTTTAAACATCAGAATTTTTAAGCCCCCAGATATTTCATTTAGTACTGAGAATCCCAGCACAGAGCCTGTAGTTCCCGAATTTTAGTGTGCGTAGAATCAACTGGGGGCAGGGGGTTGTTAAAAAGTTATATCTCTCAGTCTCAATGTGATATGTCAGACAATTGTCTCAATTCCTCTTCTTCTCTACCTTTGCCACCCACGTACACAGTGCCTTCCTATTGTGGACCGGGCATACTTCCCCACTCCTTGATTTCTGCTAAACCATATGACTTGCTTTGGCCAATAGAATGTCACCAGATATGACATTAGCAGAGCCTTGAAAAGTACCTGTATGATCAGGCCTTCACACTGGCACTTCTATCATTGCCATGAAAAAAGAAAACTATGCCTGACCTAGCCAGCTGGTCTCAGAAGGAGGATGAAAGACACACGGAGCAGAGCCAAGTTAAGCCAACCAAGCCCAGCCTAGGTCAACTGACTTCCCCAAAAGTGAGAAAGCCCAGACATGATTTGCAGAACTGCCAGCCATTCTCACCCTCGATCAGTCAACATCCCTTGTCAAGCTACAGATATGGGAGAAAACTACTCTTTGTGATTTTGTGTTTGTTTGTAATGTAGCAATGGATAACTGACTTAATCTACACATACAACTTTTGATTTGATGACTACTGTAGTCAAAATCCTTATGTTTACACCTAACTAAAAGATAACCCAAACACTTAAAAGAATTTTCTGACTTACAAAATGAATAGGACAGACACCAAGACAGCTTCAGAAATGACAGAATTCAAGTATTTAAATGGTACTGACGGCAATTTGTCTCTCTGCACCCTCTGTGTTGGCTTCTTTCCCAGGGAGAGTCCCTACAAGTGACAGTAAATATGGTCACCAGCAGCTCCAAGCTTGCATTCTACCAGCTGCACCTTGCTAAGAGAAAGAAACATCTCTTACGAAATAGTGTCAAGAAGTCCAGATGTTATCATTTTCATTGGTTCTAATTGGAGCACCTGCCAATTCTTGAACCAGTTACTATAATTCTGATGTTCTAGGCTAGTATGACTATTCCTTAAGCTGGGTGGTATTATTCAAAGTGGTCACATGGACTAAGTA
Organism: Ovis aries; assembly: GCF_016772045.2. Classification (NCBI taxonomy): domain Eukaryota; kingdom Metazoa; phylum Chordata; class Mammalia; order Artiodactyla; family Bovidae; genus Ovis; species Ovis aries. The sequence continues at coordinate 210,621,307 of NC_056055.1, read as the reverse complement.
TGAGAGAGCTGAGTCTGCAAAGGAAAATCTGGCTAGTGTCACAGAAAGACGAAAAGATTGCTCAACAGTCATATTTAAGATTTCCATAGTAGTAAGCCTGTGCTGGGGTTCTATACTAACAGGTTCTATTTTCTGGAACCCCAGGATGACATTTAAAAATAATTATATTATGAATAGGATGCATGTTTCTGGGCACTCAGCCGTTAAGTCGTGTCTGACTATTTTGTGACCCCATGGACAGTAGGCCGCCAGGCTCCTCTCTCCATGGGATTTCCCAGGCAAGAACATTGGAGTGGGTTGCCATTTCCTTCTTCAGAGGATCTTCCCAGCGTGGATATTGAACCCATGTGTCCTCCATTGGCAGGCAGTTTCTTTATCATTGAGCCACCAGGGAAGCCCTACCTTTAGTAACACTCAGAAGGAAAAGGGATAGTTTAGCCAGCTATTTAAATATTGCAGACAGCCTTAGGAAATAGTATTTGGTCCATAATAATTAATGGTGCCAACACAATCTCTGAGACTTTACTTCATAGTAGAGGTATCCGGCTGCTCTAAATTCTTATTCCTTGGTCTTTTCTTAGGCATTAGAAAGTTTATGGTATTTTTGTTGTTCTGATGAGTTTTCTTGGATGGAGAGGGGATAGAAATCCTCTTTATCATCTTGACCTCTAACATGCAGTTTTGCTGCATTTCATGAGGCTGCTTTTTATTCTCTGCCTGATTGAAAAGAACCATAAGTAAGAATCAAACACTGATGCCATTTATAATGGAATTTCTATTGCAAAACTGTCATGCTGAAATCCTGGAGTCACAGGCCTAACATTCTAGGTCATGTCCTTATTTACTGAAGAAACTAGTCCTTCTATTTTAACAAAAGGGTGAGAAAAGCCAGAACCAAAAAATAAACATCACCCCAAGGTTAGATTAAATTAAAGTAGTGAATTACATCTCTAAAACAAACTCATTGCCATTCACGTCTCTCAAGCTGTCCTTTCTTTAATTCAGACCCAGAGTCTGACAATTTTAGGAAATAATTGTCTTATTGCCAAATGTCTCCCAATCAAAAATTACCTTGAATTGTACTTTGATATAGATAATATTTCTTTTGACTCGGTAAAATATACATTTTGAAAATAATTTTATGATGCTGTCAAAAACAAAAATAAGTGGAACAATTCAAATATCAGTGGTTCACCTGAGAAGTATTATTCTCTAAAGGAGTGACACATACTCTTTCATCAAAAGTCCTTACAGCAATTGAATGGAGCTAATCAGAGCTCTATTCACTGTCAACTGATGGGCAGCTTGTGCTGCGGGACAGGTTGAAGCAACAAGAATTCACTGGTTGTAACTGCTCTTGTATTCTATTGGTCAAAAGGGAATCATAGAACTAACTTAGATTTGAGTGGAGGGGGTTATACAGGGCTTAATTAACAGGAGTCAATGGAGAGTTGTTTTTCAAAATATGGAACAGAAGACATATAACAATCACTGTTTCATAGCAGTTCTGAAATCTAGATGGGCATATCACCAGTCCCTAGAATGTAGCCTAAGTTCTGTTTCCTAAGAGAACGTTGCCATGGCTTTTTGCTTGGCCTGCTGGGCTTTTGGCGCTGAACTCTGAGTTGCATGTTCTTTTTCATAAGAAATGGTCCATATTTTCAGCTCTGTAATTTCTGATTCGGCTTCTTGTCACTTGAAAGCTAGAGACCTCTTTAAAATGTATATGTGCAGGTCATTCTTTCTGTTATCATATTCTGTGCATGCACGTGTGCTCAGTTACTCACTTGTGTCCGACTCTTTGTGAGCCCATGGACTGTAGCCATCAGGCTCCTCTGTCCATGGGATTTTCCACGCAAGGCTACTGAAGTGGGTTGTCATTTCCCCTTTAGGGGATCTTCCTGATCTAGGGATTGAAACCATCTCTGGCATCTCCTGCATTGTAGATGGATTCTTTACCCCTGAGCCACCATAAAAACCCATAAAATTCTATATGTTTTAATAAACTCATAATGTCATGTACTGGGTGTTCATTGGAAGGACTGATGCTAAAGCTGAAACTCCAATACTTTGGCCACCTCATGCAAAGAGTTGACTCATTGGAAAAGACCCTGATGCTGGGAGGGATTGGGGGCAGGAGGAGAAGGGGATGACAGAGGATGAGATGGCTGGATGACATCACCAACTCAATGGACATGAGTTTGAGTGAACTCCGGGAGATGGTGATGGACAGGGAGGCGTGCTGTGACTCATAGGGTTGCAAAGAGTTGGACACGACTGAGCAACTGAACTGAACTGAACTGAACTGAATGCCATGTACCCTATAAGAATACCATACAGAATAAATTCACCATCCTAACAAATTCCATGTTTTATCTATTCAACCGTCTCCTTTTTTATTGAAATTAGTTGTTCAATGGCCAAAGTTGACAAAGTCTACCACACTAGTGAAATATCCTACAACAGAGCTAACTGTTATATTAGCTTGAAAGTAAACATTTCCTTGAAGAACTTTAAAGAAACAGATCTAAAGTGGATTTTAGAATGCACAAAAGACTATATATTTTCTAGCAAGAAACATTTTATAAAGAAAATCCAGTCATCCTGACAATTAGACTATTAATTTATGACAGCATATAATAATTTGAAAAATGCTTAAAGATATAATTTTATTTAATGCAGAATCAACAAACCAACTAAAAATTAAAACATTAGTGTGATTAACCACAAATTGTTTCCAATTTCTTTTGTTCTTCTCTTGTCAGTCTTCCATTTCCTAAATTATATCCTAAATTAATTATAACTTAAAAATGAGTCATAGTGTCAAATGCTAAGTGGGGAGAATAAAGCAGATGACATAGTATGAATTCATTAACTGCATTTGTCATCTGGTATTTTCTTTACTCTCTCATAAATCAGCTTAGTGTTTAAGGATCTTAGCTGTGTCTGTGTGCTCAGTTGGTCAGTCATGTCTGACTCTTCACAACCCCATGGACTATAGCCTGCCAGGCTCTTCTGCCCATGAAATTTTCCAGGCAGGAATACTGGAACAGGTTGCCATTTCCTACTCCAGGGGATCTTCCCAACCCCAGGATCAAATCTGTGTCTCTTGTGCCTCCTGCATTAACAAGTGGTTTCTTTACCACTGTGCCACTTGGGAAGCCCCTGATCTTAACTATAGTTTCCAGCATTTCTGGATGCCTGATAGCTTATTTAATTGACATCAATGCAATAAAAAGAAGTCATTATATTCTTTTCCTATATGTGGAAAGTCACTTTCCATATCTTATATCTTGAGGTTCCCACTCCTATCCCAGTTAAGCCATCTATTCCGTACATTTGTAAGGACCTAAAAACGTTTTCTAAAATTCTCTTTTATTTATCATATGAAAGTCCTCTCAAAGATAGAGATTTTCTAAATGATTCTATTCATACATTCTTGAGTGAGGAGAGCCCTATCCAGGGTCAGCATCTGAGACTAGAAAAGCTGAGTACCTTGCTCTATTCAATTCCCTCTGTCATCAAACTACAGGCTTAAACATATCCCTTCTCAAATCTGTGTCTGAAGGGCAGCTTGATTTATACAGCTTTCAGCACAATTCACTCATCAGTTATTTACCTGGGGCATGCCTGCTGGACAAAGGCTGACTACTTCTCAATCCAGCTGTCAGAAAACTAGGGTTATTTTATTACTACATATCTGGGTATTTAGTTATATCTCATATTGTCAATGGATAGAGAATTAGAGATGACAGTTTAACAAAGCAAAAGACAACATGGCCAGGAGAGGAAGAATTTATGCAGAGTTTGCTCAGGATGAGTCGAATGAGTCTAAGCTCCTACCACTACAGCCTCTTCTTGCATGATTTGAAGTGCCCTGATGAGCAGAAGGTGAGCTGCACTGGATATAGTAATCTTAGGAAGGGGCATAGTGATTTAACCCTACCATGAGAAGAGGAAATATGCCACAAAACATATTAACTTCCAAGATGCTAAAGTAGTATATATACAGTTCAAGTACATGAGACTACACAATTATGGTTAATAAGAATCCTATTATTTTTCACTGGAAAAAGAAAGGGGAAAAAATCATAACCTGAACCACTTTACCCATTGTGAAGAGCAGGGAAAAAAACAGGTAGTTGTAATATCTCTCCAGAAAAACTTGTTTGGTATTATAATTATGTGCAATAGAGAAAATGTCCATTTGAATTTTTCAGACTTTCCCTCTAACATGTTAACCTCACCACACTGTCATAACATTTGGTTCAGAAATGCTTATAAACAAAATAAGCCATCACTTGCAACTCACTTTGATTAATCTTGTTTTGAGATATTTGAAACAGCATTAGGCTAGTGATTAGAGTATACTGGATGATAATGACAAGAAAAAAGGAAAGAAAAGATGCTGATATATAACTCTCTACTAGCCTAGACTCTAATTCTCTGTTTAGACACAAATAGAGAAAATACTTGATCTAAGCAAAACCAACTAATAGCATAGGAAATTTAACTGGGGTCTAAAATCATCATCTTTCAGAAACAAGAAGTCAAGTTTGTCTACCATGAGACCTAAAATGCTGCAGCTCTTCTTTCCTGGAACCTAGACACCAAGTACTTGAATTAGAATGTTACTGGTCCTTTGAAGGGACAGCATGGTGAGATGACCTGAGCCCAGCCCATTCTCAGGTCTACGACTTACTCACTGTGTCACCACGGACAGCTCGCAGAACTTTACTGGACTCTTTTCTCATTTGCAAAATGGCAAGGATACTTGTCTTGAGATAGTTTATATGAAAGCACTCCATTACCTAAATGAAGGATTGAAATTAGTTTATAAATAGGGGACAGAATAATGGGAGATGAACAGAAAAAAGTAAGTTAAATCTGATGAGAAGGAATTTTTCATTATAAATTATGTATTATAATGATAAAGCATTATAATTATAAAGCATTATAAAAGATAACGACCAAATAAGGACAAGCATTCATAGGGACTCATATGTCACAAAGATAGCCCCAATTTATATCTGCTCCTTTTGCCATATGATTTTGCAGTTCCTTTTAGGCTGTATTCCCCACTATGTGCATTTAGTTTGCCCTTGTGACTTTTTAAGACCAAAAGAATGTAAGAGGGACTTTATTCTCTAGGTAATGGAAAAGATGTTGATGACATAATTTAAGAAAATGATTTTGTCTACTCATATTTGACTATACTCATAACTAAATATTGAGTCAATAAATTATTGTTGGACTGTTAATCAAAAGCACAAAGATTCTAAAACTCTTGACTTTAATAATCTCTTGTATTGTACATAGTAAAATATAATGTTTCCTTTCTCTAGACTCTGAATGACCCACTTCTCTTTTTTCTCTGAAGGAAAAAAAGAGTATAGAGAACTTTGAATCAAATTTCAAATGAAAGTGGAATCAGTTAGTGAAAAATCATCTCTTTGATGTAAAAACTCACTGATCTTGTGGGTATAAAATTCTCAAGAGTTAAAGCAGATATTGAAGTCTTGAGATGTATAGCCTGGCTTCCCTTCTTAGAGAATGATAAGTAATAGCAGCATCTCTGCTTTGTTAGTAAATTTGTTTTTTAAAAAGGAAAGCAAATGTACCAGAAAAGTCATTTCTAAAGATTGATGGGAATGATAGCCTTACTTTTATTTCAAAACTGGCTCATTAACTAGCCATTACTGAACTTCCCTATCTATACCCCATTGTGAATGAATGACCTGGACCCTTTATAAACCATTAATGATATTCCTAGGGGAAAGGTTCTACCTATAAAATTTCTTTTAAACAAGATATTCCTAAATTTCTTCACATAAATAAACCTTGAATTTATGGATTCAGGGAGCATGTCTGATTGGAGAATGCAGTAGTCACATAGGCTGTGTGATTAATGAAGTTTAAAATGGAGACTTTTATAATGACTCCTCTGACAAACAATGGTTCTATATACATTGCTCAAAATTTTTGAAACAAATCCATATTAATGTAGAGAAAAGGGATATTTTGGGGAACTGAATATGATGGTTTCAAATGCCTCTAGGGAAAATAAATTTCATCTGTGCCCTATTCTTGCCTGCATCTAGTTAACCATTTGTAAGGTTTCACGTTGGCTAGTTTCAAGTTTCATATGAATCTGCTTTGACTATTCAATATATTATGCTAATACAAGAAAACAATTTAAGAAATACAAAATAGTTAAATATAAGTTTCAATACTATTCAAGGTATCATATAAACATATAATTATTTAGATTCTCTTAAAATTCACCAGGAAATGGCTATACCTCTCCTATCTCTTTCGGGGATGTAGCCAATGAAAAATTTATCTTTCCAACTTCATATAATTTGGACTTTATATATCATGAAAGTAATTAGTAACAAAAATCAAGGGAAAACATTCTACAATGTCATATTTGCAAGTGGGCTGACATAATGATCAACACAAAATTAAAATAACAGGTTTTTAAATTATTGCAGCTGGAGAGCAAGTAATTAATGTCAGTGTATAACTGCAATGCTATCTAATGCACACAACATCTGAAATAGTGAAGTGCTTTATTAGCAAGAGAGGTCAATGACAGCAATGGTAAAAATATTTTGATTTCAAAATCTGGGAGAAAACTGAAAACATAGGACATCTAATAATGAAATGCTAAGAAGATCCAGCTTTTTGGTACTTTCATTACTGATAACTTACTTTCATGAAAAGCAGTAGCATCTTAGTTCTTCAAAATATACTTTGCTTCAGAAAAAGATTGAGGGTAATACTAAAGAATCCCTAGATTGTTAATCAAGAGATGCAGGGATTTTAGTTTCCCTTCTTGATGAAGGAGTTTTAGGGTCCTGAGCTTCAAGGCCAGCCACACTGAGAATGAGCTTTTAATCATAGCCATTATAAGTTCTTTTCTATCAAAACAGCTTCTTTTTCTTCAAACAAATGGGGAGGCAGAATATACATTATTGTTTGTTTTACATCTCTAACTTTAAGTGTGAGCCAATGCAGGGCTCACTATGGCTAACAGTCCAAAATCCATTAGATGATTTAATTAAACCCATAATGACACACACTTTTCCGTTTCTATTGACAATATAGATACATAATCCAATCAGGGCTAAGGTGAAGGAAAGTCTGCAGGAGGCTTCTGAAAAATATTTCCTCACTCTTAAGTAGTGGAGGGACTTCCCTGGTGGTCCAGTGGTTAAGACTTCATCTTCCAGTTCAGGGGTTATATGTTCCATCCCTGGTTGGGCAGCTAAGACCCCACATACCTCGTGGCCAAAATCTCAAACTTAAAACAGAAGCAATATTGTAACAAATTCAATAAAGACTTTAGGAATAATCCACATCAAAAAAAATCTGTTTAAAAAAATGTAGTAGAGAGCATTCCTCTTATTCTTTGCCTATTTTTCTATGATACTTTTATCTTTTTCTTGTCAATTGTTGGATTTTTTACACATATTAGGGACATAAAACTAATTAGATATCATAGTTCTTTTGCTTTGATATGAATTAAAATATTTGTTTAATTTGTTTATGGTTGATTTTGCATTGCAGTTTCTATAATAATCAATCTTTGAAGTGTCTGGCTTTTGTGTCAGAAAGACCTTTCTCACTCTGGTGTAATAGAAGAATTTTTCTCATAATTTCTTCTCTTATGTTTTAATTTTTAAAAGTATTTTATCAATTTTGAATTTATCCCAGTGTAACATATGAGGCGAAACTGAAATGTCTGACTTTCTGCAACCCTGTGGACTATAACAGTCTATGAAATTCTCCAGGCCAGAATACTGGAGTGGGTAGCCGTTCCCTTCTCCAGGGGATCTTCCCAACTCAGGGATCGAACTCAGGTCTCCTGCGCTGCAAGCACATTCTTTACCAGCTGAGCCACCAGGGAAGCCCTATGATGAAACAATAACATGAGATAGTAACCCATATAATATAAGAATCCTATCTTCTTAGTATTATCCAGACTCAGAGCTTTAAATTTTTATTCTTTTTTTCATAGTTAAATATACAATTACTCATCCTAAAATTTCAAATCTTTAATGCCCCCTCCATCTTTGCCTCAAGAATGTTGATTAGATCTATGCAACAAATTATTTAAAATAATAATCATATTTTTCCATTTTCTAATCATTCATTTTCACTAAACAGTAAGGGGAAAATGAGATAAAATATTCAAAAAAATTGCTTGGACAGTATTCTATCAATATGGCAATGCTGCCACAACTGAATTGTTCCCTGGAAGACGTGCTACCAGTATTATAATTTGAAATGCTTGTTCATGAAAGATGAAATGTCACTTGGGCAAAAAAAGAAAGGTAATTTAGGGGCATTATTGAATAATGTTAATTTGGGTCATTCAAAAATCATCAAAAGCAAAATTATATGTACACGAGATAATATATATATGATTTATATTTTCCATAATATTAATAGCTTTAAAGTACATCTGAAAATATTTAAAATTGACTGTAGGTGCAAGGCAACAAAACTCATTATCTCCTGAACTCTGCCAGGTTTAACTGATTCCTCTATACCAGACAGAACTGAGTTTCATGTATTTCTCTAAAGATGGCACGTCTAATGGTTGAGCGAAGGCACCTCTTATACCAACCAAACTATGGATGTCCTGAGTTATCACTTGTCTCCCACCAAGGAGAATGCTTCAGTACTACTTCCTTCAGTGTTACTGCCCCCTAGTTCTTATATCTGGAACTCAGTCAGTTCCCCTGAGCATTGTTTCTGGGATGTTTCATCTCCATGTTAAGTTTAGAGTTTGAAATTCTGAGATGGTCCACATGTTGTTTTTAATTCCCCTTTGAGATCAATTTTGCCATTTATCCTCTTATCCTATGGAAGACAACTTTATGAGGAAATTAAACCACTTTCGCTCATGCAATAACACATATCAAATCCTTAAATAACCTTGCTGCCCAAAGAAATAGAGTGAGAGTGAGGGAGGGAATGAGAGTGGTTCTCAATTTCATCTCCCAGTAGAGGTGGAGTCAGCAGTTTTCTACTGAGATCTTTCTGTTGGTTCCACTTTCTATACAAAATTCAAACTTCATCTTCTTCCAAATTCTTTTTCTGGAAAACCACATCCTATGGAATTTAATCAGTGGGTTTGAATTAAATTACATCCTTTTCTTCAAAAGCGTTTTTCTGTGCTCATAGAAAAAATAAACATAAAAATAAATAAACATAAAGAATTAGACTACACTATGTGCCCATGTTATAAGAAACTACTCGTGGGGATGTACCGCCATACAATCATGAGAAATTATTCACTGAAGTCATAGAAGTCCAGACAAATTTCTAAGAACATATTTTTTAATCCGATCTTTAGTAATCCAGAAATTAAGCAGTCCAGAGTGTTTTTCATCAGTAGCAGGAAATCAGTTAACATACTTGAAAATGTCCCTCTGCTTCTTACATAAGGGGATAAAATCTTTTTAAAATTAGTGTAGAGTTAGAAGTTTATTTTTTGGTGATAACAGCATTGATTCAACTGCTTACACTTTTCTTTGACAAACTCATTTGATGGATTTGACATGCAATGATTCTCATGAGGAAGAATGAAATTTTTCTATTGCTAAGGAGATAGCAATTGAATCTCAGATGACAGAGAAGACTTAGAAACACACTAAACATTTCACAAGTATTGTTGTGGTTGTGTTAGTCGCTCAGTCATGTCCAACTCTTTGCAACCCCATGTACAATAGCTGGCCAGGCTCCTCTGTCCATGGAATTCTCCAAGTTAGAATAGTGTAGTGGGTTGCCATTTACTTCTCCAGGGGATCTTCCCAACCCAGGGATTGAACCTGGCTCTACCCGCATTGCAGGCAGATTATTTACCATCTGAGCCACCAGGGAAGCCATTCACAAGCACAGATTGGCAATTTTGAGGCAAATAAGGAAATTCAAGGAAAAAAAGAAAGGAGGCAAATGAAAAGGGTCATGGCATCTGTTCCCAAAAGAAAAGTAAAGTCAAAGTGAAAGTCGATCAGTCGTGTCCGACTCTTTGTGACCCCATGGACTGTATAGTCCATGGAATTCTCCAGGGCAGAATACTGAAGTGGGTAGACTTTCCCTTCTCCAGGGGATCTTCCCAACCCAGGGATCGAACCCAGGTCTCCCACATTGCAGGCAGATTCTTTACCAGCTGAGCCACAAGTTAATTTCTCCCAAAAGAAAATGGGACCCAAATATGACTATCTCAGTCTTCAGAAAATTACAAGACCTAAAGAGAACCGCACTGAGATATCAGTTTATGCCATTAGAATGGCTATTATCAAAAAGGCAAGAAATAACCAAAGTTGGCATGGATGTGGTGAAAAGGAAACACTTATACACTGTTGGTGGGAATGTAAATTGATGCACCCTCTGTGGAAGATAGCGTGGAGATTCCTCAAAGAATTTAATATAGAACTACTATATGACCCACAAATTCTGCTTTTGGTATTTATCTGAAGAATGCAAAAACATTAATTTGAAAAGATTCATGCACACTGTGTTCCTTACAGTATTACTTGCAATCAGCTCAGTTATAGATGCTCAGTCGTGTCCAACTCTCTGCCACCCCAAGGACTGCTGAACGCCAGGCCTCCCTGTCCATCACCAAATCCCAGAGTTTACTCAAACTCATGTCCACTGAGTCGGTGATGCCATCCAATCATCTCATCCTCTGTTCTCCACTTCTCCTCCTACCCGCAATCTTTCCCAGCATCAGGGTCTTCTCAAATGAGTCAGCTCTTCGCATGAGGTGGCTGAAGTATTGGAGTTTCAGCTTCAGCATCAGTCCTTCCAATGAACACCCAGGACTGATCTCCTTTAAGATGGACTGGCTGGATCTCCTTGCAGTCCAAGGGACTCTCAAGAGTCTTCTCCAACACCACAGTTCAAAAGCATCAATTCTTCGGCGCTCAGCTTTCTTTACAACCAACTCTCACATGACTACTGGAAAACCATAGCCTTGACTAGACAGACCTTTGATTATAAAGTAATGGCTATGCTCTTGAATCTACTGTCTAGGTTGGTCAAAACATTCCTTCCAAGGAGTAAGCGTCTTTTAATTTCATGGCTGCAGTCACCATCTGCAGTGATTTTGGAGCCCAAAAGAATACAGTCTCTCACTGCTTCCACTGTTTCCCCATCTATTTGCCATGAAGTGATGGGACCAGATGCCATGATCTTAGTTTTCTGAATGTTGAGCTTTAAGCTAACTTTTTCACTCTCTTCTTTCCCTTCATCAAGACCCTCTTTAGTTGTTTACTTTCTGCCATAAGGGTGGTGTCATCTGCATATCTGAGGTTATTGATATTTCTCCCGACAATTGATTCCAGCTTGTGTTTCTTCCAGTCCAGCGTTTCTCATGACGTACTCTGCACAGAAGTTAAATAAGCATGGTGACAATATACAGCCTTGACATACTCCTTTTCCTATTTGGAACCAATCTGTTGTTCCATGTCCAGTTCTAACTGTTGCTTCCTGACCTGCATACAGATTTCTCAAGAGGCAGGTTAGGTGGTCTGTATTCCCATTTCTTTCAGAATTTTCCACAGTTTATTGTGATCCACACAGTGAAAGGCTTTGGCATAATCAATAAAGCAGAAATAGATGTTTTTCTGGAATCCTCTTGCTTTTTCAATGATTCAGCAGATGTTGGCAATTTGAACTCTGGTTTCTCTGCCTTTTCTAAAATCAGCTTGAACATCTAGAAGTTCACCGTTCATGTATTGCTGAAGCCTAACTTGGAGAATTTTGAGCATTACTTTACTAGTGTGTGAGATGAGTGCAGTCGTGTGGTAGTTTGAACATTATTTGGCATTGCCTTTCTTTGAGATTGAAATTAAAACTGACCTTTTCCAGTCCTGTGGCCCCAGCTGAGTTTTCCAAATTTGCTGGCATATTGAGTGCAGCACTTTCACAGCATCATCTTTTAGGATTGGAAATAGCTCAACTGAAATTCCATCACCTCCCCTAGCTTTGTTCATAGTGATGCTTTCTAAGGCCCACTTGACTTCACATTCCAGGATATCTGGCTCTAGGTGAGTGATCACACCATCGTGATTATCTGGGTCATGAAGATCTTTCTTGTACAGTTCTTCTGTGTATTCTTGCCACCTCTTCTTAATATCTTCTGCTTCTGTTAGAGCCATACCATTTCTGTCCTTTATTGAGCCCTTTGCATGAAATGTTTCCTTGGTATCTCTAATTTTCTTGAAGAGATCTCTAGTCTTTCCCATTCTGTTGTTTTCCTCTATTTCTTTGCACTGATCATTGAGGAAGGCTTTCTTTTCTCTCCTTGCTATTCTTTGGAACTCTGCATTCAGATGCTTATATCTTTGCTTTTCTCCTTTGCTTTTGGCTTCTCTTCTTTTCACAGCTATTTGTAAGGCCTCCCCAGACAGCCATTTTGCTTTTTTGCATTTCTTTTTCTTGAGGATGGTCTTGATCCCTGTCTCCTGTACAATGTCGTGAACCTCCATCCATAGTCAATCAGACACTCTGTCTGTCAGATCTAGTCCTTTAAATCTATTGGTCACTTCCACTGTATAATCATAAGGGATTTGATTTAGGTCATACCTGGATGGTCTAGTGGTTTTCCCTACCTTCTTCAATTTAAGTCTGAATTTGGCATTAAGGAGTTTATGATCTGAGCCACAGTCAGCTCCTGGTCTTGTTTTTGCTGACTGTATAGAGCTTCTCCATCTTTGGCTGCAAAGAACATAATCAATCTGATTTCAGTGTTGGCCATCTGGTGATGTCCATGTGTAGACTCTTCTCTTGTGTTGTTGGAAGAGAGTGTTTGCTATGACCTATGCCTTCTCTGACCTCGGACGCGGGGTAGCTCCTCCCAGCCGCCGCCACTGACCTTGGACGTAGGGTAGCTCCTCTCAGCCGTGCCCCTGACCTCGGACACGGGGTAGCTCCTCTCAGTTGTTCCTGTGCCGTCGCAGCCTGGCACTCTAGGCTACTGCCCCTGACCTCGGACGTGGAGTAGCTCCTCTCGGCGGCGCTTAGTGAGCTGGCTCGCAGCCACCTGCGCTTAGCCAGCCTGCCTCCAAGGTCAGGGGCGGGGCCGGGAGGAGACACCCTGAGTCCGAGGTCAGGGGCGGCCAGGAGAAGTCACCTCTCGCCCGAGGCCTGGGGCGGTGACCCTAAGGAGCCACCCTGAGCCCGAGGCCAGGGGCAGCAGCTGGGAGGAGCCACCCACGCCCAAGGCCAGGGCCTGCGGCCAGGAGGAGCAACCCAAGGAGTGGTGGCTGTGCAGCAAACGAGGGCCTAGAGAAGCTATCCCACGTTGAAGGTCAGGAATGGTGGCAGTAAGGAGATACCCCTCATCCAAGGTAAGGAGCAGCGGCTGTGCTTTGCTGGAGCAGCCATAAAGAGATACCCCACGCCAAGGTAAGAGAAACCCAGGTAAGATGGTGGGTGTTGCAAGAGGGCATCAGAGGGCAGACACACTGAAACCATACTCACAGAAAACTAGTCAATTTTATCACACTAGGACCACAGCCTTGTCTAACTCAATGAAACCAAGCCATGCCTATGGGACAACCCAAGACGGGCAGGTATTGGTGGAGAGGCCTGACAGAATGTGGTCCACTGGAGAAGGGAATGGCAAGCCACTTCAGTATTCTTGCCTTGAGAACCCCATGAACAGTATGAAAAGGCAAAATGATAGGATACCAAACGAGGAACTCCCCAGGTCATTAGGTGCCCAATATGCTACTGGAGACCAGTGGAGAAATAACTCCAGAAAGAATGTATGGATGGAGCCAAAGCAAAACAATACCCACTTGTGGATGTGACTGGTGATAGAAGCAAGATCCGATGCTGTAAAGAGCAATATGCATAGGAACCTGGAATGTCAGGTCCATGAATCAAGGCAAATTGGAAGTAGTCAAACAAGAGATGCCAAGGGTGAACGTCGACATTTTAGGAATCAGCGAACTAAAATGGACTGGAATGGGTGAATTTAACTCAGATGACCATTATATCTACTACTGCAGGCAGGAATCCCTCAGAAGAAATGGAGTAGCCATCATGGTCAACAAAAGTTCGAAATGCAGTACTTGGATGCAATCTCAAAAACGACAGAATGATCTCTGTTCGTCTCCAAGGTAAACCATTCAATATCACAGTTATCCAAGTCGATGCCCCAACCAGTAACGCTGAAGAAACAAGTTGAACGGTTTTATGAAGACCTACAATATCTTTTAGAAATAACACCCCAAAAAAGAAGTCCTTTTCATTATAGGGGACTGGAATGCAAAAGTAGGAAGTCAAGAAACACCTGGAGTAACATGCAAATTTGGCCTTGGAATGCGGAATGAAGCAGTGCAAAGACTAATAGAGTTTTGCCAAGAAAATGCACTGGTCATAGCAAACACCCTCTTCCAACAACACAAGAGAAGACTCTACACATGGATATCACCAGATGGTCAACACCAAAATCAGATTGATTATATTCTTTGCAGCCAAAGATGGAGAAGCTCTATACAGCCAACAAAAACAAGACCAGGAGCTGACTGTGGCTCAGATCATGAACTCCTTATTGCCAAATTCAGACTCAAATTGAAGAAAGTAGGGAAAACCGCTAGACCATTCAGGTGTGACCTAAATCAAATCCCTTATGATTATACAGTGGAAGTGAGAAATAGATTTAAGGGTCTAGATCTGATAGATAGAGTGCCTGATGAACTATGGAATGAGGTTCATGACATTGTACAGGAGACAGGGATCAAGACCATCCCCATGGAAAAGAAATGCAAGAAAGCAAGATGGCTGTCTGGGGAGGCCTTACAAATAGCTGTGAAAAGAAGAGAGGTGAAAAGTAAAGATATAAGCATCTGAATGCAGAGTTCCAAAGAATAGCAAGAAGAGATAAGAAAGCTTGTTCAGCAATCAATGCAAAGAAATAGAGGAAAACAACAGAATGGGAAAGACTAGAGATCTCTTCAAGAAAATTAGAGATACCAAGGGAATATTTCATGCAAAGATGGGCTCGATAAAGGACAGAAATGTTCTGGACCTAACAGAAGCAGAAGATATTAAGAAGAGGTGGCAAGAATACACGGAAGAACTGTACAAAAAAGGTCTTCACGACCCAGATAATCATGATGATGTGATCACTAATCTAGAGCCAGACATCCTGGAATGTGAAGTCAAGTGGGCCTTAGAAAGCATCACTACGAACAAAGCTAGTGGAGGTGATAGAATTCCAGTGGAGCTGTTTCAAATCCTGAAAGTGTTGCACTCAATATGCGAGCAAGTTTGGAAAACTCAGCTGTGGCCACAGGACTGAAAAAGGTCAGTATTCATTCCAATCCCAAAGAAAGGCAATGCCAAAGAATGCTCAAACTACCACACAATTGCACTCATCTCACATGCTAGTAAAGTAATGCTCAAAATTCTCCAAGCCAGACTTCAGCAGTATGTGAACCGTGAACTCCCTGATGTTCAAGCTGGTTTTAGAAAAGGCAGAAGAACCAGAGATCAAATTGCCAACATCCAGTGGATCATGGAAAAAGCAAGAGAGTTCCAGAAAAACTTCTATTTCTGCTTTATTGATTATGCCAAAGCCTTTGACTGTGTGGATCACAATAAACTGTGGAAAATCCTGAAAGAAATGGGAATACCAGACCACCTAACCTGCCTCTTGAGAAATCTGTATGCAGGTCAGGAAGCAACAGTTAGAACTGGACAAGAACAACAGACTGTTTCCAAACAGGAAAAGGTGTATGTCAAGGCTGTATATTGTCACTCTGCTTATTTAACTTCTATGCAGAGTACATCATGAGAAACGCTGGACTGGAAGAAACACAAGCTGGAATCAAGATTGCCAGGAGAAATCTCAGTAACCTCAGATATGCAGATGACACCACCCTTATGGCAGAAAGTGAAGAGGAACTAAAAATCCTCTTGATGAAAGTGAAAGAGGAGAGTGAAAAAGTTGTCTTAAAGCTCAACATTCAGAAAACTAAGATCATGGCATCTGGTCCCATCACTTCATGGGAAATAGATGGGGAAACAGTGGACACAGTGAGAGACTTTATTTTTTTGAGCTCCAAAATCACTGCAGATGGTGACTGCAGCCATGAAATTAATTTTCTTCCAATTGCTCCTTGGAAGAAAAGTTATGACCAACCTAGACAGTATATCAAAAGCAGAGACATTACTTTGCTGACTAAGGTCCATCTAGTCAAGGCTCTGGTTTTTCCTATGGTCATGTATATATGTGAGAGTTGGACTGTGAAGAAAGCTGAGTGCCAAAGAGTTAATGCGTTTGAACTGTGGTGTTGGAGAAGACTCTTGAGAGTCCCTTGGACTGCAAGGAGATCCAACCAGTCCATTCTGAAGGAGATCAACCCTGGGATTTCTTTGGAAGGAATGATGCTAAAGCTGAAGCTCCAGTACTTTGGCCACCTCATGCAAAGAGTTGACTCTTTGGAAAAGACTCTGATGCTGGGAGGGATTGGGGACAGGAGGAGAAGGGGACGACCCAGGTTGAAATGGCTGGATGGCATCACTGACTCGATGGACGTGAGTCTGAGTGAATTCCGGGAGATGGTGATGGACAGGAAGGCCTGGCGTGCTGCGATTCATGGGGTCGCAGAGTCGGACACAACTGAGCGACTGAATTGAACTGAACTGATGCGTTCTCTTGGTAAAACTCTATTAGCCTTTGCCCTGCTTCCTTCTGTATTCCAAGGCCAAATTTGCCTGTTACTCCAGGTGTTTCTTAACTTCCTAATTTTGCATTTCAGTCCCCTATAATGGAAAGGACATCTTTTTTGAGTGTTAGTTCTAAAAGATCTTGTAGGTCTTCATAGAACCGTTCAACTTTAGCTTCTTTGTCATTACTGGTCAGGACATAGACTTGAATTACAAATGGATAGAGAAGATGTGGCATCTATATACAGTGAAATACTTACTATTCAGCTATTTGAAAAAAAGATGAAGTCTTGCCATTTGCAACAATATGGATGGACCTTGAGTGTATTGTGCTAAGTGAAATAAGTCAGACTGAAAGAGACAAATATTGTATGGTTTCACATGGCAGATAAACAAAACAAAATAAGTGAACAAACCAAAATAAGCAAAAGCAAGCATGTAGATCTAGAGAACAGAGTAGTTACCAGAGGAAAAGGGACAGAGGCAGGAACACTAAATGGGTAAAGACAATCAAATATATGGTGACAATTACCCAAAGTGTGGTCAGCACACTATAGGGTATACAGAAATAGAAATATAATTTTGCACACATGCAACTTATATAATGTCGTAAACCAGTGTTACATCAATGAAAGACAAACTAAAATATGCACAACATATATAAATCAATCAACAAATAAATGAGCTATCAAACCACCAAAAAAGACCAAGATCTGAAAGAAAAGTTGATCATAATTGTTCTTAAAATATATGATGTGTTGAAGTGTGAAGGACTTCCAACCCTCCACATAGTTAATGTCTCTAGAATGAGGGTTTGCTGCTTGGCTCCACATCTCAGATGACTACTTAGATTTGATCACTAGTGTTTATACTATTTCCCAATTTAGACACTGCCCATATCAGTACTTTTCTCTTGGGATCTACTGGTTGGCATTCTCCCAGACAATATCTATGGGAAGAAGAACACTTCTCCTTTCTTGGGTCTCCTTCCAGACATAGCTCAGCTCCTATCTAGAGAGGAGCAAGTGCAGGCAGATAACTCCATTTAAGAGTCTTAAAGGGCTTCCAGGCGGTGCTACTGGTAAGGAACCTGCCTTTCAATGCAGGAGACCTGAGAGATGTAGGTTGGATTCGTGGATCGGAAAATTCCCTGGAGGATGAGATGACAACCCACTCCAGTGTTCTTGCCTGGAGAACTCCATGGACAGAGGAGCCTGGAAGGATACAGTCCATAGGTTCACAAAGTCAGACATGATTGAAGCAACTTAGTGTGCATGCATGCAGGAGTGACAAAATAGGTTTATAGAGGGTAAGTCATCTTACTTCTTTTATCTGTAACCGGAGGGATTTGGAGATGATTAATACCAGAAAAAGGCAGAGGAACCAGAGATCAAATTGCCAACACCCACTGGATCATTGCAAAAGCAAGAGAGTTCCAGAAAAACATCTATTTCTGCTTTATTGACTATGCCAAAGCCTTGGACTGTGTGGATCACAATAAACTGTGGAAAATTCTTCAAGAGATGGGAATACCAGACCACCTGACCTGCCTCTTGAGAAACCTGTATGCAGGTCAGGAAGCAACAGTTAGAACTGGACATGGAACAACAGACTGGTTCCAAATAGGAAAAGGAGTACGTCAAGACTGTATATTGTCACCCTGCCCCTTTAACTTCTATGCAGAGTACATCATGAGAAACGCTGGTCTGAAGGAAGCACAAGATGGAATCAAGATTGCCGGGAGAAATATCAGTAACCTCAGATATGCAGATGACACCACCCTTATGGCAGAAAGTGAAGAAGAACTAAAGGGCTTCTTGATAAAAGTGAAAGAGGAGAGTGAAAAGTTGTCTTAAAGCTCAACATTCAGAAAACGAAGATCACGGCAACTGGTCCCATCACTTCATGGCAAATAGATGAGGGGAAACAGTGGACACAGTGAGAGACTTTATTTTTTTGAGCTCCAAAATCACTACAGATGGTGATTGTAGCCATGAAATTAAAAAACACTGCTTGGAAGGAAAGTTATTATCAACCTAGACAGCATATTAAAAAGCAGAAACATCACTTTGCCAACAAAGGTCCATCTAGTCAAGGCTATGGTTTTTCTAGTAGTTATGTATGGATGTGAGAGTTGGACTATAAAGAAAGCTGAGCACCGAAGAATTGATGCTTTTAAACTGTGGTGCTGGAGAAGAGTCTTGAGAGTCCCTTGGACTGCAAGGAGATCCAACCAGTCCATTCTAAAGGAGATCAGTCCTGGATGTTCTTTGGAAGGACTGATGTTGAAGCTGAAACTCCAATACTTTGTCCACCTGATATGAAGAGCTGACTCATTTGAAAAAACCCTGATGCTGGAAAAGATTGAGGGCAGGAGGAGAATGGGACAACAGAAGATGAAATGGTTGGATGGCATCATCGACTCAATGGACATGGGTTTGTGTGGACTCCAGGAGTTGGTGATGGACAGGAAGGCCTGGCATGCTGTGGTTCATGGGGTCACAGAGTCAGACACGACTGAGCAACTGAACTGAAATGAATACCAGAAAATAACTGAGAATAACTGACCCAAAGGAGTGAAAGTTGGTAGGGGAGAGCCCAGTTTATCCTACATATTACAATTGTTTGTAACCCTCCAAAATTCAATTTTAATCAGCAAAACCTTACTCCTTATTATTCAATTTCTCTCATTGGGGACAAATTAAATTTTAATTTAATTTTTCTTCCTATGGGGCTGACAATGAAAAAAAGACTGAGAAATATTGGTAATAGTTTATAAAATACAATATAATTGTATATGATATCAGTCAACTATATATGAATACTCACAAACCATATTGGCTTTACATACCGTATCACTAAGAATTACCTGGGTGACGAATTTGTCTTGATCTTCTTTCAGATAATTTTGCTGATCTTCCTTTTAATCTCTCATGTCTATGCTAAAATCACTGCCATTTTTTTATCAGAGAATTTATTAGTGACAGGGAAGTCTCAGTCTCTGCTTATGAAACTGCTTTAAATTCTGATTTACACAACTTTAAAGAGATAGGAATGACTTTTCTCTCTGTGCATCACTATAGCTTATTTCTCTTTCTCTATTTCTTCCCCCATCCCCTTCCTTTAACTACTAGCTTTGCTTTCTTATACCACAGACGTGTGGTTTCAAGCTTGAATTCACTTTCAAAATGCTTCCAATTAGGCAGAACTATGGATGCTCATGAACTTTCTATGCCACATCTTCGACCAGACGTGCCCACTCCTGCTGTTTGAAGTTTAACTCCCAATCATTTTATTCTTAATTCTGTGTAAGCTACATCCAGTGTCAAAATGTTTTTGAAAAATGAACAATTATTTTTTGGAAGATACTTCTGAAAGAAAAAAATAATCAGCTTGCCTAAACCAAAATAATTTTTCCCCTTGAGATGACTTTAAAATGAGTCTTTCTATACTGGTCTAGACCTGGCCAATTTTACCAAGATTTTAAGCAAAGAACAGTTTTGCTAACTACTTGATTTCACTGAGTCATCCAATCTCTATGGTATCACATATTTAAAATTTATTGGTATCACATTATTTAAAATTCATGAAATACATACTTCACAGATATGTTTCCAAATCTGTATCTTGAGAAAGGGAACACAGAAAACAAAACAACACACAGACTCAGATGCATTTATACAGACTTATAATTTGAAATCATAACTTATAATTTGAATTTGAGGGAAGCAATAAAAAGCTCAAATTTCTGAAAAGTCAAATTTCCATTAAGTTTAGAAAGCAAGAGGACTGCAAAAACAATCTAGTAACACAAATCTAATCAATGTTCATGCAACTTCCCCAAAAGAACATAATTAGCAGTTTATTCAGTGTAATGTTAATTGCAACAAGTAAGTTTTATAATACTTGGTAAGGACTTCCCTGGTGGCTGAGCTGTAAAGAATCTACCTGCAATGCAGGAGACCTGGGTTCAATCCCTGGCTTGGGAAGATCTCCTGGAGGAGGGCATGCCAATCCAATACAGCATTCTTGCCTGGAGAATCCCCGTGGACAAACGAGTCCGGCAGGCTACAGTCCATGGGGTCGAAAAGAGTCAGACACAGCTGAGACACTAAGCACACAGCACACAGTTCATTTAATAAGCATTAGTTTTGTACCTACTGTGCATTACCATATTTTGTATTTTAAGGTCAACAAATTTGAGCATAAATCTTTCTACAGAATATTTTAATATTTGGAAGGAACAAATCTGACTAAAATGCAACAGATTTTTTAAAAAGTAACTTGATCAAAAAAGAAATTGGATGCCTAACACAATGGCACCCCACTCCAGTACTCTTGCCTGGAGAATCCCATGGACGGAGGAGCCTGGTAGGCTGCAGTCCATGGGATCGCGAAGAGTCGGGCATGACTGAGCGACTTTACTTTCACTTTTCACTTTCCTGCATTGGAGAAGGAAATGGCAACCCACTCCAGTGTTCTTGCCTGGAGAATCCCAGGGATGGGGAAGCCTGGTGGGCTGCCATCTATGGGGTTGCGCAGAGTCGGACACGGCTGAAGCGACTTAGCAGCAGCAGCAGCAACACAGTAAAGAAATAAGCAACAGCAGTGGCAAATGAGGAATAAAGGTAGTGTGGAAGTGACAGCATGTTAAAATATGTTTGGGTCATAATTCTGAATACTCATGTCATTTTACTATGCAATTCACATAACACCAAGGGAATAATTTGGAAATGATAGTGTTAATTTAACTTACATAGCAGTTTATGTTAGATTAGAATAAAAATATATACCTTATGTTCAAAATATTTTTATTTGTTGATTTTTAACAATGATATTCTCAAAACTTTATACTGTTTAGGGCCATGGAGACTATATTAAAATGTATGCATGAGCCAATAAACCCAGAAGTATATTTATTCAGATATTTATTTTAAAGAGAAAAATAGTTTTTCCTTCTGCTTTAATTGGTAGGAGACATTCTCTAGAGATTCAGTTCTCAAACCTTTTGGTTTGGGGATCCCTTTACACTGTTAAAAATTGAGAAACCAAAAGAACTTTTTTTTTGTCTCAGTTATATCATCAATATTTATCATACTAGAAATTAATACTATTGCATTTAAAAATATTTATTTATGTCATTGAAAATAACGGAAGTATATGTATTCTCTATAATATGCAAAATAGTAAACATTTTAATGAAAAATAACTATATATTTTCAAAAAAGAGAGTAGCATTATCTTACATATTTGTAAAATCTATTCAGTGTCTACTTTAACAGAAGACAGCTGGATTTTCATATTTGTTTTTACATCAAATTTGTTGAATGTGTTTTTTTTGTTGTTGTTGGTGTGTACAAAGAAACTGAACCTCACAGACTCTGAGTAAAGTCTTGGGGATGCTCTGGTGGTCCTAAGAACACACCTTGAGAACAGCCACTCTAAAGCAGACCAACCAGCTAAGGTGGAGGAGTTATCCCTGTGATACAAAATAAAAGAATGTTTTCTTTACCAGGAGTTGTGCCCATTTCAGTTCATGCTGGAGCAACAAATTGTGCCACTGACAGCAAAATTAGGCCTGTATTTGCCCATGTGGGTGTTAGCTGGGAGCAATGTTTGCATAATTCCTGTCCTTTTGGCAAAATGCCTGCTGAAAGAGAGGAGCAGCTGACTAAAACATATGTTTTCTAGTTTCTTCAACTTCTACAGTAGTGGGAAGTAATATTGTTGCACCTGCATGAAGAGAAATTGATAAAGTGCACAAAAACAAAACAACCCACAGAAAGGTAAATACAATCTAAAAACTGAATTATTGGATAATTTCACTCATTAGAGAAAATGCATTTAGGAGCATGATAGAATATTGGAGTAGATGTATGCTGAACATGGATATTTCCAGTTCTTATGCTATCACAGCTTCCTCTTTGTGAGGCAATTTCTGCTGAGAGTGATATGATGAATAGCATCATCTCTAAAAGTCCTTTAGCTGATTGATTGATAGTAAGAAGAAAAATAAAAATATTGACAGATGTTTAGAAAAGGGAACATTAAAAGCCTACATCCATGTGCCCTAATTTCATGAGAGGCTGTCCATTTTCCTTCACAGTTTAAAATCACTTTCTTCCTTGATTTAACAAGCATTTAAAATATGAAGCTTTTAAAAACTAGAGAATACATTTAGCATTCCTTCATTTTTCCAACAAAATATTACTGAGGAGAGCCATACCAGAAGACAAACAGTTTTATTTATAACAGAGAACACATGTAATTACACATAGCTTGGTCGTCTTAATCCATTTACAAAATACTAAGCTCTTTTGTTAACCAAGGACCAAATAAAGAGTTAATTGAAAGTATTACTCAAATTTTCAACAGAGATGGAAACTCAGCTTATTTTCATCCCCTTGTACCTAATATTAAACATGATCACTTTGCTTCAAAATGGAATCTTGATGGCCCTGTATTTGAGTTTTCAAAAGGAAATCACTTTTTCTACATGTTAATATCAAAAAAAAGATTCACTGCTTCAATAGAAAATATATCAATTCTATGCACTAATAATATCACATTCATACCTTAAGCATTATCATTGATCTTTGTATTAAGAAATGTTCTAATTAAATTTACATTTTATTAATTTTTACCTTAAGGAAACAAACTATTTCTGACAAAAGGTCTGATTATTATTTATATAGGGAGCATTTGGGTAATCTAAAATCTAGACTAATGACTACAGGCGAGCAAATCAAATATTTACAACCTCCAATGCTATTGTGTGATCGCCACTGCCTGACAGACTCAAAGTGCCCTCGGTTGCTGCCCAGGAGTGCAGCAGATTGTGCTACACAGGGATGCCTGCTCTGGGCTCCAGGAGAACTCTTATTCCACCCAGCAGTTCCCCAGTGTGGTGACCAGTAGTGAAAAACCAGGGCGTGCAGTGGGGCTAGTCTTCCTAGGAGTCATAACATAGTATGTTAACAAAGCTGAACAAAGAAACACTCTGCTAAGTTTGGGATTTTCTCAAATTGTTTTCTAAATGGAAATGGAAAGATTGATGTCATCCAGATAAAATATTTTTAGTCATGAAAGATTTCAGATGGAATGCTGGAATATTGACTCACCTGTTTTAAAATAGAATACCTTGCAAGCTTATGGGAGCTGCATGACCAGCTTGCTCCAGGGCTGAATTAGAACAAGACTTATAAATCCCAGCCCTGAATATCTTCCACTTAAATGAAGTTAGCACTTTCTTTTCTGGTTGAAGTCCCATTGAAATAAAGAGTTAGCAATTATAGCATATCAGTGATCTATGTGAAATTATTAATAACCTGTGGATGCATGCGTTCATGCTCAGTTGCTCAGTCGTCTCTGACTCTTTGTGGCCCCATGGACTGTAGTCCACCAGGCTCCTCTGTCCATGGAATTTTCCAGGTTAAGAATACTGGAGTGGGTTTCTATTTCCTATGCCAAACCTGTGTGTAATGAATTTCAAATCCTACCTTGTCACTTTGTGGGCACCAATTTCTTTATGAGAAAGTGGAGCTGTGGTGAGGATTAACACAAGTAAAACACAAAGTACCTGGTACAAGGCATTTTCTAAATAAGTGGTATTATTTATTGTTTACAAAAGAAATATTTTATTCAAGCTATATATAGATAAGATCCAATGGTACACACGTAAACAATGATGCTAAAGAAGGCAATATTTCATGTCTCAGCAGCTGCTCCATTAAGCCATGAGTTTTTATGTCTAGCATAGAACTCTGAACCCAGTGAGAGGATCCAATAGAGACAGATTAAAGAAAGATGATAAAAATATTTTCCCTTTCCATATAGACAAGCTTTCTGATTTAGGGACTTTCTGGGTGAGGCACTCATTGGCCATATCTCCTATATTTAAATATATTTTACATTTTATTCCCTATTCACATTCAGGTATTTCATTTCATCCAGATTTCATTTACATGAATGAAAGGGCAACATGAAAAGAAGTAAATGACCAGCTCTTACTATATCCTCATCATTCTGAATTGTCTTGATTAAATCTCATTACTATTATTTTGGGATAATGACTCAATTTTTATAGACAATTAATGTCACTGTGCATGAGCCTGAATATATGTTGTAGTATTCTGCTTTAGTTTCCTTTCTATATTTTAATGGCATCTTTCAATAAGCCAATAATTTGCCATTGTGCACATGATTTGATGAGGACAAGTCATTTTCCATTACAGTGTCAATGTAACGTGTTCCAGGTAATTCAGATGTTTAAATTTAAGCAGCAATTTTAAAACTAATCACACTATGGAAATATTCTCACCGAATGTGACAGCTCTTAAAATTAATTCATTACAACATATTTCTGTGTTAATTGAGCTTTCTTTGGTTAGTTTTCAATTTTCAACTTTTAATAAAATCCTTATATATTTACCATGTTTATCAATTGACACTGAATTTAATCAATTATGTCAACTTTATTATATGTACCAATAGCTCTCCCACAGACATTATTTAAAAGCATACCATACAAATACAGACACACACTCTGATACTTACACACACACATACACAGTTAAAATGAGGAAGAAGGAAATGGTTTATACCTATTTCCTTAGTATCTGAGTTTAGTCCTTATTAATTTAGAGTCATAACTTCTTTCCACGACTAGAGTGATTATGTTCTTTTTATATTTCTCAGAAAGAAGTGTATGGATATTGATCCAACAGTACTCATGTAAACAATGTGACATTAATAGATATGTAGAATAAAGTGGTGCTCCTTGACATTTCCTAAAACCTCTTCATCATCCAGGTTCCTAATTGATACTGAAATCACCATTCAGTTTTAATACATGATGTACTTACTCTAATATGAATTATGCATTGTTTGCATATGAATTACATATTAGTGTTCACTTTCAAATTCTAAAGGAACCAGTACAAAGTTTAATTCTTCACTTTACTGCAGCTCAGGATACCCAACTTACCAGTATTCAATCGCTGTGACAGTATATTTGAAGAAAAAAGTAAAACACACCTTATCTTGTCTATTACCTTTGAGTGAAGGTTGTGTGGGAGATTAGTACAGACAAACCATGTTGTCATGTATTTTCTTGGTTCGCAATTCCATGCCTCACTACATTCAATTCCTCTCTTCAACTACTTTTCATTCAGATGTTTAAAACAGATATTAGACACAATACATTGCCATATTTGCTACTTTCTTTTCAGGAAAAGTATGCTTTTAAAAAAGTTACCATGGTTACATGTGGGTCAGTAGCTAGGCTGGTTCTTTTTTAGCTTGCTATAAACCAAATAGGACTGAAATTTATAAAGTGGATGAAGCCTCACAACTTGGAATTTTCAGGCGAGGGCTGTTTCTCTACAAAATATATCTAACTGCTTGCTGTTTACTTTACTATTCCTATTCTACAGTGCCTATCTTAAATCCAACTTCTCTCAGAAAGGTCTTTCCAACTACAAGAAATGTAACATGTCTTTCCCTGGAGCCCTCTTTGGAATTTTTTCTGTCCATTATTTCTCAAAGTGTGCCACTTTCTCCTAAGAAGTACCTGATATGGTTGCTAATTATGCCAACTTCTAAGTTTCACTTGAGGTTTAATTAGTTGGAAACTCTGTTGTAGAATATGGTAATCTAAATAAAATATTTAACAAATGTTCAGAAAATTTTTCTTAAAAAACACATTCTTATGGATTTTTTGAAGTAAAATTCCACAAATGTCATATATCTTACAATATATCATTTTGTGCTTTAGCCAGCAAATAGGTTTTAAAGAAATCTTATGTGTACAATTTTAACAAGTGTAAAGACCCGTGTAACCTATGCCCTTATCATGAATAAAAACATTTCCACAACACCCCAAAAATCCTTCATAGCCATATCCTGTCAATTTCCCCTTTTCCAGAGTACTACACTGATTCTGGGTTTTTGAAATATTTTATGTGATTTCTATCAATGAAAATGCTACCTGAGATTGAATAAGGCTTATATAGGAAAACAACAAAACTCTGAGGAAAGAAATCAAAGAACTAATTAAATGGAGAGATGCTCCATGCCCATAGATAGAAACACTCAATATTGTTAAGATGTTAGTTCTTCCCAACTTGATCGATAGATTCAATGCAATCCCAATAAAAATCACAGAGAGCTATGTTGTAGATGTTGCCAAACCAATTCTAAAGCTCATAAGAAAGGGAAAAGACAGAATAGCCAAAACAATATTGAAAAAGAAGACGAAACTCAGAGGACTGATACAACTTGATTTAAGACTTACCATAAAGCTATAACAATCAAAACAGAACAGTATTGCTGAAAGAATACACAAATAGGTTAATGGAACAGAATAAAAAGCCCAGAAAGAGACCCAGACAACTGATCTTTGACAAAGGACCATAGGCAATACAATGAAGTGAAAATAGTCTTTTCAACAAAAAGTGCTGGAACAAATGGACATCCACATGTGAAGAAAAAAAATGAATCTAGACACAGACCTTATACCCTTCACAAAAATTAACTCAAGATGGGTCATTGACTTATATGTAAAAGGCAAAATTATAAAATTCCTGGAAGACAACATAGGAGGAGAAAAACTATATGACCTGGGGTTTAATGATTAAAAAAATTTTTTTTTCTGGTTATTGTAGACTCATCCAATAAAATACTACCCAGCAATAAAAGGAACAAACTACTTATATCTCAGCAACATAGATGAATCTCAAAAAGCATTCACTAAACAAAAGAAATCTGCACGGTATATGATTACATTTGTATGAAATACTGGAAAAGTGCACCTCATTTCTAGGAACTGAAAGGAAATCAGTGGTTGTCTGGTTCCATGCTGCTGCTGCTGCTAAGTCGCTTCAGTCGTGTCTGACTCTGCGCAACCCCAGAGATGGCAGCCCACCATGCTCCCCTGTCCCTGGGATTCTCCAGGCAAGAATACTGGAGTGGGTTGCCATTTCCTTCTCCAATGCATGAAAGTGAAAAGTGAAAAGGAAGTCGCTCAGTCATGTCTGACTCTTCACGACCCCATGGACTGCAGCCCACCATCCATGGGATTTTCCAGGAGTGACATAATATTGACTGGGAAAGATCACAAATGAACTTTCTGAGGTGATAAAAATATTCATGAGTGTGGTGGTAGTACACAGTTTTATGCTTTTATCAAAACTCTCTGTACAGTCTACTTAAAATAGGTACTTAAAATAAGTACATTAATATGTGCATAAAATAAGTCAATGATATGACGGATAAGAGTTTAATATCCAACATACATAAACAACACACACAACTCAACATCAAAAAACAAACAACCCAATTTTTAAAAATGAGCAGAAGAACTGAATAGATATTTTTCCAAAGAGAAAACACAGATGGCCAACAGGCATATGAAATGATGCTCAACACAGCTAATAATCAGGGAAATACATGTCAAAACTACTATGAGATATTACCTCACACCTAACAGAACAGCTATCACTAAAAAGAACACAAATAACAAATGTTGGTGGGGATGTGGAGAAAAGGGAACCCTTGTGCACAGTTGGTGGGAATGTAAATTGGTGTAGCTACTGTGGAAAACAGTATGGAAGTTTCTTTAAAAACTAAGAAGAGAAATATTATATGACCCAGCAATCCCACTCTGTAGTGGAATATGGGGTAAGTATATAGCAAAACAAAGCAAAACACTAATCTAAAAAGATACATGTACCACAATGTTTACAGCAGCTTTATTTATAATTGCCAAGATATGGAAGTAACCTAGGAGTCCAACAACAGATAAACGGATAAAGAAGATACGGTGTATGTATATATATGTATATGTGTATATATATATATATAATAGAATATATATTATATATATATATATATATATATAATAGAATACTACTGAGTAGAATACTACTCAGCCTTAAAAAGGAATGAAATTTTGCCATTTGCAGCAACATGGATGAACTTAGCATTATGCTAAGTGAAATAAGTCCAACAGAGAAAGGCAAATACTGTATGCTATTGCTTATACGTGGAATCTAAAAAAAATTCAACAAACTAGTGAATATGACAAAAAAAGAAGCAGACTCACAGACAGAGAATTAATTATGGTTACCAGTGAGGGGGAAAGGGCAATATAGGGATAGGGAATTAGGAGGTAAAAACTATTGGGTGTAAGATAGGCTCAAGGATGTATTATAAATGCAACATGGGGAATATAGTCAATATTTTATAGTAACTGTAAATGGAAAGTAACCTTTAAAATTGTATAAAAATTTCAAAGAATTTAATGCACCTTTAAAATAGGTACATTTTATTTTTAAAAAAATCTTTTTTAAAGTGGGGTCACTGGGAAATTTAGCATGAAAAATGTAAATTTTCACTGCTACTTTTCTAGTAATGTCTGCTTTTGTTTATTTTAATATGAAGACAAATGCTTTTAAATAAAATGATGTTACAATCATAATGGTATACTTTAGGGAAAATAAAAATTTGAACATAAAGAAAATAGACTATAGTAGCTCATTAATAGTGGGGGAGATTTAAACTTACCTGCAAAGCAACAATAGAGACTCAGATGTAGAGAACAAACTTATGGATACCAAGAGGCAAAGGGAAGTAGGAGGAATTGGGAAATAGAGGTTGACACATATACACTTGTTGTTTAGTTGCTCAGAGAAGGCAATGACACCCCACTCCAATACTCTTGCCTGGAAAATCCCATGGATGGAGGAGCCTGGTGGGCTGCAGTCCATGGGGTCGCTAAGAGTCGGATACGACAGCCAACTCTTTGCGACCCCATGGACTATAGGCTGTCAGCCTCCTCTGTCCATGGGATTTTCCAGGAAAGAATAAACTGGAGTGGGGTGCCATTTCCTTCTTTAATATATACACTACTATGTATAAAATAGATAACTGTGTGTGTGTGCTTAGTTGCTCAGTTATGTCCCACTCTTTGCAATCCCATGGACTATAGCCTGCCAGGCTCTGCTGTCCATGGGGATTCTCCAGGCAAGAATACTGGAGTGGGTTGCCATGCCCTCTTCCAGGGTATCTTCCTAACTCAGGGATTGAACCCAGGTCTCCCAAATTGCAGGCAGATTCTTTACTGTCTGAGCCACCAGGGAAGCCCAAATATATAACTAATGAGAACCTACTCCACAGCACAGGGAACTCTACTCAATACTATGTAGTGACCTAAATGGGAAGGAAATCAAAAAAAGGGGATGAATGTATACGTATAGCTGATTCACTCTGTTGTACAGCAGAACATTGTAAAGCAACTACGCTGTTTAGTTGTTAAGTCATGTCCGACGCTTTGCAACCCCATGGACTGTAACCCAAAAGGCTCCTCTGTCCATGAGATTTTCCAGGCAAGAATACTGGGGTGGGTTGTCATTTCCTTCTCCAGGGGATCTTCCTGACCCAGGGATCAAACCTCATCTCCTACATCTCCTGCTTGTCAGGCAGAGTCTTTACAACTGAGCCCACCTGGGAACCTCAAAGCAACTGAACTCCAATAAAAATTAATTTACCAAAAGCAATGGGCAGGTTCAAACCACTGAATTCTTCCCTTATCCTATTAGAATATGCAAGCAAACCACAAGAAGCAGCATATGATCTTAGAGGCATAGACCACACAGTTGAAGTGTCATGCTATGAGACAGCATATTTTTGTTTATCATTCTGTTTTGTTCTAACTTTACACACATTTTTAATGTATTCACAAACTCTGTAGCTATCCAACTTTAGTTTATGTTTCATGATTTACATGATTCATTATATGCTGTATTTCATGCTTAATCGCCTTTTGGAGAGTTACATATTCTTTCTTTCTTTTGAACATCACTATTTTTCATTGTGATGTGTCTGTTTGTGATATGCCTTTCATTTTCTTATGCTTTCTGCAAAAGAAAAAGAATAAAGGAGGTGGCATTTAAATTTAAAAGCTATTAATTAACTATATCTACCTACATACATAAAATTCATAGTCATATATCTATATACATCTTGCTATTTGATGACACTTTCTTAGAAACTTAAGGAAAATTAAATAATAAAGGGGAAAAATAAGGTGACACTAATTAAATGTATATTCATTTTCCCACTGGGACCACAGTGTGAAATACCTGTCTTAGCATTCTGAATGACTGCCTGAAATAAAATTTGGTCTGTCTAAGCTTTCGAATATTTCAATATTTGAAACTGTCATGATTCCTCATCATTTTGCCTTCAAATATTATTTTTTTCATAGTTACAACATTACACCCACTGAATAGTCCAATGTCATTCTTGCTTCAGTGCTTTCTGTAAAATAACTATTGATAAATATTTACCAATGAAAATGATCTTATTTGCCTTTATCATTTCTTTTCTAGTGTTGTTTATTATTAATATGTGAAGCATCTTCTCAATGATAAAAATTGCTTCTACTCCTGAGTCTCCTAATTTAGATGGCAGATTTTTGTGTGTGCAACCTTCTCTAGTTATTTCTCATCACCTATCTGCCAGTCTGGCTTTAAGAAAATTTATAGAAATCCTTATATGCATATAACTTTCATCAATGGCATTAAAATAGTCAGATTCTGTACAGAATTCCTGAATTTATTGTTACAAACAAGGCAATTTTAAGATACACTGAAAAAAGTTGCATTAACAAGCATGCATGTGGTAAGACAACAATAAATTATATACCAAATTTGAGGACATTTATGCACTTAAAGCTTTACTTTAGAAAACTGCTTATAGCCCAGAAAGTGGGGAGCTCAGAGGCAAGGATGTTTAAGCCTGACACAGTCACATGAAAGGTGAGATGGGATGGGACACAGGGTAGGAAGACAGTGCGTGGTTCAACCGGTGATGAATGTGGGGACTGGAGGTAGACTTCAAACTCAGGACGCTGAGATGTCAAAGCAGAACTGGGAGAGTGCATGAGAGTCTAGATTTTGCGGGTGAAAAGAACTCTCAAAAACTGTGAGAGCTTCTGGAATAGGAAGTCTGAGTTTTTCACCCCTTTGTTTGCTGTATCTATCATAGAGCCTGGCACATAAACGACCTAAGTGTTAGTTGAATGACTAATATGTGAATGAAGTGGAAATCCATCTGAGTTAAAACAAGGAGTAGGATGTTTTTCTTGGGGGAGGTACACCAAGCTTACCTTTCTTGCTCATTATCTTCAAAATAATACTGATTTTCTTTACATTTTTAGAATGTTCAAAACTCTTCCCTGCTGAAGAATTTGCTCATGCTGAGCCATCTTCCTCAAAAACATTTCCACGGCAGTCTTTTCGGTCTCAACTCAGAAGCCACATCCTCAGAAAAAGGGCTTCCCTGACCTACTGTATCTTAAGCATCTCCCTCAATATGACTCTCTGTCTTTTCACTCTTAATTTTCTTCCTAGCAGCTAATTTAATCTGAAATTATCTCATCTATGAAAAACTTCATTTGTTTACTATGTTCTTTTCCCTAAGAATATAATCATTTTGAGAACAAAAACCCTGTCTATCCTGTTCATTGCTTTAATTTCATTTCCTTGAACACAATGTGAAATATTTGTTGAATGAATAAACTTCTGATAAAGTATGACTTTTTATATCAATATTCGTTGGACTGAAAAGGTAGAAAAACCTCAAGTAGCAAAAAATAAAATAAAATTTATTGGTTTCATCATTAAAGAGCTAATATATGAGTTGAAGAGATTCTTACCACTAAACAATGCCATGAGGATGCAGGCATCAGCTTTGTCTCTTTGGGGACAGCTCCATTGCCAAGTTCTGTGTAATGGCAGCTTTAGTAAGCAAGTGAGTTGCTTTTCCCCAAGAGCTCAACCTATTTCTTCTTGTTTATACCCTTGTCACCAACCTGATTACCTGCCAGAAGAAAGAAGCTGTTTAATCAAAACCTTACAGATGACTCCTGGGAGTCACAAGAGGCATCAGTCCCACCCAAGTCACCTGCCTGAGAATGGGGTAGGGTTGGTTTCCCAAAGAAAATTTGAAACGTTATTTCAATTTTATAATACAAATTCTGATTATATTATTATCAGAATGAAAGAGAACAGATACTGGGCAGTGAACACAAAATACTCTTCACAATATCTTTCGTTGAATCCCTTTGCCATCCATGTGAAGTGGAACTAAAAAGCCTCTTGACGAAAGTGAAAGAGGAGAGTGAAAAAGTTGGCTTAAAGCTCAACATTCAGAAAACGAAGATCATGGCATTTGGTCCCATCACTTCATAGGAAATAGAGGGGGAAACAGTGGAAACAGTGTCAGACTTTATTTTTGGGGGCTCCAAAATCACTGCAAATGGTGACTGCAGTCATGAAATTAAAAGATGCTTACTCCTTGGAAGAAAAGTTATGACCAACTTAGATAGCATGTTGAAAAGCAGAGACATTACTTTGCCAACAAAGGTCCGTCTAGTCAAGGCTATGGTTTTTCCAGTGGTCATGCATGGATGTGAGAGTTGGACTGTGAAGAAAGCTGAGCACCAAAGAATTGAAGCTTTTGAACTGTGGTGTTGGAGAAGAGTCTTGAGAGTCCCTTGGACTGCAAGGAGATCCAACCAGTCCATTCTGAAGGAGATCAGCCCTGGGATTTCTTTGGAAGGAATGATGCTAAAGCTGAAACTCCAGTACTTTGGCCACCTCATGCAAAGAGTTGACTCATTGGAAAAGACTCTGATGCTGGGAGGGATTGGGGGCAGGAGGAGAAGGGGACGACCCAGGATGAGATGGCTGGATGGCATCACTGACTCGATGGACGTGAGTCTGAGTGAACTCCGGGAGTTGGTGATGGACAGGGAGGCCTGACGTGCTGCAATTCATGGGGTCACAAAGAGTCAGACACAACTGAGCGACTGAACTGATAGCTGGATTCAAACCTATCATTTTATTTGATGTTATTTAGATTTATGCAATGCTGCTATTTCTGATCAGAATCAGGAAAACAAAAAGGAGTGTTGAGTCTGTTACTTAATATTCTTTTCATTGTTCATTAATATTTCTGTAGCTCCTGCATGCTTAGTCACTCAGTGGTGTCTGATTCTTTGCGACCCTTTGGACTATAGCCAGCCAGGTTCCTGTCTTTTGGGATTTTTCAGGCAAGAACACAGGAGTGGGTTGCCATTTCCTCCTCCAGGGGATCTTCCCTACCTAGGGATCAAACCTGTGTCTCTTATGTTTCCTGCCTTGCAGGCAGATTCTTAACCCACAGAGCCATTGTGCTGGCTACTACTCTGCCCTAAGACCTCCACAGGGAAGGAGATCAAGATCGCCATCCCCTCTGAGGCTCATCCCATCCTTTATCAGTCTTAAATTACTGGACCACGACTCTTTCCTTTGAGCTGAGACCAGATAATACTTACCAAAGTCTCAGTGGTACAGCCTGCAAAGCTCTGGAGAAATCGTTGCCAGTGCCGTGGCACGCAGTGATTTCTCTGCCTAGGAGGAAATTTCCTCTTTATTTCTTCTCCCATCCTCAGACTACCTTACTTAAAGGGCTCTCAAATTCAGCATGCCCAACACTGAACAAACCAACTTCGCTGAGTAGTACTTCTGCCTGCCTTCTACACTCTAGATACGGTACAGGTTTCCCCCTCACTATCCAAAAGTAGAATGTTTTTATAAGCCGAAGTGGTGTTAAACAAGGAAGCATGTTCCCTAGTGCCGGGAGCCAGCATGGGGAACCCCGCCCGTGGCAAAGGTCATGAGGAAGAGGCCTGACATGCAAAGGCAGGATCAGGCCTCGTGAGGCCCCCCTGGAACTTCTCGAGCATCTACCCCATAACCAGAAATCTGTCTGTCTTATCATTTTGTGCCTTTCACCAACTCTCCTGACATTAACAGGGGGCTATCCCCGACCAACTTTCTCTGGAAAAGGTTAACTTAGAGCTCCAGTTAATAGTCTCCTGCATATAAATGGAGTGTCTCAGCTCAAACCCCTCTGATGGCTCTCTGACTTGCCTGACAGGTTTCCCCGGACTTTTACAACTATGCATGTGATTGTTTATAGCCCCCCCAACTGTGAGAGGCACGGGAAGCCTAAAATATAGAGCTTTTCAAAGAGTTAAAAGCTATTAGAATAGTGCTGGTGTAAGATTTCACTGTTGAGCCAATGCTTGCTGCCAAGTTCTCATATCCCTTATCCACTGTGCACCTGGGAGTGCATTAGTTAACATAGTTGGAATGTAGGAAAAACAAGTGTAGCCTTGAAATTAACCACATCAGATCTTTGAGCTAATTGGTTCTTTCTTGTAACTCACTGCACCTTTACTCTGTGAGAAATGTAACTCTGTTCGGCATTTTCTGAGGCTGATATAGACTAGAAATATAAAGAAAAAACACTTTGAGGGAAAATAAGTTTTCTGGTTGAGCAGCCTTTATCAAAAGAGGGTCATAAAATGTTCACAGGCCTCTGAGGCCAGAAGATAATGTACACAACATCATTTGTGGGAAAGGTTTGCAGAAAAAATCCTAGTTTCAATAAGGGCAAAACTGCTGGAATGTTTGGGCTGACTCTGTATGACCCTGCATCTTTCATTTCCCTCTATGTACAAGTTGAGGTATAAAAGTCCCTTTTGAAAATAAAAGTAATGGGCCTCGCTCACCAAAGAAGCTTGGTCACCCCATGTTTTTCTTTTTTTCTCTCTTTCTCTCTCCCTCTCCCTCCCTCCCTCTCTTTTTCAGGCTGATCCCTTGGAACACAGAGGCTCTCTGCATTCACTTTCCTGCCTGGGCTTCTAAGACTTTATTAGCTTTCTGTGTAAACCAAGGAATATCAGCCTCTTTCTCTCCTCTATTTTCTTATCTGCAACATTCTTTCTTTCTCTCTCTCTCTCTAAATCACTCTTCGCCGACGCCGTCACACTTCAGATACCCTGGATCCAAGCTGGGGCAGGACCTCGGCACCCTAGGACATATCTTACCAAGGGATACACGAAATAAACTGCAGTAAAACACAGATGCTCGCATCCAGTTCAAAGCTGGCAACTTGATGCTGAGATGCTGAGTGTAATTCCTGTGAAGTGGCGTGACAGTCCCACTCTCACTGCTCAGGGTATATGCTGCCTCTGGCTCCAAACAAAGCCTGAATATTATTTTTGCTTTTCACCTTTTTTCATAAAAGTGAAAATTCTCTTCAAATTTCTTTAATTAATACTAGATATATTTATGGGCTTCACAGGTGGCTCAGCTGGTAAAGAATCTGCCTGCAATGCAGGAGAACCTGGTTCAATTCCTGGGTCAGGAAGATCCCCTAGAGAAGGGATAGGCTACCCATTCCAGTATTCTTGGGCTTCCCTGGTGGCTCAGATGGTAAAGAATCTGCCTGCAATGCAGGAGACCTGGGTTTGATCCAGGTCTGGAGAAGGGAACAGCTACCCACTCCAGTATTCTTGCCTGGAAAATCCCCATAAACAGAGGAGCCTGACAGAAAGAGTCAGACAGGACTGAGTGACTAAGCACAGAACACAGCACAGCACAGATATATATAGATGAGCCAAAGGATCCTGGTGTGTGATTTTTGTTATATGTCAACTTGTATTTAAAAATTTAATGGAAATTAGACTAGTGTTTATACTGATTTCTTATATTTATTCCTAACTTGCTAAAATGAGATTTTTAAAAAGATTTTTCTTTTCAAATGGTTTTGTATTTATAAAAACGTTACAAAAATAAGTACACAGAGTTCCAGTATACCCCTTACCTCAGATTGGGTTTCCCTCTTTGTTAACACTTTTTATTACCATTGTACACTTGTCAAACCTCAGGCACTAACACTGCCACATTTACTATTAACAAAACTCCAAATTTTGTTTGGATTTTACCAGTTTTGACATTAATCTCTTCTTTCTGTTCCATGATCCCATTCAGGGTTGACACCTTGCATTTAGTTGTCCTGTCTCTCTGTCCCCTCTGATCGTGACAGTTTCCTCCGTCTGTTCTCTTTTCCTGACCTTGACAGTCTTGAGAAGTACTAGCCAAATATGCTCTAAAACATCCCCAACCGGGGTTTGTCTGTTTTCTCATGACTAAATTGAGGCAAAATGAAAAATTTCAGGGAAATAGCACTTGTTTAAGGGGTCCTATTTTAAGGAGTCCTTTTCTTAGTGTGTGAAAATAGCCTGTGAAAATTTTCTTGGTTTATTCTGCCCATAGTCAGACCCCAAAATAAGATCCAGCAAGATTAAATCATATGTTGCCATTTTTTATTTTAAAGAATTGTTGAAGCATTCTTTTCACATTACAGTGGTTTTGAAAATGTTAGATGTTCTGGCCACCAGTTGGGATGGAATTGGGAGTGCCTCCACTGCCCCTCAATTAACCTGAATTGGGGGTACCTGACTCTTGCCTGCTCAAGTTGGCATTTTTCTAAGGCACTGATCTCTTTTACCAGGCTCTGAGGAGGTCAAAGTCAGACTTTGGAAAAGATTTTGGTCATTAGGAATCTGCTGTATGTGCTAAAATGGTGAAAAGAAAATGTTACACAAACTCAGCTTTGTTTACCAAATGTTTTCCTATTTAGCCACTTTAATCATTAACCAAACGAGCCACATAAGCTCCCCAAATGAAATGTGCTTTAAGAAGAGATTAAGGGTCTAAGTTGGAGTTGAATTTAAATACTAACATCATTAAATTAAGAGTCAATGAGAGAGAAGGAAGTTTACCATTTTGCTTGGTTCTGCACCAATTATAAATTCTTCCATTGCTCTGAGTGACTTTTCAGTTCAGATCAGTTCAGTCGAACACTCTTGTCCAACTCTTTGCAACCCCATGTACTCCACTAGGCCAGGCTTCCCTGTCCATCACCAACTCCCGCAGCTTACTCAAACTCATGTCCATCGAGTTGGTGATGCCATCCAACCATCTTGTCCTCTGTCATCCCCTCCTCCTCCCACATTTAATCTTGCCCAGCATCAGAGTCTTTTCAAATGAATCAGTTCTTCACATCAGCTGGCCAAAGTATTGGAGTTTCACCTTCAGCATCAGTCCTTCCAATGAATATTTAGGACTGATTTCCTTCAGAATGGACTGGTTGGATCTCCTTGCAGTCCAAGGGACTCTCAAGAGTCTTCTCCAACACTGCAGTTCAAACGCATCGTTCTTCAGTGCTCAGCTTCCTTTATAGTCCAACTCTCACATCCATACATGACTACTGGAAAAACCATGTCTTTGACTAAACGGACCTTTGTTGGCAAAGTAATGTCTCTATTTTTTAATATTCTGTCTAGGTTGGTCATCATTTTTCTTCCAAGGAACAAGTGTCTTTTTAATTTCATGGCTGCAGTCATCATCTGCAGTGATTTTGGAGCCCAAAAAAATAAAGTCTCTCACTGTTTCCATTGTTTCCCCATCTATTTGCCCTGAAGTGATGGGACCAGATGCCATGATCTTACTTTTCTGAATGTTGAGTTTTAAGCCAGCTTTTTCACTCTCCTCTTTCACTTTCATCAAGAGGCTCGTCAATGTTTCTTTGCTTTCTGCCATAAGGGTGGTGTCACCTGCATATCTGAGGTTATTGATATTTCTCCCAGCAATCTTGATTCCAGCTTGTGCTTCATCCAGCCCAGCATTTCTCATTATGTACTCTTCATATAAGTTAAATAAGCAGGGTGACAATATACAGCCTTGACGTACTCCTTTCCCATTTTGGAATCAGTCTGTTGTTCTATGTCCAGTTCTAACTGTTGCTTCTTGATCTGCATACAGATTTCTCAGGAGGCAGGTAAGGTGGTCTGGTATACCCATCTCTTTCAGAATTTTCCACAGTTTATTTTGATCCACAGAGGCTTTGGAGTAGTCAATAAAGCAGAAGTAGATGTTTTTCTGGAACTCTCTTGCTTTTTCAATGACCCAGTGGATGCTGGCAATTTGATCTCTGGTTCCTCTGCCTTTTCTAAATCTAGCTTGATCTGGAAGTTCATGGTTCATGTCCTGTTGAAGCCTAGCTGGAAAATTCTAAGCATTATTTTGCTAGCTTTGTGAGACGAGTGCAATTGTGCAATAGTTTGAACATTCTTTGGCATTGCCTTTCTTTGGGATTGGAATGAAAACTGACCTTTTCCAATCCTGTGGCCACTGCTGAGTTTTCCAAATTTGTTAGCATATTGAGTGCAACACTTTCACAGCATCATCCTTTGGGATTTGAAATAGCTCAACTGGAATTCCATCTCGTCCACTAGGTTTGTTCTTAGTGATGCTTCCTAAGGCCCACTTGACTTCACATTCCAGGATATCTGGCTCTAGGTGAGTGATCACACCATCGTGATTATCTGGGTCATGAAGATCTTTTTTGTACAGTTCTTCTGTGTATTCTTGCCTCCTTTTCTTAATATCTTCATCTTCTGTTAGGTCCCTACCATTTCTGCCTTTTATTGAGCCCACCTTTGCATGACATGTTCCCTTGGTATCTCTGATTTTCTTGAAGAGATTTCTAGTCTTTCCCATTCTATTGTTTTACTCTATTTCTTTGCACTTCACTAAGGAAGGCTTTCTTATCTCTCCTTGCTATTCGTTGGAACTCGGCATTCAAATGGATATATCTTTCCTTTTCTCCTTTGCCTTTCATGTCTTTTCTTTTCTCGGCTATTCTAAGGCCTCCTCTGACAACCATTTTATCAGTGAAAAAATGGAAATCCCACATAAAGGTTGTCTTTAAGTGCCATAAAGATGAGTAATCTAAAGGCAAAGTTGTTCAAAGCCATTTCTGCAACAAGAGATAGGCAAACTTTCCACAGTCTCCTAAGGCAGCCTAAGAACAGGATTTAGAGGTTATCAGGACATTTTACCCGTATACACAGAATAACAACACTTACATAATGGCTTGGAAATCTATGTGTCAAATAGAAAAGTAATGTTTCCTATGTTTAAAAATACTTTGTTCAGAAATGAAATACATCATGGGATGCAGATTCTCCTCTACATATTTACTGAAACTACGTTACCTCTAATAGATGTAAGTCATTGATGTTGCACTTAATACTTTATAATAACATTACTTTATAATAAGAGCACCTATTATTTCTCCAGGATTGAAGAATTCAAAATAAAACACGATTTGTGGACTTCCTCTGTTAGAAAACTGTGATTTCATTTGTAAAAATAAGTAACTAAGAACCAGATCATATGAAAGATTGGCGCACTGCATGTTAACTGGTAAAGAATGACCAGATTCCTTAGGAGTCAGTGCTTTTAAAGAAACTCATCCACATTTGTGCCTTTAATTATATGATCTTTTCTTTTTTTATCCCCCCTTATTATTCATAATGAAAACATGACCACATTTACTATGAGGTGAGGTGAGGTGAAGTCACTCAGTCGTGTCCAACTCTTTGCGACCCCATGGACTGTAGCCTACCAGGCTCCTCCGTCCATGGGATTCTCCAGGCAAGAATACTGGAGTGGGTTGCCATTTCCTTCTCCATATATCAAATAAAAATGTTAACAAAATACTCCTTTACATACTCACTGTCAGTAAAGTTTGTGTACATTCTTTAAAAAACAGAATGGGATTTAGATCTTTATAAACTTGAGTTAGATATTTTGGGTGAAATTTTAAAAAGAGCATAAACTGAAAAGTTATTTTTCATTTTGATAGTCATGATATACTGGTTAATAAAAATGCTTGGATCTTCCCTGGTGGCTCAGTAGTAGAGAATCCACCTGCCAACGCAGAAGACATTGGTTTGATCCCCGGTCCAAGAATATCCCACATGCCTTGGAGCAACTAAGCCCATGAGCCACAACTATTGAGCCTGTGCTCTAGAGAGCTGCAACTACTGAGCCCGTGTGCTGCAATTAGTGATGATGCTGTGAAAGTGCTGCATTCAACATGCCAGCAAATTTGGAAAACTCAGCAGTGGCCACAGGACTGGAAAAGGTCAGTTTTCATTCCCATCCCAAAGAAAGGCAATGCCAAAGAATGCTCAAACTACCACACAATTGCACTCATCACACACTAGTAAAGTAATGCTCAAAATTCTCCAAGCCAGGATTCAGCAATACATGAACCGTGAACTTCCTGATGTTCAAGCTGCTTTTAGAAAAGGCAGAGGAACCAGAGATCAAATTGCCAATACCCACTGGAAAAAGCAAGAGAGTTCCAGAAAAACATCTAATTCTGCTTTATTGACTATGCCAAAGCCTTTGACTGTGTGGATCACAATAAACTGTGGAAAATTCTGAAAGAGATGGGAATACCAGACCACCTGACCTGCCTCCTGAGAAACCTATGTGCAGGTCAGGAAGCAACAGTTAGAATTGGACATGGAACAACAGACTGGTTCCACATAGGAAAAGAAGTATGTCAAGGCTGTATATTGTCACCCTGCTTATTTAGCTTATATGCAGAGTACATCATGAGAAACGCTGGGCTGGGTGAAGCACAAGCTGGAATCAAGATTGCCGGGAGAAATATCAATAACCTCAGATATGCAGATGACACCACCCTTATGGCAGAAAGTGAAAAGGAACTAAAGAGCCTCTTGATGAAAGTGAAAGAGGAGAGTGAAAAAGTTGGCTTAAAGCTCAACATTCAGAAAACTATGATCATGACATCCGGTTCCATCACTTCATGGGAAATAGATGGGGAGACAATGGAAACAGTGTCAGACTTTATTTTGGGGGGCTCCAAAATTACTGCAGATGGTGACTGCAGCCATGAAATTAAAAGACGCTTACTCCTTGGAAGAAAAGTTATGACCAACCTAGAATGCACATTGAAAAGCAAAGACATTACTTTGCCAACAAAGGTCCATCTAGTC
This sequence comes from Ovis aries, assembly GCF_016772045.2. Lineage (NCBI taxonomy): Eukaryota > Metazoa > Chordata > Mammalia > Artiodactyla > Bovidae > Ovis > Ovis aries. The sequence goes on along the minus strand of NC_056055.1, from coordinate 210,579,831 downwards.
AAAGTCTCATTTTTCCAGTGGTCATGTATGGATGTGAGAGTTGGACTGTGAAGAAAGCTGAGCACTGAAGAATTGATGCTAAACTGAAACTCCAATACTTTGACCACCTCATGAGAAGAGTTGACTCATTGGAAAAGACTCTGATGCTGGGAAGGATTGGGGGCAGGAGGAAAAGGGGACTACAGAGGATGAGATGGCTGGATGGCATCACCAACTCAATGGACGTGAGTTTGAGTGAACTCCGGGAGATGGTGATGGACAGGGAGGCCTGGCGTTCTGCGATTCGTGGGGTCGCAAAGAGTTGGACACAACTGAGCGACTGAACTGAACTGAACTGAAGCACCCTGGAGTCCATGCTCTGCAACAAGAGAAGCCACCACAATGAGAAGCCCATGTTCCACAACTAGAGAGTAGCCCCTGCTCTTCACAACTAGAGAAAAGCCCATGCAACAATGAATTCCCAGAACAGCCAAAAATAAAATTAAATAAGTAAATAAATACATTTTTAAAATGCTTTATCAAAAACTATTGTCATATTATTTCTTTTTTGCATGTCCTTGATTATTGGTAACTCTACCATCAAAATAGTTGGAATTATTAATAATTACTTTTTATTTCTTCATTGAGTTGGCATACCACTAGGCTCTTGATAAAGAAAATTTAAAAGGGTCACATGGGTGAGAGAACAATCAAGAATTTTAGAGTTAAAGTGAACTGGGTTCAAATCTTGGCTAAGCCACTGTGATTTTGAGCAAATTGTTTTATTTCTGATTATCATGACATTTTTGAGATGGTGATAACTGCATCACAGTGTGTAATGAAGACTATTTGACAAAATATACTGAAAATACCAAGCTTAGTACCTAAAACAAAGCCAATGCATACATATATAATTCTTTGTATATGTTATTTCTAAACTGACCATCCATTCAGAATTGAACTTCCTGGGAGAAATTGCTTCTCTGTTTGTCTCAGGGAGAGGGTTCAAGAGTGGAGGACACATACAGGGCAGGCTGAAATCCAACTCATGGGCCAAAATACTTAATAACTAGAAAAGATGAGAATGTCTTTTAATAAACTCAACCATATAAATATTTATATTTATAAAAATAACTGCTGGTAAGAAAGTGACTTCTAATGACTATATGACCCAAGAAAATCTATAGATTCAATGCAATCCCTATCAAATTACCAATGGCATTTTTCACAGAACTGGAACAAAAAAACTTTAAATTTGTATAGAGACACAAAAGACCCCAAATAGACAAAACAATCTTGAGAAAGAACAGAACTGGAGGAATCATAATCCCTGACTTCAGACTATACTATAAAGCTACAATAATCAAAACAGTATAGAACTGATACAAAAATAGACACATAGATCAATGGAATATGATAGTAATCCAAGAAATAAACCCACATACTTATGGTTAATTAATCCATGACAAGACAAGAATGCACAATAGAGAAAAGATAGTCTCTTTAATAAGTGGTGCTGGGAAGACTGGACAGCTACACATAAAAGAATGAATTAGAATGCATGTAAGAATTAAAGATTTTAAAATTTAAAAAATAAAAAACTAAAATTAAAAAAAAAGAACATTCTCTAACACTATTATAAAAAATAAACTCAAAATGGATTAAAGACTTAAATGTGAAACCAGATAATATTAAACTCCTAGAGGAAGGCATAGGCAGGACACTCTTTGACAAAAATCACAGCAATTTTTTTTTCTTTTGATCTTTCTCCTAGAACAATAGAAAGAAAAACAAAAATAAACAAATTGGACCTAAACAAACATAAAAGCTTTTGCACAGCACAGACAACTATAGCAAAAAAAAACAACCTACAGAATGGGGAAAAATATTTGTGAAGGATTTGACCAACAAGGGATTAATTTCTAAAATATGCAAATAGCTCAGACAGCTCAGTATCAGAAAATAAACAATCAATCAAAAAAAATGGGCAGAGGACCTAAACCAACATTTCTCCAAAGAAGATATGCAGATGGTCAACAGGGACAGAAAAAGATGCTTAAAGTCAGTAGATCTGGGTCTGAAACCATGTTCTCTCAATCACTAGTTGTGTGACTTTGGGCAAGTCAATCTACTTCCATGAGTCACAGTCATTTGTAAAAAGCAGGACAGCAATAAGATTTACTCCATAAACTTTGTGGTGAGGATTAAATAGGTTAATGTGTGTAAAAACCTAGCAGGATATGTGTACCCAACATGCACACAATAAATATCTCACTGCTACAATATACTGACTTGTCAAGCTCAGTGAAGTTCTGGGGCTACATGCTGATCTCTGTAGGTTTGAAGAAGGGACATTTGACTGATTCCTGTAAACAAAGTTAGATGCTAAGAGAACATTTTAAAAAGTGACTCAAAATGTATTTTTAAAACAAACTTTAATTTATCCCACATGCCATTGGGAATACAGTAATAAAACAAAGAAAAACTAATAAATTCAGTGTGACCATCACTATAAATGATTACAAACAAAATCTGTTTGCAGACATAAGCTCACTGACCAAGAAAACCTTGTGTTAAGGCTTACAAGAGAGTGAAGACTTGAGATTTGGCTGGTCACAGAGGGGACATTCAAAAGGAGGAATATGTGCAATATTCTTTTTTGAATAATTTCCCTTTTTCCTAGAATGAAACAAGTTTCTCACACATTTATTATTTTAACAAAATCCAGACAATTTATCTTCCAGTGTGTACTTGTTCTGCACTCTTTAATCTTTCAATGTACATTTTTAGACCCTAATTGTTCCTATGCACAGACAAAATGAATGGAATGATAGAAGTCCCTTAAAGTGGAAAAGAGAATACTGATTTGTTTAAAGGCAAATGTCACACACCAAATGATCTTGATCATATTTACAGTGATATTTACAAGAGAAAACTAGAACCAAGCAACTGAAATGTTTCTCTACCCAAAAAGAGCAGAAGAATGAACATCACAGAGCAAGTACTGCACATCAATTCGAAAAGAATTTGATGCCAAAATAAGGTAATAAACTGCTCCACTGACTTTCTCCTTTTGTGGCTTTAGTATTTACAGGAGTCAATTCTTGGCGCCTGAAAATGGGCTGTGAACACCGGAGCCCTGCCTGCTCACAGGCCTAGCTCCTTTGACACAACGAGATGAACCAGCTCTTCAAAGACACAGATATGGATTCACAGAGCATCCTCGGTTTCTCCTTGGGTTCCTTCCAGACCTGTGTTAAATTCTAATGGCCTGGAAGACTCCTCCATTAGAATCTCATCTCCCTGCCTCCCGCCACTTTCCTTGGTCTCTTCATGGATCAATTGTGGTAGGCAGTCCTGCTCCGAGTTACTCCAGACGTAGCCAGGTAAAGTCACGTGGCTGTCGGGCTGTCGGCTGGCTTGTTTGGCTGCTTTGCCTGAGATGAGCACCACGCGCGTGCTGGCCGCCATCTGCGACTGACTGCTGGTGCTGTGCGTCAACGTGGTGAGCACGGAGCCGTATCTGTGGCCGCCGCACGGGGGCGTCCTTTTCCAGTCCGCGGAGAGATTCCACCGACTCCACAACTTCTTCACCTCAGACTGAACCTAAACGCCACAAGGACCATTTCATGCATCAAAAACCTTCAGAGGCCCTGCAACCTTATTGGATGGATATGTGCCCTGACTTCATTGATAGTAATAATCACTAAATTTCCACTGTATACCAGGGACTTTACATATACAGTTGACACTTCAACAACACAGGGATGAGGGGTGCCCACCACCTGCAGCTGAAAAATTCCCTATGAATTCTCAGTTAGCCTATATCTAGAGTTTCACATGGGTGGACTCAACCAACCCCAGATGTGTGGTACTGTAGTGCATATATAGTGAAAATGTATATTTTCAACTCTGTATTCTCTCAACCTCTTCCTGAGAGGTGTTATTACTGGAGATGAGCAAACTGAGGTTTAGAGAGAAGCAAAAAGATTTGTCCAAGGTTAGTGCTTTAATAGAAGTTGAAATGCAGCCAGTATAAATGGCTCATGGGAGAGGGAGAAAAAGGGATCTGGGCTGGAGGAACAATATGGATACATAGTGCCAGCTGAGGCTGTGGAAGGGCATGGAAGCTGCTTATCTGTGAATGGAACTGTAAACCTATCACTCTGCACAAGCATAATGAAGGAGAGCAACCGGGAGGAGGACTGGACTATGAAAAGTGGGCACTGCAAGGGCATTCTTAGCAGGGTAGGGCTCTTGTTTCCATTCTTGCTGTTGAAGATTGCATTCTGCTACTGCAACTTTCCAGAAGGGAGCTTTTTGAGAGTTCCATGGGAAGCAGTAGAAACCTGATAAGCTGACGTCACCTAGAAGATTGGTACCATTCTTTCTCTCCAGGCAATTCCTAAATGAACTGAAATTGTCCCATCACCATCAGGTAGTTTTAAAAATGTCACAATGTTCTAATGGGTTATTCCCAGAGAGTTATATTTGATTTTCTTACAGAACTTGAAATTAAATGTAAGTTGAAGCACTGACTGGAATATGATGTTCACTGTCCTTCCAAGTATCAATCTGCATTCCAACAAATTGGATTTCTGACATCAAGGTCTGCAACTGAACTGACATTGAAAAGTGCTGGAAGAGGAAGACCTTGGCTTATTTACATCAATTCTTGGTTTCTCAAAATAATTTATGATGAAAATATCTTCTTTCTCCCTGCCCATTCTTTCCTGTAACCCCTGGAGATTCTAAAGAGATTCAGGTCATATTGTGATAGCAATTTATACTCAGAGTTAGACCTACAGGAGGTCTGGGGTTCCTTCAAACTTACCTCTCCATTGCAATAGCAGTAGATGATAGACACAAAGAAACCCTGGAAGAGAAAATAGAATGTTTTAATTAATTAATTTTAATTATGAAGATTATAGCACTAAAGCATCTTGTGTCAAAATGCATATGTTGAAAAACAGGGTTTTTTTAAATGATTCCTCCAGAAAATTATACATTATTCTCTCCTAATATTTCAAAATCCTTAAATATACATGAAATTTGTCTGAGATCTTTCCTTGGTATCAAATTAACCAAATAAATAAATAAAATACTTCAGGATACATGAATAACTGACTTTTATCATGTTAATTTCATGTTTGCCATTCAGAATCACCGAACATCCCCTAGCTGGTAAGTGAAATTTATACACTGTGAATGTTGACAACTGTAGGCATAGGGTATATTATAGCGAAAACACAAACTTTTTTTCCCACTCATTCAAAAATATTTGTTGACTTTACACACTGTGAAATGCTCAGTGTTACAGAGATAAACAATTTAATCAAGACAGATAAAGTCCCTGTTCTCTTACAGCTTATATTCTGGAAGAGAATACAGATGAATAAAATATAAACAAATAGCCACAGAGAAGAATGTAAAATGATGAGATAAAGACTCTTCAGGCAAAACAAGTGGTGTTGGAAGAGAAGAGTGGAGAAGATCTATCAGAGGGGGAACTCGATGAAGACCTCTCTGAGAGGGTGACATTTAAGCTGATTTGAGTGCGAAGAAGCCAGACAATATGAGTATTAGAGGGAAGAGCATTCCAGGCAGAGAAAACAGCAAGTACAGCCCCTGAGGCAGAGGTGAACCTGAGGAACGGAAACTGTGGGTGAGCCAGTGTGGCTCAGACCTAGTGGGCAGCATGGAACATGGTGTGAGGTGAGGCCACAGCTGGGCAGGGTCCCTGCACCGTAGGGCTGTGCACACAAGGAAACAGTGTTTGGATTTCATTCTGACTGCAATGAGAAGCCTCTGGATATGTTCAGCTGATAAGTGACATGGTCAGATTTATCTTTAAGAGTCTTCAGACTATTCTATGAAGACTAGGTTGAAGGCAGGAGGTGGCAGCAAATGAGTAGCAGGAAGAAGAGTTAGGAGGAGTGTGTAGCCGTCCATGTGAGGGATGATAGTGTCGTGCTTTCTACTGAGATCAAATGTATGGAAGCAACCTCTTCCTCTTTCTTTTCTCCCCTTCCCTTTTTTCCCCTCACCTGCCTATCCTGTCTTTTGTTTTCACTGATTTCCATACACACACACAGATTCCTGCTCCAACAGGGTTACATATGTTACAGAAATATGCTTTCTTGTCTCACAGCCCAGGCTCCTGCTGTGGTAAGAGGTTAACCTGACCTCCGGAGGATAGAAAAGTACAGGTGCCAGAAAATAGCCCCTTTCCTGGCCCTTTGGAGACGGGTGGGTGGTGCATGAAAGTCAGAGAAGAGGCAGAGAAATGAGCTTGCAATTTGGCAGCATCGGAGGGGGGTTGGACGAGCGGAGGTGGAGAGGAGGGCAAAATATAGGAATCACATTACTAGATGGCACTCTCTACCTGAAAGGAGTTGAAAAAGAGCTCACAGTGCATCCGAATCTCCCACCCCAGTCCCGCAAAGGAATGGGGCAGACACACGAACACGATGTAATGCACACCAAAGACCAGCACCAGCACCAGTGTGGATTTGGCGAGTTTCCTGGAAGAGAACAGCAAGTCTTTTAATTAGTCAATATAGAGTGCTCTTCTGTAGACACTGGAGAAGGAAATGGCACCCCACCCCAGTATTCTGGCCTGGAGAATTCCATGGGCTGGATAGTCCATGGGTCACAAAGAGCTAGACACGACTGAGCGACTTCACTTCACTTTTCTGTAGACGTGTGCATGCTAAGTTGCTTCAGTCATGTCCAACTCTTTGAGACTCTATGGGCTGTAGCCAGCCAGGCTCCTCTCTCCTCGGGATTCTCCAGGAAAGAGTACTGGAGTGAGCTGCCATTTCCTCCTCCAGGGGATATTCCTGACCCAGGGATTGAACCCACATTTCCTGCATTGCAGGACGATTCTTTACCACTGAGAACTGGGGAAGCCCTCTGTAGACACAGCTTTCTGGGAAAAAATAAAGCTTAGCAGGACTGCTGCTGCTGCTGCTGTCACGTCAATCGTGTCCGACTCTGTGCGACTCCATAGACGGCAGCCCACCAGGCACCTCCGTCCCTGGGATTCTCCAGGCAAGAACACTGGAGTGGGTTGCCATTTCCTTCTCCAATGCATGAAAGTGAAAAAGTGAAAGTGAAGTCGCTCAGTCGTGTCTGACTCAGCGACCCCATGGACTGAAGCCTACCAGGCTCCTCTGTCCATGAGATTTTCCAGGCAAGAGTACTGGAGTGGGTTGCCGTTGCCTTCTCCGTTAGCAGGACTAACAGGGACTAATTTCCCCATCTCTGCCCCACTGCTGCTGCTGCTGCTGCTGCTAAGTCGTTTCAGTCATGTCCGACTCTGCGACCCCATAGACGGCAGCCCAACAGGCTCCCCTGTCCCTGGGATTCTCCAGGCAAGAACACTGGTGTGGGTTGCCATTTCCTTCTCCAATGCGTGAAAGTGAAGTTGCTCAGTCGTGTCCAACTCTTCACGACCCCACAGACTGCAGCCCACCAGGCTCCTTCACCCATGGGATTTTCCATGCAAGAGTACTGGATTGGGGTGCCATCGCCTTCTCCGTTCTGACCTACTACTTCTGCTAATTTTTCCCTGCCTCCCTCTTCTTCCTATTACTTCTATTCTAAATCAGGCAGTTTATTCTCACTTCCAGTGATTACTATCCCCTGAAAGAAGTGAAAGTTGATCAGTTAGGTCTGACTCTTTGCAACTGTGGACTGTAGTCTGCCAGGCTCCTTTGTCCATGGCACTCTCCAGGCAAGAATACTGGAGTGGGTTGCCATTTCCTTCTTCAGAGGGTCTTCCTTACCCAGGGATTGAACCCAGTTCTCCTGCTTTGTAGGCAAATTTCTTTACCATTTGAACCACCAGAGAACAGCACAATTATCCCCTAAGTCTTTCTAATCTCATTTCTACTTTTTGCTTAAAGGATACTATTTTCATGAAATTGTAAAATGCCTTTTTTTTCTGTCCTAAATCTTCAGCTTCAACATTTGAGATGTAAGAAGTGGCTCTTTCTCTAAGAAATATACCTCTTTCTCTAAGAATCATTTAATACCCCAGTAATCTCAAAGTAAAGTCAATCCTAAAGGAAATCAGTCCTGAATATTCATTGGAAGGACTGATGCTGAAGCTGAAGCTCCAATAATTTGGCCACCTGATGGGAAGAACTGACTCACTAGAAGAAACCCTGATGCTGGGAAAGATTGAAGCCAGGAGGGGAAGGGGACAGCAGAGGATGAGATGGTTGGATGGCATCACTGACTCAATGGACATAAGTTTGAGTAAGCTCTGGTGAGTTAGAGATGGACAGGGAAGCCTGGCATGCTGCAGTCCATGGGGTCACAAAGAGTCAGACACAACTGAGCGACTGAACTAACTAGAAAAATCTCAAAGGATTGTAACCTTCCTTCCCTCACTAGTCTTTCCTTCAGTGTTCCTTTCTTTTGTCCTTCCTTCGTTCTTTCCTTTCTTTCTTTCCCTACTTACTTATGTTTTTCTTTTTGGAGGTAAGCTGACTACTCTATCTAGTTTCAAAGATAATCCACTCTTTGTTCTCACCAGAGTTTTTCAAGTCTCTTGGGCAACTTTCTACTGAAAGTATAATTTCACATCATTCAGAAATAAAGGAAATAATAGCTTTTATTCAGAACTAGTAAGCATCTTTCAAACACAAGTGCACTTTTTCATTTTATGAAGATTGAAAGGCTACTTACATTTTTCCATTTCTATCATCCTTTGACCTTTGTCTTCACCAGTGGGATGTGACATGGGACAAGCTATACTAGTATAGCATGGACCCTTTACTATAAATGCTTAGGCACATTTTATAGTACCACCACTTCCACCATACTGAAAATAACTGGAGCTAGCAGCTGATCACTCATTCACACTGTGCGTCCTATTCTAGACCTCGGTCCATCTGTACCTGTAGTCTTTTCTGCCTGACAGTAAATGCTTCCTACATGGTATAGGGGAATGTTTGTGAGAGAAGATGGAAATTCTGGCTATGATTTCTTCCTTTCTGTGTCTGAGATAGCATTTCATGACAACGTGAGGCAGAACATTGCAGAAACTAATCCACATGCTCCTGACTAGTGGGTGTATATGTTCAGTTGCCTAAAAGCCACTTCCAAAATGACTTAGAACCTCTGAAATGATCATTGGGAGAAACAGACATAGTCTTAAAATAGTTTGATAATAATTATAAATACTTAGGATATTCCTGGTGGCTCAGACAGTAAAAAAATCTGCCTGCGATGCGGGAAACCCAAGTTTGATCCCCGGGTCAGGAAGAACTCCTGGAGAAGGAAATGGCAACCCTCTCCAGTACTCTTGCCTGAAGAATCCCACGGACAGAGTAGCCTGGTGGGCTACAGTCCAAGGAATCACAAAGAGTCGGACACAACTGAGTGACTAACACTTTCATATTCACGCTGCTGCTAAGTCACTTCAGTCATGTCCGACTCTGTGCGACCCCATAGACGGCAGCCCACCAGGCTCCCCCGTCCCTGGGATTCTCCAGGCAAGAACACTGGAGTGGGTTGCCATTTCCTTCTCCAATGCATGAAAGTGAAAAATGAAAAGTGAATAAATACTTAATTTGTCCTTTTTTCCAACAAAGACTGAATAATAGACCTCCTTCAATCAGTACATTTGAAGGTTCTTAAAAATTAATTATTTGGGAGGTGCTAATTTGATGGGAAGGCTTCTCAGGTGGCATAGTGGTAAAGAATCTACCTCCCAGTGCCCGAGAGGCAGGAAATGCAAGTTCAATCCCTGGGTCAGGAAGATCCCCTAGAGAAGGATACGGCAACCCACTCCAGTATTCTTGCCTGGGAAAATCCCATGGACAGAGGAGCCTGATGGGCTACAGGCCATGGGGTCGCAGAGTCAGACATGACTGAGCACACAACACACATAGTCTGATGGGCAGACTGGAACCAATATAGCAAATACACTTTCTTGATTTTTGTTGTGTGTGTGTGCAGTCGCTAAGCCCTGTCTAACTTTTTGTGACCTCCTGGACTGTAGCCCACCAGGCTCCTCTGTCCATGGGATTTCCCAGGCAAGAATACTGGAGTGGGTTGCCATCTCCTCCTTCAGGCGATCTTCTTGACCCAAGGATAGAACCTGCATCTCCTGCTTGGCAGGTGGATTCTTTACCACTGAACCACCAGGTAAGCCCTGGTTACAAAGTTTATTATAAAATCCCAATTGCTAAGAACATATTTTTAAAAACATGCTTAGAATTTAAGCATATGGTAAGGTTTGTTGTTATTTATATTTTCCTAAAATATATATACTTTTCTGATAAATAGCACAATTAAACCAAACAAAAATACATGTTCCCAATTTAGTCTCTTAGAGACATTTCAGATCAATTGATACCTGTCCTTTAGTCTAAATAGTAACCAAAATATCTTCTTTTACGGATGTCTGTCCTGGAATTACCTGTATTGTTTTCTCGTGTCATGCCCAACCACATTGGTCTCCCAGATTTTAGTAGCCAGAACTCTAACGGTATTCAGAAACAGGATAAAATTCAGCTGAAAAAGAAGATAATATTACAAAGAATTATAACTTAGTCTTCAAGTTGTTTGCAAAAATTTACATAAATTGAACTTCTTTGTATTCAAAGACTGAAAGTTACTGATTCTGTAAATGTGAATGAGGGAACCTCAGATAAGATATTAGAAAGATAGTGATTCTTGATTTGCCCTTATGATAACACAGAGAAAATTTCAACAACACTAGAAATCAGAAATACCAGAGGATAATCTGCCAGAATCCATAGGGGATTTCCAGGCCAAAGTTCAGATGAAATTCTGTGGAAGACTGGTTAAAGTTACATATAAATGTAACTGACTGCCTTTTCAAAATGAATTACCCATTTCTGTATCTATTTTAGGGAGAATAACAGGGTTGCTCTGGGGATGCTGTCTCTTCTATGACGTATGAAAAGCACTGGGTGAAGTATATATAAGGTTAACGGGGCGGGGGGGAAAGCCAGGTAAGATGCTGTAAGAAAAAGTCCCTGTGTTGGCAGTTAAATTGAGATATGAGCACCACCAGAGACAATCAAGTTCTGGCTTTAAAAAGGAGGGAGTGAGGAAAAGATATTTTATGTCCAAGGGCCTCAAGGATTAGTGAAGAGGTCCAAAATGAAAAAGAAGGAAAGATCTCCAGGTCAGGGTTCATAAAGAGGTGGAAGCCCGAACCCTTCACGATGTCTATAGTCCAGGAAGTGCCAGTACTCAGGAATAATGGAAATGTGGGTTACCAAGAGTGGGTTTGTGTTAACAGCTCAAAGGGAGGACCTATCAACTCTGCATCCTGGGATAACTTATCCTGCAGAGTTTTCAGTCCTTTCTGGTATTTGGAGAATTTCGGTTATTGGGTGATTTATGTGCCCCATTACCAATCGAGTTTATCATCCGCATCAGCCTTTACCATTTTTGCCATCCTACCACTGACTACTCCATAGGCAACTCTCACCAATTTCACAGTTTCCCACAAGAATTGGGGGTCTTGAGCCCCATATCCTAGAGAACAAACAGAGCTGTGCTGTGAACTTGTAGAATAAGGATGTCTTCAGGTTAATAAGAACTACTAAGTATTGAACACTCTCTCTAGTTTAAATGTTCACATAAATATGAGACAGGCATATTTATTATATATAAACAAACTCTAGCTCAAGGAGGTTAGCTGATTTAACCTAGACTACCCAGCTACCAGCTGGAATTTGAACCAGGTCTGTATGAGTCTGTAATATGGAATTCTTAACCATTATCTTTATTTTTTAATTAAATTGAATTTTTAATTTATTGAGGTAACATTAGTTTATAACAATACATAAGTTTTATGTATACAACGTTATATTTCAGTTTTGGTATATACTACAGCATGTTTAACATCAAAAGTCCGTTTCTATCCTTCGCCTTTACCCCTTTCATCCTCCTCACCCTCTTCCTCTCTGGTAAACTCTGTATCTAAGTATTTGTTTTTATTTAGTTTGGTTTGCTCATTTACTTTGTTTGAGGGTTTGTTTTTTTTAAATTTTTCTGTATCCCACATACAAGTGAAATCATTCAATATTCATCTTTCTCTGTCTGACTTATTTCAGTCGGTGTAATATCCTCAAGGTCCATCTGTATCACAGATGGCAAGATTTCACCTTTTATAGCTGATGTATATTCCACTGTGTGCTTGTGTGTAGATAAATATAGACATATAAGTATCACATCTTCTATGTCTATTCATCTATCAGTGGGCACTTGGGTTGTTTCCATATCTTGACTACTGTAAAAAAAAAAAAATGCTGCTAGGACTATAGCGGTGCATATATCTTTTTGAATTAATGTTTTTGCATTCTTTGAGTAAATAGCCAGAAGTGGAAAAACTGGATTGTATATGATAGTGCTATTCTTCATTTTCTACGGAATCTCAATACTGTTGCCATAGTAGCTACACCAATTCACATTCTCCACATTCTCTCCAACATTTCTTATTTCTCCTTTTTTGATAATAGCCATTCTAATGGACATGGAATGATACCTCACTGTGGTTTTGATTTGCATTTCCCTAATAATTAGTGATATTGAACATCTTTTTGGTGCTTGTTGATCATCTGTATATCTATTCAGCTCCTCTACCCATTTTTGTTGTTGTTGCTGGTTAGTTGTGTAAGTTCTTTATATGTGTTGGATATTAGTCCCATTATTAGAATAATGATATATGATTTATAGGTATTTCCCCCATTTGGTAGGCTGTCCTTTTTGCTGCTGATAGCTTTCTTTGCTATGCAGAGGCTTTCTAATTTGATATAGTCCCATTTGCTTATTTTTGCTTTTGTTTCCCTTGCCTGAGGAGACAGACCCAGAAAGAAATTGCTAAGATCCATGCCAAAGAGCATACTGCTTATGTTTACTCCTAGGAGTTTACGGTTTCAGGTCTTACATCCAAGTCTAATCCACTCTGAGTTGATTTTTGGGTATTGTGTGAGATAGTGGTCCATTTTCATTTTGCAAATGGCAATCCAGTTTTCTCAACACCGTTTTTGAAAAGACTATACTTTCTCCATTGCATGTTCTTTGTTCCTTTGTTGTAAACTGGTTGTCAATATATGCGTAGGTTTATTGCTAGTCTTTCAATCCTGTTCCACTCCACTGTGTCTGATTTTCAGCCAATACTCTTCTGTTTTGACTACTATAGCCATGTAATAATTTTGAAATCAGGGATAGAGATATTTCCAGCTTTGTTCTTTTCTCTCAGGATGTCTTTGGCTATTCAGGAAACTTTTGTGGCTCTACATAAAATTTTTTTAATTTTTATGTTCTAGTTTTGTGTATAATGTCCTTGGGATTTTGATGGGGATTGCATTGAATATGTATATTTCTTTGGGTAATGTAGACATTTTCACAATATTATTTCTTCCAATCCATCAGCTCAGTCTGTTTTTCCATTTCTTTGTGTAGTCTTCGATTTCTTTCACCCTGTCTTATAGTTTTCAGTGTAGATATTATTCACCTCCTTGGTTAAATTTGTTCCTAGGTATTTTATTCTTTTTTGCTACAATTGTAAATGGGATTGCTTTCTTAGTTTTTCTTCTTCCTAGTTCATTGTTAGTGTATAGAAATGCAATGATTTAGTATATTGATTTTGCATCCTGAAACTGTACTGAACTTACTAGTTCTAACAGTTCTTTTATGGAGTCATCAGGGGTTTTTATGTATAAAATCATGTCATCCGCAAATAGCATTAGTTTGACTTCTTCCTTTTTAATTTGGATGCTTTTTATTTCCATTTCTGGCCTAACTGCTCTAGCTAGGGCTTCCAATACTATGTTTAGTAACAGTGGGAAGTGTGGGCAACCTTGTCTTGCTCCTGCTCTTAGAGGGATAGGTTTCAGTTTTTCACTGTTGAGTATGATGTTAGCTGTGATTATCATATATGGTCTTTATTATGTTGAAGTACATTCCTTTGATATTTTTATTTTTATTCCTTTGGTTTTTTATCATTGGTGGACATTGAATCTTATCAATTACTTTTTATGCATCTATTGAGATGGACAGGGAGGCCTGGTGTGCTGCAGTCCATGGGATTGCAAAGAGTTAGACACGACTGAGCGACTGAACTGAATTGAGATGATCACATGATTTTTATCTTTCATTTTTTTAATGTGGTACATCATGATAGATTTGCAGTCATTGAACCATCCTTGAATCCCTGGAATGAATATTACTTTATATAATGTATGCTGCTTTTAATATGTTATTGTATTAAGTTTGCTAATATTTTGTTGAGGGTTTTTGCAATATTTTATTGGGCTTCATTTGTTCTTCTTTTCTAGTTCATTTAGGTGTAAAGTTAGATTGTTAGACTGTTTGAGATTTTTCTTGTTTGAGATATGCCTGTATTGCTACAGACTTCCCTCTTTAGTACTACCTTTGCTACATCACATGGATTTTGGTATGCTGTATTTTCATTTTTATTTATCTTAATTTTTTTTCATTTCTACTTTGATTTCTTCTTTGTTGTTGTTGTTCAGTTGACTGATCATGTTCAACTCTTTGCGACCTCATGGACAGCAGCACAGCAGGCTTCCCTGTCCAGCACCAACTCCTGGAGCTTGCTTAAACTCATGTCCATCGAGTCAGTGATGCCATCCAACCATCTCATCGTCTGTCTTCCCCCTTCTTCCCCTGCCTTCAAGTTCCCCAGCATCAGAATCTTTTGTAATGAGTCAGCTCTTTGCATCAGGTGGCCAAAGTATTGGAGCTTCTGCTTCAGCATCAGTCTTTCCAATGACTATTCAGGATTGATTTCCTTTAGGATTGATAGGTTGGATCTCCGTGCAGTCCAAGGGACTCTCAAGGGTCTTCTCCAACACTATAGTACAAAAGCATAAATTCTTTGGCTCTCAGCCTTCCTTATAGTCCAACTCTCACATCCATACATGACTACTGGAAAAACCATAGCTTTGACTATATGGACCTTTGTAAGCAAAGTAGTGTGTCTGCTTTTCAATATGCTGTCTAAGTTTGTCATAGTTTTTCTTCCAAGGAGCAAGCGTCTTTTAATTTCATGGCTCCAGTCACCATCTGCAATAATTTTGGAGCCCAAGAAAATAAAGTCACTGTTTCCATTGTTTCCCTAACTATTTGTCATGAAGTAATGGGACCAGATGCCATGATCTTCATTTTGTGAATGTTGAGTTTTAAGCCAGCCTTTTCACTCTTCTCTTTCACTTTCATCAAGAGGCTCTTTAGTTCCTCTTCACTTTCTGCCATAAGGGTGGTGTCATCTGCATATCTGAGGTTATTGATATTTCTCCAAGCAGTCCTGATTCCAGCTTGTGCTTTATCCAACCTGGCATTTTGCATGTTGTACTCTGCATATAAGTTAAATAAGTAGGATGACAACATAAAGCCTTGACGTACTCCTTTCCCAATTTGGAACCAGTCCGTTTTTCCATGTCTGGTTCTAACTGTTGCTTCTTGACCTGCATACAGGTTTCTCAGGAGGCAGGTCAGGTGGTCTGGTATTCCCATCTCTTGAAGAATTTTCCACAACTTTTTCTGATCCACAGAGTCAAAGTATTTAGTGTAGTCGATGAAGCAGAAGTAGATGTTTTTCTGGACTTCTCCTGCTTTTTAATTTATCCGACAGATGTTGGCCATTTGATCTTTGGTTTTTCTGCCTTTTCTAAATCCAGCTTGAACATCTAGAAGTTCTCAGTACACATACCACTGAGGCCTAGCTTGGCGAATTTTGAGCTTTACTTTGCTAGCATGTGAAATTAATGCAATTGTGCGGTAGTTTGAACATTCTTTGGCATTGCTCTTCTTCAGGATTGGAATGAAAATTGACCCTTTGCAGTCCTGTGGCCACTGCTGAGTTTTCCAAATTTGTTGGCATATTGAGAGCAACACAGCATCATTTTTAAGATTTGAAATCACTCAGCTGGAATTCCATCACTTCCACTAGTTTTGTTCGTAGATATGCTTCCTAAGGCCTTACTTGACTTCACACTCCACGATGTCTGGCTCTACATGAGTGATCACACCATCGTGGTTATCTGCATCATTAAGATCTTTTTTGTAGAGCTCTTCTTTGTATTCTTGCCACCTCTTCTTAATATCTTCTTTGACCCAACAGCTATTCAGTAGCATGTTTTTTAGTCTCAAAATGTTTATTATTTTTTTCAGCTTTCTTCTTGTAGTTGATCTCTAGTTTCATACCAAAGGAGCTTCCCTGGTGGCTCAAGAGAGTAAAGAATCTGCCTGCAGTGCAGAAGACCTGGGTTCGATCCCTGGATAGGGAAGAGCCCCTGGAGAAAAGAACCACAACCCACTCCATTATTCCTGCTTGGAAAATCCCATGAGCAGAGAAACCTGGTTGGCTATAGTCCATGGGGTCACAAAAAGTTGGCAAGACTGAGCAACTAACACTTTCATTTTTCATGCCAAAGAGATTGATAAACTGTTTATGTTTCATGTCTGTGCTCTAGATTTATGTTTTCTGGTCACCACAAGTGTTCTCTTAGCTTCACGGACTAATATACCCCATTCCTTCCTCAGATTTGGGAAATTCTCAGCTATTATTTTTTAAATATAAACTTTCTTCTCCCTTCTTCCATTCTTCTCCTGCTGGGATACCAGTAACATAATTCTTTCCTTCCTAACAGTTCTTATAGAATGTCTTATTTTTTTAAGATCTTCATTCTCTTTTCCCTTCTGTCTCTATCATTTCCAGATTTTTATCTTCAAACTCATTAGTTCTCTCTTCCATATTGGCTGCTGTATTTCCAATACCTTCTTCATCTCATTTAGAGTCCTTCAGGTCCAGAATTTCACTTTGGTTCTTTTTCAGAGTTCCATTCTCCTTGGTAAAATATCCCTTCTGGTCATCAATTTTATTTCTGAGCTTACTTAACTGTCTTTCTATATTTTCTTATAGCTTGTTGAGTTTCTGCATGACAACGATTTTGAATTCTCTATCAGTAAAATCACAATATTCTGTGACTTTAAGTTTGGTTTTGGGGGGTCTGTGATTTTTTTGTGTGTGATACATTGTTACCATGGCTCTTCATGGCTCTTGATGAGTTGTTCTTCTGCCAGCACATGTGAAGTAGTGAACACTCTTCTTTAGGTAAAGTTTTTTGTTGTTGGTTTTTTTTAAACTTGATTCTAAGGATTCAGTGGATTAGTAATTAGTAGAGGCCTCACAAGTTTCTGGTCTCTTACCTGAGCTGCTTCTGGTTATATTTGAGAATCAGCCTTTTCTACCTTCCATCAGCTCTATCAGAGGTGTCACGCATGTCACTGCTTGTGCCCTTGGGGTTATTAGCGCCTTGTTGCTGCTGGCATTGTTACCTCGGACATTAGGGTGGTGGTCACTTCTGCTAGGCCCAGGGTCTCAGTCTCTATTATCCCTGGGGATAGGGGTGACAGGGAGCCAGGGTCACAGCCCCTTTGCCATGGCCAGGGTTGTCAGGCACTACCACTGTGGGTAGGGGCAAATGGAGGAGCCAGAGTAATCGGTATGTCCCAAACTGGAGGGACAGTGTCATAAGCCCACTGCCACTACTGCCTGGATCCCTGTGGCAAGGGGCACCCCTTTGACAGGGAGGCTGGAGTCATATGTTCTGCTCCCTCTGATGCTGCCAGGCTCTCTGGGGCTGCAGGCTCAGCTGCCATGGCGGGGGTTCCAGGATCACAGACATCACCTCTGCTGTTCTCCTGGCTCTGCCTCCTCCATGTGTTCCAGTCCACCTACCTTTGCAAAGGTGCTAAATCACTTCAGCCATGTCCAACTCTTTGTGACCCCGTGGACTACAGCCCACCATCTGCTCTGTCCATGGGATTTCCCAGTGAAGAATACTGGAGCTGGTTGCCATGAACTCCTCCAGGGGACCTTCCAGACCCAGTGATCAAACCCACGTCTCTACATCTCCTGCATTGGCAGGTGGGTTCTTTTACCACTAGTGCCACCTAGGAACTCTGGTGTCCTGCTGTGTTGAGCAGAGGCACCATTGTTGAGTTATGGATGTTTTTACTGGTTGTAAATTGAAGAGAAAAGGCAAAGAGAGTGCCACACACCACAATGATGCTGATGTCATGCTTAATCACAATCTTATACCTTCTTTTCAGGAGGATAAAAAGATGCAAAACATGAGAGCTAAGGATTTTCATTTATCCTCTCCCACCACAATATTTGGTTCACATCTATAGAAACGTTTTCAGTAAGAAGGTAAGAAGATACTGCATGTGTATCATATGAGTGCTACTTTCTGAATGGCTAAACTTACTTCATTCTTCATTAATTCCTCTTTCCCTAAGACTATACTCCCTGGTAATACAATGCAGATGGAAGTGATACTGCGCAGGTGTGAAGGTCCAAGTGCTAGGAGCTGAAGCTGGCAGAGCCATGGAAACAATACTAGCTGGGTACTGCCACTTGCCATTCCCTATTCCTAGAAAATAAATAATTGCAAATGGCTACAGATGAGCCAATCTTTAGCTCCATCTATATTAAGATGCCCATGATCAGGGACTCTGTACTCAAGTTAGTAGACCATACTAAGTAAATGCAGCAAACTTAGGGGCAGTTCCAAGATGCTGGAGGAATAGGGTGGAGAGACCACTTTCTTCCCCACAAATTCATCAAAAGATCATTTGAATGCTGAGCAACTTCCACAAAACAACTTCTGAATGCTGGCAGAGGACACCAGGCACCTAGAAAGGCAGGCTGTTCTCTTTGAAAGTAGGTAGGACAAAATATAAAAGACAAAAAGAGAGACAAAAGAGTTAGGGACAGATACCTGTCCTGGGGAGGGAGTCGTCAAAGAGAAGTTTCCAAACAGCAGGAAGCCCTCTCGCAGGTGGGTCTGTGGGGAGTTTTGGAATCTCAGAGGGCAACATAACTGGGGGAAAACACACACACACAGAATAGGCACCTAACCGCAACTGCCAGCAGAGAAGTAGCCCAGACACTCGGCTGGACAGAGAGATGCGGGCACATCATCAGTCCTTAGGGTAAGGACCAGGCCTAAATGCCCTGAGGACAATCTGAGGGAGCTAACGTGAGATAGCAACCCAAACTGTGGGATCGCCAGAGAGGGGAAAAAAGAAGAGAATTTACCCTCAAAACGCTCTAACCTAATGCGCAACCTGGCCCACTCACAGAACAAAAGATTGAACAAATACCAAAGGAGAGCTAGCCAGCTGTGTACAGGTCCCTCCCCACCCTGGAGGCAGAGAAGCAGGCATGCCACAGCCAGAGCCGGAGAGCAAGGGGCTGCTCCAATCTTGGCCCCAGAGACCGGCATCCTTCACCAAACTGTGAGCAGGCTCCCAGTTGCTAACCACATATTCCTGGGATCCTGGATGGTTGACACCTGCCAGCAGGGTTGCAGCCTGAGATCAGCTCCCCAGAGGATTCACACAGCACACCTGAGATGGTGCTCTTGCGGTGCACCGCGAAACCAAGTGGCCGGGATGGAGGAGGTGATTAAGATACATGGCCCACCTGGGACAGTATGCTTGCCAAGCACCTGGTCATCTGAGCTGCTCGAACCTAGGAAGGGCACAAAATGCATGTCCAACCGAATCTGTGCCCTTGCAGAGTACCCAAGAACCTAAACCTGAGCAGCTTAGGCCTGGAAAGTGCATGAAATGCAGGGCCTGCTTTGGACAGTACCCCTGCAGAGCACCCTGGAGCCTGAGCAGCGTAGACCCGGAAAGCACACACACCGTGAGCTGGGGCAAACCCAGTGTGGTCCATACACTGTGAGCACTCCCCACACACACCCGCAATATTTGTTTGTAGTGTTTCTCCCTTCCCACAACACAAGTGAACAAGTGAACCTAAATAAGTGACTACCTTCACCCCCTTGTGTCAGGGCAGAAATTAGACACCAAAGAGACTTGCAAACAGAGGAAGCTAAAATAAAGAAGAGGGAACCACTCTGGAAGTGACAGGTGCAATAGATGAAAACCCTGTAGTTAACATTGACTAAGCCCCTGATGTGAAGAACAGACTCATTTGAAAAGACCCTGGTGCTGGGAAAGTTTGAAGGTGGGAGGAGAAGGGGATGGCAGAGGATGAGATGGTTGGATGGCATCACCAACTCGATGGACATGAGGTTGAGTAAATTCCAGCAGCTGCTGATGGACAGGGAGACCTGGCATGCTGCAGTCCATGGGGTCACAAAGAGTCAAACACGACTGAGTGACTGAACTGAACTGAACTGAACTGAAGCATTGGAAGGGGCCTATAGACCTTGAGAACAAGTACAAGCTGGAACAAGGAACTATCTGAAACTGAACTGACTCCACACTGCCCACAACAACTCCAGAGAAATTCCTAGATTTATTTTTACTACTATTATTAAATTTTTTAGATTAAGTTCTTTATTACTCCTTTAATTTTCATTTTTATAACCTACTATTACCTTGAAAAAAAAGACCCTATTTTTAAAGCACATTTCATAGAGCCGGCTAGCTCTCCTTTGGTATTCGCTCAATCCTTTGTTCTGTGAGCAGGCCAGGCTGCATGTTTAGGTTAGAGCCTTTCACGGGAAAGGCTTTTTTTCTCTCTGGTGATCCCACAGTTTGGGTTGCTATCTCACATCAGCTCCCTCAGATTGTCCTCAGGTCACTCAGGCCAAGTCCTTACCCTAAGCATGCAGCCTGAGCCTCCCCATCCAGCCCCCACTTGCTGGTGGCGGACATGAGCATCTGGGCTACTTCTCTATGGGGAGTCGTGGTTAGGCACATATTCTGTGGAGTTTTTTCCTCCTGGTTATGCTGCCCTCTGAGATTCCAAAACTCCCCACAGACCCACCTGTGAGAAGGCTTCCTGCTGTTTGGAAACTTCTCCTCCTTCACAATTTCCTCCCCAGGATGGGTCTCCATCCCTAACTCTTTTGTCTCATTTTTTGTTTTTTATATTTTGTCCTACCTCCTTTTGAAGAGACCAGCCTGCATTTCTGGGTGCCTGGTGTCCTCTGCCAGCATTCAGAAGTTGTTTTGTCAAAGTTACTCAGCATTCAAATGATCTAATGGTGAATTTGTGGGGGAGAAAGTGGTCTCCTGTCCTATTCCTCCACCATCTCGGGACCACCACACATAGTGACTTGATTACTGCCTAGATTGCTCTCTCCCTTTTTGACTCCCCCTCTTCTCCTCCTGGTCACTTCTATCTCTCTCTTCCCTCTTTTCTTCTCCATGTAACTCTGTGAACCTCTCTGGGTGTCCCTCACTGTGGAGAATTATTTCACCATTAACCTAGATGTTTTATCATCTGTGCTGTATGCATGGAGAAGTCTTGAGGCTACTGTAAGAATAAGACTGAAAGCCAGAGGCAGGAGGCTTAACTCCAAAACTTGAGAACATCAGGGAACTCCTGATTCCAGGTAACATTAATAGACAAAGCTTAACCAAAAGCCTCCATACCTACACTGAAACCAAGCTCTACCCAAGAGCCAACAAGTTCCAGAGCAAGACATACCTTGCTAATTATCCAACAAAGGAGGAACACAACCCTGAGCATTAAAAGACAGGCTGCCCAAAACCATGTCAAACCCATAGACACCCTAAAACTCACTACTGGACACTTCATTGCACTTCAGAGAGAAGAGCTCCAGCTCCACCCAGCAGAACACATACACAAGCTCCCCTAACCAGGAAACCTTGACAAGCCACTAGTCCAACCACACCCACAAGGAGCATGCTCCACAATAAAGAAGAACCACAAACTTTCAGCTTACAGAAAGAACACCCCAAACATAGTGATTTAAGCAAAATGAAAAGGCAGGGAAATATTCAGCAGGTAAAGGAACATGATAAATGCCCACCAAACCAAACAAAAGAGGAGGAGATAGGGAGTCTATCTGGAAAAGAATTCAGAATAATGATAGTAAACATGATCCAAAATCTTGAAAACAAAATGGAGTGACAGATAAATAGTCCAGAGACAAGGACTGAGAAGATGCAAGAAACGTTTAACAAGGATAGAAGTAAAGATGAGTCAATCAATACTGAATAATGCAATAACTGAGATCAAAAGCACTCTGGATGGAACCAACAGTAGAATAACTGAGGCAGAAGATAGGATAAATGAGGTGGAAGATAGAATGGTGGAAATAAATGAAGCAGAAAGGAAAAAAGAAAAAAGAATGAAAAGAAATGAGGACAACCTCAGAGACCTCTGGGACAATGTTAAACACTCCAACATTCAAATCATAGGAGTCTCAGAAGAATACAAAAAGAAAGGGCATGAGAAAATACTTGAGGAGATAATAGTTGGAAACTTCCCCAAAATGGGGAAGAAAATAGCCAACCAAGTCCAAGAAACCCAGAGGGTCCCAAACAGGATAAACCCAAGGTGAAACACCCCAAGACATATATTAATCAAACTAATGAAGATCAAACACAAAGAACAAATATTAAAAGCAGCAAGGGAAAAGCAACAAATAACACACAAAGGGATCCCCATAAGGATAACAGCTAATCTTTCAATAGAAACTCTTCAGGCCAGAACGGAATGGCAGGACATACTTAAAGTGATGAAGGAGAAAAACCTACAGCCCAGATTACTATACCCAGCAAGAATCTCATTCAAATATGAAGGAGAAATAAAAAGTTTTACAGACAAGCAAAAGCTGTCAGCACCACCAAACCAGCTCTTCAGCAAATACTAAAGGATCTTCTCTAGACAGGAAACACAGAAAAGGTTTATAAAATCGAACCCAAAACAACAAAGTAAATGGCAATGGGATCATACTTATCAATAATTACATTAACTGTAAATGGGTTGACTGCCCCAACCAAAAGACAAAGATTGGATGAATGGATTAAAAAACAAGACCCCTATATATGCTGTCTATAAGAGACCCACCTCAAACCAAGAGACACATACAGACTGAAAGTGAAAGGCTGGAAAAAGATATTTCATGCAAATGGAGACCAAAAAAAGGCAGGAGTAGCAATACTTATATCAGATAAAATAGACTTTGAAATAAAGGCCATGAAAAGACACAAAGAAGGACACTACATAATGATCAAAGGATCAATTCAAGAAGAAGATATAACAATTATGAATATATATGCACCCAACATAGGGGCACCACAATATGTAAGGCAAATGGTAACAAGTATGAAAGGGGAAATTAACAATAACACAATAATAGTGGGAGACCTTAATATCCAACTCACACTTATGGATAGATCAACCAAACAGGAAATTAGCAAGGAAACACAAACTTTAAATGATACAATGGACCAGTTAGACCTAATTGATATCTATAGGACATTTCACCCCAAAACAATGAATTTCACCTTTCTCTCAAGTGCACATAAACATTCTCCAAGACAGATCACATCTTGGGCCATTTATCTACCCTTGGTAAATTCAAAAAAACTGAATTCATTCCAAGCATCTTTTCTGATCACAAACCAGTAAGATTAGATGTCAACTACAGGGGAAAAAAACTATTAAAAATACAAACAAATGGAGGATAAACAACACATTTCTGAATAACAAACAAATCATGGAAGAAATCAAAAAGAAAATCAAAATACGCATAGAAAGTAATGAAAATGAAAACACGACCACCCAAAATCTATGGGATTCAGTAAAAGTGCTAAGGGGAAGATTCATAGCAATACAAGCTTACCTCACAAAACAAGAGAAAATCAAATAAACAACCTAACTTTACACCTAAAGCAACTAGAAAAAGAATAAATGAAGAACCCCAGGGTTAGTAGAAGGAAAGAAATCATAAAAATTAGGGCAGAAATTAAAAAGAAACAGAGAGGAGACTATAGCAAAAATCAACAAAACTAAAAGCTGGAAAGATAAATAAAATAGACAAACCATTAGCCAGACTCATCAAAAAAAGGGGAGAGAGGAAGAATCAAATCAACAAAATTAGAAATGAAAATGGGAAATCACAACAGACAACACAGAAATACAAAGGATCATAAAAGACTACTATCAGCAACTATATGCCAATAAAATGGACAACTTGGAAGAAATGGACGAATTCTTAGAAAAGTATAACCTCCCAAAACTGAACCAGGAAGAAATAGAAAATCTTAACAGACCCATTATAAGCATGGAATAGAAACTGCAATCAAAAATCTTCCAACAAACAAAAGCCCAGGACCAGATGGCTTCACAGCTGAATTCTACCAAAAATTTAAAGAAGAGCTAAAACCTATCATACTCAAACTCTTCCAGAAAATTGCAGAGGAAGGTAAACTTCCAAACTCATTCTCTGAGGCTACCATCACCCTAATACCAAAACCAAAGATGCCACAAAAACAGAAAACTACAGGCCAATATCACTGATGAACATAGATGCAAAAATCCTCAACAAAATTCTAGCAAACAGAATCCAACAACATATTCAAAAGATCATACATTATGACCAAGTGGGCTTTATCCCAGGGATGCAAGGATTCTTCAATATTCACAAATCAATCAATGTGATGCACCACATTAACAGACTGAAAGATAATAACCATATGATTATCTCAATAGATGCAGAGAAAGCCTTTGACAAAAGTCAACTCCCAGTTATGATAAAAACTCTCCAGAGAGCAGACATATACAGAACATACCTCAACATAATAAAAGCCATATATGATAAACCCACAGCAAACATTATTCTCAATGGCAAAAAACTGAAAACATTTCCCCTAAAGTCAGGAACAAGACAAGGGTGCCCACTCTCACCACAGCTATTCAACATAGTTTTGGAAGGTTTAGCCACAGCAATCAGAGAAGAAAAAGACATTAAAGGAAACCAGATTGGAAAAGAAGTAAAATTCTCACTGTTTGCAGATGACATTATCCTCTATGTAGAAATCCCTAAAGACACCACCAGAAAATTACTAGAGCTAATCAGTGATTATAGTAAAGTCGCAGGGTATAAAATTAACACACAGAAATCCCTTGCATTCCTATACACTAACAATGAGAAGATAGAGAAATTAAGGAAACAATCCCATTCACCATTGCGATAAAAAGAACAAAATACTTAGGAATAAATCTACCAAAAGAAACAAAGGACCAATATATAGAAAACTATAAAACACTGATGAAAGAATTCAAAGATGACACAAACAGATGGAGAAATATACCATGTTCATGCATTGGAAGAGCCAATATAATGAAAATTAGTATTCTACCCAAAGCAATCTATAGATTCCATGCAATCCCTATCAAGCTATCAATGGTATTTTTCAGAGAACTAGAACAAATAATATCACAATTTTTATAGAAATACAAACAACCTCAAATAGCCAAAACAATCTTGAGAAAGAAGAATGGAACTGGAGGAATCAACCTGCCTGTCTTCAGACTATACTACAAAGCTACAGTCACCAAGACAGTATGGTACTGGCACAAAGACAGAAATATAGATCAATGGAACAAAATAGAAAGCCCAGAGATAAATCCATGTACCTATGGACACCTTTTCTTTGACAAATGAGACA
Organism: Ovis aries; assembly: GCF_016772045.2. NCBI lineage: Eukaryota > Metazoa > Chordata > Mammalia > Artiodactyla > Bovidae > Ovis > Ovis aries. The sequence goes on along the minus strand of NC_056055.1, from coordinate 210,554,361 downwards.
AAAATATACAGTGGAGAAAAGACAATCTCTTTAGGGAAAACTGGTCAACCACATGTAAAAGAGTGAAACTAAAACACTTTCTAACACCATACACAAAAATAAACTCAAAATGGATTAAAGATCTAAATGTAAGACCAGAAACTATAAAACTCCTAGAGAAAAACATAGGCAAAACGCTCTGACATAAATCACAGCAAGATCCTCTATGACCCACCTCCCAGAGTAATAGAAAGGAAAGCAAAAATAAACAAATGGGACCTAATTAAACTTAAAAGCTTTTGCACAATGAAGGAAACTATAAGCAAGGTGAAAAGACAGCCTTCGGAGTGGGAGAAAATAATAGCAAATGAAGCAACTAATGAAGAATTAATCTTAAAAATATACAAACAGCTCAATACCAGAAAAATAACCCAATCAAAAAATAGACCAAAGAACTAAACAGATATTTCTCCAAAGAAGACATACAAATGGCTAAAAAACACATGAAAAAATGCTCAGTGTCACTCAATATCACAGAAATGCATATCCAAACCACAATGAGGTACCATCTCATGCCGGTCAGAATGGCTGCTATCAAAAAGTCTACAAACATTAAATGCTGGAGAGGGTGTGAAGAATAGGGAACCCTCTTACACTGTTGGTGGGAATGTAAACTAGTACAGACACTATGCAGAACAGTGTGGAGATTTCTTAAAAACGAAAATAGAATTGTCATATGACCCAGCAACCCCACTGCTGGGCATACACACCGAGGAAACCAGAATTGAAAGAGACATGTGTACCTCAGTGTTCACCGCAGCACTGTTCACAGTAGTTAGAACATGGAAGCAACCTAGATGTCCATCAGCAGATGAATGGATAAGAAACCTGTGGTACATATATACAATGGAATATTACTCAGCTATTTTAAAAGAACACATTTGAATCCGTTCTAATGAGGTGGATGAAACTGGAGCTTATTATACAAAGTGAAGTAAGCCAAAAAGAAAAACACTAGTATAGTATATTATCGTGTATGTATGGAACTTAGAAAGATGGTAACCATGACCCTATATTCAAGACAGCAAAGGAGACACAGATGGAAAGACTTTTGGACTCTGAGAGAGGAGGCGAAGGTGCGATGATATGAGAGAATAGCATTCAAACATGTACATTACCATATGTGAAATAGATCACCAGTCCAAGTTTGATGCATGAAACAGGACACTCAAAACTGGTGCACTGGGACAACCCAGAGGGATGGGATGGGGAGGAAGGTGGGAGAGGGGTGCAGGATGGGAGACACATGTACACCCATGGCTGATTCATGTCAATGTACTGCAAAAACCACAATATAGTAAAGTAATTAATTAGCCTCCAATTATAATTTAAAAATTAATTTTAAAAAAGCTTAGGAAGAGAATCAAAGATGGCAGAGGAATAGGACGGGAAGACCACTTTCTCCCTCACAAATTCCTCAAAAGAACATTTCAACGCTGAGCAAACTCCACAAAACAACTTCTGTAGGCTGGCAGAGGACATCAGGCAACCAGAAAAGCAGACCATTGTCTTCAAAAACAGGTAAGAAAAAATATAAAAGACGGAAAAGAAGACAAAGGAGGTGGGGAGGGAGCTCCATCCCAGGAAGGGAATTTTAAGAAGAGAGGTTTCCAAACACCAGGAAACACTCTCCCTGCCGAGTCTGTGGCGAGCCTTGGAAACACAGAAGGCAACATAACAGGAAGGGAAAAATATATAAATAATTAAAACCAACAGATTACAAGCCCAACAGTAACTCCCCCAGCGGAAAAGCAGCACAGACGCCTGCATCCGCCACAAGCTAGTGGGGGCAGGGCAGGGAAGCGCGGGAGGCGCGGGCTGCAGTGCTTTGTAAGAATCGGGCAGGAACGCCCCACGAGCAACCAGAACGATCTAACTGGGGCTAGCAAACCAGACTGTGGGATAGCTACTGCACAAAAAGCTCGAACATGAGACACCGCCAGGACCGAGCACAGAACAAAGGACGGAACGGAAAAAGCCGGCTGCAGACCATCCCCCGCCGGGGACAGGCAGCCAGAGCCGTAAGGACTGGAAAGGGGCAATTGCAGACCCGGAGAGACTTTACTTACCTAACTGCAAGCAGGCTTCTTTGCTAAGACTTCTGGGGGTGCTGGACAGTCACCATATGCCTCACAAGGGGCGCCAGCGGTCCACCCAGAAAACTGAGCAGCAGAGGCAGAAAAGGCGACAAGTCCTAGCGATCGTGCTCGCCAAACTCCTGAGCTACTTGGACCTGGGAAGGGCACAAAATTCAGTCCCAACCGAATCTGTGCCTCTGAGGGCTACGTGAGCGCCAAACCTGAGCAGCTTAGACCGGGGAAGTGCATGCAGCCTAGGGCCGGCCTCAGACGGTTCCCGGCTGAGCTTCGTAGAGCCGGAGCGTTTGTGCGCCGCGAGAAGGGACAGGTCAAGCAGGGCTGAGACACTGTGTGCACACAACAGTGCTATTTGTTTGCAGCATCCCCCCTCCCCACAGTGCGACTGAACTAGTGAGCCTAAAAAACCAGCAAACAGAAGAAGTTAAACAGAGGGAACCACCTTGGAAGTGACCCCACACTGCCCACAACATCAGAGAAGGGCCAGGTATATTTTTACTAGTTTTAAAATCATTCCTTTTTTTTTCTTTTTTTTCCTAACTTTTTTTTATTGTTAAGTCTTTTATTTCTCCTCTAATTTTTATTTCTATAACCTACTATTACTATTTTAAAAAAAAAGAAGAAGACTTTTTTTTTTTAAGGCAAACACCATATATAGTCTTTGGATGGTTGTTGGTGCGTTGTTTTTGTTTTTGTTTTTTTCTTAATAATTCTTCGTTTTTTTTTCTTTCTTCCTTTTTCCTTCTGCTTCTTTTCTTTAATATTGTATTTTTGAAAATCCAACCTCTACTCTAGATTTTTAATCTTTGCTCTTTGGTTTTTGTTGTCAATTTTGTACATTTAAAAACCCAAACTTCACTACCCAATATTACCTGAGAGCAAGATTTCTGGCTTGACCACTCTCTCCTCCTTTGGACACTCCTTTTTCTCCACCAGGTGGCCTCTGTCTCTTTCCTCCCCTATCTCTTCCCTATCCAACTCTGTGAATCTCTGTGTGTTCCAGACGGTGGAGAACACCTAAGGAACTGGTTACGGGCAGGATTTGTCTCTCTCCTTCTCATTCCTCTCTCTTATCCTCCTGGCCACCTCTGTCTACTTCCTCCCTCTCCTCTTCCCCGTATAACTCCGTAAATACCTCTGAGCGGTCGAGACTATAGAGCACACATAAGGAAGTGACCACTGGCTAGCTTGCTCTCTCCTCTTTTGATCTCACTGCATCTCATTCCAGTCACCTCTAACTACCCCCTCCTTCTTCTCTTCTCCTTGTAACTCAGTGAACCTCTCTGAGTGTCCCTCAATGTGGAGAAACTTTTCATCTTTAACCTAGATGTTTTATCATCGGTGCTGTATAGATGGAGAAGTCTAGAGGCTACTGTAAAAATAAAAGTGAAAACCAGAAACAGGAGGCTTAAGTCCAAAGCCTGAAAACATTAGAGAACTCTTTAATTCAGGGAACATTAACCAATAGGAGCTCATCAAATGCCTCCGTACCTACACTGAAACCAAGCTGCACCCAAGGGCCAACAAGTTCCAGAACAAGACATACCACGCAAATTCTCCAGCAACACAGGAACACACCCCTGAGCTTCAAAATACAGGCAGCTCAAAGTTATTTCAAAACCTTTGATGTCTCATAACCCATTACTGGTCACTCCACTGCACTCCAGAGAGAAGAAACCCAGCTCCACCCACCAGAACTCCAACACAAGCCTCCCTAACCAGGAAACCTTGACAAGCTACTGATAGAACCCCACACAGTGAGGAAGCTCCATAATAAAGAGAACTCCACAAATTACCAGAATATAAAAAGGCCACTCCAAACGCAGCAATATAACCAAGATGAAGAGACAGAGGAATACTCAGCAGGTAAAGGAACAGGAGAGTTGCCCACCAAACCAAACAAAAGAGGAAGAGGTAGGGAATCTACCTGAGAAAGAATTCCAAATATTGATAGTGAACATGATCCAAAATCTTGAAATCAAAATGGAATCACAGATTAATAGCCTAGAGACAAGGATTGAGAAGACGCAAGAAAGGTTTAACAAGGACCTAGAAGAAATAAAAAAGAGTCAATATATAATGAATAACACAATAAATGAGATCAGAAACACTCTGGAGGCAACAAATAGTAGAATAACGGAGGCAGAAGATAGGATTAGTGAAATAGAAGATAGAATGGTAGAAATAAATGAATCAGAGAGGAAACAAGAAAAACGAATTAAAAGAAATAAGGACATTCTCAGAGACCTCCAGGACAATATGAAATGCTCCAACATTCGAATTATAAGAGTCCCAGAAGAAGAAGACAAAAAGAAAGACCATGAGAAAATTCTTGAGGAGATAATAGTTGAAAACTTCCCTAAAATGGGGAAGGAAATAATCACCCAAGTCCAAGAAACAGAGAGTTCCAAACAGGATAAACCCAAGGTGAAACACCCCAAGACACATATTAATCAAATTAACAACGATCAAACACAAAGAACAAATATTAAAAGCAGCAAGGGAAAAACAACAAATAACACACAAAGGGATTCCCATAAGGATAACAGCTGATCTTTCGATAGAAACTCTTCAGGCCAGGAGGGAATGGCAAGACATACTTAAAGTGATGAAAGAAAATAACCTACAGCCCAGATTACTGTACCCAGCAAGGATCTCATTCAAATACGAAGGAGAAATCAAAAGCTTTACAGACAAGCAAAAGCTGAAAGAATTCAGCACCACCAAACCAGCTCTCCAACAAATTCTAAAGGATATTCTCTAGACAGGAAACACAAAAAGGGTGTATAAACCTGAACCCCAAACAATAAAGTAAATGGTAACAGGATCATACTTATCAGTAATTACCTTAAACGTAAATGGGTTGAATGCCCCAACCAAAAGGCAAAGACTGGCCGAATGGATACAAAAACAAGACCCCTCTATATGCTGCTTACAAGAGACGCACCTCAAAACAAGGGACACATACAGACCGAAAGTGAAGCGCTGGAAAAAGATATACCATGCAAATAGAGACCAAAAGAAAGCAGGAGTGGCAATACTCATATCCGATAAAATAGACTTTAAAACAAAGGCTGTGAAAAGAGACAAAGGCCACTACATAATGATCAAAGGATCAATCCAAGAAGAAGATATAACAATTATAAATATATATGCACCCAATATAGGAGCACCGCAATATGTAAGACAAATGCTAACAAGTATGAAAGGGGAAATCAACAATAACACAATAATAGTGGGAGACTTTAATACCCCACTCACACCTATGGACAGATCAACTAAACAGAAAATCAACAAAGAAACGCAAACTTTAAATGATACATTAGATCAGTTAGACCTAATTGATATCTATAGGACATTTCACCCCAAAACAATGAATTTCACCTTTTTTTCAAGTGCTCATGGAACCTTCTCCAGGATAGATCACATCCTGGGCCATAAATCTAAACTTGACAAATTCAAAAAAATCGAAGTCATTCCAAGCATCTTTTCTGACCATAATGCATTAAGATTAGATCTCGATTACAGGAGAAAAACTATTAAAACTTCCAACATATGGAAGCTGAACAACACACTTCTGAATAACCAATAAATTACAGAAGAAATCAAAAAAGAAATCAAAATATGCATAGAAACTAATGAAAATGAAAACACAACAACCCAAAACCTGTGGGACACTATAAAAGCAGTGCTAAGAGGAAAGTTCATGGCAATACAGGCATACCTCAAGAAACAAGAAAAAAGTCAAATAAATAACCTAACTCTACACCTAAAGCAACTAGAAAAGGAAGAATTGGAGAACCCCAGAGTTAGTAGAAGGAAAGAAATCTTAAAAATTAGGGCAGAAATAAATGCAAAAGAAACAAAAGAGACCATAGCAAAAATCAACAAAGCCAAAAGCTGGTTCTTTGAAAGGATAAATAAAATTGACAAACCATTAGCCAGACTCATCAAGAAGCAAAGAGAGAAAAATCAAATCAATAAGATTAGAAATGAAAATGGAGAGATCACAACAGACAACACAGAAATACAAAGGATCATAAGAGACTACTATCAGCAGTTATATGCCAATAAAATGGACAACGTGGAAGAAATGGACAAATTCTTAGAAAAGTACAATTTTCCAAAACTGAACCAGGAAGAAATAGAAAATCTTAACAGACCCATCACAAGCATGGAAATTGAAACTGTAATCAGAAATCTTCCAGCAAACAAAAGCCCAGGTCCAGACGGCTTCACAGCTGAATTCTACCAAAAATTTCGAGAAGAGCTAACACCTATCCTACTCAAACTCTTCCAGAAAATTGCAGAGGAAGGTAAACTTCCAAACTCATTCTATGAGGCCACCATCACCCTAATACCAAAACCTGACAAAGATGTCACAAAAAAAGAAAACTACAGGCCAATATCACTGATGAACATAGATGCAAAAATCCTCAACAAAATTCTGGCAATCAGAATCCAACGACACATCAAAAAGATCATACACCATGACCAAGTGGGCTTTATCCCAGGGATGCAAGGATTCTTCAATATCCACAAATCAGTCAATGTAATTCACCACATTAACAAATTGAAAAATAAAAGCCATATGATTATCTCAATAGATGCAGAGAAGGCCTTTGACAAAATTCAACATCCATTTATGATAAAAACTCTCCAGAAAGCAGGAATAGAAGGAACATACCTCAACATAATAAAAGCTATATATGACAAACCCACAGCAAACATTATCCTCAATGGTGACAAATTGAAAGCATTTCCCCTAAAGTCAGGAACAAGACAAGGGTGCCCACTTTCACCGCTACTATTCAACATAGTTCTGGAAGTTTTGGCCACAGCAATCAGGGCAGAAAAAGAAATAAAAGGAATCCAAATTGGAAAAGAAGAAGTAAAACTTTCACTGTTTGCAGATGACATGATCCTCTACATAGAAAACCTTAAAGACTCCACCAGAAAATTACTAGAGCTAATCAATGAATACAGTAAAGTTGCAGGATATAAAATCAATGCACAGAAATCCCTTGCATTCCTATACAATAACAATGAGAAAACAGAAAAAGAAATTAAGGAAACAATTTCATTCACCATTGCAAAGAAAAGAATAAAATACTTAGGAATATATCTACCTAAAGAAACTAAAGACCTATATATAGAAAACTATAAAACACTGATGAAAGAAATCAAAGAGGACACTAATAGATGGAGAAATATACCATGTTCATGGATCGGAAGAATCAATATAGTAAAAATGAGTATACTACCCAAAGCAATTTACAAATTCAATGCAATCCCTATCAAGCTACCAGCCATATTTTTCACAGAACTAGAACAAATAATTTCAAGATTTGTATGGAAATACAAAACACCTCGAATAGCCAAAGCAATCTTGAGAAAGAAGAATGGAACTGGAAGAATCAACTTGCCTGACTTCAGGCTCTATTACAAAGCCACAGTCATCAAGACAGTATGGTACTGGCACAAAGACAGACATATAGATCAATGGAACAAAATAGAAAGCCCAGAGATGAATCCACACACATATGGACACCTTATCTTTGACAAAGGAGGCAAGAATATACACTGGAGTAAAGACAATCTCTTTAACAAGTGGTGCTGGGAAAACTGGTCAACCACTTGTAAAAGAATGAAACCAGATCACTTTCTAACACCGCACACAAAAATAAACTCAAAATGGATTAAAGATCTAAATGTAAGACCAGAAACTATAAAACTCCTAGAGGAGAACGTAGGCAAAACACTCTCTGACATAAATCACAGCAGGATCCTCTATGATCCACCTCACAGAATTCTGGAAATAAAAGCAAAAATAAACAAATGGGATCTAATTAAAATTAAAAGCTTCTGCACAACAAAGGAAAATATAAGCAAGGTGAAAAGACAGCCTTCTGAATGGGAGAAAATAATAGCAAATGAAGCAACTGACAAACAACTAATCTCAAAAATATACAAGCAACTTATGCAGCTCAATTCCAGAAAAATAAACGACCCAATCAAAAAATGCGCCAAAGAACTAAAAAGACATTTCTCCAAAGAAGACGTACGGATGGCTAACAAACACATGAAAAGATGCTCAACATCACTCATTATTAGAGAAATGCAAATCAAAACCACAATGAGGTACCACTCCACACCAGTCAGAATGGCTGCGATCCAAAAATCTGCAAGCAATAAATGCTGGAAAGGGAACCCTCCTACACTGTTGGTGGGAATGCAAACTAGTACAGCCACTATGGAGAACAGTGTGGAGATTCCTTTAAAAATTGCAAATAGAACTACCTTATGACCCAGCAATCCCACTGCTGGACATACACACCGAGGAAACCAGAATGGAAAGAGACACATGTACCCCAATGTTCATCGCAGCACTGTTTATAATAGCCAGGACATGGAAACAACCTAGATGTCCATCAGCAGATGAATGGATAAGAAAGCTGTGGTACATATACACAATGGAGTATTACTCAGCCGTGAAAAAGAATTCATTTGAATCAGTTCTGATGAGATGGATGAAACTGGAGCCGATTATACAGAGTGAAGTAAACCAGAAAGAAAAACACCAATACAGTATACTAACACATATATATGGAATTTAGGAAGATGGCAATGACAACCCTGTATGCAAGACAGCAAAAAAGACACAGATGTGTATAATGGACTTTTGGACTCTGAGGGAGAGGGAGAGGGTGGGATGATTTGGGAGAATGGCATTGTAACAGGTATACTATCATGTAAGAATCGAATCGCCAGTCTATGTCCGACGTAGGATACAGCATGCTTGGTGCTGGTGCATGGTGACGACCCAGAGAGATGTTATGGGTGGGGGGGGGGGGGGGGGGGTTCAAGTTTGGGAATGCATGTACACCCGTGGTGGATTCATGTCAATGTATGGCAAAACCAATACAGTATTGTAAAGTAAAATAAAGTAAAAATAAAAATTAAAAAAATAAAATCTTTTGGTTATCATGTAAAAAAAAAAAGCTTAAATGAGAAAATAACTGTTAGAGCAACATTCCGTAAATAAAACATACGATGTACTTAAGCACAGTGCAATGCACATTTTTAAGTCTCTTCTGAGTGGCTGGCACTATGATAGACCTAAAGATAGATGAAGTAATATGCTTAACAACTCAGTCTTTGTCTGTCTTTCACTCCAATAAGACAATAATCTAGACAAAACTGATTTAAACTGTAGGTGATCTTGTATTCAATGACAGTGAAAGGGAACTTTGGCCACCTGATGTGAAGAGCTGACTCATTTGAAAAGACCCTGATGCTGGGAAAGATTGAGGGCAGGAGAAAAAGGGGATGACAGAGGATGAGATGATTGGATGGCATCACCGACTCAGTGGACATGAGTTTGGGTAAACTCCGGGAGTTGGTGATGGAAAGGGAGACCTGGTGTACTGCAGTACATGAGGTCACAAAGAGTCAGACATGACTGAGCGACTGAACTGAACAGAACTGACCTGAAAGGGAACTAATACTTATTTAGTGGATACCAGGCTCTTTATCCACAAACATTATTCATTAAACCTTGTAACAGTGTTAAAAAAAAAAATGGAGCAATATCCCAAAAATGTGATTAAAGAAGACAGCCACCAATCAGTCCATCAATTTGATAGCTAAAATGACAATCAAGTAGATTATGGAAAGAATTAAGAAAAGTACGTCAAGGCTGTATATTGTCACCCTGCTTATTTAACTTATATGCAGAGTACATCATGAGAAACACTGGGCTGGAAGAAGCACAAGCTGGAATCAAGATTGCCGGAAGAAATATCAATAACCTCAGATATGCAGATGACACCAACCTTATGGCAGAAAGTGAAAAGGAGCTAAAAAGCCTCTTGATGAAAGTGAAAGAGGAGAGTGAAAAAGTTGGCTTAAAGCTCAACATTCAGAAAACAAAGATCATGAAATCTGGTCCCATCACTTTATGGGAAATAGATGAGGAAACAGTGGAAACAGTGTCAGACTTTATTTTGGGGGGCTCCAAAATCACTGCAGATGGTGATTGCAGCCATGAAATTAAAAGATGCTTACTCCTTGGAAGAAAAGTTATGACCAACCTAGACAGTATAGTCAAAAGCAGAGACATTATTTTGCCAACAAAGGTCAGTCTAGTCAAGGCTATGGTTTTTCCAATGGTCACATATGGATGTGAGAGTTGGTCTGTGAAGAAAGCTGAGCGCTGAAGTATTGATGCTTTTGAACTGTGGTGTTGGAGAAGACTCTTGAGAGTCCCTTGGACTGCAAGGAGATCCAATCATTCCATTCTGAAGGAGATAAGCCCTGGGATTTCTTTGGAGAGAATGATGCTGAAACTCCATTACTTTGCCCGCCTCATGCGAAGAGTTGACTCACTGGAAAAGACTCTGATGCTGGGAGGGATTGGGGGCAGGAGGAGAAGGGGACGACAGAGGATGAGATGGCTGGATGGCATCACTGGCTCGATGGACGTGAGTCTGAGTGAACTCCGGGAGATGGTGATGGACGGGGAGGCCTGACGTGCTGAGATTCATGGGGTCACAAAGAGTCGGACACAACTGAGCGACTGAACTGAACTGAACTGAAGATTAAGAGGACTTGCTGCCTTAAAAAGCAGGTAAACAAAATAAACACATGCATGCACACATGCACATACACTCACATAACAGCTGAATGAAATTCAAAAAAATAAGTATAGACTATAGGTTAGTCAAAAACTGAGTTATTGACTATGTACTATCCTAAGTATTTCAGGTGAATCGACAGTCTTCACAACAGCTCTATGAAACAGGCACATTATTCTCCCCATTTTGCAGGTGAGGAATCTGAGTCACAGCTTACACAAATTAGGTATGGTCACACAGCTGGCAAGTTGCAGATCCCTAATGAAACCCATGCAGCCTAGGTATAGAATGGACTCAACCACTGCACCAAACTGCCCATAAAATAGAGTTAATGGTGGACTGAGATAAAGAAATTTTTTAAAGAGTAGAATGAATTAAGAAAAGTTTGGAAAGATTCTAACTTATCAGTTCAGTTCAGTCTCTCAGTAGTGTCCAACTCTTTGCAACCTCATGGAATGAAGCAGGCCAGGCCTCCCTGTCCATCACCAACTCCCAGAGTTTACCCAAACTCATGTCCACTGAGTCGGTGATGCCATCTAACCATCTCATCCTCTGTCATCCCCTTTTCCTCCTGCCCTCAATCTTTCCCAGCATCAGGGTCTTTTCAAATGAGTCAGCTCTTCCCATCAGGTGGCCCAAGTATTAGAGTTTCAGCTTCAACATCAGTCCTTCCAATGAACACCCAGGACTGATCTGCTTTAGGATGGAATGATTGGATCTCCTTGCAGTCCAAGGGACTCTCAGGAGTCTTCTCCAACACCACAGTTCAAAAGCATCAATTCTTCTGCATTCAGCTTTCTTTATAGTCCAACTCTCATATTCATACATGACCACTGGAAAATCCATAGCCTTGACTAGACAGACCTTTGTTGGCAAAGTAATGTCTCTGTTTTTTAATATGCTATCTAGGTTGGTCATAACTTTTCTTCCAAGGAGTAAGCATCTTTTAATTCCATGGCTGCAATCACCATCTGCAGTGATTTTGGAGCCCAGAAAAACAAAGTCTGACAGTTTCCTACTGTTTCCCCATCTATTTCCCATGAAGTTATGGCATGATCTTCGTTTTCTGAATGTTGAGCTTTAAGTCAACTTTTTCACTCTCCTCTTTCACTTTCATCAAGAGGCTCTTTAGTTCTTCTTCACTTTCTGCCATAAGGGTGGTGTCATCTGCATATCTGGTGTTATTGATATTTCTCCCAGCAATCTTGATTCCAGCTTGTGCTTCATCCAACCCAGCATTTCTCATGATGCATTCTGCATATATTACTTATATATGCTGCTGCTGCTACTAAGTCGCTTCAGTCGTCTTCGACTCTATGTGACCCCATAGACGGCAGCCCACCAGGCTCTGCTTTCCCAGGGATTCTCCAGGCAAGAACACTGGAGTGGGTTGTCATTTCCTTCTCCAATGCATGAAAGTGAAAAGAGAAAGTGAAGTCGCTCAGTCATGTCCGACTCTTCGCAACCCCATGAACTGCAGCCTACTAGGCTTCTCCGTCCATGGGATTTTCCAGGCAAGAGTACTGGAGTGGGTTGCCATTTCCTTCTCCAACTTATAATGATAATTTCTCAAATTATTTATAATTTTTTTTAATTTCATTCAACCGTTAAGTGAGTGTATGTGCATGTGTGCGTGCATGTGTGCATTTTGTTTACCTTTTAAGGCAGCAAGTTCTCTTAATCTTAGTTTTCCTTAATTCTTTCCATAATCCATTTGATTGCCATTTTAGCTATCAAATTGATGGACTGATTGGTGGGTGTCTTCTTTGATCAACTTTTTGAGAGTTTGCTGGATTTTTTTTTACAGTGTTACAGGTTTAATGAGATAATGTTTGTGGACAAAGAGCCTGGTGTATCCACTAAATAAATAAGCAGGGGACAAGATACAGCCTTGACTTCCTTTTTCTATTTGGAACCAGTCCATTGTTCCATGTCCAGTTTTAACTGTTGCTTCCTGACCTGCATACAGGTTTCTTAAGAGGCAGGTCAGATGGTCTGGTATTCCCATCTCTTTCAGAATTTTCCACAGTTTATTGTGATCCACACAGTTAAAGGCTTTGGCATAGTCAATAAAGCGGAAATAGATGTTTTTCTGGAACTCTTTTGATTTTTTTGATGATCCAGTGGATGTTGGCAATTTGATCTCTGGTTCCTCTGCCTTTTCTAAAACCAGCTTGAACCTCTGGAAGTTCATAGTTCACATATTGCTAAAGCCTGGCTTGGAGAATTTTGAGCATTACTTTACTAGCATGTGAGATGAGTGCAATTGTGTGGTAGTTTGAGCATTCTTTGGCATTTCCTTTTTTGGGATTGGAATGAAAACTGACCTTTTCCAGTCCTGTGGCCACTGAGTTTTCCAAACTTGCTGGCATATTAAGTGTAGCACTTTCACAGCATCATCTTTCAGGTTTTAAAACAGCTCAACTGGAATTCCATCACCTCCACTATCTTTGTTCGTAGTAATGCTTTATAAGGCCCACTTGACTTCACATTCCAGGATGTCTGGCTCTAGATGAGTGATCACACCATCGTGATTATCTGGGTCGTGAAGATCTTTTTTGTACAGTTCTTCTGTGTATTCTTGCCACCTCTTCTTAATAACTTCTGCTTCTGTTAGGTCCATACCATTTCTGTCCTTTATTGAGCCCATCTTTGCATGAAATGTTCCAGTGGTATCTCTAAGTTTCTTAAAGAGATCTCTAGTCTTTCTCATTCTATTGTTTTCCTCTATTTCTTTGCATTGATCACTGAGGAAGGCTTTCTTATCTTTCCTTGCTATTCTTTGGAACTCTGCATTCAAATGGGTATATCTTTCCTTTTCTCCTTTGCTATAACCAGGTTTTAAAATCAATATTAGAAACACAAACATTAGGTCTAACAAAGAAGGAAAATGGATTTTGCAATTTAGAAGACACTTGAAGAATCTCTCCAAATGGAGGAATGAAGAACAAAGACTTTTTTGATGAGAGTTAGATGTCTACATGGAGGGCACAAAATTGAAAGATTATTTCCTTTTCTGAAGAAAATTATAAATAGAACAAATCAATAAAGACATAAAAAGAAAAAATCCTGCTCTAGAGAAAGATTTGAGCTTACAGAAGGAAAAATGACACTATATATTGGGAAATGGAATGAAAAATAACAACTCACATTCTGGGGAGATTTTAAAATTTCTTTTAAATAAAGAAATATCATTTAGAGAGAGAGAAATCACTTAGAGGATCCTTGCATATCTCAAGTAACCTTCTTGAAGGGAAAATTTTGCTTAATGTCATTAATAAGCCAGTGAAAGAAAGTGAAAGTGGCTCATTCGTGTCTCACTCTTTGCCACCTGTGGACTATAGTCCATGGAATTCTCCAGGGCAGAATACTGGAGTGGGTAGCCTATCCCTTCTCCATCAGATCTTCCCCACCCAGGAATCGAACTGGGGTCTTCTGCATTGCAGGCGGATCCTTTACCAACTGAGCTCTCAGTTCAGTTCAGTCTCTTAGATGTGTCTGACTCTGTGACCCCATGAATCGCGGCATGCCAGGCCTCCCTGTCCATCAGCAACTCCCAGAGTTTACCCAAACTCATGTCCATCAAGTTGGAGATGCCATCCAGCCATCTCATCCTCTGTCATCCCCTTCTCCTCCTGCCCCCAATCCATCCCAGCATCAGGGTCTTTTCCAATGAGTCAACTCTTCACATGAGGTGGCCAAAGTATTGGAGTTTCAGCTTCAGCATCAGTCCTTCCAATGAACACCCAGGACTGGTCTCCTTCAGGATGAACTGGTTGGATCTCCTTGCAGTCCACGGGACTCTCAAGAGTCTTCTCCAACACCATAGTTCAAAAGCAACTGAGCTCTCAGGGAAGCCCAAAAGAGAACTCCAAGGAATTCAACAAAAGCATTCCTTGGAGGGATTTCCCAGGCAAGAATACTGAAGTGGGTTGCTATGTCCTTCTCCAGGGGATCTTCCTGACCCTGGGATTGAACCTGGGTCTCCTGCATTGCAGACAGACTCTTTATCGACTGAGCCACCATGGAAGTCCTGTAGCACACAGAGTAAGCCAGTAGCACACAGAATACATTTTATGGAAATGTGGCTTTAGAATAATGCAAATATAAACATTAGATTCTCTCTCAATTACGTTTTTAAAGATTTATTCAAAGTGAAGCATAGATAAATTTCAAATTCAAAATTTCAGCCATGAAACCTGTGGCTCCTTAGGCCATCTCAAAGACGGCTCCTAGAATCACCTTTGCCAGAATATTCTCCCCACTCCCTCTGCTCTCCCATCCTTACTGCTGCTGCTGCTGCTGCTGCTGCTAAGTCGCTTCAGTCGTGTCTGACTCTGTGCGACCCCATAGATGGAGGCCCACCCGGCTCCCCCGTCCCTGGGATTCTCCAGGCAAGAACACTGGAGTGGGTTGCCATTTCCTTCTCCAATGCATGAAAGTGAAAAGTGAAAGTGAAGTCGCTCAGTCGTGTCCGACTCTTAGCGACCCCATGGACTGCAGCCCACCAGGCTCCTCCATCCATGGGATTTTCCAGGCAAGAGTACTGAAGTGGGATGCCATTGCCTTCTCCCTCATCCTTACTAGGACAGCTCATTCTCAGGCTTTAGCCTGAATGTCACTTTCTCTCAAAAGCTATTCCTGACACCCCAGTCCCACCCTAGCATTTGTCACATTTAAATCTTATCTCACCCCCATGGGCTTCTCAGGTAGTGCAGTGGTAAAGAATCTGCCTGCCGGTGCAGGAGACACAGGCAAGGCAGGTTTAGTCTCTGGCTCAGGAAGATCCCCAGGAGAAAGAAATAGCAACCCACTCCAGTATTCTTGCCTAGAAAATTCCATGTACAGAGGAGTCTGGCGGGCTACAGTCCATGGGGTCACAGAGTCAGACATGACTCACTTGCATGCATTAACCGACTATGGTTAAGTTTAAGGAGAAACTGGTGACTGTTTTCCCACCATCTCAACCCCACTGCTCACACAGCATCTGCAGTGTTCTTGGTCTTAAACAAGATTTGTTAAATGAGTGAATGAAATGTGCACTCTCTAAACCCTACTTATATTAAGGTAAATTAGCACATCCACTTCAGTGTAGAATTTTCACCTCTAAATGTCTATCACAAAAGATTTTAGTAGAGAAAGAAGTCAAAATTTATGTATAAGAAAGTCCACTGTTTTAAAATATCTTTAAAGATATCTGAAACTGAAACTGTTAGTCTCTCAGTCCTGTCCAACTCTTTGTAACCCCATGGACTGTAGCCCGCCAGACTCCACTGTCCATGCGGTTCTCCAGGCAAGATTACTGGAGTGGGCTGTCATTTCCTTCTCCAGAGGATCTTCCTGACCCGGGTCTCCTGCACTGCAGGGAGATTCTTCACTGTCTGAGCTAAAGAATATGTAAAGCTATCTATTTACACTTAAAATTTTCATCAGTGTCTTTGGATACATAATGGGGAGGGTTCTCTTTCTCCCCATTCCTGACCTTTCCTTCCAGGGAAGATAGCTCAAGTGATGTGCACCTCTGTTCTCCCCACTCCACCTTACTGTCTCCATCCCTGGAGAAGATGGACTAAAGTATTTGATGAGTGAATGCGGGAAGAATACTAAATCTGTTTAATTCAACTCATCCTTCTTTACTTTGGCAGCTTGCAGTGAGCAGACTTGCTCTGCAGCATCTCAGCATCTGAACATCCTGTGCTTGAGTGGGCAGATACTGCCTAATTACGGACTTCTTCAACAGGCCCACTGCACCGACAGATTAAGATCACCCCAGACTCCAGCAGCTCTAAGGATTTTGCTTTGGTTCTCTCTCTCCTCCTTTGTTTTATATCTCGACTTGTTTGGAATCTGAGCAGCAAAGAGGGATGCGATGTATTAGCTGTCCTCAGAGATCCTCTGAACACATCACACCTCACCCCATATACTGGTTTCTTTTTCAGTATCATGAACATAGGAAATGTGTCTGCTTTGTTTATATGTACATCAGTTCTAAATATTAAACTTTTAATGATAGATAATAAACTCCTTAATCTTTATCAATTATTATCATTTGGTTATCTTTATAACAGGCATGATGATAAAATATTTAATTCAATTCTTATCAGTTGGAATTCAATTTGTAACTTATGGGTAAATGCTTGAGCTTTAATTTCACTTGAAGTTCTATATTTGACTTATTTAGAAGAGGAAAGGGATTATGGAGCAGAGATTTTCCTCTGGGGGGAAGAAAAAACAATTTTGTATTTGCAATTCCATCAAAGATTAGAAATTAAATTTCATTCACTTTACTTTAAATTCCTTCCTTATCAGTCATTCCTCTCACCCTCCCCTCTTGTGCTTCATCACTGAGTTTTCTTTAATAACCACTGGGCGGAAATGAATCATTGACTCAACAGCAGCTGAGGTGCTTGTACTCTGCTTGTCCCCTTCTTTTTATATTTCATAAAGTGCACTGGGTATTATTTTTTTTAACTCATCATTGTAAAATTTTTCTTAAAGGAACTAGTAAAAGTACCATCTTATTCCATTTTCTGGAATTCCCCGAAATATCTTTTGACAGGTACATGAACAAAACATGTATAAGAAAAAAATGAAAGTCTGGAGCCTCTTCATTTAACTCTAAATAGCATACAGTCTCTTCAAGGGCCACGACTTACTCACTCAAATTAGATCATTACTCATAGGATGAGCAAGCCCATGACAAACATCACAAACTCCTTGTTGGCCAGAGATTAGTCCTTAGCTTGGGTACACAATGGTGCTGTAATCCATGACAGACATCTAAAAACAGGCAAATATACCAATAACAGAAAGAAAGGGGGGAGGGGAGGGGAGAGAGAGAGGGAGGGGGCTGAAGGAAGGAAGGAACTGTTGCCCTGTAATTTCCTAAAATCCATCAACATGTATAAACCAAACTATATGCTCTCACAGTTAGCAATTTTCTGTAGGATTATTTAAAGATCAAAATCTCTGAAATAGTGTTGACAGATTATCATCAGGCAAGAGATCTCCAAAATGCTTTCCAACATGTACATTTTTTAATTTTATGGATTATTTGGGGGGTGTTACCAGGAAATAAACTGCTGCCTGTAAAAAAACAAGTACATAAATTCTAGCATCTCAGCAAGTAACTGGCCCTGATTTCACATTTCAGTCTCTTTAATAAAAGTTTTGGATTGCTTTAAGACTGAATTTTGGATTTTCTATTTCACCCCTCCCACAGTACTTAGATGTACGTACCATAAGAAAAGTAACTCAAAGAAATTTATACCCTACGAATATAAAAGTTGTATGGCATGTATGCTCAGTCATATCTGACCCTTTGCAATTCCGTGGACTATAGTCCACAGATTCCTCTGTCCATGGGATTTTCCAGGCAAGAATACTGCTGCGGTTTGCCATTTCCTACTCGAGGGGATCTTTCAGACCCAGAGACTGAACCTGCATTTCCTGTGTCTCCCGCATTAGCAGGCAGATTCTTTACCACTGAGCCACCTGGGAAGCTCCCAGGTTTAAAAGATGTATTATTAAATATTAACTAAATCAGTAATACTTTTTATCAATGACACGTACCTTTTCTTGGTTCCTTAAAAATAAATAGTTTTTATTACATGTACATTTTGGTTCTGCTAAGATGAAGCAAAACATTGTACAGAAAAATATTTTGAGAGTTTGTGACGCCTCAAAAGGAATGGTTTTATGTGAATGGAAGAGATGGGACTGACTCCTATCAGAAAAAGAAAAAGCCTTGGATTGCTGTCACCCTCCTCACGGTCACCAGCTACTGAAGCACTGATGTCCCTTTGCTGCCCACCTTAGTTTAACACTCTTCATGGTTTTTCCAATTTTAACATAATTCTTTAATGCTTGTATCTTTCTTTGGAAACCTACATGAAGAAAATGACCTCTCATAGTGAAATCTAAGGACCTTCAAAATATTGTAATTGATGTGAGAGTTAATCGGATAGAATTATGTACTTAAAAGTGAATAGCTAATAGCTCTCTTAAACAGATGTCCATACCTCCAGACTAGTTCATTTAACCCCTGTTCTTGATCTTTCCTTCCAGGGGAGGCAGCTCAACTGATGTGCACTTCTGCTCTCCCCACCTCCCTTACTCTCTCCAGTCCTGGAGGTGATGGACTAAAGCATCTGATGAGTGAACGTGGGAAGAATACTGAGGTTGCTTGACTCAGCCCACCCTTCTTTATGGAGGGAGCCTGCGGTGACCAGACTTCCTCTGCAGTTATCTCCAGGGTTAGGAGCACCCTGTGCCTAGACACCATCCCCGTTATGTCAAAGCCCAAATCTAATCTGATCACTAACCTGCTTAATATCTTCCAAAGTCTCATTACAATTTTAAGGAAAATTCCAGTGTCCTTTTAGCACAGAATACAAGGCCAATCACAAATCAACCCCTCTCCACTTTCAGTCTACTCTCCCGCATCTTCCACAAATGCACCCATCCAGCCAGCCACAGAAAACATGACCCGTCCTTTTATATTTTTAAAATTCCTGATCACATGAAACATAGCTAGTCTTCCACAACTACTGGTTACACTTGTCATGTCTTTTGCAGCCGCTTCAAATTTAATTGTCAAGGGAATTTGTCTATTTCAGCATTTTCCAAGTGGCTTAGAGTGCCATCACCATAATTTTGCTATATCAATATTATTCATCCACTATTATTTACTTGATACCCTTCTTCAATCTACTTTTATTAAAGTTTAAACTTTTAAATTTCATATCATTACCATAAATGGAAATCCAGTAGAAGCTGCTATAAGCAAGTGGCAACTGTAAAAATAAATACAATGGAAACAAGTCACATGAAATTTTATGTAGACTGGGTTGTCTGTCCCCCACCTCCATCCCCCAAAGGAAGATATCACACATAATAGAAGAGTATTAAAGACCAGTACCAAAATGAGACTGTCTCTGAGATGTGTTCAGAAGAGTTGGAGAAGGACCAATACTCTCAATATATGACTGCACATTACTTAATAATATTGCATGTACTACTTAATCAGTCCTCTATGTCCAAGGGTATGTGCTCTCAATCTGGTAAACACTGGCTGAGCTTAAATTCAATTACCATGAACAGAGAAATCTGTGGGCTCTGTAACTATAATGCATTGCCTGAATTTGAGTACTCTTGCCTGGAAAATCCCAAGGACGGAGGAGCCTAGTAGGCTCCAGTCCATGGGGTCGCTAAGAGTAGGACATGACTGAGCGGTTTCACTTTCACTTTTCACTTTCGTGCATTGGAGAGGGAAATGGCAACCCACTCCAGTGTCCTTGCCTGGAGAATCCCAGGGACAGGGGAGCCTGGTGGGCTGCCATCCATGGGGTCGCACAGAGTTGGACACAACTGAAGCGACTTAGCAGCAGCAGCAGTCAGCACTTTATAAATGTATAGTTAGTTAGTTCAGTAGCTCAGTTGTGTCCGACTCTTTGCGACCCCATGAATCACAGCACGCCAGGCCTCCCTGTCCTTCACCAACTCCTGGAGTTCACTCAGACTCACATTTATCGAGTTGGTGATGCCATCCAGCCCTCTCTCCTCCTGCCCCCAATCCCTCCCAGCATCAGAGTCTTTTCCAATGAGTCAATTCTTCGCATGAGGTGGCCAAAGTACTGGACTTTCAGCTTTAGCATCATTCCTTCCAAAGAAAACCCAGGGCTGATCTCCTTCAGAATGGATTGGTTGGATCTCCTTGCAGTCCAAGGACTCTCAAGAGTCTTCTCCAACACCACAGTTCAAAAGCATCAATACTTCAGCGCTCAGCTTTCTTCACAGTCCAACTCTCACATCCATACATGACCACTGGAAAAATCATAGCCTTGACTAGACAGACCTTTGTTGGCAAAGTAATGTCTCTGCTTTTCAACATGCTATCTAGGTTGGTCATAACTTTTCTTCCAAGGAGTAAGTGTCTTTTAATTTCATGACTGTATCACCATCTGCAGTGATTTTGGAGCCCCAAAAAATAAAGTCTGACACTGTTTCCACTGTTTCCCCATCTATTTCCCATGAAGTGATGGGACCAGATGCCATGATCTTCGTTTTCTGAAGGTTGAGCTTTAAGCCAACTTTTTCACTCTCCACTCTAACTTTCATCAAGAGGCTTTTTAGTTCCTCTTCACTTTCTGCCATAAGGGTGGTGTCATCTGCATATCTGAGGCTATTGATATTTCTCCCAGCAATCTTGATTCCAGCTTGTGCTTCTTCCAGCCCCACATTTCTCATGATGTACTCTGCATATAAGTTAAATAAGCAGGGTGACAATATACAGCCTTGACATACTCCTTTTCCTATTTGGAAACAGTCTGTTGTTCCATGTCCAGTTCTAACTGTTGCTTCCTGACCTGCATACAGGTTTCTCAAGAGGCAGGTCAGGTGGTCTGGTATTCCCATGTCTTTCAGAATTTTCCACAATTCATTGTGATCCACACAGTCAAAGGCTTTGGCATAGTCAATAAAACAGAAATAGATGTTTTTCAGAATAGATGTTTTTCAACTCTCTTGCTTTTTCGATGATCCAGTGGATGTTGGCAATTTGATCTCTGGTTCCTCTGCCTTTTCTCAAACCAGCTTGAACATCTGGAAGTTCATGGTTCACGTACTGCTGAAGCCTGGCTTGGAGAATTTTGAGCATTACTTTACTAGCATGTGAGATGAGTGCAATTGTGCGGTAGTTGGAGCATTCTTTGGCATTGCCTTTCTTTGGGATTGGAATGAAAACTGGCCTTTTCTATATATTATAAATGTATAAACCTAAGGTATTAATAGTTATATAACTGCTCTTGGACTCAAACTAAGAATAATGAAAATCCCAGTCTCAAAGCTGTTTTCAGGTTAAGGAAGAAAAGGTTTTGTGATAAAACCTGAAGCAAAAAAGACCCTAAAATATTCATTTATCAAATAAATAGAAAGTAGATCCAACCAGTCCATCTTAAAGGAGATCAGTCCTGGGTGTTCACTGGAAGGACTGATGCTGAAGCTGAAACTCCTATACTTTGGCCACCTGATGCGAAGTATTGACTCTTTTGAAAAGACCCTGTTACTGGGAAAGATTGAAGGCAGGAGGAGAAGGGGATGACAAAGGATGAGATGGTTGGATGGCATCACCAACTCAATGGACAAGAGTTTGAGCAAACTCTGGGAGATGGTGAAGGACAGGGAAGCCTGGCATGCTGCAGTCCATGGGGTCACAAAGAGTTGGACACAAATGAGCGACTGAATAACAACGGTTTTAGATTTCATGAGTCCAAAATCAAGTGGGTGGTTTCTTCCAAACTTGTACTTGTCTGTAATTATCTCTAAAATTCAATTCTATTGATATGACTTCAAGTCAGAAACTATGAATTCTCATTCATACTATATGCAATGCAAGACTAAAAAACAAAATTTATCCTGAATTTAACATATAAAAGCTATAAATGCAGCCATAAAAATAAAAAGATTATTTCCCTATAATTTTGAGGAAAAAATTTTTACATGCTTTGGAAATGTAAGTGAAAAAAATATGGTCCAAAAATGCAGGTTATAGTCTTTGTTTTGTCTCACTGGCTGTGTGACCTTTATGTGTGTGGACTTTAGTTTCCTTTTTAAGAAAATAAAAAGATTGTGTGACATGAACTCAAAAGTTCTGCAATTATACTGGCTTTGCGCTCTTATTTCACTTCTTACTTCTTACTGTTTCTGCAGATTAATTACTTTGTACACAAGTTTTATTTTTTTCAGCAAGTGTTTATGAAGTGGCCACTCCATTTCAGGCAAATTGCTGGACATTAGAATATAGACATAGAGAAAAATATGGTTCTTATTCTCATAAACCTTGCAGTTTAGTGGGCAAGAAAGGCATTCAACAAATAAGCCAAAGCATTATACTAGATGATGATCTTGAAGAGGAAAAAACCTCACCAGGCTCTGTGGGATATAATACTGCTGCTGCTAAATCGCTTCAGTCACGTCCAACTCTGTGCAACCCTATGGACTGCAGCCTGCCAGGCTCCTCTGTCCATGGGATTCTCCAGGCAAGAGTACACCAGTGAGTTGCCATGCCCTGCTCCAGAGGATCTTCCCAACCCAGGGATTGAACCCAGGTCTCCTACATTGTAGGCAGATTCTTTACCACTGAGCCACCAGGTAAGCCCTCGGGTTATAACAGGTGAACTAATTTAGATGGACAGTATAAGGGAGGCCACAATGGAGAGGTGACATTTAAAGTGAGGAGTAGGAGGCAGCACCTCCCAGCCTTTCGGGAGTATAGTGCAAAATGAAGAACAGCCCTGAGAGGGGCAGACGTGGAAAAGTTCAAGGAACCGAAAGAGAAACGAGGCAAAGGCAGAGCACATAAAGGCATGTGGGCATGAATGAATGTGGGTCTCCTCTGAACTATCAAGAATGCCAGCTTTTATCATAAGTGTATGGAGCTCACTAGGTAGGGACACTGGCCCTGATGTTCAAATCCGAGCCCTACCACTTACTAGCTGAGTGACCTTGGGCAGTTTCCTCATTTAGAGTTATTGGTAGGATTAGATCAATGTAAATCAATGTGATCAATGTAAAGAGAGTATATAAAACAGTGCCCAGTGGTGGTAAGCTCTTGGCTATGTATGTTGTTATTATTAGCATCATCTTTCAGGCTTCAGAAAAGCTCAGAGGAAGGAGAACTGCACTCCAGGAGCTGAGACCTGGGCTCTAGGAGCATCTCTTCCCATACAGGCTGTTTCCACCATAAAATGAGGAAACTAAAAGGAATTGAGATAACCCCTAATTGTAATAAAGAAACAAAAAGGTAGCTTCAAGTGAACAGAAAAAAAAAAAAACCTGATTTTTGAAATTAAATGGATGTTCTAATAGGGAAAAAAGATTTAAGAGTTTTTGATTTGTATAATTTTAGTTCTAGAAGATGAAAATGACATCCCACTCAAGTATCCTTCAAAATGTATTGACTGTACCATCATTTCTGGTTCCTTTTCACCAATGGTGAATCTTTCAGAATCTCTGTAATCACCTAGGGGCTTCCCAGGTGGCACTAATGGTAAAGAATCCACTGGCCAATGCAGGAGACGCAGGTTCGATCCCTGGTCAGGAAGATCCCCTAGAGAAGGGAATGGCAACCCACTCCAGTATTCTCGAAGAGGAAAAGTTAAAATTATACATAACCTCCTGCTCCTTCTGCCTCTGTAACTCAGCTTGCTCCTTGCAAAGTCTGGATCACATAGGTCACATAGTCTCAGAAAGTGGGAACTTACAATACTAGGAACTGGAGCTTATCTCACACACCCATGTCCTGCTGTTTGCAAAAGCCCAGCCCCTGTAAACCTGCTTAATCATGCCTGTCTGTGTAAAGGTCAGGCATTCCCCTCCCCATCTTGACTGCTGTTCCCCCCACACTCGCAAAACCCCTTAGCTTAAATCAGCCTATTAACAGCTAGTGTTGCCCATTATAGTCTGTCCATAAAAACTCTGTAACCCCTTTGTTCAGGGCTCAGAGCTTACAGTGTTAACTCTGTTGGGCCTGCTGGCATAATAAACATGAGTTCTCCAACTCTCCAAGTGTGGTGCTTGGTTTCTCGATTACTGGTTTCTGCAATATTCTCACCTGTAAAATCCCATGGACAGAGGAGCCTGGTGGGCTACAGTCCATGGGGTCACAGAGTCAAATATGACTGAACGACTTTTAACTCCCTCAGTCATAATCACCTAACTTAACTGTTTCGCATTGCAATCTAGAAAACTCAGCATATAAACTTCTCATCCACATTGGTGATGTGAGTAAGGTGGCTTAGTGAGTAAAGAACCTGCCTGTCAATGCAAGAGATGTAAGAGATGCAGGTTTAATCCCCGGGTTGGGAAGATCCCCTGAAGGAGGGCATGGCAACCCACTCCAGTATTCTTGCCTGGAGAATCCTCATGGACAGAGGAGCCTGGAAGGCTACAGTTCATAGGGTCACGAAGAGTCGGACACAACTGAGCAACTGACATACATAAAATCTGTAAACAAACGACTGACCTTCAGATAAAAATCAACTGTACTATATACTTGAAATATTACAAGCAGATAAGGTCCCATGCAATATCACTGCCAACTCTAGTCTTTTTCTTAGTACCTATTAGAGGCTACACATCAGTGTGGAATTCTCTTAACTCCTTTTGGAAAATATGTCAAATAAAAGCTTCACGCAATGCTTTATAATAAATCATACTCCCATATTTCCCTCTCGATAATTCCTGTTCTCTTGCTCTTCCCTCTTGACCTCTCCTCGTGACCTATTACCAGGTGATCAGAACATTATAAAATAATGGCTGAAAAAAGGGAAGAGTGTAAGGACCTCCCAACTGCTTGAACTTGCATAAGTTCATAGATATTTTGAAGTCCCAGAATTTTTCCTATGTGCTAGAAGATTAAAGGGAGCTTTCTTCATGGATCTTCATGGATCTCAGTGTCAGCCAGGAATAAGGATCCAGGAATAAGGAATAAGGATTCCCAACCCAGAGTTTCTCAACAGCTATTATATAACATGAGGTTTCCTAAACTTTTATAAACAAAGTGACCAACATATTTTCTCTGGATTTTAGCACCAGTTTAATTATGCATCTTGTTTTTCTTTTTTTAAAACTATACAGGCTTTTAAACTTACCCCAATAGCGGCTAATATTGGGGCTTGGTAAATCCACTTGATGTCTCCAGCACTAAGCTCCCAGCATCTGAGACATGAAAAAGAACTTCCATGAATAGACTGGCAAAGCAAATAAGCAATAAGAATTAAGTACCATTTTAAGTTTTACCAAAAACTCCATACCCAGGATTTTGATTAAGAAACAAGCAGACCGAAAAAAAAAAAAAAAAAGCTCCTAAAACTCCCAGTGGGGAAAAAATGTAGTGAGTCCTGCTTTCTATACTATTAGCTACCCTTTGGGGATAAGTATTATAAACAGTGGTGTATTATTTTTATAACAAGAGTCAAAACTATGTTTCCAGAGCCACAAAAAATTAGTCTTCTAAATGTGGTACCATTGATTCTTTACTTTTGTTATCACTGGAATGAGCCATTTTTTAACAGTTGACCGAGAAAGTCCTCCCATTTTCAGAATTTACTCCATTGGCTGTAAGACACTGACATTAATACATTCTTATCCATAGACATGCAACATAAAACTAACAATAATGCAAATGATCCTTGTTAATAGGAATGGAGAAGAAAACTGAATACGAATGATTTTTATCCCTAGAAAGGAAAATTAGCTGTTTGGTGAAATGTAAGTGACTAGTGATCTGTGAATATTGACCAGTTTTTACATTTATTTGTAAAATCATTTCAGCATTCACAGTACTAAATATAAACATGCAATTCTTTTATTTCTCCTTTGAGCCAGTTATAATAGCTTACTGGTTACTAAGCTAAGCTTATTGGTTAGCTTACTAATCAGTGAGTCAAAAATTCTCTGACAGATAGTCATTTCATATTTGCATAACATCATGACTTTTATCTTCTTTTTTTAAGAGTGTTTTATAGCATTAATAAAAATACATTAGTTGTTCAGTCATGTCTGACTCTTTGCAACCCTGTGGACTGTGCAGATCACCAGGTTCCTCTGTCCACGGAATTCTCCATGCAAGAATACTGGAGTGGGTTGGCATTCCCTTTTCCAAAGATCTTGGATCTTCCTGACCCAGGAGTTGAACCCGGGTCTCCTCCTACATTGCAAGCAAATTCTTTACCGTCCGAGCCACCAGTATGTAATTTACCTATTTGCTATACTTATTTTCTGCTTCCTGCTCACTCCAACTAGAATTTAAGTTTAGATAGGCAGGGATTGCTGTTGTTTTTGTTTTCTGTTATAAGTGCCTAGAACATACACAGGATTTAGGTAGCCAATAAACATGTTTTGAATTAACTGAATTCAAAGTAAGTTAAACTTCACCCGATTTGGTTTGTGGTAAAGGTCTTACACTAGAATAAATGGAACAGAGTTGAGAAAAACTAGTTCCACTTGAAACTTCAACATCACACTTTAAACAGTTTTTTAAAATTAAAGATACGTAAATAAAAGCCTTCAGTTTCTTTCTCCTTAGACCTAGCATTGATTGTAGCATTAGTAAATAAAATCTTATGAAGAAATTTTAGTGATATAATGATAATTTTTTAATTCTAGATGATAAACTTATATTAAGAAGTTACTTTTAAATTAATGAACAAATTATGGATAATAAAAAGCTATCTCAACTATTTCTTGAAAGTAAAACATTTTCAGCATACATATAATAACAAAAATTTTAATTTTTTATGTAAGCAATATATTCTCACTTCAAAAATCAACCTATATAAAAAGACAGACATTGAGACATTTCAGTCCTCCCCATCTTCCTGTCTATATCTGACCTTGCCCTTCTGCTTACAGGTTAATATCTTTTATTACTTTATTGTGCATGCTTTCAGTATTCTGTTGTGCATAAACAAACACATACAGATACTATAATCTTATTTTCCCCATCTTACAAAAATGCAATGTACACTCTGTTCTGTAACTTGCCTTTTCCTTTTTATAGCATATCTTTAATTTCTTTCCACGTCAGTACTGAGAGAGCTCAGTAGCC
Source organism: Ovis aries (assembly GCF_016772045.2). Classification (NCBI taxonomy): domain Eukaryota; kingdom Metazoa; phylum Chordata; class Mammalia; order Artiodactyla; family Bovidae; genus Ovis; species Ovis aries. Next base: position 210,526,981 of record NC_056055.1, on the reverse strand, counting down.
CAGCATTCCATTGGAAGGAGGTACCACAGCTAAATCGACCAAACTCCTACACCAAAGTGTAATTCTGATCCAGCCACACTGAAATCAGCAAAATCAATGGGCTTGAAGACTGAATCAGAATGGACATCAAACATACGCTACTTGTTTACACAAGTAACTTGCGTACATTACTTGTTTACACAGTATTGAACCCTGCCCAATATTATCTGCATGCACTATTTTCCACATTGTTCAGCCAGACAAGAGAAAGACAGTGTTATGGAGTCATGCAAAACGTCTATCACACTGCTCTAAAAAGGCTTCCAACTGTAAGGAAAGTGGCACATATTGTGAAAATATAAATTGAACACTGATTCACTAGCTATGAGACTCTTGGATTTCATAAATTCTCTTTTCAGCTTTGACATTTGATAATCTCTTTATAGTCCTCTTTCTTTTTGCCACAATGACATTTCATTGTGGTGTCTCCTAACACACTGGAATTCAATTATGCAATTTCAGTGAAGGAGGAAACAGAACAGGCTTTATCTTGAAAGCACGACTCCATCTTGGGCCTGACTGGACTTTGAGCTATATGCGCAGTATCTATGGAAATGACATACCAACTGGAAAACCAGACCCCCCGGATGGAAGAGCCCCAGGGCTCATACCTAGACTCCTCACCTAAAAGAATACCCTAATTATCTGTGTAACTGAATAGAATCATAAATTCTATTGACCACAGGCCTATTGATAATTGTCCACTGTTAACTACCTAGGCTTAAGGCATATGAATCACGGGTTATCCTTGACTGTATCTTTCTTTTCCTTTGTTCAGACTAGTTTCAGGGAATTTGGGGAGGTGGGTTTGGGCACATACACTTAAGGTATATAAGGTTTTCACAAGGACTGGTCAGGGTCCTTGGCTAAGAGGAGACTCTGCCTTGGGCCCGCCGGTGTAATAAATTGCACTCCACTATCTGCATTGTCCTTCTGAGTGAGTTTGTTTCCCGGAATGTGTGGCTACAACATCAGCTCTACAAAATACTCGTATCTGGAAGTAGGTCAAATCAGCTACTTCTAAAAACAAGAAAAACTTGACTTTGATCATTTTCAATGTCAAAGTTTTAAATCTGCCCTTTGATAAGAGGCAACTGAGGTTTCTTTTTTTTTTTTAAGGAAATGCTGTTGATTCTTGTTTTTCATCAATTATTCAATGACCCAGCTCATACTGTGTTTGTGAACATGGCCAAGAAACTACCTCTGTTCATATTTTTTAAAATAAATTTTAACACCCTAGGAAATGCAGGAATAAATGTCAGTAAATATGTAACTCTGAATGGTAAAGCATAAAATACAGTAGTCTTGAATAGTAGAGCATAGACAGGAAAGTAGGTCCTTCTGCAGCCAAGCTGGGAGCAGGAAATGCATTGTTCTGCCAGAGAGACCCAGTATTGGAATACTGTATTGCCTCCAACACTCACACTCTGATAAGAGAAGAGGAAGTGAAGTAACCTCAAAGCCATGCAGATTTCCCAGGAATGATAGAATGTAACATTTCTTGGTCCTTTCCACTGCAAGCCTTAATGTTCTTATTGGCACCTCTTATCTCCTTTGAGTGAGCAGGGAAACAGTCATAAGGTATTTTGCTTTTGTAAGTTAAAAAGAAAGAGAAAATTATTCACTCTCTAAGTCATTTGTCCAATCTAAACTGCAGGAAATTTCTTAAAGGAAATCAACCCTGAATATTCATTGGAAGGATTGATGCTGAAACTGAAGCTCCAATACCTTGGCCACCCACCTGATGCGAAGAGCTGACTCATTGAGAAAGACGCTGATGCTGGGAAAGATTGAAGGCAGGAGTAGAAGGGGACAATAAAGAACGAGATGGTTGGATGGCATCAGCAACTCAATGGACATGAGTTTGAGCTAGCTCTGGGAGACGGTGAAGGACAGAGAAGCCTGGCGTGCTGCAGTCGCAAGGTGTCGGACATGACTGAGTGACCAAACACAACACAAACTACAGGACTCAGTTATCTTACCCTGCGTTAGTCAACACTTCACTAGAACTTTAGAACTGGAAGAAAACTTTTTGTATATTCAATAGTTTAAAGTACCTTCTAAAACTGGGTCTTATCTGCTTATTTCTAAATGTCCAAGATACAGAGAAAATAAGAGTTCTAGCTTTGAAAGTCCATATCAGAAAAAGATAAATCTCAAGTGTAAGAGACATGAACCAGGACCCCTTCTGGCCTTTGGAGATGCTCCCAGTCTGCTCTCTCCACCTGAACTTTGTGACGTGACACTATACGTAGGTCAGAAGACACTCAAGAAAACCCAAAAATCTTTTTATCTTAGACATGCTGAATTTCACGAGAAATCAAATCAGGCAATTATGAAATTATGCCATGAATGTGGTAACACAGTTTTATTTTCTATGCAAAATAAATGCTAAATGACCTCTTAACCCAGTTATCACACTCAGAGCACTATAGAATTCAAGATTTTAATCTAAGGTAAGGTAGGAGTAAATATGCTATGCAGAGGAGTCATATGATCTAACTTATAGTTAATATTTTTACATTAATTCGTCTGTTTTAGAGCAATATTTAGCATCAGTTGTAGTTTTGCAAGTATCATGTACCTAATGGATTTTTTCTCAAAATAATAAACTCATATTTCCCATTTGTTCAGCAAAAGAACTGAATTATTAATAGCAATACCTAGTTTATAATTTTTGAGAAAAAATGCACGATAACTAAGGAAACTACCTGCTACTCCTACTGCTAAGTCGCTTCAGTCGTGTCTGACTCTGTGCGACCCCATGGACTGCAGCCTACCAGGCTCCTCCGTCCATGGGATTTTTCAGGCAAGAGTACTGGAGTGGGTTGCCATTGCCTTCTCCTACCTATTTAATTCAATATATAATGCACTATGAATATATTTGCTTTCTTTCCATGCTCAAGTCCTGGAAGAGCTAATGGAATGGATGAGTGGAGTCAAAGTGCTCCAGGATATGTATAGGCAATCAGGTCTCATTCTATTCATCTCTCACAAGAGAGGACTGGACCAAACAATGCTTTTGGGTCTACCCTCTCTAAAATTCCAAATCTGAGTGATTTGGTTACATATCTCAGGGTAAAATTAGTTAGCATTATTTAGCACCTCTTTCAGGAGAAGGCAACGGCAACCCACTCCAGTACTCTTGCCTGGAAAATCCCATGGACGGAGGAGCCTGGTAGGCTGCAGTCCATGGGGTCGCACAGAGTTGCACACGACTGAAGCGACTTAGCAGTACCTCTTTACTGACTCAACCTCCCTCTCTCCTTCAAGAAATCAAACAGCAAGGCTGCAGGTTTTCTTTGAGATTTCCAATATTGCTGTGTAAACATAACAATAATGATAACAATGTAGATAACATTAACCCCCATGTGTGTGTTAAGTCACTTCAGTCATGTCCAACTCTTTGTGGCCCCATGAACTGTACACTGCCAGGCTCTTCTGTCCATGCGATTTGCCAGGCAAGAATATTGGAGTAGACTGCCATTTCCTTCTCCAGGGGATCTTTCCAACCCAGGGATCAAACCTCAGGTCTCCTGCATTTGGCAGTCTGGTTCTTTTCCACTAGCGCCACCTGGGAAGCCCTCATTAACCCCCAAGTGTCAGCAAATCCAAATAGCAAAAAGAGATAAAGGTAAGTAAAGATGAAACCCTGCAGGATCCTTCTGGGTACAAGCCCCTCCACATTCCCACTTCTTATTTGGGAAAAAGCTTTAGCCTTGTGAAATGAAAACATCTCCTGCCATATCAATAAACAAGAAATGTCACAGCCTTCAGCAATTTCTGGCCTCCAAATGTGAATGAGGGCTCTCAAAACTGTGATCCAACAGATGCTGCCACTTCCCCCTTCCCCCTCGCTGAGGTAACTGCTGAGGAACTAAGGGAATGCAAGAAACAGCCAACAGCCACTCCTAAGGTTGAATGAGGAAATAGGATTTGGCACCAGAGAGCTGAGCTGCATATGAAAAGAATGAATTCAGTGAGCTCAGAGGCTTGCATCTTTCCATACATAGAATGCTAAATTCCTTAACTTGATATCTAATCTTTGATGTTCAGACTGCTTACTCCCTTTGTTGCAAACTTGTATATAGCCAAACTCCCCTCTCCTGCCTCCTTGGAGCAGTTTTCTCAGAGCTACTGAGATACTGTCTCCCAGGCTCTGAGTCCTAAACATGCACACCAAACAAAATCATTCTGCTTTCAGGTTGTGACTATATTTTTCAGTCTACAGTCTTCAAGGGCTTCCCCAAGTTTCAAAGAGCAGACTCAGTTACTAATTAGGAAAGTGAGAAAATGCAGAAACAAAGGAAAAGCAGTCAAGCAAGAAAAGTAGTAACAACATGAACGACAGAGTTGCAGGACTCCTAGTTTCTCCTAAAGAAATATAGATAATGATCTAATGATCCAGCAACCCCACATCCAAGGAGTGGTGGCTGCGCAGGCGCAGGAGGGCCTAGAGAAGCTATTCCACGTTCAAGGTCAGGAGGAGGGGGGTGGTGAGGAGATACCCCTCATCCAAGGTAAGGAGGAGCGGCTGCACTTTGTTGGAGCAGCCGTGAAGAGATACCCCACGTCCAAGGTAAGAGAAACTCAAGACAGTAGGTGTTGCAAGAGGGCATCAGAGGGCAGACACACTGAAACCATAATCACAGAAAACTAGTCATTCTAATCACACTAGGACCACAGCCTTGCCAACTCAATGAAACTAAGCCATACCCATGGGGCCACCCAAGACAGGTGGGTCATAGTGGAGAGGTCTGACAGAATGTAGTCCACTGGAGAAGGGAATGGCAAACCACTTCAGTATTCTTGCCTTGAGAACCCCATGAACGGTATGAAAAGGCAAAATGATAGGATACTGAAAGAGGAACTCCCCAGGTCAGTAGGTGCCCAACATGCTACTGGATCAATGGAGAAATAACTCCAGAAAGAATGAAGGGATGGAGCCAAAGCAAAAACAATACCCAGCTGTGGATGTGACTGGTGATAGAAGCAAGATCCGATACTATAAAGAGCAATATTGCATATGAACCTGGAATGTCAGGTCCATGAATCAAGGCAAATTGGAAGTGGTCAAACAGGAGATGGCAAGAGTGAACGTCGACATTCTAGGAATCAGCAAACTAAAATGGACTGGAATGGGTGAATTTAACTCAGATGACCATTATATCTACTACTGAGGCAGGAATCCCTTAGAAGAAATGGAGTAGCCATCATGGTCAACAAAAGAGTCCAAAATGCATACTTGAATGCAATCTCAAAATGACAGAATGATCTCTGTTCATCTCCAAGGCAAACCATTCAATATCATGGTAATCCAAGTCTATGCCCCAACCAGTAACACAAAGAAGCTGAAGATGAACAGTTCTATGAAGACCTACAAGACCTTTTAGAACTAACACCCTCAAAAGATATCCTTTTCATTATAGGGGACTGGAATGCAAAAGTAGGAAGTCAAGAAACACCTGGAGGAACAGGCAAATTTGGCCTTGGAATGCGGAATGAAGCAGGGCAAAGACTAATAGAGTTTTGCCAAGAAAATGCACTGGTCATAGCAAACACCCTCTTCCAACAACACAAGAGAAGACTCTACACATGGACATCACCAGATGGTCAACACCAAAATTATATTCTTTGCAGCCAAGATGGAGAAGCTCTATACAGTCAACAAACACAAGACCAGGAGTTGACTGTGGCTCAGATCATGAGATCCTTATTGCCAAATTCAGACTTAAATTGAAGAAAGTAGGGAAAACCACTAGACCATTCAAGTATGACCTAAATCAAATCCCTTATGATCACACAGTGGAAGTGAAAATAGATTTAAGGGACTAGATCTGATAGATAGAGTGCCTGATGAATTATGGATGGAGGTTCTTGACATTGTACAGGAGACAGGGATCAAGACCATCCCCATGGAAAAGAAATGCAAAAAAGCAAAATGGCTATCTGAGAAGGACTTATAAATAGCTGTGAAAAGAAGAGAAGCCAAAGCAAAGGAGAAAAGGAAAGATATAAGCATCTGAATGCAGAGTTCCAAAGAATAGCAAAGAGAGATACGAAAGCTTTCCTCAGTGATCAATGCAAAGAAATAGAGGCAAACAACAGAGTGGGAAAGACGAGAGATCTCTTCAAGAAAATTAGAGATACCAAGGAAACATTTCATGCAAAGATGGGCTCAGATGTCCTCAGATAAAGGACAGAAATGGTATGGACCTAACAGAAGCAGAAGATATTAAGAAGAGGTGGTAAGAATACACAGAAGAACTGTACAAAAAAGATCTTCATGACCAAGATAATCACAATGGTGTGATCACTCATCTAGAGCCAGACATCCTGGAATGTGAAGTCAAGTGGGCCTTAGAAAGCATCACTATGAACAAAGCTAGTGGAGGTGATGGAAGTCCAGTTGAGCTGTTTCAAATCTTGAAAGATGATGCTGTGAAAGTGCTGCACTCAATATGCCAGCAAATTTGGAAAACTCAGCAGTGGCCACAGGACTGGAAAAGGTCCGTTTTCATTCCAATCCCAAAGAAAGGCAATGACAAAGAATGCTCAAACTACCGCACAATTGCACTCATCTCACACGCTAGTAAAGTAATGCTCAAAATTCTCCAAGCCAGGCTTCAGCAATATGTGAACCGTGAACTTCCTGATGTTCAAGCTGGTTTTAGAAAAGGCAGAGGAACCAGAGATCAAATTGCCAACATCCGCTGGATCATCGAAAAAGCAAGAGAGTTCCAGAAAAACATCTATTTCTGCTTTATTGACTATGCCAAAGCCTTTGACTGTGTGGATCGGGCTCTACTACAAAGCCACAGTCATCAAGACAGTATGGTACTGGCACAAAGACAGACATATAGATCAATGGAACAAAATAGAAAGCCCAGAGATAAATCCACACATATACGGCAAGAATATACAATGGAGTAAAGACAATCTCTTTAACAAGTGGTGCTGGGAAAACTGAAAAATAAACTCAAAATGGATTAAAGATCTAAATGTAAGATCAGAAACTATAAAACTCCTAGAGGAGAACATAGGCAAAACACTCTCAGACATAAATCACAGCAGGATCCTCTATGATCCACCTCCCAGAATGCTGGAAATAAAAGCAAAAATAAACAAATGGGATCTAATTAAAATTAAAGCTTCTGCACAACAAAGGAAAATATAAGCAAGGTGAAAGACAGCCTTCTGAATGGGAGAAAATAATAGCAAATGAAGCAACTGACAAACAACTAATCTCAAAAATATACAAGCAACTTATGCAGCTCAACTCCAGAAAATAAACGACCCAATCAAAAATGGGCCAAAGAACTAAATAGACACGGATGGCTAACAAACACATGAAAAGATGCTCAACATCACTCATTATTAGAGAAATGCAAATCAAAACCACAATGAGGTACCACTTCACACCAGTCAGAATGGCTGCAAGCAATAAATGCTGGAGAGGGTGTGGAGAAAAGGAACCCTCCTACACTGTTGGTGGAATGCAAAATTGCAAATAGAACTACCATATGACCCAGCAGCACTGTTTATAATAGCCAGGACATGAAACAACCTAGATGTCCATCAGCAGATGAATGGATAAGAAAGCTGTGTACATATACACAATGGAGTATTACTCAGCCGTTAAAAGAATTCATTTGAATCAGTTCTGATGAGATGGATGAAACTGGAGCCGATTATACAGAGTGAAGTAAGCCAGAAAGAAAACACCAATACAGTGAGACACAGATCTGTATAACGGACTTTTGGACTCAGAGGGAGAGAGGTGGGATGATTTGGGAGAATGACATTCTAACATGTATACTATCATGAATCATGTTTGGGAATGCATGTAAGAATTAAAGATTTTAAAATTTAAAAATAAAAACTAATAAAAAAAAAAAAGAAAGAAACTGTGGAAAATTCTGAAAGAGATGGGAATACCAGACCACCTGACCTGCCTCTTGAGAAATCTGTATGCAGGTCAGGAAGCAACAGTTAGAAGTGGACATGGAACAACAGACTGGTTCCAAATAGGAAAAGGAGTACGTCAAAGCTATATATTGTCACCCTGCTTATTTAACTTACATGCAGAGTACATCATGAGAAACATGGGGCTGGAAGAAGCACAAGATGAAATCAAGATTGCTGGGAGAAATATCAATAACCTCAGATATGCAGATGACACCACCCTTATGGCAGAAAGTGAAGAGGAACTAAAAGCCTCTTGATGAAAGTGAAATTGGAGAGTGAAAAAGTTGACTTAAAGCTCAACATTCAGAAAACGTAGATCATGGCACCTGGTCCTATCACTTCATGGCAAATAGATGGGGAAACAGTGGAAACAGTGTCAGACTTTATTCTTTTGGGCTCCAAAATCACTGCAGATGGTGACTGCAGCCATGAAATTAAAAGACGCTTACTCCTTGGAAGAAAAGTTATGACCAACCTAGATAGCATGTTGAAAAGCAGAGACATTACTTTGTCAACAAACGTCCATCCAGTCAAGGCTATGGTTTTTCCTGTGGTCATGTATGGATGCGAGAGTTGGACGGTGAAGAAGGCTGAGCGCCCAAGAATTGATGCTTTTGACCTGTGGTGTTGGAGAAGACTCTTGAGAGTCCCTTGGACTGCAAGGAGATCCAACCAGTCCATTCTGAAGGAGATCAACCCTGGGATTTCTTTGGAAGGAATGATGCTAAAGCTGAAACTTCAGTACTTTGGCCACCTCATGCGAAGAGTTGACTCATTGGAAAAGACTCTGATGCTGGGAGGAATTGGGGGCAGGAGGAGAAGGGGACGACAGAGGATGAGATGGCTGGGTGGCATCACCGACTCAATGGACGTGAGTTTGAGTGATGGACAGGGAGGCCTGGCATGCCATGATTCATGGGGTCACAAAGAGTCGGACACAACTGAGAGATTGAACTGAACTGAATTAATGCATAACTTTGCACTGTTCTGCAGAAATTAAGCACCAGCCCAGAGGAGGATGTTGACTACATGCTGACTACAAGCATGTAGTCCCCGGGTTGGTTAAAACCAGAAGACTTGTAATTAAGATTCCCAAAACATCATCCTGTTACCTAACCACTAACCAATATCCATGACACCATCTTGCTGTGTGCTCATAAAACGTTTACTTTATGTACACAGAGAGAGAAGGCACCCTCTGGTTTCTCCTCTCACAAAGACACTAATCCTGTTATATCAGAATCCTACCCTCAGGACTTCATTTAACCTTAATTACCTTCTTAAGGGTACTATCTCCAAATACAGCCACATTAGGGGTTGGGGTTTCCCACATATGAATTTGGGGGAGATACATTCAGTCCAAGCAATAAGTTTGACAGTGAAAGCAATGAGCAGGAACTGAATATTTCTCTATGTTCTCCTTTCCTTTCTGACTCATCATCACTAAAAACAGAAATAATATGAAGCAATGAATGTTTCAGCATCCATGCGTCATGTAGCATCATAAAAGAAACAGGCAACTGGGAGGCTAATGATTCCCTAGGATGGATTCCACTTCTAATGTGCACTTGTTTTATCATTTTAATATATTTACCTATGCTATACAAGACAAGAAAACAAAGAGGTGGATTAAACCTATACTTGACAACACATATATGGAAGTAGTAAGTAGAACACGTGTGTGTTAAGCATAGGTACTATATATTTAGGGCAACTGAGCATTAAATATCCACAGTTCACCAAATATATGAGACACAAAGTATCCCTTGATACACAGGGAGTCCTTGATATTCTTGATGTCTTAATTAAGCACCAATAGGTGGAAATCATGGCCACATATCCTTTGCCCAAAGAAGGCAAATAAAACCTAGGACTGCTGAGTAGGCTACGTGCCCTACATCTCTCTGAGACAGCAAGTGCGTGTCCCTGGCCCAGGGCACCTTCTGTCTGTGGGTCTCTTGCCGCAACCTTATTTCTGGCCCTCGTAACCACACCATCAGTGGGGAATGCTAATGTGGCAGAGAGTAAGAGAAAGGAGATATGGATATTGCCTAAACTCAATTACTGCGGTCCTTTCACCCGTGTGCACAACATCCTAAGTATGTTAACTAACCCATCTCTTTCCCCCAGCTTCTTATGGTATGTTTCAAATTGATTTCATAAACCATGGGGTTCAAGCATCCCAACTGGGTCTGTGAGTCCTTCTGTCCCATGACTCTGGAATGGATAGCTGGCTGGTAATATATGAGAGGCTACAGGGTAATCCCTAAAGGGAAATGTCATCGAGAACAGCCACAAATGCGAACTCCAAGCAGGAAGCCAGCCTTGAGAAAATCTGAGGCTCTTGCTTTAGCTATTCCTTTTCACCCACCTTGCATCAGCCAGAGTTGCTCGTGCTACAGCCCAGACTGTCACAAAGGCCGCTGGGAACCCTGCAATCAGAAAAGAATTCAGACACAATATTTGTTTCAGGATTAAGGTATCTTTTTCTTATACTCATCACATAAAAATATACTATTAAAAGGTGAAAGAGAAAAATTGGACATGAAAAATGTTACTATGTAAACAAGAAAATTCCACTTAATTTTCATCTTGTCCATTTGAGAAGAGAGCTGGTACATTGATGTTATTTGTTCCCAAAAGTATGAAGAAGAAGATTGGCCCTATTTTCATTTGAGGGGTATAAGGTTAAGCTATGTGAGGAGGGGACTGGAGTTCCTGGAGTCAAAGGCAGGCAGTGGTCGGTGCATATAACTTTTACCTCTTGCCACTCCAACAGTCACATGCTTTCCAAGAAGCATGAAGCAACAAGAGGGACTCATGAGAAGTGACAGGAAGGCTATTGTTTTTAAAAATTTGAATTTTCTCATTCTAAAGGTGGAAGGCATAGAGAGCCTACACTGAAAGTTACAAAATTAGGACGTTTTGATCAGTTTAGCCTCTTCTTTATTGTTCATATTGGCTGCAGACAGAAGCATTTGCAGGTACTGAAAACTTACCAAAGAATGGTGCTATGTTAGCTTGATGATTTGAGCATGACATATTTGTCTTTCATAAGTAATAATCACCTATGAGCTTGCAACATCAAATCTATTAATTATACTGACTTTCTATGAGTCTTTGCTTCCAGTAAAGATGGACTGTTTAGTTCATGCTACATTCAGTTAGACTCCGACATCATGAAAAAAAACACAAACCATACTTTTATAGAACTCTGCAATAGAAGATCAAAGGATTTAATGAATATGTGGCCTTTTAGAAAGAAGTTTTTAAAAAAGGAAAGAGAGGCCACAGGAAGCACCTTACAAAGAGAGAAAAAAATTTAACTCAGAACACTTTTAACACAATATTTTTTACCTTTTAAAAAACACATTTGTAATTTTTCAGATATCTTTTCTAAGCAAAGGAACATAAAAATAGATGTAGATTAAAAATTTCAGAAAAATTAAAATAAGGTGATATCCTACAGCAGGGAATTTCTTTGGTTTTCTTAGTGATCTAGTTGAATTTAACCTCAGTCTGCCTGTGTGGCTATTTAATTTTATAATTCTATATTCCAGTTTTATTTATTGTTTTTATATAACTCCCTCTTTTAAAAATTCTGCTCAAATTCTATGTTTTAGGAAATTTTTGTCAAAATGAAAGTGAAAGTGTTCGTCCCTCAGTCACATCCAACTCTTTGGGACCCCATGGACCGTAGCCTGCTGGCAGCTTCTCTGTCCATGGAACTCTTCCAGACAAGAATACTGGCGTAAACTTCCATTCCCTTCTCCAGGGAATGTTTGTGACCCAGGGATTGAATCCCCAATCTCCTGCATTGCAGGCAGATTCTTTACCATCTGAGCCACCAAGGAAGCTCAGTGTGCTATGCTGTGCTTAGCTGTGTCTGACTCTTTGAGACCCCATGGACTGTAGCCCACCAGGCTCCTCTGCCCATGGGAATTATCCAGGCAAGAATACTAGAGTGGATTGCCACGCCCTCCTCCAGGGGATCTTCCCAACCCAGGAACTGAACCAGGGTTTCCTGCATTGCAGGCAGATTCTTTACCAGCTGAGCTACTAGGGAAGCCCAAAGGTAAAGTGCTTTTATATGATAATACACACATTCTGGCATCTCATCTGACAGGTGAAAATTAAGAATAGCTACTAATACAGAGGTAAATTACCACAATCAATAAGGATAAAGAAGCAAGATTGAAACTTTTTTTTCTATCTTATACATTACTTTAGGTCTAAATCTTATTTAGACCCAATTATAACTTAAGGCTCCCTCTAGGTAGGTAAACGGGCTTTCCTGGTGGCTCAGAGGTTAAAGCATCTGCCTGCAACGTGGGAGACCCAGATTCGATCTCTAGGTCAGGAATATCCCCTGGAAAAGGAAATGGCAACCCACTCCAGTATTCTTGCCTGGAGAATCCCATGGATGGAGGAGCCTGGTAGACTACAGTCCACGGGGTTGCAAAGAGTCGCACACGACTGAGCAACTTCACTTCACTCATTTGGTAGGTAAACACTCAGCACGTTATTATTCACACTGTAATGATGTGTGGAGCTGCTTTTATTTACATTGATTTTGCTGGTTCTTAATAATAAATTGGCAAGGAAGGAAATTACCATCTAAAGAGGAACATATGCTGTATCTGCCTTTGTAAATTGAAAACGGATATTTAAAATGACTGTTTTTGTACATCCTTATCACAAAACAAGATGTACAGAGAAGCAAAAGCAAATTCTAATGATAACTATGTTTCTATTCTTTCAACCCATCATAGCCTTAATTTTTCCTATCCCTGCCTCAATTTTCTCATAAATAAGGCACTTTATTCTTGGCTCCAACTGCACATTTTAAAATTGCATTTAATTATATACTTAAGAAAAGAAAAGAAAGCAAAGTCGCTCAGCTGTGTCCGACTCTTTGCAACCCCATGGACTATATAGCCTACGAGGCTCCTCCATCCATGGGATTTTCCAGGTAAGAGTATTGGAGTGGGTTGCCATTTCCTTCTCCAGGGGATCTTCCTGACCCAGGCATCAAACCCGGGTCTCCCACATTGCAGGCAGACGCTTTACCGTCTGAGCCACCAGAAGGGTCAGTCAAAAAGTACAAACTTCCAGTATAAGCACAACAAAAGGTACAAACTTCCGGAAATAAGATAAATAAGTACTAGAGATGTGATACAATATAGAAAAAGATTAGTTGTTACTGTTTTAAATTGTGGTTAAGTGAGCATAATATTGCATGTAATATGATTTATAAAAGTGAGCTTTCATGTAAATCCTACTTGCTTGCATGCATGTTATTAAACCATTCAATGAAATGATGATTTCAAGTTGTGATGGTTATCTACTATAATTGTCACTCCTATGCCAAAATGTTTCTGGGGAAATTAATACAAGTTTTAAAGAAAGGTAAGAAACTAAAACTTGTATAGAAGCTCACTGGAATCCTACTTTTTTTGTTGTTACATTTTATTTTTCATAGAAAGATTTGAAAACTAGTTTCCTGGGTTTCAGAGCTTCCCTGGTGGCTCAGATAGTAAAGAATCTGCCTGCAATGCAGGACAAGCTAGAGACTCGGGTTTAATCCCTGGGTCAGAGAGATTCTCTGGAGAAGGGAATGGCAACCCACCCCAGTATTCTTGCCTTGAAAATCCCGTGAACAGAGGAGCTTGGTGGGCTACAGTTCATGGGGTTGCAAAGAGCTGGACACAACTAGAGCCACTAACACTTCCTGGGTTTCAGTGAGACAAATCCCTGACTTTATGAAGCGACAGACTGAGTGATACAGCCCAAATAAGAGCTGATAAGGGACTGAGCAGCTAACTATCAAACCAATTCGTAAATAAAGAAAAAACAAGTTTATTACTAGTGTGACCAGTGTCATAGCAAGCCAAAAAATAAAATCAAACTCAGACAAAGTCACTGTTGAATTTTCTATCAACAACTTTATCAACTTCTACTAATGATGTGAGTACACAGACATAATTTTGATTTGAAGGTAAACTACAAAAACTGTTAAGAAAATTACCAAAGTACCCCCCCCCAAAATATTAAATGTATCTTTTTTATTTTAGTAATTGGTAGTCAAAGATAAGGGACAGCTTGAAACCAAACTGTTTTCAGAAATAGAATTTTATTCACAACAATTAGTATTTCATAATAAATAAAGAGTAACAGTAAATTGACCCTTTGTCTTCTTCAAGGTTATTAACTAACAGGAAATTCAATATCCCTTACTTTACGCTTTTAAATGTTAAGACAATGTTAAGGCCAAACAGGCAAAAAACTTTCTTATTTTGAAGGGGAAAAAAAGCTTCAAATTTAATCTTGAGCCACTTAGTTAATTTTTTCCCTCTGCTGACCACCTGATCATTTACAAATTAAAATAACAGTTGTTAATCTTGAGACTTCTTAATTTTAACCACATATGAGTTTTAATTTCTCTTAAACTATAACAAACAACATTCTTTCTCCATATCACATTGAGTTAGTGCCTGGTTCAGTAATCCCTCTAGGACTGAAAAGGCATTTTGGAATGTGAGTTCAATCTTTTTTTTTTAAATTACCTATGCCAAAAGTAATTCTAACTATTTCCTTCCAAAAGACGTGGTAAGTCTACATAATTAGCTTGTAATTTGTATTGTTAAATACAGCCAAGATGGTTCTATAAATTTCTTTCTGTCATTCTCATCATATGACCCAGAATTTTATATCAAAGATGCATCATTATGGATTAGAAATTCAAAAATCAAAATTTGTAGAATGGAATTACGGTTAAATCAAGACACTGGCATAAGACATGATGAGCACAGCAGTTCTAAATGTGTAAGGCAAACAAGGTGTTTCCCCCAAAGAATCCTCTCAAGAATCTGGTCTAAGAACAGTAACCCTAAGTTAAATGTGACAAGTTTGTTACCACTGGGAGAATCATACACTTGATTTTAACGATTTTCCTCAATAAATAATTAAAGAGAAAGGAAACATAAAGATGGGGTGGGGAGAGACTATTTCAGGAAAAGAGCTGAAGAATGCTGATGACAGGCATGACACAAAGCCCTGAAATCCATAATCCACTTGAAAAGGAAAGGAGACAGAAATGCCTTACCCCAGCCTATCAAGGTGAAGCCCCACAGGTACTTGGTGTCCGAAAAGAATGCCACAAAGATTAAACTATGCAGATAGAGACCTTCCACCAAAATCCAATAGTAGTTTGTAGCCAAGAAGTAAATAAACATCACAACAGCCATCTTGCACCCAATCTGTTACAAATAAACCAACATGGCACCATATTAGAACGCCTAATCATTCTGTTTCTACCACTAAAAAGCAGTTCCTCCATTTCTTTTTTAGAATCTAATGTCTCTTATAAATGGGGAAGCCAAGACTTTTGAAAGAGGCCAGAACAATGTTATTTAAATATAGCATTTCTAAGACTGCTGTCTTGATTTTATTTTTAAAATAAGTTTTTTTTTTCCTTTAGAAGTAACAAGAAATCACTTTTCCTCAATTTATTCAAAAAAGAATACTTGATCATCAGAGAAAATTAGGAAAGTACAGAAAAGCATAAAGAAGAAATTTATCTATCATTCTACCATGAATTTATTTTATTCTGGACTTTGTTATACTCCAAAAGTTAAATGGCTTAAAACACTAAACATTTAATGTGTCTTATGAATCTATGGATTGGCTGGGTAATTCTACTGATCTGGGAGAAGCTCAGGTAATCTTGACTAGGTTCACTCATAGAAGTCTACTTTCAACTGGCATACCATTACACCCACTTCATCCTTCATTTTAAACAAGTCACAAAGCCAATGCAGAATTACAATCAGCAGAGACGATAGTGAATTACAGGGAAAAGGACAAAGATAATGATGGCATTAAGAAAATCAGTCTACTCTACCTAATTTCCAGATATACCACTTCAAGGTGATAATGCTTTCCATTAACTGAATGACTGGGTAATTCTACATACTTAATAACACTAGGATATCTAAGAGCACAATCAAGTACTATGGAATCTTACATGGAAACAAGTCTTTGGGTTTCTAATAAAGGAACTAAATCCCCTGGGTTTTTAAATCCCAACCTTCTGGTTTTGCAGGTAGGTTTTGCTTTTATTTCTAGAAGTGGTGAGCCATGTAAGGGGTCATGAGGAAAACACTTACATATTGTGATTTGTCCACAGCAGGCACTTCTATGGAGCTTTGTAGGTCATCCTGCAGTATCAGGGACCGCAGCTCCTTTACTCCTATGTGAGCATGGACCACTCTGTCCTTGACAAAGATGCTCGCAGCTCTCAGCATGAAAGACACAAATAAATGCATGTGGATATAGTTCCTAGTACAATGCAGTCGTCTACAGAGAAAATATTTAGTATTTAGGTTTGAATAAAATTAGAAATGGAGACAGAAAATATGTAAATGAGCTCAAACTTCCCCCCCCAAAAAAGAAATATAATAAACCTGAACAAAAAGAGCAACAATTGGAGTCAAAAGCTAAAATATAATTTTTTGAGAGTTAATTTCAAATATATCCTGAGCAGCTACCATGTTTATCCAGATTATGCAGTGTTAAATATTATACTACAGTATAATATTATAATATACCATTATATTATATGTGCATACATGCTAAGTTGCTTCAGTCATGTTCAACTTTTATGTGACCCCATGGACTGTAGTCCACCAGGCTCTTCTGTCCATAGGATTTCCCAGGCTAGAATACCAGAGTGGGTTGCCATTTCCTTCTCTAGGGGATCTTCCCAACCCAGAGATCAAACCCACATCTCCTGCATTGGCAGGCAGATTCTTTACCACTGACCCACCTGAGAAGCCTCTATTTCTTCCTGTATGGTATTGAATCATCTAGAGATTATTTAAGATGAATTTCCGTCCTGTGCCACCAAAATCATTTGGAAAAGGTGAAATAAGCTTTCACATCATGAATGAAAATTTTCTAACTCCTTTGACAATACTCTGCATCACTTAGCAAAAACAGACCGCAATGCAGACCCACTGTTTTAATGGTTTCATACTGCTTTGAGGCTTTAAGTCTTTAAACAAACAAACAACGAAGAGTAACCCTGAATTTTTCATCAAAAATAACTTCTCAAAGTCAAATAATATAACGCAAGGTTGAATTCAGAAGCTTATGTTTAGGGACAGTATCTGGAGGCACAGATTGTGAGAGGTCTGTGTCTTTGATGCATAAGAAACAGACCAGCCCCTTCACGGAGGAAGTGATTGAGAATTACTCACCTGAAGTAACCAATGATGAGAATAGCCACAGCCAGGGATGCAAAGGAGACAGAGTATCCGACAGTGTACATGACATAGAGGCGTTCAAAGAACTCTTGCTGCAGGGCAAGAGATTTAATCAGAAAAGCATATTTGATGGAGGTAAATTAAGAGTGTGCATTTAAAAGATAGGCAATCTGTTGCCACATTCATATAATATATAAATTATGTTTATGGCCTTCCTTTTACTCCCCAGATTGAAGTCAGGATTAACATATAATAAAATAATTGGCACTTCTTCTTGCTTTAAGTGAGGCCAAACTCAATGTTTCAAGATTCACTTCATGGATTTTTTGCAGTGTTCATTTTAACTAGTTGGAATTGTATATCTAATGTGATATTTGGAGTAAATAAAACACACTGAAGGATGATTTTAAAACTAGTCAAAAGGATATATCACTTTTGGAATATTATTTCTAGTTTTCTTTTGCTTTTCTACCAAGCTGTAGTTTCTATGAAAGCAAAATGTGCAGATTTTAAATGAGCAGTTTGATGGGTTTTGACAAACTGAGTTCTTTGTGCCACTAGCTAGTCAAAAATCCACCCACCATCCAGCTCCCAGGTTAACTACTGTTCCAATTTCTGTCATCACAAATTGGCTTTATCTGTTCATGTACTTCATATATTTCTTGACTCTTCTCAGACTTCTTAGAATTATATAGTGTATACTCTTTTTTGTCAAGACACTGTTATGATATTCACTGATATTATTACATGAATCAACAGTTCATTCCTTTTTCTTCTTTTGTATTTCAAAATGACTATAAATTCAAAAGAAGTAGGAAAAGACAGTAAGAAAGGTCCTCTGTACCCCTTCACCAGTATCCTCCAATGCTTGCATTTAATTACACTAAAATACCAAACTAGGAATTTGGCATTGGTGCAATTCATGTGTTTACAGTCTGTGTCATTTTATCACACATGAAAAAAATTTTTAAACATCTCTGCAGTTGAACTACAAAAATAGTCCATCACAACAAAGATCTTCCTCCTGCTGTTCCTTTTATAGTCATACCTACCCTATTCCTCTCCACCATCCTTATCACCCACCAAACATTAATCTGTTTTCTATCTCTGCAATTCTGTCATTTCATAAATGGATAAATGAAATCCTATAGAACATGAACTTTGAGTCTGGCTTTTTTCACTCAGAGTAATAACCTCAAGATCCATTCAGGTTGTTATTCATACCAAGTCTGTACTTTTTTATTGCTGCACAGTTTGTGGCAAATGATTAGAATAATTAAGAGATATAACTAAACTAGGGCCTTCCAGGTGGCGCGAGCTGTAGAGAACCTTGCTGCCAATGCAGGAGACATAAGAGACACAGGTTCGCTCGTTGGGTCAGCAAGATCCCCTGCAGGAGGGCATGGCAACCCACTCCAGTATTCTTGCCTGGAGAATCCCATGGACAGAGGAGCCTGGAGGGCTATAGTCCATGGGGTCACAAAGAGTCGGACACGACTGAGTAACTTAGCACACTGCATGGTATGTACATAACCACCATTATATTTGAAATGAGTTTCAGACTTTGTAGATAACATACAAAGTTGGGTCATGTTTCTTATAGACTCTTCTATGTTAATTGGTATCTTAAGATATTTGTTTTTAATATAACATTGATATACTATTAAGGCTAAGTCCATTTTATATTTTTATTTTCTGTTATGTTTTTCATTTCTGTGTTTTAGTTTTCTGACCATCCCTGAATTACTCGAACAATTTGTAGAATTCCATTTTGATGTGTATTTTTGGTGGTGGCTTTTGGTGGTGGCTCTAGGTATTATACCATATAACAATGTGGAAGATTTGACCACTGAATTTTCAACTTTCTTCTTTTCTAATTAAGTATTGAGAGCTATAAATCTATCTCGACATCTGCTTTTGCTGTTTCCCACAGTCTTTGATATATATTGAGCTTTCATATTTATCCAAACTTTTGCCATTGGTCACATAATTTTCAACTATTTGTGAATTATCTACATATTTTAGTTGATTTTCTATTGATTCTTTTGTGGTCAGAGAACATACATAGGCTATGTGGTTTTATTTAAATTTTTTTTTTTTTTTTTTTTTTGGCTATGTGGTTTTAATCTTGAGATTTACTGAAACTTGTTTTATACCCCAGCATATGTTTTATCTTGATAAACTTTGGTGAGTACTTTAAAAGAATGTGAATTTTTCAGTTATTGTGAATGAAGTAAAGTGAAGTGAAAGTCTCTCAGTCGTGTCTGACTCTTTGCAGCCCCATTGACTGTAGCGCGCTAGCCTCCTCTGTCCATGGGATTCTTCAGACAAGAATACTGGAGTGGGTAGACATTCCCTTCTCAAGAGGATCTTCCCAACCCAGGGATCAAGCTCTGGGTCTCCTGCATTGCAAGCAGATTATTTATCACCATCTAAGCCATCAGGAAGGAGAAGGAAATGGCAACCCACTCCAGTGTTCTTGCCTGGAGAATCCCAGGGATGGGGGAGCCTGGTGGGCTGCCGTTTATGGGGTTGCACAGAGTTAGACATGACTGAAGCAACTTAGCAGCAGGGAAGCCTTTGAAGCTCCTAAACGCATGTATATTTAGGATTATTTCCTCTTGGTAAATTGATTCTTCGTAATTTTAAATATTGCTCTGTATTGGTAATGCTCTTTGTCTTAATGTCTACATTTCTCAAAGACAGCATACAGTTGAGTGGTACTTTTATTATCCATTCTATCAATCTCTGCCTTTTAAGAGAAATGTTTAGTTCACTGACCTCAAATACAATCATTGCTGTGACTGGGTTTAGATCTAACATATAAGTATTTGCATTCTATACGTCTTATCTTTTCTCTGAGCTTCTGTACCTACTTCCTTACCTTTTATTGGGGGTTGAGGGATGGGGAACTCAATCAGGTATTTATTAGTATTTCACTTGTGTTATCTTTTAGCAGTTACTATAGAGACTTGGTTATGCATCTTGAACTTATCAGACCTACCCTGAATAATATTGAACTATTTCACCATATAAACAGATATTTGCAATTATGTCCCTAATTTTGCTCCCTTAGCCTTTGTCACATCTAGATTTTGTTCTACATAGTTTATAAACCCTAATGAGAGGTTATTATGTTTGCTTTAAGCAGTCAGCAGACTTTTAAGTGAATTAAATTATAGATATGAAGATGGATATAAACATAGTAATAAATAAGGATAGGTATATAGTTTTGCTTATTATTTTAGTCTGTCATTTTTATCCACATATGTATCTATTCTGGTACTCCTCATTCTTTCCTGTCAATCTTGGCTTCCATCTGATATATTTCTCTCCCATCTAGAGAATTTTTTTTTTAGCTTTTCTTATACAGAAGTCTGATAAAGATGAATTCTCTCAGATTTTTTTCTGTCTGAAAAATATCATTATTTTCCCTTTATCTTAATGCATATTATCACTTTTAGAATGTCATTCCATTGTATTCAGGCCTCTGTTGTTTAACTAAAAGATAATCATCCTTTTAGTTTTTGTTCTCCTGAATACCATGTGCGCTTTTCCTCTCACTGCTTTTAAGGTTTTCTTCTTACCCTGATTTACAGCATTTTAACTATGATGTGTCAAAGTATGGTCTTCTTTTTATTTAAACTGCCTAGGGTTTCCTGAATGCCTGGGACCTGTGATTGATTTATTTCAGCCACTTTATAAAATTACCGGCCATTGCCTTCTGAAATATTTCTTTTGTCCTATTCTTTCCCTCTCTTCTTACCCTAATTTCACATATCTTAAGCAATTACATATTATCTCACAATCTCAGATGCTTTTGTTTATTTAATTTACTTTTTCTCCTAATGTGTCACTTGGAAAATTTCTGTAGCCTTCTTTTCAAGTTCACTGATCTTTATCATTCTGTGTCCAGTATTCTGTTGAGCATATCAAATAAATTCATTTTGAATTGAATATTTCAATTCTAGAATTTCCTTTTTAAAAAGTTTTCATTTCTCTGTAGTTTTCCCATCTGTTTATGTACTTTTTTCACTAAATCAGCTAACATATTTATGAGTCATTACCTGGAAATTACAACATCTGGATCATCTATTTTTTCTGCTTTGTTTTTACTCTAGATTTGCGGTCCCTACCCTGTAATTTTTTATTATATTATGTGCACTGTAAGTAAAAGAAGAGTTGGGACTGAAGCATGTAATATTGAGGCAGGAGGCAGATGGGCCCCCTCTCCCACCAGGGTAAAGCAAATTGGAGATCCATTTTCTATTGACCAAAATTCTAAGATAAGAATAGCGGGGCAATTAAGGGAAGAGGCTGGACCCTGCACAGACCACATAGTTCTCATTTCCGGAAGTTGGGAGACCTCCTGGACCACATATGTGCAGAAAAGGCCACTTGGAGGCCAAAGGGGAGTCATGTCAAGGGATGTTCCACCCAGATGCCTTTTTAGTAGGATCCATCTTGGCTAAGGGTTGCATATGCACACATGGGAGGATTCTGAGATATTACAAATACGGACTGTGAACCAGGCAAATCACAATGATTGGCCAAAGGAAACCCGAAAGAAATGCCCCATATTAGTGATTTAAACTGCCATGAAGGTACCACTCAGTGACTCTCCCTCTGGGTCTGCCTGCATGTCTATCCCACATGCACTGTACTCTCCTCCTAATAAATACTTTACTTGCTTCACTACTTTCCATCTTTGCGGAAACTCTTTTCTGCAAAGCCAAATGGCTAGGGCCCTTGTCACTGACCACTGGTCTAAGTGACTAGGATCTGGTGCCTTCACTGCTGCAATCCAGCCCATGTCTGGCTGGAAATCCAAGTCCCGCCCCAAGTCACTGCAGACAGAGGCCACCCAAGATCAGTATTAACAGGCTGAAAAGGGCATTCATCTTCCTCTATCAGGCTTCTTGGGTAGTGAGGATGGATTACTTTGTTTTAATCTGAGGTTGGGTTTGTGGTAGTTTTTCTCAGTTTGTTGTTCTTTCCATGATTCTGTTTATCCTGATTTTAGGTTTTGAGAGCAGAATTCCGAATTTTCCTTCAGTAGATGATGGGATCTTAGCACCAGCAGCCTCTAGCGGCCATTATATGGGTTTTTGTCCATCTGAAGGTTTTGTAAGCTGCAGAGAAACTCTTTCTGCTTTCTGAACCATCCATCAGCTATATAAAATTCATATAGCCTTTAGACCCAAGAATATATGATAATTTCTACAGTATGCTGCTGTTTTAAATATAATACTCTAAAGAATTTAACAACCTCATGGCCTCTCATAAGCATTCCCTGCCTTTTTTGTCTTTTAATTTCACTTTGCTGTGAATTTCGCTTTGCTCTCTAGCCTGCCCTGGGCTTCCTGCATCTCAGAACGCGTCTGTCCATTATGCTGCTCTGCTCCAGTTCTCAGCTAGCCACTGCCTCATTTTAGATGAAGACCTCTTGGGCCTACTAAAGATCTTTTTCAGCTCTATTTTGTCAGGCTTTTCATTCACTGAGATTTGTCATCTCGGGGGTTTCTCTCAGCTTTCCTGCCCTCCCCCAGCAGTCATGCTCTAAGTGAGGGCCCCAGATAGCCCAAGAGATATCTCTCAGCTCCTCTGTTTCTGTCCCATGCCTTCAGCTAACAGCTACCTCTCACCCAGTGAGGGTCCTACATACATCCTGGGAAGTTTCTCTGCGTCCACCTACACTGCCCCCAGCCTTTAACTCACTGCCTCCAGAAATTCAGTGAAGGCTCATGGGTAAGAACTGGCTGATGAGTAATAGCTCACCCTGAATGGGCTTCATTTCTTGGAATTCTAAGCCTTTATTCTAGTCCTCGTCTGATGAAAGTTCTTTTAAAAATGGTTCTTTTCTTTTTATCCCCTCTATAGCCTGGTTGCTCTCTTCTAGCACAGAAACAGGGATAAATACAGCTACAGGTCTCTTCTGTCATAAGAAGAGGCTTTCCTCTTTCTGCAATTAGCTCCATTTAGATTTCTTGGCATCTTCAGCTCACTGACAGGCTTTTACAAATTATTAATGTTGCATCTTACTCAGCTTTTTCTTAATATTGCAACTTCTCACACACTGACTAGAAGCAGAAGACTGCCTTTTTAAAACATTTATGACATATTTTCTCTTAATAAAATGTTAAACTTCTGTAGAAAATATTTGGATAATGTGTAAAATAAAAAAAAAAAAAAGAGAGAGAGAGAGAAGGGAAATAACTCCATAATTCCCACACAAGCAAAAAGAAACACTGCATTTCGTATATTTCTTTTCATGCTATTTCTGTGTATCATTTCCCATTGTTTTGAATATTTGCATCCCTAATTTATATACAACTTTATTATCTGATTTTCTTCCAAGTAACTGAATAACAAAAGGATTTCCTAAGACCACAAACTCTTTACACAAAATATATATTTCAGCTGACTTAGCCAATTCTTCATTGGAAATTTAAATTCTTCAAAACATTCACTATAATAATTAATGGTTCAGTGAACACTATTCCATTCAGTTCCCCCCAACTCCAAATCTTTATGCTTGAATCTCAGAAATGAAATTATAAGATCAAAGGACAAGACCCTCTTGAAGTCTCTTAGTATATATTGTTAAATTGTTGTCCAAAAATTCATAGAGCCTTTAGACAGAAGGATATATAATTTTTACAGTATGCTGATGTTTTTAATATAATACCCTAAAGAATTTAACAACTTCATGGCCCCTCATAAGCAATCCCTGCTTATTTGTTCTTTAATTTTTGAAATCGTTTTCTGGACAAGATTATTGGAGCGGGGTTGCCATTTTCTCCTCCAGGGGAACTTCATGACTTAAGGATCAAACCTAAATCTCCCCGTCTCCCACATTACAGGAAGATTCTTTACCACTGATCCAGAGGAAGCCATTTTCCCTTTTTTTATTGAAAGTAATTCTCTCATTGTCAAGTCAATGATATGAAAATTATTTAAAGAACAAAACAATAGATATTTTAAAAATCTTTGGCATGTATTCTTAATTCACTGTCTTTACTTTTATCTTTTGTTTCTTATACAAAAATTCTGATTACAACCATCAGTAATTAATATCTCATAAATAAGTAATATCATTTTGCCCTACAGCATATCAAAACTTTAGGACATATCCAGTTTTCTTATTAAAAGATTTTTTTACATTTCTTAAGTTTTCTCAAATTATTACTTAAGGGTTGTAAACAATAGAAAACACTCTGTATTTTTAATTAAGGAGATAAAATTACTTATGGCTAACAAAATTAGTCAAATTTTTCAGTTAAATTTTAAATCATGTTCATATAAAACAGTATATATTTTGGATATTTTACCTTCCTTTGATACTTTGACTCTTGGAATACAGAGTAGTCAAAAAGAATGGTTGTAATATTAGAGTTCAATGTAAATAAAATCATGATACAATTTAATGCCATTTAAAAGCTATGAAAGACTTGCATTTGTCATTTAATCCACAAATTTATAACACAGAACATGAAACACTGTGAATGTTTATCTATTTTAATGAAATTGAAATTATTTTAAAGTGTTTTACATTAACTTGGCTTTGGCTCCACTGTAACATACACAATAATCTCCTCACATTAACTAATTTTATCTGAGAAGCATGTCAACAATGACATACAAAACTGAAGTCTTTTAGCAACTTACTAAAGAGTCCTTAAGGTGGTAGGGTTTTGTGTTAGAAAAAAAATTAAGGAAAGAAGTCCTGACTATTAATGCCTAATCAAACAAGGAACTCTCCAACTCACCAATTCTCATGCCACTGCTCCTCCTCCCCCACAACCAAAAAAGACCACCAAGCATAAAGAAAAATGTCTGATGTTAGGAGAGTTATGTATTATGACTGTTCTCAGGGGCCTCATAAAATCATTTATACTTCAACTTATGTTCACCCCTACCATCATATGACTATGGTGAAGTTATGCTCATCCCTATAGCATCAAGCATTTTATAGATGAGGTCTGAGTGATAGGAATTTAAGCATGACTTTTAATCTATCTACCATATATAACCTAAAAGTAACTATCTAGAAGTTTCTGAAGTTTACATGTGATTACCATATCAGAAATAGCACCGATAAAGAATGTGGGGACCAGGGCCCTGCTCTAGACCCTGTCATAACTGAGCTGTGTCACTTTGATCGACCCCTCATCTCTGGTTCTAAGTTGACACACATGTGTACAATTGAGGTATTATGTGAGAAGATCTATAAGACACCTCCTCGCTCCTCTTTAACTCTACATACTCTGATTTTTCCTATGCTAATGAAATCACCTACTGGCAAATCCTATGAGATGAAAAACACATCTATACAATATAAAGTTACTCCAGGAACATAGAGTGAGACAAGATGTTTCTATTCATATGTAACCAAGAAAAAAATCATGAATTATATTGCTGACTACCTATTTGGAATTTTACACATAATACACCATCATAGAATAGGGTCATAAAGAGTCAGACATGACTGAGCAACTGAACTGAATGTAATATAAACATAATGTAAGATAAGTGACACATATTCACAAGTATACATACATATATCTCAGCCAGGTAATTCTAACCAAAAGAAGATATCAAAATGCTTCAGGACCTAGACCTCTCCTTAACCAGGTATCTGAAAAGCTTTCAACCTTGCTTTTATCCTTTTTGATATTTGTGTCAGATAATATAAGAGTTTTTTGTACAGTGGTTGGTAATCATTTTGTTTTCCTTTAGGGATTCACAAATACAAAAATACCATTACCTTTCCTATGTTGATATCTGGTTGCAGAAAGCGAAGGCAGTCTGAATAATTAGACCATGTTTTATTTAAACTGTGCATAAAATCCCATGTTCCATTGGGGTTACAGTGTCGGAAAGCAACTCCTATAAAGATGTGAAGAAAAACACTGAGATTGCTCAGTTCCTGTAGAGTCTATTATTTTTAAAAAAGGAAGTTTCTATTCCAAATGAGTCATTTCACAAAAAATTAAATACCTTTATGATTGAAGTCGTAAATATAAGGAGGACATGGGACAGCCAACATTTTCCCCACCGTTCCTCTAGGCCAACAAATGAGTCCATCCCATTCTGGGAAACAGTTTCCTTCTGATAAGGAAAAAATTTAAAAACAAATAAACAAAAATGCAGTTAGAACCAGAGAGTTATTGTGTTCAAAATACAAAATTTCAAGTCACTGCCTATAGCAAAATGTAAAGCAAATTGGTAGTTTTGTAAACTAGAATCGGATGGACATATGATACAAACATCTCAAAATTCATCCACCTAGCCTCATCAAAGGCCCATTGCTAGGAATATTTGATTTGCATAAATTAAAACTAGTGATTCTAATATATATGAATCATAGCAAGGAATATGTAAGAAACACCAAAATTCATTGAGAACAATTTCCTTTAGTAAAATTCTATCATAGTTGTAGCTACATTTTTTTACCCTAAGTTTTTCAAATTACTGTTGAAAAATATTACCCATGAAAAAGATTGAACTTCACAGATAAGTTCCAAGATCTGGGTTTGCCTTTTTACAAATAATTAGTAATTTATTTGAGTCTAACAATCATCTCAGACAAAATTCTCATGAACTTTACTCTCCTCCAGATGAATCCAGAACCCTATGACTTTTCACAATCTCAACTGCCACCACCACCCCCACCGCCCATCCACACTACCACAACTCCAGCCTTAATTATTGCAATGGCCCCCGACTGGTCTTCCTGATTCTATTCTTGTTCCCCTCATGCAATAGCCCAAAGGCTTCCCACCTCACTCTGAGGAAAAGCCAAGTCTCTTCAACATCTAAAATCCCCACAGGGGGAATGCAAACTAGTACAGCCACTATGGAGAACAGTGTGGAGATTCCTTAAAAAATTGCAAATAGAACTACCATATGACCCAGCAATCCCACTTCTGGGCATACACACCGAGGAAACCAGAATTGAAAGAGACACATGTA
This sequence comes from Ovis aries, assembly GCF_016772045.2. Taxonomy (NCBI): domain Eukaryota; kingdom Metazoa; phylum Chordata; class Mammalia; order Artiodactyla; family Bovidae; genus Ovis; species Ovis aries. The sequence continues at coordinate 210,499,733 of NC_056055.1, read as the reverse complement.
CCCCAATGTTCATCGCAGCACTGTTTATAATAGCCAGGACATGGAAACAACCTAGATGTCCATCAGCAGATGAATGGATAAGAAAGCTGTGGTACATATACACAATGGAGTATTACTCAGCCGTTAAAAAGAATTCATTTGAATCAGTTCTGATGAGATGGATGAAACTGGAGCCGATTATACAGAGTGAAGTAAGCCAGAAAGAAAAACACCAATACAGTATACTAACACATATATATGGAATTTAGGAAGATGGCAATGACGACCCTGTATGCAAGACAGGGAAAGAGACACAGATCTGTATAACGGACTTTTGGACTCAGAGGGAGAGGGAGAGGGTGGGATGATTTGGGAGAATGACATTCTAACATGTATACTATCATGTGAATTGAATCGCCAGTCTATGTCTGACGCAGGATGCAGCATGCTTGGGGCTGGTGCATGGGGATGACCCAGAAAGATGTTATGGGGAGGGAGGTGGGAGGGGGTTCATGTTTGGGAATGCATGTAAGAATTAAAGATTTTAAAATTTAAAAAATAAAAAACTAATAAAAAAAAAATAATAAAAAAAAAATAAAAAAAATAAAATCCCCACAGGATCTGCTCTCTTCTCTGGCTTATCCCTCATCCTCCCACCCCAGGCTACACTCTTTATCCCTCTGTGAGCTTTCTTTTTTCTTCCACTATCAAGTTTTATTATAATTTTCTTAAACCATAGGATTTAAGGGCTTTGAGAGTGGGGAATTTTGTCACATACATTTGCTATTCTGTGTTGTTCAGGACTGTTCTCCATTAGTTGTGCATAAAACTTCCAAGAAGAGAGCCCATCAGGCAAGTCATATTCAAACTTCCCCAAAAGAGACTTTTAATGATTTCTGTATTCATCTTCCCTTGTTACTATAACAAATTACCACAAACTTACAGCTTGAAATAACCCAAGCTTATTATCTAGCTATTTCTGTCCGTCAGATGTCTATTGAGCTCGGCCAGACCTCTGCTTAGGTTCAGTTCAGTTCAGTCGCTCAGTCGTGTCTGACTCTTTGCGACCCCATGCACGCCCTTTGCAGCACGCCAGGCCTCCCTGTCCATCACCAACTCCTGGAGTTCACTCAGACTCATGTCCATCGAATCAGTGATGCCATCCAGCCATCTCATCCTCTGTTGTCCCCTTTTCCTCCTGCCCCCCATCCCTCCCAGCATCAGAGTCTTTTCCAATGAGTCAACTCTTCACATGAGGTGGCCAAAGCACTGAAGTTTCAGCTTTAGCATCATTCCTTCCAAAGAAATCCCAGGGCTGATCTCCTTCAGAATGGATTAGTTGGATCTCCTTGCAGTCCAAGGGACTCTCAAGAGTCTTCTCCAACACCACAGCTCAAAAGCATCAATTCTTCAGTGTTCAGCCTTCTTCACAGTGTAACTCTCACATTCATACATGACCACTGGAAAAACCATAGCCTTAACTAGATGGACCTTAGTCGGCAAAGTAATGTCTCTGCTTTTGAATATGCTATCTAGGTTGGTCATAACTTTTCTTCCAAGGAGTAAGCATCTTTTAATTTCATGGCTGCAGTCACCATCTGCAGTGATTTTGGAGCTCAAAAAATAAAGTCTGACACTGTTTCCACTGTTTGTCCCATGAAGTGATGGGACCAGATGCCATGATCTTCATTTTCTGAATGTTGAGCTTTAAGCCAACTTTTTCACTCTCCAATTTCACTTTCATCAAGAGGCTGTTTAGCTCCTCTTCACTTTCTGCCATAAGGGTGGTGTCATGTGCATATCTGAGGTTATTGAGATTTCTCATGGAAGTCTTGATTCCAGCTTGTGTTTCTTCCAGTGCAGCGTTTCTCATAATGTATTCTGCATATAAGTTAAATAAGCAGGGTGACAATATACAGCCTTGACATACTCCTTTTCCTATTTGAAACCAGTATGTTGTTCCATGTCCAGTTCTAACTGTTGCTTCCTGACCTGCATACAGATTTCTCAAGAGGCAGGTTAGGTGGTCTGGTATTCCCATCTCTTTCAGAATTTTCCACAGTTTCTTGTGATCCACACAGTCAAAGGCTTTGGCATAGTCAATAAAGCAGAAATAGATGTTTTTCTGGAACTCTCTTGCTTTTTCCATGATCCAGCGGATGTTGGCAATTTGATCTCTGGTTCCTCTGCCTTTTCTAAAACCAGCTTGAACATCTGGAAGTTCACAGTTCACATATTGCTGAAGTCTGGCTTGGACAATTTTGAGCATTACTTTACTAGCATGTGAGATGAGTGCTTGCTGCTGCTGCTACTGCTGCTAAGTCGCTTCAGTCGTGTCCGACTCTGTGCGACCCCATAGACGGCAGCCCACTAGGCTCCCCTGTCCCTGGGATTCTCCAGGCAAGAACACTGGAGTGGGTTGCCATTTCCTTCTCCAATGCATGAAAGTGAAAAGTGAAGTCGCTCAGTCGTGTCCGACTCTTCGAGATCCCATGGACTGCAGCCTACCAGGCTCCTCCATCCATGCTAGATACTCACAAACCTAAATCAAGAACTATACAGGGTTAAAAACCCGTTTCCTTACTCATTCCAGTTGCTAGTAGAATTTAGTTCCTTGCAGTGATGACTAAGATTCTCATTTCCTTCCTGGCTGTTAGGTGAGGGTTGTTCCCAACTTCTGGAAGCCACTTGCATTCCTTGGTTCATGGTCCCCTTCCTCTGTCTTCAAAGTCAACAAGGGAGGTCAAGTCTTTCTCATGTTTTCAATCTCTTCTCCACTCTTCTTTTCTCTTACCAACTATTTTTTTGTTTTGTTTTTCACTTTTAAGAATCCATATATTTTGCATTAGTTCCACCCAAATAATGCAGGCTAATTTTCCTATTTTAAGGTTGATAACCTTAATTCCATTTGCAATGCCCCTTTGCCTTGTTACATAAATACACAGGCAGAACACCAGAGATTAGGGTTTGCACATCTTTGAGGGGACATTATTTTGCTACCAGAAGTACCATTACAGCTCTCAATCTTTTAGTTACCAATTACACTAACTGCGGCTGAAGATTTTGTTCTAGCTAAGGTGGCAGAGTGGTAAAGAAACTGCCTATCAATGCAGGAGATGCAAGATGCAGGTTTGACCCCTGGGTTGGGAAGATCCCCTGGAGGAAAAAATGACAACTTGCTTCAGTAATTTTGCTGGGAAATCCCATGGACAGAAGAGCCTGGTGGGCTAAAGTCCAGTTCAGTTCAGTTCAGTTCAGTCGCTCAGTCATGTCCGACTCTTTGCAACCCCAAGGACTTCAGCAGGCCAGACTTCTCTGTCCATCACCAACTCCAGGAGCTTGCTCAAACTCATGTCCATTGAGTCGGTGATGCCATCCAGCTATCTCATCCTCTGTCTTCCTCTTCTCCTTCTGCCTTCAATCTTTCCCAGCATCAGGGTCTTTTCCAGTGAGTTGGTTCTTCACATCAGGTGGCCCAAGTATTGGAGCTTCAGCTTCAACATCAGTCCTTCCAATCAATATTCAGGGTTGAGTTCCTTTAAGACTGACTGGTTGATCTCCTTGCAGTCCAACAGACTCTCAACAGTCTTCTCCAACACCACAGTTCAAAACCATCAAGTCTTCAGTGCTCAGCTTTCTTTATGGTCCAACTCTCACATCTATGCATGACTACTAGAAAAACCATAGCTTTGACAAGACAGACCTTTGTCAGCAAAGTAATGTCTCTGCTTTTTAATATGCTGTCTAGGTTTGTCACAGCTTTTGTTCCAAGGAGCATGTGTCTTTTACTTTCACGACTGCAGTCACCATCTGCAGTGATTTTGGAGCCCAAGAAAATAAAGTCTGTCACTGTTTCCATGTTTCCCCATCCATTCTCCATGAAGTGAGGGGACCAGATGCCATGGTCTTAGTTTTTTGAATATTGTGTTTTAAGCTAGTTTTTTTTCACTCTCCTCTTTCACTTTCCTCAAGAGGCTCTTTAGCTCTTCTTCACTTTCTGCCATAAGGGTGGTGTCATCTGCATATCTGAGGTTATTAATATTTCTCTCAGCAATCTTGAATCCAGCCTGTGCTTCATCCAGCCTGGCATTTTACATGATGTACCCTGCATATTAAGTTAAATAAGTAGGGTGACAATATACAACCTTGACGTACTCCTTTCCCGATTTGGAACCAGTCCATTGTTCCATATACAGTTCTAACTGCTGCATCTTGACCTGCATACAAATTTCTCAGATGGCAGGTAAGGTGGTCTGGTATTCCTATCTCTTTAAGAATTTTCCACAGTATATTGTAATCCACACAAAGGCTTTAGCGTAGTCAATGAGAGAAGTAGATGTTTTTCTGGAATTCTCTTGCCTTTTCTATGATCCAATGGATGTTGGCAATTTGATCTCTGGTTCCTCTGCCTTTTCTAAATACAGCTTAAATATCTGGAAGTTTTCAGTTCATATACTGTTGAAGCCTAGCTTGGGGAATTTTGAGCACTATTTTGCTAGCGTGTGAGATGAGTGCAATTGTGCTACAGTACATGGCTACAGACCATGGGGTCAACAGCCATCTAGTCCATGGGGTCACAAACAGTCAGATATATTGAGCGCACAGACACACACACACACAGAGCATTCATTATGTCAAGTTGTTTGTTTGGTTTTGAATATTCACCATAACAGAACCTCATGGAAACACCAGTATCTACAGCAAAGAATTCAATGTGAACCTGAAATTGACTTGCTAATGTCCACCATATCATATGGAAACAAATACTTGATTTTTTCTGTGGATAGCTAAAACAATAAGAAAATGAGAATATCTTCCCTCATCCACACTGTTCTCACAGAAGAGAATGTTTTCTTGGAAACAGCCTCACCTTGCTCTCATAACAAAAGCTTGGATTTACATACTGCTAGTAACCATGGAACTCATCACACTGGCTCCCATATTTGGTACATGGCTTTACCTGCTTCTTTCCACCATGACCTACTTTTTGTTTATCTTTCTTCTTGTTTAAATAGAGTATAATGAATCAATCTCTTCCACCAGCTTCAGTTCAGTTCAGTCACTCAGTCGTGTCCAACTCTTTGTGACCCCATGGACTACAGCACACCAGGCCTCCCTGTCCAGCACCAACTCCCAGAGTTTACTCAAACTCATGTCCATTGAGTTGGTGATGCCATCCAACCATCTCATCCTCTGTCGTCCCTTTCTCCTCCTGCCTTCAATCTTTCCCAGTAACAGGGTCTTTTCAAATGAGTCAATCCTTCACACCAGGTGGCCAAAGTATTGGAGTTTCAGCTTCAGCACCAGTCCTTCCAAAGAATATTCAGGACTTATTTCCTTTAGGATGGACTGGTTGGATAGCCTTGCTATCCAAGGGACTCTTAAGAGTCTTATCCAACACCGCAGCTCAAAAGCATCAATTCTGTCCTGAATTATTTTTCTGTCTTGATAGCATTCAATATGGTTTCCCATTCATTTACTTTATATTTAATAAGACATGTTTCCTTATTTTTCTGAAACTGATACTTTCGCAGATATCTATCATATAGTCTACATAAAATGGCCCCAGACACATATTCTTTTGTTCTTGTAACTAGTTGTCCTTCAAAATGTGTACTTCAGTGTCACATGAGATTTTCTAAGAGTTGGTCATGTGAGGGACTAAGGTCTTCATAGAAGCCTGAATCAATGATCAATTTATTTTTTAATTATGCAGTTTTTAAGCTGCAATAGAGAAAACTGTTGCTATTTTGCTTATGCTTTAAAAGGGATAGTTTTTGGTTCCTTAAAAGGTTGTTGGTGGTGTTCAGTCACTAAGTCATGTCTGACTCTTTGCCACTCCATGGACTGCAGAATGCCAGGCTCCTCAGTCCTCCAATATCTCCTGGAGTTTGCTTAAATTCATGTCCATTGAAAATGTGATACTGTGTAACCATCTTACCCTCTGCAGTCCCCTTCTCCTTTTGCCTTCAATCTATCCCAGCATCAGGGTCTTTTCCAATGGGTTGGTTCTTCATAAAAGGTGACCAAAGTATTGGAGCTTCATGCCATTCCCAATATACAAATAGCTCATACAGCTTAATGTCAGAAAATAGCAACCCATTCAAAACATGAGCAAAGGGACTTGCCTGGTGGTCCAGAGGCTAAGATTTCATGCTCCCAAAGCAGGACGCCCAGGTTCAATCCCTGGTCAGGGAACTATCCTGCATGCCACAACCCAATAAGTAAACAAATAAGTATTTTTTTTAATGAGCAGAAACTCTAAATAGACATTTCTCCACGAAGACATGCAGATGGACAACAGGCACATGAAGAGATGCTCAATATCACTAATTATTAGAGAAATGCAAATCAAAACTACAACAAAGTACCACCTCAGACCAGTCAGAATGGCCATCATTTAAAAAATCTACAAATGATAAATGCTAGAGAGGTTGTGGAATAAAGGGAACCCTGCTACACTGTTGGCAGAAATGTAAGCTGGTGCAACCACTATGTAAAACAGTATGGATTTTCCTCAAAATACTAAAAATAGAGTTGCCTTTTGATCTAGCAATCCCACTCCTGGGGATATATCCAGAAATAAATTATATTTCAGAAACTTACATGCATCCTTCATAGCTGCACTAGTTAGAATAGCCAGGACATCAAAGCATCAAAGCAACCTACACATCTATCAACAGATGAATGGATAAAGACAATGTGACACTTATATATGTATGGTGGCGGTTTAGTCGCTAAGTCCTGTCTGACTCTTGTCACCCTGTGGACAGTAGCCTGCCAGACTCTTCTGTCACGGGATTCTCCAGGATCCCATGCTGGAATGGGTGGCTCCATTTCTTTCTCCAGGGGATCTTTCTGACCCAGGGTCTCGAACTCAGGTCTCCTGCATTGCAGGCAGATTCTTTACCAACTGAGCTACAAGGGAAGCCCATGTGTGTATGTGTGTGTGTATATATGTGCGTGTGTGTGTGTGTGTGCGTGTGTGTAATGGAATACTACTTAACCATAAAATAGAATGAAATAATGCCATTTGCAACAACCTAGAGATTATCATACTAAGTGAAGTAAGTCAGAAAGAGAAAGACAAATACCATATGGTACCAATTATATGACACAATCTAAAATATGACACAAAAGAAATTACCTATAAAACAGCAACGGACTCAGCCATGGAGAACAGACTTGTGGCTGCCAAAGGAAAAGGGGGATAAGGGAGGGGTGGATTGGACATTTGGGACTAGCAGAAGCAAACTGGTATATACAGAATAGATAAACAGCAAGGTCCAATTGTATAGCACAAGGAACCATATTCAACATCCTGTGATAAACTACAATGGAAAAGAATATGAAAAAACTCTAATTGGAAAAGATATATGCACCCCAATATTCACAGCAGCAGTATTTATAAAAGCCAAGATGTGGAAGAAACCTAAATGTCCACCAACAAATGAATGGATAAAGATGTGATACCTACATAGAAATACACACTGGTATAGTACTCAGCTATAAAAAGTATAAAATAATGTCATTTGAAGTAACATGGATGGACCCAGAGATGATCATACTAAGTGAAATAAGCCAAATGGAGAAAAACAAATATTATATGATATCACTTCTGTGTGGTATCTAAACAAATGATGCAAATGAACTTATTTACAAAACAGAAATATACTCCTGGACACAGAAAACAAACTTATGGTTACCAAAGGAGATGTGAGGGAGAGATAAATTAGGAGTTTGAAATTAACATATACACACTATTATATATAAAATAGGTAAATAACTAGGTCTTTTTGAATAGTACGGGGAACTTATACTCAATATCTTAATGATAACCTGTAATAGAAACTTACAATGTAAATATACATATAGATAGATATAACTGAATCACTCTGCTATAATCCTGAAACTAACACAACATTGTAGATTAACTATACTTCATTATTTTTAACTTTTTAAAAATAAAATAGTATTTCTCTTTTAAAAAAAATACCATCCCATACACATACACACATAGATATACTCTAAAACTGAGAAAACCAACACTCCCTAAAAATAATGTTTCTGTAGATTGTAATAATTTCTCAGCTGGCTATTTGACAAAAAGAATAATCAATATTCACAAAAGATTGAGAAGAATGGGAAAACCATGCCCTCATACACATAATACAGAGACCTTAATTAGCATCTTCTCTTTGATCAACATTTCACAATCTGTATGAGTAAATACTTTCATTATTTATCAAGAAACTAATTAATTGCCCAATGTGTCACCAAACTCCCTTTATAAATTAACACCATTAATTACATTCCATGCAATCTTTTCTGTGTGCCAGGAGGAACTGATCATTAGTGAAACTTGTCAAACCATGTTTACACAAAGCATTCTAAAATTTGGAGAATCTGACTTTGACTCTTTTCAGTTCTACAGTTTCCACAGCATAATATGACCATACAATTATGAAATAAACCTAGAATCATAATATTTGGGGTTTTGTTTTTAAATACTTAAATAGTTTTATAATTAGATATTTTTATATTTTCTTTTCTTTCTTTCATAGAAAAGAGGAAAATTTTTACTTCCTTTTTATTATAAACATTTTTACAGAAATAAAACAGAAGATATCATATACCCAGTATTTAAAATTTACAGTTAGTAATATTTTATCAAATTTATTTCATCTAACTTATTTTTCACTGTGGTATTTTAAAGTAAGTTGCAGACAGTATAACAGCTCACTCCTAAATATTTTGATATACATCTCTCAATTTAAGAGAATTTTTAAATGAAAACTTCTTAAATAAGTTAGTGAATTCAAATTGTCATTTATCTTTTTAGTTGTACATGAAGAAATGTTGAATCAATTTACATATAATTAGACATTTTTCATTGAAAGTAGACCAAAGTTTGTCCAGATTTAATTCTAGCATTTTTAATGGAGAAAGATCTCAAAGAACGTATCTTTTCTCTTAATATTTATTCCTCTACATGTTTCCCATGAGGTGCACCTTCACAAATTTTAGGTGTTATATAAGTTTACATCTAGATCATTTACTCTTTTTATGTCTAACTCTCAAGATGTGTTACTGATTGTCAGTTGCTTGTCTTTGACGACTTTATTCTGTCTACATGGAATGTCTCTTTACTTCCTCCTTTACACGTCTAATTCCTACTCCTTTAAGGTTACTTGTCCATAAAGCTTTCTCTGATTCCACTGTGATGAATTAAGATGCTTTTTTTCAGTGGTTCCACAATTGTGATACTTCTGTTGTTAAACTTAGACACCATCTGAGGGGTATCTACTTCCTATACTATTAGATAATCATTTCCATGGAGTAAAGATAGAACCTGATTTGTTTCTTCCAGTGCTCACTACAGAAGCAACACACTGTAGGCACATAATATATTTGTTGAACTGTTAAAGGGACACTACAGATAATCATGTTAGACTAGATAATTTCTAAGACATCTTCCAGCTCAAAATTTCATGAGACTTCATGTCTGAAGCAGGATACAGCATGCTTGGGGCTGGTGCATGGGGATGACCCAGAGAGATGTTATGGGGAGGGAGGTGGGAGGGGGGTTCATGTTTGGGAACGCATGTAAGAATTAAAGATTTTAAAATTTAAAAAACAAAAAACTAAAAAAAAAAAATTTCATGAGACTTCATAAAAGATAATTCATTTAACTCTCATAGATAACAATCTTTATAAATACCTTCATGGTAATGTTGCCCCTCATTAGTAGACGTAAATGTCTGAGATATCAGGGTCAGTGTTCTTTAAAGATAACATTAGTGAGTCCCTTTCCTGACATTATTAGCCTAGCCATTCAGAAAACTCTTTCCTAGTGCAAGACATCTACAAAGGCTGAATTAATACAAAAATTTTCTTGCTTAAAACATGGCTTAGGGAGGGAGGCTCAAGAGGGAGGGGGGTACATATATATATGACTGATTTGTGTTGTTGTATGGCAAAAACCAACACAACGCAATTTTCCTCCACTTAAATTTTCTTTAAATATGGTTTATGGCTACAAATTTAAAAATATGAGGCCAGAAAATATTCCACAGGATCAGCAATCACCACACTGGGGCTTACACTAGAGGCCTCTACTGACTTGTTGGCTTAAAAATGGATTTTGATGGTATTCTGATTTAAAAAAAATTAGTCTGAGACCTGATGAAGTAGGAAGCTATACTGGAAACTCCCGTATAAGGTCAGGATTCCCAAAAGATGAATCACTTAGTGGGTGAACAAAACACAAAAGAATCCTTTAGAAAGAGACTGGCTGTTTCACTGCTGGCTGCATTTAGAGGTAGAACAGGTAACAATAAGAAAAAGATTCTTCTCTGAAAATTTCTAACCACAAGCTCACACTTAGGTGTGGCCTAATACATGGTCTTAGTTTAAAGTGGAGTTATATCAATAGTTCTACTAGGCACCTTGCAGAAAACAGAAATTTTCTCTAGAAGAATGGATATTAAATGAGGATCTCATACATCCTTTATCATAAGTCATTAGACACACAAGGAAATAAGCCCCCATGTGTGGTAGTCAGTATTGACAGGCAAAGTCTGTGGTTATCTTAATATCAAATGCAGAATATAAAATATTTCTAGTGAGAAAAAGAAAGAGATTAAAATTATATTTAAGATTAAAAAATCAAAATTAAATAGACTTCAAAACTGAAAAATAGAATAATAAAAATTAATTTAATGGATGGATTAAAGAGCCTTTAGACAAAGCTCGAAAAAGAGTTGATGAACTGGAAAATACATTTGAAGAAATTACCAAAACAGCAGTAGAAAAACAAAGAAAAGGAAAACATGCAAGATACAAAGGGTAATGGAGAAAACAGGAAAATGAGGAAGAGCAAATTTTCAAAGACAAAATAACAAAACATTCCCACCACTGAAGAAAGACACAGATCCTTAGACTCCAGAAATCAAGTGAACCCATACCTAGACACACTGTGAAATTGCAGAACCTCAAAATCAAAGAGAAAATCTGAAAAGGAGCTAATAAGAAAAATTAATGACCAACAAAATTTGCCAGCAATAACAATGGAAGCCACAGTGGAAAAATAAAATCTTTAGGAGCTAAAAGTAAATAATTCTCATCCAAAGATCATTAGCCCAGAAAAAATATCTCTGAAGATTGAGACTGAAATTAATACCTTGTCAAACAAACAAAAACACAGAGTTCATTATGTGTTCATGAGTGCTCCCTTGCTTCAATTGTGTCCAACTCTTTGCAGTCCTAGGAACTGTAGTCTGCCAGGCTCCTCTGTCCACAGGATTTTCCCAGCAAGAATACTGGAGTGGGTTGCCATGCCCTCCTCCAGGGGATCTTCCTGACCCAGGGATTGACCCTTGCATCTGCCCATGGATTCTTTACCACTGAACCACTAGGGAAACCCAGAAGCAGTGATGCTACTTATAGTATCATTATAAGTAAATTCCAGTGTAAGGAAATCTCTTAAAAAGATGTATCTTAGGAAGAAGAAAAATTATACAAACTTACACTTAATATAAAACTGTATGATAACAGCATATAATTTGGAAGCAGTTAAGGTATTTCAAAATGCTTACACTATTTGATAGAGGGAAGTTATTGATAACTTTAAACTTTCTTTAATATAACATGAAAAATTCTAGGCTAATCACTAAAGAATTAAATATAACATATACCTTCCAAACTAGTAGGGGAAGGGAGGATGAAATAAGGAAAAAAGTCTCGATCAATTCAAAAGAAGCCAACAGAAGGTGGAAGTAGAGAATGGAAGGAATTATAGGAAGAGCTGGTAAAATGAAAAGCCCAGACAGACGGTAAATTCAAATAGAGTGTATTCATAATCATAATTAATGCAATTGGCTAAATTCTTTAATTATAGACAAAGTCTATCAAAATGGATAAGAAAAATCCCACCCGTGTCTTGTTTATAAATGAAACTCCCAAAGTATAAGTACACAGAGAAGTTTAATAAATAAATAGGAAAAGATAAGGAATTGCTTAACAGAGTTAGAGTGTCAGTTTTGCAAAATGAAAATTTTCCGGCTATTGGTTTATCATAACAATGTGAATATACTTAACATTACTGAGCTGTATGCTTAAAATATTTAAGATGATTAATTTAATATTATGCACATTGTACCATAATTAAAGATTTTTAAGGATAGGAAAAGGTGTGCAAGGCAAATATGAAACAAGAGAGAAAGAACTAAGTTATTTTTTAAATATTGTTATTTTAATATAATAATTTTAGTATTTAGTATTTAAAGCAAAAGTAAAAAAATAAAAATAAAACAAATAAAGCAAAAGTAAACTAGAAACAAAGAAAGATGCTTCATATCAATAGAAGGTTTGACTTACCAGGAAATATAACATTTCTCAATTTGTATATACCCAATAACATATTTTCCAAATATATGAAGCAAAAATTTCATCATCATTGTAGGCTATTTTAAGATATATATATCAGAAAAGAGTAAGTCAAATAGATGAGAAATCATAGATACAGAATACATGAGCCATACAACCAATAAGCTTAACCTAGTGGATACTATAAAACACTATGCTCAGAAACTGAACAGAACACATTCTTTTGAAGACCACATGAAACATTTATCAAAATTGACCGCAACAGAAGCCAGTAAGTCTCAGCACATTTTTGAAAATTAATATCATGCAGACCACGTTCTCTGATCATAACCAACTGCGAAATCAATCACACGTCTTTTTAAAGCTCAGCTTTAAGGACATCGTCTAGTGCATGCAGATTTAGGGAACTCGGTAAACAACACCTCTCTGTCTTTAAAAAAATGTCTCTGAATACAATCAACTATCAAGACAAGGCATTTCCCTATTTACAACATTGTAATTTTCATACTACTCAATTCAATACATGACTTTATCCAATGGCCCTAATGAGAGCTGTGAGTGACCACCAGACCCCAAGGAACACAAGCCACAGGTCCCCAGCTGCAACAGTAGAGACGCCTGAGACCACCAACATCACCACAAACTCGTCAGCAGTTCTGTAGCTTTGTTTTTACAGTTTACCACTTGGAACTAATTGAAAAATTACATAAGGAGTCGGCAGATGAAGATAAAATGATCACTTTATTGAGAAGAAAGTTTTTGGAGAACATAGTCTATGCATGCATCAGTCAGCTTGCCTATTGACTCCTTTGAATTTTACCTACTAAAACTGCAGATGAACACCTTGAAGCTCCTTGAAGCTGACTGCACAGTCAAGGGCAAAACAATATGCATGCTCTCTGCAAACAGACAGATCCCAAAGACAGGTCTGAGGAAGAGGCTGGCATATACATACCTGGTCTATTCCCAAACTCACAAACCAGGCAAGTCACTCACCCACAGGGAGGGAAGAGATGATGGTGAAAGAGATGAAAATAGTGTTATTCTGCCACACACCTCTCCACACACAAACATGGAATGACTGATGAGAAGCTCCCTAATACTCAGTAAGGAGGAGATTTGCAGTCTTTGTGAGGATTTGGGTGGGACACATGGGGGACACAGTTTCTTCAGCATCTTTACCTCCTTCCTGGAGCTGGGCTGTGATGTTGAGTTCACACTGTACTTTAGCTCTCAGCACAAGGACAATCTGCTCCTCTATAGTGATGGTGCCATCAGAATCCAGCTGTAGATATGAACAAAATACAAACAGAGAAAAACATGCCACTATTTTTTTTAAGCCATGACACAATCTTTCATTATTTCACCTTCTAATTAAAAATTACTTCGATATCAAGCTACCTTGATATAGTTCTTTATAGAACTAGTTCTAAAGAAGTAGTTCTTTATCTGAATCAAAATTCAAAATCCATCAATGTATAACATTTTAGAATAATCATATTTTACCTGCTTAGCCTAAAGAAAAAAAACCATTTTTTAAAAATTAAAAAGCTATAGAAATTTTAATTAGGTAACCCGATATAATATAATCAGAAAAAATAATAAACATATTGAAAATTTCCTGGAATGTTACAAAGACCCAGAATGTTATTAGTCCTCTTATAATATGTCAATTATGGCACATAAAAAGGAGAAATGGACTAAAAGATTCTGTTTAGCTCTACTGAAAAATTACCAGTGAAACTGGACAATCATTCCATGTTTTGGGGTTTTGGTTTACTCATCTATGAAATAAGAGAGTTACTACAAATGGTTTCTAGTTAATTTTTGCCTTTTTCCCTCCAGTTTTATTGAGATATTACTTACAGACAACATAAATTAAGTTTACAGTGTACTATGTAGTGATTTGATACATTTATATATTGTGAAATGACTACCACAATAAGATTAGCTAACACCTCCCCCCTATAATTACCTTTAACGTGTGTGTGATGATAACATTTAAGATCTACTCTCTCAACAATCTTTTGAGTATATAATAAAGTACTGTTAATTATAGTCACCATATTATACACTAGATCCCCAGAACTCAGTCACCTTATAGCTAGAAGTTTGAACCCTTTGACCAACGTCCCCTCATTTCCTCCACTCCCCAAGCCCTGGCTGCCACTATTCTACTCTCTCTGAGTTCAGCCTTTTCAGGCTCCATACAAATGAGAACATACAGTATTTGTCTCTTACTTATTTCACTAAGAATAATGGCTTTAAAGTCAATCCATGTTGCACAAAAGGCAAGACTTCCCTCTTCTTTATGGATGGATCATATTCCTCTGTGTGTGTGCATCGCATTTTCTTCATTCATTCATCCCTTCATGGACTCTTAGATTTTTCCCATGTCTTGGCAATTGTAAACAATGCTGCAATAAACAAGAGGGTACAGACACCTAACCTTTGAGATAGTGATTTCATTCCCTTTGGGTATTATCTGGAAGTGAGACTGCCCGATCACACAGTAGTTCTATTTTCATTTTTTGAGGAACTTATTTTTTCCAGAGTGGTTTTACAAATTTACATTCCCACCAATAGTGCACAAGCATTCCCTTTTCTCCTCATCCTCTCCAAATCTTGTCTTTTGTCTTTTTGATGATAGCCATTCTAACAAGTGTGAGGTGGATACCTCATTGTGCTTTTGAGGTATACTGCCCTCATTATTAGTGATGTTGAGAATCTTTTCATGTACCTATTATTTCTTTTGCTGTGCAGAAGCTTTTTAGATTGAGGTCATCCCAGTTGTTTATTTTCTGTTTTGTTGCTTGCATTTTGATGTTATATCCAAAAAATAACTGCCAAGATCAATGTCAAGAAACTTTACCCCTGTTTTCTTCTAGTAAGCTTAGAGTCTTAAATTTAAGTCATTAATCCATTTGGAGTTAATTTTTGTGAGTAGTATAAAATGGGGGTCTAATTTTATTCATTTTATATGAATCCCATTTTCCTAACACCATTTATTGAAGAGACTGTCTTTCCCCAGTAGGTATTCATGGCTCTCTTGTCAAAAAGTTATTTCTGGGCTCTTGATTCTGCTCTATTGGTCTATGCGCCTGTTTCTATGCCAGAATTCTGCAGTTTTGATTACTGTAGTTTTGTAATAACGCTTGAAATCAGGTAATAGAGTAGATTAGTAATTAGGTATATAGTCTTAAATATTTCTGCATAGTATTCATGGGCTTCCCCATGGCGAGGTAAAGAATCTGCCTGCCAACGCAAGAGACACAAGTTTGATCCCTGGGTCTCAAAGATCCCTGGAGAAGGAAAAGGCAACCCACTCCAGTATTCTTGCCTGGGAAATCCCATGGACAGAGGAGTCTGATGAGCAAAGTCCAGGGGTTGCAAAGAGTCGGATACAACTTAGCAAGTATACAACCCACATTTATTTTAACGTGAAAGGAGAAAATAATCAAAACTAACTTTTTGGATTGAAATACACACCATAATTTAGCTAATAGACTAACACAATGCAGATTGTGAGTTAAAGGCAGCTACACTAAAAAGTTTGCCATAAAATCTAACTTATCAAAAACAGAGAACAAAATGGAAAGAGATGAGTCACCTGAGTGGGCAGGGAGGAAAATCTGACTTCTTCCAATATTCTCTAGAAACAGTCAGGCACCATTCAAATTGTTTTGGTTTTTTGTTTTGTTTTTCCTGGCTGTTTTTCCAATTCAATAGTTACTTTCTTTTACTTTAATTCCAGAAAACACTGGGTAACCTATGACCAAGTTTCAGAACTATAAATTTGATTGAGAGAAATCTGACCTCAATTATTAAACATGAACATTTCAAATCACACTGTGTACTGTTCTTACCTGAACACATTTGTTTTTGTTTCCTTTTGTATAGATGTAGCATTTTTACTGGGATAATCTTTTCAGGAACATAATCCTCATGTAAACTACAGCTTCTAAAGATAATTTTGTTCTAAAAAAAGAAATGTGGCCGGTTTAACCAGGAGGTAAGTTTGATTAGCATGTGCTGATGATCTGTTAAATTGATCTTTATTTATTTCATCAAGTGAAAGTAAGAAAATGTTCATCTTTTACATTGTTTTCTCTTCTACCTATGTTACAGAAACACATGTTCTTTACCATAAAGGGACACTATTATTCACAGTGTATTTAAACCAAAAGAGCAGTTTTCATATTCAGCGTCTGTTACTCCAAAAGCAACACCTACATCCAAAACAAAGCAGTACATTTAGAAAAATACATTTTAGCAATGTTTCCTGTGCAAATGATCATTTGTAATAGGGAAGAACACATCTGACTCCATAGTGGATCTCTTTTTCTTTAACCTTTGTGTTCTGTTGCCTATGCTTAGTCAAGCTGGCTCTGCACCTTTGTGAAAGAATGCTGCCTACAGCCTAAAATATTAATACATAGGATAGCCCAATCTCAAGACTCTGACCTTTAAAGATATAACACTCTTCCATTCATATAGTGACAAAAAGTTTCAGTTAAAGGATTAAAAGAATATGTTTATTGAATTCTGTTTGTCAGTTACTAAGACAGGAGAGTTCTAGAAACACCCAACTCTTTTAGATATATGCTTTGCCAGTAGCTCTCTTCTCCCTAGCTTTGTGACCAGATGTGCGTTCCACTGCGTAATTTTGTACCCAGAGCAGGCACCTCTGCCCTTAGAACAGAATGACATTTTAAAATTAAAACTGGAATAAATAATAAGAGACTTGAGCTCCCTAGGGGCTCAAAAAGATTTTCTTGGAATGAAAGAAATACAAATTACCTTAGTCAATGGAGTGATACCACTCCAAAGGTGGTACCTTATGGAGAAGCTACCACCCAAAGCCACCATGCTAATTGTCACAGGGGATTCCAAACTGCTTACTACTTCTCCATGGGGTTGGCCAAGACTTTGTCAGGCTTGCATCCCAGTCTGAGGTCTCCTCATGCAACCCTGCTTCCTCACCCAGTTATCTTTCTCAGGCATTACCCTCCAATAAACATGTATACCCCTATTCTCAGTCTGTTTCCAGGAGGATTCACTAACAGTAAAGAAAAACTACAGACATTAATACAGTTGTCCTCATTACCATGTGAAAATCTGACTGGGAAATGTATTGCTGGGCTCTGCAATGCTGCTGGATGCATGAATTCATAGCCTCTGAACTGATCTGAGGGAAAGGAGAGGGTGCGGTAGCTTCACCAACTAAAGACCACAGAGTTATTCAAAACAATTGAAAGAACTGGCCTATGTTATCTATTTTGTAATGTGATCCAGTGTTCCCCAGGTACTAAGCATTTATTATACACAAGCCACAAGCTAATTCTGCTTAGATGAGTTCCCTCTGTTGTTCCATCAATATATTAAAACTTTTAAATATATGTCTTGGCTGGGAATGAAGAAACTGAACACCAAACAAGGTGTCAATGTGTCTATGCAAATCTCTTTAATGTAACCTTCAAATTTTGTTTAAAGTGCCAAAAATGTAAATATTATCACAAACTGTCATTTTATATAACTCAATCTATAAACATAAATGGAAATCATTGTTAAGCAACGGGTCTCAACCAGAGGCAATTCTACCTCCCAAAGGACCATGGGCAGTATCTGGACACATTTTTGGTCGTCACAGCCAGGCAAGGGTTGGGGTTGCAACTGGACCTAGTGTAAAGAGGACAGAGATTCTACTAAATATCCTACAATGGACAAGTCAGTTCCCATAACAAAGACTTACATGGCCCAAAATGTTGAGAAACTTTGACTTAAAATTATAGAAAAAGTGTTCAATGTCCTGAGTTTTCTAAAGCTAAAAGGAAATATCCTTCCCATGGCAGCATAGTGATTTTTTTTCTTTGTTGTGTTAAACAATGTCTCTCCATTTCCTTATAAAAATTAATCTGGGACATTGAATAAAATAAATGGTTAGAGGTCATTTGCCCCTTATATAAGCAAGCTGCATTTTCAAGCACATTATCCAAATACCTTATGAGACAGAAACATTAGTGACCACCCGAGTTCTATCACTGTCACCAAATTCTTCGTTTTTTACATTCTTTCACATTCTTTCTGTTATCTGGGTGAAATTTTTCAGGTTTGAGCATACCCTACTTTTGAGCATTCGTTGACAATTTTATTGCTCAATGACAGCGTACCTCGTTTGATTTTTTTTTTTAACAGATTTATTTCACATGAACTATTCTGGTCATATCAGCAGGGCAAAAACACACACACACACACACACACACACACAAAAACTGCACGTTTAGAATAACTGAAATTTAAACTGGCCGTTTGAAAGCCAAGAACATAGTATTAAGTTTAGACAGTATCGGTGCATAAATTAATACCTTAATTTTCTCACGGGGAAAGAAAAAAAAAAAAACTAACTAATTTGGGGCTTTATTTGACGGTCAAAATGCGCCCCCTTCCGAACAAAAGAGAGAAATAACATTGGTTTCAGTCATTCAGTCACAGGGCTCTTAAACTGCATTCCCCTCGACACTACAAGCATCTCTTTCTAGCTCGTCTGAAAAGCTGAGTGTAAATCCTACATTTTATTTGATTCAAAACAATGTGAGGATGAATTATGACTTGTACATTAGAGAGGCTCCTTTGTGAAAGATAACCCAGAAACTCTCTGAAGGATACTAGCAGTCCGAAAATGACAATTGCCACTTATTCTAAAAACGAACTCAGCTTTAACAAGTTACGTATATTTTTCTACCTAGTTTCCTCTCTTTAATGATGCATGATTCTGTATTAGCGAGATCCAGTCATCCTTTCAGGCAGTAGTCACAAACAATCCTAGAAATTTAAGTTCTCAAAACGGACGGTAAATTGCCAGCAGACAAAAAACAATTTAATTAAACGGGGAAGCAAGAAGTCTAACAGTAAGAAAAGTTCCTCACCTCTCAATCTCACTCTACTGATCCAGAAAGCCGTGGTTCCTAAATATCCTCTGACTTAGCAGATGCCAAGATGCTGGCCGGAATACCACCCCAGGACATCATTCGCCTAAAGTATATCTCTGCAGCCTGTCACTATATGCCTGTCAAACCTTGCCGGGTGCACCTCTGTGTGTGCGTGTCTGTCTGTCTGCCTCTGTGTGCGTTAGTGCGTGGATGTGTAAGGATTCGCGCACCTTGGTCTCAGCCAAGTCCCGGCGGCCCTAACGCCGGATTCCGGCGGGTGGCTCCGGGAAGCAGGTACCTCGGGGCACTGGCTCTTACCTGGGCTCCGGCGAGAATGCAGCAGCCGAGCAACAGCCACCCCCAGAAATGCAGCGAGGCCCCTGGCCCGGCCATACCCAGACCAGCCCGAGCCAGGAACTGGAACATTCTTCCCAGAGCCCGGGATAAGCTCCACACTCGCAACTTGGCCGGCGCGAGGCAAACTTGAGACTGGGAACGCGGCGCAACTGGGAGCCGGGTTCGAGGCTACCGGCCGGGAAGCCCTGGACCAGGCTGTCCGCACCGCGTGCGTTTGGGGTTGGGTCTTGCCTCTCGGAGGCTCGCGCCTTGGTCGGTACTTCCAGGCTGAGCTGCTGGAGTCCCGGCCTTAGCTCGCTGGCCCCGCGCCGGGTGGATGCGCGCGCGTCCCCCGCGCGGACGCTGGAGCGGCGGGAAGGCGCTTGCGCTTCTCTTCCGAGTCACTCTGTCCCGCAGCTCAAGGGAACCCGAGGGCCACGGCTGCGGAGCGCCGCTGCTGCCACCCGCAACTCGCACTGTCCCTGCCTCCCTCCACTCTGTCCCACGTTCCAATGCCCTGTCTCTATGGGCACCCTGGGTCGCTGAGAAGTGCCCGAACTTTCCCTCCTGTGCAGACGCGGGCTGACCACCAGCCGCTTAGACCCGAACAGCGTGGTTAAAGGTTTCGGAGGCCAGGTGCATTCCCCATCCACGACTCTAAGCTGAACAGTACCTACACCTCTGAAGTTCTGATTGCCTTTCTCTTTAACCACTGTACTAATACTGTGCCTGTGGGGCGCGGGGGCAGAGAGAGGTTCCTCTCCAACAGAAATATCTAGGTCAAAATTTTTTTTGGATCTTTATATTTTTGGATCCAGACATTTAAAAAAAACTAATATTCTTTAATATTTTTCTGTGTGTAAACACTTTCGTTTGAGACAGTCTTTTTCTTTATTTTTCTTAGAGGCATAATCTTCAAGATGCCAGAGACTTTGCTTCACAGACATTGAATTGAAGAATATTCAGTCTCCCAGCATCTGATAAAATTTGAAAAGAATGATTCCCATAGATGAAACACAAATTCACTCATGTCCTCTTGACAATAAGCGTCCGACGTGTTACCACTGGTTTTCATTTGAATGCCGAAGTGAAAACGGAGTTTGCTTTTAAAACGCAGATTGCTAACAACTGCGTGCTCAGTCGCTCAGTCATGTCCAGGTCTTTAGGACCCCGTGGACTGCAGCCTGTTAGGCTCCTCTGGCCATGGGATTTCGCAAGAATACTGGAGTGGTTGCCATTTTCCTCCTCCAGGGATCTTCCCACCAGGGACAGAACCCAGGTCTCCTGGGTTTCAGCATTGGCAGATGGATTCTTTACCACTGAGCCTTACTAATAATGTACTGGAAATTCTAAAATTCTAGTGATAGTATAACTCTTATTTCTAATTCTGGCATATCTTTGAAAGTTCAAGGATCCCACAAGCTGCATGGAGGAAAAAATTTAGTCACATTTTTATTATAATACATATTCAAGAGAAAATTTTGCAAATGCATAAAATCACAGAGGAGAATAAAAATCAAACAAAATTCCTCTACCCACCACAAGCTAAGATATGTGGTCTGCTCATAATTATTTTGAAATAAGATTGGCCTTTACTGATTGATTATAACATTTTTAAAGGATGAAAAACAAACACACTGAATAAGTATGTTGGGTTGGGTGGGTTTTATTATTTAATTTTCTATACTTTCTATATATTATATGATACAACATTCTGGAAACAAAGAGTTATCACTGGGATGACTATCCTTGAACATGTATTTTTATGTAAATCATTGAATATTGCCTTAAAATACATTTTTAAATCAAAAATTTTTCTTTAAAAAATATGTTCAAATTTAAGACTTATTGCAGATATTTATAAACTGAACTTGAACTTGTTTATAATTTTGCTGAAGCATTTCCTTACACTCTTGCTTTTGTTGGTATTACATTTTAGAATCTTGTCCATTTAGCAAAGATGCAATGTCTTTACTGTTTTTATTTTTAGTGTATTAATAAGGTTGACTAATGCATGTATGTATTGTCCAATAGTATCACTTCTTTTTGAAATCTATTCTTGGTTCTTGAGGGAAGAGATGAAGGGACACACAATCTGAAGCAAGAAAGCCTGGGTTTGAATTCCAGTTCTGTCACTTCCTCGCTGAGTAACCCCGGGGAGATTACATAAAGGCCTTCCTTTGCCTTAATCTCCTCAATCATAAAAATGGAGAAAATAAGAGTACCTCCTTCAAAAGTTTGTTGGAAAAGTTAAGTGAGTTAACAAACATAAGCAGTGAGAAACTACCTGGTTCAGGGGAAATACTCAGTAGATGTTAGTTACAGTAATTGTACTGCTTTATTTCCTATTACTATTATTAATGATTTTAACCCTGTGACCAGTGTATGAATGAGCAAAGGACTGTGGTGAGTTTGAGTGATTCTTATTTATGGGAAGCACTATCTCTATTTAGAATATTAAATATTTTTATTAGAAATACCAAAATGTCTTTTCGACTTTCTCTTTGGCTTAATTTGAAATGTCTGAATCAGTGCAAAAGTTTAAAAAAAAAAAAAACTTTTATGGATCTGAATCTCAGTCTTTTATAGTTTCTGCCTTAGCTTTTAAGTCAAGAAAGAAACAGCATTCTAAAAACTAGAATATCTTTTCATCAGATCTTTTTCTATTTTTTCACTATTTCATAATTTCACACTTAAAACTTTAGAAGTATTGACTTTTTTTAAATGATGATTTAACAATTTTCCTAAATACCTAACCAGTTAACATTGCATAATTTATCAAAGAATCCACTTGTTTAATGAGAAAGATATTTTGAAGAGAGGTGGAGGATGGACTTTGCTGATGATTCCAAAATCACAACTTGGGCTCCACATGTGGCCACTATACTAGAAGAGGTTTAAAATTATAGCAGCGTATAGGGCTTCCCTGGTGGCTCAGAGGGTAAAGCATCTGCCTGCAATGTGGGAGACCTGGGTTCGATCCCTGGGTCGGGAAGATCCCCTGGAGAAGGAAAAGGCAACCCACTCTGGTACTCTTGCCGGGAAAACCCCATGGATGGAGAAGACTGGTAGGCTACAGCCCATGGGGTCCCAAAGAGTCGGATATGACTGAGTGACTTCACTTCACTTTGAATAGAGCATCTGTCCATTTCATCCAGAGTAGAATCCCATCCATCAAACCCAGATGTTTTGGAAGCAACCAAAATGTCCATTGACAAATGAATGGATTAAAAGATGTGGTACATTTATACAATAGAATATTACTGGGCCATAAAGAGGAATGAAATTGGGTCATTTGCAGTGATGTGGATGAGCCCAGAGTCTGTCACACAGAGTGAAGTAAGTCAGAAAGAGACAAACAGATACTGTATATTAACATAGATGAAATCTAGAAAAATGGTAGTGATGAACATATTTGTAGGACAGGAATAGAGACGCAGATGTAGAGAACAGACTTATGGACATGGTGTGGGGGTAGAGGAGAGTGGGACAAATTGGAAGAGTAGCATTGACATATATATACTACCATGTGTAAAACAGATAGCTAGTGGGAAGTTGCTGTATAGCACAGGTAGCTCAGCTCATTGCTCTGTGATGATCTGGAGGGGTGTGAGTGGGGAGGTGGGTCAGCTATATGTTTACATATATCCCTTCCCAAAGCCTCCCTCCCACCCACCTCCCCACTCACACCCCTCCAGATCATCACAGAGCTATGAGCTGAGCCACCTGTGCTATACAGCAACTTCCCACTAGCTATCTGTTTTACACATGATAGTGTATATATGTCAATGCGACTCTTCCAACGAAAGAGATGGGAATACCAGACCACCTGACCTGCCTCTTGAGAAATCTGTATGCAGGTCAGGAAGCAACATTTAGAACTGGACATGGAACAACAGACTGGTTCCAAATAGAAAAGGAGTATGTCAAGGCTGTATACTGTTACCTGCTTGTTTAACTTATATACAGACTACATCATGAGAAACGCTGGGCTGGATGAAGCACAAGCTGGAATCAAGATTGCTGGGAGAAATATCAGTAACCTCACATACACAGATGACACTGCCCTTGAAAGTGAAGAGGAACTAAAGAGCCTCTTGATGAAAATGAAAGAGGAGAGTGAAAAAGTTGGCTTAAAGCTCAACATTCAGAAAATGAAGATCATGGCATCCGGTCCCATCACTTCATGGCAAACAGATGGGGAAACAGTGGAAACTGGCAGACTTCATTTTGGGGGGCTCCAAAATCACTGCAGATGGTGACTGCAGCCATGAAGTTAAAAGACACTTACTCTTTGGAAGAAAAGTTATGACCAACCTAGACAACATATTAAAAAGCAGAGACATTACTTAGCCAACAAAGGTCCCTCTGGTCAAGGCTATGGTTTTTCCAGTAGTCATGTTATGGATGTGAGAGTTGGACTATAAAGAAACCTGAGCGCCGAAGAATTGATGCTTTTGAACTGTGGTGTTGGAGAAAACTCTTGAGAGTCCCTTGTACTGCAAGGAGGTCCAACCAGCGCATCCTAAAGGAGATCAATCCTGGGTGTTCACTGGAAGAACTGATGTTGAAGCTGAAACTCCAATACTTTGGCCACCTGATGTGAAGAGCTGACTTATTGGAAAAGATCCTGATGCTGGGAAAGATTGAAGGCAGGAGAAGAGGGGGACGACAGAGGATGAGATGGTTGGATGGCATTACAGACTCAATGGACATGAGTTTGAGTAAACTCTGGGAACTGGTGATAGACAGGGAGGACTGGAGTGCTACAGTCCATGGGGTCACAGAGAGTCCGACACGACTGAGTGACTGAACTGAACTGATAGCTAGCTGATTCACACTGTTGTGAAGCAGAAACTAACACAACATTGTAAAGCAAGTATACTCCAATAATAAAAATTTTTTAAATAGAAAAGCAATTGATGGTATTTGTTGTCCATAATAAAAATCAAAGTTTTCAAGTAAAAAAAAAATCCAGATGTCAAAGGCCCCTGCCAAACAGTTGGCAGTGTTTCTTCCGAATATCTGACTGTTAGATTTGGAAAGCTATAAGAAATTAGGCCTCTGAAGTCAGTCCTGAAGGCTTTCTGGCTGGAACTCTGGAAGTAGGCAGACAGCAGCAGGAAAAACCTGGCCATTTAAACACAGTTATGGGCTTCCCATAAGGTAAAGAATCTGCCTGCAATGTGGGAGACCGGGTTCGATCCCTGTGTGGGAAGATCCATGGAGAAGGAATGGCTACTCACGCTAGTATTCTTGCCTGGAGAATCTCATGGATAGAGGAACCTGACAGGCTATAGACCATGGAGCTGCAAAGAGTCAGACACAACCAAGGAATTAATACTTTATGGGCTTCTTTCGTAGCATCGTGATCATCTGGGTCATGAAGATCTTTGCACAGTTCTTCTGTGTATTCTTGCCACCTCTTCTTAATATCTTCTGCTTCTGTTAGGTCCCTACAATTTCTGTCCTTTATTGAGCCCATCTTTGCATGAAATGTTCCTTGGTATCTCTTAATTTTCTTGAAGAGATCTCTAGTCTTTCCCACTCTATTGTTTTCCTCTATTTCTTTGCACTGATCACTGAGGAAGGCTTTATCTCTCCTCGCTATTCTTTGGAACTCTGCATTCAAATGGGTATATCTTTCCTTTTCTCCTTTGCTTTTGGCTTCTCTTCTTTTCACAGCTATTTGTAAGGCCTCCTCAGACAGCCATTTTGCTTTTTGCATTTCTTTTCCTTGGGGATGATCTTGCTCCTCGGACATGACTGAGCGACTGAACTGAACGGAACTGAACTGGTGGCTCAGATGGTAAAGAATCTGCCTGCAATGAGGGAGACCCAAGTTTGATATCTGGGTTGGGAAGATCCCTTGGAGAAGGAAAGGCTACCCACTCCAGTATTCATCCCAAGAGAACTCCATGGACAGAGGAGCCTGGAGGGCTACAGTCCATAAGGTCGCAAAGAGTCAGACACGACTGAGCAACTAACACTTTCACTTTCACTTCATTGGTAAGTTACCCCAAAAGAGAAAACATGTTCCACAAGGAAAGGGCTGACCCCAGACTGACTTTCAGTGGCTCATATGCTAGTCTTTCTCATCTGGGAAATTTATTATTCGTAATAACCACTCACCTTTCAATGTTTGATAATTAGACAAAATAATGACAACATCAAAGAAACTTTTACCAGCTGTACAGAATTACACAGATGATAGTAACTTTGGTATTTACAGAATTCTTTCATGTACACTATCATACTCAAATTGTAATTGTTAATGTGCAAAGCCTATTATAAAATGCTCTGTAATTAATTGGTAGCTTAAGGGAAACTAATGAAAAGAAAGCAACAGCAAATCTTAAAATTTTCCTGAGGATTAAAGAAAAGAATTAATTCATGCAGAGCCTACTTCAGTCAAGCTAAAGCCCAAAGAAAATTAAGAATTTGAGCAATTGCTTATTTGTCACCATCCCACTTCCTCTTTATACACATATATATTCTTTTTATATTCTTTTCCATTATGGTTTAGCCCAGGATATTGAATATAGTTCCCTGTGCTGTATAGGACCTTGCTGTTTATCTATTCTATATATAATAGCTTCATCTGCTAATCCCAAATTCCCAGTTCTTCCCTCCCCCACACCCCTCCCACTTGGCAACAAGTCTGTTTTCTTTATCTGTGAGTCTGTTTTTGCTTCATAGATGCGTTGATTTGTGTCATATTTTAGATTCCACATATAAGCAAGATCAGAATGGCCATCATTAGGAAGTCTATAAACAACAAATGATGGAGAGCATGTAGAGAAAGAGAATCCTCTTACACTGTTCATGGGAAGGTAAACAGGTACAGCCAGTATGTAAAACAGTATGCATATCCTAAAAAGCTAGATTATATGGCCATATAATCCAGCAGTCCCACTCTCAGCATATATCCAGACAAACCTATCCTTCAAAAAGATACCTGATGCCTATGTCCATAGCAGAACTATTTACAATAGCCAAGACATGGAAACAGCCTAATTGTCCATAGACAGATGAATGGATGAAGATGATGTGGTGCATATATACAGTGGAATACTACTCAGCCATCAAAAGAGTTTGATTCCTGGTTGGGGAGCTGAGATCTCACATACCTCGTGGCCAGAAAACCAAAACAGAAAACAGAAACAATATTGTAACAAATAAAGACTTCAGAAAAAGAAAATTAGAAGAGGGTAAAAAATATTTCAAAAGACATATCTGGTGAAGGAGTGTTATCCTTCCAAATATATAAAGAACTCTAAGAACTCAACAATAAAAACAAATAACTCAATTAAAAATGGACCAAAGACTTTGACAATCACCTCATAAGGCAAATAAGCATATGAGAGGATGCTCTATACCATGTCATTCTGTTCAGTTTAGTCACTCAGTCGTGTCCGACTCTTTGCAACCCCATGAATCGTAGCACGCCAGGCCTCCCTGTCCATCACCATCTCCCGGAGTTCACTCAGACTCACGTCCATCAAGTCAGTGATGCCATCCAGCCATCTCATCCTCGGTCGTCCCCTTCTCCTCCTGCCCCCAATCCCTCCCAGCATCAGAGTCTTTTCCAATGAGTCAACTCTTCACATGAGGTGGCCAAAGTACTGGAGTTTCAGCTTTAGCATCATTCCTTCCAAAGAAATCCCAGGGCTGATCTCCTTCAGAATGGATTGGTTGGATCTCCTTGCAGTCCAAGGGACTCTCAAGAGTCTTCTCCAACACCACAGTTCAAAAGCATCAATTCTTGGCGCTCAGCCTTCTTCACAGTCCAACTCTCACATCCATACATCACCACAGGAAAAACCATAGCCTTGACTGCTGCTGCTGCTGCTAAGTCGCTTCAGTCGTGTCCAACTCTGTGTGACCCCAGAGACAGCAGCCCACCAGGCTCCCCCGTCCCTGGGATTCTCCAGGCAAGAATACTAGAATGGGTTGCCATTTCCTTCTCCAATTCATGAAAGTGAAAAGTGAAAATGTAGTCGCTCAGTCGTATCCGACTCTTAGTGACGCCACAGACTGCAGCCCACCAGGCTCCTCCATCCATGGGATTTTCCATGCAAGAGTACTGAAGTGGGTGCCATTGCCTTCTCCATAGCCTTGACTAGATGGACCTTAGTCGGCAAAGTAATGTCTCTGCTTTGAATATGCTCTCTAGGTTGGTCATAACTTTTCTTCCAAGGAGTAAGCGTCTTTTAATTTCATGGCTGCAATCACCAACTGCAGTGATTTTGGAGCCCCAAAAAATAAAGTCTGACACTGTTTCCACTGTTTCCTCATCTAGCATGTCATTAAGGAAATGCAAATTAAAGGAACAATGTGATGCCACCACATACCTCTAAAACGGCCAAAATCTAGAACACAAAACTGAAGCCATGAATTGTGTGGAGGCAAGGGTGTAAGAGAAATATCTGTACCTTTTTGTCAAGTTTGTTGTATACCTAAAACTAGTCTTTAAAAAAAAAATAGGTCTTGAAAAAAAATCTAATCTAGCTGATGACATAAGTAATAAGAACAATTTGCTTTCACTGTTAGTTCACTTGTGACCAGGATTCAATCCTGACCAAATACTGACCGGACAGGCAGCCTCCTCTGCCCTTATAACTCTATTTTCATCTTTCTAAAGTCTTCTAGCTTTCTCAGAGTTGACTCACTTCTCTGTCCAGAATTTCTGAGAACTATGATTTTTCCCAAGGAATGACATAGAATATTAGTATTTGAAAAACCTTTCAACTTCTTCCCAATACTTAAACTGTTCCTACAAATCTAAAGCTATATTTCCTCCATAAGAGTAATCCTAGGGACATCCCTGGGTTGTTCAGTGTTTGGGAATCTGCCTGCCAGTGCAGGAGACGTGAGTTCAACTCCTGGTCCAGGAAGATCCCTCATGCTGCAGGGCAAGTAAGCCTGCCAGCGACAGCTACGGAGCCCGGGCACCCTAGGGCCTGAGGACTGCAGCAAGAAGCCAGAGCAATGGGCAGCCTGTGCACAACTAGAGAGCAGCCCTTGTAGAGAAGACCCAGCACAGAAAGATAAACAAAGTAAAAACAATAATTAGAAGAGGAATATTTCCTTTTTTTTAAAAAAAAAGGAATATTTCTAGTGATAAAAGTCTAATTCAGTAGGCAGTGAGATTAACATGGAAAACAACTGATTGGACTAGCTAATAACATGGATCAAATGGCTACAACGAGCTGACTATAACAGTAACTCATTTTATAGCATTGTGTAAAATTTTTACAGACTTTACAAATTCCCCTCATAAATTCATATCTTGCAAAATATTTGTGTCAGCAAAATATTCTGGTCCTTCAGGACTTGCCCAGCAGTACAATGGTTAGAATTCCACCTTCCCAATGCAGGGGGTGGAGGTTCGAGCCCAAGCTGGGGAACTAAGGTCCCTGGGTGTGGCCAAAAAAAATTTTTTTAATACCCTGGTCCTTCAAACAGTTTTAAGAGATGGGCAAACTAAGGTGCCCACTTTAACAATGGTACTCATTTAGATGAGGACATTGCAACTTAGAGAAAAGCTAAATAACTTGAAGAAGAATACACAGCAGCAAATAGAAACTTGAACTTGGGTCTTCTGTTTCCATATCTATCACTTTTCCTATTATCCTATCATACCCTCATATGATGCACTTTAGCGTTCTTATAGAACTTCACAGATCTCCTAAGTGCCTTCTCCTACATTTTCTCATTTCTCCCACAAAGATAACTTTCTAATAGAATCACATTTTAAAAGATATTCTTCTTAAACTAAAGGATTAGTCACATTTCAGGCAGTATGACAAATCCATGGGTGATTTATTTTGAGTCTTTCAACATAGGGAGCCATATGCTCCCAAGAATGTACCAAATAACACTAAAAAGAGAAATTTAACCTAGATAAGAGGGATGATCCTTTAACTTGGAGATGGGTTAGGAAAAAAACATGGACATTTTCGAGTTACCTATTCCTCTATTTCTTAAGAAAAAGTGCAAAGAACTTCATAAAAGATAATTTCATTAAGATTTTTAAGACTTAGGGAACATAACATTTTGTTAGCAATTTATACTCAGTACTTTCCTAGACACAGAAGCTCACTGTAAGAAGTAAGTGTTGGTTAAAAACAAAGAAAGAGGACATATTCCTTGTGTCATAAAGAATTTATAGGACAAAGCAAAATATCAACATAGACAAAATCATATATAATAAAAGTAGCCACAGACTTCAGAGTGAGGGAATGATCAGCTGGGGCTGAGGAGTCACTCGAAAGTTTTCAGGAGGTGGGAAGGTTCACAAAGCTCCTTTGGTGATATGACAGAGGGGAGCATTTTGTGTTTTGTGTGGCATGAGCTTCCCAAGAAACTGGTTATATTACACAGTATATAATGTAATTTTCTAATGTACATAAGAAACCAGGAAGAAAACTGCCTTGTTGGTAAGAATGAGAAGATGAGAAGCAATAGGAGCTGGGAGTCTCTCTTTTCTGACTAAGATGTGGAACTTGGAATGGCATGGTAGCCAGTCATACCCTACCGGAAAGTTAAGATATGAAGATGTTTTCATAGGAAAATTGTTTTCATATGTTTTCATAGTTAAGAAAAAAATGTTTCTGTTCTGTTCAAACAGAGCAAGCGTTCTGTTTGCTGTGTGTAGAAGCAATGAGGAGGAGCCAGAATGTTGTGTAAGAAGACCACGTGTAATAACAACAACCTACAGGCAGTGTGCTAGGCACCAGAGCTTCCAGCAGAACAATCTCATCCTGTTTCCAATGTGTTCCCAAAAGGCAGCAGGGGATAAGGTGGAAGCCCACCATACCCTGTGTGGGTGAGAGAAGATTTCTGGAGGAAATATGGGAACTGATGCGAAGAGTGGCTACGTGTGAGTCAGCAATGGGGAGGGATGCTGAAGACGGCATTCACAACAGAGAGCAATGTCCATGCAGAAAGAAGGAGATGGGGGAGAGCCAGTTGGAGCATCACTGAGAGAAGGAAGTGGAAATGTGGCTAAAAGTCCTGAGGATGAAAACAACCAGCAGAGAAATGCAGGGGAAAGGGCAAAACTGAGAGAAAATGTGAACCAGGAAGTAAATGCCCTTGTTGATAAGAACGAGAAGATGAATAAGAAAATATTAGCAGGACTTGGTTACTGAATGGCACTGGAGGATAAAAGAGATGATAAAAAAGTCCCAAATGCTGTGAGTCTTGGGGACCGAAAGAATGAGAGTAGTGTTGGCTATAACGGAAAGGCAGGAAAGTACTGTTTGAGGAAGGAAGAGAAGCTAATCTTGACCTCCCTCTTGATATATTTCAGGTAACATTAGAACACACAGGTGTCAGGTGGGGAAGAATTTGGGGATTGAAGAGCATGTGAAATTGGAGGATGGGGCTAAGATGAGAGCTGGAGACAGATTTAGGGGTAGTCTAGACACAGGTGGAAGCTAAGACCAGGTGTACATGAATTACTTGAAGGAATTCAATGTATTTGAGAATATAAATTATTTTCTAATAGAACTCACACACACATAGAATAGATCAGAGTATGGCATAACCCTATTGTACGCCTCCTTCAGACATTTGGAGTACAATTAACAAAGGAGCATAGTGCTGGTAAACTAGAGCTACTGACTCTTATGTGTCAATATCCAGTTGGTGGACTTCCCTGGTGGTCCAGTGGTTAAGACTCCCCTGCCAAAGCAGAGGACAGGGGTTCAATTCTTGGTCCAGGAACTAAGATCCCACATGCCTGGAGGCCAAGTTATCCTAGGCACCAACTGGAGAGCCTGCATACGACAACTAAGACCTTATTCAGCCAAATAAATATTTTTTAAAAATATATCTAGTTGGTTTCTAGTCAAGAACTATGAGATCGACACTTCTCAACTACTTATTAAGATCTACTATGAAATTTGCTTTTATTCTCTCCACAAAACTTTTTTACTTGTACAGAAAATTTCAAGAGATACAAATATATCTAGTGAGATATCTGTCTAGACATCAAATATCTTTTGATAAAAGAATATCTTGAGGATTAGTTGAATTTTAACACACATATACCATATTTCCAATAAAACATAAATAGGCTTTAGAAATTAAAGAAACTTAATATAGCAATTATATATTGAACCCTAGCTCACCTGATTTGAAAAACTTTTAGATAAAATTATTATCTAATTTTTCAGGTCTAATAATTTTCCCTAAGTTAAATCAATGGGATATGTATGAAAAGTTATAGATAAAGTAATAAACCTAATACCAAAGTAACCACTAACATAATTTACTCTGAATCATCTATTAGTGACCTGGGTAATTTTACTATTTTTACTAGGTTACCAGGTTAAACTAGACATCTGAAAAAATAGGCTCCAATAAGAAATTCAAATAGCTCCTGCCATTCTTGAAAATAAAAGAATATCCCTTCACAGAGTAAATAGACATAGCCTTTCATTTTAGGTGGTCCCAAGGATAGGTACTGATGACTAATATCGGGCAGATATTTTTGACAGGCACTTTCCAGGATATTATAATATTACAAAAGAGAAACATCTACTGAAGTCAATTCTGTGTATAAGTTTGTGTGCTCAGTTGCTCAGTCGTGCGTGTCTGACTCTTTGCTACCCCGTGGACCGTAGGCTCCTCTGTCCATGGAATTTTTCAGGAGTGGGTTGGAATTTACACCTCCAAGGGATCTTCCCAACCCAGGGATTGAACCCGAATCTCCTGAGTCTTCTGAATTGGCAGGCGTATTCTTTAATACTGTGCTACCTGGGAAACCCAAATTCAGTTCTACCACTCACCTTTTGAGGAATTTGAACCTTACTAGTTAGAATTCATATTTTGTTGTTTGCAATAAATAAGTACTGTACTAACCTCTGGATATATAACCACTATAATATTTATTTTAGTAAGCTATAAAGAGCAGCAGGGCTTCCTTTATGGCTCAACTGGTAAAGAATCTGCCTGCAGTGTTGGAGACCTGGGTTCAATCCCTGGGTTGGGAAGATCCCCTGGAGAAGGGAAAGGCTACCCACTCCAGTATTCTGGCCTAGACAATTCCATGGACTGTACAGTCCATGGGGTCGCAAAGAGTCGGACACAACTGAGCCACTTTCACTCACTCACTCAAAAAGCAGCAAGTATAATTTTATCTTCAAAACAAAATAGGTCAAATACTTCAAGGAATTAGTGTGAGATTTAGAAAGAGACTAATTTTCCAGATGATTTAACTGACGACCTGTTGAAACAGAGTTTTATTTTCTATGAGATAATTAATGAAGGTTTGTGAAGTGAAAGTCGCTCAGTTGTGTCTGACTCTTTGCGACCCCACAGACTATACAGTCCATGGAATTTTCCAGGCTGAATACTAGAGTGGGTAGCCTTTCCCTTCTCCAGGGTATCTTCCAAACCCAGGGATCGAACCCAGGTCTCCCGAATTGCAGGCAGATTCTTTATCAGCTGAGCCATCAGAGAATCCCAAGAATACTGGAGTGGGTAGCCTATCCCTTCTCCAGCGGATCTTCCCAACCCAGAGATCAATCCCAAGTCTCCGCACTGCAGGCAGATTCTTTACCAACTGAGCTATGAGGTAAGCCTTTATAGCTTAAGGCTTAAAGCTCTGTAAAAAAGTGAGTGGCATTATAAATGGCTGGAAGTGTATTATCAAGGAGATTTGTATCTATAGATGCTGGAGAGGAAAAGGTAAGCAGCAAGGCTGCATACTTTTCTCTGTCAGAAGGAGAGAAAAACCCTCAGATCTCTTTGTTGAACATGCTATGTTGGGGGTCCCACCATCTTTACTCTGGATGAATTGTTAGGTTTCCTAGGACACAGAAGCTATTACACTGGTGCTTACATTTTGTTACAATGAAAGGATACAGGCTAAATTCAACATGCAGAAAAGGCACATGGGGCAAAATTCAGGAGAAACCAAGCACAAGTTACCAGGTGTCTTCTCTCCGTGGAGTAGCAGAGACCCGTCTAATTCTCCTGGCAAAGATGCACGTAAAAAAAAAAAAAAAAAAATACTGCCACCTGGGACGCACACCCAAGTGTTGGTGTCCAGGGCTTTTACTGATCTCACCCACTCCAGTGTCCCCTACCTCAAGCAAAAACAAGATAGTCAAACATGGAGCCCTTCATTAGCATAAACTATCTGGTCAAATCAGCAAGGTCTCAGACATACAACACCTTTATCCAGCAGAATAGTGCCAAGATTCAGCACTCATCTCCCAGGAGCCTGTCAAGGTAATCGTGAAGACTGGCCTTTTGGGGGATGTGCAGGGATAGAGCCTCCCAGGCCTGCTGGGGCACATGCATTAATGACAAGACTTCCCAGTAAGCATACAAATGGTATTTACTAGGAATGGAAAGATAATGGCGAGAAATCTATACCTATAAAATGTTGTTAGGAGGACAAATACTACGTATATGCTTATTCACTCAGTTGCGTCCAGCTTTTTGCTATCCCATGGATTGTAGCCCACCAGGCTCCTTTGTCCATGGGATTTCTCAGGCAAGAATACTGGAGGGGGCTCCATGCCCTCCTCCAAGGGATCTTCCCAACCTGGGAAACAAACCCACATCTCTTGCATCTCCTGCATCGCAGGTGGATTCTTTACCATCTGAGCCACCAGGGAAACCTTGTGCATGCTATTTATTATAAATAAACTTAAAATTTACAGATTTATGGGTGAGATGGTTTGCTACAAAATGAGAAATGATCATACAACAGGTAATTAACAGAGTGTGTAGAAGAAAAGTTTCATAACCAAAACTATACCCTTTGTTTGAACAGTGTCTGCAGTCAAAGTGAAAGTGAAAGTCACTCAGTCACGTCCAACTCTTTGTGACCCCGTGGACTATAGAGTCCATGGAATTCTTCAGGCCAGCAAACTGGAGTGGGTAGCCTTTCCCTTCTCCAGAGGATCTTCCCAACCCGAGGATTAAACCCAGGTCTCCCCCCTTGCACGCAGATTCTTTACCAGCTGAGCCACAAGGGAAGCCCAAGAATACTGGATAGGGTAGCCTATCACTTCTCCAGAGGATCTTCCTGACCCAGGAATTGAACCGAGGTTGCCTGCATTGTAGGCGGATTCTTTACTAAATGAGATATCAGGGAATGACTGCAGAGATTGCTTATAAGGAAACTCGTCTGTTTAATCTAAAACCAAAATTTATCCTACTGCAGGAGAACAGGGACATTTTTGGAAGCTCTGCTGAGTTACCACTCAGACATTTCCAAGACTATTTATTTGTGCCTGATGTTTCCCTGAGTTTTTGAATCATTAGTCAAGTTTGGTGCTGGTTAAGAGCTAGAATTCAAGAGTCTAAATTGAGGATTCAAGCCTCTGCTGTGTTCACAAGGACATGAGATAACTCCTCTCTGATTTAAGACACATTGTTCTAGGTTTGAATCGAATGGTGCAAGATCAAGATAGCAAATAAATGGGTAATATAACAACCTTGGAAAAGAGAGAAGTCCTTTAAACATTGTTAGTGGAACGTTCTAATCACATTCCGAAACCACATCCATGTACCCAATAAGTAGACTCCCTAAATAAAGATGTAATGTCCCTAAAGAAGTCCTAAAGAAGGACTTCCCAGGTGGCTCAGTGGTAAAGAATTAACCTGCCCCAGGTTCGATGCAGGATACAGGATGCTTGGGGCTGGTGCACTGGGATGACCCAGAGGGATGATACGGGGAGGGTGGTGGGAGGGGGTTCAGGATGGGGAACACGTGTACACCACTGGCAGATTCATGTTGATGTATGGCAAAACCAATACAATATTGTAAAGTTAAAAAAAAAAAAAAAGAAGAAGAAGAATTAACCTGCCAATGCAGGAGATGTGGGAGAAAATTTTGATCCTAGGGTCAGGAAGTTCCCCTAGAGTAGGAAACGGCAACCCATTCCAGTATTCTTGCCTGGAAAATTCCATGGACAGGGGAGCCTGGCGAACTATGGTCTATAGGGTTGCAAAGAGTCAGATGTGACTGAACAAACACACACACACACACACACACACACACACACACACACACACAAAGAAGCTTTTCCTTTTGGACCCAAGAGTGTGACTGTCTTCTTCTTTCTGTATTTAAGACTCTGTGTCTAAGGACACACATTTAACTCATCCACTAAGTCACCATGGTAACTAGAAATGGGTGAAGCACTGACAGAGGCTGCTACAAAAAATAAACACTTTCAACCAATCATTGCTGTAAACCCACAGTGAGTTTGTAGTTTGGTTTCTTGCATATAACATGTGTTTGACTTTCATGACTATTCTGGCAGCAGATTCTTTTTTTTTAATTTAAATTTATTAGATTTTTAAAGAGAATTCCAAGGAGTACTGACATATACCCTGTATATTGAAAAGTAAGAAACATCATTGTTTCATACAAAGTAGTAATAGCAGTGTTTATAAAATATATAACTAACAAGAAAAAATAAAATAAATTATATATATTAGGGGGAAGGGGTGGGAGGTGAGAGGGAGGTTCAAGAGAGACGGGACATATGTATACCCATGGCTGATTCATGTCGATGTATGGCAGAAACCAATACAACAGTGTAAAGCAATTATCCTTCAATTAAAAGTAAATACAGAAAAAATTGTATAAGACAAAGCCTAATTTTGTAAATTATACTAAGTAAATATAAAATTCTAAATAAATCTAAAAAATATGTCAAATCTGGTTTGGAGATGGTATGTATACTAAAAATATTTTGGGATTTAACTCCCTGACATAACACCAGTACAAGCTAAAGCTGTTTTCGAAAAACTTATGTCTGAAACTATGGAGTTTTAAGCTAAAAACACTACTGGGTTATTTTTATAATTTCTATGTTTTGTTTATGCATGACAAGAGGGGACAGATTTCAGGCTGCTATTTGCAAGCACTCTGCAAATAGCACACTGTGGGTGCAGATAGGCCCTTTATTATCAATAAATGAAAAGCCAAATTGAAAAAAAAAAAAAGAAGCATCACCATTTCATTACTGATAATGAAGATGTATCTGTTATGGTACTTAAAGTAATTCATTCTGGGAGAAAAAGAAATTAATATTTCTAAACAAAATGCCTAGGGTAGTAATTTTTTTCCCATGATAGCTGTGGCTTAAAGAATATTTAAAAAAAAAACCCAAATTAATTTTCTATTATTTGATTTTATTTTTAGGTTGAATGATAAATTTCTTTCTATTACTAAGTCACTTGTATTATTACTATTATTATTCACTGGATGATAAATACTTCCAATGAATATGTTCTGATGTGTGGCATTTGGAGACCAAGAAAAATATGAGCACCCTCTCAAAAACAGGACTAAAAGCAACTTGCATATCTTTGTCTACTAGGTTTAAAGGCAGTGGCTCAGACAGTAAAGCATCTGTCTACAATGCAGGAGACCTGGGTTCAATCCCTGGGTCAGGAAGATCCACTGGGGAAGGAAATGGCAATCCCCAAATAATATTTATTGAATACCTACTATGTGCCAGATGCTCTTCTAGGTTGTGGCAATACTGCAACTTTTAAAAAACTAAGAAAAAAACTTTATCCAAGGATCTTAAAATTTTACTCATTGATAGTTTTCAATAAAGCATCAATGTTTGACCCCACTGTGGTAGAGGGAACAGCAGAGTCAATTTAACCACAATTCACAGCTTCTTCTTGGGGTTCACATACAGTCTAGACCTGGCAGGAAGGTGCTATTCCAGAGCTACGTACGGACAGCAACCTGCAAGCTAACACAAGCTAAATCCTATTTATAAGCTAGAAATTAAAAGATGTATTTAATTATCGGTTCTCTGGTGCTTCTGTTATCTTTTGGTATTTATGAGAGTTAATAAACTGCCATGGTTTCCACAAATATAACTGGCAGTAATCCATAATTGATTGAGTTAATTAAGCAGAACAATTGTCAAGAGCTAAAAATAAACTGAAGGAAGAATTTTAATGAATGTGTATGGATGGAGCAGCACCAAAGAGTGTAGGCAGTCAATTTTCAGATTTTCCCTAGTAAATGGTGTGTTTCCCTAGCAAATGCTTGTTCTTAATATATTATTCTATAAAGTAAGCATATTCCTAACATTCAGAGTAATACAAAATAAATTTTTAGAAATTCAGTCTTTCCCAATAGCTTGACTATGTAATCCTTTTTAAAAATAATTATTTATGTACTTATTTATGTTGGCTGTGCTGGGTCTTCTTTACAGTGTGCAGGCTTTGCTACTTGCAGCACACATGGCGTGGTTGCAGCATGTGGGATCTTAGTTTCCTAGTCAGAGATCGAACCCTGGCCTCCTGCAATGGGAACATGGAGTCTTAAGCACTGGACCTCTAGGGAAGTCCCTGTGATACTTTCTGATGCTTAAATTATCATATAATTAAATTATCTTCACATTATGAATGCCCTTTTATTAATAATCATCTTTTGATTCTAAGATGAAGGTGGCAAAAATGTTGATGCTAGGGTTGCTTTATTCAATTCAACATATTCATTAAAAGTTCAAATATTCTTTTGTTGCTTTATTATGTATGCTATGCTCCAAGGAATCTGAGCTACAGGATATTCCCTGCTTACATCCATGAGTACTTACTAGGTATCAGACCCCAGATAAGGACAACAATAACCAAAGACTAGAAGCAGAGCCTCAGGGATTTGGGCATTGAATTGGTATGCCTCATATTCTAATAGGAGAAGGAAATGCTAATAGGGCTTCCCTGATAGCTCAGCTGGTAAAAAATCAGCCTGTAATGCAGGAGACCCAGGTTCAATTCCTGGGTCAGGAACATCTGCTGGAGAAGTGATAGGCTACCCAATACAGTATTCTTGGACTTCCCACTAGTAAAAAATCTGCCTGCAATGCAGGAGACCTGGGTTTGATCCCTGGGTTGGGAAGATCCCCTGGAGAAGGGAAAGTCTACCCACTCTAATATTCTGGCCTGGAGAATCCCACGGACAGTATAGCCCATGGGGTCGCAAAGAGTTGGACACAACAGAGCAACCTTCACTTTCATATCCTAATATGTTTGGTCATCATTGTTGATGGTTTTCTTTCTAAAGTTTACTTCATCTATCATGTTTATTTCACTAATTCTACTTAGTCTATTCCAGAGCAGTTACTCTTACATTGTATTTCAAACCACACAATCCATAAACATATATTTCATGCAAATACAGAGAATTTCAGGAGTTAAAAAATCTAGATGCCAACACAGAGTATGTACATAGGGAGATAAATATGACCTAACAGTTTACCCCAAGTCTTGATGGAATGGAATTCATGAGTGGACACAGCAGAAGAGATTTCATGGCAGTGTTGAGCGATGGCATGAAATGTCACCTGAGGTGAGGTCTTCCTGAAAGTATGTGTGAAATTCCAGCTCTAGTAGTGTTGGAACCAGTGCTATTGGTCTTAAGCTTTTGTGAGTTCATGACGTCATCTACTACTATGTAGTCTATTTCCTCAAGGAGTCAATGAATGGGATTTGAGAGAGCCTTGCACCTAAATCCAGGTTCTGTTACTCCCAGGATCATCTGTGATCCTAGAATAAGTTACTTAATCCTTAAGCACCAGTTTCCTGCTTTTTGTAAAGCAAAGCAGAGGTGAAAGATACCTATATCAGAGATTTGTTGCAATGATGGAGTGAGTGACTGAAACAGATGTGGTCTCTCCTTTTCAGAGAATAGTCAAGTAAAAAGATTACTATACCCATGGACTGTAGCCTGCCAGGCTCCTCCGTCCATGCAATTCTCCAGGCCAGAATACTGGAGTGGGTAGCAGTTCCCTTCTCCAGGGGATCTTCCCAACCCAGGGATCAAACCCAGGTCTCCCACATTGCAGGCGGATTCTTTACCAACTGAGCCACAAGGGAAGCCCAAGAATACTGGAGAGGGTAGCCTATCACTTCACCAGTGGATCAAATCCAGGTCGCCTACACTGAAGGTAGATTCTTTAGCAGATCTCCCAAACTGAAGGTGGATTCTGAGCCACCAGGAAAGCCCAAGAACACTGGAGTGAGTACCCTATCCTTTCTCTAGCAGATCTTCCTGACTCAGGAATTGAACTTGGATCTCCTGCATTGCAGGCAGATTCTTTACCAGGTGAACTACCAGGGAAGCAAAATCTCCTGAATGTCATTTTGACTCAGTCGTGTTCATTATGAGAAATGATCTAACTGCAAAGAACAGAGCCACACTTCTAATGAGAGATAAAATTCTAACATGAATAAGTGACTTGTCATTTCTGACAAGGAATTTTTCCTGCAGGTATCAGAGCAGCAGAATCAGGAGCTCCACTGATTGAGAAGGTAGGGACAGAGAATGTACTGCTGCTGCTGCTGCTGCTAAGTCGCTTCAGTCGTGTCCGACTCTGTGCGACCCCATAGACAGCAACACACCAGGCTCCACCTACTGGGGGGAGATTTTTAGGAGGGTGTGAAAAATGAAAGTGAAGTCGCTCAGTCGTGTCTGACTCTTCGAGATCGCATGGACTGCAGCCTACCAGGTTCCTGGTCCATGGGATTTTCCAGTACTCCTGACATCTTATGACTTTCTGAGGTGATAGCTGCACCTTGAGGAGAAGGCAATGGCACCCCACTCCAGTACTCTTGCCTGGAAAATCCCATGGGCAGAGGAGCCTGGTAGGCTGCAGTCCATGGGGTCGCAAAGTCGGACACGACTGAGCTACTTCACTTTCACTTTTCACTTTCATGCATTGGAGAAGGAAATGGCAACCCACTCCAGTGTTCTTGCCTGAAGAATCCTAGGGACGGGGGAGCCTGGTGGGCTGCCATCTATGGGGTAGCAAAGAGTCGGACACAACTGAAGTGATTTAGCAGTAGCAGTAGCATAGTGTTATAATTCAGGAACTGCCTGTTGGATTAACATTTTAACTTAAAAGTTTTATCAATTATTAATTACCTCTTAAATAGAACATCAATTCTTTTCCCTTACCTGTTGTGGGCTAAATTTTGTATCCCAAAATTCAAGTGCTGAAACCTT
Organism: Ovis aries; assembly: GCF_016772045.2. Lineage (NCBI taxonomy): Eukaryota > Metazoa > Chordata > Mammalia > Artiodactyla > Bovidae > Ovis > Ovis aries. The sequence continues at coordinate 210,459,092 of NC_056055.1, read as the reverse complement.
AATCCCCAGTGTGATGATATTTGGAGGTGGCATTTTGGGGATATCATTAGGTGAGGAGAGTAGAGCCCTCTTGATGGGGTTAGTGTTCAGAAGAAGAGTCCCAAGAGAGCTGAGCTCTCTTTGTGCCATGTTAGGCTACTGCTAGAAGGTGGCTGTCTGCCAACCAGAAAGAGGGCCTTCACTAGCAACAAAATTTGCCAGCACCCTAGATGTGCAGATGACACCACCCTTATGACAGAAAGCAAAGAGGAACTAAAGAGCCTCTTGATGAAGGTGAAAGAGGAGAGTGAAAAGCTGGCTTAAAATTCAACATTAAAAAAACTAAAAAAAAAAAAACTAAGATCATGATGGCATCCAGTCCCATCACTTCATGGCAAATAGAAGGGGAAAAAGTAGAAGCAGTAACAGATTTTCTTTTGGGGGGTTCCAAAATCACTGTGGATGGTGACTGCAGCCATGAAATTAGAAGATGCTTGTCTCTTGGAAGGAAAGCTATGACAAACCTAAACAGCATAATAAAAAGCAAAGATATCACTTTGCCAACAAAGATCTGAATAGTCAGAATTATGGTTTTTCCAGTAGTCATATCTGGATGCGAGAGCTGAACTATAAAAAAGGCTAAGCGCCAAAGAATTGATGTGTTTGAACTGTGGTGTTAGAAAGTCCCTTGGACAGCAAGATCAAACCAGTCAATCCTAAAGGAAATCAACACTGAATACTCGCTGGAAGGACTAATGCTGAAGTTGAAGCTTCAAAACTTTGGCCACCTGATGCAAAGAGCCAACTCAGTGCAAAGACCCTGATGCTGGGAAAGACTGAAGGCAAAAGGAGAAGAGGGCGACAGAGGACAAGATGGATCACAGATTCAATGGACATGACCTTGAGTGAACTCTGGGAGATATTGGAGGACAGGGAGGCCTGGCATGCTGCAGTCCATGGAGTTGTGAAGAGTCAGACACGACTGAACAACAGAACAACAACCATCTTCAACTTCCCAGCCACCAGAACTTCAAGAAATAAATGTCCCAGCCTATGGTATTTTGTTAAAGCAGCCTGAACTAAAATATTGCACAAATATATTATTATACTTATTAGCAGTTTCTCTTTTTTGTGTGACTCTCTCTACTTGTCCTCTTTGACTCTTGCACTAATTAGAATTGACTGATGGCAATGTGCCAAGTGCAAAGCATTTCACAAGCATCAATTTATTTAAGCTTCACAACTCAATGTAAGTATTTATTTAGATACCAGTCCAGATGTATATGAAATATAGATGTAATTATACATCTGTCTGTATCTATGTAAATACTGCATCTACAACCATCTGTGTCATCTGGGTATGAAAGCAAAGATAAAAGAAAGCAAAGTGAAATTGTGAGTTGCTCAGTCGTGTATGACTCTGTGATCCCATGGCTGTAGCCTGCCAGGAGACTTGGGTTTGATCCCTGGGTTGGGAAGATCCCCTGGAGAAGGGAAAGGCTACCCACTTCAGTATTCTGACCTGGAGGGTTCCATGGACTGTACATCATGGGGTCACTCAGAGTCAGACACAACTGAGCGACTTTCACCTTCATGTTATCTGTCACGTTTGTTTCTTTATCTTCTGGGTCTAGGTCTTCATCGATCTTTTACTATGAAGTTGGGAGAAATCACATCAAGGCAGAAAGCCAGATTCCCTTTCAAATCCAGAATCCTACAAACAAATCTGACCTAGGAGATTGATTGGCAATATGTGGTTGACAGAAAATGAACCACTGCCAAAAAGACTACAGCCCAGGAGAGAACTGCAGTGTTTCCCAGTCTTTACACTCTGTGATGCCCATAGACTTCATCAGGGTTTCTTCCAGTGATCACAGAGCTTTAATGTAGCAAAGTCCCCAAGTGGAAATGCTGTCACAGAACATAAGAATATTTAAAAATAGTTTTATAGTTTCTATTATATGCATCAATTGCCCTCCAGAAATGTGATTTGCAACCCTATCCATAAAATTTAAGCAATAATTTTAAAAGTACCCATTTGAGCAGCAAAATTGTATTCCATTATTTTAACTTGCATTTCTTTGAATATTAACGAGGGAACATTTTTAACATGCTTATTAACCACTTTTACTGCTTGTTTTTTAAATGACCTGCTCATGTCCTTTACTTAACAGCCCATTCAAAAAATAATGTGTACAATTAAAGGACGCAGTTTCATGGAACAGATCATTTCTCTGTGTTTTTTTAAAGAAAGGCACCAAACAAAAGTATTATTGTCACTATCAGGTAACAGGTGTAACTTGGAGAAAGACAAGTAAAAATACAATTTATCTAATATTTTAAAGCAAAGGTTTTTATTTATGTTCTAGGAGTATTGTCAGGGATAATCCCCTAAGTCTCAGGAAATTGATAGTAAACCCTTTTCCTTGTGGGTTATTACCACCATCCCTCATATCCAAACTTTATGTTCAGCTCTTAGCAACCGATGTTCCTCATTCATTACCTCAATCGAATGCTACATCTCCAGATTCTTTTCCTGGGATTGTTAATAGGCCAGAAGAATTTAGATAAAGAGGCTGAAAACAACCACATTTTTTTATGCTGCACAATATAACTAGAAAAAAATCCAGCTTTAGAGCATCTTTAGAGTTGTTATTGAATGTTGTATGAGTTTCATAAGAATCTTATTTCAACATTTATACAATTCTACCAGGAAATTTCAGGAATTCCTTTCATCTTCTAAAGTGCTTTAGGGTCCATGACAATGTTATTATTTCTCCTTGGTGTATATACCACTCCCCTTGTAAATCTCTTCTTTGTAGCTACATGCAGACCAATAAGCAGAGGTACTGGACTGTTGGAAGAAGTCATCAAGAGGACATGACTACCACTTACATAAGCTGTGTCTGGATAATCAGAAGCTCCCCACCCCCTCCCCAGCCTTGGAATGTACATTCTGCTCACTGTTTCCATAGCTAGAGCCATTTTCAAGGACACAAATTTGAGAGATCAATGGACTGTTGAGACCATCTGGACACTAAACCCAACTAAGGCCTCTATATTCTTTTTAATTTAAAAAATTTTTTGGTCATGCCCTATAGCACATGGGATCTTAGTTCTTTGACCAGGGATGGAACCCATGCTCCCTGCACTGGAAGCACAGAGTCTTAACCACTGGACCACCAGGGAAGTTCCTCTATATCAACTTTTAAGATACTAGGTCACACAGAGTCGGACACGACTGAAGCAACTTAGCAGCAGCAGCAGCAGCAGGCAAATGCAGAGATTACCTCCTATGGCCACCCAAGTCAAGCTTCATTTGGAAGGTCCTATGCTAATTAAACTGGTCTCCTACCAATTTGGAGTGGTCTGCCTCTCTTTGGTCTCTCACCCTCCATGTCCAGGAGCCAGTTTCAGATTTCACCTAGGGAACTCCTAAGGTTTTGAACCAACACAGATACACCCTTATTTCATATCCATGATCTTTAAAAAATTTCTGCCCAAAGTTTCAGAATCAATCGGTATATGCAGTACAAATAATAAAAGGAAAATAGCCCTTGCTTTATATTTGTTACACTTAAAAAGAAAGAAAAATATTTAACACCTTACAACCTCTAACTACTTCCCTTGGGGTAGTTTCTCACTGATGAATTTCTAGAGAACATAACAGTTTGACTGTAGAAAGTCTTGGCACAGAAACTGAGGGTTGGGGTCAGTCCCAGTTCTGCCCATTAGGGTGAAACAGGAAGAGTGAACGTTAGTGCTCAGGTACAGTTTTTAGGCAGACTAGACTAATAATAATGATAAGAGGAACCTCAGATCTCCCAAGGGGATATTAATGGGAAGGCAGAGCAAGGAACTTGGAATGGAATCAATGCTGAAGGCTCAGCTTTATGACTCAGGGGCCACTAACAGCACAAAATGAACCTCAGAGAATAATGGCATCCACTGGTCAATGCTGAACTGATAAACCCCAGGTTGAGTTGGCAGCTGGGTGACCTGTATGGCCAACCAGAGATCCATAAGTACAGAGTCATATCAAAGTTTCCTTGAAATAGCTTAAGCTCTTCCTGCTTCTATCTATGGTTCTATAACTAGAGCAGAAAAGGGCCTAAAGCCTGAAGAAGCCTGTGTTTTTGAGGGGTACAGGAGATCAGACTCAGCAGTGAGATGGAATGGGCAATTTTCCAAGCCAGGTTTCCTGTATACCTGCTCCATTCATACTCTCCGTGCACTACCTGGACAGTTCCTGCACTGATGGAAAAGTTACTTGATTCTCTAAGCTAGTGGATATATAGAATTCAAAGAGGCAGTCTTTTCTTCCTTTAAAAATTAGGTACAGTAAAAACTATTTTGGAAAATAATTTGGCAATTTCTTATCATCTTAAACATATGCTTATCATAGGACCTAGCAATTCCACATCTATGTATTTAGTTAATAAGGTAGCTATTATCACCCCAGTTTTATAAGCGAGTAACCCTACAAGGCTGCATGTAGGGTAAGTGACTTGCCCAGAGTCACAGAGCTAATGAGTTGTGGGAGCTGAAATTGATACTCAGTGTTATGTCCCCTCTTCCTCACCAAACCTGGCATTTCATTATATCAAGGCATCTCTTGAAAAAAAAAAAAAAAAGGAAATAAAAAAGAAATATTTTACCCCAAGTTTAGCTTAGGAAGGTAAAAATGAAACATCTTCTCAAAAATAATTATTCATTATTGTGAAAACTGTATTTTTGTAAATATTTTTATCAGTGATTTTAACATCATTCGTGTTTCTTGTTTCATTAAAATATTTTAATATTTAATACATCAAATCAATTGTTTATGGTATTGACTTCATATAAATGGAGGATGTATGATTATTACTAAAACATTTTACTAGAGCCTTTATAAAAACCAAATTCTTATCTCAAGACCAGTTTCTGAAAGAATGAAACATGCCCATCTGGTTAGCTGTCACGAGTTAAACATGAATTTTTGTTGCTGTTGTTACACAAAACTTTTTTTTCTGGAAAACAATTTTACATTCATTTTCAATTTGTTTACTAGCACAGAATTATAAGTCTGTCAAAGTTACATTTAGTAACTTCTCCATTCTCTAGATATAAACATTAGAAAATGTCTCCCTACTCAGAGGAGAGGTGGGATGATTTGGGAGAATGGCATTCTAACATGTATACTATCATGTAAGAATTGAATCGCCAGTCTATGTCTGACGCAGGATACAGCATGCTTGGGGCTGGTGCATGGGGATGACCTAGAGAGATGTTATGGGGAGGGAGGTGGGAGGGGGGTTCATGTTTGGGAACGCATGTAAGAATTAAGATTTTAAAATTTAAAAAAATGATAATAAAAGTAATTGGTGGGATGGGGAGGGAGGTTCAAGAGGAGGATGTATGTATACCTATGGCTTGACAGAAACAACAAAATTTTGTAAAGTGATTATCCTTTAATTAAAAAATAAATAAATTCAAAAAATAAATTCCATATATATATGCATTAAAAAAAAAAAATGTCTCCCTGGACCTCCGCTCCCCCACTGCGCACGCTCCACTCCACCAAGAGAAGAGCGAGGAGCGCGGCCTTCTCTCGCCTGCTCAGGGGAGAAAGCGCCTTGCTTCGAGTTTGACCCCACCAAGGCGTGAGTGCTCTATGATGCCAAAATTGTCCATGTTTTGTTAGGAAAGACGAAAAAGGCAGAAAGATCCCGTAATATCTGATCCATTTTAATGGTCGGAACAGAAGTTGGGATAGATGAGCAGCAGAGGATCGTGTCCGTGACGCCGATGAAAATCGGAGATTACAGCGGAAATTGGCCCCAAAGGCTGTAGCTCGCCTGAGAAGCACAGGAAGAAAGAGGAAGTGCGGCAGGTTGCCTGGGGTGGACTCTGTCTTAAAAAGCCTCCCTGCTGATGAGAAAGATGAAAACGAAGAAAACTCAATAAACAGTCCCTCTGACAGTGAAGAAAAGGACAGGAAAATAAGGCAAGAAAAAGATATTGAAAAAAGTCGGAAGTGAAGGAAAGACCAGGGCTGCAAGCAAAAAAGGAAATGGAAGAAAGAACAGTAACTATAGAAATCCCTGAAGTTCTGAAGAAGAAGCTTGAGGATGATTGTTACTATATCAACAGGAGGAAATGGTTAGTGAAAGTTCCGTGCCAGACCAACATCATAACTATTTTGGAATCTTCTGTGAAGCATTTTGCTATCAACGCAGGCTTGAGAGGCCAATGAGAGGCCTCGTCACTATCATGCTATGCCACACGCCAACATGAATGGTGCAGCATTCATTCCCAGCAGAAAAGAACGTTGACCTTTGTAAGGAGATGGTGGATGGATTAAGAATAACCTTTGATTACACTCTCCCATTGGTTTTGCTCTATCCATACGAACAAGTTCAGTATAAAAAGGTGACTTCGTCCAAACTGTTTCTTCGGATTACGGAAAGTACCACAAACAATAAGAGGAACCAGGAGGAGCTCTCTCCAAGTCCACCTTTGTTGAATCCATCCACACCACAGTCTACAGAGAGTCAGCCAACCTCAGGCAAACCAACCACGCCCAAAAGGCGCAAAGCCAAGCCGGAAGCGTTACAGTCTCTGAGGCGGGCCACACGCCACTCTGCCAGTTGTGACGGGCTGTCCGAGAGCAGCGCCTCGCCTCAGCCCAAGCGACAGCAGCAGGACATGCCCGCTAGCATGCCCAAGCTGTTCCTGTACATGGAAGAGAAGACATCTGTTCATAGCAGATCATCCTCGCCTGTTCCTCTGACCCCTAGCAAGGAAGGGAGTGCAGTGTTTGCTGGCTTTGAAGGCAGAAGAACCAAAGAAATAAATGAGGTCCTCTCCTGGAAACTTGTACTTGATAGTTATCCTCCAGGTGACCAACCACCTCCACCCTCTTACATTTATGGGGCGCAACACTTGCTGCGTTTGTTTGTGAAACTTCCTGAAATCCTTGGAAAGATGTCCTTTTCTGCGAAGAAACTGAAGGCTTTACTGAAGCACTTTGATCTCTTTCTGAGGTTTTTAGCAGAGTACCGTGATGACTTCTTCCCAGAGTCTGCCTGTGTTGCTGCCTGTGAAGTGCACTACAGCACGAAGAACCCCAGGGTGATTTATTAAGGTTTTGATGGTCCTAGAAGAACAGCTTCTTTATCTATCTCTTGGTTCCCAGTACAGAACTACGGAGTCGGTGGACCTTCTTTACACAGAAAGCAAATGTGACACCCTGGGGGGCTCTGGCAAAAGCGGGTCTATTTGTTTGAGTTGCTTATCTACTGTAGTTATTTCTGTTAAGGATTACCTCCTGGGTGCCTCGATGGTTTCCAACATCCAACCCTTGCCACCATACATGTGATCTGTGATGGCAGGAAAACAGCATCTATGCTCACAATGAATCTTTCATAAACATGTGCTTAGGTTGGGCTGTTTCAGTAGACAAAGGTGCTTGTTAGCAGTGACCATGTCTTTTAGTTATTTGTTAGCATTAAACAAAATCGTTTTGCAAACTTTTCATTCTTGTGATGAGGCTGAGCAACTCCGTCCCACAAATTTTTAGTTTTGCTTGGATACTTCAAAATAGTCCCCGAATATTTTAAAGGGAATTGATATTACTCACAAAAGAAAATTTGCAGCTATACATTTGCTTGTTACAGTTCTTTTTCTATAAAGCCTTGTTTTGGTGATCTAAATAAAGGTTTGCCTGAATGTCTAAGATTTTGTAGCTACACTTGATTGTGTAATATTATGGTTCCTTTTCTGTAAAATGTTATTTTTGGCCATTTCAAATAAATCATTGCCCGTCTTATTGGAAAGGAAAAAAAAAAAAAGAAAATGTCTCTCTGATTAGAGAATTAAAAAATTACTAAAGCTGAGCTCTGCAAATCTATAATATTATGCTTGCAAATAAATCAGAAATGAATATAAAATTGTTTTCAAGGGGGAAAAACAAAGCAATTATACACTTTGTTTAATATAAATAGGCCAAATTTTACCTCTAATTTATTTATTTATTTTTTTAATTTTAGTTTTTATTTTTTAAATTTTAAAATCTTTAATTCTTCCAAACATGAACCCCCTCCACCTCCTCCCCAGAACATCTTTCTGGGTCATCCCCATGCACCAGCCCCAAGCATGCTGCATCCTGCGTCAGACATAGACTGGCGATTCAATTCACATGATAGTATACATGTTAGAATGTCATTCTCCCAAATCATCCCACCCTCTCCCTCTCCCTCTGAGTCCAAAAGTCCGTTATACACATCTGTGTCTCTTTCCTGTCTTGCATACAGGGTCGTCATTGCCATCTTCTTAAATTCCATATATATGTGTTAGTATACTGTATTGGTGTTTTCTTTCTGGCTTACTTCACTCTGTATAATCGGCTCCAGTTTCATCCATCTCATCAGAACTGATTCAAATGAATTCTTTTTCACGGCTGAGTAATACTCCATTGTGTATATGTACCACAGCTTTCTTATCCATTCATCTGCTGATGGACATCTAGGTTGTTTCCATGTCCTGGCTATTATAAACAGTGCTGCGATGAACATTGGGGTACATGTGTCTCTTTCAATTCTGGTTTCCTCGGTGTGTATGCCCAGTGGGATTGCTGGGTCATAAGGTAGTTCTATTTGCAATTTTTAAGGAATCTCCACACTGTTCTCCATAGTGGCTGTACTAGTTTGCATTCCCACCAACAGTGTAGGAGGGTTCCCTTTTCTCCACACCCTCTCCAGCATTTATTGCTTGCAGATTTTTGGATCGCAGCCATTCTGACTGGTGTGAAGTGGTACCTCATTGTGGTTTTGATTTGCATTTCTCTAATAATGGGTGATGTTGAGCATCTTTTCATGTGTTTGTTAGCCATCCGTATGTCTTCTTTGGAGAAATGTCTATTTAGTTCTTTGGCCCATTTTTGATTGGGTCGTTTATTTTTCTGGAATTGAGCTGCATAAGTTGCTTGTATATTTTTGAGATTAGTTGTTTGTCAGTTGCTTCATTTGCTATTATTTTCTCCCATTCAGAAGGCTGTCTTTTCACCTTGCTTATATTTTCCTTTGTTGTGCAGAAGCTTTTAATTTTAATTAGATCCCATTTGTTTATTTTTGCTTTTATTTCCAGCATTCTGGGAGGTGGATCATAGAGGATCCTGCTGTGATTTATGTCTGAGAGTGTTTTGCCTATGTTCTCCTCTAGGAGTTTTATAGTTTCTGATCTTACATTTAGATCTTTAATCCATTTTGAGTTTATTTTTGTGTACGGTGTTAGAAAGTGATCTAGTTTCATTCTTTTACAAGTGGTTGACCAGTTTTCCCAGCACCACTTGTTAAAAGTTATCTTACTCCATTGTATATTCTTGCCTCCTTTGTCAAAGATAAGGTGTCCATATGTGTGTGGATTTATCTCTGGGCTTTCTATTTTGTTCCATTGATCTATATGTCTGTCTTTGTGCCAGTACCATACTGTCTTGATGACTGTGGCTTTGTAGTAGAGCCTGAAGTCAGGCAAGTTGATTCCTCCAGTTCCATTCTTCTTTCTCAAGATTGCTTTGGCTATTCGAGGTGTTTTGTATTTCCATACAAATCTTGAGATTATTGTTCTAGTTCATGAAAATGTGGCTGGTAGCTTGATAGGGATTGCATTGAATTTGTAAATTGCTTTGGGTAGTATACTCATTTTCACTATATTGATTCTTCCAATCCATGAACATGGTATATTTCTCCATCTATTAGTGTCCTCTTTGATTTCTTTCATCAGTGTTTTATAGTTTTCTATATATAGGTCTTTAGTTTCTTTAGGTAGATATATTCCTAAGTATTTTATTCTTTTCATTGCGATGGTGAATGGAATTGTTTCCTTAATTTCTTTTCTACTTTCTCATTATTCGTGTATAGGAATGCAAGGGATTTCATATCCTGCAACTTTACTATATTCATTGATTAGCTCTAGTAATTTTCTGGTGGAGTCTTTAGGGTTTTCCATGTAGAGGATCATGTCATCTGCAAACAGTGAGAGTTTTACTTCTTTTCCAATTTGGATTCCTTTTATTTCTTTTTCTGCTCTGATTGCTGTGGCCAAAACTTCCAGAACTATGTTGAATAGTAGCAGTGAAAGTGGACACCCTTGTCTTGTTCCTGACTTTAGGGAAATGCTTTCAATTTTTCACCATTGAGGATAATGTTTGCTGTGGGTTTGTCGTAGATAGCTTTTATTATGTTGAGGTATGTTCCTTCTATTCCTGCTTTCTGGAGTTTTTATCATAAATGGATGTTGAATTTTGTCAAAGGCCTTCTCTGCATCTATTGAGATAATTTGTTAATGTGGTGAATTACATTGATTGATTTGCGGATATTGAAGAATCCTTGCATCCCTGGGATAAAGCCCACTTGGTCATGGTGTATGATCTTTTTAATGTGTTGTTGGATTCTGATTGCTAGAATTTTGTTGAGGATTTTTGCATCTATGTTCATCAGAGATATTGGCCTGTAGTTACATCTTTGTCAGGTTTTGGTATTAGGGTGATGGTGGCCTCATAGAATGAGTTTGGAAGTTTACCTTCCTCTGCAATTTTCTGGAAGAGTTTGAGGAGGATAGGTGTTAGCTCTTCTCGAAATTTTTGGTAGAATTCAGCTGTGAAGCCATCTGGACCTGGGCTTTTGTTTGCTGGAAGATTTCTGATTACAGTATCAATTTCGTGCTTGTGATGGGTCTGTTAAGATTTTCTATTTCTTCCTGGTTCAGTTTTGGAAAATTGTACTTTTCTAAGAATTTGTCCATTTCTTCCACGTTGTCCATTTTATTGGCATACAACTGCTGATAGTAGTCTCTTATGATCCTTTGTATTTCTGTGTTGTCTGTTGTGATCTCTCCATTTTCATTTCTAATTTTATTGATTTGATTTTTCTCTCTTTGCTTCTTGATGAGTCTGGCTAATGGTTTGTCAATTTTATTTATCCTTTCAAAGAACCAGCTTTTTATGGTCTCTTTTGTTTCTTTTGCATTTATTTCTGCTAATTTTTAAGATTTCTTTCCTTCTACTAACTCTGGGGTTCTCCAACTCTTCCTTTTCTAGTTGCTTTAGTTGTAGAGTTAGGTTATTTATTTGACTTTTTTCTTGTTTCTTGAGTACCTCTAATTTAAAATAGAACCACACAGTGTTTGAGAGGGCTGACAGTAAATCAGAATAAAAATCATGACTGCACCAAAGAAACTTTTTACCTCCTCTGTGGTAACAACCGATTAGAATCCAAAGAGCACAGCTGAGAACAGGTATCTCTGTAATGTACTGCTGGCATTACTCTGGTTTAAGAGGAAGTAGCTATTACTGAATTTTATCGAAACAAATAACTTACTGGAATAAAGTGTCTTACTTATATATGAATCATTATTTTTAGTAAGTGAAGATCTGCCAACAAAAAGAGTCAAAAAAAGAAGACAAATGAAGAAAAACTACCAACATTTATGGAATCATAGATCAGGCTCTGTGTAGAACTTCCACAATCTTTATTTAGCAATAAATGCTTGCCTGTGAATTCAGGCTTAAACTCATCGAAGCCTAATACAAATCCAGCGACAGTCCTTAAATAAGTAGACTACTTTCTTCCTGTATTTTTCCATGTTCTCATGAAATTCTTGTGCTTTTATGAAGAGGTCATTATATTTTCAGCATGTATACTTACAATTTTTTACTCATTATAGTATTTGTATGAAAGTTCTGGGTTTGAAGGGTTAATAAGATAGCAGAGATGTGCCTGCAAACGGGTCTCTCTGCTCGGGCTGAGCGTCCTTGCAAACGAGGCGTTCTGCCAAAGAATCTGGACACAGCCTGAGTTTAATGGCCCCTTGCAAACAAGGGAGCATTCCCTTCTTGAGATAAGGAGATGAGGGCTTTGGGCAGACTCTGCAGTAGACAGGGATTTCACTCCCCTTTGCTATACGATAACATGTATGCACCTGTGCTGCGCTGAAAAGGCTTATTCATGCAGTCTGGAATTCTGCTTAGGGGGCTTTTATAATAAACAGCAATTAGTTTTGTGCCCAGTTCTGTTCCTCCGGCCAGAGTGTGCGTCTTTTGTGTGTGTCTTGTTTTATGTCATTTCACTCATAATCTCCAACATCTGGCACCCAATGTGGGGCTCGAGTGAAACCGAAAGGGTGAGTAATCCCGGGGCGATTTTAAATCCATAGCAGGGGAACTTTCGGGAAAATCATGGGGAATTCCTCACCCTAGCAGAGGGGAGCTTTTAAAAAATCATGGGGAATTCCTCATCATCATTACGGGCACAATACATGGAGTTAGTCCAAGGACTTCACTCCATAGGTGTTAAAGCCTCGACTCGTCGGTTGAGTGAGCTCTTTCGCTTGGTGGAGCAGCATTGTCATTGGTTTCAATATCAAACTAAGTTACAGTTAAACTTGAAGGAATGGAAAATAATTCAAAAGGAATTGAAAAAGCAACATCAGAAGGGTAATGTGATCCCTTTAAAGTTATGGACTTTGTGTAGTGCTATAACACAGGCTTTGACCTTGCTCTCTACTGATAATGAAACTAAATCTAATGCTTCAAGGAGGGGAGAAATAATTTATGAGGATGTGTCAGACGTTGGTGGGGCTTCTGCATCGCCTGAAGGCAAGGATACAAATGAGCCTCCTCCTGTAAATGGTGAAACGTCTGACAATTCAAAATCAGATTCAGAGGCTTCTTCGGTTTTGTCAGAGGAGGGCAAAGAGATTAAAAAAATGACCCATCTATTCCGGGAATGGTGGAAATCCCGTAAGGAGGAGAAAAAATCTATACCCTCTGCTCCTCCTTGTGCTTCTCTCTTCCCCACTGCAGTTAATCAGCCCCACGTGGGCAGGGAACATTGTCAGTTCTCCTTTCCTTTGTCTATGCTTCATGATGATGACTTGCCTGCTCCCCCTGGTGGGTTTATCGATCCTCCACAATTGTTTCCCATCCAGAGACAGCAGGATGGCAATGTGATAAATGTTCAATATGCTCCTTTGGAATATAAATTTTTTAAAGATCTTAAAGCTGCAGTAGCGCAGTACGGTCCTCAATCTCCCTTTGTTTGGCTATGTTGGAATCATTAGGAAAAGGCAAATTAATCATTCCATTAGATTGGGAATATATTGCCCAAGCTGTCTTGGAGGGCTCTCAATGGTTGCAACTTCGTAGCTGGTGGGAAGAAGAAGCTAAAAAGCAGGCTCAGATTAATGAGGGACAGAATCCTCCTGATCCTCTCGAAGACAAGCTAATGGGAGAGGGCCAATATCAGGCTTTAAAAAAACAGGTTCAATACTCCGATCAGGACTTACAACAAATCCACCAGGTCTTTTTACGAGCATGGTGCCATGTGGTGCCTACTGGCCACGCCCAGCCCTCCTTTGTTAAAACAATGCATGGCCCCAATGAGCCTGATACTGATTTTCTAGCAAGATTGAGGTTAGCTGTAGAACGGGCTGTAGGGAGGGATGAGATTTCAGAGATATTATTACAAACTTTAGCATTTGAAAATGCAAATCTTGAATGCAAGCGTATACTGGGACCTTTAAAGAGATGGGGTGCATCTATAGCTAAATATATCAGAGCCTGCTCGGGAATAGGAGGGACTAAACATCAGGCTAATGTCTTTGCTACAGCCTTGGCCAAAGTCATGAGACCACCAAAGGGAAGTAACTGCTTTCATTGTGGAAAACCTGGCCATATGAAAAGAGAGTGTCGAAAATTAAAAGCTGATCAAGGTGCAATTCCTAAAGACAGATCTCTTGCTGGGAAAAAATAAGACTCCTCCTAGACTTTGCCGTCGGTGCGGGAAGGGGTTTCACTAGACTAATGAATGCAGGTCTAAAACAGACAAAATGGGCAACCCGATACCGGGAAACCATCCTGCAGGCCTAAGTCCTTGGGGCCCAAAAACAATACCGGAGACCTCTTCCTTGCCCTCCTCCCATCCCATCTGCCCCAACCTATTCCCTCCCAACAACTGTTACGAGTCGATGCCCCATTAAAAAGACCTCAGATGATGATTTCAGACTTACGGTCTGCTACTTCAGGGAGTGCTGCTGCTGATTTGCCACTAGCTGATAATGTTCTTTTGTCACCAGGGGGAGGCATTTATAAATTAAAAACAAATGTATTTAGACCACTGCCTAAAGGCACTTTTGGCTTGATATTAGGCCGTAGCAGCGCGGCTTTGAGAGGTTTAACCATAATTCCTGGGGTAATAGACTCTGACTATGTTGGGGAAATTTTAATTATGGTCTCTACTTCTACCACGCTTTCATTGTTAGCTGGGGAACTTATTGCTCAAATACTTCTCCTACCTTATCACCCCTTTTTGGCTCTTCCTAATGAACAAACAAGAAGATTTGGAAGTACTGGGCAACATATATTTTGGAAAATGCTTATCAAAGATTCCCGCCCTGTTCTCTCCTTGATTATACAGAAAAACAACTTTGAGGGACTAGCAGACACAGGGGCAGATGTTTCAGTCATTTCTTCTCAACAATGGCCCCTTTAATGCTGACGGGATTGGGCTCCATTGCAGATATTTGGAAGAGTACCCATCCCTTGCAATATCAATTTCATAATAAAAGATCAGTGTTTGTTACCTTTTATATATATATATATATTTTTTTTTTAGTTTTTATTTTTTAAATTTTAAAATCTTTAATTCACGCCATTCCCAAACATGAACCCCCTCCCACCTCCCTCCTACTTTCTGGGTCATCCCCATGCACCAGCCCCAAGCATGCTGCATCCTGCGTCAGACATAGACTGGCGATTCAATTCACATGATAGTATACATGTTAGAATGTCATTCTCCCAAATCATCCCACCCTCTCTGAGTCCAAAAGTCCGTTATACACATCTGTCTTGCATACAGGGTCGTCATTACCATCTTCCTAAATTCCATATATGTGTTAGTATACTGTATTGTTTTTCTGGCTTGGCTCAGTTTCATCCATCTCATCAGAACTGATTCAAATTCTTTTCACGGCTGAGTAATACTCCATTGTGTATATGTACCACAGCTTTTATCCATTCATCTGCTGATGGACATCTAGGTTGTTTCCATGTCCTGGCTATTATAAACAATTGGGGTACATGTCTCTTTCTGGTTTCCTCGGTGTGTATGCCCAGTGGGATTGCTGGGTCATTAGTTCTATTTGCGAACACAGGAATCTCCACACTGTTCTCCATAGTGGCTGTACTAGTTTGCATCCACCAACAGTGTAGGAGGGTTCCTTTCACACCCCTCAGCCATTCTGACTGGTGTGAAGTGGTACCTCATTGTGGTTTTGATTTGCATTTCTCTAATAATGAGTGATGAGCATCTTTTCATGTGTTTGTTAGCCATCCATGTCTTCTTTGGAAATGTCTGTAGTTCTTTGGTATTTTTTTTGATTGGGTCGTTTATTTTTCTGGAGTTGAGCTGCAGAAGTTGCTTGTATATTTTTGAGATTAGTTGTTTGTCAGTTGCTTCATTTGCTATTATTTTCTCCCATTCCGAGGCTGTCTTTTCACCCTTATATTTTCCTTTGTTGTGCAGAAGCTTTTAATTTTAATTAGATCCCATTTGTTTATTTTGCTTTTATTTCCAGCATTCTGGGAGGTGGATCATAGAGGATCCTGCTGTGATTTATGTCTGAGAGTGTTTTGCCTATGTTCTCCTCTAGGAGTTTTATAGTTTCTGATCTTACATTTAGATCTTTAATCCATTTTGAGTTTATTTTTGTGTGCGGTGTTAGAAAGTGATCTAGTTTCATTCTTTTACAGTGGTTGACCAGTTTTCCCAGCACCACTTGTTAAAGAGATTGTCTTTACTCCATTGTATATTCTTGCCTCCTTTGTCAAAGATAAGGTGTCCATATGTGTGTGGATTTATCTCTGGGCTTTCTATTTTGTTCCATTGATCTATATGTCTGTCTTTGTGCCAGTACCATACTGTCTTGATGACTGTGGCTTTGTAGTAGAGCCTGAAGTCAGGCAAGTTGATTCCTCCAGTTCCATTCTTCTTTCTCAAGATTGCTGGCTATTCGAGGTTTTTGTATTTCCATACAAATCTTGAGATTATTTGTTCTAGTTCTGTGAAAAATGTGGCTGGTAGCTTGATAGGGATTGCATTGAATTTGTAAATTGCTTTGGGTAGTATACTCATTTTCACTATATTGATTCTTCCAATCCATGAACATGGCATATTTCTCCATCTATTAGTGTCCTCTTTGATTTCTTTCATCAGTGTTTTATAGTTTTCTATTATATTGTAAATATACCTATTAATATATGGGGAAGAAATCTTCTCTCTCCTTTGGGGGCTTCTGTAACCATTCCATCAAAAAACTAGTAGCCACTGCTCAAATTCCTCAAACACTCCCATTAAAAGTTAACTAATACTCCAAAATGGGTTGAGCAGTGGCCATTACCACAAATAAAGCTTGAGGCATTAAAACAATTAGTACAAGAACAACTCCAACTTGGTCATATAGAGCCCTCTAGCTCACCCTGAAATTCTCCTGTTTTTGTTATTTAAAAAAAATCTAAAAAATAAAAAATGTTAACTGATTTACAAAAAGTTGATAAATGTATTAAACCTATGGGAACCTTGCAATTGGGACTCCCCTCTCCAGCTCTTATTCCTCAAAATTGGTCCTTAATGGTGTTAGATCTTAAAGACTGTTTTTTTACCATTCCTCTACAATTGCAAGATAGAGATAAATTTGCTTTTACAGTTCCTGTTCTTAATCATGCTCAGCCTGTTAAGCGTTATCAATAGACAGTCCTAACACAAAAAATGATAAATAGTCCTGCCTTATGCCAAAAATTCGTAGCTCGCTCTTTACAATCCCTCCAACAAAAATACCCCAATTATATTCTATATCATTATATGGATGATCTCCTATTGGCAGCTCCTAATATTGCTAAACGTGATAAATTCTTTTTAAAAATACAAGAGGCTTTAAGACTATACAATTTGCAAATAGCCCCGGAAAAAATTCAAAAAAACTTTCCTATTTCATATTTAGAGACAATATTAGAACAACATAAAATAAGGCCCCAAAAGTTACAAATTAAAAGAGACCATCTTAAAACCTTAAATGATTTTCAAAAGTTATTGAGAGAGATTAATTGGCTATGCCCGGTACTTGAGATTCCTACTTATCAATTACAACATTTGTTTTATACTTTAAAAAGAGATACAGCTCTGGATAGCCCCCAGACCTTAACCCCTTGGCTTTACAGGAACTTCAATTTGTTGAGCAACGACTAAATGATGGCTTTTTGACTTACTTACATGCATCTCAACCTATTTCTTTTATCATATTTCATACCCCTTATTCCCCATCTGGTGTAATTGCTCAAAAAAAAAGATTAATAAAATGGGTTTTCTTACCTAACAGTTTTTCCAAAAAGTTGACTATATATATAGATAAATTAGCCTTCCTTATACAAAAGGGTTGCCATCGTATTTTTCAGTTATCAAGATGTAAACCACACCAGATTGTTACTCAGTTAACAACTGCTCAAATATCTCGATGTTTACAATTTAATAAAAACTGGCAAATTTCTCTTGCCTCATATCCTGGTTCGTTTTCTAATCATTATCCATCATCTAAATTGATTGATTTTCTCCGGACTAATGCTATTATATCTCGTTACCCAATTTCAGATGTTCCAGTTAAGAGACCCACTATTTTTACAGATGCAAATAAAAATACTGCTAGATATTAGACCCCAAAAAGTTCCAAGGTTCTCCCCCACTCATTTTCTTCTGTACAGCCCGTTAAATTGTGGGCCATCTATATAGTTTTGCAAGATTTTCCCCAACTTCCTATTAACATTGTTTCAGATTCTCAATATGCTGTTCTCTCTTGCCTACAGCTTCCCCATGTCTCCCTTCCACTGACCCTTAAAACAGCTATTGATAAATTGTTTTACCAAATACAACAATTGCTCTTGCAACGTTCAGAGTTAATTTTCTTTACTCACATCCATACACATTCTGCCCTTCCTGGACCCTTATCATTCAAAAATGCTACAATTGATGCCTTACTTTATCCTATAAAAGCAACAAAACAAAAACATCTCTTACAACATACCACTCCAAAGGGTTACAAAAATCTCATGCTATTACTCAAAAACAAGTTCAAAATATTGTTTGGTCTTGTTCCATATGTGCACCGGTTTGCTTTGCCATTTACCCCACCAGGTGTCAACATAAAAAGACTACAAACAAATCAGATATGGCAAATGGATATAGTTAACATTTCTTCCTTCAGACAACAAAAATGTGTGCATCATACTATAGATACTTGCACATATTTTCAATAGGCTACTGCATTACTTTCTAAAAAAGCTGATGCTGTTATTACTCATTTGTTATCTCGTTTTGCAGTTATGGGATTACAAATTAAATTAAAAACTGATAATACACCTGCTTACCAATCCACAAAATTAGCTCACTTTTTATCTCAATACCATATAACTCATTGTTTTGGTATTCCTTATAATAGTCAAGGGCAAGCTATCATTAAAAGAGCTAATCATACCTTGCGTGATTATCTTAAAAAAATAAAAAAGGGAAAACAAGAGAGATTTATGAAACCTAAAGACATTCTGAATAAAACCTTACTTACCTTAAATTTTTTGAATGTTTGGAGTGAGGGAAATCTATCAGCAGCAGAGTTGCATTTTCAAGGGAAAGAAGATAAGAAGATCTTGAATACGCCTATTTGGTATAAAGATAAAGAGAAAGGTTGGATCCCAGCATCATTAATATATTTGGAATGAGGGTATGCTTTCATTTCTGTTGATAACTACAGGTTTTGGACCCAGCAAGATTGATCAAAATCAACAATGGCTGATCCCCTTGTTCAAAAATTTGAAGAGCTTACTATGCAGAGAGGCCTTACTTCCCGTACAAGGGAAGCAACACCTCCTACATGAGGTCAAATGAAGAGGTTGACCCAGGAAACAGAGAAGACGTTAATGAAGGTGGGGCAACCTCTGAATCCTACCAATCTTTTGCTTGCCATGATGGCAGTGGTGACATGTCAGGTAATTGGTGTATCGGCAAGTAATCATACATATTGGGCATATATACCTAATCCCCCATTAGTAAGAGCAGTTTCCTGGGGGGAACCAGAAGTGCAGGTATGTACTAACGAGACTGCCTTCTTTCCCCCGCCAGCTTGCGGGGAAATAGAACGATCTCATCATAAACAACAATATAATATTAGTAATTTGACCATTGCAGTGGAAGGTATTCCTTTATGTATAGGGGGACACCCCTTTTGTCTGTCCATCAAGGAACATTCTCATCATTCTTATAATATATGGGGGGTAAAATATAATAATTACCATTTTGCTACTTTTACTGTGTTTGTTTCCACCAGGGGATTTAACACCTCGACAGAACTGATGGATATTCATAATGGAAAACACGTCGCTATGTTCTGTTAACTTTTTTGTTTCTTCTCTAGAATCTTTGAAATGGGAACGTTGCTGAGGTCATCGACCCTTTAAAGTCATGAATTATTCTGGGGCCATCATTGTAGATTGGAGTCCAGATCATGGGCAATTCTTAGAAAAATGGTCAAATAAATCTCTTAGGCGGCTTCGTGCAAATAGCACTTTGATGGGCAATGGTAATGAAACAATTAAATGGCAGCAATTTGCACTTGTCCCTCCTCAATTACAATTGCAAGGATATCCGCACATTCAAGGAGATATTTGGAAACTATGGGCGGTTTCTGGTAATCTCACTATCTGGTCAGGAAACTATACTTTGGACGGTGGTGACTCTTCAGGTCCATTCCATGTTAATTTACATGTTAATAAATCTTATTCTGCAATGGCATGTGTAAAATATCCTTTTGCATTGTTACATGGGAATGGGACCTGGAATGATACTGTGGGGTCTGTGTCATGTGATTATTGTAATCTAACTCAATGTGTAAATCAGTCTTGGTGGGAAAAATTTCAAAGACGAGCCTTTAATTCCAATTTCTGGCTAGTAATTGTTAAGGCTCGGACAAAAGTATGGTTACCTATAAATCTGACTCGGCCGTGGTCAGATTCTTTAGTAACTGCTGTACAGACTTTGCTACACCGATCTTGACGTATGCTTGGTGTGGTCATTGCTTCGATTCTAGCAGTCGCGTCAGTAACTGCAACAGCAGTGGTGGCAGGTCTTGCGTTACACCAAGAAATTCAAACAGCTGATTTTATTCGAGACTGGCATAAAGACTCTCATTTGTTATGGCAAGAACAGCGAGATTTGGATGCCCAACTTGCTACCGACATGCTCAATCTTCAACACACGTTTCCTGGCTTGGAGATCAATTGGCTGTTTTATCTACACAAAATGTGTTGAAATGTGATTGGAATTCTTCTCAGTTTTGCATAACACCTGTACCATTTAAGATGAGTGAAGGATGGGACAAAGTAAAACGATCCTTGACTGGGCATCAAAATCTCACTACAGAGATTATGGACCTGGAACGACAAATTTTGTCTACTTTTAGCAGGACTTTACCTGACGTTACGGGGTCTAATTTGCTGAAAAGTCTTCAAGAGGGAATGAATAACTTAAATCCATTAGGGCATGTATCCTCACTAATTGGGATTACCTTTGGGAACACTGTGTTTATATTACTTTTATGCTGTGTTGCTTTTCTAGTCTTCCGGCGATGGCAGAAAGGGAAACAACTAAAGCACGAAGCAGAGAAGATCCAGACCATGCTACAATTTATAAAAGCAAATAAAAAAGGGGGAGATGAAGGGTTAATAGGATAGCAGAGATGTGCCTGCAAACGGGTCTCTCTGCTCGGGCTGAGCGTCCTTGCAAACGAGGCGTTCTGCCAAAGAGTCTGGACACAGCCTTGAGTTTAATGGCCCCTTGCAAACAAGGGAGCATTCCCTTCTTGAGATAAGAAGGAGATGAGGGCTTTGGACAGGCTCTGCAGTAGACAGGGATTTCACTCCCCTTTGCTATACGATAACATGTATGCACCTGTGCTGTGCTGAAAAGGCTTATTCATGCAGTCTGGAATTCTGCCTAGGGGGCTTTTATAATAAACAGCAATTAGTTTTGTGCCCAGTTCTGTTCCTCCGGCCAGAGTGTGCGTCTGTCTTTTGTGTGTGTCTTGTTTTATGTCATTTCACTCATAATCTCCAACCTGGGTTAATCAATTAAAAATATTTGCTAAATGCTTTTAAATCCACAGAGCAGTGCGAACTAGGGAAACACCCACATTGGCAGACGCCCTGTGAATTCAGTGCCTCCTGGGAACTCTTGAATGGCATGGCCACTGAGTTGGCTTGATAACTTAATAAACAAAAATAGATTTGAATTCTGTTAAGAGCCCAAGTCAGCCTCAGGCACTGAGGAAGGATACCAGCTCTGCATCTGAGATAAAACATGCCTGAATAACTGAGCTTCTCCCTCATTTTAATCTTAATTCCTGGTTTCATGTGTACACAGAGCCTATTTTTTTAAAAAAACAAAAAGACAGAAGTTGAGGGAAGCGGGAGGCTTGAGGTGCGGGAGGCATGAGGTGCTGAAGGCAATCATCTATCCAATGTCCCTTAGATATTTACAAGAGGCATTTTCCATTAAAGGGGTGGAAATGGGAGTACCTAATAGGGAAAGACAGAAGTGGGACGGTTACCACAGAGAAGAGAACTCATATATGAATATGACCAAGGCATCTGCTGAATATGAATCAAGAAGTAAAATCTATGTTACTGAGTGGAACCTAGATTTTAATAGATGATTCAGATGAGTATGTTCTTTTTTCTTATTCTTACTTAATTGCCTGTGTGGGCTGGGGAGCAAGTCCAAAAATAATAGCTAAAACCCCGTGGGTCATTGTAAATGAGTTTCTGCTGGTCAGTTCTTGTGGTGACATGAAATTTCAACTTCAAACAAGGACAAGTTTTACAAAAATATTTAGTCTCCAATCGAACAAAGCCTATCTGATGAAAATCACATATTTGCCAGTTCTAATTTTATTTGTATGTACAAACTATGTTAAAGTGCAATGGCAGGTGTTTGGATTTAAGTAAAAACTTGTCTAAAATAATAAAGATAATAAAATTTCTTCCCAAGCTTGACTGGTTGGTTTTCTTTGTAATACTTTTTTAGAGTGCTCATTTACATTAAATAGCATAGTATTTCAAGAAATACCAGGTAATGGTGTATTATTTTGGCAAAAATGCAAGCATTACTGACTGAAAAACATTAAACAACATGGTGAATTTGGCATGCTGCTACAATGTGTGATATGGCAATGGGACATTAATAATTCCTTTTTTAGAATTATTAACACCTAAATATCCTGTTAGACTCTCCCAGGCTCTGTATGGATATGTGGAGGAAAAAAGCCCTAAACACTATTGGGCTTCACGGAGAGCTGGAACACACACACACACACACACACACAGTCCTAGCTTCTAAACCATGCTCAGGACTCAGCTTCCCTCTCAGTTTCTCCCTCTGTTGTCTCAGTGCGCGCACATGCACACACACATTTGGCACCATCCAAATCCCATGGATGGAGGAGCCTGGTGGGCTGTAGTCCATGGGGTCGCTAAGAGTCGGACACGACTGAGCAAATTCACTTTCACTTTTCACTTTCATGCACTGGAGAAGGAAATGGCAACCCACTCCAGTATTCTTTCCTGGACAATCCCAGGGACAGGGGAGCCTGGTGGGCTGCCATCTATGGTGTCACACAGAGTCAGGCACGACTGAAGCGACTTAACAGCAGCAGCAACATGGAGCTGAGTCCTATTGGACTGAGTCTTCGAACCAGATCACCTCATTGGCTGGTGGGCTCTGCTTCCCACCTATTCGGAGAGTTGGGCATAGAAAAAGATTGGATCAATCAGTAAGGGTCATGAAAATCAAGTCACATGACAAGAAACTTCTTCAGTTTCTTCAACTATGGCTAAAAGTAGTAGCAGTTTGTCCCTAGAGTGCCATGGCCTTGTCTCATAGTTAAGTTATGCAAAGAATTGTTATGGAGGACACAAAAGTAAGAAGTCTCTGCCTTCCTAGGGAAAGAAAATCAAAACTGCTCTGGTAATGTCCAACTCTGTGCAACCCATAGACTATACAGTCCATGGAATTCTCCAGGCCAGAGTACTGGAGTGGGTAACCTTTCCCTTCTCCGGGGAAATCTTCCCAACCCAGGGATCGAACCCAGGTCTCCAAATTGCAGGCAGATTCTTTACGCTGAGCCACAAGAGAAGCCTAGCAAGACACTTCCTAGGGAAGTTTCAAACTATTAATAATTTGTTTTTAGGTGGGATTTCATCTAATTGTCTCACAGGAGTTTTGAGTTCTCCTTCTGTCTTAACTTAGAGAAACTCCCTCCCTCAGCTATTCAGCACGTTAAATGAGAAATGCTTTAAAATTAGGTGCTTTATTTAAACTCTCTTGATTATCACAGCAGGGATATATCACTTTACAAAGAAGACTGCCTCAAGGTTACATCTTAAAAATGAATAAAACAATTTTGTAACTAATTCTCAATTTAAAAAGTGAAAAACAAATCTTTCTAAATTCACTTAAACCACATTCTTCCAATCACCAAACTGGTCATGCTGCTAACTGAATAAACATATTCAATCAGAGAATGTTTACCTCTATCAACAAAATGTATGTTTAACAGTCTTTTTTCCTATCTTGGGCTTCCCAGGTGGCACTGGTGGTAAAGAACCCGCCTGCCAGTGCAGGAGACCTAAGAGAGGTGGGTTTGATCCCTGGATTGGGAAGATCCCCTGGAGGAGGGCATGGCAACCCACTCCAGTATTCTTGCCTGGAGAATCCTACGGACAGAGAAGCCTGTTGGCTACAGTCCATAGCGTCGCTAACAGTCGGACACAACTGAGTGACTAACACAAGTGACAAGACATTCACATATTATGGTTGTTTTCTAATCCATTGCCACCACTGAGCTGTAAGCTCCTTGAGGCTGGGAGTAATGTCTTTCATTTCTGCAGCAGCAGGACCTAGTCAAGACCTAGTTCCAGATATGTTTGTTGACTGAATGAGTGAAGGTATTGCCTGGATTCCATTAAAAAATAAATGTCTTTTCAATTCTAAATAGTAATCAACATGTAGTTAAGACATTTAATTTCAAAAGCATGCTAAATCGAAAAGTAACCTTCAAAGGAGCGATCAGTGTGCACAGAAAGTAGACTGCAGGGCATGAGGTGAGGTGAGGATGAGGAAACAATGAATGCAGCATGTGCCTTCTCAAATTCTGTAACAGAAGGAAGAAAAAGGAGAGGATCATGGCACTAGGGAGGGTTGAGAGAGAAGACTGTGTGACTGGAACTTCAACAAAGCAGCATACTGAAAGGAAAGAGTAAATACAGCAGAAGTAGTTAAAGGTGCAGGAAAAATAAAGGCTACTTTTGGAGAAAGACTCAGCAGGAGATGGGAGAGTAAAGGATCAAGAATAAGAGAGAGGGTGAGAGGAACTGGAAGACTGGGACTGACACATATATACTGCTGACCCATAAAAACAGATGGCTAATGAGAACATATTATATAGCACCGGGAACTCTGCTTAATGCTCTGTGGTGACCTGAATGGGAAGGAAGTCCAAAAGGGAGGGAACACGTGTGCATGTATGACTGATTCATTCTGCTGTACAGTAGAAACTAACACAACTATTCTTCAGTAAAAATTAACTTGAAAAGAATACAAGAGGAGAGAGGAGATTATCTTAGAGAGGAGAAGACACTCTTCCTTTCAGGATGAGGCTGACAGGAATACAGATGAATTGAGAAAAGAATTCATCTAGTTCACACATAGACCTAAAATATTATATAAACATAAACAGATGATACAGTAATACTGAGTACTCTGAGGAGCCATGAAATGTCACATGAATTGTAAATCTAACATGTTCATGGATTCTGGGTTCACCTTATTCTAAAAATGGTATTTTACTGCTGCCCTGAAAACAATAAAACTCTTCATTCACATACATGTAAATGTTGTTCTGGAACAACAATTAGTTGGCAGTTTTTCAAATTAGCTAGTAAAGTAATGCTCAAAATTCTCCAAACCAGGCTTCAGCAATACGTGAACCATGAACTTCCAGATGTTCAAGCTGTTTGGAGAAAAGGCAGAGGAACCAGAGATCAAATTGCCAACATCCGCTGGATCATCAAAAAAGCAAGAGAGTTCCAGAAAAATGTCTATTTCTGCTTTATTGACTATGCCAAAGCCTTTGTGTAGATCACAATAAACTGTGGAAAATTCTGAAAGAGATGGGAATACCAGACCACCTGACCTGCCTCTTGAGAAACCTATGTGCAGGTCAGGAAGCAACAGTTAGAACTGGACATGGAACAACAGACGGTTCCAAATAGGAAAAGGCTGTATATTGTCACCCTGCTTATTTAACTTCTATGCAGAGTACATCATGAGAAACACTGGGCTGGAGGAAAAATCTCATGGGACAGAGGAGCCTGGCAGGGGTTTCAAACCTCCACAGGGTTTCAAAGAGTCAGACATGACTTAAGAGACTAAACAACAATATAGGTTTTCTCTGGTTAATTAAACTTGGTTAAAAGCAAAAAGCAAAAACAAAAGAGAAAGTGTTTTAGAATCACCCAGCTGTTGATAATTTTCCCAGTGAACCTGAATACCCACACACACACAGAGCAATTTGGGAAAATGTTGCAAAATCAAATAAGACTTGGAAACCAAAATAACGTGAAGCAAATAACCATAGGTTGATTCATTCCAGGGAAACCCTCTATTCATTTGGTGGCTTATTACCACCAGGATACATGATAAAGTGTTGCTGCTATAGTATGGAGAATAGCACACACCACACTGTTGAAAAGTAGCAGACAAAAGTCCCATTCCTGTAGCAAGCCAGCCTGAGCATTTCCAACAACAGCTTTCCAGCTTGGATGAAGGCAGCGAGTGTCTACCTTCCATCGTAACCAAAGAGCTTGGATTTCTCGGTCATCTCATCCAGTTTCTTCAGGATCACTGGTAATTTTATTCACATCCAATGGACAGAGGGCTTCCCAGGTGCTCGTGGTAAAGAATCCACCTGCCAACGCAGGCGATGCAGGTTTGATCCCTGTGTTGGGAAGATCCCCTGGAGAAGGAAATGGTAACCCACTCCAGTATTTTTGCCTGGAAGATTCCTTGAACAAAGGAACCTGGCGGGCTTCAGTCCATGGGGTCACAAAGTCGGACACGACTGAGCACGCACACACCCCCCAGTGGACGGAAGGAAAAAGCAGTCTTCTGAAAGTAAGGATAATCCTTGTAATTTCCACCTCTGGGCATTTAGAGATGACCACAGATTAAGAAACACCAGGAACCCTGTGCAAGAGAGATGAGACCAGTCAAAAGAGATGTGACTAAAAGAATCATTTCTAGAAGGAGTCTAGAGGTGTGCACTTCTGGCAGTAACTTGAGCTGTGCCACTCTTAACAGTAAGTTCTTTAGTGATACCGTGCTGCCATTTGGCCCTTCAAGTGCTGTTACTGGAGAGGATGGTGACCGTCAGAGAGCAGGGGAATGGAGCTGCCAGATAGATGTGTTTTTCCTGATAAAGCGGCAAGTTAGTGGCAGAAATGGCCATCAAATTCTATGTGGAAAAATCTAGAAGCACCTACCAAGTTCTGCTGCTGCTGCTAAGTCGCTTCAGTCGTGTCCAACTCTGTGTGACCCCACAGACGGCAGCCCATTGGGCTCCGCCATCCCTGGGATTCTCCAGGCAAGAACACTGGAGTGGGCTGCCATTTCCTTCTCCAATGGATGAAAGTGAAAAGTGAAAGTGAAGTCGCTCAGTCGTGTCTGACTCAGCAACCCCATGGACTGCAGCCTACCAGGTTCCTCCATCCATGGGAGTTTCCAGGCAAGAGTATTGGAGTGGGGTGCCATTGCCTTCTCCGCCAAGTTCTGCTACCAATACACAAAAGAGAGATTAATTATATCCTAACATTCTTATATAATCTTGGTGTTCAACAGTACTTTCAGGATGAGAAGCTAAAAGGCAAAGATGGTGGCACCATCAGGAGTCTGGTTTAGGGTTTATACCTCCCCAGAGTACACCCTGTCCAGGATATAATGTGTATCTGTGGATAGGGTCACACCCAGCTGGAAGTAGTTCAAGGCATATTTTTGCATACTGAACTAATTAAAAAATTCTCTTCCTGGTATACTATCATCTATTCTCACTGCTTCAGATAACAGGATTTCAACTAGGAGACTAAATCTTTTCAAAAATCATTTTTATAACAGTTACAAATAGGAAGATCCCCTGGAGGAGAAAATAGCAATCCACTCCAGTACTGCAGCCCCCAAACCCCCATGAACAGAGGAACTGGCAGGCTACAGTCCAAAGAGTGGGACACAACTGAGCATGCACAGCAGCAGCCCCTAGACGGAGAAAACACTGTAACAATAATCCAACACGGCGTTCAGATATACTCTATGAAATATCATCTGACTTGGCCTTCTGCTTCTGGCCAAGGTGAGATAATAGGGACCAGAATCACCCTCCTGTCTGAAACAATCAAGAAAACCAGGCAAAATATATAAAACAGCAATTTTCAAGACAGGGGTAGATATCAGCCAATCAAGGACAGGAATCCTGGAGAGGAAACAAGTCCTGAGTGTCTTCAGTTACGTCTGGAAGGACCCTGATCTGTCCCTTGGGGTAAGGAGATAGCTGAGAATCCCAGGAGACCAAGACCCTCAGTTCTGAGGTCAGAATACTGGAGAGGAGGGAGCTGCACAGAGAGAGAGAGAGACCCAGAGATCTGTGGGGGATGGGTATCCCTCAGGATACTGATCTGATCGGTATCCCTCAGGATACTGATACACGAAGACTACCAAGGACAGGGACACAGCCGTCCAGCTGTCCCTCATTATCTTTGAGGGAATGGTTCCAGGCCAACCACAGATATCAAAAGCCACAGTTGCTCCAGTCCTTTGCAGCTGACCATCCATATCCACATCTGTGGAACCCAACTGGTATCTTCATTTCACTGGCTTAGCTACTTCATATAGAGCAGCTGGTTTTCGAAACAGGGAAAGAAAAAATATTTCAACAGGCTAGTAAGGACAAAAAAGACCCTCTAACTTAATCTCACTAAAACCAACACCTCTAAAGTAGGCCTACTCCTATCCACTGTATAAGAACTCACTTGTTTTTGTTGTTTTGTTTGTCGGAATAACAAAGCCAGTATAGACAGTCTCCAGATGTCCCGCACCGTTTCTCCTGTGACTGATATCTTACATTTATTAAAGTGCAACTGTCACAATAAAACAATGTAGAGACATCGTTATTAATTCAAGTCCATGCTTTATTGAGAGTTCTCCAGTTTTTCCTAATGTCCCTTTTCTGACAGTCACTTATTTGTACAGCCTTGACACTACTATTTCAGTGATGTTATGAACAGAAAATGCATCAAGCATGTGCTCTTTCAAATGAAAAGCTTTTAGTGTTACCCTGATTTGTAAAAAAGAGTTACACTCATTAAAAAATACTGCTATTTCCATCTTAAACCTCCAAATATAAACTATATATTCTGAGATGTACACACTCTTGTAAAAGAATAACGTAGAAGACACTTAGGACTCTGGCAAAGATTTGGGGGACTTGGGTTCCCCTAGTCCCACTGGTCCCTCTAAGGGCTTCAAACTGCTCTCCTAGTAGATTTGGAAATTTTAGGATCAAGTACTTCAGAGCCCTCTACTGGTCACTGCTCACCACTGTAACCTCATTTTGGTTCATTCTTGACAATAGCAATCTCCCTGAAAATATCTTCTTCCACCAAGGATATGAGGGCAGCTTTCACGGCGCCATGCTAAACGCCACATAAGCACAAACAATGTCCTAAAGGTGAGAATTCATACAATTAAAAAAGTTTTCCACTCTGCCACACATAATGTGGCAAATTTGAAAAATGTTAAAGTAATAATCAGTAAACCACCACCAATCACGGCCAAATTCAAGACAACTGACTCCAAAGATGCATTAAAGGACACTGACTACAGTAAAATGATCTTTTCATAGATTTTATTTTCAATTTAACAAGTCAGGAAGATATAAACTTAAAAAATTTTTAATTAAAAAAAACTAAACTTTCAATAGGTGAAGACATCAGAAAAAATTCCTAGATCAGCAACTTGTGATTTCCTCATGTATTTTACTCATGTCTATCAGTTTCAAAAACACTTAGATCTCTGCCTCACCTTTCTTCTCTTTTGCTTTGGCCTAAGACATCAGAATGCATGCTCTAGAACAAAAATTTGGGGGGAGGAGGCATAAATTGTTAACAAGAATGAAATCATACCAAGTATCTTTACCAACCACAATGGAATGAAATGACAAATCAGTAACAGTAGGAAAACTGGAAATGTCACAAAAATGTAAAAATTAAACAAAATATTGAACAACTGAAAGATCAAAGAAGAAATCACAAGAGATTAAAAAAAAACCTCGAGATAAGTGAAAATATAAATACAATGTATCAAATTTACAGGAGGTGGTGAAAGAAGAATTGAGAGGGAAGTTCAAAGATGTATAAATATGCTCATTAAAAAAGATCTCAAATCAATAACCTAACTTTATACCTTAAGGAATCTGAAAAAGGAGAACAAACAAAATGCAAAGTGAGCAGATGGAATGAAATAATAAAGATTAGAGCAGAGACAAACAAAATAGAGAATAGAAAAACAATGGGAAAAAAAATCCAATGAAACAAACGGTTTTCCTGCCACAGTTGGGGGTTTGGGGAAGCAGGAGCAGGCCGTCCGGGCATCCCTGGGGGCAGGAGCCACCGACTCTGTCCAGGGGCTCTCACTGTTGTGACCTGAGTCCCAGCCGTGGTGGGAGCTGCCGTGCTTACAGCTGCAGGATGCAGTTTGTTGTATCCTCTTCAGGGACCCTGTGAAGAGTGGGAGCAACTAATAATAGAGCCTGTCCTGGAGATGGACTCAGCCGTTTCCCACTGGGCAAGGGCTGAACTTTCTTGAGCGCCCTAACGAAACACAGAAGAACTGAGGAAAAGGAGATGAACAGAAAAGGCCAGGCCCCTACTGGGTGATGTGAACCCAAGGATTTAGCACCCGCCTTTCTTAGATCTATAGAGAAGGGTTACTTATTAGAGAAAGGCTTCGATTCTCCCAATAGAAGGAGGACAGAATGAACAGAGGGCAACACAGCCGGGCCCAGGCTAGGCTTAGGTGCCAACTCCCATCTCCTTTTGTTAATTTTCTCAAGCAGATTCAAAACAAAGTGAAATTGATTCTCAGTTTATTGTAAGTCCTCTTTTTACAGTGTTAAGTTTCCAAAAGGTCAAGGCAGTTTTATCTCTTAAATAACATGTCAATCATATAAAACAGCCGGAACCAAAGTAGAGAAATATATACAATATAATACACTAAGTATTTTCAATATTGTTAACTGGATTTTTCATATTAAATTAAAAGAGGCTATTCTGATTTACAATGTCATTTCTCATTAAAATTAAACCTGTCAAAGACATAATGTACATTTTTCTTTTACAAAACCAGCACAGCAGCATTAATAAAACTGCTCATGATTGTAATTTTTATTTTTCTATAATACAACTGCACCCATGTTACAAAAACAAACAAAAAAGGCATTGCACTAGATGGTTTGAATACTGCTTAAGTCAGTATGTTAACACTTGAGGAATAATGAATGGCCTAGTCTGTTTTATCACCAGGCTCATTCACAAGGGTTTGTACTCTGCTAGCTAAAGCAAACTTTCTGTAGGTAGATAACTTTCCTCAGCAGTTTTATATAAGTCCACCATTAATGGGTAAAAAGCCAAGGAGAAACTAATGCCACAAAAACCAATACAACCCTACTATTTACAATACCAAATAAAAGCCAAAGCTAGAAAACCACTCACTTGCTGAATCAAGGGAACATTTATAAGTAGAACATTCTGTATGAAAATTTGAGTATCTATAAATTTAAAACATTCAATAGACTACAAAAGGGCTTGCAACAGTTTATTCCTCTTGTTTTCTCAGGCTTGGGTAAAAAGAAAAAAAGGAAGAGGAAATCCTTTATATTTTTAGTTCTGATGGCATTAAAACAGTTTATATCTGTAGATATGATTTTCATACAATGCAACATGTTTACATAGCTTTCTTGTGCTACTATCAACTATTCTCAGAATGTGTTTTTTATGCTACAGAGGAAAGTATTAAGATTTCTTCCTCATTCTTAATTTTTCAGGATCAAGGTTCTCCAGGCCTCAGTGGGGAATTCAACAGAGGTAAACAGTCACTCAGAGCCTAACACTGAGTATACAGTATTTGAAAAGCCTTATATATCTGGTAGTGGCCTAAATAAGAGCAGCAGGAGGCCAGGTATACAGTTACACCACTCATGACAAATTAAGTTTTATATTTTCCCTTCATTAAGACAGTTTTAAATGGACAGATCACCCTTGCAAGGAAACAAGTATTGCTTCAGATTACATTACATTGGAATTTTTTAGCCACAAAAATACCTAAGCAACAGCAGTACTTAAAAAAAAATAATAATAATTGGTTCTTCAAGTCATGGGCAAGGAAACCAAAATCAAGAAGACACATTATTGTCAAGACCTATTCCAATGGAGCATTCAAGCTGTATATATGGTATTGAGACCAAAACAGAGAAACAATCTGATTGCATCTGGGGGAAGACACCTGCTCCTGTAAGTGTTCCTGACTAGAGGTGTGAGCAATGGATAGGGTAAACAACCCTAAGTATCCTGACACAAAAAAATAAACAGAGACGGCAAGACATGTTTACACTGGAAATGAGATGCAGTATCCATTGTTCCTGGACACGAGAGGAGTGAGTATCTCCGCATCTTCCAGTCCTTGACTGGTCTTTGACATCAAAACCAACATCAGGGCTTTGTATTGTTCAAAAGGCACACCATATGTTTAAAAAAAAAAAGCTTGTCATCAGATCAGTCAGAGGTCCTTGGTCAGCTTGTTTCTAGTGCAAACCATGTCTCTAATAAGCACCAAACACCGAACTAATGCTTTCATTTTCTCAAGTAAACTTTCCAAAATGTTCCTATTTCATAAACTTAAGTCTCTGTAACTGGAATGTATCCAGATTTTTTCTCATTATGTGGAAGATGCAAAAGAAACATGCTACTATGGGAAGCCTGAAGGAGTGGAAACCTTAAAATGTTATAAATCCCCAAACTGGCCTTATTATGGGAAGAAGCCGAGAGAAAGTATCTGGGGTTGTGTTGTTAGCCATAGTTTAGTACTTCTGATCACTTTTTAGACAAACAAAAACTATTAAACAAGGAGTTTCTTACTAAGAATACCTTATTTCTTTACATTTCTCAACAGTCAGAACTGGCCTAGAAATTCATACAGAAAGTTAGAGGACAAGGATGTCCATATGGGAAACATCGTAATTTTATAGATGCTACATAAATCACTAGTTATACCTATAGTATACTGTAATACACTACAGGTCCTTTACCTCTACAAAGAACAGGCGAGTGCTCCCCTCACCCAATTTCTTGGATCAGGCCTAATTTTTCTTTTTAGATTAAAAATAATCTCCCATTAATAACTATCCCTTTGGGGATTTAGTCATTTTAGACTCATTTAGTAATATCTCCCTGAAAGTAGGAGAAAAACCTCAACTATGAGCATGTGCAGACAAGTGCAGTTCTGCGTATTACTTGCACAAAAGTTGTAAACAGGCTTAAAAAACAGCTCCAGAAAAAGGCCTGAAGTTAATGGCTGTGGCCTCCTGTCACCCACAGACAAGAAGTGATAGAACTTGAAAAATATCAAACATACTTGAAAACAAGGCAAGATACAGAACACGACAGGATTCCCAATTTAAGTCAAAGTCCTCAGCAGAACAAGAACAGCTTGCATCCATCTCTTTAACGGGCCCTTGACAGAATAATTCAGAATTGTTTTAAAGTTTCAGAAATTCTGATAACAGGCAAACATTAAATTGTTACATAAGCACAAGAAAAATTCACCAGCTCTACCAATCCTTTCCAGATAAAGAATGTATCCAATGTGAGGCCAGGACAGTCACAATCTATGAGACACTGTTTGCTTAAGGGGATTGTCAGCAAACATGACAACCCATTGTTCAACCAATCTCATCTCCAACCATACATCTGTTCTCAGACCTTTGAAATGAATCTAGATTTCAGCTTACGTGAACAAAATACTTGTGCAATTTCCCAGCCCACGGTTAGCTAACTTGTAGGCATCAAAAACCAAAGTGCAAATCCATGGAGTTTCAACCCTTCAGCTACAGATGGCCTACCCAACCTCAGAACTGAAAGGCCTCTGCACACTGTGGTGAATGTGACAAAGAAACAGAACATGTAGCTGACTTGTGGTCCTTTGGTTCCAAGCCCCTTTTCCTCCTGGTCCATTTCAGAGTATGTGCTTCATTTCAGCAGTTCAGACCCAAGCCTGTCCAATGGTCTGGCACCATCAGGAAATATTTGTCCATGGCTTCACAGAATCTAGTCCTGTACAACTCTGGAGAGACCACAGTCGGCATTTTACCTAGGATTACAAAAGGGTAAAGAGAAAAAAAGGAAGCTGTTACATAACTGACCAGACCACTGACTTCGACAGCTATGTTCTTTCATGTAAACGAACATAAAATGCCATGTCCTGTAAACACACCCACTATGACGGGCTCAGAAAAAAGGAAGGGTGCTCACTGTGCGACATGACAAGGGACAGGTCCTTCCTGGTAGGACTTTTTTATTTTAAAAGACGCTCTTGCCTAGAAATGAGAGATGTCTGAAAGCAACCTGGTGCTCTCAGTGCTAAGAAAACTTAAAGGACTTCAAGCGTTAAATCAGGACAACCTCCTGTTCGGGAACTCTGGCCTTTCTTTCCTTTAACATTTCATTTTGAGAACCTCTGGTTTCTTAACAGAATTTCCCAGATGATGCAGTGGTAAAGAGTCCACCTGCCAAAGCAGGAGGCACAAGAGAGGTGGATTCGATCCCTGGGTCGGGAAGATCCCCTGGAGTAGGAAATGACAACTCCAGTATTCTTGCCTGGAGAATTCCATGGACAGAGGAGCCTGGCAGGCTATAGTCCAGGAGATCACAAAGTCAGACATAACTCAGCATGCAGCAGATACCGCATCTTAACACATATTTAAATCCCATACTTCCCCATTTAAACAATTCCTTTTATTATTTGATCATTTTGGAAATGATGATAAAGTCAAAGATAACCAGTTATGTTTTATAATTTTTTCTGAAGTATCCATTTGTTATATGTTAACTGATGAGGAAGATAATGAGAACAGTTAAAAGAGTAAACAGAACAAAAATCCTGCTCACCTTGTCCTCCTAAAATTCCTGTTGATTTCACAACCATCTCAAGCTTTTTGTCCCAGGTAAATGTTCGGATATAATCTGTTGCAGGGGGTGAGATTAGCAGTGAAAGCTCTCTTAATAAATATAAGCAGATAACAATCACAATTACCACGGCTATTACTTCTACATTAGTTAACATTGAGTGCTGGCAATACTGTAGGTGCAGACAATACGCCAAGGGCTGTCCTAAGGGTTATTTTTACCATATTAATTCTTCCAAACCTCATAACAACCTCACAGGCCTTCATCTTAAGTAAATTCCTGAATACATATATTTTTGATAATGAAAATGGAAATGAGAAATATGAATAAAAGTACTAGAACAGAAAAACTATTATTTTTAAAATTTCAAATGAGTTTGTGAAAACATTCAATAAGCTATTACTACACCGGTTCTGTATAGTCTTCAAAGATTACTCTGGCTTCAATCATGAACTGCACATAAGACATGCTCATTGACCTACCTATAATTCCAACTACTAGCTCATTGCTGGTATCATCTCGCCCAACTAACAAAGAATAGTCTATAATGAGGTGGCTCGAAAGGAAGTGGGAGTCGCTCCGGATCGAGGCTCTCAGCACAGCTTTGGAATGAGAACGGATATACAGAGGGTTGTCTCGAACCATCTTTAAGAGATTTTCATCCAGAAGAACAACATCACAGCTCTCTTTCCCGGTATCGGTTTTTACATTTCGATTCCTAAGTGAACCCTTCAAGTCAAAAACCTAGCAGAAAGAAAATTCTCTGTCATTTATGTGAGTTGCTACAAATGGTTAATTAATATAATTAAATTTAAAAGGCAGAAAGCTTCCTTGTAGCCATTATCCTTATAAACACTTTAATATTTAACTTTAAAACTTATAACTTATGTAAGTCATTGAATGCATACATTGTAATTGTATAATACAAAAAGCACATGGTGATATAACTGTATCATATGAAACTAATAACTAGGTACCCAAATATTCAAATATGTCAGAAATATACTGACCCATTTAATCAACTATAAGAAACATTAACAAGTAACTCCAAAAATATATTGCTGAATCATAAAGCAGTTTGAAAAACAGATGTAAACAGTCGTAGGAAATTTCAAGTTTTGATATCAAAACTGTGCAATTATAAAGGACAATGCAGAAGCAATAGCGTACTTCTAGGAATTTCTAGACAGTAGAAGAAGCAATGCTAGTCAGGGGACTTGGGAACTAGACCGGTGGAACCTGAGGCGTATTCTACAGACCACTAGTCAGTTGTTCCTGACTCAAGATGAAGGAGAAGCTGGTGCCAGAATGTAAACTAATTACATCATTAAACCTACAGTTTAGTTCAGCAGCTGCTTTTGCTATAGCAAGACTTTCTCAATGAAGAAAGCAGTACATTAAATTACATTCTAAAAAAAAAATTATATTCTCGTACAAGCTCCTAGCTCCACAGACTGGAAACAGTTCAAAGACCAGCACATTGAAGAGCACTGTTCTAGAATCTAGACCAACTTGAATTCTAGGAAGAGCTGTGAGACCTTGATACAGCCCTCAATTCCCCTGAGCCTCAGTTTCTTCATCTTTAAAATGGCCAGACCCATTGGATCTGCCTTCTTACTCTATAATTCTGTGTTTCTAGGATATTGGTTATGTTAAATTTTAGGACCAGACCACAACATTCCTCTTTATTCTTTCAGTAACT
Organism: Ovis aries; assembly: GCF_016772045.2. Taxonomy (NCBI): domain Eukaryota; kingdom Metazoa; phylum Chordata; class Mammalia; order Artiodactyla; family Bovidae; genus Ovis; species Ovis aries. The sequence goes on along the minus strand of NC_056055.1, from coordinate 210,422,997 downwards.
CGAAAGTTAAAGCTGACCTAGTAACCAAAGTTTAATATTTACTATCAAATACCATGTTATTCTCTAATCATCATGTTCAGGAACCAGAAGAATGAAGGGATCCAGCAGCTAAATAGTTTGCGTGGTTCATTATCCTTACCTGTGCCATCTTTCTCCCATAGAAAAGATTTTCCATGACAAGGAGATCTAGTTTCTTCTCAGTGTTGTTCTGAGAATTCTTATAACCAATTCTGTAAACGCCAAGAATCTTGGCCAATGCAGTAGGCCTCTAATTCAGCAAAAGTAAATAGATACAAATGAATGTACATGCAAAATAGAAACAGACTTAAGAAATATAAAACAAGCTTGTGGCTGCCAATGCAGAGAAGGAATGGGGAGGGACAAATTTTTCTAGGAGAATAACAAACTACTCTGTAACAAACAGAAAAGCAATAAGGATATGTCATATATTAACACATAGGGAATTATAGCCATTATCATACAATAAATCATAATGAAGTATAATCTGCAAATACTAAATCATTATTCTGTATACCTGAAACTAATACAATAGTGTAAGTCAACTAAATTTTAAGAAAGGATTATTTATAATATCAATATCTGGATTATTCATGTATTATCCAGACATGATTTTCTATTAATATGGGTCAGGAGACCTTAAAAGAGATTCTGAATCTATGAAGCAAGTAAAGCAGCAACGCCAATAAAATTATTAGATCTTTAATATTCTCCCAAGGGATAATCCTTCACAATTTCTAAAATTCACAAATTTTATTATGACATAATTTTTCCAATAAAAGGCAACAAACCAATAAATGGAAGAAAAAATCTACATGACTCCTTCATATTCTCACTGGAAGGGTCTCTGTTTAATGACAAGTGGACAAACTACACACACACACACACACACACACACACACACACACACACACACACACACACGCAGGGAAAAGTTTGAAATCCCTGCTTTCCACCACACCTCAAAAGCACGATTCTGTTCACTTATCACCATAGAGAAAACTGCCCTTAGGACTTTCAGGAGGTGAAATGGACCAGTAAACTCTAGTTACAGATCAGGGTTTAGGTTTCTACCTTTTGCTGAACGGCATTTGTAATGTAATTGAAGTAGTGTGGTGCGAAGTCAAGGAAAGACTGGACTTCCAGACGAGGCATTTGCTTCAAAATGAATCTGTCATCTAAAAGGCAAAAATTTCATGTTGATTCAGTTGCAATATTTACTGAGGTAATCTAAAATAAATCATTCTAAGAATCCTAAATGACTTGCTCACTTCATGTTTTGAAGGGATATTTTTAATATGATAACACTGAGAAGATTTTGATCAGAACATAGTTCTCAAGTTGAAGGTTTGGAAGGGCTTCTGAGAATTTATATAGTCAAGAAAACTCTACATTTGACAGCTGCACACTTGAAGTCATAGCTATATGATGTACTTTTTAAAACTACCAAGTACAATGCTACAAACTCCTTTATTAGCAATCGAGGAACTAACAGTTATCAAAGTGCCTATCAAGCACATCTTTCCTGATGCATTTTCTCAAGTAACTGCACTTTCAGTGAGTGTGGAGAACTCAAATATGTAGTACAAATGGTCAAAATCTGCTGTCAACTTCCGCAAGTCAAATGTTTCAATTTTTATCTTTCTCCCATCAGCTCTGAGGTACCTTGTGAGTTTTCTAGAAGTTCTGTTACTATTTACATGTGGAAAACTTGGGACTAGAAAGAATTTAGTAGGGATTTGATCAATACTTGTCTCTCATTATACACTTTACACCATGTATTTTTTCAATGTTCTTCTTTCATCCTCTCAAGCATAAAAAGAAAAACATGTTTGCTAAATGACACATCACATTACCTCAGTTCAAGGGATTCATAAATTATCCAAGGGAAAAAAAGATGGATGCTGCTTAACTAGCAAATGATCAAAAAGGCCTTGGAGAAGGAAATGGCAACCCACTCCAGTATTCTTGCCTGGAAAAATTCTTGCCTCCAGTATTCCTGCATGGAGAGAGGAGCCTGGCAGGCTAAGTCCATGGGGTCGCAGTCAGACACAACTGAGCAACTAAACAACAACAGCAAAAAGGCCCACCTTCAGTAGCGTAAAAGGCAGCTCCTGATTTGCCTCCTCGGGCCTGCCACGGAGAAGAGTGAGAAAGGGAACGAATGAAATCTTCTTCGCTGCTGCCCAGAATCACTTCTCGCATCTTATGAAACTCTCCCGCATAGTAGAGCCGACAGTAAAACTTGGCGTTGGCATCTGAAAATTCTATAAACAGAAATGTTTTTAGAAAAAAGCTCTTCTGAATCAGAAATATCTTTTCCTTCTTGCCCACTCTCCACCCCCACACCAAATGCAAGCATTTAATTTTCTCCATGATAGTATTTTTCATGTTAAGTCTACTACATTCCTGTTCATCACTATTCTGTTATCTTTAGGAAGGATTAAGACAGTACCTTAGGACCACCCTTACATATTTATAGAAAAAAAAACAAACATAAAACAAGACTCGGTTCTAATTTTATGCTGGTGACTGCATTTTCATTGTTGTATGATTATATCTTAAATTTCACTGTGTTACTATTCTGGGTAACAAAACACGTACACACAATTCTAGATGCCTTGGTAAGGTACTGTGGCTCTAAATTATACAGGAACAAATTATTTAAACCTTAGACATCTAAGTAAATTAAAATTTATAAACTATATTTAAATTACATTTACAAATAGATTTCCTTTTAAATTAAATAATGTATACTTTATAAACTAAATCTAGATGAAACAAATGCTCATCAGCACAAAGACTTAGCATTCATTTCAAGAGATAGGATATTTATCTAGTGTGAAGCTAGAGTTTCAAATAATGAAGTTGTTCAATTATAGTCCTGGGTCCCCAAACCAGAGATTTATCTCATACGTACGAAGCTCCACATGAGGATTTGTAAGTTGTTTCTTCTGTGTATCTCCTCCATCTACTTCATCTAAAAGATTTAACATCATTAGTAAAGCCAAAGTTTTAGGCAGGTATCAGTTTATTTTGTGTGTTCTTTTTCCCTGATATAAACTAAAAACTAAGTCAGTTAGTATTATCCTAGTCAAGCCATGCTCAAGCAAGCATCATGTATACAATTAACTGTAAATTATTACAATAAAAATGTATGTACCTTTCGAAAGATCAATTTTTAGATTAAAAATCAGAGAATTCAGATTGAAGAATAATTTTTCTTATAGTTAAATAATCCCTATGATAGCAATAAACTTACTCAATTCTAATATCAAGACTTTCTGTGGCTATTTCACCAGAGTTTATGACCAGTTTTCCCTGTGTATAAAGTAATGCTTTCCCAATATTCTGAGATGCTTTCTTTATCATATACTAAGATATATGTTCACTATAGAAAATATACTAATATCTATATCAGAGCTGGTTTTTTTTTTTAATTTGACTTATGTGTCTGGCAAACTTACTGCCAGACAATTATTGTGGAGTTGTAGTATATTTTAACTCTAATTACTGTAAAGTTGTAATATATTTTAACATCTAGAAGAACAAGTCATCCTCTAAGTTTCCCATTTCAAAATTATTTTTTTCAAAGCACCAATGCCTTCTAAGGATCACAGCCTATAGAATACTAAACACAGATCATAATTATTAATGAAAACGTGTCATGCAATTTCTATTTCTTAAACTACTAATTCATGCTGTAATCCAGGGGTTGCCAAACTACTCCTCTAAAGGGCCAGATGGTAAGTATTTTACTCAGTTGCCACTACTCAACTTGCCAATATAATGGGAAAGCAACCAGACAGTAACTAAATGTGTTCCACTACAACTTTATTTACAAAGACAGCTCAGCTTAGTTATCTGACTCCTGGTCTAACCCTGTATTCAAACACCATCAGGTAGATGTATTTTTTTTAATACCTAAATGAAGGTGGGTATCAGTAGCTCCCACCTTACAGAGACTGGAGAAGAAAGGGGATGTCTGGGAGGGCAATGGGATGACCTCATTTGAACATACACTGAGCTACACAGTGAGACAGATGTGTAATATCACTTAGTCCTCAGTAAACCTTGGAAGACACTGCTTTTCCACTTTATCGGTACAGCAAGTAAAGATTTCTGATTCCTCCACTCGGTAAATGAGAACAGTGATAGCTGAAACCAGCTGGATTCTCCCAGCACTAGGCTTTTCCCACTCTACCTCACCATGGTGTGAGAAGAACGGGAAGGCCCTGATTTCTGCAGGAGAAGCATCTACTTAAAGCTGTAAGAAACATAACCAACGGAAGTAAGTAAACTGAAGCCTAAAACAAGCATATTGGTCTCCTTCAACACACCTTGAGGCTCAATGCCTTGATTCTCCGTCCCCTCCTTGCCCGTCTGCCCCACTTGGTAGTAAGCACTATCTGCTCCACGTAAGGTCTCTCTCTTCTGGGAAGAGAGGTCAGGGCTTTTCCCTGCTGTCCCTCGGAAGAAGGACAACATTCCAGAAGCCTTTTTGGCTAAAAATAAGAGGTAACATATTAAGTACAGGTCACTGCACGCAGAAAAATAAAAATTTTCAATTCATTCCTGTGTAAGCAGGACCATTATATGAAAGTAATAAATAAGAGTAACACTGATAGATTCATTTGCACAGATTATTATTCCACATGGTTTATGGGGGCTTTAGGGGGGCAATCAAGCACTATTATCAAAAACGAAGAAAAGCAATGTTCAGATAGCTACATATAAAAATGTGAGAAATTATTAAATATAGAGAAAGACTTTAAAAAATTTATTTCCAAGGCTGTCATAGTATCTTAAGCAACAAGTTTAAGATAGGGCTAGGTTCTTATAGTATCACAGTACAGCTCATTAAACTAATACAGAACAGTATTCAAGCTACGAGGATTCAAAGTTAAAAGTAACATATTTATATCGTCTGTGTTCCATATTTTAACACAGCAAAATATATAATTTGAGTTTTAGCATTTTTCAAAAATAAGTAGTACAGGATGACCAAAGATATCACTAAAGCTTGCTCTATACTTTTATTCTTCCTTTTGAGCTTTATCATATCATTAATGATCCTAATTTGGGGGTAGCCTTTCCCTCCTCCAAGGGATCTTCCCAAGCCAGGGATCTAACCGAGGTCTCCCGCATTGCAGGCGGATTCTTTACCAGCTAAGCCACAAGGAAAGCCCAAGAATACTGGAGTGGGTAGCCTATCCTTTCTCCAGTGGATCTTCCTGACCCAGGAATTGAACCTGGGTCTCCTGCACTGCAGACAGATTCTTTACCAACTGAGCTTTTAGGGAAGCCCTTTGTACATTTACCATTAACAAAATCCACATGAAATCTCAATCATTAAGTGCTTAGGGTGGCAGACACTATCACAGTCTCCTCAATATCCAATCCCACCTTGCTCCTTGCTAACAGAGTTCCAATTTTCTTTAGAGCAGCAGCATGCAGAGTCCCAGGAAAATAATCATGATTTGTATAAACTGGCCAGGACAATGATGCTCACCACTTTCTCAGTCTCCTTTGCAGGAAAGGGTGGCCATGAGGCTCAGTTCTAACCAATGAGACTGAAAAGGAAAGGGAATTTCCTAACGAAAGGGAAGAGCAGAAGCTTGTACCTCCCTTCCTTCTGCCTTAAATGCAGACATTAGAGTGGGACATCTCTGACCATGAGTAAAATTTAAGAGAAATCAAAGAGAAACTAACCCCTATGTTGTCATGACAAAGCCAAGTAGCTGAACCAATGCCAGCTACTGCCCATTTGCAGATGTTGCTATTTTAGAAAAATAAACTGTCCTTGGTTTAAGCCCCAGTAGATTTGAGTTTTCTGTTCAGTTCAGTCACTCAGTTGTGTCCGACTCTTTGCAACCCCATGGACTGGAGCATGACAGGCTCCCCTGTCCATCACTAACTGGGTTTTCTGTTACTTGTAGGGAATATTCCTAACTGACAAAGTCAAAAAAACACAACTTCAAATCTCTGCTCCCCACTCACTACCTGTGTAACCTTGAGCAAAGTGCTTAATCTAAGTCTTAACTCACTTTCTGAAAAATGGAGATATGTCAAATATGGGGTTATTGTGGGAATTAAAGAAGATAAGACATGAAAAATTCTTTTCACAATGTCAACAATGCTGCAAAAACAAACAAACAAACAAACAAACTGATGTTATATTTCTTATGTTGCATGCTTTAAGCTGAAAGCTCTAACCAAGAAGGCCGATCCTGCTTCTTTTTGCCTGAAATGCTTCTAGGCATTTCAAACTCAAAAACTTAAAAATCAAAGAAAAGTGAAATATACACAAAAGAAGAGATATACAAATTTTACATCCATATTATACTTCAAAGATCAGAAACAATAAATCCTTGCCAGATGGCACTTCTTATTCAATGTGTTTTCTTCTTCAAACCACAATTACAAACAAAAGCACTTCTCCATTTGCAATCTTACTTGGTTGTGGTTCTGCTTCCACTGCACGGTTTGTCTGTCCTCCACTGATCTCAGGTAATCTAATTGGGCTGCTACTCTTTGGTCTGCTGTCTAAAGTACTAAAATGAGAAACAGAAGAAAAGTTGGTTTTATATGATTCAGACACAAAATAACAAGTACTCTAGTTCCTATATTAATCTACTTTCCACCTAACCCCACCTACAATATCAGAAATCTGGTTCATAATTTTATATAAACACAGGTTCGCATGGAAGAAAGTCTTGAAATGTATACTAGACTTTTAAGAAAAAGAAAACTGTTAAAGCTATAAGAGTATACGGTCTTAAAATATTTTTCTCAGGTCTATCAGAGCTATATTATAGCACCCATAAGTCAATGGTGACAATTATGACAATTTCTGTCTCAAATACCTAAAATAACAAAAATACTTAAAAGAGCTGGTTTGGCAGAGGTTTGCTTTTTTAGCTGTTAAGATCTTTAATTATTATGGAAAATTCTTAAATTATTTAAAGTACAAAGCTATGCAGTAGTTTACCAATTTCAGAAGTTAATATTTTTTAAATGAAAACAGCAAAGAGAACTTAAAAACTTAAAAATGTAAATATGCAATACACTTTGAACTTCTATGACAATTATAAGAAAACTGTAACCTAGTAGACTTTTTAAGGTCTTTTGCTATACCTGAATTTTGTTCTGTCAATTACTGGCTAAAAACTGAGTCCCACTGCTTATATTCTAGAAACTTTTACATCAACAATAAGCTGTAATAAAACTGAAATAGGAACACCTAGAAAATGATATAGTTCAATTAAAATAAATTTTCCTCAATCACATATCACCTGTTTGTTGGAAGCCCTTCTTCAGCACTGTTCCGCTGAGTGGCTTTGGACAATTCCTCTAAGGCATTCCGGTATTCTTTACAACTTAAGATAGAAACAGGTTGAAATATGTTAAACATTAAGGTCTTCTTTTATAGTAAATCATATGCTTTAGAATAAGCTCTGCATTATAGAAACACAAACATTATAAGCATCCATATCTAATGTACTTTACAAATACATTAGAGTTACCTCACAAAAGTTATCAAGTAGAAACTTCATGAAGAAAGTCAATATGTTCACCAAAAAATAATACAATATAATCCAACATGCCAGCCAGACTCAATATCCTAAACAATGATTGTGAAGGCCTCCATACTAACATTTAGATCAAATGCCTTCAGGAGTTGAACAGCTCACTGAAAAGCATGAAACTTCACCATTTAGTGTAATAGAGGAAAGGGACTTGAGAGTGCTTTTCAACTTAAAAGTACTGAACTTAGAGAAAAAAACATTTTTCTGGTTGCACTGTCCAACAAAATCCAACTGGCAGCCTGGGAATCCTGATTTAGATAAATCAGATGTGAACACATATTATTTTTCCAAGATATTAGAAAAAGGTGACATCAACTAGAAAACCTGCTTCCTAATACTACAAAACACATATTTTTTTGGTTGCCTTTCCTGCCTTTCTTATCTATTCATGTAGCATGTTCAGTTCAGTTCGGTCACTCAGAGTCGTGTCCGACTCTGTGACCCCATGAACTGCAGCACACCAGGCCTCCCTGTCCATCACCAACTCCCGGAGTCCACCCAAACCCATGTCCATTGAGTCGGTGATGCCATCCAACCATCTCATCCTGTCGTCCCCTTCTCCTCCTGCCCCCAATCCCTCCTAGCATCAGGGTCTTTTCCAATGAATCAGCTCTTTGCATGAGATGGCCAAAGTACTGGAGTTTTAGCTTCAGCATCAGTCCTTCCAATGAATACCCAGGACTGGTCTCCTTTAGGATGGACTGGTTGGATCTCCTTGCAGTCCAAGGGACTCTCAAGAGTCCTCTCCAACACCACAGTTCAAAACCATCAATTCTTCTGTGCTCAGCCTTCTTTACAGTCCAACTCTCACATCCATACATGACCACTGGAAAAACCATAGCCTTGACTAGACGGATCTTTGTTGGCAAAGTAATGTCTCTCCTTTTTAATATGCTGTCTAGGTTGGTCATAACTTTCTTTCCAAGGAGTAAGCGTCTTTTAATTTCATGGCTGCAGTCACCATCTGCAGTGATTTTGGAGCCCAGATAACTAAAGTCAGCCACTGTTTCCACTGATTTCCCATCTATTTGCCATGAAGTGATGGGACCAGATGCCATGATCTTCATTTTCTGAATGTTGAGCTTTAAGCCAACTTTTTCACTCTCCTCTTTCACTTTCATCAAGAGGCTCTGTAGTTCTTCTTCACTTTCTGCCATAAGGGTAGTGCTACCTGCATATCTGAGGTTATTGATATTTCTCCTGGCAATCTTGATTCCAGCTTGTGCTTCTTCCAGCCCAGTGTTTCTCACTCTGCATAGAAGTTAAATAAACAGAGTGACAATATACAGCTTTGACATACTCCTTTCCCGATTTGGAACCAGTCTGTTGTTCCATGCCCAGTTCTAACTGTTGCTTCCTGACCTGCATACAGATTTCTCAAGAGGCAGGTCAGGTGGTCTAGTATTCCCATCTCTTTCAGAATTTTCCAGTTTATTGTGATCCATACAGTTAAAGGCTTTGACATAGTTTATAAAGCAGAAATAGAGGTTTTTCTGGAACTCTCTTGCTTTTTCGATGATCCAGCAGATGCTGGCAATTTGATCTCTGGTTCCTCTGCCTTTTTTAAACATCTGGAAGTTCCTGGTTCACCTATTGCTGAAGGCTGGCTTGGAGATTTTTAAGCATCACTTTACTAGCGTATGAGATGAGTGCAATTGTGCAGTAGTTTGAGCATTCTTTGGGATTGCCTTTCTTAGGGACTGGAATGAAAACTGACTTTTCCAGTTGACTAACCAGTAAAGAAGCAAAAACTTCATGAATGATAAAAAAAAAATGATTTAAAAAAATGTATCATATGGAATCTTCTAAAGGAAAAAATTCATTATCCAAATAGTAACTCTAAACTCTATAAATGCTGAAATCTATAAATCTATCTTGTTTACCACTTATACCCAGTACCTAGTATACCACACATTACAACATTCAAATATTTGTTGAATAAGTGGACAACTTGTAACCAATATTAAAAATAAAATTTTAATTTCAATATCTTTCAATAGGGAAAAAATTTTTTTTATTAGATATCCTAGATTCTACTTAAACTAGGTACTATCACTGCCGAGACATCATTAAGATTAAAACGCTTTGTTATTTTAGACACGATATATAAAAATTTCTAAACAGGGGTCCTTCTTTAAGACACATAATTGTGAGCATGTAAATGAGTTAAGGTATAGGAACAGCATTACTCTAGGGAAACTTGACCTTCTATGTGTGGGAAGCAGGAAGGAAATAAATGAAGAATACAAAAAAGATATTCAGAGGATTAAAGGCAGATATGTTCCAAGTATTATATCAATAAATAAACCAAAGGAAAGGATACAATAGACACGTATTATAATATAGAGAATGGACAGAGGATATAAGAATTAGCAAATAACTTGCCTAGTTAACAATTATTAGGAGCTTGCTTAAGAATCATCCTGTTAATACTTGGGTAAACAGTACATTACCAGATACAAAAAGAATAAACTGTCGCACCCAAAGGATACATATTCTGTACTTATATTTACTACTTTACATTTACTTATATTTTGCTCTACTCTATGTAACAGAGCTCAACAATATAGCAATTAATAAATAAATACACATAAAATATAAAAATACAAACACAGGTGAAAAAGCCCTCTGAGTAATACCTGAGAGCAAAAGCAATGATGGAGCTGGGCTCCTTCTCACAGACTGCAATGGGCACTCGTTCATGTTCATACATTAAATAGTGTTTATCTGGATCGCTGTTCAAAAACATGTAAATCAGAACAAAATTAGCAGAAAATCACATATACAACCCATTAGCACAATTACAAGTAAATCTCAGGACAATTTTAAGTTAACTAAATAATGCACAATTACATGAACATAATTAAGCCAAAATGTATGCAGAACTTGAACAAAGAGTCAAGGAAAACAGATCAACAGAAAGTTTTTAAAGGCAACTGAAAATGATCAGAACTGTTTTTCAAATCAGAGGGTCCTGGAATCATCAAACAAAGTTTTCCACGTTGGCAAGACGTTGGGTCATATTTATCTCAAAAAATATTTACAATGAATAGCAGAAGTTTAAGAGATTTTGTTCTGCTTTAAGTTTGAAAGAAAAGTCTTTTGGAAATTGTGAAAATGTACTAGTCCAGCAGTAAATGACATAAAGTATTCAAGTCTGAAGCAGAGAAAACAGAGGCCTTTTACACATTTATACCACAGAACATACAGCTCAAGACATGAGCTCCTGAGAGCAGTTTTCCTTACTGATCTTTCTCTACGTCCTGAGGCACTAAAGCTGCCACTTAAACATTAACTGAATAAATAAATACAGAAGTCAATTGAGAACAAAATCTGTATTAACATACATCTGTTTCACTGTTTCACTGGAGCAAGCATCATCAGCTGATAGCCAGACATGTCAACCAGTGGAAGAAAAACTCACATTCAGCCTGTTTCCCCCCACTGTGAGAGGACCTGGTACACACAAGATCACACAAAAACTTCAATGGGCCATTGCAATTCATCACCACTGTTAGAAACGCACCATGTCCCAGTTAAGCACCAGGTCAGTAATACCCTCATATACAACCAGCAATATGTTTTTATGATCATGAGATCAATTATTGTTGTTATTCAATCGCTAAGTCATGTTCGACTCTGCGACCCCATGAACTGCAGCAGTCCAGGTTCCCCTGTCCTTTACTATCTCCCGGCATTTGCTCAAACTCAAGTCCATTGAGTTAGTGATGCTATCCAACTATGTCATCCTTTGTCATCCGCTTCCCCTTCTGCTCTCAATGGAGCATTGTATCTTTTAAAATGTGTGTGTGTGTGTGTATATATATATATATATATAAAAGCAATTCTTTATTAATCTACTTATCTACTGTTAATATATAAAGACTACATGTTCCACAAAGTACATTATACAAAAAGACATCGCTTTTATGGTAATGGAGGCTAATTTTGGATTGAGAAATACATATATAAAGTCAAATAAACATATTTAAATATGGAGAGTATATCCATAGAGAAATCTTTAAAATGAAGTGAAAATAAAACCACCCAACAGCCACTGACTTATATAATACTTACAAAGGAAATGGAATAGGGTTATAGCTATTTCCTGGAAGCAAATTTGCAAAGATGGCTTTCATGGTTGATTTTTCCTTCACCTGGCTGTCTGTAGATCCCAGCAAATGTCCATCAAATACATCTAGAATAAAAAATATTCTACTTATATATTAATATTCAGGAAGAGTAAAAGTATAAAGTGTCAACTATATTTCTTTTCCTTTTTGGAACACAGACACAGGCACACCATAATTACCAATTATAGTGTAAAATTTTTGATCTAGGAATAATGACTATCTAACAGGAAGCAACCGTAAAACATACACAGCTCTGACGCCAAGGGGCTCTTTTTTTTACATTTCAACATGTCTGAAGTTGAGATCATCCTGCAATCAACAGCCTCTTACCCTCAAGGGGCCAGGCAGCAGCTGTGGTGAAATTACTGGCCAACCATGCATGAATTCAGTCCCAGCTGTTCCTGTTGCCACTTCAACTCAGTTATGAGCACTGTGGCTATTATATCTGAGCTTAATTGCAATTTAAAAGTTACGTTTAAAGTTCACACTATAATTAAGTAATTGGTGCTTAAACAGAGAGCAAGGCAAGAGAGGGAAAAGGCTTACATCTATTATTGGCAAAACAAATGTCTGTCGTTGGAGAAATGGTTGAAATTTTCTCTTTCTTTCTTATAAGGGAACAATCATGTGCTTTATGAGACTTAAGAAAATATTAACATCCCCAGAAAGTAGATAAAGCTGAATAGCATTTTGTTACTGAGACAAGTCACATGTCAAGCAGTGCAACTGAAGAAGGGATATGGTAAAAAGCTACATCTAAAAGAGCACTTTCAACAGCACAAATTTTAAATCCCAAGGGATAAGAAAGCATTGTAACCCAGCACTCAGAGCATTCGTCCCTACTGGACGAAGTACAGAAATAGTGACTTGACCTGTACCTTCAGAACTGCTGGCAGTATCGAGTTCGGGGGGCCCTCCCATGGCCTGCTCAGGCACGCCTTCAGGAGAAGTAGGCAGCTGGAGATGGGGGGAACTGGTGGAGCTCTGACTGGACAGGGTGGCCAAGAAGCGGTCCTCTAAAGAAAAACACCATGCAAATGAGTCACTTTAAAACATTATGTCCATTTCTACCTAATAACAATGCTTTCAAAATGCCAAAACCTTTTTCTACTTCATAAACCAAAGAATTTTAGCTTCTTAAATAAAGTTACATAGGTCATTTCACAAATGAATTTCAGAAATTTTAGAAATGGATACAAAAATCCAGACAGGTTATATGACTTGACCACAATCAGATCTTAGTGACAGAAGGATGACTGGCAACCAAGTCTAGTACCATTCCAGTATTCTTTGCACCAGACCATAATGCCTGGGCTTCCCTAGTAGCTCAGCTGGTAAAGAATCTGCCTGCAATGCAGGAGACCCCAGTTTGATTCTGGGGTTGGGAAGATTCGCTGGAGAAGGGATAGGCTATGCACTCTAGTATTCTTGGGCTTCCTTGATGGCTCAGCTGGTAAAGAATCTGCCTGCAATGCAGGAGACCTGGGTTCAATCCCTGGGTTGGGAAGATCCCCTGGAGAAGGGAACAGCTACCTACTCCAGTCTTCTGGCCTGCAGAATTCCATGAAGTTTTTATTTTAGTGCATGGGGTCACAGAGAATCAGACACGACTGAGCGACTTCAACTTCACAATACCTACTTAAATATTTTGCTCATTCAATTTAATAAGGAATGAAATTATGACACTACCGAGGGGAAAAAAAATCATGTTTATTCTCAAGGGGGAATTCACTTAATTATAATTTTTAAAATGCCAAGAATTCCAAGTTGAGTTGCTATTCTACCAAGATAGTCTAAGTAAATTTCCCTTCTAATTCCCTAGAGTGGCACCAAGTTATTCAATGAAATATTGAGGAAAAACAGGCTTAAGTCTAGAAAATTTTAGCAATATAAAAATATCAACTAAGCTTTGTCCGATTTTTTTTTTCCACGAAACCAAGGACTTAACTGTAACACAATTAAGAGAGAAATTCAGTTTTCTTTTATCTTTCTGTTCTTCTCCTAAAAAGCAGCCTTCTCTATTGATCATCTGGCTTCCCCGGTAGCTTAGCTGGTAAAGAATCTGCTTGCAATGCAGGATACCCCAGTTCAATTCCTGGGTTAGGAAGATCCACTGAAGAAGGAACAGGCTACCCACTCCAGTATTCTTGGGCTTCCCTGGTAGCTTAGCTGGTAAAGAACCCGCCTGCAACGAGGGAGATCTGGGTTCGATTCCTGGGTTGGGCAAGCCCTGGAGAATGAAAAGGCTACCCACTCCAATATTCTGGCCTAGAGAATTCCACGGACTGTATAGTCCATGGGGTTGCAAAGAGTCGAACGCTACTGAGCAACTTTCACTCACTTCACTATTGATCATTTATTTCTCTATCCTAACTTATGCAATGTATTTTGTAATAATCTTAAATGAGACTGCTTACAAATGCTTTACAGCAAGGAAAAAAAAGTCTCTGACCAACTGCATTGGAAAAAATTCTCAAAATTTAGTGTTTAAAACAACTTCTAGACTAAGACACATCTTTAAATTCAATGACAGGTGATCACCAGACTCAAGGACCAACCTTTTTCTCCATTTGGAAGTCCTGGAGAAGCATTCCGTGGAGATGCATCCACTGCACTTATCTGTAGAGAAGGAAATATTCTGTTCTTAAGGAAATGTTAAAATCACACTAAAAAAATTTTTAACAAAGTGAATCTTACGCTTTCAACCTCAAGAATTATTAATATTCATTTAAAAATAATAAAAAACCCATTACATATTACTATAAACAACACATTTTAATTAAAAAGATTTTTTTTAATTGGTAAAAGAGTGGCATTGTTTTATGCTTTTACAAATATTTCAATGTCTAGAAGACATTAAAGTCTTCTTTTAATAGAAGACAGTTAAATTCCTCTCTGACTTCTGCATTTAATCAGTTGAGCTGTATTATTACAACTGAACTTATAAAGATAATCTAGCCTCACAGAGTTATGCAGTTGAAAACAGGAAATCTCTCAGAGCCCTTGAAAGGGTCTAGGACCTCCACGGTCCTTGAACTACATTTTGAGAATACTGTTCTAAACAGTAGCTCACAGACCCATTAAAATATCCAGGAACTACTTATGATTATCCATTAAGCCCAGCAACCTTTTACTATCCATTGGACTTTCTCAAGTCCCATAATCCATTGATAAAATATATATTTAAATGACTGTCAGCCCTGTGTACAATGTCATTAAAAGTCACTTCTTATACTGCTACTTACAATGTCTTTTGATTTGCTCACCCTAGCAGAGGCCACCCTGCTCATCCTATATGAAATAACTCATCATCACCAACTCCCTTGGCATTACTCTCCATTTCTCGTTAATTTTTTCCTCACAGCTTTGTTTCCACTTGTTTTTTAAATGTTTATTGGTTCATCTGTTTATTGTCAGTCTCACAAACAAACATTCCATAGGACCGGTAACTATGGCCTCCATCCACAAATGTGAACTTTCGTGTCCATGTTTGTGAACCCTGAGAGCCTTGCACTCAGAACAGTGTCTAAAAGCACTCAATAAGTATTTATCAAATGAACAAATATAAACACAAAGGCAGTGCTACAGATTTTCAAATCAACTTTCAATCTTTCAAAAAGAAAATCATCTATTAACTGATTTTATATTTTCAATTTCGTGTCTTACAGCACTAGCTTTGCAGTTTCATCAGTAGGCAAACAGAAAGGCTTCTAGCAGTGTGTGAGAGCCATTAACGGTCCCAGACTACTTGAAATACTAATAAATCATCTTCATAATTCTTACTCTCACCCAAACTTTAAGGAAAAGTGATTCCTACACAGTTATTTATGAGACAAAAAGTAGAATTCAGTGACACAGTGTTCCTAAACAATACAAAGATCTAAGGCACTTGTACCCATCATTCCATGAAAATACTCTGCTATAAGTACTATACACTTGTACAAAAAGAAACATTCTCTCAAAAGCCCTCATGGTATCAGAATATTAAGTCCTTAAAATATACTGACATTAATTCATCTGTTCGTGGCTTGCACAGTGGCAGAATTTCGTGAGATACATACACACACACACCACACATACCTTCAATCAAACATGAATCCAGATACTGCTGTGAACGGATTCTACCACGTATGTAAGATCACAAATCAGTCAGCCTTAAACTAGGGAAATTAAGCAGGTGGGCCTGACCTAATCATGTGTCCTTTAAATCTGTGTCCAGAGGTTAGACACAGAAGAACTCAAGAGATTTGAAGCATGAGAAGGATTCAATCCACTGCTGTAGGCTTTGAGGATGAAATGGGCCACATGCAAGGAATCAGGCAGCCTCAAAGAGTTGAGATTTACCTCTAGTCAAATGCCAGCAATGAAAGGGGGACATCAGTCCTATCACCACTAGAATTGAACTCTGCCAACAACCTAGATGAGGCTGGCAAAAGATCCTGAGCCTCAGATAATCACCCTGGCCAAACCTTCATCTCAGCCGTGAGACCGAGCAAAGAACCCAGCCATATACTCTGCCAGAGTCCTGACACACTGTGAGATAAGAGATTTATGTTTTAGGTCACTAAGTTTGGGGTAAGGTGTTATAGAGCAAGAGAAAACTAATACAATTAGGAAGGGTTAATTAAATCACCACATAGAACTAACCTGGTGCGGCCTCTTAAGAAAAACCTCTCACTTAAGCACAAAGAACACCCAAAGCTCGTAGTAAAATAGGGCTCTGTTATACACCCAGTATATGCACACCTTCTCCTTTTCAGCACCTACTGCCTCTGTGATGTTATCCTCAATGATGCCAGTAGACAGCAGCTTTTGATAAGTATTTCAAATAAATGAATTATAATGTATTTTATTTCAGGCAAAGATAAAAAAAATTAATCCAGGTCACACCAAGAAACCTGACTGCTTCAAAATTAAAAACGCTAATATTGTCAATAAAGTATGTATTAAACTACCACTTCTAAGTGTTATAAGAAAAATTAATTCTATTTATCACAATGAAGGCCCCAAGACAAAACAACATTACCTTGCTTTCTTCACCTTGTCTCAGTCGTCCAGGACTTGGAGGAACTGAAGGCCGCTTCCTACCCTTTTCTTGCTGGAAAAGGTCTTGCAGCCTACAATTAAAGAAAAAAAGGAAACGTGAAAAGAAGAACATGGTTTTCTTTCTAATATCCTGAATAATGAATACACATATTCTCCTTATAGCTTTGAAACCACAAAAATTTATTTTCCTATTTCAAATGCAATAGATTTTACAGCTGTACATAACTAAGTTTTATTTAAAATCAACTAATCAGTTGTTATTGATATGATTATAGTTAGAAAAGAAGAGCGAGTTATAATGAGACACCAACAGACCCAAGGCCCAAAGCCCAGCTCTGAAAATCAACAGCTGTATAACTTGGGCAAATCCCTTAGTCTCGTAGAGCCATAGTTTCCTCTGTAAAACGAAGCAGTATATACACATGTGGGACTCACTATCAAATAAAAGAGTGCATGTCCATCTGGTGCCTTACTTAGTGCCTAGCATCATCCAAGTGCTCAATAAGTAAATGCTATACTAATCCAAGTGAACTTTTCAATATGCATTAAAAGGAAACATTTCCCCAAATAAATATTTAAATACAGGTATAAAATACACAAAATAATCAGTTGAAACGCATGGCCTAGCACCCAATAATTACTCCATGGTTTACTACTACAGATAAATTAGATTTAGTTAGCACACATGCTATATTAGAAACAGCAACAAAGACTATTCTCATCTCTTTTTGTATCTTTGCAAACTGCACTTTAAAGGATGAAAGAAGTGGAAGGTGGTAGGAGCGATAAAAATAAAACCTCCAACAACTTGAGAATAAAAGCCAACATCCACAACTAACAAGGATATTTAAATCAAAAACATCATGGCAGAGCACATTTTGCAATAATATGAAAGAAACACCTGACTGCAGAGGCACACCTGTTATTCCAAGCTTGCAGCACCTCACAGAGGCTTTGTTTCTTGGCGATGAGTGACTCGAAGACTGACTGCAGTTGCTGGGGGGTCTCCATGGAGGAAGACAGGAGCCGCGCCTGCATCTTCTCAGTCCAGCTCTTGAACTCACTTTCTTCCATCTAGGGGAACAAAAACCACTCCAGCAATCTAAGACGCACCCCAGAAGGAACTGCTAACAAGTTCACAACTAACTGCTTGGTTTCTGTCAGAAAAGTGAATTACCTCCTTTTGTGCAAAGATATCTTCCATTTTTTCCTCTCTTGATTTGCTAAATGTATCAGTTTTCAAAGACGCGAGTCTTTCATCCACAGCAAGATATACCTGTGAAACTCTTAACAAACATTAAACACTTTAGAAAAATTAGAATCAAATCGTCTAATCTCACACAAGTAGAAAAAAGATGGGCAAAACCACTACAATATTGTGAAATAATTGGCCTCCAATTAAAATAAATAAATTTTTTTAAAAAGTAGAAAAACGATATATACAGAACTTTACTAATATCTTATCTAACTAAGAATCACATATAATTTTGCAGAACAAAAAAGACCTGAAAGGATGTACATCAAAATTTAACAGTTGTTATGCTTGGGAGGGTCTGACTTCTTTTTTAATACTTCGGTGTATTGTCTACATTTTCCCATTTTTACATCAGACATATAAAACATACAATTAGGAAAATAGGTTATTTCTGTTTTCAAAGAAAGCTGAATGAACAAACAAGACATTTAAAGTAGTTTAGATTTCAGGCAGTACTAAACAAAAACAGATGATCAGAGAAAATGAAACTTACTTTTGAAAAAAGTCCTTCAGATCCTGAAGAAGGGACACTTTTAATGGGACTTGACGTTTAATGAATATTTTGGGAAGTGGAACACACACTTCAAGGAGCCGAATAGGCGAATAACTGAGAGGAGAAAATACAAGTAATAGTAGAAAAGTGAAAAATATTTTAATATTTTGAGTAGAAGTGTATCATGACAGCCAACTAAGTCTTATGGGCATAAGAGATCGTAAAGTTTCTATAAAATGGCATTTTCAAACAATCAAAAATACTGAAGACCACATTCAATCATTACCAATATCCTTCCCAGTTTTAAAAACATTTTGTTCTGTGTTGTTTTTCCCCTGCATTGTGCTATCATCAATTATCCCCTGAGGCCACCCTCATGTGCTTTAAAAACAAATGACTAGGATAGAAACCTCCATGAAGAGAGAGGAACTCCTTCCTACAATTAGCTTGGACACAGGTATTCACTACCTTCTCAGCTCCCAAGGATTCTTCATGAGTTTCCTTTCCACCTGAAGTTCATGTTGTCTAGTAAATGTTATATCCGACCTAGGCCCTAGGTTCATGGGTAATAGCTCTTGCTTAAAGAAGGAAATAGGTTCAATTAAAAATATTTTCTGAGGACCTATTATGTGTCAGATGCTGTTTCAGGTGCAGAGCAAGGGCCAAAATTCCTGTTCTCATGATTCAGGAACAAGACTTGGGCAATAAATAAAAACAAATACTTAAAACGTACCTTATGCCAGAGAGTAGGTGCTACAGGGCAAAATAAAGAGCGAAAAAGCAGCAAGGACTGCTAGGGGTGAAAGGGAGTCAGGGCAGGTGAAATCTGAACAAAGAGCTGAAAAAAGTAAGGAAAAATAAGCAAATGTCTAGAAGCATGCAGCACAGAGATGGAAGAGCAATGAGAGGCTCCCAGGAAGGAGGTTACCTGGCATAACTGAGGCCCAGCCTGGAGGCCAGCGAGGCTGAAACATGGCAAGCAAGGGGAGAGGAGTAGGGGTGAGAAGCCTGAGTATGAGGAGCTTAGAGGCCCATAAATGGACTCTGGCTTTCACTCGGGGTCAAACAGAAACCGCTGGAGGCTCCAGAGCACAGGAGTGGCCTAAGCTGATTTTCATACAATAGGACCACTCTGACTGCTGTGCTGCAGGGGAGGCTAAAGGGAAGCTGGTTGAGGCTACTGCAATAATCTAGGGAAGGACAACAGAGATTCAGTTCAGGAGGGGAGTGCTGGAGGTGCTGAGATATGTTCAGATTCTGGATATACATGGCTATGCTGGGTCTTTGCTGTTGTGAGTGGGCTTCTCACTGCAGTAGGTTCTTTGTTGCTGAGCATAGGCTCTAGGGGGTAAGCCCAGCGGTTGTGGCCCAAGGGCTTAGCTGCTCCACAGCATGAGATCTTCCGGGACAAGAAATCAAACTCATGTCCCCTGTGTTGGCAGGCAGATTCTTAACCCCTGGACCACCAGGGAAGTCCCTAGATTCTGGATATATTCTGAAGGCTTTCTCAGTCATTTAAAACCATTCTTTAAACTAGTAATTTCAGCTCTATCCAGTTCTATCCAATTATCCTTATGCTAAGTAATGTCTTAGCAAAAATTCTGACAGGCTCTCAGATGCAAAAGTAATGGTTAAGAGTCACACCTACAATAGCAAATCTACCAGTTTATATCATGACTCCATCACTTGCTAGCTCTATTTGTAGCTATAAGGTCTCTAAGTGAGGGTAATAGTAACACATTTCTTAAAGGATTAAATAAATAATAGCACTGAAAGCTCTTCACAGACTATGGCCCTGCATTTGCACGGCTGATGGGTGGGGAACAACACACATCAGAAGTGAGTTCAATCTAGTAACAGTGGAAATGCTTCAGAGCCTTCCAGGGAACATGTGTCTGTGACAAGGTTACAAGACTTCTTACCTGAAAGATGCCACCATCTGGTTATAGGAGAAATACTGGTGATAATCATGGTGGATGGAGTGACCACATGGCTCAGCATTGGCTCTGCGGGTGTACTGGTGCCCGTAAAACCTAAGTTCCAGGTATTTTGCAAATGACATGGACCAAGACTCATTGGAAAGAGCGACAACTGGTGTTACCTGAAATTCAGCATAAATTGTTTGTTATCTAATCACATACTGAGAACCTCTTTTTAAAAAAATGTGTTTTCTTCTTTAGTACAAGCCTAGTATATTCTGACTGCAGAAAACTAGAAAAACAAAAAAATATTTAGAGGTAGGTAGGGTGAGGGATGGCTATGGAAACTGTCTCATCAGTAATCCTACCACCACCATCAATATGCTAATACGTTTGCTTTCTTTCCATACATGAAAACATATATCCTTAGCCAGGATGTTTATAAATAAAAACTCTTTCTTATAGTTTCATAACCTTGATTATTAGTAATATACCATATTTTCCCACATTGAATATTCTTATGCAGCTTGATTTTTAATGGCTGCAGAATATCCTATTATATGGACATGTTTAACCAATCCCTATTGGTGGGCATTTAAAACATTTCAAGCTTTTCATTATTTTGATGAACTTTTCAATGTGGGTATATAAAACACACTTATAAGTATCCATAATGATTTCCTTGCAATAAATTAATAAAAGTGGAAATTGGTGGGTCAAAGAAGGGCATGAACATTTATCTGGTCTTTGATACTTTCTGCCATACTGCATAAACCAGTAGACCTATTTGGAGACACAACTGCCACCAGTATCTGAGAGTACCCATTTCCCTACTTTCTTACTGATCTCAGGAATTATATATCTTTGAAATGTGACTTCTTTAAAAAATGAATAAAAACATACTTCACTTATTTTATCTTTTATTATTACTAATGAATAACATGTATTTGCACACGTCTACTGGCCATTTGTATTAAATCGCTTTCTCATGCCCTTTTCCCATTATTTCTATTATGGCTTATAGAAGTTTAATAGTAAATATATTAATATTGGGTCATATATGTTGTAACTTTTTTTGACACATAAAATTTTTCACTTCTGTGTAACAAAAACTGTTTACCTTTTTCTTTCTAGCATAACTCCAAAGGCTGAAGTTTTGTTTTGCAATCATGTGTATATACCAAACATACAAGATATAAAGATCAAATTTAAGTTACTTAATTCACTAGACAATCTACAAAAGTTCACACCTTCTACAACAAAATATTGCCAGCTGCCTAACAATGACTAAAGGCCTAGAAGAACAAGCATATAAAGACCAATTATTGCAAGATATGATTTTACGGATGTATGTTTCTCCTAAAGACTAACTATCTTTGACTTTGGCCTGCTCAACCACTAATACTGAAATAGGCTGCACTATTATTTGGTCTGTAATTCCTGTATGTGATTCTAAACACACTCCAAAATAAGCCAATTAATATAACAATGAAGTTAAATCTGGCACATACACATTGCAAACAATCTGAATAAAAAGTATGTATTAAAAGCAAAATACTAGCACCAAATATTTCCTCCAGAGATAGAAAAGCACAGAGAGGAAATAAAATATACAGTTTTGTCCCCAAGAATGAATATGAGAAACAGTAGAGATCAATTAAACATGTCCTCATCTGCATCTCTTAAGACAGAAATGCTGACCTAGACTAACTTACACAAGCATTCTAGCGTACCGTAATTATTGTGTTATAAGACTGTTTCCTCCCCGAGAAGACAGGAGCCAACACCTTGTTCTTTCTTCATTCCTAAGGCCTACCACAGTACCTGGTACCTACATGGTGCTAAATGAGTGTTTACTGATGAATAAACAAGAACTGTCAAGATAAAGTCTCCATATATTATACTGGACATGGTACCTACATTTTCTATAATAACTGATAAATCCTAAAATGGAACCTTCAGGAAATGAACATTAAAGAGAACATACAGCAGGTAAAATAAATAAGGGCCCAAAGACAAATATCAAATCCAAAATAACAGAGGCGCCCCTCCCCCACAAAGAGAGAACTATAGAAAGAAATGATACTACACGAAATAGTACAGCAACAGAGTACACTTACCTGCTTGCAGATTCTGCACCAGGAGTAGGTGAGAATTGTATGCTGATATCCAGGTACTGGAGAATCCAGCTCCTTTAGGATTATCTGCACACAGCCTTGGCCATGGACAAAGCGTCGAATGTGGTGCACCATGGGGGTATCACAGAACATGCTAGGGCACTGATAGGAAGGCCTTTGACAAAAAGAAAGTCCTCACATTAACCATGAAACCGAGGAGCCATGTATAGTGAATGCTGGCTAATCAGGACTGCAGACGATAAAGTGCAGCATCCTCTCCAGAGTAAGGAGGATGGTGGATGATCTGATCAGGGTACCACTTGTCCTGCTATGAGTCTGCAGGGCTGAACACCCCGCCTTCAACCACATCACAGTGATACGTTCCACTTGTTAAGCACCTTCCATTTGCCAAGCATTTCTAAAACATCATCTCATTTTACTTATTAAAACTCTTGATGCTCGTGGAGTTTGTTAATATCTATAAAGGGGGCTGGTAAAGATTAAGCCAGATGACACTAGTGCTAAAGAAACTGCCTACCAATGCAGGAGACACAGAGATGCGGATTAGATCCCTCGGTTGGGAAGATCCCTTAGAGAAGGAAACAGCAACCCCCTCCAGTATTCTTGCCTGAAAAATTCCACAGACAGAGGAGTCTGGGGGGTTACAGTCCATGGAGTCCAACGAGTTGGACACAACTGAGCATGCACACACAAAGATTAAGTTACTTGCTCTCTGTCATGTAAGTGGCAAGCGAAGGCACTAAGATTTAAACTGAGGCCCTTAGTTTCTCTTGTCTCTCATCTGAATCACTAAAAACAGACATCCTAGAAAAAAAAAATCTGCAGGACTGCAGGGCAATTAGATGGGCATAGATCTGAAAAATGAACTGGAGAAGACTTCCTGGGTTGAATATAAAACAGATTACTTCTCTGTACAGTAAGCCCTGACATTAGGCATGAACAGGAAGGTCAAACAACAATACTCCAACTCATGTTTATGTTTAGGTTGAAACTTTGTGCATCAAAAAAAGCATAAATACAACATAAGGAGAAAATTGGTTCTTACCGGAAACAGTATCTCTCTAAAAATATTCCTAATGTAAGATCATTTTTTCCATAAAATTCCATTGTTACAATCCTAAAAGAAAAGATCATTTCTTAGAAACATATCATGAGAATTACAACCCAGCAAAGACATTTTCATCAGACCCCAAACTGATATCTGTTAGATGTACTTATAATACAGTATTACTATTACCAACAAAACAGGTAATATTCTTTTGTTGTTACGGAACAGGTTTTACCTTATCTGATATAATAGGTTTGGACTACCATATTACAGCATCGTATCCATTCCCAGTCCATTAGTATCTTATGAAACTATTTAACCAGGATACATAACAATAACAGTAAATGGGTAAGTCTGATTTGAATGAGGAAGAAGTACAAGCTCCCTCTACCAAGCTTTAAACTCCACCAGTACAAAATGGGACTCCTGTCTCTGCTCTCCAGTCTACACCACTACTAAGCAAGAAGAGCAGCAGCTCATATTCTTCCAGGAGAGCCAGTTCCCAAATTCACATCCAACTTTATACCTAAGTAAGAGAGTTCAGCTACACATACCCTTTTGAAACTGACATCTTATTCAAACCTAGACCTAAATTCCCATGGGCTCAACCAGACCCAACCTGCTGGAGCAACAGCGATGTAGGAGACTCCCTGATCTCACTGGTAGAAATTAATCTTTCTGGTGTCCAAAATTAAAATATGGAAGACATTTTGCTGTGGCAAGTACTCCAACAACAAGCAGTTATGTTCTATAGTACTTAAGATCAGAGGTAAACTGTATAATAACTAGGCTTTATGACTATCATTGGAAGCAAATTATAACATTATAAAATGTGTTTCTATCAATCTACTTGGAATTAAGTTTTAGAATAAAACTTAAGGCAAAAAATTGACTTTTATAAAAACAATGCCCAAAGAAAACCTGCCTGATTTGTGCATGTTATCAAAGTGCTTAAAACCAGCTTTTATATATCAACTTTCACTTTTTTATAATTACTAACTCTTCTTGTATCCCTCTTCACTCTTAACATACTTTTATTTACTTCTACTCATGAACAAATCCAAATTTCATAATTTAATTTACAAGTTCAGAAGTTCCATCAATTCACATATGACCAGCAGCTTGCTGTGTACCTACACAGCCTAATGGCTGAATTTTTTTCACAGTTGCTGGAATTCTGTTCTTAAGTACAACATGCAAGGGAGGGAAGGAGTCCTACCAAGGACTGACACAGGCACTGGGTGCATTGCTGGACTGGGCAGAAGAGCTGCTGAAGAGCACACACAGCCTCTGGTGGTTGACAGGGTTCAGACAGTCCACCTGGAAGGGAAGGAACATCCGAGTGAGCACTCCAACTCCAATGCCCGCCTCCAACATCCAACACACTCCACTCGGTTTGTAAAGCCTCTATCAGCACTACAGGGGTTCCAGTGAAGACTGAAAACTACAGGGAACTAAATATAAGGAAGAAGAGCAGTTAATTTTTAAGTTAAAACAATCCAAAAGGTTTAAAAATGCAAGCATGTCTCAACTTGTTTTCTTACTCTTTATTTTTACAAAACTACATTAAATTATTTTGGGAGTAGTTATTTAAATATGAAACAGTCTGAATTAATAGCTGGATATAATCTCAACCTGAGACACCCAGAAATCTAAATTCTAAGGTATTTATTTGTATTTTATACCTGCTTTTGATCATTACAAAGGTAACATCTGTCTCTGTAAAAATTTAAACAGTCAGAGGAAGATGCACAAGTCCTCGAAGTACATAAAGCCTTTCCTCCTCCCAAACTCCCAAACTGATAAAAATTTGACTGTGTGGTTAAAAATCATGTATTTGCGCAGCTGATACACATATACACATGGAAACACCCACAGAAGTATACACAGGTGATTCTGTTTTTTTATAAAAATGGGATGTTACATATATTAAAATACAATCTGCTTTTTAACACAAGAAAATATGTCATGGGTTCTCTCTGGGTCATTCAATGAGATCCAACTCATCCTTTTAACAGCAAACAGTCAGAAATAACCACTTCAGTAAATATCCTTGTATGTACATTACAATAAAATGTAAGCATCCTTACACAAAATGCTTATTTATCTGTGCTTTGTAGATAACGTACAAGGAATGAGTTATAAAAGATAGAACTCATGAACCAAAAATATATATATGTGCTCATGTAAATTTAAAAGGCCCCCAAATCACTTTTAATAAGTTTACATAAATGTATAAAACATATATTCATATAAAGTTTATTGTAAGCATTTTTCCATACTTCATTAACCATGGTTCTTATCACATTCCTTTTTTCCAATTTCATGTATTAAAAACAATATACTATCATTATTTAATCCTTCCTAGACTCGTCTATGGGGTCGCACAGAGTCGGACATGACTGAAGAACTCAGCAGCAGCAGCAGACTTGTGAAAGTGAACATCTATTTGTTTTATTAAACAACTGCATTTTCTCCTCAAAAGATGGATTTGTTCATGAGTTTTATCACCTATAATTTCCTATAATAAGGAAAAAAAAACACACGCATTTCCTATAATAAGCTTCTAACTCTACTCTCCAGCTGGCTACCATTAAAAGGATCAAAGACATCACATTACACCCAAGTTATCATGTCAGAAATTCTAAGCAGCTCCACACTGCCCCCTACCTCACAGTTCTGAGTTTGCTGTGAGCTTAGCCTGAAACCTTCAAATCTAGTTTCATCACATTACACTCCTATTTCATACATTTTAAAGTAACACATAAGACAAGAGACCAAAAAAAAAAAAACCACATACGAAATATTTAATAAATCTGCATGCAAGCTGTCATATTTGACTTTTTTACCTTGCCACAGCAGAGATTTTCCACCCATCGTAAATGTACACAAGCACAAAAGCAGTCTTGCTCACCTTTGTCGACCACACTGCATCACTTGTAATCAACCCTTTTTCTTCATCACCTTCAGTTCTGCTTCCTGATTTGCCACTTGAGGTACCTGATGCCTCCTTTGAGTAAGCAAAAGGGTCTGAATTTTTTTGCTGGATTCTTCCTCCTCTGGCCCGATAATCAGCTAGCATTCTCCCCAAGCTCTGGCTGTCCCCCAGGTGCTCAGCAATTCTGGTGCTCACAAGCTCATGTGAGGGCAGGACTTGAATGGACTTGGCCTGAACACTTCCATTCATGCCCTGAACGCCAGAGAGATCCCTAAGCATCTGTTTCTTCCGCCTGCTCTCCATTTCCTTGAACTCCTTATTGAGGAGAGGAGACCAGTAAACCTGCTCCGCAAAATAATCTCGGGTAGAGCATCTCATGCCCTTGTCAGTTAAAAGGAAGGGCTCCCGGAATGTGATGACTGGCGAGATGCAGAGGATCACATCTTTCAACTCTTGCTTAAAGGTCAAAGAATCAGTCTTCCGTTTATCTTCAGAAGAGGTTACTTCTTCAGTAACATACAGGCCGGTGTCATCCTGCAGAGGGTCTCTAAAGGCTCTCATCTGGCTTGTGGGATCCGGAAGCTCCTCTATTTGCTGCAAAGCCTCTGGCTGCTCACTGCCTATGGCGTCCTCTTGGTCATCCACATGGAGTGGCAGCAATGACTCTGGTACTGATGGAAAGAGAGCGCAGGGGGCACCCATCGGGCAAACTGCTGGGGCATGCTCTTGAGGCTTCAAAGAGGCAACATCCTGCGGCACACTCTTATTTTCCTGGTCACCCTTCTCAAATAGAATCCTTGATTCTAGCAAACTGCCATCATCAGAAGGCAGAAAGTCTGGAGGGAAGTCAGGCTCCCGGGGGAGGGGACTTCCGCTGAATGGCTCCTGTGCAGCCCCTTCATCCTCCTGTCCCTCAATCAGAGAATGGAAGGAAGGGTTTTGCGTTAATGTTGGAGGCATAGCAAATTCATCCATAAGGAAGGAGATTTCTAGTTGAGAATGATAAGCTACACAGATCATAAATATTAAGATCTCCTTAACTCGAGCCAGCTCATAATCAGAGCCTCCTCTAAGCTTGATTGTACAGCCCAGGTGCTGTGGACAGCCTTCAAAAAACATCAGTGTTTTGGTTTGTTCTACAAATAAACAAACACAAGGTTAAGAAGGTTTAGGTGGCAATCCAGAAGTCCAGACAGAATTAGTTCATTATCTTAACATCTACCAGATAAAAACTCTTAAGACCATAGTTGTATGCTAACAGCCATTTCCTACTATTAATATGTCAACATCATCATTCTGCTGAGTTTATCCATTTCCTCAGGTGAACCTACACTAAAGACCACTCACCATTAGGCAACTGAAACATCTGCATGTAAAACTTGTGACAGGTGCCCAGGTGGGGTTTGGTGAGCAGCTGGTCCATTGACATCACCAAATCGCCTTGGGTCATCCGGCTAACTCGTTCTAAAACTTGCTAGAACACAGAACAACATCATAGTACAAAATTAAAGAAGAATAAAATTTTAGTACATTTTATATGGAAAAACAATAGAAACACTTGAAAATGCCCTCACCAAAAAAAAAAAAAAAAAAGAAAATAGAAAATGCCCTATTTTCTTTCAAGATGAATTTCCTTGATTTTAGTAATTATATGACTTTTACTGATTCTAGATAAGTCTACACTTAGCAATCAATATGTGCTTACTAAAATAAACCATACTCACATTAATAATATCAAAAGACATTTAAGTATTATTCACTGGCACAAGATACTGATTCAGCGGTGGTGGGTGGGGAATTTCCACAACTGACCTCCATACTAAAGAAGGTAATTTTTCAAGGGAGAGAAAATTTTCTGCTTTGTATGACTCCCCAAACAAAATGACGCCTCTACAAAGACTACTTAGTAACTAATGTCAACTACACCTATGGTTCGGTAGACACTTATAATGAGTGTTACATAACTCATTATGTATGAGTGCTACATTAATTATACTTCTTCAAGCCTGAGATCCTCCAGTCTTAAATAAGGAAAGCGCTGCCGTTCCTGTACTTTCAATATATACAGTACAGCTAAGAAATAAACAATCAAAGAACACTGTATATCCACCATACATGCATATAAATTTACAAGCTGTCATTTTTAGAAATAATAGAAAAATAAGAACACTCACTGATTTTACATTAATGACCAAAGTAATGCCATGTTCCAGCAACATATCCTGTGCAATTCGAGATACCGTTTTCTCAACCAGAACCAGTGTGGGTCGAACATCAACTATTCGCTGAACATAATTCTTTAGGAATTCCCTTTCCTAAGCAAGATAAATAAAAAACATTGTATGCGGTACAAATCAAGATCTAGACATGTAAAAATACTAGGGCAGTGTGACTAGTAACATCAAACTAAGTTTTCTTCATCCACAAACCACTACTAATAGAAGTTTCCTACTAAGTAAACATTGTACTGATGTGTTAACTCATTTTTCAGGTCCTCAATCTCAGGTAAAAATATGCTAAATATCACTTACCACTGTGTAGGCAAATTAATTTAAACACAACCAAGAATACTATTTATCATTCTAAACTGCTGACTATGCTAGAAAGAGTTTCAGAAGAAACTTTATTCTCCAACTCACTAATTTTTCTTTGAAGGACTCTGAGTTCTTAATAACTTGTAATAAAAGCCAAGAATCCAATTAGCTAGCTCTCAAAGCTTAAAAAATCAAAAAATTCTCACAGCTTCCCAAATGAAAGCAACTAAGTATTTTTAATATAATTATGGATTTCCCCTTTTACATTCTGAAACTAACCAGAATAACTCTTCTTTCAGGTATTTGAATAAATAACTAACAGACACTGTTTCAGCTACTTCCTAATTTCTATCTCCCAACAGATAATATTCTACTTAGAACAGTGGTAGTGACAAATTAAAACAATGTTTAATACAATTTCATGACAAAGGCTTACTCTCAAAGCAAATGAATGTTGTAAATAACAACTCGAGTTTAAAAAATGTAATTAGTTAATTGCTTTATAAAATCTCTAGACTCAGGAGACAGTGGAAGGTGGGGACACACCTGTCACTTCTGCTCCAAATGCCCAGTGCTTTCTGAGTCAATTTTGTATTCATGGTCAGAGCCACCAGCAATGGATGAGCCTATTCCCTGCAATGAACTTGCCCTGTTATGTTTCTTTTCACCTTTCTCTGTCTTACTAATAGAAACTGGACATTCTCAAATTATCCCATTATTGACAAAAAGAAAATTTTTTCCCATTTTAAACTTTTGTCCTTAATTTTTAATTTTTAATTTTTTCTTAATTTTTATTTTTACTTTATTTTTTTCTTTTTTTCTTAATTACTTATTTTTGGTTGCTGCATGAGGGCTCTCTGTAGTTGCGGGGGCTACTCTCCAGTTGCAGCACACGGGCTTCTCATTGCGGTGGTTTGTCCTGTTGCACAGCAACGGGCTCCAGGCGCGTGGGCTTCGGCAGCTGTGTCTCATGGGCTCCGGAGTGCAGGCTCAGTAGCTGTGGCCCACAAGCTGCTCTGCAGCATCCGTGATCTTCCAGACCCACATTGGCAGGCGGATTCTCAACCACTGGACCCCCAGGGAAGTCCCAACAAAAGGAAATATTTTTCCCTGAAATGTGTTAATCTACTCTGCTTATTAAATTGCAATGTAATGACATTTTAGACTATTTTATTTGTGCAGCTTCAATAAAGAAGAACTAAAATAAATTCATTTTTGTTTAAGCTTCTGGCCACCAGTATAGGGATAGCAAATACATTTCCTCACAGTTCCAGCTCCAGTCAACTATTATGATTGTACATGAAGCGCCTTGCTACAACTGGGGCTTGGACCAGGCTCAGCAGGGAACGAGTATCAGGAGGCAGGCCCGGGAGACAGAATGGAGCAGGGGTAGACCAACAGACCTCTGGGGCAGACCTTGTGAAGACAGTATGATGCCCAGCCTAATTTTATCCTTGCCCTTTTTTTCTCATTCTCCTTTTTTACGAGCTACCCTGCAGCTTCCTCTTTGACTGGTCATGCCATGATGAGTTCCCCCACTCCAAGCAAAGGGCGGGGGAGTGTCAAATCAACTGATATTTTCTGTCAATTCAAACTAAAAGCCTGAATAGGTCAGGACTTAAAGATACAATAAACTATGTTCTGAAGCACTGATGAACAAGATGCTTTGTTGATGTTATTCAGTTGCTCAATCCTGTCCAACTTTTTGAGACCCCGTGAACTGCAGCACGCCAGGCTTCCCTGTCCTTCACTATCTCCCAAAGTTTGCTCAAACTCACATCCACTGAGTCAGTGATGCCATCCAACCATCTCATCCTCTGTCATCCCCTTCTCCTCCCACCTTCAATCTCCCAGCATCAGGGTATTTTCAAATGAGTCAGTTCTTCACATCAGATGACCAAAGTATTGGAGTTTCAGCTTCAAACATCAGTCCTTCCAATGAATGTTCAGGCTTGATTTCCTTGAGGATTGACTGGTTTGATTTCCTTGCTGTCCAAGGGACTCTCAAGAGTCTTCTCCAACACCACAGTTCAAAAGCATCAGTTCTTCAGTGCTCAGCCTTCTTTATGGTCCAACTTTCACATTACTACATGACTACTGGAAAAACCACAGCTTCGAGTATATGGACCTTTGTCAGCATAGTGATGTCTCTGCTTTTTAATATGCTGTCTAGATCTGTCATAGCTTCATTTTCAAGAAGCAAGTGTCTTAATTTCATGGCTGTAGTCACTGTCTGCAGTAATTCTAGGGCAAAAATAAAGTCACTGTTTGTCACTGTTTCCATTGTTTCCCCATCTATTTGCCATAAAGTGACGGGACTAGATGCCATGATCTTAGCTATTTGAATGTTGAGTTTTAAGCCAGCTTTTTCACTCTCCTCTTTCACTTTCATCAAGAGGCTCTTTAGTTCCTCTTTGCTTTCTCCCCTAAGAGTGGTGCCATCGGCATATCTGAAGCTATTGATATTTCTCCCCACAATCTTGATTCCAGCTTGTGCTTCATCCAGCCTGGCATTAAACATCTTCTCCTATCTTAAAGCTTCTTTTCAGATTATGAATTTACTCAGACATCCAACTGTGCAGTAGTTTGAACGTTCTTTGGCATTGCCCTTCTTTGGGATTGGAATGAAACTGACCTTCTCCAGTCCTGTGGCCACTGCTGAGTTATCCAAATTTGTCAGCATATTGAGTGCAGCACTTTAACAGCATCATCTTAATATAATTATACAAGTTACAATTAACAAGTTATATTAATTAAATCATGTTTGTTAATATACATTTGCCCAGAGCATATGTGTCCAACATGAAGACTTCAGTCTATTAACCTGGTCATAAAAGGGGAGTTACAGTGGATAAATCTAAGGACAACTTTTTGGTAACTAAATACAATTTTACAACAATTTTACATCTCTGCAATCAGGATGTATCTTGCAAACCATGTGGTTGTGATTTAAGTCTGTAAGTCTTCCACTGATACCAGTGAGATCACGAAAATTCCCAGCATCAAAGTAGCTCAGTTTTCCACAAACCATAACTGTGTTTCTTCTGATTCCTTATTTCAGTTCTCACTGAAAAGTCACAGTAAATCAGAGCTAGAAGGAATGGCATAAATATGGTTGAAACCCCTCATTTTTACTGATACCTAGCTGAATTCCAAAAAGGAAACAGTCCCAGTTAACAGAGTTCACTAAGCAGCAGAGCATGGTGACTTTCACCACAATTAAGTTTTTTCTGTGTCTGTGAATTGAGAACAAAAGTTTCCCTGGTGGCTCAATGGTAAAGAATCCACCTGCCAATGCAAGAGACATGAGTTCAATCCCGAGTCTGGGAAGATCCCACATGCCTTGGAGCAACTAAGCCTGTGCGCCACAACTACTGAGGCTGTGCTATAGAGCCCAAGAGCTGCAATTACTAAAGCTACGCAACCTAGAGTCCGTGCTCCACAACAAGAGAAGCTGCCACAATGAGAAGCCTGTGCACCATACCCAGAGAGTCGCCCCCACTCACAACTACAGAAAAGTCCATGCAGCAACCAAGACCCAGCCAGATGAATTAATTTTTTTAAAAAAAGTTACTACTCCTATCATATGCAAAAGTGAGCTCATGAATTTCCAAGTAATGCTTTTCCTAA
This sequence comes from Ovis aries, assembly GCF_016772045.2. Classification (NCBI taxonomy): domain Eukaryota; kingdom Metazoa; phylum Chordata; class Mammalia; order Artiodactyla; family Bovidae; genus Ovis; species Ovis aries. The sequence continues at coordinate 210,390,256 of NC_056055.1, read as the reverse complement.
ATGTTTCTGGAACCAAATATTAAGTGTTTCTGCTATAATAGGAAAAACACATTTCTGAAAACCTCCCATTCTGAGCAACTACAAATTAATTAATAGCATTTATGGGAGAAAAGAAGTTGGGGCAGACAACCTATACAACTTCATATCAAAAGCACTAGTAAGAATAATAAGTGGTACCTTGACAGAGGACTTGGACAGCCCAGCCAAGCAGCTTAGCCTAGCTGGAGGTGGCCTCAAGGGAAATTTTAAATGTACAAAATCAACTGCAACAGTACAAGTGGAAATGAAGCTCCAAGCAATGAGTGCCCAAAAGCCATCCAGGACCAGGGGCTGGGTCTCCCTGGGGAGAGAGCTCTTTCAGCAGGAGCTCATTTCTAATCTCTTAAAATGGAGCTAAAGGGCTGGGTGGGAACTGAGCTGAGGCTGTTCTTCCTTCCAGCTGAGGACTATAATCCTACTAAAGCTATTCTGGGCCTCCTCACTTAAGAAAAACCACACAGAAATGGACACAACTTCCATCTGACATCACTCCCTTTTACTGACACTTGGTGTTCTAGAAACATGTTTTAGTAGAATGGTCTATATTGAAAAACAGGTGTTACTGCTGGAAACCTGATTAAAAATCGTTAGACAAATCCTTAAAGTAAGTTCATGACCCCAGTGGAAAGAAAAAACAGGATTTGGATTTTTACCTTTTTTTCAACTATTCCCCAAAAGTCACATGTTGCCATTAACATTTTGCAACTAAAAACAGTGACAAAGGCTTTGGTAAGCTTCTAAAGTACGATACATAAGAATGTCTTCTATAATACATTTTTTAATGAAACAAGAGCAATGAAGTTTGCCTATCAAATTTAACCAGCTGGAAGAAAGTATAAGAGTTGGCAAGTACCTTAGTATACAAACATTCCTCCAGATTATGGTTTCAGTAAGGAGTTCTTACCTGAAGCACAATAGGATCAATGCAAGTAAATTTGGTTTCTTCTCTGTAGAGATATTCAATGGAACACTTCAACAGAAGAATTTTGGGGTTTTTAATAGAAGAATTCATCTAAAATATAAATGAACAGTTTGCTAAAACTTTGAAAGTTTTCAATTTACAGACCTCCTTTAATCACAACTCTAAGTTCATACTGGTCATAATTCCTCTTAAATAGATTCCCTCATTATATTCAGATTAAAATACTCTCATTTATTTTGTGCTATTCTTTTTTTTCAAAGCAAATAATTAAAGCCATGCAAAGTTCTTTAAAAACTGGCTTCTTTTTCACTAATGCTATTTTACCCAATTTTCTATACTCTTAACTATCTTTTTTTAAATCCTTAATGTTTTTAAGAAAAGTTATCACACCCTCGGTAGGAGGGAGAGGGACTTAAAAAATAGGCTACTTGATAAACTCCCAGAGATCAGCAATTCTAAAAGCAGAATTTAACTTTTCTAAGACTCAAGAAAAGTAGAGGAGGGAGAAAGGAATTAAAACATCTGCTGAACATATTTTTGATGGAATAAATTTCCAGCAGTTGTAAATTTGCAAGCTAAACTGAGAAACAAGAAGTTAACAACAGAAAATCTTTAAGCACATCCAGAAATAGAGACTCAAACAATATACCCTAACCACACAACTGAAGCCAGAGGCAGAGGAGTCTGCATCCTGCAACAGAAGTTTCCATCTGACCAAACTTATTAGCAGGGCTTTTTTAGTAACTACAAATTAAAGACTATCTCTAAACATGGTCATTGGGGCCAGACATTCATTCACCCATATGTGACCACCACACGCACATAACTTTTTAATTCTGGAGATGAGCACAACATACCTACCTCTGAATTCAACAAACATCATTTAATCAGATTTAAAGTACTACTTTGATGGGTACAGTGCTGTTTTAATAAGACTCTATGTAGAAATATGGACTTTGGATCATTGCTATGAAATAATATCAAATTCAAACATAATTTTATTTATCTATGGTCACTAATACTTTTTAGGAAGTTTAATACCTTATAAAAATATATTATTATTCTCAGCTTAGAAAAGAGTGAAAACAGACTGTAGTTTATGCATTCAGTTGCTCAAGCTTGAAATTTGCCTGAGCTCTCACTGTAACCAAACCAACAGTACCAGAGATGAGGCCAGGTGTCTCTATTTTTAACACATTCTCTTAGTGATTCTGAAGCACAGCAGGGTCTGAGAACACTGTTACAGATCATCAGTTTCTCTAAAAGTGAGAACCAGTAAACAAATAAACAACACTGGAAACACCCAGAGTGATTCCATTAAAAAGTCCCACCCAAATGCAAATTGGTGCAGCCACTATGGAAAGCAGTAGGGAGTTTCCTTAAAAAAATAAAAACAGAGCTACCATATCATCCTGCAATTGCACTCCTGGGCAGACATCCAGAGAGAAACTCCAGTTTGAAAAATACACACACCCCAATGCTCACAGAAGCACTATTTACAACAGCCAAGCCACAGAAGCCATCTAAATGTCCATCCACAGATGAATGGATAAAGATGTAAATACACACACACACACACACACATACACACACACACACACACACACAGGAATACTACTCCACCATAAAAAAGAATGGAATCATGACATTTACAGCAATAAGGATGGACCTAGAGATTATCATACTAACCAAGTCAAAGACAAGTATCATATGATATCACTTCTATGTGGGATCTAAAATATGATAAAAATGAGCTTCTTTAAAACAGAAACAGATTCACAGGCATAGAAAACAAACTTATGGTTATCAAAGGGGAAAGTGTAGCGTGGGGGGCAGGGATAAATTAGGAGTTTGGAAATGGCAGCCACTGTGTATAAAACAGATAAACAAGATCCTACAGTATTGCACAGGGAACTATATTCTATATCTTGTAATAAACTTAATGGAAAATATGAAAAAGAATATATATATGCATATACCTATAACTGAATCATTTTGCTGTATACCAGAAACACAACACAATTAACTATACTTCATTAAAATAAAATTCCATTTCATTAAAAAAGTAGTCCCACCCCCCATTCTCACTCCCCTAAAACTACTAAATGAGAATTTCTAAGGTTTGGGCTTAGGAATCTACATTTTTAATAAGGTCCTGACACATATTACATTTGCTAACCAGTAGCCTTCAGAATAAAATGAGAGACAAAGTCCTCATCTGCTTCCTCCAGCCTCATTTCCTGCCAGTTCCTGGCACCATCTGGCACCTTAGGATCTCAGACTTTCCTTAGTACAAGGGGTTATTTACCCTTCTCTCTGTTCTGGTACTAGAAAGAGGCCTCACAGCTGAAGGTACAGAGAAAGATACAGAATTCCAGTCATAATTCTGTGTTCAGCCCTATGAGGAAGAACAAAGTTTTAAAATGGTAGGCCTCTGGAAGAATTCTGGTCTGTTAGAAAATCTTTTATCCCTGAGATGTGGCAGGGTCAAGAGAGAAATGACACCAGCATCCTCTCAGCCTGTTGACTGGGAAGCCTTCTTCTGTCTGATGAGTTTTCACTGTCCAAGTCCCTGTCATCATCAGCTCTGGGAGACTCTCCCTGAACCCCCAAATTTTACTGCTAGTCACTCCTCCCTGTCCAGTCTCCTTTCCCTCCATGGTGAGGGCACCCTCAGCTTGTCGGCTTGGCACACAGTCATAGTTTGCTGAACTTCAATGTTGAACTGAATCACATTACCTTTTTATGTGCAATATTCTTGGTGCAAACAAATCCATTGACAACCACAGAATCAAACTTCTTTCCACCTGGGATCTAATGAAACAATTAAGAAAACAATACAATTCGATATACATCTTTAGAATGCAGTCAAATGAATTCTATAAGTATTTATTTCCACTTTTTGTTTTCACTATTATGTAACCAAATAAGAACAGAAAGTTCTAGGATGTATTTCTTCCTTTCAACCAATAATTAATGGCACCTTCCTACAATCATCAACTCTCTAACATACTATCTGATACTCTAGAATACCCATTTGACCAAACAAATTAATGCCAGATGTCAATTAAAACCACTATTAAGTTAAACATCATAGGCAAAAAATATAGGCAAAACTCCACTACTCTCTAAATAAAACAATTACCCCCTGCTTTTCCTCAGAACACTAACAGCATGTGTGAAGAGAGGCCTTCTTATAGATGACACATCAAGAGGAGGAAGTAGGAAAGTTTGGGTTCCCAACTCACTGCAAGCCCAACTTACCCCCGCCCCCACTCATCTCTCACTTCCTAAGAGTGGCTTTTATGACCTTTAAGTGCACTGCTACCAAATAGGACAGAAAAACTTCCCTCTCCTCACCAAGCATCCCTCCTGGCAATGACCCTTTCAGATTACCATTAAGAGACAAGTTACAATTGGGCCCATCTCATGAACACCAAACATGAGGAAAACATTGGCAGAGCTCACTTTTTTGATGTGGACAAACTGGCGGATATCCATGTCATCATCCCGGTTCTTGACGTCAGGTCGGACTGTCTGAACAACCTGGCAGACCAGGGATACGATGATGTCCCTCCAAGACGTTGACAATGACTCACTGTGGAGCAATTGTTGGAGCAGCGCCATCATGTGGTTATGATTAGCTGAACTACAAAAATGTTACAGGAAAGACGTTTGCACAGTTAATACTGCCACGGAAAACAGCTCTGAAGATGCAACACAGTCTACAAAGAAACCAGCACACGACTTAATGGCTTACAGGTAAGATCTTCCTGGTCATTTTATTCTTTCAGCATATCTGCACCTTAATGCTTTTGCATATAAAGAAAATCTGTGAATATTTTCAATTAAGATAACCCATTTAAGGGAGGTTCAAGAGGGAAGAGATATGGGCATACTTGTAGCTGATTCATGATGTACAGCAGAAACTAACACAACACTGTAAAGCAATTATCCTCCAATTAAAAAATTGAAAAATAAATAAAACAAAAAGTCTACGGGTTTGATAAAAAAAAAAACCCTATTTAATTCAATTAAATTTTAACACATAAATAACAATGGGGATAGACAAGCACAACTAGGACGCTCTGCTTTATTAGAAGTTTTACCAGAACAGGCTTTATTTCCTCAGTAATGTTAGCATTTTTGACTTTATAAGGAAGAGCTATACAAATGCTTATCAAGTCACTTAAGATTAGAAAAATGGAGAATTAAAATGAATAAGCTCACTGCCTTACAGCAACCTCTCCATAGCTTGTTTCTCTCCATTCTCCTCCCTCAGCAGCTCCAGGTTGTTATGATGCCAGCCCAAAGGTGTGAAAGGCAGTTCTTTGGATTTTTCCTCAACTCGACGGTTAAATAAGGATTCTAAGTGTAAAATAAGAAATTATATTCATTGTCAAGTTTTGTACCATCTACTCAGAGATTTAGAAATCACCAACTTATCTTTAAAAAATTTTTAAGTTAGCCAATTCAAATTATTGATGTAAAAAAAGCAAGGACATGTTTAAATTCATAGATTAAAAAAATTAAGTCTGAGTTAGAAAGTCAACATTCTCAACAGCCAAAATCAGAGACAGAAGTGTAAAGAGTAAATTTACATAAGCAACCAGGGCTCTCAAGAAAGTAACTATAAATACGGCTTTTGAAAAGCAAATGAAATGAGATTTGTTTACAGTCTTTTTATTTATTTGGGGATATTAAGAAAGAGAGGTGGTTAATTTTCCCTATAAAATCACAAACTGAACACTGCATTCAACAGAAATCAGAATGCAAGGAGAACTTGTGATAGTGTGGGTGCTGAGAAAAGCTCAGCTTTGATTCGTCTGAACCAGGATATGACAGTCTAGAAAGTCTACTCAAACAATCCTTTCAGTGTTTCTTTTTCAATACTAGAACAAAAAAGGCTTTCTTCTTAATTGGCAATACTTTTACAAGTCAGACCAAAAAATTAACTGAAGAAATCAAAACATGGTAAATAGTAATTTATATAAAATTTTGTAAATGATCAAAACAAAAAAAAATAGGTAATACTAAATGCTTTGCAAAAAAGATGCTCACTAAATAACTTTTGAAATTGTGATTGAATAAATGGAAAGAAAAGAGGTAAAAATTCTCTAGTCTTTCCCCTCTTAAAGCAAACTGAACAAATGACAAAAAACCTTCAACTAAACAGTCCAGCAGCCTCTAGAGTAAAGCCAGTGTCCATGACAGGTGAGGTACAAGAACAGCACATTTCAATTATGTAAACCCTTGGTCTATAAACATGTGGTTGAACCAGATGCTTGAAGGTGAATTTAGAAATAAGTTGTGACACTATCTGTCAGCAGCTGCCCTTGTACCAGCTCACCCTACCTTCTCTCTTTTATATGAAACCCTCCCATTATCTGAGGCCTAAACTGTAGTATGTTATGGACCAAATAAGTGTGTCTTCACTCCACAACAAGCTAAGTAGGGGTGGGGTTAGGAAAGGTTTGTATTCTTCTGTACTTCCTTTCGTCCCCAAGGAAATCATAAGCAGAATTAGTTCTTTATTTCCTTCAGTCCACTTATTGTCCAAATCCAGAGAGCAAGCAGCATCCTCAATTAGGTAAGATCTGCCTGTGGCTTTTTGATGAGCTTGACAATCACTTGATGATATGTCTATCAATACTTAATACTATATTCATGATACAGAAAAGCATTTCCGTGATATAGAAAAGCCTTTAAATGAATAAAATTCAAAATCTAGGTAAAGACTTTTAAACAATTATTTTTCAGATCAGAGACCTCTCAAACTAAGTCCAAGTTTATATTTTTGGTTTTCAGCAGTCTCAAGGCTACTGCACATATTGAAAAAGTGTGTTCCTATGGTACTAAAATAATATAATGCATTGTCAGTACTCACTCAGTGCCAATCAGTATCCTGGGCCCACAGTGTATCTCCATGAACAAGAGACACGATCCCATGTATAGCTTTTGATAAAATTACCTTTGATGAAGGCGTCACTTATTGATAGCTGTTGTCCTCCATTGTCAGAAATCAAATACTCTGCATGCCAGGGAGAGAACAGAGAGAGGAGGAAGGAAAAGGAGAGGCCTATGACTATAACAGGCTAGCATAATTATACAGAAAACACACCCACACACAAAGTATTACTCACACTAAACCCATCACAGCCAAGTCACGTAAACTTTAGGCTAAAATATCAGTTTATAACTTGTTTTGCATACTTCATACTAAACTTGATAGACTTAATAACTCAACAGAGCCATGAGACAGCAATGACAGATAATCTTTTTAACAGATCATTTTTCCCTTATCAAACCTGAACTGCTTTATGAAAACTGAGGTCTGTCACAGATTTGCATGACAAGCCTAAAAAGTTACACTCTTTATCTCATCCATAGCCATATAACAAATAATAAGTTCAGATAGAGAATACGTTGCATAAAAAAATAAGGTGGGGTTTTTTGAATTTCAAAATATAAGCTATAAAACAAATTAATACAAAAATGATAATGGAAGGGAATTAAGATATAACTCACAATGATTATATTAGTTTTTAATTTGAGTTTTAATGTTTCAAAAATTCTAACCAAACACTTCTAAATTGTTGCCGAAAGATAACTTGTGAACACACTCTGAATGTGTTCTTTCAAAACTTTTAGAATATTAAATATTACAAGTGAAACTTATTCTTTACTTTCTCATGACCTTTCCTCTAGGTCTGTGACCAAGCACAGCTCAAATGAGGTTCTTTCTACCGTGCAAATTTAACCACAATGCATTTTAAGTCCTTTAAGGTAAAGGTGATCCACAAAATTCTTTTCAAGTAGATCTCATTTATAAACAAAAGGGCTTCAAAGTCAATGTGTTTATAAGCCAAAACACTCATCCTTCAAAACAAAAGAGCAGAGAAAAAAAAATTTAGCAAGTTCAAGTGTGCCATGCCAAATACAATATAATCAAGTATGTGGACCAGTAAAAACAGATATTATACTTTATTTGTACACCTCCCTCACAGAAATTAATAATGCCAATGCCTGTTTATCCAACTAATATACAGAGGCTTTAGAAGCTTTATTCTTCAGTCTAAAGGATATATATGTACATATATATATATAATTTCAGAGGCAATAGATTTTCCCCATTTAATTATGAAAAAACTTTAAACATACAGAAATTCCTACATATCCTCCATCGAGACTGAACAATTGTTAATGACTTGCCGTATCTGATTTCTCCGTGTGTTTTTTTCCCAGACTATTTGAAGTTACACGTATCATGACATTTTACCACTAATACTTCAGCATGCATCTCTTAAAAACTAAGAGCATTCTCCTCTAGAGCCATAATATTTACACACTTAAGAAAACTGATAATTTCTTAATATCATCATATTAGTCCATATTCAAGTTTATCTGTTTCCAAAATGCTTTAATAAATTTTTTTTCCCCTCAAACCTGGATCCATTAGGTTCATACATTACATTCTCTTCATTTTCTCTTCATCTAAAGCAGACCTTCTACCTTTTTCTTTCTCCTGATATTGAATTTTGAAAGAACTTAGGCCAAATGTCACATTCTGGATTTGATGGACTGTCTCCTCACGGTGCTGTTTAACTTGCTCTTATACCCCACAGACTGGTTCCAAATAGGAAAAGGAGTACGTCAAGGCTGTATATTGTCACCCTGCTTATTTAACTTATCTGCAGAGTACATCATGAGAAACGCTGGACTGGAAGAAACACAAGCTGGAATCAAGATTGCTGGGAGAAATATCAATAACCTCAGATATGCAGATGACACCACCCTTATGGCAGAAAGTGAAGAGGAACTAAAAAGCCTCTTGATGAAAGTGAAAGTGGAGAGTGAAAAAGTCTGCTTTAAGCTCAACATTCAGAAAACAAAGATCATGGCATCCGGCCCCATCACTTCATGGGAAATAGATGAGGAAACAGTGGAAACAGTGTCAGACTTTATTTTTTTGGGCTCCAAAATCACTGCAGATGGTGACTGCAGCCATGAAATTAAAAGACGCTTACTCCTTGGAAAAAAAGTTATGACCAACCTAAATAGCATATTCAAAACCAGAGACATTACTTTGTCGACTAAGGTCCATCTAGTCAAGGCTATGGTTTTTCCTGTGGTCATGTATGGATGTGAGAGATGGACTGTGAAGAAGGCTGAGCGCCAAAGAATTGATGCTTTTGAACTGTGGTGTTGGAGAAGACTCTTGAGAGTCCCTTGGACAGCAAGGAGATCCAACCAGCCCATTCTGAAGGAGATCAGCCCTGGGATTTCTTTGGAAGAAATGATGCTAAAGCTGAAACTCCACTACTTTGGCCACCTCATGCGAAGAGTTGACTCATTGGAAAAGACTTTGATGCTGGGAGGGATTGGAAGCAGGAGAAGGGGACGACAGAGGATGAGATGGCTGGATGGCATCACTGGCTCGATGGCCGTGAGGCTAAGTGAACTCCGGGAGATGGTGATGGACAGGGAGGCCTGGCGTACTGCGATTCATGGGGTCGCAAAGAGTCGGACACGACTGAGCGACTGAACTGAACTGATACCCCCATGTTTCCCTATAAATGTGGAGTTAGGTCTAGGGGTTTGAGGAAGTCATGCTTTTCATTTTCTTTTCTAGGTACTACTTGCTAACTTTCCAAGAATAGTTCAGAATCCTGCTTCCAACACATAATAAACTATATTCTAACTGCATAGCTCTCCATAACAAATAGTGAGAAATTCATCAAACCAGAAAACCACACTGACTCGGTTTTACAAGTTTCTGAAAATGAGTTAGCTTATGTAATACAAAAAAAATGAGCATCTTTTTAAGCATAGATACTTAAACAAATTTTAACAATTCATATTTCCTCAGTGTTAAAAGCTAGAGAACGATCCCTAAGAAAAGATGTAACAATTTTAGTAACCATTAATTTTAATGGAAATATGAGAATCACCCATTCTCATTTGTATTTAAGAGAAACGAAAACCAGACGCAGGGGAAATCTATTATTCTTTCATTTTCTGAACTAGATCACTCTGATGACTTTAGCTTCTGGTAACCAGTGTTCCTCTTAATTACTATGTAGAAAAAAAACAATTTATTATGTCTCAACTTCACGAAAGAGAAAAAAAATTAATTCTTGTTATATGCTAAAAGCTAATGAGAGAGAAGTGTGAAAGCCAGAAACATTTACTAAGGGGTAAAAGTTCTCAAATTACAGGCTCTCTGAAGTCATTACTAAGAAAGAAGGTAATTATTCTGGTATGTGTGTGTGTATACACATATATGGGCTTCCCTGGTGGCTCAGACAGTAAAGAATCCACCTGCAATGTAGGAAACCTGGGTTCAATCTGGAATATCACTCAGCCATGAAAAAAGAATGAAATCTTTCTATTTGTGAAAACATAGGCTGACCTAGAGAGTATTATGCTAGGTGTAGTAAGTCAGAGAAATGCAAATACTGTATGATTTCCCTTATATGTGGAGTCTAAAAACAAAACAAATGAATAACCAGAACAGAAATAGAGTTATAGATACAGAGAGCAGACAAGTGGTTGCCAGAGAGGAGGAGAGTGGAAGAAGGGAAGAAACAGGTGAGGAGATGAAAGGGTACAAACTCAGAGTTGCAAAATAACTAACTCATGGATATGAAATGTATCATGTGGGGAATATAGTCAATTAACTGTGTAATATATTTATATGGTAATATATCATACTGAACTGGCAATCATTTCAAAATGTATAGTAAGATGGAATAACTGTTGATCAATTATACTTCAAAAACAAACAGAAAAAGAGATAAGATTGGTGGTTACTAGACAAAGGGCATGGGGGAAGGGGGACTGGAGGAAGGCAGTGAAGAGGTACAAACTTTCAATACCAGGGACGTAATATATAACACAATAAATATAATCAACACAGCTATATATCATGTGTGAAAATTTTTAAGAGTAAATTCTAAGAGTTCTCATCATAAAGAAAAAAGTTTTTTCTATTTCTTTTATCTTGTATCTATGTGAGATGATAGATGTTCACTAAACTTATACTGTGATGAAGAAGTGAAGTCACTCAGTCGGGTCCAACTCTTTGCAACCCCATGGACTGTTGCCTACAAGGCTCCTCTGTCCATGGAATTTCCCAAGCAAAAGTACTGGAGTGTGTTGCCATTTCCTTCTCCAGGGGATCTTCCCGAGCCACGGATCAAGCTCGGGTTGCCCGCATTGCAGGCAGACACTTTACCGTTTGACCCATCAGTTCAGTTCAGTTCAGTCACTCAGTCGTGTCCGACTCTTTGCGACCCCATGAATCGCAGTACGCCAGGCCTCCCTGTCCATCACCAATTCCCAGCGTTCACTCAGACTCACATCCATCAAGTCAGTGATGCCATCCAGCCATCTCATCCTCTGTCGTCCCCTTCTCCTCCTGCCCCCAATCCCTCCCAGCATCAGAGTCTTTTCCAATGAGTCAACTCTTCGCATGAGGTGGCCAGAGTACTGGAGTTTCAGCTTCAGTATCACTACTTCCAAAGAAATCCCAGGGCTGATCTCCTTCAGAATGGACTGGTTAGATCTGCTTGGAGTTCAAGGAACTCTCAAGAGTCTTCTCCAACACCACAGCTCAAAAGCATCAATTCTTCGGCGCCCAGCTTTCTTCATGGTCCAAGTCTCACATCCATACGTGACCACGGGAAAAACCATAGCCTTGACTAGACAGACTTTTGTTGGCAAATAACGTCTCTGCTTTTCAATATGCTCTCTAGGTTGGTCATAACTTTTCTTCCAAGGAGTAAGCGTCTTTTAATTTCATGGCTGCAATCACCATCTGCAGTGATTTTGGAGCCCAAAAAAATAAAGTCTGACACTGTTTCCACTGTTTCCCCATCTACTTCCCATGAAGTGATGGGACCAGATGCCATGATCTTTGTTTTCTGAATGTTGAGCTTTAAGACAACTTTTTCACTCTCCACTTTCACTTTCATCAAGAGGCTTTTAGTTCCTCTTCACTTTCTGCCATAAGGGTGGTCTATACTGTATACCCTAAAGTTATATTCGGCTTTTTGTCAATTCTATCTCAATAAAACTAGAAGGGGGGAAAAAGTAACAACAACAACCACCAGGCACTCTCCATCTCCTTATTATCTTGAATTTCACTTCTTCTTAGCAGTGAGTGTTCTTTCTTATCTTGACAGAAGTTAAAAAATAAAGCTTCAGTTAATATTATATCAACTTCCCCAAATAACTGACCTAACTTTTCTTTCCTTGCATCACAATTTTAAAAATATTTTCCAAGATATCGTTGACATTTCCTGCAGTCTTCAGTACAATCTGGACTTCTGCTAACCTGCCACTTTTTTTGAAAGCACTGACCCTCTTTCAGACTGATCCTCATATGAAGGCTAACTCTCACAATTTTAGTAGAAAAAAAATTTTTTTTCAAAGGTTGAGGTCAGAAAACTGCCAGAGGAGTTGTGACAGTTTTTCCAACTGTCGGTGCTTCCCCTTTCATTTTCCTTAGAGATGCAATTTAAGGGTGCACTGTCAAAACGTCAATGGGGCCTTCTATTTCATTCTTCTCCTAACATTATGAAGTTGGGTTTCCTAAAGCAAATGCTTGACTGGGCTCAGCAGCTCACTGTTTGCTATTATGAATTTCATGATGTCAGGTCACTTTCTTCATGATTTCAAAAAGCGCCTTAACTTTCCAAGAGATGAAACCATCAAGTCAAAAATGTATTTCATAACTCTACTTTCAGCACAATGAAAGTGCCACCAACTACGTCCAGGAAATAGATACCTCTATCATGACAGATCATGCCACCTCTGAACCACATCTATCATTCATATGACAAAAATCCAAATCCTCCACATGACCAGCATCTACAGTTAAATCTCACCCAAGTGCCCAGTCTGCGTCAATGTCCTTTCATACTCACCCAGTGTTCACCACCACTTCTCCAATTTCTGATTTGAGGATTCTGATACAGATGTGTATCATACTCATGTTCAGTGCTAGTCAGGTCTCTCCTTTCCTTAAACCTAAACTGGCCTTTAATTATATCCAACAAAGTAAGCCTCATCACCCATTAAAAAAAAAAAAAAAAAATTTCTTTTCTGCATACTGCTATATTCAATTTTAGTAATGGCTTAAACTTATTTTTCCTTTTATACCAAATCTCCTTTGAATTATGATTTTTGAGTCAGTAGACTAAAACCTTAAATAGAACAGCTAAAAGAATGATTTTTTTTTTTTTTTGTATTAGAGAAGAAAACTTTTTTACAAATACAGCATGTATACAACAAGCATTTTAAGTAATAAAGATGCTTTGGAATGTGTGAATGTTTTTCGCCAGTCTAGTTCAAGCACCTGGAAAGGTTTAGTGAAACACTATGCTACTGGGTAACAGCATAAGCAAAGAGGCTTTAAAATATTAAATGAAAAAAGAGAAATGAATAGAGCAGAACATCCATGTTATAATGCAAAGAAATGCCACCTTGGAAGTTGCACATTATGCTAAGGGAAAAGTAGTCTGATGCTGTTCCCTTTAATGACTAAAAGCTTTAAGCTGGGTGTGGTGGTACTAAGGGAGGAAACAAGAAATGAAAGGAACTGGAACCAACCAAAAAGAAAAAAAAACATGTGGAGAAGAGGTGTGGGAAAAATGAGAAAGGGTGGACCAAAACCACAGCAAATCCCCTCAGCCATGGGGACAGAGGAAGCAAGAAGGACAGGCCGGATGAGATCTACGGCCCAACTCTCCAGCCTGTGTTCAGATTCCAGGTGGTGACTCCCTCCTACCTTTTTGGTCAGCAGGGTGAGGGGGCACATGTGGGTACTTGGAGGGCTTCTTGATATGGAAGTTCACGTTGTCCAGCTCCACGTTCAGGCTGATGGAAGCGGCTGAGTCACTGTCCACTGTGGACTGGAAACTGCTGACTGATGTGCGCTTGCTAGGACTGGCAGAATCTTTTAGTGTTGGGGAGGGGAAAGACATATAGGGAGAGGAGGGGAGTAAAAACGGGTTTCATCAGGGTATTGGAGGAAAGGAGAAAAATGGTTTTTTTTTAATATACAAGCCCAATGTGCAATACCAAAATGGATACAGTATTTTCATGTATTGATACTTCTGTGTAGACTTAATAAAATTTGAACCAGTTAAATATAAAATGAATTTTTAAAATAAAGAAATATATTGGAGGTTCTGCAGAGAGAAGGCCTGATATCATAGCGAAGAGGTGAGAAAGTTGTCTACTGCAATATTATTAGCTTGGAGTTATTTTTAAGCTGCTGCAAACTAAAGACTACAGCGAAATCTGAAAACACCAGTGATTCAACAAATTGGTTTCTTAAGAAAATACTGTATCTAGGACGATTGCTATCAGATGTTCTTTACGTTTAGTTGAAGCCATAAAACTTAACAGTAGGATTGTTGCAACTAAATAAACAAAACACTGTTATCATACATACACGTTAATGATTCATAAAAACTAAAACGTCAGAAAGTGAAACTCACTAGTCAAATTATCGTCACCTTCTTCAGCTATCTGCTCAGTGTCACTGTCATCAAACTTGATGTCTTTAAACCAGGATGGCTCAGAGTGTCCTTCCACGGAGTTCACCGAGTCACTGTCCGGAGAAGGGGTCTCGGAAAATTCTGTACTCTGAACGAGTCAAGACAGAATCCAAGCAATTGACTCACAATGGCAACAATGTTGAGGCTGCCACACTACAAATAAATTCCAGCCTAATAACTGTATAAGGCTAACCACTGAATATATTAAATAAGCAAATCAGTAGAAACTTTAAGTTGTAAGCCAGCATTGTAACTGGCATTTCCACTCTTACAACTATAATATTCACGAATCAGCAGGCTAAAAGGCAGCATATTATGACCAAACATATTATACAGATTTTATAGTGTTTCATTTCTTTTATTCCTGAGAGTGAAGATGGCTTAGAATTTATCATAACCCTGTGCCAATGCTAGGACACAACTTGGAAAACTGTTAGATTTTCAGACATACTACCACCAGTCTTTGGGAGCATCCATCTTTTCTACCCAATCATTTTCCAACTTTAGTTCACAAAGGTGTTACAGGACATTATTTTATCAAGTTAATACAAACAAAAAGTTTATGTTAAAGTTTTTTAAAACTTCTAAGTATGTGATTTCCATGTTCCTAATCAAACTAAAGAAACAGAAAAGAAAAAGAATAGTCACCATTTTATCAGTTATACAATTTAATACTGCTATGGAGTCAAAATCTATTGTAACAGTAACATTAAATTTTTTAATGATTTTATTACATACACTTCCTCTTAATCCTAAAAACAACAGACATAATAAAATTAAAAACCACTGAGGGTAAATGACACTACAAAGTCAAGCTTAAGAAAAGCTGCTGCTGCTGCTAAGTTGCTTCAGTCATGTCCGACTCTGTGTGACCCCAGAGATGACTGCCCACCAGGCTCCCCCGTCCCTGGGATTCTCCAGGCAAGAACACTGGAGTGGTTTCCCATTTCCTTCTCCAATGCAAGCTGTACAAACTGAAAAGTTTGGGATTTCAAAGGGTTTTTCATCACAACTACCAACCAAGTAAAAATGTTAGAGCTTTCCTCAAATGGCAGGGAAAACATACTAGAAAAGTGTATCATCGGGTAACTCAACTACTTTTTATTCCCAATGACGAGGAAGACTTGGTAATGAAGCTCTCTGTAGCCGCACCACTGAAGACTACCTGCAACGGCCTGTACAGCGCATACTCATCCCTGAAGAGCTGGTCGTGGTGACTGACGC
This sequence comes from Ovis aries, assembly GCF_016772045.2. Classification (NCBI taxonomy): domain Eukaryota; kingdom Metazoa; phylum Chordata; class Mammalia; order Artiodactyla; family Bovidae; genus Ovis; species Ovis aries. The sequence goes on along the minus strand of NC_056055.1, from coordinate 210,374,503 downwards.
AATCCAGCCAACGTCCATCCACCATTGCCTGTCCAATTGCTATAGCCTGGGCCCTGAATCAAGACCAGAGAAAACGAAAACTTTTAAGACAATAATTTTACAAGTTGACACACAAACTAAATTTATTTTCTATTCTAATCAGAGTTGGAATTTCAAACAGTCCTTGGATAGGTGAGGGATAAAACAAGAGAGATTTGAAGCTTAATTAAAAGATTTTCTCAAGTACCATGGTAAAGAAGAACCTACAGACAAGGCAGTCCCAACAAGACCTAATTTCAATTACACAAACATCAACAAGTATTCAAGGCAAGCATCATTAGTTCAGTTCAGTCACTCAGTCATGTCCAACTCTTTGCAACTCCATGGACTGCAGCACACTAGGCTTCCCTGTCCATCACCAACTCCCAGAGATTACTCTACTCATGTCCATAGAGTCAGTGATGCCATCCAACCATCTCATCCTCTGTCGTCCCCTTCTCCTGCCACCTTCAATCTTTCCCAGCATCAAGGTCTTTTTCAGTGAGTCAGTTCTTCACATCAGGTAGCCAAAGTATTGGAGTTTCAGCTTCAGCATCAGTCCTTCCAATGAAAACTCAGGACTGATTTCCTTTAGGATGGACTGGTTGGATCCCCTTGCTGTCCAAGGGACTCTCAAGAGTCTTCTCCAACACCACAGTTCAAAACCATCAATTCTTCGGCGCTCAGCTTTCTTTATAATTCAACTCTCACATCCATTGATCTTAGCTTTTTCAATGTTGAGTTTTAAGCCAGCTTTTTCACTCTCCTCTTACATCTTCTTCAAGAGGCTCTTTAGCTCCTCTCTGCTTTCTGCCATAAGGGTGGTGCCATTTGCATATCTGAGGTTATTGATATTTCTCCCAGCAATCTTGATTCTAGCTTGTGCTTCATCCAGCCCGGCATTTCTCACAATGTACTCTACATATAAGTTAAATACGGTGACAATATACAGCCTTGACATACTCCTTTCCTGATTTGGAACCAGTCTGTTGTTCCATGTCCAGCTCTAACTATTGCTTCTTGACCTGCATACAGATTTCTCAGGAGGCAGGTCAGGTGGTCTGGATTCCCATCTCTAAGAATTTTCCAGTTTGTTGTGACCTACACAGTCAAAAGCTTTGGCATAGTAAATAAAGCAGAAGTAGATGTTTTTCCGGAACTCTCTTGCTTTTTCAATGATCCAATGGATATTGGCAATTTGATCTCTGGTTCCTCTGCCTTTTCTAAATCCAGCTTCAACAGTTCATGTACTGTTGAAGCCTGGCTTGGAGAATTTTGAGCATTACTTTGCTAGCATGTGCGATGAATGCAATTGTGCAAGCATATTCCTGTACTTAGTAGAGGAGGATAAAAAAGACTGTTGAGAACAGTATGGCTCCTGTCCTCAAGGAGCTTACAGTCTTTGAGAAGAGAATACCAAATATTATAGATGTAAGTATAAAATGTATATATATACACACACATATATATACATGAAATAGACACTAACACATTGGATTTATATGGCATTTCACAATTTATCAAAAAATTTAGTCCATATTATTGCATTTCATTTTCACAGCTTCTTCACAGGATCATATTTTCATATTTTTCTCATTGGAGCTGAGAGGTCAAGTCTCAAAGAGACTGAATAACTTCACAGAGGGCATAAAGTTAAAAAAAGACACAATCCAAACTGGAAGCCAGAGCTTCACTGTTTACAGCTGTTTTTTCTCTTCCACATGCTTGTTTCTTCCTATGGGAGGAGGAGTAGCTACTCTAAACAAGCAGAAAAGCCAAGCGACACACCACCCTGAAAGGCAACAGGACCTGTCTGGTGCTTTCACACAAATGATTTGTGAGGCCGGCTAGCACACTCTAGATGTGGCTAATGGACCCAGTTTTGAAGACAGGTCGAAAGTCCACATTAGGGAGCAGAAACAAGAGACTCCACTGTGGCCTTGAGTTCTAGCTCTATTCCCCAATCCTGCTTAACTGCAGAGCTCTGAGTTTTGGGAACTACTGCACATTTCTGCTTTTAATAAATAAGGTAAACTGGGACCCCCATTTGGCTCCTTACATCTAATTACAACACAGAAGGGAGGAGGCGTGAGTAACTAACACCCCAAACACCAAATGCAAAAATCAAACAGCATCCTACTCACAAAGAAAGCTGTTCCTTTTATGACATGTCATTAAAAATAAATTCATAAATTTTTCTTAAGACCCATTACCTTGTAGCAATGTGTCCATTTCGGATTAACCAGTTGACTAACTCCTTTCCTACAATGCAATTGGGGTGTGTTCTCAGCCAGTAGCGGTGATCCTGAAACTCCATTCCACTACTGTGATGGCAAATTTTCTTCCATAGGTCTTTTAACTGAACACTGTCCTGAAATCACATTACAAGCAAGCAATTACACCTGAGAAAGATACTATACACTTTTCAGATTTCTTCCTGTGATTTTTAGACTCATGAAAGGAAACTCAATTCAGATTTCTTTGTCAGAGCTAACTTACATGATTTAATAGAAATAACACATGCATGGAGAATAATTTGTACTCAGCTCATCTAATTCCAAACAACTTTTTCTCTTAGGGAAAAACTATCCCGACTAATTTTTTTTTCAGTGAATGGCATATACTATCAGTCTCCTGATTATATGAGCAGAAAATTTCACATCCCTCTTTGGAGACAGAACGAATAAGAAGGGAACAATCATGTTACTCTAAGTAACTGTTTCTGTAGCTTTCACTTCATCAGATTCTCACCTATACCCAGCTTTCATCAGGGAATTACTCCCTGCTCAAGAACACTTCAACACTGCTCAGCATCTACAGTTTCTAATCCAAAACTTACAAAGACTGAATACACCACCTTCCACCAAGTAGCCCCAAATAACTTTCCATTCTCATTGCTCACAGAATCAAACTTAACATCCCTCCAAACCTCTCCCAAATCATAAACTCTAATTCAGTCCATGGAAAATGCCAGGCTTATTCTCACCTCTATACCTTTCCCCACACTTCACTTTTCTTCCTTCACTGCCCACCCAAATCCATTCGATCCTTCAAGGTCCAGTGCAAGCCTTTCAGTTTAAAGCCTTTCCTGACTTCTCTACTACTAGTGCTCTTCCTTTTTTTTTTAATAGTAAAGTATTACTTCTTTTACTATTACAGACCTGCTCATTGACCTCATTTTTACTTTCTGAATTATAAACCTGAGGAGTGAAACCATATCTTCCATTTCTTTGAGTCACTCTTATGATTGAACACAGTAGTTTACAGAGATAAATTTAATAAACTGATTACTACCAACTTAAACATATAATATTAAATGTCTAAAATGTATTCCACATGTATGAGAAACATATCCCAAAGTTTAAGCAGCAATCTGGGATATAACTCAAAGTTAAGCTCTAGAATTATAGAGGCACCTGAATTCTGATCTTTATAGTGGTCAAGAAAATATTAATGCAGCATATGAGCATGGGCTGCTTGACCAATTTCAGGTGAGCCTAATAAAAACTTAAGCAAACTAGTTTCTCTATTTAATTAATATGCTAACTGGCTATTTCAATTTCATTTGCCTTTAAAAAAAAATCAATGAGACGAAACATTCTTCATGCACAAAACTTGCAACGGGTCAAAGATACTGGACCAGTACCAGAAGAATTTTGCGTTCATCCTCAGTGGTCTCTGTCCGAACATACGTTCGGTTAGCCTGGGGACTGACAGACGTCTCATATGATGGTACCATTGGAGACCCAGATCGATCCAGTGACAGATTAGTAATGCTGGCTGATCTGGAAGTTGAAAACAGAAAGTGAAAACACAGTTGTAAATTCTTCATCAACAGAGAGAATTACAGTGAAAGTTCATTTTTAAATAAATGCTTACTTGCTAATGTTAGGGGCACTTTTAAAAGTAGTTATGATGGTTGTGTATGACATTATTACTGGGAAAGCTGGAAGAAGAGTATCCAGGAATTCTCTGCACTATTATTTCCAACTTCTAAGTTAGTCTGTAATTATTTCAAGTTAAGTTTAAAAGGAAGTCATTATGAGAGGATTATAAGAAAAAATTATATTTGTAGTGCATATAGCAGTAACACCCCAAACAAAATAGGTACAAACTCTTCTTAAAATGATGGAAATTAGGATGTTTTCTTTTTGAACTGATGAATATAAAGCATCAGTCCAAATGCAGCTATCTCTGCATTCCTACACATACCAAAAGGAATACTGTAATTTGTCCCATCTTTTAAAACACTATCTTGACTTTGCATTCCTCTGCTGCATTCCCCTGCTTCAGTACAATAAAACTCATCTCCAATCCTTTCACTCTCTCTAGAATCCTGAACAACCCACTGAAACTTCCTATACCAATATTTATTGTTCACAGCCAAGTTTTCACTCCTCATCTGACAGAGCAGCAGGATAACTCCCTCTTCTTTGAAATACTTTCTTCACTTGGCTACTAAGACAACCTACTCTGCTGGCTTCCTCTGACCTTATCACTCATCTCTCCTTCCCAGTCTCCTTTTCTGGTTCCTCTTCATTTCCCCAACCTTGGTCCTTGGTCCTTACTTCCTCACTTTCCACACTTACTCTCTTGATGTTCTCACACAGGTTCATAGTTTTAAATATGATTCACATGATAACACCACCCAAGTTTATATCTCTGACTTGAATCCCTATCCTGAACTCTAGATTTATACATCCAACTTTTTGATATCTCAGTTGGATGTCTAAAGGTATCTCAAATTCAACATGTCTAAAACTAAACTGTTCCTCCTTGTCTTCCCCATATCAATAAATGGCAACTCTGTCTTTTCAACTGCTCAGGCAGGAACAAGCAAGAATGTCCTCTCTTAGCATTTATTTTCAGAATCATCCTGGGAGCATAAGCTAGTGCAATAAGAAAAGGTAATAAAGGACTACAGAATGGAAAAAAAGAATTAAAACTGTCTTTCTTCACAGATGACCATCTATGTAAAAATCTGAAAAGATCAACCAAAAGACTCCCAAAATTATAACAAGGTTGCAAGATGCAAGATTAATATACAAAAGTCAGTCACTTTCCTATATCATCAATGAACAAATTAAATTAAAAATTAAAACACACTACCATTTACATTAGCATTCCCCAAAATGAAATACTCAAGTATAAATCTAAATATGCATAAGATCTGAAAGAAGAAAACTACAAAACTTTGATCAAAGATATCAAGGAACTAAGTTAATGGAGAAAAAGTCATTGTTCATGGATAATAAAACTCAATATTGCCATGATATTATTATTTCTCAACCTGATCTATGGATTCAATGCAATCTCAGTCAAAATGCTAGTAAGCTGTTCTGTGGATAATGAAAAACTGATTCTAAGGTTTATGTGTCGGGCAAAGGCCCAAAACAGCCAGCGTAATATGGAAGGAACAAACAGAGGAGTGACACATCCAGCTTACAGACAGACCATAAAGCTACAGCAACAAAGACAATGTGGTGTTAGTGAAAGAACAGCAAATACCATCAGTGGGACAAAATACAGAGCCCAGAAACAGATCCACATAACACAGTCACTAATCTCTGATGAAGGAGCAAAGGCAGTTTAATGGGGCAAAGATAGTCTTTTCAAGAAATGCTGCTAGAACTGGACCTCCATATGCAAAAAAGTATTAACCTAGACACAGACCTTTTTAGACCTAGACCATTCTAAAAAGTTAACTCAAAATGAATCACAGATCTAAATGTAAAATGCAAAGCCAACTCCTGGAAAATAACATAGGAGAAAATCCAGATGGCCTTGATATTGAGATAACTTTTTAGATACAACACCAAAGCATCATCCATGAAAAAATTGATAGGCTAACTTGATTAAAATTAAAAATGATGAGCATAAATATGTCTTTTATGCTCCGCAAAAGACAACATCAAGAATTAGAAGACAAGCCACAGACTGAGAAAAAACAACTGCAAAAAATTTCTTTGACAAAGGGCAGTTATCCAAAACATACAAAGAACTCCAAAAACTCAACAATAAGAAAACAACTCAGTTAAAAGGCAGGGCAAAGACCTAGACAGACACCTCACCAAAGAAGGTATACAGACAGCAAGGATGGGAGCATATGAAAACATGTTCAGCATCACATGTCATAAGGGAATCACACATTAAAAACAATGAGTCAGCATTATACACCTATCAGAATGGCCAAAATCCAGAATACAGATGACATCAAATACTGGCAAGGATAGGGAACACCACAACTCCCATCCATTGTTGGTACAGCTACTGTGGAAAGCAGTTTCTTACAAAACTAAACATACTCTTAACTGTAGGATCCAGTAATCACACTCCTTAGTATTTATCCAAATGAATGAAAAATATATCCACACTAAAACCTGCATTTACATGTTTATAGAAACCTTATTCATCGTTGCCAAAACATGGACGCAACCAAGATGTCCTTCAGTAGGTAGGTGGATGAATAAACTGCTGTAGTTCCAAACAATGGACTATTCTCCAATGCTAAGAAGAAATGAGCTATCAAGCCAAAAACAAAACCCATGGAAGAAACTAAAATGCATATTGCCAAGTGAAAGAAATCAATCTGAAAAGGCTATATACTGTATGATTCCAACTATGTAACATTCTGGAAAAGGCAAAACTATGAAGACAGTAAAAAGAATGTGTGGTTACCATGGGTTGGGGGAGTAAGGGATCAATAAGCACAGAGGATTTTTTAAAACACTAAAACTATTCTGATTCTACTTCAGTGGTGAATGTATGTCATTATGTATTGTGCAAACCCACAGCATATACAACACCAAGAACAAACTACAGACTTGAGTAAAAGTGATGTGTCATTGTACGTTCATCAACTTTAACAGCATATCACTCTAGCCTGGGATGTTTGTTTATAATGCGGGACGTTGTGGGGAGGGGCTATATGGGAACTCTCTGCACTTTCCGATCAATTCTGCTCTGAACCTACACTGCTCTACAAAATGAAGTTTATACGCTTTTTTTAAAGTAAAAGATGATGATGTCTGCAACTTACTCTCAAACAGTCCAGGGGAAAAAAAAACGTAAATGGGCAAAATGTAAATTAGTGAATCTTAATGAAGAATGTATGAAAACTTATTCCACTCTATTTCTTGCAACTCTTTTGCAAGTATAAAATTTTCTCAAAATAAATAAAAAAATGAAGATCTATAACAGCTTCCCACTCACTGATTAAATACCAAAATCCTTACAATGAACAGTAACCGGTTTTACTCCTGGTACACAGGACTCCCAGTTACTCCCTGCCAGGCATGTTTCCTCTCGGGAACTGGCTATTCCCTGTCTGCTTGGTAAACTCTCTATAAAATGCCCGCATAGTTTACTCCCCCATATCCTCAAGTCTTTGCTCAAACATCACCCTCTCTGTGAGGTCTTCACTGAGCACAGAATTCAAAATTCCAACCTCCTCCCCTATTCCTTATGCTTTTGTGTCCTTTAAACTTCTGTCTGATTCACTGCTGCTGCTGATGATGATGCTAAGTCGCATCAGTCATGTCCGACTCTGTGCCACCCCATAGACGGCAGCCCACCAGGCTCCTCCATCCCTGGGATTCTCCAGGCAAGAATACTGGAGTGGGTTGCTACTTCCTTCTGCAGTGCATGAAAGTGAAAAGTCAAAGTGAAGTCACTCAGTTGTGTCCGACCCTTCCTGACCACATGGACTGTAGCCCACCAGGCTCCTCCGTCCATGGCATTCTCCAGGCAAGAGTACTGGAGTGGGTTGCCATTGCCCCCTCCAGACATAAACCTGTTCCTGCATTATCCCATATTTACAGACTTCAACCTTACCCCAGGCCAGGTATCTCATAAACCTAAGCTCCCAGACATTAATAAAGTGTACAAAGCTAACTGAGACAGTACCCTGTACAGAGTAGGCACTCTGATTTAGATGAAGCAATGCAAACTCATTCTTACTAGAAAGACAACTAGAATCACATTAGCAAATGAGGTGCACCTTTTGAGGGACAGCACATCAATAACGGTATTTACTGCTGTACTACAAATATCTGCTTTGCAGGCACTTATTAAGCACTTGCTGAAAGAATAAACTGAATGTATGTTAAACCATGGTGAGTCACATGCCTATTCCTTTGGGTTTACAACAACTTACTCACTGATTAACTTCGTAATAATTCAAAGTGTTTTCAGGGGGAGGTGTGGATGTTAGTAAAATTCTAGCAGGTTGAAAAGGAAATGAGCAGTTACAGAACAATTATAAGCAACTAATTCAAGGAATTTGGCTAAGAAAATATATTGAGAATATAGAAAACTAAAGGCAAAACACAAAGGGGGTTTGTTTCTTTTTAATAGGTAAGACCTGAGTTTGTTTAAATGCATACGGTAAGGAGTCAGCAGAGAGAAGTGGAAGATAAGGAACATTAATAGGGTGACTAGTAAGAATGATCTCTTTTCGTTTCCAAGGCAAACGATTCAATATCACAATAATCCAACTCTATGCCCCGACCAGCAATGCTAAAGAAGCTGAAGCTGAATGTTTCTATGAAGACCTACAATACCTTGTAGAACTAACATCCAAAAAAGATGTCCTTTTCATTATAGGGGGCTGGAATGCAAAATTAGGAAGTCAACAAACACCTGGAGTAACAGGCAAATTTGGCCTTGGAGTACAGAATGAAGCAGGGCAAAGGCTAATAGAGTTTTGCCAAGAAAACACACTGGTCATAACAAACACTCTCTTCCAACAACACAAGAGAAGACTCTACACATGGACATCACCAGATGATCAACACCAAAATTATATTAATTATATTCTTTGCAGCCAAAGGAGAAGCTCTATACAGTCAGCAAAAATAAGACCAGGAGCTGACTCTGGCTCAAATCATGAACTCCTTATTGCCAAATTCAGACTGAAATTGAAAAAAGTAAAAAAACCACTAGACCATTCAGATATGACCTACATCAAACCCCCTATGATCATACAGTGGAAGTGAGAAATAGATTTAAGGGACTAGATCTGATAGAGTATCTGATGAACTATGGATGGAGGTTTGTCACACCGCACAGTAGACAGGAATCAAGACCATCCCCAAGAAAAAGAAATGCAAAAAAGCAAAATGGCTGTCTGAGGAGGCCTTACAAATAGCTGTGAAAAGAAGGGAAGTGAAAAGCAAAGGAGAAAAGGAAAGATATACTCATTTGAATGCAGAGTTCCAAAGGATAGCAAGGAAAGATAAGAAAGCCTTCCTCAGAGATCAATGCAAAGAAATAGAGGAAAACAACTGAATGGGAAAGACTAGAGATCTCTTCAAGAAAATCAGAGTTACCAAGGGAACATTTCATGTAAAGATGGGCTCAATAAAGGACAGAAATGGTAGGGACCTGACAGAAGCAGAAGATATTAAGAAGATGTGGCAAGAATACACAGAAGAACTGTACAAAAAAGATCTTCATGACCCAGATAATCACGATGGTGTGATCACTCACCTAGAGCCAGACATCCTGGAATGTGAAGTCAAGTGGGCCTTAGGAAGCATCACTACGAACAAAGCTAGGGGAAGTGATGGAATTCCGGTTGAGCTATTTCAAATCCTGAAAGATGATGCTATGAAAGTGCTGCACTCAATATGGCAGCAAATTTGGAAAACTCAGCAGTGGTCACAGGACTGAAAAAGGTCAGTTTTCATTCCAATCCCAAAGAAAGGCAATGCCAAAGAATGCTCAAACTACTGCACAATTGCACTCATCTCACATGCTAGTAAAGTAATGCTTAAAATTCTCCAAGCCAGGCTTCAGTAATACGTGAACCGTGAACTTCCAGATGTTCAAGCTGGTTTTAGAGAAGGCAGAGGAACCAGAGATCAAATTGCCTACATCCACTGGATCACTGAAAAAGCAAGAGAGTTCCAGAGAAACATCTATTTCTGCTCTATTGACTATGCCAAAGCCCTTGACTGTGTAGAGCACAATAAACTGTGGAAAATTCTGGAAGCGATGGGAATACCAGACCACCTGACCTGCCTCTTAAGAAACCTGTATGCAGGTCAGGAAGCAACAGCTGGAATTGGACACGGAACAACAGACTGGTTCCAAATAGGAAAAAGAGTATGTCAAGGCTGTATATTGTCATCCTGCTTATTTAACTTATATGCAGAGTACATCATGAGAAACACTGGGCTGGAGGAAGCACAAGCTAGAATCAAGATTGCCGGGAGAAATATCAATAACCTCAGATATGCAGATGACACCACTCTTACGGCAGAAAGTGAAGAGGAACTAAAGAGCCTCTTGATGAAATTGAAAGAGAAGAGTAAAAACGTTGGCTTAAAGCTCAACATTTAGAAAACTAAGATCACAGCATCCAGTCCCGTTATTTCATGGCAAATAGATGTGCAAACAGTGGAAACAGTGTCAGACTTTATTTTTCTTGGCTCCAAAATCACTGCAAATGGTGACTGCAGCCATGAAATTAAAAGACGCTTACTCCTTGGAAGGAAAGTTATGACCAACCTAGTCAGCATATTAAAAAGCAGAGACATTACTTTGTCAACAAAGGTCCGTCTAATCAAGGCTGTGGTTTTTCCAGTGGACATGTATGAATGTGAGAGTTGGACTGTGAAGAAAGCTGAGCACCAAAGAACTGATGCTTTTGAACTGTGGTATTGGAGAAGACTCTTGAGAGTCCCTTGGACTGCAAGGAGATCCAACCAGTCCATTCTGAAGGAGATCAACCCTGGGATTTCTTTGGAAGGAATGATGCTAAAGCTGAAACTCCAGTACTTTGGCCACCTCATGTGAAGAGTCGACTCATTTGAAAAGACTTTGATGCTGGGAGGGATTAGGGGCAGGAGAAGGGGACGACAGAGGATGAGATGGCTGGATGGCATCACCGACTCGATGGACATGGGTTTGGGTAGACTCCGGGAGTTGGTGATGGACAGGGAGGCCTGGCATGCTGCAGTTCATGGGGTCGCAAAGAGTCAGACATGACTGAGCGACTGAACTGAACTAAATAAGGAAGAATAAGGGATGACAAGCAGAATACAAATGGAGAAGCAAGGTGAAGAGGAAAGAATGAGCTCCAAACGTAATCAAGTTGGTAACTGATGCTAAGAGGTGAGTCATCCACTTTTGTCATCTCCCCTTTTTGCTCTGTAGCTGAAAGTGAAGTCATTTGCTAATAAGTCAGAAGAAAGTAGGGTTGAAGACAGCAGAAAAGAGTAGAAAAGGGCCACTGTGAGAACGCAAGTGACAGCTGACTAGCTAAAAGAAAACGAAAGTTTAATTCGGCTTTTAGAGCTAAGAAAATGTACAAAAATAAATCCTATCCATTTTGTGTTTGTTCTTCTCAATACTTTAAAAAGGAAAAAAACAGACATAACAGGCACAGAACACAGCGTTTTCATTTGGCAGTTCACCTATTTCGAGCAGGAGATTTCCCAGCATCCTCTTGAACAGATACAAGTCTTGTTGAAAGAGCAGTGTTTGAGGAGTCTGGATGAATTAAACTAGAAAGAAAATAGGAATATACTGAGATGATTTGAGAGTTACAGGCAAATCCAATTTCAATAGAGTGCTATAACATTTAAAACCAGGTTGTTTTCTACAATAATGAGCTTATGGGTCATTCTTATTTTCTTCTTTCAGCGGAGGTAGAAATAGGATAAATTTTGTCTTCAGGATAACACCACCAAAAGATCAACAGAGGAAGTTTATTAAGTGAGGGTATATGTGTGAGAATGTGTGTGTGTGCACGTGTGTGTGTGTGTGCATGTGCGTGCATGGTCAGTCATGTCTGACTCTTTGAGACCCTACAGACTACAGCCCACCAGGCTCCTCTGTCCACGAAATTTTCCAGGCAAAAATACTGGAGTGGGTTGCCATTTCCTCTTAAAGGGGATTTTCCCAACCCAAGGATCAAACCCACATTTCCTGCATCTCCTGCATTGCAAGCAGATGTATTCTTTGCCGCTGAGCCACAGGGAAGCCCTAGTTATAAAGTATAACAGGTGGCAATGAAACAATAAAATTGGCTGAACGAGCAACTTATAGAACTCTTCACATCACATATACAAAACAGAAGTGCTTTGGGGTAGAAATCCTGAGTTCAAATATTTTATTCCTAGTCCCCATAACTAAGTGGAATAGAATTGCAGATACATAAGTGACTGTACCTTTGCCAGGCAAAATCATCCTCTAAAAATATGTTGCGGCTGGCTTTTCTACTCCCCACAGGTGTACGGGGTTCACTCGGATCAAGTACAGACACAGAGGAAGCAGAGTCTGAAAGAGCATTCAAGTCTTCACCAATGGAATTACTATCTGTGGAATGAGCATAACTTAAGGCTATTTTTCTACAGTATGTACAGGCTCGGAGGTCCCCTAGGAGGAGGAAAAAAAAGAAGAAGAAAACTTATTAGACAATAACTAACGTATCTACTTACCAGTACTATTAAACCCTTGGCTTAATAGTTAATCTAATAACAGGGAACCATCTTCAAGTAAAGACTACCAAACAAGACCTTTTTTTAAAAGTGAAGTAACTTTGTTAGCTCCATTATATATTTTAAAACCAAAGGGGGTGGGAGGGAGGTTTAAGAGGGAGGGGATATGGTCTACATATAACTGACTCACTTCAATGTACAGTAGGAACTAATATAACATTCTAAACCAACTGTACTCCAATTAAAAAATGAAAGAAAAGCAATAAGAAGAGCAAATATGTGGGTAAATAAGCATTTACCATATAAAATAATGAAAAAAATTTAAATAAAAACCAAAATTATGATAAATCCATCCAGCTACCCAAATTACTGCAAATATTTTTAACAACTTAAGAAAATATGATTCAATGTACTAGAAAACTGCTAAAAGAGTATTTCTCAAGGTTCTAAAAGTAAAGTAAGGGAATCTATCAAAGACAGGAGGCTCAGGAGAAAAAATTTTAGTTGAATACATAAACCAACACAAATAGAAGGAACACTTTTTACCTCGGTAACAAGGAAGGAGGAAAATGGTATTTAGTTCTTTATGTGAAGTCATATTTACCTCCACAAGGGGGCACAGTTTCAAAAACTGTTTAAAAACAAACAAAACTGGCTTACAGACAATAAGAAATATGGATGGGGGAACTATAAAGGAAATTCTCATGGTAAAAGTTAGGATGGAAATGAAATATTCTTGGGAAGACAATAAGGTTATTTAATAATTTTAAGTGGTTTTTTTTTCCTGGAAGCAGTCCTACCCAAATATAAGTTTCATTTCTACCCTGTTCTTCTGTAACAATTTTTTGTGTGATTCTATAACATTTTAGCATACTAAAAAAGGAGGTAAGATAATTAAACTTTACTAATAACATGTTACATAGCAATTCTACCTTCTTTTTACCATTAACGTTAGACAACTGAAGTGACATGGAACAAAAGACTTCTAGAAGTCAACTGTACTGGGTTTTTACCATAATTACTACGAAGGGCAATATATGGTCTTATTTTTTATTTTAAGACAACTATTTTATAGTACTCCATTTTATTAAATTATGCATGTATTTTAAGCAAAATTAAATATCACTTGTTGGGTTACTCATTTCTAACACAATTCAGACAAATCTAAAGAAAAATGTCTCCAATCATGAACCACCACCAACCCCAAACCTCTTCCCCCCACCAAAAAAAACTGAACTCTAGCCCAGGATAAATGAGAGTGGAGGACATACCACCACTAGCTGACCAAGGTTGCATTTCAGAAAAGAGATAAAATTACTTCCTGCAGAAAAGTATTTAAGTTGCCACAACAAAGGCTTGGTTCTTACACTGTAAAGAAAATCTCCCTTAATCAGTCAGCTATTACAATGAAAATGATCAGGTAAATTAAGGGAGCCAAGCTTGACCAGAAAAGTTTTCATTTCATGGAGAATCCTCACCAGCAAGGGCCTATAGAGCAGTAAAAAAAAAATAAAATTACATGAGGTGGTGAAAAGGCTGACAAGACACAGCCCCTCAGTTCACTGGAGACAAGACACATACAATTCAAAAGTTGTAAGGCGGACACAAAGACAACACTGCTACTACCATTAACAATAATAACATCCACTGATCTGTTTCTAGGTGCCTAAGTATTCTAGGCATTCAGGGCCACAATATACATTTGTGTTCAGAATCTATCATCCCAACTGTAAAGGTCAACTTTATGTGTCAACCTGCCAAGACTGATGAGTCAGTCCAACAACAGTCCAGTTGCTGCTGAGAAGGTTGTTTTTTTTTAAGATGTGATTCACATTTACAATCTGTGATTTTAAGTAGATTACCCTCCATAATGTGGATGCATCTCATCCAATAATTTGAAGGCCTGCAGAATGCTCTAAAGGAAGGGATCCAAAGGTTTAGAGAGTCTGCTAAGAGCAGATGTACCGGGTAAGATCTGCTCACTTACCCCAGGAGGACCCAGGGCACAAACCTTTCACCATGACTATGAGAAAAAAAGATCTGTGAGGGAGCACCAGCATCCCCTGTAGAGTTTTGTAGTCACCTCTCTCTGTAGGAATTATCATGGAACTGTTGGTGCTGCACTGGAAAACCTGAAGGCACTGGGACCACTGGATCCCAGGTTGGCAGGGGCAGAATGGGGGCATTTAATCTCAAGAGACAAGGTTAGCATGAACGGACATCAGAGTCAAAGAGGTAACCAGAATAGTATAACACATATAGAGATCTGTGACACCTCTGACCGTGGTGCTCCTAAAGCAAATGGGCAGTCTTCTAAATCCTTACTGGATTTGTATAAGAAAAAGCATTCTAGATCAAGACGACAAAAGTCTATCTTGAATCAAAATGAGTCATGACCCCTCAACAAATTCTCAGGCCCAGAGTTCTTTGAATGGACACTGGGTCACCCTGAGGTAGGAATCCACTACACTGCCAAAAAACATATACTGTTAATCTTCCTACAAGGTCTCCTCTGAGGACCGACAGCCTTTTACCAGAGTGACCATGCACTGAGAAAAAGGTAATAGTCAAACTTCTCGGGGATTACTGGACTTTGGCTCTGAACTAACACTAATACCAAGAACCCAAAACGTTACTATGATTTCAAGTCAGCACGGGCTAACAGAGGTCATGATCAATAGAGTTTCAGCTCAGGTCCATCTTACAGTGGGTTCAACAGGTCTGCAAAGCCAGTAGTAGTTATATCTCAGTTCTAAAATATGTAACTGGAATAGACATTCTCAGCAAATGGCAAAACCCCTACATTCGTTCCCTGACCTGTGGAGTAAGGGCAATTATGGTAGTTCCGGCCTCCAGACAACAAATTTCTGTTTGTTCTAAGCCACTTGGTTTGTGGTATTTTGTTAAGAGAGCCCTAGGCAACTGAGGTATCAACCACATTAAAAAGACAAGATTTTACCCAAAGAGTAATGGGAGCTCTGAAAGGGTATTAGGCAGGGGAAATACCCTGACACGATCAAACTAGCATTTAACAGGACACTGACTAGAGTATGAAAAAACAATTTGAGGTAGGGAAAAATTAAAGGTAAAAAAAAAACTTTGAAAGGCTGTAGCCATAATCTGGATGAAAGATAACTGGGGTCTGAACTCTGAAGCAGTTTAGGTTTAAAAAGAAATTTTCAGTGAATAAGGCCACAAGGAAGATTTACATGATAATAAAAATAACATGAGAGAGATACTGAGAATGTTCTCTTTTTGGTAACTTCTGTACACCTTCCACTCCCTAATCGCTACACACACCATTGCTTAGTTTTCTTCTACTTCAATAAATAACTTTAAATTTCTGTATTACTAAAGTTTAGGAAAGAATATGAGTAAATGTAATTCGCTAGAGCACAGTGTTAAGGAATATATATCTGTATATACTTTGTATATATAAAATATAAAATTTGTATTTTGTAAAATAAAAACTCTCACGGTAACATAAACCACTCTAACCATCACTCTAACCATCCTGCTTAATAAACATGAATGGTGCAGTGGATTTTCCACTACCGCCTATGATACACTGTCTTTTACTCTTGTTATTTATGAACATCTCCATCTACTTCATTACTTGACTACAAAGTCCTTTAAAGCAAAGTCGTGTCTCCTTCATGTTTATCTCCCCATGTCTCCTACATAAAGTCCAAAATAAAAAATGACTTAACATGGGTCCCCTATTGCAACTATTTTATTGCTATGACCTTTAAAAACTGTAGAATTGTTAATGAAGCTCATTTACCTGTATAACCCATAAATTTTCCAGGGATTTCTTGATTGCAGCAACGACTGCAGAAAATCTGCCCACACAGTCGGCAGTGGTGTCTACGCCTAAAAGTGGTAAATTTCTCATTACAGTCATAGCACTCTTTACACTGGCTATCTGGCATCCAGTATTGCTTCAGGTCACTATCCTGCAACAATAAAAATGTGTGAAGGCGTCTTGAAAATACTGATTTATCAAAATGCAAAGGCAAATACAATGCTAGTCAAAATCCTAGAAAATTTCTTTTGCAGAAATTAACAAGCTATTTGTAAAATTCACAAGAGAATGCAAAAGTTCAAGAGAACCAACCAAGGCAATCTTAAAGAATAAGCTGAAAGACTTATAATGTCTGTCAAGATTTATTCTAAACCTACAGTAATTTTAGATACAGTATAAGGAAAAATGGAGCTGTGGAAGAAAGAAAAGAGCCCTGGCACACCCTCACACATATATGTAGACTTATGACAAGGTCTGTAATGCAATCAGTGAAGGATGGTCTTTAAAAAAAGAAAAGGGTACTGGGTCCAAGTGAACATCAATGGGGAAAAAAATGAATCTTGATCCATATACCTTCATATCAATAATAAAGCTTCTCGAAGAAACCATGGAAGATAGTCTCCCATGGTTCATTTTTTACTGCCCCTGGGTTAGAAAAACACTTTATAAATAGAGCACAAAAAGCACAACTTATAAAAAGAAAAAGTTTTGATAAATTAAAATAAGGAACTTATGAGTAAAAATCTGCTGTCCACAGTTGGAGTAAGCATTAACTGAACTTTCTTTCAAGTGGCATTGTAGAGCACTGCACGATCCCCATATAAGTGCTTAGTAAGTAATCTTCTAAAGAATATAGACAATACCTGGCTCTTCCCCTCCATGATTTCCTTGAGGCGTTTTAATACTGTGCTGAGGCTTCGGAGTTGAACAGCTGTGCGAGGGTCATGACCTCCAAAAGTAGGTTCTGCCTTCCTTCTGGTGTCTGAGTTAGGATTACAAAACAAAAAACTACTTTAATAGTATCAGTGCAAAGTGCTGCTTACTTTTAGCATATACTTACATTCGCCAGCCAGTGACAGAGACTGAGAGTTAAAACTAGTCTTTATAAGGGTAAGAGGCTGTTGAAAGTATAAAACACTGCTTCACAAGCAAATGAGGACTGACAGCACCGTTTGAGACCACTGATGATTTTGAGGCCTGGATGGGAGCATCACTTAAATGGCACAAAACTCATTAGTGATTTCTTGGGCCCTTCAGTCCCAAGTCAGAATAAATTTCCACTAGAAATTTAGCAGAAGGAAAAGCAATGCCAGTGAGTTATCCTAGCCTAGTCTCCACAGTCATCAGGTCAGCAACAGGGCTGAACAGTTCGGCTAGGCCTACAGATCACAAAACCAAAGGCTTGTGTTGCAGATCATGAGGAAAGAATTTAATAGCCAACCTCAGAGTCTGACAGACTTCAGAACACCCAGGATGGTAATTTATGCACAGACTTCCCTTCACCAATGTCCAAGAAAGACTTCTTTTTACCAAAGAACTGCTAGAGCTCCAACCCTACCCTTCCCTGCCACCTCCCCTCCCCTATAGCTCCAAACAAGAAGGAATCACTTGCTCTTGAAACAGCAATACTGAAGCCAGTCCTGTCAATAAAAAAACAGGCCTACATTCCAGTTTCGTGGCCAGAATGGGCTATGCCCACCAAAGCTATCATGTTACTTCCTTATTTTAGAGCCAAGATTACAACTAAGGTTTCTACCTATCCCTGGCTCCAGCAGTTTTTAAACCTAAGGATGAAGTAGAGTTGGCCTGACAAAATGGATGAACACCGCTATTAGCTTAATCTCATTAACCTCATAACCTATGGCAAGGCCCTCTCTAAATCCTTCCCAAACTCACTATTTGCTACATTTGCTTTAGATGTTCTTTGTTTTGGATGAGTGGCAAAGAAAAGACTACAAACAAATGAGAAGTTAATATTTAAATCTAAACTGATGAAGAACTTCCATCGATATTAATTATAGTGAAGTGAAGTCGCTCAGTCATGTCCAACTCTTTGCGACCCCATGGACACCAGGCTCCTCCGTCCATGGGATTTTCTAGGCAAGAGTACTGGAGTGGGTTGCCGTTTCCTTCTCCATATATTAATTATGGAAATATATTATTTATGGAAATATATTATTTAAATGGCACTTACGTTACAAAACTGAAAACTTTATCTTTCTATAAACAATACCTTAACCTCAGCAGATACGTTATTACTACAATAAAAATGTACATGGGTTAGAATGACAAAACTGTTATTGAGTCTTTGCGATAAACCAACTCTCCATGATTTATGAACTGCAAAAGGAGAGACAGATGAAGCTGTCAGAACAGTAAAGCTGTGGTCCCATGCACGGGAAATAATTAACTGCCAAGCCCCTTGCATATAGCCATTTAGGAGTATAAGAGAACACAAACAGCATCATCCCCTGAAAAAGCAGGAGCAAGGCTATTCCCAGAAACAACAGATGATGGCTTCAACGTGGATGAGGATGAAAGAAAAAGGAGAGAAAATCTGGTTCAGCACTCTGCCCTCAAGCAATCATCTCAGCTACTTCTCTTGTAAAATGAATATTCTTAATAGAAAATCAAATGACTTGCCAGGGTCACAGAGCTGGTAAATTGTGGAATCACAGTATTTTAATAGGAAAAGGAACTAGACTGGTCAAACAGTCGCAGGCTCATCAAACTCAAATGCCTCAAGCTGCTAAGGAAGAATCAAAGAAGCAAGAGGACTGAGAAAAGACTGTAAGGAATGCAGCAAACTAGACATTACAAGTTCCACCTAGAAATATTTAAATGCAAGCTTATCAAAATAACAAGACAATAAGCTGTCAGTTTGTAATCCCTAAAAGACTAGATTCTAGTCTAACTCCTCAATTTTATAAATGAAGAAATCCTATGCTTAATTCAATATAGGATATAGTCAAAAGAGTACCCTTAACAAAAATAGGAGTGACACTCTGAACCGGGTTCAAGAGCTAAGGAGTTTAAGGTTCAAAGTCAGATTGGGATGGTCTCTTCCTTCCATCCATCTGGAGAAAGGAACTTACTTCTCCCTCTCCCCCTTCCTTCCTTCTTATTCTTCCTACCAAACAGCTGACACAACCCAGGCTAGGGCCCTCTGCCCTGGGAAACCTGCAGAGGTGATGCAGGCAGCTCTGCTCCAGTCCTCTGGGAAAAGCTCTCCTTCTGCTCGGCTTCGCCGCCTCCTCTGACCTACTGGTAGCAGGTTCTGAGACAAGTCCCAACTAGCCATTAATAAAATATGCTTCTGCCGACCACCATTACCTGTGCCTGCCTACTTGTCATTCGAGACCCTGGGGGGAAGACTGGCCAGACAAGACAAGAGCTGACATTCGCAGACACCTGATTTTCAGTGCTGTACCCCTTTCCCTCTCTTACGCCACCTCTCATTGCCCTTCCCCTACCACCTTGAGTCAGGCAAACCACTGCATTGAGTTGAATAATCTAACAGAAATAAAACATACAACAACTCACTTTAGCTAGTCTCTTGATGCAGGCACTGATCCCAGGCTGTACTCAACAGAAGAGCATGAAAATGAAGGAGATGACGGTATAGCAGAACAGGATGGAGAACAAACAGGGGAGAGGAGCTCAGTTTATCCAGCCACACTGACAGTTTGCACCCCGACAAGGACAGAAAGCCAAGAGCAAGTGGCAGCCCACTGATGGAACTGAGAGACTTCTGCAACCAGCGGCATGCACATCACATTACACTGGCCACCCCAAGAACAGATGTGGCAGTCACAAGGTTCAGACTAACCTGAGTTCTCCTGGGGGTGTTGCAAACTGTCCTCTGCTGAAACCCAAGCAAGTAATTAATCAAAAAAAAACAGTCAAGAGATCTCTGCCTTGCCCAAATTAAAGTTCAGTGAAATCAGATCTCTGCCTTGACCAAATTAAAGTTCAGTGAAATGTTTAAGAACTCTTGTTTGCTAGGTCACTTCAGTCATGTCCAACTCTTTGCAACCCTATGGACTGTAGCCCACCAGGATTCCCTGGAGATCCCTCTGTTGCTGGGATTCTCCAGGCAAGAATACTGGAGTGAGTTGCCATGTCCTCCTCCAGGGGATCTTCCCAACCCAGGCATCTACCCCGTATTTCTTATGTCTCCTACATTGGTAGGCAGGTTCTTTACCATTAGCACCACTTGGAAAGCCCAAATTAAAGTTTAATGAAATGTTTTAAGAACTTCTGTTTAGGTATCAACAAATTATTTCACTATCCAGGTAAGTTTCATTAATTCTCAACAGTACCTGACTATTCCAAATAGCAAAAAAGTTAAGTCAACAAACAACCTGGGAAACACAATGACTGGGAAAAGTCTAATACTCAGAGAGGAATGAAATGCGAACAGTATCATACCTAACACTGAAGATCGACGCTGGAACTCCTCATTAAGCCGCTTTTTATAAGGTGTAGGTGATCTCACAGATTGTGTCCTTGAAGGGAGCTGAGGGCTGGTCCAACTTCCACTCAGAGACTGTTGCTCTCCCTGGCCCCCTTCTCCTCTCTCTGTAGCAAAGGAAAACTTGGAATTATTGGAAAAACTAAGACTCAAGAGCTCAGCAAAGAAAAGGAAATAGAGGAGATTTTTCAGAAAAAAAATGTATACTTGTATCACATACTAAGTAAAAGAGTTAAAAAAAAAATTCAAAACAGGTGGCAAAATCACAGGCCAATAATTACATCCTTGGTATACGTGACCTTTGGTGGGTTTTACTTTTCACTAGAAATTTATTGAGCATGTTAATGGAAATAGACTGCAAGCTCCACATGAAGGCTGGGATCTTTTGTTATTCTATTTCATTTATGGGATAGATTCCCTGGTGGCTCAGACAGTAAAGCATCTGCCTGCAATGCGGGAGACCGGGGTTCGATCCCTGAGTCGGGAAGATCCCCTGGAGAAGGAAATGGCACCCTACTCCAGTATCCTTGCCTGGAAAATCCCATGGATGGAGGAGCCTGGTGGGCTACAGCCCATGGGGTCGCACAGAGTCGGACACGACTGTGACTTCACTTCACTCTCCTTGACTATTAACATAGTGCCCAGTGGAGAGCAGGTGCTCAATAAACATTTGCTTAATAAAAAGACTACTGTAAATGTAATGTATCCTAGACAGGATCCTGGAACACAAAAAGGACATTAGGTAGAAACTGGAGAAAAATGAATAAAATACATACTTTAGTTCGTAATATTTTGTCAATAATGGCTCACTGATTATAATGAATGTACTCTACCAATGTAAGATGTTAGTAACAGGGAAAACAGGCTGTAGGGATATATGAGAACTTTCTGTATTATTTTCCTAATTTTTACATAAATTCAGAATTATTCAAAATAAGACTGTTGAGGTTTCTTTAAAAAAAAAAAAGAAAAAGATTACTGTTTTCAAAATGATGGGACTAATGGGAGGTTTCACAGAGCTTTAAACATGCCTGCTAATAAAAGTCAGTTAACACTATTAAAATTTCCACTGAGTTAAACTATTACCCCATAAATCCCTTTCAATGAGAGGGATTACTTTCCAACACATTTCAAACAATATTGTCAAATATAAAGCATAAGATGTAGACCATGTTTTTTAACTCTTCTAATGAGTAAAAAAATATTACTTAGAAAGAGCTCATTTTAAAAACACATTTTCATTTGATATCATTAAATGTATTAAACAAATTAACAAGAAGCCTGCTGACAGCTTTTAATTTTTGCAAAATATGAACCCTTCCTCCCATGTGCTCATTCTTTAGTTTCACTGCTTTCATTAAAATCTTTTGGCTATTAACCTCTTAAAGAGCGAAGTCCATCCTATGGACTTAAGAATACAGATATATTAACAAAGGAAAAAAATGATGATGCTAACTTTAACCTCGTTTTAACATTTAGTTTTCAATTCCAACTTTCCATTCCAGTAATTACTAAGATTAAAGAGAAAATTCTAGCTTTCTTTTCTTATGCAATTAAACCCAAGGACCTATGATGAAGGCTATTTCCTAGTTAATATTCACTTTCTTGTTAAAGACACAGCATGAAAGTTGAACAAGAGAATTTCAGAGAATCAAGATGGCAGGATGTCTGATCTTTAACAGGTCTTTACCTTTGTTAAATCGAAAGAGATTGACAAAAGAACTATACGCTGATTTAAAAGGAGGCTCGTCCTGATCAGGAGTCAGAGGTTTAAAGTGTGTGAGATGAGAAGGACTGGTAGGAGACCGAGGCAAGTCATTAGCGGAGTCCAATGTTGGGGAAGTCTTATCATCTGTGGCCATTTCATGAGTCTAATAAACAAAAGAAATAAGCAAAAGTAAGTTCCTCAGGAAGCCCAAACAGCACCCAAAGGTCTAGAAATCTGACTTCAAAAGCTCACACCTAAGAACACCAGAGTACTTAAGTCTACTTCAACATACGTTCCAAATCAATACTGGAAAACACTGCAGTCTAGATGATAAGGAAGAGTTTCAATTATCTAAAACTAGGAATGTTTACAGTCAATCTCATTTTCAAAATTAATATATTTTTAGGTATTTGTATTTTATGTATATGTAATTGCAGTTTCAAATACCCAAAAAAAAAAAAAAAAAAAACCAAAAGTATTAAAAATTTGAAGGCAAGGAAAAAATGTGAACAGGCAAAAAGGAAAAAAAGATTTTTCACTTTATTTATATGTTTTTCATTTTAAGATTTTTTTTCTTGAAAAAGAAACAGCTCTTTAAAGTTGGGGGGGGTAAACTTGTTTTACAAAAGCATACAAATTCTTCAAAGTTTTATTTTACTTATTCCCATGTTTGCTTTTTAAAAAAGTATTAAAAACTAAATACTTCCAAGAACGGGAAATAAAAGTCATTCCTTAATGCATTTCTATATAACCTCAAAAGTTACCTCAAACTATGTCTCATCAGCTATGAGAACGATCTAAACCAACAAAGCTGATCCCCATTACATGTCCTCGAAAGGTACAGAAGCCTGGTTTTTCTCCTTAAGTCTAAACTCATATAGGCATTAAAATGAAGATCTTAAAGTGCTTTTTTTTCCCTAAATAACCAAAACTCATAATTCAACCAAAGGACTATTACCTACATCCTCAGATGCAGGTACCAGAAAAGCACAGATGTCTATTTTCTGCCATATTGATTAACACTTCAAATAAAACAGAAGACCATGAACTACGCATAACTCATAAAATGCTGTAGCGTCTAATCTTATATTTACAAGGACACTACACTCTTATAAAAAGCTCTTCACTTTCAAAATCCTACCTACCATCTCATTTCATTTCTATAAATGCCTGGAACACAGAACTGGCCTTATTACTACATTTCACCTCTGAGGCAAGCAATGTACACTGACCCCAAAACAACTTTCTTGAGGGTCACATAAGCTCTTCAGTGGTCCAACTATAACTAGACGCCAAGTTTCACTCCAGAAATACTTTTTCCCCCCAAAAGGGCAGCATTTTTTATCTAGCTATTTCCTCTTTTAATGAAAGAGGTATTTCAAGTTTGTAATGGTTTTGGAGGCATACACTCTCGGTTTCAAATTTTGACTATGAAATTTCTTAGCTGAATAAACCCACCTAAGAGCCTTGTAAGATATATATTACCATCCTCATTTTACATAGTGGAAACTGAGGCATAGTGTGACTAAGTGGGATAGTGTATATGAAGCACTTTTAGCAGAGTACTTGCCCATAAAAGGCACAGAATTAGTCTTTAGAACAAAATTATTTTGTAGCTCTTCACAGACTTTCAATTCTGTTCTATTTGAATTCTAACTGTTAAGGATGTTGCCTGATTAATAATTTAATTGTTCATTAAACAAAACAAAAATAAAACCACTAACAAAAAGAATTTTGGCAACATTTACTGGAAAGGGGTAGGGGGAAGAAAAAGAGGAAGGGACTGGAGGAGAAGAGAAGGAAGGAAAGGACACGTCCTTCTAAAGTGTCCTGATAACCCACACTGCCACAGAAAGGGTTGGGAAATTAGCTGATGATTGACTGACCAAGTGTAAACTCAAAAAAGTAAAAAGAGAGGTGACCGCAGTAACAACAGTAGCAAGCTGAAGGCCTCAGAGAACATCCTACACTCTGCTTTGACACAAGTAACATGAGAGGAATAAAGCAACCTTCCTGCAGAGTCTTAGCATCACACCTAAGAGAGTCACCCACCAACTTTTACTAGACTTTGGAGATGTGAGGATAAAAATTACCATGAAAATACTGACCGATGGAGTCTCTAAAAGATACAATCACACAGAGTTAATCATAATAATTATATAACAATATCACAACCATGAAAAACCTACCTTACATAACTCTTTCTCTGGTAGCTTAATAATAACTGTCTGTGACATAAACTACGATTATTTCCTATCTGAGAGGTAACGTGAAGTATTCACTTACTCATTCAAAGACCTCTCTCATGTATCACCAACACATTGCCTCTTTTCCTTTGCAGACTTGTACATGCACTTCCACTAAGCACCATCAAAAGGCTTGTCAGGAATTGACATTTAGAAAATAAGCCTACTCCACTAGTTAAATCAAAATGTTAGCAGACAGAAAAACCCAAGTATCAGTTCAGTCATTTCTAAGTACTACAGTGTTTAAAAAAAAAAAAACAAACTCAAAATATATCTAACTGCAGGACAGCTGAACACTAGAAATGGTAGTTTCCATCTACAAAGATTTTTTGTGTTCAATTGTTGACTGACAAACCAACAGATGGAGGCTTTCTAAAGGAAAACCACATGATTCATATTCTTCTTCCCAGATAGAAGAAAAAGAGGACATGGGAGAGTAGTCTTGCTTTTTCAACAGAAACTTAACCTGCTCACCTCTGTCACAAACTCGAATCCAACAGAAAAAAATTAAGAATATTTTTTGTAAGAATTCTAACATTGGGAGCTTGGGAGCGCTAGAAAACAAGATTCAAATAAATCAGAAACAAAACACTACAATATAACAAAAGACCATCTCTCCTGTCAATATCGGAGTAATTTTACAAGAATGTGCACTAAATCAGTACGGGATAATTTAATAAGTACACGCATCAGATAAACAGAAATGACATACGGAATTCCAGTATTTCTCATATTTTTGAATGTCTTAATAATAACTTCTATATAAACCAGAAGATCCCTAAATTCCTAAAAATATTCCATTCTCATCCGCTTGTTGGGAACGTTCTAAGCAAGGGGAAAATACTGAGAAATCAGGTCTTCTCCTCAAGAGACTGACACAGGTACAAACGGAATGGTCTCAAAGAGCAGACAAGCACTATAGGAAGTAAATACATATCTGAAACCTCACTATTGGTATCGTTTCTGTAGATTAGGAACTTTTTTGTCTAGTCTACGTATGCACCTCTGAAACACAGGCTCAGAGCTTAATCCATGAGAGAGAGGAGGAACTGGACTAGGGACCTCAGAAATAAGTTCAAGTACACGGAACAAGACAGGAGCAAGGGAACTTCAAATGCTTCCAAGGAAACCTCTCCAAGACAGTCCCACCCAGATCCCTTCCCCACTCGCTACACAAGGGGCAGCCGGGGAATTAGGGGAGCCGCCTGAACTGGAGCACAGGTTCTCTGCCCTTCCTTACCCGGCCTCCGCCGCAGCCCGGCCTCAGCCCTAGTTGTGAAGCCCAGCTGTCTCCTTCACTTCAGAGTTCCCCACCGCTCCAGCCATAGAGCTTCCTAAACCCGCCTTCTTCCCCACACTCAGGCCCAACCGTCCGCGCGCCAAGTCCCTCCCTTACCTGAGCTTCCCGCCCCAACCCCGCAGGCCACCCTCCACCCCAGCCTCGGGTTCACCGGGTCCAGGCGCAGGAAAGCAGTTTGAGAGCCTAGCAACGCGGTACTGAAGCCGTCGGCGGTTGCGGCAGAACCAAAGCTGCTTACATGGTTGCTGCAGCTTCTCGCTTCTCACCAAGGCTCCGCCCCCTGTCCCTCCTCCCCTCCAATCCGCAACTCTCCGGGCGGCGGCTCCGCCCTCCGTGCCCCGCCCTCACGACGTTCGGATCGGACGCTCAGGCAGAAGGAATCCAGCCCAGATAGAGTCGTGCTCGACACCTTGACCGAGATTAAGCCGCCTGTTTTCCTAGAGGAAGCCACGGCGACTGCGCGCGTGAGTATCAGGCGTGCCGGGTCACCAGACGGGTGCAGGCGGATTGTGGTTACCGTATGTTTTCGATAATATGGGCACTCATACGACAGAGGATGAGATGGTTGGTTGGCATCACCGACTCAATGGGCATGAGTTTGAGTAAGCTCCGGGAGTTGGCGATGGACAGGGAAGTCTGGCGTGCTGCAGTCCATGGGTCGCAAAGAATGGGACACGACTGAGCGACTGAACTGAACTGAAATGAATCTTACCGCGCTCAGCTTTCTTACGGACTGACACTTGTGCCTAGAGCGAACACTGTTATCAGACTGGAGAGATGCTGCTAAATGGACACGTGATCTTAATCAAATTACCGATTTCTTCAGGCTCTAGACTTATGGCTTCCCTGGTGGCTCAGAGGTTAAAGTCCCTCCCTCCAATGAGGGAGACCCGGGTTCGATCCCTGCGTCAGGGAGATCCCCTGGAGAAGGAAACGGTAACCCACTCCGGTATTCTTGCCTGGAGAATCCCATGGACAGAGGAGCCTGGCAGGCTACAGTCCACGGGATCGCAAAGAGTCGGACACGACTGAGCGACTTCACTTCACTAGACCTCTTATCTGTAAAGTGGGACTAACGATAGTAGCCTTCACAGATAGTTTTGTGAAGGCTAGGTAAAACACTGTAAGTAAAGCATTTGTACAATGTGTCTAATCCAGTGATGTTAGCGCTATAGCTGATTCTTTCATTCAAGTTTTGTGATGCAAAGACTGGTGCACATGTTACCAAGCCCCGACTTGCTCAGCCTGGCTCTCCTTACCCATCATTTTGTCCTGCTGACAGGATGTGGAAGTTGGCAGGAGCAGTCAGAAGGGAAATGAACCCCAAAGTGAGGTGCTATTTTAATTAAATTCTGCAGGCCTAGTTCCCCCAAGAGTTTTGGCAAATTCTCACCCAATTTTCCTTGAGTTGGATCTTTGCAGCCACTGGACAGTAGCATGGAAGCCTGAAGTCTGGTAGCGGAATAAATCTGTTACCATCCTCAGCTGAGCACCTCAGCAATCACCCTAGGAATTGGTAAGTCAACTTCCTCTTCCATTCCTCGCTACTGCAATAGCCACCACCACCACCACCACCACCACCCCCCTACCCGCGCTATATTATCCTCAGCAAGAGAATCTTATTCTACCTGAGTGCAACAGCCTGAGCTATTCAGTGCAATCCCTAAGTACCTAACCACCCCTACCACATTTACCTGCATCCACATCCACCCTTACCGCTTCCCAGGTGGTGCAGCAGTAAGGAATCCACCTGCCAATGCAGGAGGCATGGGTTTGATCCCTGGGTCGGGAAGATCCCCTGGAGAAGGAAATGACAACCCAGTCTAGTATTCTTGCTTGGGAAATGCCTTGGACAGAGGAGCCTGGCGGGCTACAGTCCATGGGGTCACAAAGAGTCTGACACAACTGAGTATGCACGTGCATTCACCCACTCTGGCCTGACTCCTGCCCTCTGAGTAAAAAGAGCCTCTTCTTGCCAGGTTCAGTCCTCCCAGCTCGGAACCCACCTTCTCATTGCTCCCCTTGGAAGTCACCACGTCCAAGCTCATAATACTGCAGCATGACAGGCCAGTAAATGGAGGGACAAGTTGTTGGGTCAAGAAAGAGTGACTTTATTCAGAAAGCCAGCAAACCAAGAAGATGGTAGACTCATACCCCAAAGAACCATCTTGCCTGAGTGAAAATTTAGGATTCTTTTATACTAAAAGGAAAAGGAGTCAAGTCAAACATTTCCAGATTCCAGTCAGCCCCCTAAGGGGATGTGTTAATTTTTCCCTCCCTTCGGTGTGCCTGGTCAGGGTTGTTTCCTGTGTGCTAAACAAAGGCAATTTAGTTTAATGCTCATTACCTAGGAGGCAAAGTTCCTGGAGGTGGGTTATTATGTATAATTTAAGCTTACAGGCAGGGCTCCCCAGGTGGTGCTAGTGGTAAAGAACCTGCTTGCCGGTGCAGGTGACAGAAGAGACGCAGGTTCAATCCCTGGATCAGGGAAGATCCCCTGGAGGAGGACATGGCAACCCACTCCTGTATTCTTGCCTGGAGAATCCCCATGGACAGAGGAGCCTGGCAGACTATAGTAGAGTCAGATACAACTGAATACACATGCACAGAAGCTTAGAGGTAATATCCCTTTAGTGGTTAACTTGTAGTAGAGTCAGAGAAGGCAATGGCACCCCACTCCTGTACTCTTGCCTGGAAAATCCCATGGACGGAGGAGCCTGGTAGGCTGTAGTCCATGGGGTCGCTAAGAGTTGTGCACGGCTGAGTGACTTCACTTTGACTTTTCACTTTCATGCATTGGAGGAGGAAATGGCAACCCACTCCAGTGCTCTTGCCTGGAGAATCCCAGGGACGGGGGAGCCTGGTGGGCTGCCGTCTATGGGGTCACACAGAGTCAGACACAACTGAAGCGACTTAGCAGCAGCAGCAGCTGTAGTAGCGTACAAAGTGTCTTCCCTATTACAGGAGTTGACATCATGTCTTCAACCTCTCTTTTTCCAGTGACTCCTCCTCAGCTCGTAAATGTCTATGCCTTTCAGAAAACTAGCCTGGTGATGTTAATACTTCACAAACCTACAACAAAGTATAGATTAGACCAAGACATCATATGAACAGGATAGTCCAGTTAAGACCCTAGTAAATAAAGAAACTCCATACATGGTAAAAGATAAACTGAGGCATATTAAAACCTTCAAGAATTTATTTGAGCAAGAATGGGGCGTCACCAAATGCAAAGTGGTTAGAAGCACTCCGGAAACAGGAATTGGGGGATAGACTTACAAAGAGTCAACGTAAGAAAATGGATTGACTCTAGCTTAGGCAGTTGCCTTATTTAGGAAAGCCTACGTGGCCATTGGTAATTGGTTACCCTTTGGTTTCAAATTTCTAACGTCAAGTTATTACAGGCTTAGGTTTTGGTTTGCTTACTTAGGCTACTAGGACATTAGAGCCAAGTCTGTCTAAGATCCTCCTGGTTTAACTTAATAATGGTAAACAAAACAGTTATTTGATGAATATTTTTTGAGTGACTAATTTGATGGAAAATGTGTTAGTTCTGCACAAGGGATAAAATTGTGAACAGGATGTCCTCAAGAAGCTTACAGTCTAATATATGTATTGGCATACAGTTTAATTTCTGTGAAAAGGAAAGAGAAAACACGGGGAAAAAAATCAGTTTACATTCTCAACTTGCTCCAGACATCAAAATTAACTCCAGTTGAATTATATCTGTAGAGAGATATTTGTGTAAACATTCTCCTCTAAAACTCTCATAGGTTGTAAATCAATTATACTTCAAATATATCATATATATATATAGTAGAAAGAAAAAAAAACTCATCATGAAACGAAGCAGGACCTCCCTGCACCATGTCATCTACCTGCCTCTTGCCTGTGGAAAACTTTAGTCAAAGAATAAGTTTAATCAGAGAAATGAGAACATGTGTAAACAAAGGAAAACAGTGAAAGGAGACTAGATAATAATAATGTCGTCATTAAGCATAGTCAAGGACCTTTAGTTCTTTCTCAAGGGCTGTAGATAATATTCTGGGTTATCATAGCCTATGAACTGTCTTATGGATACCAAACACCAGGTGGAGAAGTTAGTGACATGATGACCAGACTGTACCCAGGACATGAGCTGCCACAGTTCAAAATGGGAACAAATGGACCCTGGAACTGAAGATTAATTGTACCTGAAACAATAAAGATAATGCTGGTCAGACCACTGATGACAAATTTGAAGATGACTGTTAGAGATGTTTCTGCATGTAGCACCCCCTCCCACCACCACTCTGTTTATAAAAGCTCTCCTCACCCCCTGCTTGTTGGGGGGTGGGTGTTGAGGGAGGGTGGGACCCCGTGGCTGGGGTGTCGGGGAGTCGGCCTTTGGACAGATGTCTGCCACCCTCCCCCGCTCCAGTTGCCAGCATCTGAACAAACAAACTTTCCTTTCCACTAACCTGGCTTGTTTATCAGCTTTTGAGCAGCGAGCAGCCAGACACGCACACTCCTTTCGGTAACAATCAGGGCACGTATTTATCATTTTTGCTGAGTCTATTGTTCTTATGACAGTACTATGCTTATATTCCTCTATATGTATTATCTGTACTTGTACTGAAAATAAAGTCTTAGTCTTTCTTTTTTTATATATTGATTAGTTATATTAAATGAATTAAATAAGGAAGCCATTAGACTGAGGCAGTTCCAGTGCCTTAGTAGCCTGTGTAAGCAAACCAAAACCTAAGCCTCTAATGCCTCAAGGTTAGGCATTCAAAACCCAGGGACAAAATCACAACCAACCACCTAGGCTTTCTCGAATAAGCCATTAGCTTAAGCCATAGCCAATTAAATAAAGTTCCTTGCTTGACCTCTGCCTCTTCTCTATAAAAGTCTTTTCCTCTAGCCCCTTTCTATGGAGTGCTCTTAACCACTTTCCATTTGGTGATGACCAATTCTCGGTCAAATAAACTCTTAAAAACTGTAACGTGCCTCAGTTTATCTTTTAACACTATCAGTATGAATTTGTGAGGATTTCTTTTAATATGTTATAATTTATTACTGAGACCATTCTTTCTGATGCTCGAGTTGTTCTCAGTTTGCTCCGTGAGAGCCCCATCAGCTGGCTTTTGAGTCCACTTAACATGCCGCCATCACTTTTTGAGCATTTCCTCACATGCTGTCACAAACGTACTAGGCTCCTCTTGAACTTTCCTCTCCCCAGGCCTAGAACCAGCCAGCTGTCTAGGGAGGCATAGTTCCCTTTCATAGGTAATATAAGGATGCTTTTAAAAATCACAAAATTCATTTCTGGGTAGGATGTAATGAAGTCAGAACTCTCTCACACTGCACGTGAAGACATAAATTGGTATATCCCTCCTAAACAATAATTTGATGGATCTAATAAACACCTTAAAAATGTTTGTACTCCTTGATTCCACTATTGTAATTCTAGCAATCTAACTTAAGAAATTGATTTGAGTGTAAAATAAAGGATATATAAATATCTTTGTCAGGACTTGCCTTGTGGTCCAGCGGTTAAGAATCCACTTTGCAATGCAGGAGATGTGGGTTCGATCCCTGGTCAGGGAGCTAAGACCTCATATGCCATGGTGCAACTAAGCCCACGCACCCCAACTACTGACCCTGTGCCAACTAAGCCCACGTACCCCAACTGCTGAGCCTGTGCCAACTAAGCCCACGTACCCCAACTACTGAGCCTGTTTACTACAACTAGACAGTCCGGCACTGCAATGAAAGTTCTCACATGATATAATGAAGCTCTTTGCATGCTTCAACTAAGACCTGACTGAGCCAGATAAATAAATAAAATATCCTTGTCACAGTTATTTAAAATAGTAATAAGTAAATAGATAAATAAGGAAACATTTCTAATCAACACAAACATAAAAGTAATACAATCAAGTGATGGGCAATTATGCAATCATCAGAAATTATGCTTACTAAGACTTTATAAGAGCTTCCCCGACGGCTCAGTGGTAAAGAATTGGCCTACAATGCAGGAGCCACAGGGAGACATGGGTTTGATCCCTGTGTCGTGAAGATCCCCTGGAGAAGGGCATGGCAACCCACTCCAGTATTCTTTTTTTTTTTTAATGCATTTATTTATCCTATGAACATCTCAGAGGGAAGAGGGTAACAGCTGGTAGTTGACTGAAAGGAACATAGAAGAGGAAGAAGGGAGTACCAATCTAGCCCAGACATAGAAGCAGGCAGGAAAAAACCAGCTGAAGCAGAGAAGTGATCATAGGTGATGAAGAATTCAGTTACCTACGGAGGGAAAGACATTAGCTACCAGAATACACCTAGCAACAGTTGTTTTTCAACTACTCCTTGGACTGGACGTCTCCAAGATTTAACCCTTGAATGAGTAACAATTACCGGATCAGAACTAAGAGCCAAATAACTATTCTCCTAAAATAGAGACCAGAAACTTAATTTTCAACTGCCTTGAAGATTCTTTGTTGCCGGAAGGTGAATGGGTAATTGAAGGCATGTTGCTGGAAGGTGCATGAGTAATTGAAGGCAAGAGTACCTCTATAATTTGCCCTAATCATTCCGTTCATTTGTGGTCTCACTGGAATCCAAACCAGCGTTTTAAACTGTTGGGTTTTTACTTTGTTTCATTTACACTTTTGCATTCTGCTGCTGCTGCTGCTAAGTCACTTCAGTCGTGTCCGACTCTGTGCCACCCCATAGAAGGCAGCCCACCAGGCTCCCCCATCCCTGGGATTCTCCAGGCAAGAACACTGGAGTGGGTTGCCATTTCCTTCTCCAAATTCTTGTCTGGAGAATACCATAGACAGAGGAGCTTGGCGGGCTACAGTACATGGGGTCGCAAAGAGTTGGACACAAAACGCATGCAAGACTTAATAAAGCATGCTTCTTCACTTGAAATCAATCTTCTTGAAAAAGTTTTCATGTCTCCCTTCCCCAACCTCCCATTCACATTTCAGTCTCCTATAACAGGGGTCTGCAACCTCTGGGATCTAATGCCTGATGATCTTGAGGTGGAGCTGATGTAATAATAATAAAGTGCGCAATAAATGTAACGTGCTTGAATCATGTCAAAACCACCCCCTCGACTCCCCCACCCCTACCCTCCCACCTTATCCATGGAAGAATTGTATTCCACGAAACCGATCCCTGGTGCCAAAAAGGCTGGGGACCAGTGTCCTGCAGTATGACTTCTATCAAAATCATTCTGCTGGAATTACTCCTCTTAAAGTGCATTCTACTTACCAAAATTATTTTCAGGCTTTGTCTTCGTTGACCTCTCTGTAGCACTTCCTCCTTTATGGAAACTTTCTCTTCCTTTGGCTCTCCCTTGGGCTCTGCTGACTCTTCTACCACACCACTGAGAATCCCTCTCATTCTCTTTGCAGGACTTCTTCACCTGGCTCCTAGAGATAGTAAGTGTTCTCCAGAGTTCTTGTGGAGGCAGACTTTTCTTCTCACTCTATTTCTGGATGATCTCAGTCACTGTATGGCCTCAGCTACTATCAACACATGTTTTCATTGTTATTTTGTCTCTCAGTCCTGTCCGACTCTTTGCGAGCCCATGCACTATAGCCAACCAGGCTCCTCTGCCCATGGAATTCTCCAGGCAAGAATACTGGAGTGCATTGCCATTCCCTTCTCCAGGGGATCTTCCCAACCCAGGGATCCAACCTGGGTCTCCTGCATTGCAGGAATATCCTTTACTGTCTGAGCCACCAGGAAAGCCCACAGGCTTGAATTAGTTTGCTGTAAAAGGCCACAGACTGGGTGGCTTAGATAACAGAAGTTATTTCCTCACAGTTCTAGAAAGTGAAGAAGAACTAAAGAGCCTCTTGATGAAAGTGAAAGAGGAGAGTGAAAACATTGGCTTAAAGCTCAACATTCAGAAAACTAAGGTCATGGCATCCGGTCCCATCACTTCATGGCAAATAGATGGGGAAACAGTGGCTAACTTTATTTTGGAGGGCTCCAAACAGTGTCAGACTTTATTTTGGGGGGCTCCAGAATCACTGCAGATGGTGACTGCAGCCATGAAATTAAAAGACGCTTACTCCTTGGAAGAAAAGTTATGACCAACCTAGATAGTATATTCAAAAGCAGAGACATTACTTTGCCGACTAAGGTCCATCTAGTCAAGGCTATGGTTTTTCCTGTGGTCATGTATGGATGTGAGAGTTGGACTGTGAAGAAGGCTGAGCGCCCAAGAATTGATGCTTTTGACCTGTGGTGTTGGAGAAGACTCTTGAGAGTCCCTTGGACTGCAAGGAAATCCAACCAGTCCATTCTGAAGGAGATCAACCCTGGGATTTCTTTGGAAGGAATGATGCTAAAGCTGAAACTCCAGTACTTTGGCCACCTCATGCGAAGAGTTGACTCATTGGAAAAGACTCTGATGCTGGGGGGGATTGGGGGCAGGAGGAGAAGGGGACGACCGAGGATGAGATGGCTGGATGGCATCCCGGACTCAATGGACGTGAGTCTGAGTGAACTCCAGGAAATGGTGATGGACAGGGAGTCCTGGCGTGCTGCGATTCATAGGGTCGCAAAGAGTCAGACACGACTGAGCGACTGAACTGAACTAAAATCACTGCAGATGGTGACTGCAGCCATGAAATTAAAAGATGCTTACTCCTTGGAAGGAAAGTTATGATCAACCTAGACAGCATATTCAAAAGCAGAGACATTACTCTGTCAACAAAGATCCACCTAGTCAAGGCTATGGTTTTTCCAGTGGTCATGTATGGATGTGAGAGTTGGACTACACAGAAAGCTGAGCGCCAAAGAATTGATGCTTTTGAACTGTGAGAGTCCCTTGGACTGCAGGAGATCCAACCAGTCCATCCTAAAGGAAATCAGTCCTGAATATTCATTGGAAGGACTGATGCTGAAGCTGAAACTACAATACTTTGGCCACCTGATGCGAACTGACTCATTTGAAAAGACCCTGATGCTGGGAAAGATTGAAGGCAGGAGGAGAAGGGGACGACAGGATAAGTGGTTGGATGGCATCACCGACTCAATGGAGATGAGTTTGGGTAGACTGGCAGTTGGTGATGGACAGGGAGGACTGGCGTGCTGCAGTTCATGGAGTCGTAAAGAGTCAGACGTGACTGAGTGACTAAACTGAACTGAAATTTCATGGCACATGTTTATATTTGTGTTTATAATATTTGGGACCTGGTAACATTAAAATATTCAAATTTTCTTATTGGCCAAATGAAAGGCAAATGGTGTGAAGGCACGCAGTATAAATCAAACAGAAAATTGATTGTGGCCTGTTTTTATCAACACATATTTGATTTACAATCTTATGTTTCTGCTTTCAGCAAAGTGATTCAATTATACATATATATATATACATTCTTTTGTATATTCTTTTCCATTATGGCTTATCACAGGACATTGAATATAGTTCCCTATGCTGTACAGTAGTAGGACCTTGTTGTTTATCCATTCTATACATGAGAGTTTTTTAATTTCATGACTGCAGTCACCGAGCACAGTGATTTTGGAGCCCAGGAAAATGAAATCTGTCACTGCTTCCAATTTTCCCCCTTCTATTTGCCATGAACTAATGGGACCAGGACTATTTAAAATCCTAAAAGATGATGCTGTTAAATTGATGCACTCAATATCCCAGCAAATTCGGAAAACTCAGCAGTGGCCACAGGACTGGAAAAGGTCAGTTTTCATTTCAATCCCAAAGAAAGGCAAGGCCAAAGAATGTTTGAACTACTACACAATTGCATTCATTTCACATGAATGCGAACCTTTTTACCATGCTAGAAGGTAACATCCTTTAAGCTAGGCTTCAACAGCACAGGAACAGAGAAACTCCAGATGTACAAACTGGATTTAGAAAAGGGGGAGGAACCAGAGTGCAGATTGCCAACATCTGTTGGATCATAGGAAAAACAAGGGAATTACAGAAAAACATCTGCTTCATTGACTATGCTAAAGCCTTTGACTGTGTGGATCACAACAAACTGTGGAAAGTTTTTTAAAGAGATGGGAATGTCAGACCACCTTATCTGTCTCCTGAGAAACCTGTATGCAGGACAAGAAGCAACAGTTAGAACCAGACATGGAACAATAAGTGTAAGTGTTAGTCCCTCAGTTGTGACCAACTCTTTTTGATCCCATGGACTGTAGCCCGCCAGGCTCCTCTGTCCATGAAATTCTCCAGGCAAGAATACTGAAGTGGGTTGGCATTCAAAATTGGGAAAGGAATACGTAAAGGCTATATATTGTCAGCCTGCTTATTTAACTTCTATGCTGAATACATTATGCGAAATGCCAGGCTGTATGACTCACAAGCTAGAATCAGGATTGCCAGGAGAAATATCAACAATCTCAGATATGCAGATGATACCACGCTAATGGCAGAAAGTGAAGAGGAGCTAAGGAGCCTCTTGATGAAGGTGAAAGAAGAGAGTGAAAAAGTTGGCTTAAAACTCAGCATTTGGACATCCCTGGTGGCACAGTGGAGAAGAATCCTCCTACCAACGCAGGGAACACGAGTTCGATCCATGGTATGGGAAGATTCCACATGATGTACAGCAACTAGGCTATGCACCACAATTACTGAGCCCATGCTCTAGAGCCTGCAGGCTGCAACTGCTGAAGCAAGTGTACCCGGAGCCTGTGCTCCACAACAAGAGAAGCCACTGCACTGCAACAAAGAGTAGCACCCACTCTCCGAAACTAGAGAAGGCGCTCACACAGCAATGGAGACCCAGTGCAGGTGAAATAAATGAATAAATAAAACTATAAAACAAACAAACAAAACCCCCTCAGCATTCAAAAAACTAAGATCTTGGCATCGGGTCCCATCAGTTCATGGGAAATAGGGAAAAAGTGGAAACAGTGACAGACTTTATTTTCTTGGGCTCCAAAATCACTGCAGATGGTGACTGCAGCCATGAAATTAAAAGATGCTTGCTCCTTGGAAGAAAAGCTATGACCAATCTAGACAGCATATTAAAAATAGAGACAACACTTTACCGACAAAGGTCCATATAGTCAAAGCTCTGGTTTTTCCAGTAGTCGTGTACAGATGTGAGAGTTGGACCATAAAGATGGCTGAGAGCTGAAGCATTGATGCTTTGGAATTGTGGCGCTGGAGAAGATTCCTGAGAGTCCCCTGGACTGCAAAGAGATCAAACCAGTCAGTCCTAAAGAAAATCAGTCCTGAATATTTATTGGAAGGACTGATCCTGAAGCTGAAGCTTCACTACTTTGGCCACCTAATGCAAAGAGCTGACTCACTGGAAAAGACTCTGATGTTGGGAAAGATTGAAAGCAAAAGGAGAAGTGGGTGGCAGAGGATGAGATGGTTAGATAATATCACTGACTCATTGGACATGAATTTGAGCAAACTCTGGGAGACAGTAGAGAACAGAGGAGCCTGGCACACTGCAGTCCATAGGGTTGAAAAAAGTTGGAAACAACTTAGTGGCTGAACAACAACAATACATGATAGTTGCATGTGCTAACCAGAAACTTCCAATCTATTCCTCCCAGACTCTGCATTCCTCCCTACCCCTTCTCTCCCTTGGCAACTGCAAGTCTGTTCTTTATGTCTGTAAGTCTGGAAGAATTTCTAAATGAATCCTTACATGGCATCCAATAGAAAAGCCAAGCTAAATTCAAAAGAATCAGAATGTGAGCAGAAAGTCTCATATTCAAATTGCAAGAGTAATATAATTTCAGCATTTATTATCTATTACATTTGATTGATGTTGTAAATGGTAATATGGGCTTCCCTGGTGACTCAGACAGTAAAGAATATGCCTGCAATGCAGGAGACCCAGGTTCGACCCCTGGGTCAGGAAGATCCTGTGGAGAAGGGGATAGAAACCTACTCCGGTATTCTTGCCTGGAGAACTCCATGGACAGTGAGCCCTGGTGAGCTACAGTCCATGGGGTTGCAAAGAGTCAGGCATGACTGAGCGAACTAACACACAATGGTAATGTTTTTTATAGTTTTGGTCCTAATCATTTTCCTTATAAATTTTTTATTTTATAGCTGTATGAGAGGTATCAGTATAAGGTGCATATATCTATATATATTAATATAAGCCACTTCTCTGACTCTACAAAAAAAAAAAAAAAAGCTTTTCAATTGAAAAGTACTTCCTATATTACTAGCTTAGGAAACACTGTTTTAGATGCTGAGACCCTCTTAAGTGTCACCTTGCCTCCCACATTGGCTTAGAGCCAAATGTGTAGCCCCCTTTTGGCACTGTTTAGGATTTGACGAAATACATTTTGTGATTAAACTCACCTTGGTTCTGTATACTTTCCTGTATTTATTCAATCTTTACCTCATTTTCTTCACCTATACTCAATGTCTTCTGTCATGCTATATTGTATACATCTTGAAGACTGCCCTAAATCCTTTTTGGAACAAGAGTGTATACACTTATAAATAATTTTAGTAGTGGGCAAGGGGTAATAAACCACAAGAACATGATATAACATGAAGTAAATTTATAATCTCAGGTTATTTGGGGTCTCGGATTCAAGATGAAACTACAAAACCATATGTAATCAATTCTGCACAAACATTTTCTTTGGGATTGACTGGTTTGACCTCCTTGGTGTCAAAGGACTCTCAAGAATCTTCTCCAGCACCACAATTCCAAAGCATCAATTCTTTGGTGCTCAGCCCTTTTTATGGTCCAACTCTCACATTCGTACATGACTACTGGAAAAACCATACCTTTGACTCTACGGACCTTTGTTAGCAACATGATGTCTCTGCCTTTTAATACACTGGCTAAGTCAGTCATAACTTTCCTTCCAAGGAGCAAGCGTCTTAATTTCATGCAAGCCATCACCATCCGCAGTGATTTTGGAACCCAAGAAAAAAGAAAATCTGTCATTGTTTCCACTTTTCCCCTTCTATTTGCCATGAAGTAATGGGACAGGATACCATGATCTTAGTTTTTTCAATGCTGAGTTTTAAGCTGGCTTTTTCACTCTCCTCTTTCACTTTCATCAAGAGGTTTTTTCAACCTAAAAAATCTTCCTTTTCTCTTGGGAAAAATACCAGTGCCCTCAAATGTCCAAAATGCAGTTTGCATAGTGCCCTTCATAATCTTCAAGAGTAATAAAAATCCAATATTAGAGATAACTTAAAAAATAAATTTTGGTGGAGAAGGAAATGGCAACCCACTCCATATTCCTGCCAGGAGAACCCCTTGGACAGAAGAGCCAAGTGGGCTACATTCCATGGGGTCACAAAGAGCCGGATGTGACTTTGCAAAAGTAACAACAACTGTATAGCACAGGGAACTATGTTCAGTGTTCTGTGATAAACCATAATGGAAAGGAAGATTAAAAAAGAATAATATATTTATGTAATGTATATCTAAATCATTTTTGCTGTACAGCAGAAATCAGCTCAGCATTATAAATCAACTGTTGCTGTTGTTCAGTTGCTAAGTCATGCCCAACTCTTTGTGACCCAATGGACTACAGCATGGCAGGCTTCCCTGTCCTTCACTATCTCCCTGAGTTTCCTCAAACTCATGTCCATTATAACAGGAGGGAAAGGGGCAAGGCACAAGTTTTGAAAGAATGACATAGCCCAAGGACACAACATAAACTTAGTAGAAACAAATGGGGCCAAGATGGCAGATAAGACTAGACCTTGATCCTCAATCAGCAAGTTGAAATGACATACCCAGAGGTGCCATGACAGTTCCAGTTCAATTCAGTTGCTCGGTTATGTCTGATTCTTGGTGACCCCACGGACTGCAGCACACCAGGCTCCCCTGTCCATCACCAACTCCTGAAGCCTGCTCAAATTCATGTCCATCAAGTTGGTGATGACATCCAACCATTTCATCCTTTGTTGTCCCTTTCTCCTCCTGCCTTCAACCTTTCCCAGCATCAGGATCTTTTCAAATGAGTCAGTTCTTCCAATCAGGTGGCCAAAGTATTGGAGCTTCAGCTTCAGCATCAGTCCTTCCAGTGAATATTCAGGGCTGATTTCCTTTAGGATGGACTGGTTTGATCTCCTAGAAGTTCAAAGGGACTCTCAAGACTCTTCTCCAACACCGAAGTCAAAAGCATCAATTATTTGGCCCTCAACTGTCTTTATAGTCCAACTCTCACATCCATACATGACTACTGGAAAAACCATAGCTTTGATTAGATGGACATTTGTCAGCAAAGTAATGTCTCTGCTTTTAAATATGCTGTGTAGGTTGGTCAAAGCTTTTTTTCCAAGGAGGAAGGATCTTTTAATTTCATGGCTGCAGTCTCCAACTGAAGTGACTTTGGAGTCCAAGAAAATAAAGTCTCTCACTGTTTCCATTGTTTCCCCATCTATTTGCCATGAAGTGATGGGACTGGATGCCATGATTTTCATTTTTTGAATGTTGAGTTCCAAGCCAACTTTTTCACTCTCCTCTTTCACTTTCATCAAGAGGCTCCTTAGTTCTTCATTGCTTTCTGCCATAAGGGTGGTGTCATCTGCATATCTGAGGTTATTGATATTTTTCCTGGTAATCTTGATTCCAGCTTCATCCAGCCCA
Source organism: Ovis aries (assembly GCF_016772045.2). NCBI lineage: Eukaryota > Metazoa > Chordata > Mammalia > Artiodactyla > Bovidae > Ovis > Ovis aries. The sequence continues at coordinate 210,333,942 of NC_056055.1, read as the reverse complement.
AGCATTTTGCATGATGTATTCTGCATATAAATTAAATAAGCAGGGCGACAATATACAGCCTTGAGATACTCCTTTCCCAATTTGGAACCAGTCTGTTGTTCCATGTCTGGTTCTAACTGTTGCTTCTTGACCTGCATACAGATTTCTCAGGAAGCAGGTAAGGTGGTCTGGTATTCCCATCTCTCTCAGAATTTTCCACAGTTTGTTGTGATCCACATGGTCAAAGGCTTTGGCATAGTCAATAAAGCAGTTTTTGGTTTTTTTTTTAATTCTCTTGCTTCTTCTATGACCCAAGGGATGTTGGCAATTTGATCTCTGGTTCTTCTGCCTTTTCTGAATCCAGTCTGCACATCTTCAGGTTCTCAGTTCCTGTGTTTCGAAGCTTAGCTTGAAGGATTTTGAGCATTAGTTCGCTAGTGTGTAAGATAAGTGCAATTGTGCAGTAGTTTGAACATTCTTTGGCATTGTCTTTCTTTGGGATTGGAATAAAAACTGACCTTTTCCAGTCCTGTGGCCACTGTTGAGTTTTCCAAATTTGGTGGTATATTGAGTGCAGCACTTTCACAGCATCATTTTTAAGGATTTACAACAGCTCAGCTGGAATTCCATCACTTCCACTAGCTTTGTTCTTAGCAATGCTTCCTAAGGCCCACTTGACTTCTCATTCCAGGATGTCCGTATTTCAATAAAATTTAAAATAAATAAATTTGGGGGCACTGAATCCTGGACTAAGCATGGGTTTATCCTACAAATCATAATCTAAAATACTTCTCCCCAGCCCTCCATGTTTTCAAAATTAAGGAATACACTAAAAATAATTTCCTGCAGAGGACAGAATTTATTTTAATCCCCTCTTTTCTAAGGCCTCCTTAGATCTTTACTTGAATGTTACTGGAACTCAGATGATTTCATTAACCTTATTGTCTACCGCAAATAACTACTGCATTTATTTATAGTTCTCCTTATTTAGTCGCCAAGTTGCCACCGACTCTTGGCGACTTCATGGACTCTAGCCCGTCAGGCTTCGCTCTCTGTGGGATTTTCCAGACAAGAATACTAGAGTGTGCTGCCATTTCCTTCTCCACTATTTATAGCATGCAATAGAAATTGAAAGTAATAGATACATTAGCTCTGAAGACCTAGTCATCGGCGGTGGGTGAAATTTACTGTAGCGTCCCTGCTTGTGCAACTGTTCAATCCTTTGCATTCCAGCTGCGCGGAGAAGCCCCCAAAGTGACTTCACGCTTGCCCACACAACTCTGCCCGAGCGCGTTCCAGTCTACCGCACATCCGGAGCGTGCCAGGAACAGGATAGGTCCAAGTCTCCGGTTTGTCTTTATTGGAGACCTAGAAACTCACTCAGCCTGACCCTAAGGTTGTTACAAAGCCCGGGGCGCCTCTTCGTGGCGTGGGATTCAGAATACCAGCGCCGACGCGCCCAACACGCCAGCCTGCAGGTGGCAAGCTTGTTCTTCAGCAGAAGAGGGGCGGCGGCGGAACCCAGCCGCGCAGCTGGCCCCGCCTTTCCCCATCCCAGCGCAAGGAAGGCGGGGCCGCGGATTAGCCCCAAATGGAAGGGCCCGCCCCGCCCCATGGCCCCGCCCATTTCGGGTGGTCGGCCCGAGGCGATTGGCGGGGGCTCGGGGGCGGAGCTCCGGGAGGTGGGCTGAGGGGGCCGGGCCCGGGTCTGGACAAAAGCCGGGAAGAGAAAAAGCCCTGCCTGGGTGGCCAGATTCTGGGTTTCTGCTGAGGCCCCGTGAGAAGCCGGAACAGCTGTGGTCTAGCCGGGATTGCCAGAGTAGACACTGAGTGACTGTGTGCTCCCGAGTCATCGCCAACGTACCTTCCCCGCAGGTAGCCGCAGGCTTCGAGGGGCGGCCCCGGTCTCTGGCCCCTGCGAGAAGGCTGTTAGTGGCTAATGTGGGGAAAAGGACGCTCAGATCTTGAGCATGCTAGGGGAAATTTAGCGGCACGTCCTGGTCGCACGGCAGCGGGAAAAAAATCCAGGTGGTGGGCGTGGGAGAAGGAAATGGGAGGAAGACTGTGCTAGATGCCTGGTTGTGTAGGCGGCCCGCTGTTCGCATTGGAGGGTCAAATTGGGCAGGGGGAGGTGGCATACGGTGACGGATGGAATGCCGGGTCTGCAGCAGAAGAAAAAATCGGGCGGTAGGAGGATGCAGGGACTTGTGGAAGACTTGGGTTTAGGAGGAAGAAGACGTGCGGCCTCGGCTGTTGGAGAACTTGAGCGTGTGCATGGAACTGGGGCCGATGGGACTGATGGTGCGGCGGGCTGGAGGAGTCCTCCTGGGGAGCTTTAAGGGGGCGGCGAGAGGCGGTCGGTAGGCCACCTGGTGGTTGCCGGGGGTGGAGGAAATGTCGCTGTCGGCATTTCAAGTTAAGGTGGAGAGGGGTTAAAGGTCCCTGCGCTCAGGAGGGAAGGGTCGGGCGTGGAAGGAGGAACCCAGCTGGCTTCGGTTGCACAAGGGCCACAAAGACGCATGCAGGCCAAGAGCCGGCTGGTCCCCGAAGGACGCACAAACCTCAAGACTAGCTAACGGACAACGAACCCGGGCCGCGCCCACGGACGCGTCCTCCTCCGTGTGCAAACAGGGGTATTTATTATACTGTATTTGGAAAGTGCATGCTAACCTAAAACTGCCCTTTGCCCCTTAGGGTGCACTTGGCACTGTACTTTAAAACAGATAAACCGGGCTGCCTGGCTTAAAAAAAAAAAAAGCTAAATTCTCCGGAGAAGAGTGCTGGAGTGCCTTGTACCTTATCCCTGTCTCTGTTTTTTTGTTTTGTTTTAGGAGGTAAGCTGAGTCTGCGAGACTGAGAGGAGTTGGGGTGATTAGAAATTGTAAAGGTGAGAATAAGTAATTCCTCCCCATTCTTTCATATGGCAATACTGTGTTTAACTGGTGGAGGTCTTGGAGGTGGTCGGAGGCCCTGTAAGGGAATGACTCAGGAATTTTTCCACCAATAAATTGCAACTGTTTCCTTGTTTCTTTCAGTCTAGAGTCTTCTCTGCAAGACACTTTTTTTTTTTTTTGCACAGAAATTAGTGTTGTTCATGAACTCAGCACCCTCACCCCCCACACACCCCCGGAAGCAGCTTTTCTTAAGCTACTTTGTTGTTAGTTCAGGTTTATTTTCTAGCATTGCACATGTGTGTCAGGAGATTGGAATTCAGCTGCTCCATAAATGAACTAGCTTGTTGGAAAAGGCCTTCCTTCTGAAATCAGGGTTTGGGTGGAGACAAAAGATCTGAGGGACTAGAGTGGAAAGTGAATTCAGTGGTATCTGAAGCCCAACCTCATAGGATTCAAATCTAGAAGAAATAAAATAGTGTCCTACAGTGTAGTAACCCAGGGTCCACAATAAAGCTTCACTTTTTAAATTAAAAGTGAATTTTAAATTTAAAAATGTAATGGGTAAGTATCAGGAAGAAAACCTTTAATGTTTCAGTTATGCATTATGAAATATAGAAAGATTAATCAGAAAGTGTTTGCTTAACCAAAAAATAATATCACTTATTACTGAAATTTCAAGTTTGCTGTATGCCTTTTATTAACTGTATTTGCCATTAAAGAAAAATAGCCAAGTCATAACTCTTGCATAATACTTCATAGGAATATGGCCTTGGAAATGTATCAAAACTGAGATAAGTTTGCTGCCTCTTTTTGTTTTGTTCATAATACAGATGTGACTGTGGGATCAGTGTGATTAAATCATATACTTTAAGCTGTACTTTAAATTATATTTGAAATTACAAATGGGAAGTAGCTGACTCATTCATACCAGTGTGTTCACTTTTTTATTCTAGTTGAGTTCCAGATGGTCCCCCAGTAATGGTCTAGAGAACCTCCTAAATACTAATATAATAAGCAAAATCCCAGAATTGCAAATTGGGAAGTGAAAATGGGCCTAGAGGTTAGGAATATATCTTGGCTTGTCATGAGGAACTGAAGCTCACAGTCAATCATTACATTTAAAAATATAAAGGCCAGACAACTTTAACTCAACTCTTTGAGATGTTTATAGACCTCTTCCTTAATATTTTAAAGTCAATTCTCCTTTCAGTCCTCAACTGTAAATTAATAGAATAAAAGCAATCTGTTGTTATCTTCTAGGGGGGAAAATAGTTTCCATTAAAGCACCGTGAAAGGGAACAGATACCTTTAGCAGGCTCAGTGCCTCTTACTCTCAGGAAACATCCCTTTCTTTAAGCCTAAGCCCAATGGCAACCTGCTTCAGAATTCTTGCCTAGAGAATTCCGTGGACAAAGGAGCCTGGCAGGCTATAGTCTATGCATTCCAAAGCATCAGATGTGACTGAGCAACGAACACTTTCACTTTTTACAAAGGGCTTCCCAGGTGAGACTTATAGTAAAAAAAAACCACCAATACAGGAGACATAAGAAACACGGGTACAATCCCTGAGTCAGGAAGATCCCCCGGAGGCCATGGCTACCCATTCCAATATTCTTGCCTGGAGAATCCCACGGACAGAGGAGCCCAGGTGGGTACAGTCCAAAGGGTCGCAAAGAGTGGGAGGTGACTGAGTGCGTCCATAGGGTGTAGCCCTGCTGTCTCTGGGAATCAGATGGATTAGCATCTGCTACCCCCACATCCCAGGAAGACACCTCTTCCTGGAACAACTCCAATCCCCTCTCCCACCCATTGGCAGTTTGCCTTTGCCCACTAATGGCTGGAAGAATAGTCCAGGAGCTGGGATACCAAGGACAGGCCAGGGATATGTTCTGAGCAGTGAAAGTGAAGTCGCTCAGTTGTGTCCGACTCTTTGTGACCCCATGGACTGTAGCCTACCAGGCTCCTCCCTCCATGGGATTCACCAGGCAAGAGTACTGGAGTGGCTTGCCATTTCCTTCTCCAGGGGATCTTCCCAAACCCAGGATTGAACCCGGGTCTCCTGCATTCCAGGCAGACGCTTTAACCTCTGACCTACCAGGAAGACATACATCTCTATACATACAGATTGCTCTAACTGAGAAATCACTTTGTATTCAGTGTATCACCACCACTATCTTTTACTGTCTCTAGGAAAATAGAGTTCCACCAGGAATTCTTCATCTTTCACTTGTAAAAAGACTTAATTAAATTTTCTTTAAAATGGGTCACTAGAACTTGTTGAATCTTCTTAAGGATAGTTGTTTTAACCAAAACAGCCTCTTAAAAGAGGGGAAATAGTAGTGCCTGTCATTCTGTGCATCTTGAAGGTGTAGCCCAATGAGGCGTTGGATAGAAGTGTTCAAATAAACATGATATTTTGGAAATAATCCCATTTGATAAGACAAACCAACAGTCAAGAATAAAGAATAGTGATTGACATTATTAAGGGCATGTGACAGGCTCCGGCTCCCCCACGCTCTAGCTGGATGGCCTTGGAAAGCTTGCTTTCTTTTAGCAAAGTAGAATGGAAAAACAATTTCCATCGTACAGGGTTGTTGTGACTGTTGACTCAAATCACACAAGAGGCATGTAACACAATGCTTTATACAGAGAATGTATTCAATTCTAATGGTTAATATAATTGTTATTAGCTTTCTGTGCAATCATGCTATTATGAATTGTTCTTTTTAGTAATCACCAAATTGTATTTTGCTTTTACATGGTAATGAAACAAATGATGAGGTATGTGTCTTATCTTTTTTTCCTCTTAGAGGTTTATTGAAGTCAACATGTCTCACAAAATCCAAGGCGGATCTGTGGTAGAGATGCAAGGAGATGAAATGACACGAATCATTTGGGAGTTGATTAAAGAGAAACTCATTTTTCCCTACGTGGACCTGGACCTGCACAGGTAAATGAATCACTTTGCCAAGCAGCAAACTCAGAAAGCATAATCCGTGTGATTTCAGGGTATGAGTCACTTTTTTGCATAGATACCACTATATCTTGTGAATAAAGCTTTGGGCGAGCTTATATGCAAACAAAACATAGAACTGGTGTGCCCCTGTGCAGAGAGCAGCTCTGACAGTATTGTTTGCAGCAAAGTAAAGGTTTATTTTCAGGGCACTGAATAGGGAGTGGAGACAAGTCTTAGATCCACTCCAACTTGATCTTTGAGTTGTCTTTTTTTTATTATATTTTTGGGTACCCTGGGTCTTTGTTGTAGCACACTGGCTTTCTCTAGTTGTGGCGAGCAGGGGTTACTCTCTGGCGAGGATGTAGCAGCCCCTCATTGCAGTGGCTTCTCTTGTTGCAGAGCACAGGGTCTGGGCACAGGGCCTCAGCAGTTGTGGCGTATGGGCTTAGTTGCCCTGCTGCACGTGGAATCTTCTGGACCAGGGATCAAACCTGTGTTCCCTGCATTGGCAGGGGGGTTCCTAACTACTGGACCACCAGGGAAAGCCTGCTGCTGCTGCTAAGTCACTTTAGTCGTGTCTGACCCTGCAACCGCACAGACGGCAGCCCACCAGGCTCCCCCGTCCCTGGGATTCTCCAGGCAAGAACACTGGAGTGGGTTGCCATTTCCTTCTCCAGGAAGGCTTGAGGGTATTTTAAAATTGTGAAATTTCTGTGACTTTTCTTAAATGTTAGTTTCAGGGAAGTCAGGTTGCATCCAGTTTACATTCTCATGGCTCAGGGGCTGATCTTTTCCCTGGAGAAACAACTTGATTCTGTTGTTAACTGATGATACCTAAATCATAATTATAGTCATTCATAGTGTTGTCACAATAGCAATGTTAGTTACCTGAGTCCGGTTGACGTTAAATTAATATAGGATGGAGGTCAGAGGGGACCAAAGGAAAGAGTTTTAGATAGAGAGATTAATTATAAACTCCAAAGGGAACTCAATTTTAGGGGGACTGGGTTTCAAATATATATGAAATGAATCTTTAATTTTAACATAATACTAGAAATACTGAACTTGTCATTGTTCAGAAGAGAAGAATTAGGATGTCAGCAAAGTGATTTCTCAGGTCTTTCCAAGCCTCTGTTTCCTGCGAGGGTTTTGTTTGTAATAAATCAGTGGCCAAGAGTAACGCGAGGTACTGTTTGCAGAGGGGAAGAGAACAGAGCTGCATGCCAAGTTGCTCGGTCTTGTCTGACTCTTTGCGACCTTATGAACTATAGTCTGCCAGGCTGCTTTGTCCATGGGATTCTCCAGGCAGAATCCTGGAGTAGGTTCCCATGCCCTCCTCTAGAGGATCTTCCCAACCCAGGGATTGAACCCACGTCTTTTACGTCTCCTTCATTGGCTGGTGGGTTCTTTACCACTAGTGCTGCCTGGGAATCCTCTAATAAATCAGTAAAGAATGTAGTTAACACAGTTTTGTCCTTTCGAAAGGATAAAGTATTTTCTGCCACTCTGCTTAACTAGTCAGTGGGCCTTTTTACCTGTTCATTCCTTGTCTTTTCTGCGTTTTATACAATTATAGCACAGAATTCTCGAAGTTATCTAATAAAATCCCCACCTTTCAGGAGAAGTTCCCTAAACCATTTGTGTCCAAGACCCTGATGCTGGGAAAGATTGAGGACAGGAGAAGAAGGGGACAACAGAGGATGAGATGGTTGGATGGCATCGCTGACTCAATGGACACGAGTTTGAGCAAGCTCCAAGAGATAGTGAAGGCCAGGGAAGCCTTCTGGTGGCTAAGCTGTTGAATAAGGGCTTCCCTGGTGACTCAGATGGTAAAGAATCTGCCTGCAATGCTGGAGACCTGGGTTGGATCCCTGGGTTGGGAAGATCCCCGGAGAAGGGAAAGGCTATCCACTCCAGTATCCTGGCCTGGAAAATTCCATGGACCATATAATCCATGGGGGTCCCAGAGTTGGACACAACTGATTGACTTTCGTGTACATGGCAGTAGGTGAATTTGCAGAACAATTCCCATGATAATAGCTACAAAGATTCTCTTTAGCCTAGAGGCATAAGGAGCTTTAAAGGACAGTCATTATACCTAGAAGGCAGAGTCACTGGCTAAAAACTAAAATATTTGGAGACTTAAACAAGTGTAAGTAGTTCCAAGATTGCTATTTGTTTTATTTTCTGTTGTCTAGACAGTGATTGAGACCATTTATTCATTTTTTTTCTGCTTAGAAGCAAAAAAATCCACTGATGTGCTGTAAGCTTCTTCTGATGAAAAATGTTTCCTGTGAACGTGAATATTGCTGACTACTGCTGTTTGAGTTAAGAGTGGACTTTTTATAGATATTCAGCACTTCCTAAGTCAGAAGATAAGAGTGTCTTTTTTAGTGCCGATGAAAAAAAAATTAATAATCTAAGAAAGAAAGGGAGAATTGTATTCATGTCAGCTTGAGTATTATAGCCCAAGAGACAGTCATTCAGAAAGCTCTGAGGACCATTCTGCCCACTTGGGGTCAAAGAGCAGTTATGTAACTTTTTGAAACAGAGTGTTATAGGTCATGTTGAAAATTTACACATAATCCACGGCTGTGCTTACAAAGTGACCCCTTACAAGATTAAGAAGGAAGGATATCCTAAGGAGGTCTGGAGGTTGACAATTAATACAGATTGACAATAGACCCTCAAGGGAGGGAGGAGGTGCGAACAGTTAAAGCAGCTTGGAATTATTTTTATTTGGAAATATATCACCAGATTGGATGCCCTTTTGCATTTCCATCACAAGGAGTGGGATATCTAAAGGAAGGAAAATACCAGAAGTGAAACAAGAGATTGAGGGGCTTGATAATTCAGCAAGTTTTGAAAGCTGAAAAAACTAGAAAACTTTTTAAGCCTTGGAGAACAAAATAAACTGTTAAATTACTGTTTTGTTTTTCCTACTTTTGACAAACTATTACCTACTTTAAAGTTTTATAGTCTTCTCTGCTCTGAACAACCAGCTTTCTTTCACACTCTGAATAACTTGCAGTCTGGGTGTTGGTGTATTTTAAGCTATAAATCAGTGGGCTATATAAAGTCATTGCTGGATTCCATTATAAACTTCAGGCTTGTTTCCAGGAGAAAGACTTGCCTGAGATTTAGGGAAAGGTTCAATATACAGCTAATTGGCCTTAATAGTTGTTAGCATTTTTTGGCACTGACTGTCTCAGCTGTAACTCCCACCACTTCAGTGCCAAACTGCAAGAAATCCTTTTAGTCCTCAGCCGCTTTATTTTTAGAGCACAATATTTTCTAAGGGAAAAATAATACTTAGGTTTGCATTTTTATGCTAATCAGATGAAGAAGGTCTGCAGAAAGTGGTAATAAAGAGTAGGCCGAGAGAAAAGGGTACAGTGGTTTTTATTGATTTCCTTCTCAACAGCTTCCCACAACACAGTGTGGCCCAGCGGTCTAGCCCTTCTTAGAGGTCTTTTTAGTTGGCAGCCATCTTTGTGTCGAGGGTATACTAATGCTAAAACTCAGCAGATTTAGGTGTGTATGGAGCCTTCACTTTCTGCAGGGCAGGCCCTGTGTACCATCAGCATGCATAGAGTTGTGCATGGGGATAGAAGGGGAGTACCTTCAGTCACCTGTAGGTGTGTCTGGAAAAGTTACGCTTTCAACATTTCCCTCCCAGCTACGATTTAAGCATAGAGAATCGCGATGCCACCAATGACCAGGTCACCAAGGACGCTGCAGAAGCTATAAAGAAGTACAACGTTGGTGTCAAGTGTGCCACCATCACCCCCGATGAGAAGAGAGTGGAGGAGTTCAAGCTGAAACAGATGTGGAAGTCTCCGAATGGCACCATCCGAAATATCCTGGGTGGCACTGTCTTCAGGGAAGCTATTATCTGCAAAAATATTCCCCGGCTCGTGAGCGGATGGGTAAAACCCATTATCATAGGTCGTCATGCTTATGGGGATCAAGTAAGTCGTGCTGGCATGACTTGACTTTCCATGTTCTTTTCTCATGGTTTTTGATTGCCCAGCAGTTCTGATTTATATGTGCTTTATTCTCTTTTGGTGTCTGCTTCCATTAAGTGAGGTATGTGCTCAGTCACTTCAGTCATATCCAAGTCTTTGTGACTCCGTGGACTATAGCCCTCCAGGCTCCTCTGTCCATGGAATTCTCCGGGCCAGAATACTGGAGTGGGTAGCCTTTCCCTTCTTCAGTGGATCTTCCCGACCCAGGGATCAAACCTGCATTTCCTGTACTGCAGGCAGAATCTTTTATCACTGAGCCACCAGGAAAGCCCACAAATGATGTATAGAATTGAAAAATGAATATATATGTGTATATATACACACACCCATAGACATTTAGATAAAAGTAAGTTCAGATAAACTTATAGGTACCTATCTCACTATAAATGACTTTTTTATAGGCCTTTTTTTTTTGGTCTTTTTATTAGGTTAAACCATATGATAAAGACATTTTTGTATAATTTCCTGTGGTTTAACTGAATCAGTGGTTCAGCCAAACCCGGGCTGTACAATAGGATCTTTTTACAGGTTTTTTGGTGTTTGTTTTATTTTGCATTGCCATTTTTAAAAAAAGCTTTTTTTTGTTTTAATTCCAATGCCTTTCTCCCACCCTACACTAGCTAAATCTCAGTTCCATGGTGTTTTAAAGCTCTCCAGGGGATTCTAATGTGCAGACAGAATTGAGAACTACCAAAGATTATTATATTAAACATGATCATTTCATGCATAAAAGGACCAACTAACTCAGTAGTTGAAAGCAGTCTCTTCAGAACATTCCTCCTTGGGGGAAGAAGAAAAGTCTAGTTTCTATACTTCTGTACAAGTAGGCTTGTTGCCAAATTAAACAGAAACATTACCAACTAAACTAAAAATTCTCTGTTGAAACTAAAGTTTCAGACTTTCATAGAAAGCAGCTCATGTCTTACAAGAGCCTTAAAAACAAGAGTCTCTGTCCCTGACACCCAGAGGCTTTGATGTCACCATCGTTGAAAATAGTGTGGGTAGAGCAGACCACTCTGTTCCTGGGGGCTGGGTTACCAGGTCAGTCCTTGAGCGGCAGTTCACTTTGTTCTACGGTGTATTTCAGGCTGTCCCTTCGTCCTGACAGTTCCCTTCACAGATAACTCAGAGGCTCAGAAGAGGGAATGTAGATGAGATTGCTACAAACTCACTAGTCCTGGGAACATGGCCCTAAGTTATATCCTCTTTTTCCTTTTCCCTTTTTTAAAAATTACTGTGACATCAATCACTGGAAGAATGGTCATTCTAGCCTACTAGATTGAAAATTCCAAGCGTCTAGAAAGCATTTATGGTGCTTTGACACCTTTTGAGAAATGAGAATCAATTACTACCAATAAATATCAGAAATATTCTGCATAGAATAGAAATTAATCTGTCATTATCTGACAGCTGTTCTTTCAGCTGTCTTTAGTATTGCTATAAACAAAGATAAATAAGTTTGACTGGCATCTGCTGGTACCTGACTCTGAAAGTATTCTAATCTAAGCCATCGAAGAAGGTACAAGGCAGCAAAGATTGACATATGCCTAGTGTGGGCTGGGCATATTTTTCCTTACCTGTAACCGAGGTAGCTGTCCTTAGAAGGCCCTTTCTTAAGGGTCATCAGCCTACTGCAGCTGCTTCCAGAATGATTGCTTTCTATGGGCAAGTCCTGGGCTGGGCCTTAGTAGAATGATGTTCATGAAGAGAACAAGCCCTGAAGGTCCAAGGACCAGACCCTAAGTGGGTTATTTGCACTACATCATAGTTCCTCCCTTGTAAGATTGGTGGAAGAATCAAATGAGATAACATGGGATACAGGTTAATCACTTAAAGTGTGTCTCCTAGTGAGGACCAGGCGCTAGCACTCTCAACATCATCTTCAGTGCCATGCTGCGCTTAATCACTTTGTCGTGTCCGACTCTGTGACCCCACGGACTGTAAGCCACCAGACTCCACTGTCTGTGGGAATTCTCCAGGCAGGAATACTGGAGTGGGTTGCCATGCCCTCTGGGGGGAATCTGCCCAACCCAGGGAGCAAACCCACGTCTCCCACATTGCTGGTGGATTCTTTATCATCTGAGCCACCAGGGAAGCCCATGTTCAGTGCTACAGTTGGTATATTGTCAGCCCCCAAGAGAAGACTTCCCTGACCTCCAGGTTATGGTCATTTCTCTTCCTCCATCTTCCAGTCGCATTTTTTATCTATGCCCGCTGTTGACATTTGAAAGCTCTTAATGTTGCTTCACTTCTGTATGGGTTTGTTAGGTCATAGGCTTTGTAAGAGGGAAGACTTTGTTACTCTCTTTCATACTCATATCTGTACTTAGAAAACTGCCCCTTACATTGTAAGCACCTGATAAATACTGATGTCTAATATGTACTCCTACTAACTAGCTTTGGGAATTCTCCGGACCTCTTTATCTCCATCTCTCAATTAGAAAGTTGGGCCACACTGTACTGTTGTCTGGGTGTCTTCCAGCTCTGTAGTCTATGGGTTTTTTTTTTCCCTTCATGTAATTCTTGTTAGGGCAGTTTTGCGATTTATTTTCTTTTTTTCCCCCTATACAGTATAGAGCAACTGATTTTGTTGTGCCGGGGCCTGGAAAAGTAGAGATATCCTATACCCCAAGCGATGGATCCCCCAAAACGGTATACCTAGTACATAACTTCACAGGTATGTTTGTATTTTTCATTTTTTTTTAACAGGCCATTTAGACAACGTTATCACGAGTTTTTTAAAGTTAGTTGTGTGGCTGCCTAAAAATGCAACCTGAATCTATAGTATTTCCACAGGACTCAAAACCTAACATAAAAATGTCATTAGCTTCCAGTGGCATAAACGGAATTAGCCACTTAATTCACTTAATTGAAAATACAAGTAGATAATTATGCATCTCAAAACATAAGGGAAGGTTGACAGGAATCTGTTACGCACAAATTACATAAATTAAATGTTAATAGCCCCAAATTGCCTGTTATGTAGTCCTACGCTTTGGGCTCTGGTAGGGTTTGTGTTTGAAAATGGCTTTTTTATTTATTTGCTGAAGTTTTTTCTGGTTCTGAGTGTTTATTTTGTGAAAGTGAACAGTGAAAGTGAACTGTTTGGGTTTGGGTTTGTTGTTGGTTTTGTTTTTCACTTCTTCTCTTCCCTCGATTTTGCTGTTTCTAATAAGGTTCAATATGGCAAATCCCAACCAAAAGTTGTTGAAAGAACAGACTTTCCCCATTGTTAAGCTTGTTAAAAGAACTCACGCAAACAAAATCTCAAAATTTACCTAGCTGTTGTTCTTCTTGCCTCCTCTAAGTCATATCATTTTAAAGGAATCTAGTTCTGCCAGTTTCTGCACCTCTCATCCTTAGCCCCAGGCTGGCCCTGGATAGTAGCATGGATTCAAGTTCTAGCTTTCAGTAATAACAGAGTTCAAACAGTAAGAGTTGTGAAACACCAGTGATTACACGGCACATGATTATTTCTGCCAAAGCAAAACCAACTTTCAGTATCCTCCAGGAAATGACAAGAATTTTCATTCCGTGTTTGAAATGTATCCTTTGTGACCGAAGATTGACTGCATACTTATAGCTTAAAAGACATGCTTGAAATTTTTTAAAGTGTGAAAAGAGTTTAAAAATTATTTACCCCTTCTTCAGTGTGTTTCTGGTTCATATCAGTTCTTGGTATTTCAGGATCCAAAAGACCATGTTTTTCTCATGGGTATTGGCCTTTCAAAACAAGTTAAAATGTCCTTACCTAGAATTGTCTTTCCTCCAATTACGTGTCTCAGAAACTCATGGAATACTGAAATTGGAAGCCTAAACTCAGACTGAGAGCTGGAAGCAGGCTATTTTGGTGGTAGGGGTGGATTTAGACTTGCTACAGCTGTACCCTATTTACCTTCCTTTTTTTTTCTTGTTTTCCCCTCACAGAGAGTGGTGGTGTTGCCATGGGGATGTTCAATCAAGATAAGTCAATCGAAGATTTTGCACACAGTTCTTTCCAGATGGCTTTGTCTAAGAATTGGCCTTTGTATCTGAGCACCAAAAACACTATTCTGAAGAAATACGATGGACGTTTTAAAGACATCTTTCAGGAGATATATGACAAGTAACTACAGTTCTTTTTTCCTTTTTTTGGTCACAAATGGCGGCATTTATAGTATAGAATTTGTATGCTTATCCCTTTGACTCTGGGACAAATTGAGTGAAAACCATCACTATCTCATTAAGATAAAGACAGAACTGAGATTTAACAAGGGTTGAAACAAAACACTTGAGTTGCTTTTAGAAGGGGAATGTGTTCTCAGATAAAGGTCCCACATTTTTTTCAGAGCCAGGATTATTTAATGTGTGAGTGAATGTACCCTGTTAGTGATAGAAAGTTCTGATTTTTCATGAGTGTAAGTTTCTAAATTGGGCCTATTCCATTTTCTTTCTTTGTAATATTTATTTATGTCACCAGGTCTTAGTTGCTCATGCAGGATCTTTAGTTGCAGCACATGGGATTTAATTCCCCAACCAAGGATCAAACCTGGGCCCCCTGCACTGGGAGCTCAGAGTCTTAGCCACTGGACCACCAGGGAAGACCCCATTTCCATTCTTTCTGAAGCCCACTCTTATGATTTAAAACTCTCCTTTTGGGAATTGCCTGGCAGTCCAGTGGTTATGACTCCACATTTTCACTGCAAAAGGTGTGGGTTCAATCCCTGGTCAGGAAACTAAGATCTTGCAAGCTGTGGGGCACAGCCAATAATTTAAATATAAATGAAGAAAATAAATAAAACTTTGCTTTAATGGAGTCATTTGAACTTAAGTCTACATTTATAATCATTTTAGGTTCAACAGTACTTGAGTACTTGTTAACTTTTAAGATGGCATTCCTCCCTTTAGATACAAGCGTTCAGACCAGGGCTGGGATTTTAGGTATCCTTCCCAAGACATTTTAATACCTCCTTCCATTCCCTATCTATATCAAACCTGGAAGCTGTCCTAGTTTGCTGAATGATACTGGGCAGTAAAATAGTCTTTCTCTACCCCCTTATATTATTTTTTTAACATAAATCTTTAAGGCAAGCTCAATCCCAAGAAACAGGTGAGTAGTATATTGAAAACTGTAGAAGTAGTATTAATACTTGGAACACTGTTGTCTTGCTTAATTCTCATATCCCTGCCAAGTGGATGAAATCACCCTTACAGATGGGGAAATGGGAGTTTCATAGCTAGAAAATGAATGGGCAGGGATTTCAGCCCATGCCTGTCAGATCCCCAAATTTGCGTTGCTTCTACTAAAACCTGCTGCTTCCAGCCCCACCTCCAGCCTTTCAGAGAGGCACATGGTATCCCAACAAGACCAATTTCCTTTGTCTATTGTTCTCTTCTCTTTCTCTTTTCTCAGGCAGTACAAATCTCAGTTTGAAGCTCAAAATATCTGGTATGAGCACAGGCTTATTGATGACATGGTGGCCCAAGCTATGAAATCGGAGGGGGGCTTCATTTGGGCCTGTAAGAACTATGATGGGGACGTGCAGTCAGACTCCGTGGCCCAAGGTAAGGAGCTGGAGGACAAGTGGAGGTGGGGTTTGGCCTGCGGCCAACAGGTGGTGCCCAGGTGTGGGAAGAGGGATGCTATAGCCCTTGGTAAAGCTCATGAAATGGTAGCACTGCAAGACATTCAGGTCCATCTTCTCAGCTGACTGATGAGGAAAGTAAGATCAGACTGGATAGACGACTTCTCTCAGGGGTGCCCAGGAAGTAACTCAGTGGGGTTGAATCTCCAGCCTTAGATGTTGACACAGTTTACATCTCAACCCTTTTCCCTCCTTAAGTTTCACTGCCTCCAGTGAGCAGCCCAATCACCTAATCTGAAAATCACTCTTTTTTCCTGCCTTCCAATAAGCATGTAAAAAACTAGGGGACTCAGGAGACAAGGGGCCAGGATTATCTCATAACCAAGGGACCTCCCTCCCAAGAGCCTGTTCATCCCACAACTGGTACAAATCACACCACTTTTGCCAGCCTTGACAGCTGTTCCATACCACGTAAAACACACGTGTTTACTGCTTAGCTCTAAACACATGAAATCAAGCAAAGAAGCAGACATTGCAGAAACCAGGAGCTTCATGCCAGAGATAGGGACCAGAGGAGCAAAAGCTTTCCCTTCCCTGCCTTCCTCAGTGCTAAGCTGTCCTTCAATTTCAGTTACTCGTGAAGTGGTGTGCACTGAATTTCCCTGATGAATATTTGTGTTCACTTCGGTTGCATTTGCTTTCCCCCAGGAAGTGCTACTTTTTCTTTCTGTTGTGAAAAGTTAATCATTGCTATCAGTTTGAAAATTAGTAGATCTGCCTGGTTAAAGATGACTTTGATGTCAGATAAATGAGTTACCCAGGTCTTTCTTTACCCTCCTTCTGTTTCTCTTGTGTGCTGTGTGTTGTCGCTTTAGTCATGTCCGACTCTGAGACCCTATGGACCATAACCTGCCAAGCTGTTCTGTCCGTAGGATTCTCCAGACAAGAATACTGGAGTGGGTTGCCATGCCCTTCTCCAGGGGATCGTACTGACCCAGGGATCCAACCCACATCTCTTATGTCTCCTGCATGGGCAGGCGCATTCTTTATCACTAGTGCCACCTGGGAGGTCATCACAGTCGTTTGAATGCAGCAGAGAAAGGAGTGTTGCTTTGTGATAATTCCATCACAAAGCAAGGAGAGCAGGGTTCTTAGAATGGGCTCAGATCATCTCCTGGTTTCTAAATGTCCTCATGGCAATAAGAGGGTATCTGGAGGGATATCGCAAATGTTATTGTCAAGCTGTGGAGGTTCAAAGGACTTCAGAGCAAGAGTGCTGCAGTGCAGTGTCCAGCCATGCACTGATAAGATACCTGGAACCAAGACTGTGTCTGGGCAGTGCCTGCAGGTAAAGGTGACCTCAGCATAGCAGATTAAAAGGCAGCAGAGCTGTCCTCACATGCATTCTTTTCTAGAGGCATGAACTACTTTGGACTCAAACCAAACGTTATATTTCTGTCCTCAGTTTTGACAGTGGTACCAACTAGTGTCTCATGGATAAATAGACTGTCACCATGGATATGGCCCCAAACATCTCCAGTCAGTGAATATTTGAGCCTCTACTGAAGCCTCATACCGACATAGTGATAGGAAAGGAGCTGCTAATTCGGTACAGAAATTGCTAATTGTACTCAAAGAATTTATAAAGTTTTTTTCCTTACTTTCAAACCGAAAAAAAAGGTAGCAGCCTATTATAAATTTGCATTGTTAACTCCACAGGTTCTATTGGGAAGTAGCAAAAATGGCGACAAGTGTTCTTTGAATTCGAGTATAAGAAAAAATGAATAGAAGAAGGAAAGTCAATTACATGGACTTAAAAGTTGTAATTTGGTTCTCTGACTAGGAAACCACAGAACAGAATCGTTCTGGTGAGGCTGTAAAAGAGAGCAGGAGCGAGTGGGAGGTGCTCGGATCTATCCTATTTTGTTTTTAACCAGCTTTCTCTTGCCAGTCCCGTGTGAGCCTGTGAGCAGCTTGGTGGCTGGAGAAAACTCCTGAATCTTTATTTTCCCAGAATAGCAGAGCATCTGCACATAAGCATAATAGTAATATACTGAACTCTTATTCTCTGGAGGGTAGTATTCTAAGGAATAAGAATGTGTTTTCTTTTCATATATAGTCATGAATATATGCATATACATCTAATTCTCACAACAGCCCTATGAAGTAGGTGTTTTTACTTTTCTCCCCCCCTCCTTTTTTAAAGATTTGTTTATTGATTTTTGTTTTGGGCCACGCTGGGTCTTCATTGCTGCACGCAGGCTTTTCTCGTTGTGGAGAGTGGAGGCTTATCACGGTGGTGGCTTGTGTTGCTGCAGAGCACAGGCTTCAGTAGTTGGTGCACTTGTACTTAGTTACTCCTCAGCACGTGGGATCTTCCCGGGCCAGGGATTGAACCTGCTTCTCCTACACTGGCAGGTGGATTCTTATCCACTGTACCACCAGGGAAGCCCTGCTATACCCATTTTACAGGTAAGGAAACTGAGCCACAGTAGCTAGGAAGTCATGGAACTAGGGTGGAATACAGGCAGTCATACCATGAGCAGGTGCCTCTGAAGTAAATAAGTGAGGAAAAACGTAGCCTTTTCTGAAAGGCAGAAGAATTAGTGATGACTCCATGCACGCATGCTTATTTTGTTCACTGAGTCCTGTCAAGATGAAGTCCTTGTCTTTCTGGGAGACCCAGTGCTCTTCCTGCACTTGAATCCCATCCTTCATGTTCTGCCGCTCACAGGTTATGGCTCTCTCGGCATGATGACCAGTGTGCTGGTTTGTCCAGATGGCAAGACAGTAGAAGCAGAGGCTGCCCATGGGACTGTCACCCGTCACTACCGAATGTACCAGAAAGGACAGGAGACGTCCACCAATCCCATTGGTAAGATAGTGTCGGCTGCTACATTGATTTCCAACCAGAATAGAAATCTCCAAAGGGACTCCAACGTGTGTTCCTTTGGCTGCCCAATGCCTTGTGTATAAAACCATCACCTAACAGCTCATTTGTCCTCCAATAAGAACTGCTTTAATATGTTTCCTAAAATAGACACAATATATGCTTTTCCATTTTGTGGGAGGATATATATTACAGAGAAGAATGTTATCAACAAGCATTTTCCTTTTCCTTTTCTTTTGCTGCTGTGAAACATCACATGTGGCTGAGAATCTAAAGCCACATTGACAGACCCCTTTTAACTAAGTTTTAAGGACAGTGCTTTTTTTTTTTAATTAATTTTTTAAATTTCTGGCTGTGCTGGGTCTTTGTTGCTGTGCACGGTCTTTCTTTAGTGGCAGAGGGTGGGGGCTACTCTAGTTGCAGTGTATGGGCTTCTCATTGTAGCAGCTCCTCTTGTTTCAGAGCACAAGCTCTGGAGCATGGGCTCAGTAGTTGTGACACACAGGCTTAGGTGTCCATGTCATGTGGATTTCTCCCAGACCAGGGATTGAACCCACATCCCCTGCATTGGCAGGTGGATTCTTAACCACTGGACCACCAGGGATGTCCTCAAGGACAGCACTTTGAAAACATTACAGCCTGGAAAGAGAAGAGACCAGTACAGACAAGATAAAAGAGGTTGTAACCTTTACCAGATTAGTAAGTTCCCTACCATGACTATATGCTTTCTTAAAGCTCTAACAAAATCCAAAACATTTCCTCCACAAAAATGCAGGTTTTTTTTTTTTTCAAGTTTCTATTTGATAAAATATTTCCTGAAACTTAAAGCTCATGTGGATAGCATCCAATGAAGTCAGTCACCTAAACAAAAGAAATATTCTATTTTGTCAAACAAAGACTTGGGAATATTTCTAATCAGCATGATTTAATTGTGCTTTTTTTTTTATTCCCCCTGTCTTTCAGCTTCCATTTTTGCCTGGACCAGAGGCTTAGCCCACAGAGCTAAGCTTGATAACAATAAAGAGCTCAGCTTTTTTGCAAAGGCTTTGGAAGAAGTCTGTATTGAGACCATTGAGGCTGGCTTCATGACCAAGGACTTAGCTGCATGTATTAAAGGTTTACCCAAGTAAGTATAAGATGCTGTAAGCTCTGTGGTCAAATTACCATTTATCCTCACTGGGCTCAAAACATAAGTGGTTTCTGGGGTTACATGAATTATTATTTGTCATCTGGTTCAAGAGTCAGGAGACATTATCTGTAAACTGTCAGATAATAAACATTTCAGGCTTTACGGAACGTATGGCAAGTATTGAACTTTGCCTCCACAGCGTGAAAGCAGTCAGTGGTGATACAAGAGCTAATGGGAGTGGCAGTGTTCCAATCAAACCCTGTGTACAGAACCAGGCTGCAGTCTGGACTGAGGTCATGAGCCAAGCTGTAGTGTGCTCACCCCTGATCTAGTTGGCAGTCAACTGGGTGGCAAGGTTCTGCTTAATAAAACAAAATTACAGACATTTTGAAACAAAGAGACCTCCAAGGCTATTTTATTCCACCTCTTTACCTTCAATTTAGTAAGAAAAGTAAGGAGCACAGGTACAAGACGTCCAGTTGCTCATAGTCCCTTCCTTAAGTATCTGTAGCCACCAGTCAGATAATCATTTTGCCCAGGACTTTTTTGAGAACATGGAAGCCTGTATCCTAGCTGAATTAGCTGCTGATCAGGGATTTCCTCCCTTAATCAAAGCTGGCTACTATGGCTCATGTCAAGAAATGAAAAAACAACAAAATTCTGTAAAGCAATTATCCTTCAGTTAAATAAATTAATTTTTAAAAAAAGAATTGATATTAAAATCTAACACCAATCCTATGTCTCATTCGTGGGTCCTCAGAGACCTCTGTTTAGGGTCAGTATACCTCAGTCATGGGGATATACTCCATCACTACATCTTTCTTATTTTAAATTTTCAGCAAGAATACAATGTCTGAAATGTTCCTATCAGTGTGTTACTTTTAAGCCTAGCTGGATAGACACCTGTCATCAGGATTATGAGAGCCAGTCCATGGTCTTTTGTTTTTTAAGAAAGACAAAGGTAGATATAAGAGCACCAGAGTGGTTTTTTGTTTGTTTGTTTGAGGACACGTGACAATTTGTAGGGATATAAGTAAAAAGATGACTGTACCTGGATATGTTCTTTTAACGAAGAATGAGAAATAAGAAGTAGGATGGTTTCAGTCTCCCAGGCATTAGTCTGAATGAAGCCCTGGGGCAGTTTTACTCTTAAAGCTACAAGACCAGGAACCCCCTGTGAGTGTGTGTGTTTGGCCTGGCTCCACTCAGACTGCCTGTAGCCTGGGTCAGCCCCTTGAACCGTAAATGCAGTCATCGGCCATAAACTTGTAGCTTATTAACATTACTCACTTTTCTTCTAGAAATAAATAGAATGCTACTTTAAGCAGCATGTCTCAGACTTTTCCTCTACCAGATCAGAGACAAACTAAATTTCCTTCTTTTTTCCTTCCTCTGTTAGCGTGCAACGTTCTGACTACTTGAATACGTTTGAGTTCATGGATAAACTCGGAGAGAACCTGCAGTTAAAACTAGCCCAGGCCAAACTTTAAGGTCATTTCTTGTCTTTGGAGGATGTTTTTTTTTCTGGTAACTAGGGTCTACTGGTTTACATTTTTCTCTATAACTCTCAAGGGTAAAGGCAAAATCAATTTTGTAATTTGTTTAGAAGCCAGAGTTTATCTTTTCTATAAGTTTACAGCCTTTTTCTTATGCATACAGTTATGCCACCTTTGTGAACGTGGCCGGGGACTTTTTTTTTAATTTTATTTTCTACTAATAGCCTAGGAATTATTTTTAATGTCCACTTGTACTCACTGTCACTTTTTCTTATGTGCTGAGATCAATGACCAAAATCAACAGTGCTCAAAAGGATAAACTGTAGCCACGGTATTATTCCCTGAAATTGTATAGAGATTCATTCCCTTTCTCGATTTTCATGGCCTGGGGCGCTGGGTCATTCTAATGTAACAGGTATCTCATTATTTGCAGTAGAAGCTGCATGTTAGACTTGCTTATGATTTGAAATGAAGAGCATGGCTGTAACTAAATCGTATTGAAGACTCATCTTTGTTAAGAGCTCTAGTTGAATCTTTTAAAAATACTAAATATTTTTGAGCTCCTTGGAGAATCCAGAAGAAATACTACCTGAGGGGGCGGGGGTTGTCCTCTGTGTTTGTCTCCTCCTCCTGGCCTTGTGTGGCCTAAGTATTTTGCGACCTTGAACAGCACGTTTCATCCAAGTGCAATAATACAAGCTGCACCTTTTTTTTGGACCTCTGCTGGCCTCTTTTATTTCCTTTATGTAAATGTGATTTTTCAGAAGTTGATTGTAAACACTATCCTAGTCCTGTTCTTCATCTAAACTATCGATTTTAATTAAAATTCAGTGCTAATGAACTAGTCTCCTGAGTTTTTATTTATCGACTGTATAGCAGGTACCAGGAACCCTGCTAGATCCTAGCCATAGGATTTTGGTTTTAAAAAAAAAGTCTCTGCCCTCAAGGAGTTCACTGGGGGAAAGTGGTTAGGTAAACAGATAGTAAGATGTGGATTTTACAGAGAAAGGGAAAGAACACCAACGATCGAACAAAAAGGGAACAAAAGGGAATATTAGGCAATTGAGTCTATGTGTATGCTGGGTTTAGTATTATTAGCATATAAGTTAATAGGGAGCCAGTGAAAACTTAAGGAAGGGACATGATCATCAGTTCAGTTCAGTTCAGTTCATTTGCTCAGTCCTGTCCGACTCTTTGCGACCCCATGAATCACAGCATGCCAGGCCTCCCTGTCCATCACCAACTCCCAGAGTTCACTCAGACTCACGTCCATCAAGTCGGTGATGCCATCCAGCCATCTCATCCTCTGTCGTCCCCTTCTCCTCCTGCCCCCAATCCCTCCCAGCATCAGAGTCTTTTCCAATGAGTCAACTCTTTGCATGAGGTGGCTAAAGTACTGGAGTTTCAGCTTTATCATCAGTCCTTCCAAAGAACAGCCAGGACTGATCTCCTTCAGAATGGACTGGTTGGATCTCCTTGCAGTCCAAGGGACTCTCAAGAGTCTTCTCCAACACCACAGTTCAATAGCATCAATTCTTGGGCGCTCAGCCTTCTTCACAGTCCAACTCACATCCATACATGACCACTGGAAAAACCATAGCCTTGACTAGACGGGTCTTAGTCGGCAAAGTAATGTCTCTGCTTTTGAATATGCTATCTAGGTTGGTCATAACTTTCCTTCCAAGGAGCAAGCGTCTTTTAATTTCATGGCAAGTCTGACACTGTTTCCACTGTTTCCCCATCTATTTCCCATGAAGTGATGGGACCAGATGCCATGATCTTCGTTTTCTGAATGTTGAGCTTTAAGCCAACTTTTTCACTCCTTTTCACTTTCATCAAGAGGCTTTTTAGTTCCTCTTCAGTTTCTGCCATAAGGGTGGTGTCATCTGCATATCTGAGGTTATTGATATTTCTTCCAGTGATCTTGATTCCAGTTTGTGCTTGTTCCAGCCCAGCGTTTCTCATGATGTACTCTGCATATTAGTTAAATAAGCAGGGTGACAATATACAGCCTTGACGTACTCCTTTTCCTATTTGGAACCAGTCTTGTTCCATGTCCATATTTTCATTTAAAAAAAATAACACTTTGGGCACTTTTTGTGAAGAATGCACAGTAGTGGAATGAGGTAGGGTGTGGTGAGCACAGTTGAGAAAAGATCAGTTACAAGGTGAAAAGATGAAGATCTCAACTGGGATAATGGCACTGAAAGCAGAGAGTGGGGTGGGTCCTGAGAAAAGAAAATAGGACGGGAGGGGATTGGGAGCTCCCAAGAAATGTGGGTGTTGGGGGAAGAAACAAGTCAAAGACATTTCCCAAGCTTTCAGCTCTACAGACCTGGACAAAGCCTGCTCCACATCCCATCATTATCTATTTTGGAGAAGGAAGTTGAGGGGAGTTTTGATCAAGCTGACACAGTATATCAGCAGCCATTTTGACCTGGAATCAAGGAATCCTTATAGCTGAGCTGGGGCTCTCTCCTGTCCCAATACATGTTCAGGTTTGGATAGAAAGAGAAAGCATTCCATGAAACAAAAGGGTGGCATTGGATTGGTTAATCATATATAGCCCCTCCAGCACTCACACATCCTGGGAGCCAGGCAGATGAGTGTTGGTTGGTGGTACCAAACCCCATTCTGAACAACTGTCAGGGTCAGCATTGGGCCAAGAACCAATTAGTGTTCTAAAATCATCAAATGATCTGATGCTGACCAATACATCCAGAGGCTAATGGCTTATTTTGTAACTTAGAGGATCAGAATTGGCCTGGAAAATAACGTGCTTAGTGTAAAAACAGCAAGATCTGTGAGAGAGGTGACAGTTCTAAATTCTCTGTATCGCAAATACTGTTTCTTAGGATTTTTACCTGAAAATATTTAAGATCTAAATTAGAATCAGCTCCCAGGGACTTTCCTGGTTATCCAGTGGTTAGATTTCACCTTCCAATGCCCAGTGCACTGTGGTAGGGGGTGGAGGGATCAATCCCTGGTCAGGGAGTTAAGATCCTACATACCACTGGATAAAAATTCAAAACATGAAGAAAACAGAAATAATATTTTAGCAAATTCAATAAAAGACTTAAAAGAATCACAGCTCCCTGTATTATTGTCTGATACAGTCTTTCTAAGACACTTCTGACAAGTGATTTCCCACCTCCGTTGAATATGCAATAACAATGTCCCCCAAATAGGGATCTTATCTCTCAACCTGTGAGGAGACAAGATTAGAAACCAGTATAAAAAATAATAAGGAAGACTTTGAATATGTATATAGGCACTGATAAAAGTATACTTTTATCACTTTTATACTTTGGTTTCATAGTCCCTGTTTTTAATACTAGGACAAATATAAAATTCAGATTGCCAATTCCTCTGAAACAATATATCTGAACAGTTCTGAATTTGGATGGTTTCTCAAATTCTGAAAAAACTGAATTTTGCAGATCTTAAGCATCATTTGTAACTTTTAATTTGAACTGCAAATTTGAAGAAAAATTATAACACTGGTATGAAGAAATCCCGTAATCCTTTACCAGATTCTTCAATTCAGTTCAGTTCAGTTCGGTCACTCAGTCGTGTCCAACTCTTTGTGACCCGATGAATCGCAGCACGCCAGGCCTCCCTGTCCATCACCAGCTCCCGGAGTTCACTCAGACTCAGGTCCATCGAGTCAGTGATGCCATCCAGCCATCTCATCCTCTGTCGTCCCCTTCTCCTCCTGCCCCCAATCCCTCCCAGCATCAGAGTCTTTTCCAATGAGTCAACTCTTCGCATGAGGTGGCCAAAGTACTCGAGTTTCAGCTTTAGCATCATTCCTTCCAAAGAAATCCCTTCAGAATGGACTCCTTCAGAATGGACTGGTTGGATCTCCTTGCAGTCCAAGGCACTCTCAGGAGTCTTCTGAAACACCACAGTTCAAAAGCATCAATTCTTGGGCACTCAGCCTTCTTCACAGTCCATCTCTCACATCCATACATGACCCTGGGAAAAACCATAGCCTTGACTAGATGGACCTTAGTCGGCAAAGTAATGTCTCTGCTTTTGACTATGCTGTCTAGGTTGGTCATAACTTTTCTTCCAAGGAGTAAGCGTCTTTTAATTTCATGGCTGCAGTCACCATCTGCAGTGATTTTGGAGCCCCCCAAAATAAAGCCTGACACTGTTTCCACTGTTTCCCCAACTATTTCCCATGAAGTGATGGGACCAGATGCCATGATCTTAGTTTTCTGGATGTTGAGCTTTAGGCCAACTTTTTCACTCTCCTCTTTCACTTTCATCAAGAGGCTTTTGAGTTCCTCTTCACTTTCTGCCATAAGGGTGGCGTCCTCTGCATATCTGAGTTTATTGATATTTCTCCCGGCAATCTTGATTCCACCTTGTGTTTCTTCCAGTCCAGCGTTTCTCACGATGTACTCTCCTTGGAAAGCATCGCTATGAACAAAGCTAGTGGAGGTGATGGAATTCCAGTTGAGCTGTTTCAAATCCTAAAAGATGATGCTATGAAAGTGCTGCACCCAATATGCCAGCTAATTTGGAAAACTCAGCAGTGGCCACAGGACTGGAAAAGGTCAGTTTTCATTCCAATTCCAAAGAAAGGCAATGCCAAAGAATGCACAAACTACCGCACAATTGCACTCATCTCACATGCTAGTAAAGTAATGCCCAAAATTCTCCAAGCCAGGCTTCAGCAATACGTGAACCATGAACTTTCTGATGTTCAAGCTGGTTTTAGATAAGGCAGAGGAACCAGAGATCAAATTGCCAACATCTGCTGGATCATGGAAAAAGCAAGAGAGTTCCAGAAAAACATCTATTTCTGCTTTATTGACTATGCCAAAGCCTTCGACTGTGTGGATCACAATAAACTGTGAAAAATTCTGAAAGAGATGGGAATACCAGACCACCTGACCTGCCTGTTGAGAAACCTGTGTGCAGGTCAGGAAGCAACAGTTAGAACTGGACATGGAACAACAGACAGGTTCCAAATAGGAAAAGGAGTACGTCAAGGCTGTATATTGTCACCAAATTCTTACTTTTGTACTATTTTTTATTCCATTCTTTCTCCATACACAACACACACTTCTTTCTGAACCATTTCAATGTAATATGAAGATTTGTGCCCCTCTATCCTTAAGTAATCCTGTGTGTATTTCCTAAGAAGAACAAGTACATTCACTTATATAATTACAATGTGATGATCAAAATCAGGAAATTTAGTATTAATACAGCACAATCCTCAAACTACCGCACAGTTGCACTCATCTCACACGCTAGTAAAGTAATGCTCAAAATTCTCCAAGCCAGGCTTCAGCAATACGTGAACCGTGAACTTCCAGATGTTCAAGCTGGTTTTAGAAAAGGCAGAGGAATCAGAGATCAAATTTCTAACATCCGCTGGATCATGGAAAAAGCAAGAGTTCCAGAAAAACATCTATATCTGCTTTATTGACTATGCCAAAGCCTTTGACTGTGTGGATCACAATAAACTGTGAAAAATTCTGAAAGAGATGGGAATACCAGACCATCTGACCTGCCTCTTAAAAAACCTGTATGCAGGTCAGGAAGCAACAGTTAGAACTGGACATGGAACAACAGACTGGTTCCAAATAGGAAAAGGAGTACGTCAAGGCTGTATATTGTCACTCTGTTTATTTAACTTATATGCAGAGTACATCATGAGAAACGCTGGACTGGAGGAAACACAAGCTGGAATCAAGATTGCCTGGAGAAATATCAATAACCTCAGATATGCAGATGACACCACCCTTATGGCAGAAAGTGAAGAGGAACTAAAAGCTTCTTAATGAAAGTGAAAGAGGAGAGTGAAAAAGTTGGCTTAAAACTCAACATTCAGAAAACAAAGATCATGGCATCTGGTCCCATCACTTCATGGGAAATAGATGGGAAACAGTGGAAACAGTGTCAGACTTTATTTTGGGGGGCTACAAAATCACTGGCGATGGTGATTGGAGCCAGGAAATTAAAAGACGCTTACTCCCGGGAAGGAAAGTTATGACCAACCTAGATAGCATATTAAAAAGCAGAGACATTACTTTGCCAACAAAGGTCCGTCTAGTCAAGTGAAAGTGAAAATGATGTCACTCAGTCGTGTCCAACTCTTTGCGACCTGTGGGCTGTAGCCCACCAAGCTCCTCCGTCCATGGGATTGTCCAGGCAAGAATACTGGAGTGGGTTGCCATTTCCTTCTCCAAGGGATCTTCCTGACCCAGGGATCGAACCCAGGTCTCTCACATTTCAGGGAGACGCTTTAACCTCTGCACCACTAGGGAAGCCCCCATCTAGTCAAGGCTATGGTTTTTCCAGTAGTCATGTATGGATGTGAGAGTTGGACTGTGAAGAAAGCTGAGAGCCGAAGAATTGATGCTTTTGAACTGTGATGTTGGAGAAGACTGTTGAGAGTCCCTTGGACTGCAAGAGATCCAACCAGTCCATTCTAAAGGAAATCAGCCCTGGGTGTTCTTTTGGAAGGAATGATGCTAAAGCTGAAACTCCAGTACTTTGGCCACCTCATGTGAAGAGTTGACTCATTGGAAAAGACTCTGATGCTGGAAGGGATTGAGGGCAGGAGGAGAAGGGGACGACAGAGGATGAGATGGCTGGATGGCATCACTGGCTTGATGGACATGAGTCTGAGTGAACTCCGGGAGTTGGTGATGGACAGGGAGGCCTGGCGTGCTGTTTTTCATGGGGTCGCAAAGAGTCAGACATGACTAAGCGACTGAACTGAATCCTTATTTAAATTTCAAGAACTGCTCCAGTTATCTTTACAGTTTTTTCTCCAGGATTCAATCCAGGATCACTCGTTGTAGTTTGCTGTCTCATCTCTTAAGTCTCCTTTTGTCTGAAACAGTTCCTAAACCTTTCTTTTTTTCCTATAACTTGGCAGTTTTTTAAGAGTATTATATTTTGTAGATAGTCCCTCCATTTGAGTTGGGCTTCCCAGATTTTTCAGTGGTAAAGAACCTGCCTGCCAATGAAGGAACTGTACGAAATACAGGTTTGATACTTGGAAAGATCACCTGGAGAAGAAAACGGCAACCCACTCTAGTGTTCTTGCCTGGGAAATCCCATGGACAGAGGAGTGTGGTGGACTACAGTCCATGGGGTCAGAAAGGAGTCAGACAGGACTCAGCAACTAAACAGCAAGAATGATATCTCCTTGCAATTAGATTCAAGTTTTGCATTTTAGGCAGAAATACCATTGAAGGGATACAGTTTCCTCAGGGTATAATAATGGAAAAAGGGGAAAAGGGAGTATGATACTGGTTTATCCCAAAATTGGTGAAGTTAGCTTTGCTCATTTGGTTAAGGTGGTTAAGGTGGTTAAGGTGGTTAATTTGGTTAAGATTTGCTTGTCTTCTCTTTTCCTTGGAATAGGAAGTAGGAAGCAAGGCACTTCTTGTGAGATTCAGATATTATGAATTTCCTATGTAAATTCCGAAGTATTTATGTGATGGAACCTGAAAACTTTGATTCTAATATTATGGAGCTACTCTCACCTATTTAAAAGTTTCCAGATTTTCTCGATGCAGATACTCCATTTACTAGAATTTCTTAATGAGTTTACTTTTCATGTTTCTATTTTTATTGTTTGAGAGGCTACCTGTTAGTGACTTGCTTGCTGCAAATTAATTACCACCGTCTTGTACTAGTCCATGAAACCTACAACTTGGACCTCAGCCAAAATTTTAATTCTTTTTTTTCCCATCTGTATCAACTTATTTATATGCGGGGTTTTTTTTTTTCCTGTTTTCTTATATCTTTGAACACAATTCATCCAACGAATAGATGAAGTATATTCTCTAATACTGACACTCTCTTTGATATCAGTGTCTCATAAGACCCACGACCTCTAGATTAGGATACTTCTCTTACAGTTCAGGTTATACCAGATACTTGAATGTACCTGGCAGGTTGGGTTTTTGGTTTTGGTGTGTGTGGTTTTTTTTTTTTTTTTTGGCTGCACTGGGTCTTAATTGCTGCAAGCAAGCTTTCTCTAGTTGCAGTGTGGGCTTCTCATGCTGTGGCTTCTCTTGTGACTTAGGAGCTCTAGAGGGAGCAAGCTTCAGTAGTTGCAGTGCACAGCGCTTAGCTGCCTGGCAGCATGTGAGATCTTCCCAGAGTGGGGATTGAACCCATATCCCCTGCATTGGCAGGTGAATTCTTATCCACTGGACCACCAGGGAAGTCTTAGATTGGGTTTTCAGTCATTGGGTTTGTTACAGTGTTTTAGTGAGTTTCCTCACAGCTATAATGGGAGTGACTTTCAGAATTTATTTGGAGTTAACTTGTGTTTATTTCCCTGAGTACATTCTTCAAATGTCCTAATGCAATGGTAAGATAAGCAACATCTTTATCTGTATAAATGCTTTAATCCTTTCCCTTTGGCAAAGTTGTGGCTAACTTACCTGGTTCAGTGATACAAGTCCTATCTCTTCAGACAATTCCTGGAAAAGCATCAGGCCTGATGTGACTATTTCGCAGACTCCCAGCTGATGTATCTTAATCATCAGAGGATGGGATTTTCCTACTCATACATTTATTTCTCATCTAGTTCTCTTTTAGGAAGTAGCTTAAGCTCATACTTTTCTCAAAGTCTCCAGCAATGGACTCATTACTGAGTTTGTATATAGAAGGGTATTCAAATCTTATCATCCATATTGTACATGGGCATTAAACCATTTTTGGATTCTCAACCATGTGTGGAATGCTTTCAATGCCTCCCATAAGAAACAAGGCATCCTGTGATATCTTCTTGGAGTCAAGGAGACATAAGCTTTTCCACTTGAAATAGTTTGCAGATGGTTATTTTAATTCCATAACGTGTCAGTCACCCTTGAGAAATAGCAGGTCACTAACTATTTTGCCTATAAATAGCATAATAGGAATCAAGCCCATAGTTTATCTTTTATGTAGCTAATCCCATGTGTTTTCTTTCACTGGGTTCAAGTGAAAGTCACTCAGACATGTCCGACAGAAAGTCACTCAGACATGTCCGACTCTTTGTGACCCCATTGTCTATACAGTTCATGGAGTTCTCCAGGCCAGAATACTGGAGTGGGTAGCCTTTCCCTTCTCCAAGGGATTTTCCCAAAGCAGGGATCAAACCCAGGTCTCCTGCATTGCAGGCGGATTCTTTACCAGCTGAGCCACAATAGAAGCCCGAACTATTAACTCTATCTGTATTTATATCTATCACACTTGTTTCATGTCTATGGTAAACATGTTAGGGAAAAATACAAGTAAGCATTGTATAGAGCTCTGTACCATCTATTTCATTTATATGTACCACAGCTTTCTTATCCATTCATCTGCTGATGGACATCTAGGTTGTTTCCATGTCCTGGCTATTATAAACAGTGCTGCGATGAACATTGGGGTACATGTCTCTTTCAATTCTGGTTTCTCGGTGTATGCCCAGCAGTGGGATTGCTGGGTCATAAGGTAGTTCTATTTGCAATTTTTAAGGAATCTCCACTGTTCTCCATAGTGGCTGTACTAGTTTGCATTCCACCAACAGTGTAGGAGGGTTCACTCAGCATTTATTGCTTGCAGATTTTTGGATCGCAGCCATTCTGACTGGTGTGAAGTGGTACCTCATTGTGGTTTTGATTTGCATTTCTAATAATGAGTGATGTTG
This sequence comes from Ovis aries, assembly GCF_016772045.2. Taxonomy (NCBI): domain Eukaryota; kingdom Metazoa; phylum Chordata; class Mammalia; order Artiodactyla; family Bovidae; genus Ovis; species Ovis aries. Next base: position 210,303,348 of record NC_056055.1, on the reverse strand, counting down.
AGCATCTTTTCATGTGTTTGTTAGCCATCCGTATGTCTTCTTTGGAGAAATGTCTATTTAGTTCTTTGGCCCATTTTTTGATTGGGTCGTTTATTTTCTGGAGTTGAGCTGCATCAGTTGCTTGTATATTTTTGAGATTAGTTGTTTGTCAGTTGCTTCATTTGCTATTATTTTCTCCCATTCAGATGGCTGTCTTTTCACCTTGCTTATATTTTCCTTTGTTGTGCAGAAGCTTTTAATTTTAATTAGATCCCATTTGTTTATTTTTGCTTTTATTCATCTATTTCATTTAATATCTTTAGCAACTTGCTTTTTAGAGTTAACTGACAAAATATTCAGTAATATTCAGTAATATTCAATTAATATTGGTGAAAGCTGTTTCACACATCTTTGGAATGACAGAATCTTAATTTCCTCATCATCCACTCAGCAGAGATTTCACTTTCAAAATGAACAGAAGAAAATGCGTTTTAAAGATCCTTCTTCTGGAGTCTAGGTGAGTGAATCACTAACAGACCGCTGTCAAAAATGGGGAAGTCCCAAGAAGATTTAGCTGTTCCAAGCTAAAGATGAGTTCAGTTATAGACACAATGAATTTGAGATAGGCAGAACACCTGGCTGGAGAATTCCTAGCAGCACCTAAAGATGAAGGAGTGAAGACAGGGCTAGAGATATGCACAGTAGTTGAAGTCTTAAAAATAGACACACTCTAAGAAAAAATAGCAAAAGCAAAATAAGAACAATAGGTGATCAATGATCGCCACATTTAGGAAGCAGGGAGAATGAAAAAGAAGGGACAGACAGGGGCGGTCAGTGTCAAAGGAAGTCAGAGGAAAAGCTAATCCAGGTAGAAAGGGATAGGCATTCAGTTTCATGTTAAAGGGGATCCAGGTGAATGAAAAACTATCACTGACAACTGCTGACAATTATACACTAAAAGGCCTCCTAAGGTCTTAAACATTTAAATAAATATTTTACCCATTTGTATGAGACATCACATTCCTATCTTCTGAACTGAAATACCTTGCTATCAATGATTAAGAATCACCTTGAACAAAGGCAGCAAAGTCATTATCAGTAAGGGGACAAAATAAAAGGGATCAAATAAACAATAAAGTCCTTTTTCTAAATTGAAGTATATCGTTGGTTTATAATATTAGGTTAATTAGGCCATTAATCACAGATATGTCAGGAAATGGGCTACCATGACACTGTTACAGCTGCAGTAGGGAAATGTTGCTGGTTGCTGGTAGGTCGCTTCAGTTCAGCTCAGTTCAGTCGCTCAGTCGTGTCCGACTCTGTGCGACCCCATAGACAGCAGCCCACCAGGCTCCCCCATCCCTGGGATTCTCCAGGCAAGAACACTGGAGTGGGTTGCCATTTCCTTCTCCAATGCATGAAAGTGAAAAGTGAAAGTGAAGTCGCTCAGTTGTAGCCAACTCCTAACGACCCCATGAACTGTAGCCTGCCAGGCTCCTCCATCCTTGGAATTTTCCAGGCAAGAGTACTAGAGTGGGTTGCCGTTGCCTTCTCCAAGGGAAATGTAGCTCAGGCTATATTTTAATGTGTGTTGTGATAACTCAGATAAACAAATTGATGATGCAGAAACTGTTCCGTCATCTCTGTATGGATGTTTAGCCCTCTGTTTTCCCCAGCACTCTCCTGTGTGTGTGTGTGTGTGTGTGTGTACCCCTCTGCTTTCCCCAGCAACGCCCTCCCTCTTCCAGTCCCACACATCAGTTTTGTTTTGTTTTGTTTTCCTCATTTTCTTCTTTATTTCTAGAGTTTAAATGTTATTGACAAGGTTGACTGGACTGAGATCATCATAGTGGATCCTGATTCCAGGGCAACACACAAAAAAACCCACACAGATCACCGGCAAGGACTAAAACCTAAGGGTTACTGATTTGGCATTTTCCAAAGTCTGAAGTCCTAAGTATTTTTCCAGATGTTGCCTGAGGGCCCCTACTGCCTCAGCACAACCCTGCCCTGCCAGGCAGCTGCAGTCAGCACTTTGGGGTGAAATGACCCCTCCTTGGTTTCCAACCTGGCACTAACCCTTGAAGGAAATTCAGACTCCCTGAGGGTGGCCTCAGGGCCCCATACTCTTCCTAATCAAGTTGGCTTCCCTTTATGCCAGTTCTTCCTTTTAAAGTGGTCTGCTGCCCTGACCCATGAAGACAATAACTATGTGGTCAGGAGGTAGGAACAGAGCTTGTTCCTATTTTATGTGTATATACATATATAATACATATAATTTTTATAATATAAAAATTGTAATTTCTTAAAATTGTGAATTGAAAAGGGGGCTTTAAAGATACCTTGACTTAGCACACTCTGTGGTTAAATTGGGGAAAGGGAGAAGGCCTTTTATAATGCTGGGTATTACAAAATGGGCTTCCAACTAGCTCAAATGTTGTTCAAGCAACAGACATTTTCCATAAAAGAATGTTCCAAGAAGCAAATTAGCATCCACCAATACTTTTAACCCATATAGAAGAAAAAAGTTACTCCCTCTGGGGTTAAGGGAGAGGGGTTAACTTAACAGAACCAGCATTTATTTTTAGAATGTACATTTACTCCACAGGGAAACCAGAGGGTAGAGGTCATTTAAGGATGTGCTCAAGATAGAAGCCACTCTTTTCGCCAAGTTCTTGAGGCTCGCTCTCAGTCTCTAGGGACAAGAGGGGATGTCATTTAGTGTTACTTTGGAAAGGACCCAGAGCTAAATGGGCTATTTCATCTTAATTGTTCTTTTACTATAGTTTGGATACGTAGTAATAATAATGGGAGCTAACATCTATCTCATATGGGCACTGCCCTAGCTGCTTTATTTGATTACTTGTTTCATGCTTGCAATAAACTGATGCAGGCACTATTATTTTTTCATAAATAAATCAAAAAGCTGGGGCACAGAGGTGCACGGAGCACATTGATAGTGTTCTGGTCATCTTTGGTTGCCTAATGAATTATTTCAAAACTTAGTGGCTTAAAACAATAATATTACTTTACTGTTACTTCGATAGAAGTTGACTGGGCTCAGCTGGGCAGTTCTTAGAGATTCTCGCCCGGGGTCTCCCATGTGGTTACAGTCAGATGGCAGGTGTAGCTGTTTCTCCACTCATGTGTCTGTCAACAGGATCCCATATGGGGCTGTCACACAGAACCGCACAGATGACCTCTTCATGTGGCCTAGACATTCCCATGTCATTGCAGCTGGGCTGCAAAGACAAACATCCTGAGAAGACAAATAAAAGCTGTACTGCCTTAAAAAAAAAAAAAACTTTTTATATTGAGTTATAGACTAACAGGAAGTTGCAAATACAGCAGTAAAGTTTCATGAACCCACCTCTCAGCTTCCCCATAGTGGTCTTTTATAACTGTAGACCAATATCATCACCAGGAAATTAAAAACACAATTAACTAGACTATGAATTTAATCCATTTCACCAGTTGTTAGGTGTACTCATTTGTGCATGTGTGTGTGTGCACACGGACGTACATTCTGTATAATTTGAGTCCATGTTAAGATTCATATAGTTGCCAGCACAATCAACATGCCGAACTGGTCCATCAAGAACAACTTGTGCTATTTTTTTATAGTCACATCCACTTACTTGTCCTTTGACAACAGCTCACCTACTTTTCAACTCGATAGTTTGATCATTTCAAGAATGTTACATAAATGGAATTGTATAGTGTGTACTCTTTTAAGACTTACTTTTTTCACCACACATAATGCCCTTTAGATCCATCCAACTGTGCAGGCATCAATAGTTAGTTCCTTTTATTGCTGTTCACGTATACCTTTTAAGACCTAGTCTTGGGAGTCATATAATTTTACTTCTGTGATAATTAGAGACCTATCCAGGTTCAAGGGGCGAAATATGCCCCCCCTCCCCCCTTGAGTGGAGTCAATAGCCCCTTATAAGAGCATGCTGCGGCCATCTGGGAAAATACAACCTGCCACAGATGGTAAGTGACAAAGATGGGATTGATTCTAGATCTATTTTTAGAGCAACTACATGTGCATTCTTGCCACAACAATTGGGATGAAATATTACAAATTTAATTGAAGAATAGTCCTATAAGCATAGTTTAAAGATACAGCATTCATTATATTAATTTTAAAAATTTGGAGACAGTTAAGTAAGGCTGACAAAATTAGGATATCATATGATTATCATTTACATATGGAATCTAAACAAATGATACAAATGAACATATTTACAAAACAGAAACAGACTCACAGACTTCAAAAAACAACAAGTTATGGTTACCAAAGGGGAAGGAGAGAGAGAGATATATTAAGAGTTTGAGATTAACATATATACATTACTATATATAAAATAGATAATTAACAAAGACCTACTGTATAGCACTGGGAACTCTAGTCAATAATCTGTAATAACCTATATGGGAAAAAATCTGGAAAGAATGAATATAAGTTTGTGTATAATTGAATCACTTTGCTGTAGACCTGAAACGGACACAAGATTGTAAATCAACTGTATGCTAAAAAAAATTAAACTTTAAAAAGAGCTCTTAAAAACAATCTAAAGGGCTTCACTGGTGGCCCAGGGGTAAAGATCTGCCTGCCAATGCAAAAGACACAGGTTTGATCCCTGGTCCAGGAAGATCCCACCTGCCACAGAGCAACTAAGCCCATGAGCCGCAACTATTGAGCCTGTGCCCTGGAGCCTGAGAGTTGCAACTACTGAGTCTGCAAGCTGCAACCGCTGAAAGCACACACGCCCGACAGCCCATGCTCCGCAACAAGAGAAGCCACCACACTGAGAAGACTTCACGCTGCAACTAAAGAGTAGCACATGCTCGCCACAACTAGAGAAAGCCCTTGTGCAGCAACGAAGACCCAGCACAGCTGAAAAGAAACAAAATTAAAATCCAAAATTCAATGAGGCGATACCTACAATTAAAAAATAAAAAAGTACGATCTACGGAAGCTGCCAGCTTTTCACTCTAAGTTAGAACTTGGCAGGAATGAGACTAAGCTCTGTTCAAATATGGTAGCAAAAAAGTTGGATTTAATAAAAAAATCAGAGAAAGTAAGGGATTGGAAGTGAAAAGGACAGTTAGAGAAAAAAAATCCTTTCACTAATTTTTTTTAAATTTCTCCCCAGATTAACATTTGTGTACTATTAAATACTACGTTATACTGATGACAATAGTGGGTTCATTTATTCCAGATTCTGAGATAAAGAGTTTACAGTACAGTATTTGTCATCTTTCTGAATGATGTCCATTATAGAACCCCACTTTCAGAGCATTTCTCAACAGAGAACATGCCTTTAGAATGTATCCTGAATTCTGATACAACTTGAGGAAGCATAAATAGACTGGGGTAGTACTTCTTAAATAGAAAGATGGATTGAAGCAACTATTATGACTCAAAAACTAGAGTCTGAAAAGAAAAAAAAAAAAACTAGAGTCTGTGTCCAGAAAATTATTTAGTTCATTTACTTTACCAAATCGCATGCTGAGGAACATGCTAAGAACTGGCAGAGGTGTTGGCCACCCAGCCTTCCACTCCACGGAGCAAGACAAGGCTACAGCAATGCTCCCAGTCACCCCCAAGGTACCGTGAGTAGACACAGAGTCCCTGGGCCCTCCTGGACCTCAGCTGCTACCAGGATAAAGCAGCCAGAAGCCAGGCAATCACAAAGGTTTCTTTCATGCTGAGGTGAACAGCAAACAGGAACAGCTTCAATAACGACTATGTCTGACACATATATTACATTCCTGGCCTGACTGCATGAGTCTATGGCATCACCATTTCTATACATCCAGAGCCGCCATTTAAAAATGTCCCAGCCTTGGTGTTGTGCTGGTGGTGTACAGCTGTGTGTGCACAGATGTCCTCAAATTTTATAAAAGCACCAATATATTTCTCTGTCTGTTAGTGCCTTTAACTTATCCTCAAGAATAGGATGAAAAAAATTTAAAAAATAAGAAAAAGAATAGGATGGTATCTTTGAAATCCTGCCAAGAATCAAACAGTGCTTGTTATGAGGTAGCAAGTTTTGGTTGATTTACAGCTCCTATAGAACAAATTCTGAATCTAATCAGGATGGGACATAGGGGCCTCCCCACGACTTTGCATAGCCTCTCTTTAGAATAATTTTTGTAACTACCAAGCTAAAAGCTGACAACTAAAAGCTAAGGAACATCGACTTTGCGTTATCTGAAACAAGATTGGCAATCTTTAACTTTGGTGTCCAAAGTTGGCCCATTGGTTTAGGACATAGGTCATTGAAAACATTCTCTCTAGAAATTATTACCAAAATCTAGGATGTAGGTGAGAATATCACCAGATGTGGGTAATGCTATCTTGGGAGAAGCAGGGCAAGAGAGATAAAGAGGGCACAGAAATAACAAAAGGAACAATGGATAGGAGGAAGAGAGATTTTATCCTTTTCTGTCCTCTACCCCTGCTCTTGGTCCTAATTGCTTAGGGAGTCTTATAGGGCCAGATTGAGTAAATAAATAAAAATATACACTGTCTAGTTAAATTTCAGTATAAGCATTCCCCTGTGAAATATTTGGGACATACTTATAATAAAAAAGTTATTTACTGCTTATTTGAAATTAAAATTTGGAGCAAACTGCACTATCACGAGAACTGCAAAGATTTTGAAACAAAACATATAGATTTGAATCCTGCACAACTGCTTATTAATCATGAGATTCTGGGCATGTCGTTTCGCTTCTTTGAGCCTCAGTCTCCACATCTTAGGATGAAGAAATGACATTTCTTCACAGATTTGTCATGGGGATTAAAAATAAGTAATTACTGCAACTAGCAAGAGCTCAACAAGATGATGTCCTCTTGTTAATCATATTAACTGTTATATTTGCTGCTTCGTGTTTTCTCCTTCTGAATCTAAAATATCTAAACTCCAAACATTTTTGCAGCCATCTTCTCCCTCCCCATTACCACTCTACTTCATGTAATATGGAGAACGTGTGTTAGTTTTCCACAGCTTTTTTCACCCACTACAGATAATTTTTAGCAATAAGGAGCCATAAGACTAGAGAATTTTCAGGAGAAGGAAATGGCAACCTAGTCTGGTACTCTTGCCTGGAAAATCCTGTGGACAGGGGAGCTTGGCAGGCTGTGTCCATCAGATCACAAAGAGTTGGACACAATGGAGCACACACACATGCCCCTTCACACAGTCCTTATAACTCACAGGGCTTAATAATAAAGTAATACAAATGCTTTTGAAAAAAAAAAAGACTAAAGAATTTTCATTTGTAGCAACATGGACGGACCTAGAGATTATCCTACAAAGTGAAGTCAGAGAAAGACAAATACCATATAATATCACTTATATATGGAATCTAAAATATGACAAAAATGAACCTATCTACAAAACAAACTCACAGACATACAGAACAGACTTGTGGTTGCTAAGGGGATGAAGGGTTGGGGAGAGAGATATTGAGAGTTTGGGGTTAGCAGATGCAAGCTATTATACTAGATAGAATGGATAAACAACAAGGTCCTACTAAATAGCACAGGGAACAATATTCAATATCCTGTGATAAACCCTAATGGAAAAGGATATGAAGCAGAATGTATGTATATGTGTGATGTACAGCATACTTTGCTGTATAGCAGAAATTGGGCTTCCTGGTGGCTCAGTGGTAAAGAATCTGCCTGCCAATGCAGGAGACACAAGAAACATAGATTTGATCCCTGGGTCAGGAAAATCCCCTGGTGAAGAAAATGGCGGCCCGCTCCAATATTCTTGCCTGGGAAATCCCATGGACAGAAGACCCTGGCGGGCTACAGTCCATGGGGTTGCAGGGAGTCAGGCACGACTGAGCACATGGCACTTTAATTCCCAACTCAAAAGAGAGAGTGTCCTGCAAAGCTGAGAGCTCGGGCTGTTGCAGGGACACGAGAGCACAGGATGGTTAGCGGAGGCTCGCAGCACAGAACAACAGCTGTCAATGTTCTTCCTTAAACGCTGAACAATACTGAAGCTATTCACTAAAGAAAAAGAGTTTAGCAGTTCTCTCTTTGAATGGAAGATCTGGAAAAGTCCAAGAGAATTACTTTTAGGGTTAAAAATTGGTTTCAGTGTCTCCCCCCTGAGTTATTAAGGAGAAGGGAAAGCGTCGTTTCTGTACCATCTAGGCTGGATCATTACAACTGACCTACTGACAGCCCTAACCACACTGAGAACACAAACTGCTGCTGAGGCCACGGGATGTGCTTTGAAAGTTTTATTAATAAAACGTAGCATTATGAAGGAAGCCTCACAGACATGAAAGGAGATGTCTACCTCAGAAACCACAAGTGTGCAAAGCCTGGGCTCCATCATCTTCTGGAGCAAACTCTGCAACCCTGGAAATGAAGGATTGCTTTCAATACCCAAGGGGTTCACTGTACTCTGGAAGATCTGCCAAAATCTTTGTTTGCTTATGCAAAATCCTGGTGATCCCTTAATCATACTGGGAGACTCAGTTGATAGGCTTTAGCTCGACTCACTGTTGGAGGAAAGTAATGGAGAAATCAGTCTAACAGCTTCTATCAATATTTAAATTCAACAATTCCACTATGAAATATCTGTCTTAAGTGCACGCTCATTCACAAAATTAAATATATATATTTTTAGAAAAAATGTCACTTTGGGATTGCTTATTATAGCAATCCTCTATGTTTCTCAATAGAGGGCAGCTGAATGTATGGTGGTGTAGTCTTACTATGGAATATACACAGCAGTTAAAAAGAATGAGATATGTTTATATATTCCAGAACTTAGAGCTTTCTAAGACATACTTTTAGAGGGGTGGGAGAACTGCACAAAATATCACAATAATCTGATTACATTAAGAAAAATAAATGCCACAAGTGTTTCTGTATTTACCTAAGACCCTGATGCTGGGAGGGGTTGGGGGCAGGAGGAGAAAGGGACGACAGAGGATGAGATGGCTGGATGGCATCACTGACTTGATGGACATGAGTTTGAGTGAATTCTGGGAGTTGGTGATGGACAGGGAGGCCTGGCGTGCTGCGATTCATGGGGTCGCAAAGAGTCAGACACTACTGAGTAACTGAACTGACTGAACTGATGTATACAAATGTGTTTTGAGTTATGTAACAGTGTTACAACTAGAGAAAAATGTTTACTGGGGGAAATGGAGGGAGGGAGGTTACCACACTTGACTCATATACCTCTAAACCATTTGAGTTTTTGACAAGGTGTATGGGGCAGTACTCTTGCCTGGAGAATCCCATGGATGGAGGAGCCTGGTAGGCTGCAGTCCATGAGGTCGCTAAGAGTTGGACATGACTGAGCAACTTCACTTTGATTTTTCACTTTCATGCATTGGAGAAGGAAATGGCAACCCATTTCCAGTGTTCTCGCCTGGAGAATCCCAGGGACAGGCAAAGCCTGGTGGGCTGCCATCTATAGGGTCGCACAGAGTTGGACACGACTGAAGCGACTTAGCAGCAGCAGCAGTTTGGGCTTCCTGGGCTTCCCTGTGGCTCAGCTGGTAAAGAATCCACCTGCAATGCTGGAGACCTGGGTTCGATCCCTGGGTTGGTAAGATCCACTGGAGGAGGGCAAGGCAACTCGCTCCAGTATTCTTGCCTGGAGAATCCCATGGACAGAGGAGCCTGGCAGGCTGCAGTCCATGGGGTTGCACAGAGTCAGACACTGTTGAACCAACTTAGAACTGGTGGCTCAGTGGTAAAGAATCCACCTGCCAGTGCAGGAGATGTGGCTTCCATCCCTGGGTCAGGAAGATCCCCTGAAGAAGGAAATAGCAAACCGCTCCTGTAGATTCTCTTGCATGGAGAATCCCATGGTCAGGGGAGCCTGGCAGTCTATAGTCCAGGGGGTCGAAAAAAGAGTCAGACAGGACTTACCAACTAAACAGCAACAACATTTGAGAGTTATTTGTATCATTTTAACTAATCACGTTTAGAAAGAAATGCAAAAAGAATTAAATTAACCACTTCAAATATTATTCTCAAATCTTAGTTCAGTTCAGTTCAGTTCAGTCGCTCAGTCGTGTCTGACTCTTTGCGACCCCATGAATCGCAGCACGCCAGGCCTCCCTGTCCATCACCATCTCCCGGAGTTCACTCAGACTCATGTCCATCAACTCAGTGATGCCATCCAGCCATCTCATCCTCTGTCGTCCCTTTCTCCTCCTGCCCCCAATCCCTCCCAGCATCAGAGTCTTTCCAATGAGTCAACTCTTCACATCAGGTGGCCAAAGTACTGGAGTTTCAGCTTCAGCATCATTCCCTCCAAAGAAATCCCAGGGTTGATCTCCTTCAGAATGGACTGGTTGGATCTCCTTGCAGTCCAAGGGACTCTCAAGAGTCTTCTCCAACACCACAGTTCAAAAGCATCAATTCTTCGGCGCTCAGCCTTCTTCACAGTCCAACTCTCACATCAATACATGACCACTGGAAAAACCATAGCCTTGACTAGACAGACCTTAGTTGGCAAAGTAATGTCTCTGCTTTTGAATATGCTACCTAGGTTGGTCATAACTTTTCTTCCAAGGAGTAAGCGTCTTTTAATTTCATGGCTGCAGTCACCATCTGCAGTGATTTTGTAGCCCCAAAAATTAAAGTCTGACACTGTTTCTACTGTTTCCACTTCATTTCCCATGAAGTGATGGGACCAGATGCCATGATCTTCGTTTTCTGAATGTTGAGCTTTAAGCCAACTTTTTCACTCTCCTCTTTCACTTTCATCAAGAGGCTTTTGAGTTCCTCTTCACTTTCTGCCATAAGGGTGGTGTCATCTGCGTATCTGAGGTTATTGATATTTCTCCAGGCAATCTTGATTCCAGCTTGTGTTTCTTAAAAGCCTAAAATCTAAATTGTGTACCTCATACCTAGGATTTTCTGTGGCCTCATACCTAGGATTTCCTGCCTACATTCTCCTAGGATTCTGGCACCTACTTGCTCCAGGGGCAGAGGAGACTCAGAGAAAGAATTACACCATGGGCCAAGTAAAAATACGCAAGTTTTGCTCAGGGATTCTGAAGAACCATCCAAAAAGAGGAGACAGGTCATTTGTGAGTACACACGTATGATCACAGGAATGCTCAGATTGCCCTCACACTCAGTTTTTATAGCAAAGACTTAAAGTGAAAATGCTGTTTAAAACACCAACCAACAACCAAAATTAAAAGCAGCAGATTCTGTGAGTCACCAACAGCCTCCAACAGCAACGCATTGTAAGTTCTAAAGAGGATTGAACCCAGGCATGTGTGGTGTGGAGTTTCTTCACACCTGAGAGAGGAGACTGCAGGATGATGCTGGCCCATGGAAAGGGGCGGGTGTTCAGTCCTGGGAAGCTGAGAATAGACTGAGTCTCAAGCCGCCAGACTGGGAGAGTGAAAGAGAGAATGCTAGCAGTGACAGGGGAGCATGAGGCCAAATGCAGAAGTGGGAGGAAAAAACAAGACAAGAGAGCACAGGGGACCCCCTGGAACTTTGTGAGCTCTAGGGAGGCGTCTGCGGGAAACTAAAACTTCCTTGACTCTGTGGTACAGAACCGGTGTATTAATACTGTTTGCTATTGTTAAACTCTATTATAAGCCCTGCCCCCAGCCCCATGTGGCTGAGGAAACCTGTGCATGCTCAGTTGCTCAGTCATGTCTGACTCTTTGTGACCCCGTGGACTGTAGCCCACCAGGCTCCTCTGTGCATGTCTAGGGGATCTTCCCAACCCAGGGATCGAACCCACATCTACTGCATTGGAGGCAGATTCTTCACCACTGTGCCCCCTAGAGATCCAGGTTACAATTAAAAACCAAGCCCACTTAAGAAGTCTCACTTCATTTCTGAAATCTTCTTTTTTTGAAATGTTTTATCTGGCCTGCATACGGTCAACATTTAAAACCAGATTCTGAGTAGGAAGACGAGATGGCAGTGACTGGTAACTGAGTGATCTGAGTGAGGGAAAAAAAAAAAAAAAAGAAAAGGGATCCAAGATTCTGAGATGAAGGAACTATTCCATGACCTGGTGAAGGAGGTCTGCTCCCAGGGTTCCACCTCTAACTGTTAATCAGACCAGAGATTCTCAAGGGTGATGGTGAAGGGCAGGGAGGAAGTACCAGCATATAGGGAGAGGGGAAATCTGTTGTTGGGATGCAGCAAATTCTATACTAAATTGCAATTTTATCTCAGGGAGAGTTGTGAAAATCTTGTTTTTGATAATACAAATGTTTATATGTAATATAATGTGAGATGGTTTAGTTTATCAAAATTGGAGTGGTCTAAATTTTTTGAGAATACTGAGGTCAATCTCATTTATTTTATTGCTCAGATCCTTTTATGTGGTGGGGGTAGATTTACAAACTAGGATGACATTATTTTGATTAAAATATAATTAACAGCTAACATGTAATGAGCAGCAGGACACCCTATGAGTAGAGTTCCCAGAAGGGAAGAAGTGCTCCCCTCAGTAGTGGGCCAATGTGTGCTCAGGTGCGTCTGATGCTCTGCAGCCCCATGGACTGTAGCCTGCCAGGTTCCTCTGTCTGTGGAACTTCCCCAGGCAGGAATACTGGAGCATTGTTTTTGTTAAAATATAATTAATAGCTAACATGTAATGAGCAGTCTTGTCATACCAGGTAACTGTCTAAGCTGTACACATGAATGCTCCATTTAATTCGCTTAACAGCTTCATGAAGTAGATACTCTTAAGATCCTCCTATTACTGGTGGCGAGTGAGGCATAGAGAGGTTAAGCAACTTAGGTCACACAGCTGTAAGTGGCCAGAGCAGGATTTGAACCCAGAGATCCTTCTCTGAAGCCCTTCTCTATACTGACTGTAAAGAGTTGAAATTTGGCGGGGGGGGGGGTGGTGGTGATGGTGGTGGTGTTAATAAATAAAATCTACTTTTTCCTCCCTGCCTAAATTCGGAGCCATTGACAGATAAACACAGAAATCAGGCAAGGAGAAAGCAGATACTAAAGGATGGCTTGGATTTCTGGCCAAGCAGCCTTGCTACTGCTTCCCTCTCAATGAGGCCAACCTTCCCACCCAGCCTCAGCACTACTCTGCAACCGTAGGTTCCCCCTACCCCAACCCCACTCCCTGCCATGGGGAGAAGCAAGGCAGAAAGGACTCCCAGTTTACTAGACAGATAATTCATTCCTTAACCCCAGGGAAGGAGTGAATGTTGGTAAAGCTAGGTTTGAAGGCCAAGGTCATTTCTCTAATGGAGGGGGCTATGAGTATAGTGGAGCATGTATTCTTCCAACATGCACAAAAATATATAGAAGGAGTTCTATAAAAACAAAAATTGGATGTATGAGCAAAGACATTGGGGCAACAATCAAGTCAGAGAAATTATAATTATTTTCTGTTACAATCCAAGGTGAGTGATGCTTTTCAGGAAGATGACTGATTCATGATCAATTGTTAAAAGAGGAAAAAGAGCTTAAATCAGAGACAGAGTCAGAGCAGATGTTCTGATAGTTGCCATCAATGCACCAACCAGGTACCCTCTACTCCAGTGGAGTGGACATACGAGGGTTTCACTGTAGAGATCCTACTTATGATCCACTGTTCCTGGCTTTTTCCCTCTTCTCCTGTTGCAGACCATCATTGAACAGCTGGTGAGATGAATGCCCACAAGCAACACACCAAAGCATTTGGAGGCAGCCAAGAGCAATGAAAATTGCCTCTCTCCAACTGCATTATGGAGTGGACTTTTTCTGACAGGTCACAAAGAAGTAAACACTGAATCATTTTATTCTTGAACAGCAAGGTTCAAGGACACACTTCATGTGTCCAGCTGAGATGGGGTATACAGAAGAACAGTTATAAACTGCTATGTTTCTAATTTCTGCTCATTCCAGGCACATTCAAGATGGATCCAGTACTATCATTATGCCTATTTTCTTTGTGATACTTTTTATTGAAAAATATTGAGTTGGCCAAAAAATCTGTTTGAGTTTTTCCATACCATCTTATGGAAAAACTTGAATGAACCTTTTGGCCAACCCAATAGCAGGTATGCAGAAAAGAGGACATGCTCTACATAAGTACACAACTCAGTGATGCTTTATAAGTTGAACATAGTCTTGTACCAGCCTCAGATGAAGACCGAGAACATTACCAAGACCCCGAAAACACCCACTTCTTCCCCTGGCCACAAAGATTTGGAAATCACTATGCTGACTTCTGGGCTTCCCTGATAGCTCAGTTGGTAAAGAATTCGCCTGCAATCTGAGAGACCTGAGTTCAATCCCTAGGTTGGGAAGATCCCTTGGAGAAGGGAAAGGCTACCCACTTCAGTATTCTGGCCTGGAGAATTCCATGGGCTAGTCCATTGGGTCACAAATAGTCGGACACGACTGAGAGACCTTCACTTCACTTCACCTCACTTCACCCTGACTTCTCAGGGTGGGTGTCTCAGGTGTCTCCATGGTAAAGAATCTACCCGCCAATGCAGGAGACATGGGTCCAATCCCTGGGTGGGGAAGATCCCCTGGAGGATGAAATAGCCACCCACTTCAGCCTGGTAGGCTGCAATCCATGGGGTCGTTAAGAGTCAGACACGACTGAGCAGCTTCACTTTCGCTTTTCACTTTCATGCATTGGAGAAGGAAGTGGCAACCCACTCCAGTGTTCTTGCCTGGAGAATCCCATGGACAGAGGAGCCTGGTGGGCTATAGTCCGTGGGGTCACAAAGGGTACAGCACAGCACCTTGACTTCTGATAGCTTGGATTAGTTTTCCCTGTTTTTGACCATTGTATATGTGGATCAGATCATATGTGTTCTTCTTTTCATTCCATGTGATAGTGTTGAGATTCATTCTGACATGAGTAGAGCTGACATGCTCCTGCTTGAAGCTTTTGAGAATTTAAGGGTACAGAATGAAATAAGATTTCACATGACTAACAAAGACATTTCACTTCTCTTCAGCAATGCATAGTTCATCCTGGTGTCAGATACCCAAAGACAAATGGCAAAGCTAGCCACAATTTATTTCAACAAGAAGGGGAGATGAATAAAGGAGAACTGATTTGGACAACCTTGAGCATCTGCTTCACACTGAGATTTCAAAAGTTTATTTGTAAGAACAAGGTAACTTGGACTCATTTGGGAAACCTGGCTTCTGGCCTCAGCTCTGTCTATGGTTTAAGGGACATTTCTTATCTCCCTGACCCAGAGAAGGTTTTACTAAATATTCCAAAATTCCTTCTAGTTCTTACAGCTTTGGGTTCTATGATTTCAGTTCCAATCCCCTGATGTCAAGACAGCCAGGTCACAGGGCTGTGGTGTGTGCCTGCTACTGCAGCCCAACCAGCTGGTACAGAGAGAAGAGCCAGTTTTAACTTGGAGATAGTAACACAGGGAAAGAACCAGTCTCATTTTACATGTCGTACTGAAGACAAATGTACCCACGTTTACACATAATGTATACTATTTTTAGCATTACAATTCCCACTTTAAGGCCTCTTAATAGCTCCTATACCTAATAAGCAGGGCTTATCTTAGAGGGGAGATGAGGATGGAGGATCAGGGCAGGGGGTCTATTTAGTACCCCCGCGACATTATCCCATTCATGACATCATTTCTAATTGTATCTACCCCCACTGTTGAAAGGAACAACAACAAAAAATCTTTATCTGTCAACTTCAAATCTTATTTCAACGTTTGCCTCTTCTATCCAAGTCATCATGGAGCCGTATCTTTTATCTTCCTAATATTAGCTTGTAAACAGCACATTTAGAGTCCACTATAATTTAAATATTTTCAGTATTAAATTTTAAAAGTTAAAATATACTACACTTTTTAGAACCCTACTTTGACATTTTTTTGTTTCTCTTATTCAGTTCAGTTCAGTTGCTCAGTCATGTCTGACTTTTTGTGACCACATAGACTGCAGTATGCCAGGTTTTCCTGTCATCACCAACACCCGGAGCTTGCTCAGATACATGTCCACCAAGTTGGTGATACCATCCAACCATTTCATCCTGTGTTGTCCCCTTCTCCTACTGCCTTCAGTCTTTCTCAGCATAAGGATATCTTTTCCAATGAGGCAGTTCTTCGCATCAGGTGGCCAAAGTATTGGAGTTTCAGCTTCAGCATCAGTCCTTCCAATGAATATTCGGGATTGATTTCCTTTAGGATGAACTGGTTGGATCTCCTTGCAGTCCAAGGGACTCTCAAGAGTCTTCTCCAATACCACAGTTCAAAAGCATCAATTCCTCAGCGCTCAGCTTTCTTCACAGTCCAACTCTCACATCAATACATGACTACGGGAAAAACTAAAGCTTTGACTGCTACTGCTAAGTCTCTTCAGTCGTGTCCGACTCTGTGACCCCATAGACGGCAGCCCACTAGACTCCTCTGTCCCTGGGCTTTTCCAGGCAAGAATACTGGTGTGGGTTGCCATTTCCTTCTGCAATGTATGAAAGTGAAAAGTGAAAGTGAAGTCGCTCAGTCGTGTCCGACTCTTAGCGACCCCATGGACTGCAGCCCACCAGGCTCCTCCATCCATGGGATTTTCCAGGCAAGAGTACTGGAGAGGGGTGCCATTGCCTTCTCCGAAGCTTTGACTAGACGGACCTTTGTTGGCAAAGTAATGTCTCTGCTTTTTAATATGCTGTTTGGGTTGGTAATAACTTTTCTTCCAAGCAGCAAGCATCTTTTAATTTCATGGCTGCAGTCACCATCTGCAGTGATTTTGGAGCCCCCAAAAATAAAGTCTGCATTGTTTCCACTGTTTCCCCATCTATTTCCCATAAAGTGATGGGACCAGATGCCATGATCTTCGTTTTCTGAATGTTGAGCTTTAAGCCAACTTTTTCACTCTCCTCTTTCACTTTCATCAAGAGGCTCTTTAGTTCTTCTTCACTTTCTGCCATAAGGGTGGTGTCATCTGCATATCTGAGGTTATTGATATTTCTCCTGGCAATCTTGATTCCAGCTGTGCTTCTTCCACCCCAGCGTTTCTCATGATGTATTCTGCTTATAAGTTAAATAAACAGAGTGACAATATACAGCCTTGACGTACTCCTTTTCCTATTTGGAACCAGTCTGTTGTTCCATGTCCAGTTCTAACTGTTGCTTCTTGACCTGCATACAGATTTCTCAGGAGGCAGGTCAAGTGATCTGCTATTCCCATCTCTTTCAGAATCTTCCACAGTTTATTGTGATCCACACAGTCAAAGGCTTTGGCATTAGTCAATAAAGCAGAAGTAGATGTTTTTCTGGAACGCTCTTGCTTTTTTGATGATCCAGCAGATTTTGGCAATTTGATCTCTGGTTCCTCTGCCTTTTCTAAATCCAGCTTGCACATCTGAAAGTTCATGGTTCACATACTGTTGAAGATTGGCTTGGAGAATTTTGAGCATTACTTTACTAGCGTGTGAGATGAGTGCAATTGTGCAGTAGTTGGAGCATTCTTTGGCATTCCCTTTATTTGGGATTGGAGTGAAAACTGACCTTTTCCAATCCTGTGGCCACTGTTGACTTTTTGAAATTTGCTGGCATATTGAGTGCAGAACTTTCACGGCATCATCTTTTAGGATTTGAAATAGTTCAACTGGAATTCCATCACCTCCACTAGCTTTGTTCATAGTGATGCTTCCTAAAGCCCACTTGATTTCACATTCCAGAATGTCTGGCTCTAGGTGAGTGATCACACCATCGTGATTATCTGGGTTGTGAAGATCTTTTTGTACAGTTCTTCTGTGTATTCTTGCCACCTCTTCTCATATCTTCTGCTTCTGTTAGCTCCCTACCATTTCTGTCCTTTATCAAGCCCATCTTTGCATGAAGTGTTCCCTTGGTATCTCTAATTTTCTTGAAGAGATCTCTAGTCTTTCCCATTCTGTTGTTTTCCTCTATTACTTTGCATGGATCACTGAGGAAGGCTTTCTTATCTCTCTTTGCTATTCTTTGGAACTCTGCATTCAGATGCTTATATCTTTCCTTTTCTCCTTTGCCTTTTGTTTCTTTTCTTTTCACAGCTATTTGTAAGGCCTCTTCAGACAACAATTTTGCCTTTTTGCATTTCTTTTTCTTAGGGATGGTCTTGATCCCTGTCTCCTGTACAGTGTCACGAACCTCCACCCATAGGTCTTCAAGCACTCTATCAGATCTAATCCCTTGAATCTGTTTGTCACTTCCACTGTATAATCATAAGTCATTTGATTTAGATCATACCTGAATGGTCTAGTGGTTTTCCCTACTTTCCTCGAATTTGGCAATAAGGAATTCATGGTCTGAGCCACAGTCAGCTCCCGGTCTTGTTTTTGCTGACTGTGTTGAGATTTTCTCTCTTTGGCTGCAAAGAATATAATCAATCTGATTTTAGTGTTGGCCATCTGGTGATGTCCATTTGTAGAGTCTTCTCTTTTGTTGTGGTAAGAGGATTTTTGCTATGACCAGTGCATTCTCTTGATAAAACTCTATTAGCCTTTGCCCTGCTTCATTCTGTACTCCAACGCCAAATTTGCCTGTTACTCCAGGTATTTCCTGACTTCCTACTTTTTGCATTCTGGTCCCCTATAATGAAAAGGGCATCTTTGTTGGGTGTTAGTTCTAAAAGGTCTTGTAAATCTTCATAGAACTGTTCAGCTTCAGCTTCTGCTGTATTATTGGTCAGGGCATAGACTTGGATTACTGTGATATTGAATCGTTTGCCTTGGAAATGAACAGAGATCTTTCTGTCATTTTTGAGACTGCATCCACGTACTGCATTTTGGACTCTTTTGTTGACTATGATGGCTACTCCATTTATTCTCACGGATTCTTGCCCACAGTAGTAGATATAGTGGTCATCTGAGTTAAATTCACCCATTCCAGTCCATTTTAGTTCGCTGATTCCTAAAATGTCAGTGTTCACTCTTGCCATTTCCTGTTTAACCACTTCCAATTTGCCTTGATTCATGGACCTAACATGCCAGGTTCCTATGCAATATTTCTCTTTACAGCATTGGACCTTGCTTCTATCACCAGTCACATCCACAGCTGGGTGTTGTTTTTGCTTTGGCTCCATCTCTTCATCCTTTCTGGAGTTATTTCTCCACTGATCTCCAGTAGCATATTGGACACTTATTGACCTGGGGAGTTCATCTTTCAGTGTCCTATCATTTTGCCTTTTCATACTGTTCATGGGGTTCTCAAGGCAAGAATGCTGAAGTGGTTTCCCATTCCCTTCTCCAGTGGACCATGTTTTGTCAAAACTCTCTGCCATGACCCGTCTGTCTTGGGTGGCCCTACATGGCTTGGCTCATAGTTTCATTGAACTAGACAAGGCTCTGGTCCATGTGATCAGACTTGTTAGTTTTCTGTGATTGTGGTTTTCAGTCTGTCTGCCTCAGAGAAGGTGATGGCACACCACTCCAGTACTCTTGCCTGGAAAATCCCATGGACAGAGAAGCCTGGTAGGCTACAGTCAATGGGGTCACTAAGAGTTGGATACAACTGAGCGACTTCACTTTCACTTTTCACTTTCACACAATGAAGAGGAAATGGCAACCCACTCCAGTATTCTTGCCTGGAGAATCCCAGGGATGGGGGAGCCTGGTGGGCTTCCATCTCTGGGGTCACATAGAGCTGGACACGACTGAAGTGACTTAGCAGCAGCAGCAGCAGCAGCCCTCTGATAGAGAAGGATAAGAGACTTTTGGAAGCTTCCTAATGGGAGAGACTGACTGACGGGGAAACTGGGTCTTGTTCTGATGGGCGGGGCCATGCTCAGTAAATCTTTAATCCAATTTTCTGTTGATGAGCAGGGCTGTGTTCCCTCCCTGTTATTTGACCTGAGGCCAATCTATGGTTGCACGCACTGTTGCACGCTCAGACCCGGCAGCAGGCCACCGCTGACCCACGCCTCTGTCGGAGTCTCCTGGACACTCACAGGCAATTCTGGGTCAGTCTCTTGTGGAGTCACTGCTCCTTTTTCCTGGGTCCTGGTGCACACAAGGTTCGGTTTTTGCCCTCCAAGGGTCTGTTTCTCCAGTTGGGTGTACATTCTGGCGGCTCTATGGTGGGTTAATGACAACCTCCTCCAAGAGGGCTTATGCCATACCCAGGTCTGCTGCACCCAGAGCCCCTGCCCCTGCAGTAGTCACTGCTGACCTGTACCTCCTCAGGAGACACTCAAACACAGTTCTGTCTCAGTCTCTGTGGGGTCCCTGGATCCTGGTTCGCACAGGTTTGTTTGAGCCCTCTGAGCATCTCTGGAGGCTATGGGGTTTGATCCTAAACACAATTTTGCCCCTCCTACTGAAACTCCAGTACTTTGGCCACCTCATGAGAAGAGTTGACTCATTGGAAAAGACTGAACTGAACTGAACTGAACTGAACAGTTTTGCTGGGGCTTCTCCTTTGCTATTGGATGTGGGGTATCTCCTCCAGTGCCATGCAGCCGCCAATCCAGAACAATTTGGGGAAAAACCATAGCTTCTCTTATTATAAGACTTTTAAAGATGAAAATAGTTCTCAGCCTCAGTCTGAGAGGTGTTGAGGTGTTGCCTGCAGATATCTGTTCTACTCTGTGATTGTCCTCACAAATGACACAAAAGCTGATAGGATGAAGGCTTTGCCTTTAAGAAGCAAACAGTGAAGAAACAACAGCTACTACTTCCACCTTAACTTTTTTCCAAGCCCAGCTTTGGAAGCCCAATAGAGGATGGGCTAATCCAGACCTCTTATTTCTCAACAAATCTAAGGAGATAAATTATCTTTAAATGATGACCTTGAAAATATCTTTCTTGAAACAACAGTAAAGGCAACAATTTAAAAACTAATCCAGTAATCCAATCAGAAGGACTAAAAAAAAAAAAAAATCATGCTTCAAAAGTTACCACTGCTCTCTTTTCCAAGAAGTTTTACTTTAAAAATAAAAATAGATTCCCGTGTTCAAGAATAAGCTTTGGGAAAAAGTCATCATTAATTAAGATATTTCAATGTGAGCCTGTTTCCTAACACCCACCAGCATGCTCTTGACAGTGAGATTGATTCTTCTAATCCGAAATTCTGGAGGCTTTATCTCAGAGCATGCCAAGAAAGGGGAGACTTTACCTTTGCCCTTAGCACACATTCTTTGTTCTGAGAGCTCCTCCCTAGAGTAAACATCTTTCACATATTGGTATTTGCTGGAGGGGTATTAATGTCCTGAATGATGTTCTCTGGGCGGTGGCCTAGAAGAGTTACCGCATGCCTGAGGTCAGGGGAGGTGGCCTAGAAGAGTTACCGAATGCCCGAGGTCAGGGGAGGTGGCCGAGAGGAGCAACCCCATGCCCAAGGTCAGGGTGGCGGCTGAGAGGAGCTTCCACAAGCCCAAGGTCAGAGTGGCGGCTGCCCGGGCACAGGATGGCCGAGAGGAGCTACTCCACCTTCAAAGTCAGGAGGTCCGGCCATGAAGAGATACCTCTCATCCAAGGTAAGGAGCAGCGGCTACGCTTTCTGGAGAAGCCATAAAGAGATACCCCATGTCCAAGGTAAGAGAAACCAAAGTAAGATGGTAGGTGTTGCAAGAGGCATCAAAGGGCAGACACACTGAAACCATAATCACAGAAAACTAGCCAATCTGATCACATGGACCACAGCCTTGTCTAACTCAATGAAATTAAGCCATGTCCTGTGGGGCCACCTAAGACGGGAGGGTCATGGTGGAGAGGTCTGACAGAATGTGGTCCACTGGAGAAGGGAATGGCAAACCATTTCAGTATTCTTGCATTGAAAACCCCATGAACAGTATGAAAAGGTAAAATGATAGGATACTGAAAGGGGAACTCCCCGGGTTGGTAGGTGCCCAATATGCTACTGGATATCAGTGGAGAAATAACTCCAGAAAGAACGAAGGGGTGGAGCCAAAGCAAAAACAACACCCAGTTCTGGATGGGACTGGAGATAGAAGCAAGGTCCGATGCTGTAAAGAGCAATATTGCATAGGAACCTGGAATGTCATGTCCATAAGTCAAGGCAAATTGGAAGTGGTCAAACAGGAGATGGCAAGAGTGAACACTGACATTCTAGGAATCAGCAAACTAAAATGGACTGGAATGGGTGAATTTAACTCAGACAGCCATTATATCTACAATGGTGGGCAGGAATCCCTTAGAAGAAATGGAGTAGCCATCATGGTCAACAAAAGCATCCGAAATGCACTACTTGGATGCAATCTCAAAACGACAGAATGATCTCTGTTCGTTTCCAAGGCAAACCATTCAATATCACGATAATCCAAGCCTATGCCCCAACCAGTAATGCTGAAGAAACTGAAGCTCTGTGAAGACCTACAAGACCTTTTAGAACTACCACCCAGAAAAGATGTCCTTTTCATTATAGGGGACTGGAATGCAAAAGTAGGAAGTCAAGAAACACCTGGAGTAACAGGCAAATTTGGCCTTGGAGTACAGAATGAAGCAGGGCAAAGGCTAATAGAGTTTTGCCAAGAGAACACACTGGTCATAGCAAACACTCTCTTTCAACAACACAACAGAAGACTCTACACATGGACATCACCAGATGGTCAACACCAAAATCAGATTGATTATATTCTTTGCAGCCAAAGATGGAGAAGTTCTATACAGTCAGCAACAACAAGACAGGGAGCTGACTGTGGCTCAGATCATGAGATCCTTATTGCCAAATTCAGACTTAAATTGAAGAAAGTAGGAAAAACCACTAGACCATTCAGGTATGACCTAAATCAAATCCCTTATGATTATAGAGTGGAAGTGAGAAATAGATTTAAGAGCCTAGATCTGATAGACAGAGTGCCTGATGAACTATGGATGGAGGCTTGTACAGGAGACAGGGATCAAGATCATTCCCATGGAAAAGAAATGCAAAAAAGCAAAATAGCTGTCTGGAGAGGCCTTACAAATAGCTGTGAAAAGAGAAGTGAAAAGCAAAGGAGAAAAGGAAAGATATAAGCATCTGAATGCAGAGTTCCAAAGAATAGCAAAGAGAGAAAAGAAAGCCTTCCTCAGTGATCCATGCAAAGTAATAGAGGAAAACAACAGAATGGGAAAGACTAGAGATCTCTTCAAGAAAATTAGAGATACCAAGGGAACACTGCATACAAAGATGGGCTCGATAAAGGACAGAAATGGTATGGACCTAACAGAAGCAGAAGATATTAAGAGGAGGTGGCAAGAATACACAGAAGAACTGTACAAAAAAGATCTTCAAGACCAAGATAATCACGATGGTGTGATCACTCACCTAGAGCCAGACATCCTGGAATGTGAAGTCAAGTGGGCCTTAGAAAGCATCACTATGAACAAAGCTAGTGGAGGTGATGGAATTCCAGTTGAGCTGTTTCAAATCCTGAAAGATGATGCTGTGAAAGTGCTGCACTCAATATGCCAGCAAATTTGGAAAACTCAGCAGTGGCCACAGGACTGGAAAAGGTCAGTTTTCATTCCAATCCCAAAGAAAGGCAATGCCAAGAATGCTCAAACTACCTCACAGTTGCTAGTAAAGTAATGCTCACACGCTAGTAAAGTAATGCTCAAAATTCTCCAAGCCAGGCTTCAGCATTACTTGAACCATGAACTTCCAGATGTTCAAGCTGGTTCTAGAAAAGGCAGAGGAAGCAGAGATCAAATTTCCTGCATCCACTGGATCATGGAAAAAGCAAGAGAGTTCCAGAAAACATCTATTTCTGCTTTATTGACTATGCCAAAGCCTTTGACTGTGTGGATCACAAGAAACTGGAAAATTCTGAAAGAGATGGGAATACCAGACCACCTGACCTGCCTCTTGAGAAACCTGTATGCAGGTCAGGAAGCAGCAGTTCGTAATGGACATGGAACAACAGACTGGTTCCAAATAGGACAAGGAGTATGTCAAGGCTGTATATTGTCACTCTGCTTATTTAACTTATATGCAGAGTACATCATGAGAAATGCTGGGCTGGAAGCAACACAAGCTGGAATCAAGATGGCTGGGAGAAATATCAATAACCTCAGATATGCAGATGACACCACCCTTATGGCAGAAAGTGAAGAGGAACTAAAAAGCTTCTTGATGAAAGTGAAAGAGGAGAGTGAAAAAGTTGGCTTAAAGCTCAACATTCAGAAAACGAAGATCATGGCATCCAGTCCCATCACTTCATGGGAAATAGATGGGGAAACAGTGGAAAGTGTCAGACTGTTCTTGGGGGGCTCCAAAATCACTGCAGTTGGGGATGCAGCCATGAAATTAAAAGATGCTTACTCCTTGGAAGAAAAGTTATGACCAATCTAGATAGCATATTCAAAAGCAGAGACATTACTTTGCTGACTAAGGTCCATCTAGTCAAGGCTATGGTTTTTCCAGTGGTCATGTATGGATGTGAGATTTGGACTGTGAAGAAGGCTGAGCGCCGAAGAATTGATGCTTTTGAACTGTGGTGTTGGAGAAGACTCCTGAGAGTCCCTTGGACTGCAAGGAGATCCAACCTGTCCATCCTAAAGGAGATCAGTCCTGGGTGTTCATTGGAAGGACTGACGCTAAAGCTGAAACTCCAATACTTTGGCCACCTCATGGGAAGAGTTGACTCACTGGAAAAGACCCAGATGCTGGGAGGGATTTTGGGTGTGAGGAGAAGGGGATAACAGGATGAGATGTCTGGATGGCGTCACCGACTCGATGGACATGAGTTTGAGTGAATTCAGGGAGTTGGTGATGGACCGGGAGGCCTGGCGTGCTGTGATTCATGGGGTCGCAAAGAGTCGGATACAGCTGCGTGACTGAACTGAACTGAGTAGAAGCCTCATGTGTGTTCTGAAAATTCAGTGTGAGTGTGAAGTCACTCAGTCATGTCTGACTCTTTGCGACCCCATGGACTATAGCCTATCAGGCTCCTCTGTCCATGGGATTTTCCAGGCAGAATACTGGAGTGGGTTGCCATTTCCTTCTCCAGGAGATCTCCCCAACCCAGGGTTTGAACCTGCGTCTACCGCATTGTAGGCAGATGCTTTACCATCTGAGCCACTAGGGAAGTCCAGTCTCTAGGTTAAAAATCATTGTAGCTGTAGCTGCTCCTTGGAAGTTGATATGGTGGTGTTGTAGCCACGTGTTCTGGGAAACAAACTCACTCAGAAGGACAATGTAGATAGTGAGGTGCAGTTTATTACACTGGCTGGCCCAAGGCAGAGTTTCCTCTTAGCCAAGGACCCCCACCAGCATTTGTGAAAATCTTTTATACCCCATGTGTACATATCCAAACCCACCCCTCCAAATTCCTTCAGACTTACATAAACAAAGTGAAATTGCTCCGTCGTGGCCTACTCTTTGCTACCCCGTGGACTGTAGCCCGCCAGGCTCCTCTGTCCATGGGAATTTCCAGGCAAGAGTACTGGAGTGGGTGGCCATTTCCTTTTCCATGGGATCTTCCCAACCCAGAGATCGAACCCAGGTCTCCTGCATTGCAGGCAGACGCTTTATCCTCTGAGCCACCAGGGAAGCAAAGGAAGGGTAAATACAATCCCAATAATCCCATCACTCACATGTTATGTGCTCATAACAATTGGAAAATAATCAATAAGCCCAAGGTTACACTCTGATAGGTACAGAAAAATTTATGGCCTGTCAGGAGGCAGGGGTGATTAGTGTATGTTTTCCTGGTGGCTCAGAGGTTAAAGCATCTGCCTGGAATGCAGGAGACCCAGTTCGATCCCTGGGTCAGGAAGATCCCCTGGAGAAGGAAATGGCAACCCACTCCAGTACTCTTGCCTGGAGAATCCCATGGAGGGAGGATCCTGGTAGGCTACAGCCCATGGGGTCGCAAAGAGTTGGACACGACTGAGCGACTTCACTTTCACTTTCTTTTCGTTCAACCTGGATACAGTCTCCAAGCTTCCCCTGTCCAGAGAGGGTCTTATCCTTCTGTTGTTGTTTCCATAGGCACCAAACACAGAGTTCAGCGTCCACTGGAGAGGTGGCCGAGCATGATCAGCATGAACAGGCCTAAGATGGAGTCCAGGCCCTCTGAATTCCTTTTTCATTCCCCCCTCTTGATATTCCTAATTTCTGTAACGAGCATCATTTACTGCGATATATTGTACCCAAGCCCTCCAGCCACTCACATGAGAGAACGCTATCAACCTCTGGGTTACCAAATTCACAAGACATTGTAAGAAGCAGGGTCCACAAAGCAGCATGATTAGAACGATTATGACCACGGTAACAGTAGTTTTTCACCAGTCTCCCTTTATCCAGGACAGGACTGAAGTCCAAAAGGGAATATTTTCATCAGACATGGCTTTCACTTGATTTTACATATCCTCCAAGGCAGTAGATACATTTTCAGACAAATCAGGGATGTATACACAACATTTGACTTTATGGCACAAGTCCCCCCCTGGGCTGCTGTGAGTATGTCTAATGCCATCCTATTTTGAGTTACTGTCTTTCTTATCTGAATTTGTTCTTCATTCAAGGCTTGAATGGCTTTTGTACTGTCTAAAAGGGCCTGTTTAGTGAAATTAGTTAAGGCCTCTACCTTAACCACGATATCCGTTGTCCCTATAGAGGGTACAAACAAGGCAGCGGAACAGTCATATCATTGGAACACGGATCATGTCTATCTTACACGCAGAGAGGGCAGGTTTAGTGGAGGTTGGTGAAGGCTAGGCTTAATACTGTCATGGGCGAAAGCAAATTCTAGTGTGCAACGTCCTACCCAGCCAACATGGCCATAAGTTAAGCCCACAGAGCCACTGGGTCCCGTTGGGGGCTACCCAACGGATTTTGGGATTATATTTCCAATCAGAACCGGGCCACTGAACAGACCGATTGGGATGATAGGTAACTTCAAAGATTTGTTTACATTGTTCAGGGAACAAATAACCCATGTATTTTAATTTTGGGGGGTCTAGGGGGCGGTTTCCAAATCCAACTTTGTGTTCTTTTGTTCTCAGCAAATAGTAGCAGGAGTAATCAACTGTCTTTTCTCAGGAGTTATCCAGAAATATTCATCCAAGACCTGGTAGTATTGTTCAAGGTACCGGGAGGCCTGTCCCTCTTTTGTAAGGGAGTCCCTCTCCTTTTTATTTTTCATATACGAGGTATAAGTCCTTGTAAGACTAGTGTTCATGTTAAATGTAACCTTATGTCCCCGGCCCATTGATGGCTTTTTCTTACACCAGGAGAGCAAAGAAAGGTTATGATTGGTGAGAGAAAGGAAAGTTCCTTTCTGTTGTCTCAAGAAGGAGCACAGTGGTATAAAGTCCCCATAACGAAGTGGCAATACCTGCCACGGGAGTCCGTCCATTACGGACAGGGGCGTAGCTCTACGTTCCCAACAGTTGGAGGAGCTGCGGAAGTCATGTAAGAATGTTCCCATGAGATGAAGACGTCCTGTGCAGGAACAGTGGTCAGGTTCAGAACTGTGTTGGTGAGGCCGAGTAGCAGGAGTCGTTTACCCAGCTCTATCTTAGAGAGGGCTCGTCCGAGACCTCGTTTTCTTCTTCCTCTTCAGAATGATCTTGGTTTCCCGTGGGTCAGTGAAGTCCTTCTGGGTGGTCCACTCGGTGTCTTCCGGGTCAGCGTGGTATGCCTTCTTTGCTCTGGTGTGATGGATCCAAGGGGCAATGTCTGCAACTAACTGCGGTAGGGGTGCTTAAAACAACAGTACACGGACTTTCCACTGGGGGCCTGGTGTGTCGTGCTTCCAGCCTTTCACCCATACCTGGTCCCCTGATATAAACTCATGCATTTGCTCCCCCAGGAGGAACAGTATTCTTTCTTGCACAAACCTAGTTACTTGATTAATTACCTTACCTAGTTGTTCCATCTGCTGTGATATCCCGTCTCCTCTTATCTGAAGCATATCAGTTGCTACTTGTCTTATGGGAGGAGGCCTCCCATATACAATTTCATAGGGAGAATAGCCGTGGGACCGTGTTAGTTTGTGGCATATGGAAAATGATTCAATTGTACATATATATATCCTTTTTCATATTCTTTTCCATTATGGTTTGTTAATAAGATATTGAATATAATTTTCCCTGTGCTATACAGTAGGACCATATTGTTTATCTTATATACAGTAGTGTGTATCTCCTAATTCCAAACTCCTAATTTATCACTCCCCCATCCCCTTTTCTCTTTGATAACTGTAAGTTTGTTTTCTATGTCTGTGCGTCTATTTCTGTTAAAAGTTACCATTCTTAAAATGAACTTTTAACAGCACCCAATTATCAGAGAAGGCGATGGCACCCCACTCCAGTACTCTTGCCTGGAAAATCCCATGGATGGAGGAGCCTGGTAGGCTGCAGACCATGGGGTCGAGAAGAGTCGGACACGACTGAGCGACTTCACTTTCACTTTTCACTTTCATGCATTGGAGAAGGAAACGGCAACCCACTCCAGTGTTCTTGCCTGGAGGATCCCAGGGACAGGGGAGCCTGGTGGGCTGCCGTCTATGGGGTCGCACAGAGTCGGACACGACTGAAGCGACGCAGCAGCAGCAGCAGGTGAGTCATACGGTGAAATTGGCTCACCAGAGAGGGGGCCATCTCTTCGGGCACTAGTAGCTTACCACCTGGTAGCTCTCACCATCTTTTTTCTGTTTTGGTGGCTCTCTCCACTTCAGCTAGTTGGTTTTGAGCCTCAGTGTATGTCGCGGAGTCTAGGGCCAGCTCGGGTAGCTCAGCTAGGACAAATGTCCTCATGGGGATTTCCTGGGATTCCTTTCTGTCCTTGGCTGCCCATCTGGTGGTCTCATCAGCCAGCCTATTTCCTCGAGCCTGTGGGATGTCCTCCTTTTGGTGCCTATGGCAGTGCATGACTGCTACCTCCGTGGGACTCCAGACAGCGTCTAGCAGTCAGGATCTCCTCCTTATTCTTAATGTCCTTTCCATTGGCCGTTAGACGGCCTCTCTCCTGATATAGCGCCCCATGTACGTGGAGTGTAGGGAAAGCACACCGGGAGTCGGTGTAGATATTCACTCTCTTATCCTTTGACAATTGCAGCGTCCGGACTAAGGCTCATAACTCAGCTCGTTGGGCTGACCAGTGCTGTGGTAAGGAGCCGGCCTCAATAACAGTCCTCTCTGTGACTACAGCATAGCTTGACAGTCGCTGTCCTAGCTTTACCAGGCTGGTGTCATCAGTATACAGAGGCCAGTCAGGATTTGAAATTGGCCTGTTTTGGAGGTCTGGACGGGTAGCATCAACTTCCTCTAAGACTTCCTTGCAATTATGGGTAGGTCCACCTTCTCCCGTTGGGAGAAGCATTGCCATGTGGGACCTTTATGATCAGATCCTGGCTGAAAGTCAGCTTTGCGGCTTCACGTACCAGTAAGGAAACCGCGGCCACTGCCTGCAGACAGCTAGGCCACCTGGTGGCAACGTTATCAAGTCGCTTTGAAAGGTAAGCTATTGGCTTGTCCCACGTTTCCAAGGTTTGAGTCAAAACCCCCACGGGTGTTTTATCTTTCTCGGTCACATATAAGGTGAATGGTTTGGTGAGGTCTGGCAGTCCCAAGGCCCCCGGGGGCAGAGGTGATTGCTAGTCTTAGCTCTTCAAAGGCTTTCTTCTGTTTCTCAGTTCAACTTACTGGATTTTCTTCAGGCCCTCTCAGGAGCCCAAATAGGAGCTGGGCTATTTGAGAATATATTGGAATCCAAATCCTGCGGAATCCTGTGGCCCCTAGGAACTCTCTGACTTGCCGCCGAGTCTTAGGCCTGGGGAGCCTCAGAATTACTTATTTTTTAGATTGGTCTAGCAACCTTTTGCCTTCTCTTAAGACAAACCCAAATACCTTACCTCCTCCTTGCAGATTTGTGCTTTTTTCCTCGACACTTGGTATCTCACCTCTGCCAGTAATTGGAGGAGTGCTTGGGTCCCTTCCCAGCATTCTTCCCAAGTCTCAGCAGTCAGCAGTAGGTCATCTACATATTGCAGGAGTCAACATCCATACCTTTTAGGCTGGAAAGCTTTCAGGTCTGAGGCCAAGGCTTCTCCAAAGATGGTTGGGGCATTTTTGAACCCTTGCAGGAGACCAGTCCAAGTAAGCGGCTGCTTATTGTCTCCAACTGGGTCCTCCCATTCAAAGGCAAAGATGGGTTGTGACGCAGGTGCTAGGCATATACAGAAAAAGGCATCTTTGAGGTCTAAGCAAGTATAGATCCTTGTTTTAGGTGGGAGGAGGCTAAGTAAGGTATAGGGGTTTGGCACAGTCGCGTGCAGAGTTACAGTGGCCTATAGTCTCGTCCTCCTTCTTTCTTTACTGGTAAGATTGGTGTGTTTCAGGCTGATTGACATTCCACCAGGATGCCTGCCTGCGTTAGCCTATTAATGTGAGGCAGAATCTCGATCCGGGTTTCTATGGGTATTGGATATTAACGCTTTCTCACCGGGGTGCCTCCTGGTTTGAGTTCTATTATTATAGGGGCGTGGTGTCTGTCTAGCTCAGGGGGATTATCTTCAGCCCAGACCGCAGGGAACAGCTGAGTTAGCCTTTTCTCCAACTCTGTTGCCTTATCTTGTCTATCTCCAGGGGGCTCATGTAGCCTCCATTCGTCTTGAGGGGGCACAGAGAGGGAGAGTAAGTAAGTTGTGCCCACCTGAAAAGTAGGCCTCTCTTCAGGAGAGAAAGTTATTTGTGCTTCCAGCTTGGAGAATAAGTTTCTCCCTGGCAGGGGTACTGGGCACGCAGGGATATAGAGGAACTCATGAGTCACTTGGTGACCCCCCATCTGACATTTTCTGAGCTGGCAAAATGACTTAACCATTTCTTCTCCGGAAACCTCAGTTATGGCAGCAGTCCTTTTAGACAGTGGCGCCACAGGCTTAGTTATCATGGACAATTTTTCTCTGGTGTCCAAGGTCAATGTCTTGGTCCCCAGTTTTTAAAGTTACCATGGGCTCTCGGGGACCTGGTGTCTTTGAGCCCCGGCATCCCTATTAAGTCTCTGTGTTAGTGAGTTCTGCAACCGGGAGGGGTTTATTCTCCCTTCTTCTTTCTGGGCACTCATTTTTCCCATGATCAAATCCACCGCATCAGTCGAATTGATTTGGCTGTAATGGAGCCCAAGGCCTCCATTGGGACCGGTTGGAGGGCTGTCCTGACCTCGAAGCTAGGGGGGTTTCTTTCCTTTGGCGGTGGAAAAGTCTTCAGGAGACTTTCCAAGCGCAGCAGCCAACATTGAAAACCTCTCTCTGTTCTCCTCTGCTCGTCTTTATTCCTTTTTTCACATTTTTTTTTCTATTTCCATGTCCCTAGTTCGGAACACCTTATCTGCTATTTCAATCAGTTGAGAACTAGACATGGATAGAATTCCCTCGGTCTTTTGAAGCTTTCGTTTTATGTCAGAACATGCTTGCGAGGTAAATGTCGAATTGATAACAATCTGGGAGCCCGTAGCCTCTGGATCTATGGGTGTATATAATCTGCAGGCCTCACAAAGTTTCTCGTAAAATTCAGAAGGTGACTCGTTTCCCTTCTGAACTATTTCAGCCGGTTTCGACATGTCCATTGGCCTCCGGATTCCCGGTTTAAGTCCTTGTATAATTGCTGTCCGGTATCTGTCTAATTGGATTTTTTCCTCCTCTGTATTATAGACCTAATTAGGTCTGTCAGTGGGGAAGTCTTGCTCTATCCGCCTCTCTGGGTTAGCAGTGCCCTCAGGAACCATCTCCTGTAACCGTTTCCTCACCTCAATGTTG
The DNA here is from genome assembly GCF_016772045.2 of Ovis aries. NCBI lineage: Eukaryota > Metazoa > Chordata > Mammalia > Artiodactyla > Bovidae > Ovis > Ovis aries. The sequence goes on along the minus strand of NC_056055.1, from coordinate 210,271,703 downwards.
ATCCTATATCTCTCTTCAGTACTGAAGAGAGATGCTAGTAATTGCATTATATCATCCCAAGTTGGTCGATGGGTAAGGAAAATAGTCTCTATTAGTCTAGTCATGCCCTGGGTTTCCACCAAGTAAGAGGGGGTGTGTTTTTGCCAGTTCAGTATATTGGTTGATGAAAAGGGCTGATAGTAATAGGCTACAGGAGCTTGGTGATAGTTACTGTCTTCCCCTATCATTGGAAGTTGCTGGACTTCTCTGAGGGGCATCTGTAAGGGTATTCTTTCTTCTGGCTCTTTGGCAGAGTGGAGCCTTTGTTTAATTTCAGTGGTTCCTTCCCCTTGTCTGGGAGTACTTACCAGCAGTGGAGGGTAGAGTTTAGGGAACGTAGTGGCAGCATCCAGGGTGGTGGAGTCCAGTGGGCTCATTGTCCCTCCAGCTGAGGCTGGAGCCTGCCGGGAGGGCGGCTCTACAACCTGTGGAGCTGTTGGGACCGTTGAGGAGTCCAGGAGGCTTACTGGTCTCTGGCTTCCATTGGGCCTCCGGTGGACGCGGTGATACTAGCTGGCGGGATCATCATCCAATACAGTGGTGGGGGAAGTTCATCTCCTTCAGGGTCCTGTAAAGTTTCCTTCTCATCCTTGGTTACCTTTTGGGCCATCAAGATTTTTCCTTCCCCGCCATGAGCGTAAAAACGGGCCCATTTGGGTGGGTCTTGAGCTATTCCCAGCCAAGAGTCTGTGTACGGGAACTGATCGGGGTGTCCAGGCTTTCCCATAACTATAGCATAGACTGCCTTTATGAGATTTAAGTCCATAGTTCCCTCTGGTGGCCAGCCAACTCCCATTGAAGGCCATTAGACTTCACAAAGGGTGCAAAGCCGGCCAGGTGTCATTTTTCTCTCGTAGTCCCCATAGAATCTTTTCTTAAAATTTTTAATCATATTCTCCAATACAGTGGCCTTAGATCCGCTTCCTCCCATTTTCTTACCTCTGGATTCCCACGTCCCAGGGCCTTCCCAAGAAGCCAATTTACCTGTTTCCCCTGGCAGGGGAGATGATGGGTCACACAGCAAATGGGTACCTCCTGGGGGAGGGCAGAATACGAGCACACGGAATTCGATATTCTCTTTCCAAAACCCTGTGGCGACCGATCCGCACGTTTCCTAAAACGGCATGGACACACCTCCTGACTGGCTTTCTTACACCCTAAGTTCCCTTTCTTTATCCCTGGCACGGCCGTCGACTGGAGTGCCGAGCAGCCATTGTTGCCCACCTAAATCAGTTTTCTATGCGTCTCCCTTCTGGTCCCTCCCAGGGGGGTGATCAGGCCCCCTCTTCCTCCTTAACGGGTGGGCTCCTCCTCACCTGAGCGCTCAGTTCCCTTTACTACCTGCCAAAGCAAAGAAACCGGGCATTGAAAGGCTGAATTCTTCCAGAGGGGCGAGGCGCCTTTCCCCTTCTAGGAAGGAGATTCAAGCCACAAAGCCTTGGGGCGGCCTCAAATGAGGCCTGTCTCCTCAAAGTGAGGAGTTTCCCGGCCATCGCACCAAATGTTGTAGCCACATGTTCCGGGAAACAAACTCACTCAGAAGGACAATGCAGATAGTGAGGTGCAGTTTATTACACCGGCCGGCCCAAGGCAGAGTCTCCTCTTAGCCAAGGACCCCGACCAGCATTTGTGAAAATCTTTTATACCCCATGTGTACGTGTCGAACCCACCACTCCAAATTCCTTCCATAAACAACGGAACGGTAAATACAATCCCAATAACCCCATCATTCACGTGTTATGTGCTCAAACAGTTAAACAATTTGCCAATAATCAATAAGCCCGAGGTCACACTCTGATAGGTATAGAAAAATTTATGGCCTGTCCGGAGGCAGGGGCGATTAGTGTATGTTTTCTTTTAGGCGATGAGTAACCTGGATACAATCTTCAAGGTTCCCCTGTCCGGAGGGGGTCTTATCCTTCTGTTGTTTCCATAGGCACTAAACACAGAGTTCAGTGTTCATTGGAGAGCTGGCCGAGTGTGATCAGCATGAACAAGCCTAGGATGGAGTCCAGGCCCTATGAATTCCTTCTTCTGTGGTGCGCATTAATTTCCAGGAGTCGCCCCTATTTAGGGGTTGACCTCGCCCTTTACACTTGTATGGCTGCAGAGGGCCCCAGTGTTCCTAACAGGAGACCCTGCTCCTTGTTGCAATTGATGGGGCCAGTGGCAGACCCAAGCGAACCCACCAAGCAATTTCTTCCCGAGAGCTTTTGAAATTGGAATAGAGCCAAGGAGAGTGGGAGAGAATGCAACATTTCTCTGTGTTGCTGGATGAAGCCTGTAAACTTGAAATCTGCCAGAGGAAGTTATTTTCTGCCTTGGGGGTCGGGAAAGAGAAAGCAGGTGTGGATACACACACAGAGAAGTGAATAAAGCAGACAGCCAGAGAAGAGAGGGAAGGATGGATGAGAAAACACCCCCTTATTAAAATTTCATACCCTGCTTCACCTAGCCAGCTCTGTCTTTGCCGCTGGATTCTGTGAGACTTTTTTAGCCACCTTTCAATAAATTGTCTTTTTGTATAAGTTAGCTCAAGTTACATTCCTGTTAAGTGCAGCTACATTTCCTATAATAATGTCTCTTCTTGCTGTCTAAACCTAAAATGGTGACTCTCTCCCTAGGGAAGATGACAGCTGGTACCACCAAAGGGAATATCACTGCTATTCTCATAGTGCCTGTCAAGGTGTAGGGGATCAGAATATCCCATTCCAACCCCTTGGCATACAGATTACTTTGACTTGAAGGCTGCTGAGAAAATTCAGACACAGAAAGAATTCTCTGCCCTCCGCCTGTTGTCTAAAAGTGGGGCATAAATTTCTCATGTGACAATGTCCCCCCTCTCTCCTGAAAGGTATCCTCCTCTTATAACAGGAAAAGGAGAACAACAGTTATTACCCAAGATGGAGAGGATGCCCAAGATGCATCTGCATAAACACACCTTACTAAACAACTGTTATCTACCCTCATATATTTTTAAATCACTTTCCAACAATATATCATCCCTGAGAACGCCAAACCCCTTTTGTTCGTCCATAATTTATTACCCTTTGTTAAAATGTTTTTTAAAAAGTTTCCAAGCCAAATCACTTCTTTTCTGGGAATCACTGTGCACATAAAAATATCAACACCAAGAAAAATTGATGTGCCTTTTCTCCTGTTAATCTTCCATCAGTTTAAATTGCAGGATTCAAGTACGTAACTTAAGAGGATAGAGGAAATTTTTTTCCTTCCCTATAAACATCTACATCAAAGTTATTGATGCCTAATGCTTAAATTGTTAATATCTGACATTAAGGATATCTTCCTGTTTTGCTGCTGTGGCTGATGCTACTGTCTCTCATCATGGCAGAAGCTGTGATACCATTGCTCCAGCAAACTTGTGCTCCCAAAGTCCCATGGTGATCAGAGGGGAAATATACTTTTTATTTTTGTTCACTCTTTTTAAAAACTTTTTTTAGTGCTTTGTTTTTGGTTCCACTGGGTCTTTGACGATGCACATGGGCTTTCTCTAGTTGTGATGAGCGGGGGCTGCTCTTCATTGTGGTGCACGGGCTTCTCATTGCAGTGGTTTCTCTTGTTGCCGAGCAGGGGCTCTCTACGTGCTGTGGGCTTCAGTAGTTGCAGCATGCAGGCTCACTCGTTGCCATGCATGCGCTTAGTTGCTCCACAGCATGCGGCATCATCCCAGACCAGGGATTGACCCGTGTTCCCTACATTGGCAGGTGGATTCTTAACCACTGGACCACCAAGACAGTCCTTTATTCACTCTCCTCTTGTAGTCCTTTCTACTGAGGATCCTGGCATGAGTTTGAGGCTAGATTTACAATGTCTTTGGATAAAATTACTTTTAACCTCCAACTAAAACTGATTGAAAATAAGAATTATCTTCAAAATAAGAACTTTAGGGACTTCCCTGGTGGTCCAGTGGTTAAGAATTAAGAATCCACCTGCCACTGTAGGAGACATGGGGTCAGTCCCTGGTCTGAGTAGCACTAAGCTTGTGTGCCACAACTACTGAAGTCTGCACGCTCCAGAGCCTATGCTCTGTGACAAGAGAAGTGACCACAATGAGAAGCCTGCACACAACAACAAAGAGTACCCCAGCTTACCACAACTAGAGAAAGCCCTCGAGCAGCAACAAAGACCCAGAACAGTTGAAAACAGTCAATTTAAAAAATTTAATACTATTAAAAAATAAGAACTTTAAAATATAAAAACACACATTAAAAGGGTGTTTTTGGTTGTTTGTTTTTTAATTCTGCCCTTTTCCCTGGTAGCTCAGTTGGTAAAGAATCTGCCTGCAATGCAGGAGATCCCAGTTCCATTCCTGGGTAGGGAAAATCTGCTGGAGAAGGGATAGGCTACCCACTCCAGTATTCTTGGGCTTCCCTTGTGGCTCAGCTGGTAAAGAATCCTGTAATGTGGGAGACCTGGGTTCAATCCCTGGGTTGGGAAGATCCCCTGGAAATGGGAAAGGCTACCCACTCTAGTATTCTGGCCTAAAGAATTCTATGGACTGAATAGTCCATGGTGTTGCAAAAAGTCAGACCCGACTGAGTGACTTTCACTTTCACATATCCCTATAGTAGCTTCATCTTCAGATTAGTAATAACTCAACTAATATGGTGCTGGGCATCATAACTAGGGTGTAAAGATCAAAGGGAAAACGTGGTCCATCTCTTCCTCATGCTTTTTTTGGAAAGTAAACTTTCCCTCAAATTAAAGGTTAGTGTAACTGCAACAATGGATTATTACCTAGGATCTCCCCAGGTCTTTCACATGTCAGTGGTTCCTAATCTCATCTGTATATCGGAATCCCTGGAGATATGTAAAGAATATGGATAAGTGAATTCTACTCTCAGAGATTCTGAGTTAAATGTTCTGGGGAATTTTAGAAGAACCTCAGATAATTCTAAAGCATAGCCAATGTTGAGAACCATTGATGCGAATAGAATCTTGGTCTAACCCCAAAATCCCTGGTTCTCCAGACTTGCCTAGATATGCTTAGACTTGTCAAAATCCTAGGGGCAGCACAGTTAAAGCTTTGTTACCCTTCAATGTCTAGCCTGTGTTCACAGAGAGGATTACTAAAACTTTTTTTTTCATGTGAAACTTGACAGCTGTGCTTACATATCCTGGCTTATCATACACTGTCTACACATACACGAGGTTTTTCTCCCCTACAAAATGCAAATGTGAAAAACACTACCGTCGGGTCAACCCCTGTTGACCCCTAATTGTTCAGTCAAAAAGGGCAAGAACATTCCTACAAATGAGAGCGGAGATTTTACCTGTAAATGTGTTCAGAATTCTCATCACCTTCAGAACATAAAAAATTTCCCATGCCAGATAATATTTAGTGAACGCATGACAAACAAAGTATTAAGCATCTTACTTGAGAAGCACAAAGAAAGCACAATGTTTACACTTATGGAACTTAACACTGAAATAATGAAATTCAACATAAACCCACCAAGAGTACTTTTAAAGAGCAAAGGATGAATAGATACCATTAAGACTCAAAGTGAAAGTGAAGTTGCTCAGTCATATCCGACTCTTTACGACCCCATAGACTGTAGCCTACCAGGCTCCTCTGTCCATGGGATTTTCCAGGCAATAGTACTGGAGTGGATTGCCATTTCCTTCTCCAGGGAATCTTCCCAACCCAGGGCTCGAACCCGGGTCTCCCACATTGTAGACAGGCGCTTTACCATCTAAGCCACCAAGGAAGTACAAGATTCAAAACACTATGGTATTAATAACCACCATCTGTGAAAGACCTTTAATGTCCCATATCAATATATATATATATATGTTTATATATGTACATTTTATATATAGAAATTATAGAGTCCCTCACTGCACTTTAAAGAAGAAATGAAGTATGGAAGTTAACTTACCCCAAATCACATAGTTATTATTCCATCATCATACTATGTAGTATTATTATTCAGCAATTTAAATATAATTTTTGATGAAGATAAAAATTCATAACAACATTCTGTGAAAATATAATTTCACTTCCACAGTATCAAGTCAATGTATCCTTTGCAGCTATTATGACTATTTCAAGAATTTTAGAAAGTTTAAAGAAGACATTAAATGTTTGGTGAAGATGTAGTGCTTGGGAAGTCAAACCTGATAAATTGATTTTCCCCAGCAAATTACCCCCCTTTCCATCTCTTGGTTTCCTTATGTATAAAACATGGGTATTATTTTTACTCCTGCCTCAAGGATATGCTGTGAGAACAGAGACTTTCCTTACTGGGGTATAGGAGTGGTTTTGTTTTGATTTTAATGTCTTGAGAGTAAGAAGTTTAAGAAGAGGTGGGTTTTCTCCCAAAGCAGTCAAGGTGGAGGGTCTGTCACTTTCCTGAGTTCTTCCGAGGCTGAATGTGTCTTCCACAGAGGATGCAAGGAGGAGGTGCATGGCCCCAGCCAGAGGCCACTCTCCATGTCCTGGGAGTGGTCCTGGCATTGCAGAAGGATGGGCAAACTATCAGCATCGCCTCCATCAATGTCTGGTCTTGGTAATAAGCAGCCCGTGACGCATCGTTAAGCCCCTGAACCTTCTGTCTGTCTCCAAGGACCAAAGCTGGGGAGGGGAGCACTGGAGTCAATGAATACTTGGTTGAGTTGGACCAGCTTCAGCAATCTCAGCTTCTGTGGGGATGAGGATGGAGGTGGATGCGGAGGTGGGGTTGAGGGGAGGGGGAGGGCAGGGATGAAGAAGCTTAGGGAGGTCAAGGCTAAAGTTTTCCAAGAATTGCCCTGGGAAAGGAGTATCTTTTGACCTGGCAATTGTGGAAAACCTAATAAAAGAGATGATACCCAAATATTGTCAATAAGCTGGAAAATAATTCTTAGCTTATTCTGAAATTTTATTGATAATTTAAAATAAATTGTAAACGGCCCCGCTAGAGGAAAGACAATTTTCTTTCCAAACTTTCTACAGAAAATAATTATTAAAAATATCTTTGTTACATCAAGAGGTAATCAAAGAGTATGTAAGAAAAAAAGAGTTTAGGTATGTCAAGAGTTGGTAAAGATAGTATTAATATTGAGATTTTTTTCTTTATTTTTAATGTTTGCAGTATTAGTTCTTTAAAATGTGTAACTTTTGGTGATTAATAGTTCTAAATAAACATTCAATCTTGTATTCATATTTTTGCATTCTTTGTCTTCAAGACAGTCCCCAATTTGTATAAACTTCAAGCTCACAAAACCTGGAATGTTCTGAGTACAATATATATATAAACTCAATATGGAGTATACACAATATTGTATATAAAATAGATAACTAATAAGGACGTACTGTATAGCACAGGGAATGATATCCAATACTCTGTAATGACCTATGTGGGGAAAGAATCTAAAAGAGATATTTTTATGTGTGTCTGATTCACTTTGCTGTACACCTGAAACTAACACAGCATTGCAAATCAGCTATACTCCAAAAAAAATTGAAAAAAATTCAATATGGAGCGAACAACTAATCTATAAAAATCCAAATCTAGAGTGTTAGTGTCACTCATAGAACACCTGAGATTCCAGGTAAGTAAGAGAGTTGAATGGCGAAGAGGAGAGGAAATGAGAGTTAAGTGGTAATGTTAACAGACACCCAGACCTAGATGGGCCAAAGTGACAAAGTCAGCACCTGTTCATGGTCATGAGGACACTCACTCACAGGTCATGGTTAGGAGTTTAGATATGGGAAATAGATGGGGAAACAGTGGAAACAATGTCAGACTTAATTTTGGGGGGCTCCAAAATCACTGCAGATGGTGACTGCAGCCATGAAATTAAAAGACGCTTACTACTTGGAAGAAAAGTTATGACCAACCTAGATAACATATTCAAAAGCAGAGATATTGCTTTGCCAAATAAGGTCCATTTAGTCAAGGCTATGGTTTTTCCCAGGGTCATGTATGGATGAGAGAGTTGGACTGTGAAGAAAGCTGAGTGCTGAAGAATTGATGCTTTTGAACTGTGGTGTTGGAGAAGACTCTTGAGAGTCCCTTGGACTGCAAGGAGATCCAACCAGTCCATTCTGAAGGAGATCGGCCCTGGGATTTCTTTGGAAGGAATGATGCTAAAGCTGAAACTCCAGTACTCTGGCCACCTCATGTGAAAAGTTGACTCATTGGAAAAGACTCTGATGCTGGGAGGGATTGGGGGCAGGAGGAGAAGGAGATGACAGAGGATGAGATGGCTGGACGGCATCACTGACTCGATGGACATGAGTCTGAGTGAACTCTGGGAGTTGGTGACAGACAGGGAGGCCTGACGTGCTGCAACTCATGGGGTTGCAGAGAGTTGGATACGACTGAGCGACTGAACTGAACTGAACTGAAGAGCAATGGGAGATTGTCAGCAAGCTTTAAGCAAGGGAGGAAGTGTTCGAGATGAGGAACAGATGTGTGGGCAGGGAGACCATCTAGCAGGAGAGAAATGGTAATGCTTCTTCAAGATTTCCCTGCCCCCATGTCTGTGGTCACCGAGTAGAATCAGCCTGTGTGTGTGGCGAGCCAGAGGTTCACTGGCTCCCTAGAAATCCTTGCTTGGTCAGTTGACTCCAGGGTCTCCCACTGAGCTATACAAAAACTCCTGGGGGAGGTGGAAGGCTTGCAGGCTCTCACCTTTCCATGAATCATTTAGAAGGGAAACCAAAGCCTGCTTAGGTAAAAAGATCCATGAACTCCAGGTCAAGATCATATTCCTGTCCCAAAAGTAAGATTTCTTTTTTCCCTTCATCGTGTGTAGGTGTATTTAAAAAACAAACTATTTTCATTCAGTCACGGTTTCCTAGCAACCTCCAAAAAAAAAAAAAAAAAAAAGCATCTATTTTTCTGAATGTCTCTGAACACCAGCCCAGCGGATGCTCAAGCACGCCTCCAGAAGCACAGAGAGAACAAAAGCACTGGGATCACCCTGGCTGGTGAGAGATTATGAAACAGGAATTTCTTGATAGAACTCAGTCTGAAAGACCTGTACCATAGATGTGGGGTACAGAGTGGGGACCTGCTGTGAGTGTGCAGATATTCTTAAAGGATGTGATATTCCTATGGAAAATGGGGGCTGTGATTTCTGGGGGAAGGTGGTTTCTATGAAACAGCTGATGCATGAGATGGCTGACACCTTTTTAGCAGCTATTTTCTGTGTGTTTCCAGCCAGAATCTTGTTTCATTAAAACTCTATAGACAGAAAAGAGGGGTGACTGGCTGAATTCAAATTTAAGCTGAACAGAGTCTGTGCAAATGGTCCTCTTTCAACCAGGCACAATGCATGTAAGTCACTGAACTGGACAGCTGGCAGAAACCCCTCCAATCACTCAATGCTTGTTTTATAGAGGAGGAAACATGAAAACACAGAGAAGCAAATTTACTCATCCAAGGTGGTTTCACAGGGTCTGCCGACCTCTGGCCTTGTGGAATGGAAGTTCCTCATATTTTAAAAATCTTTTGCAGGAATTTTCTGGAGGTCCAGTGGTTAAGACATCACACTTTCACTGCTAAGAGAATGGGTTCATTCCCTGGTTAGCAAACCAAGATCTCACAAGCCAAGCAGCATGGCCAAAAAAAGGGAAAAAAAAAAAAAATCTGCCTATTATGCCACACTGAATGATAAGGGGGAAGGAAAATGGGTCTAAGAGAAAGTTGTCCCAACAACCAACAGACTCACATTTTATAATTGGTGCATCTGAAATTCAAAGGGCTAGCCAAGAATTAGAAAATAAGAATAGATTAAAGCAAAGGCTTAATCTTTTGCTTCTTAAAAAGGCATCTAAGCCCCACTCCAGTCAAGGAATTGAGGTAGGGCAAATGTTTATCAACAACTGTTTTTCTAATTATTGAATTGGAAGCATGATAACACAATCTTCCATAAATGCTAGCCTTTATGGAGTTGTGGAATGTTAGGGTGAAAGGTGCTCTGGATGATGTTAACCAGCCTCATCACATTTTAGACAACACCTGAGACTGGGGGGCAGCAGAGCCAAGAGGCTTGGCCGTGGCTACAGCAGTCAGTGGTGGAGCAGACTTCACATTCTGGCATCTGGTCTCTCCAGGCCCAGCACTTTTCCTTGTCTAAGCCACCAGAAAACCTTTCTGGCTTGCAGTGTCCTCTCTCAGCTGACTCTCCTGTAGGGCACAACAGTCCTGTCTTTATCTTTACTTCAATTCCTATGGAATGCTCCAGCTTTATTCGCTTTTCTCCATCTCATCTAAGGCTTTAGCAGATGAAGGCACAGCAAGTATGGTCCAAAATAATTTAATTGATTTGGTGAAGAATTTGGGCTTCCCAGGTGGCTCAGACGGTAAAGAATCCGCCTGCAATGCGGAAGATCTGGGTTTGATCCCTGGGATGGAAAGATCCCCTGGAGGAGGGCATGGCAACCCACTCCAGTATTCTTGCCTGGAGAATCCCCATGGACAGAGGAAGAAGCTTGGCAGGCTATAGTCCATGGAGTTGCAAAGAGTCGGACACAACTGAGTGACTAAGCACAGGTGAAGAATTTATTTAAATCAGTGGCATCCAATTATTGTTGGAGAGCTTAACTGAATAAAGCTTAATGTTTATATGCTACCATTTTAGAAGTTTTTAAAGCTTTTTTCCCCCAGCCTTTTAGGAGTAATGATTTAAAGACACGTGCAAAATTTCAAAAGTAGAGAAGGTAATATAATGAATATTCATAGGCCTATAATTCCAGAGTCAAGAAATGTTAACAATTTGCTTAGATGTGTATTAGCCAGGGTTCTCCAGAGAAACAGAAACAATATAGGGAGAAAATTAGTTTATTGAACTGGCTCACGTGATCGTGGTGGCTTGATCAGTCCAAAAGTCAAAAGGGGTCAGCGGTCAGGATGGAGATGCAATGAAGAGCTGCAGTTCAAGTCTGAAAGTGGTCTTCTGGCAGAATTCCTTCTTGCTCAGAAAGATCAGCCTTTGTTCTTTTAAGGCCTTCGGCTGATTGGATGAAGCCCACCCACATAATGGAGAGTCATCTGCTTTACTCAAAGTCCACTAATTTAAACACTAATCTCCTTCAGAAACCACCTGTGCAAAAAAAAATAAATAAATAAAATAATGTTTGGCCACAAATATGGGCAGAATGGCCCAGCCAAGTTGACACATAAAATTAACCATCACAATTTGCTTTAAATTTTTTTTATAGAAATAAAACACTGCAGATAAAGTTGATATCCCATTTATATACCTATCTCTGGGCACCCCATCCAATGGCGATAATTTGTAAAAAACTAACTCCTTTTTGTGATGTCAGGCCCCATTTGACCCCATCACCTGGGCTTCAATTTCTGGTTCAAAGTGGGGGTGAGAATTGCAGATATGGCCTCACCTTTGTCATCACCACATGTTTCTACAAGGACCTGCTGGCCATAGGAAGTTGTACACAGGTTCTATAGAAAATGCCATCACAAGCCATGAACCAGGTGGATTCACAGAGAGTCACTATGTTGAATGCACACAGAACTCAAACATATTCAGATCACAAACCATCTGTGTTTGGATGCTTCTGTCTATATAGTCTCATCCACGATTATATGAGCCATGTCTGTTTTACTTGTGAGTTTATTGCAATAATAAGTAAATGATGAATATTGACAAAAAATTTGGAAGGAATAAGAAGTGTCAGATAAACTCAAGGCACAGTGCACTGGCTGGCAGGCAGCTTTCTGACCTGGAAACCTGCTGGATAAGAGGCCTGCTCTCAGATCCCTTCCAGAGCCTAGGACTCCATGACTGGTATTAGGAGTGATAACATCCTTTATTCAAATTCTCTCTGATTTGCTGCTGTAGCTTCAAGGCTCAGAGACGCTGGGTCTTTCCAAAGGATAAAGGTGCAGTGTAGCTGCAGTTACCTGCTCAGCTGGATAAGCCTTTAATCATGGAAAGAAGGCTCCTAAAGAAGGAAATGAAAAAGCTCCTGTAAGTCTGATGGAAAATAGCTTACATTTATTGCACTGAGCATTTGGTGGGTTGTATGTCATAGATGGTCTGGATATTGGCAGAGGGGTTAAAAGCCTAAGGAAGAATTTGTTCGTGGTATAGGAGACAGCCAGATGATCTGGCCTATGTCTCCTCTCCAAAAGGCCTCACATGTGGTGCAAAGCAGGATGCTAAATCTCTAAAGAGGATGTTTCTGCCAGCAGCATGCACAACTGAGACATTCCTACGCCTCAGCCTAGGATCTGAGCTGAGAGGTCCAGTCTGCGCTGGGCAGGGTATGCCTTTGAAAGGGTTCGACTAGTAAAAGACATGAGTGAGATTCCTGAAAAAATGTACCCAAGGGTGCAGCATTTACATTGCAGCCTCTGCTTCTTCTATTGTGAATCTTATCAGTTAAATAATTTATCTCTATTTTTTGCCATCCAAACTTCATTTTAAACACATAAAGAAAACATTAAGTTTTCCCATGGAAATTTTTTCTCCTGTGGTAGCTTTTTGTTGACTTGACACTTTGTTAAGAGGCTGGTGAAAATCAAAGACCATATAAAAAGGGGAAAAAAAGGTTATTATGGTTCTATTTCATGATTATAGGCATAACAATAATACACTTATTAAAAACCTCATTATAGTCCCCATTAAATATATTTTCTCTGCCTATTAAGATCATTATATTTTAACAAGTGCTTAAGAAATGCCGCAATATGAATTCATACATTTTACATATATGTGTTTGGAGGTCTATGTAATAAAGAAGAAACCATAATTAGGAACGCCAATTCGTCTACATATCTCATCCAAAGAACTGGAATTTCAGAACTAATATAAATATAAACTTATACATATACATATACATATATGTGTGTGTGTCTGTATGCTACCAGAGATCAGTGGAGAAATTACTCCAGAAAGAACGAAGGGGTGGAGCCAAAGCAAAAACAACACCCAGTTCTGGATGGGACTGGTGATAGAAGCAAGGTCCGATGCTGTAAAGAGCAATATTGCATAGGAACCTGGAATGTTAGGTCCATGAATCGAGGCAAAATTGGAAGTGGTCAAACAGGAGATGGCAAGAGTGAACATTGACATTCTAGGAATCAGCGAACTAAAATGGACTGGAATGGGTGAATTTAACTCAGATGACCATTACATCTACTACTGTGGGCAGGAATCCCTTAGAAAAAATGGAGTAGCCATCATGGTCAACAAAAGCGTCCGAAATGCACTACTTGGATGCAATCTCAAAAATGACAGAATGATCTCTGTTTGTTTCCAAGGCAAACCATTCAATATCACGGTAATCCAAGCCTATGCCCCAACCAGTAACGCTGAAGAAGCTGAGGTTGAATGGTTCTATGAAGACCTACAAGAGCTTTTAGAACTAAAACCCCCAAAAGATATCTTTTTCATTATAGGGGACTGGAATGCAAATGGAGGAAGTCAAGAAACACCTGGAGAAACAGGCAAATTTGGCCTTGGAGTACAGAATGAAGCAGGGCAAAGGCTAATAGAGTTTTGCCAAGAGAACGCACTGGTCATAGCAAATACTCTCTTCCAACAACACAAGAGAAGACTCTACACATGGACATCACCAGATGGTCAACACCAAAATCAGATTGATTATATTCTTTGCAGCCAAAGAACAAAAACAAGACCAGGAGCTGACTGTGGCTCAGATCATGAACTCCTTACTGCCAAATTCAGACTTAAATTAAGAAAGTAGGGAAAACCACTAGACCATTCAGGTATGACCTAAATCAAATCCCTTGTGATTAAACACTGGAAGTGAGAAATAGATTTAAGGGACTAGATGTGATAGAGTGCCTGATGAACTATGAACTGAGGTTCGTGACATTGTACAGGAGACAGGGGTCAAGAACATCCCCATGGAAAAGAAATGCAAAAAAGGAAAATGGCTGTCTGGGGAGGCCTTACAAATGGCTGTGAAAAGAAGAGAAGTGAAAAGCAAAGGAAAAGGAGGATTATATGCATCTGAATGCAGAGTTCCAAAGAATAGCAAAGTGAGATTAAAAAAGCCTTCCTCAGCGATCAATGCAAAGAAATAGAGGAAAACCTCAGAAATGCTGAGAGATCTCTTCAAATGACTGAGGGACTTCACTTTCACTTTTCACTTTGCACTTCATTTAAAATCAACTAAAATCCAACTCAGGGAGTCTGGTTTCACACGACAAGTGTTGACCAGCAGCAGCAGCAGCAGCAGAATCTCTTCAAGAAAATTAGAGATACCAAGGGAACACTTCATGCAAAGATGGGCTCAGTAAAGGACAGAAATGGTATGGGCCTAACAGAAGCAGAAGATATTAAGAAGAGGTGGCAAGAATACACAAAATATATAAAAAAGATCTTCACGACCCAGATAATCACGATGGTGTGATCACTCACCTAGAGCCAGACATCCTGGAATGTGAAATCAAGTGGGCCTTAGGAAGCCTCACTATGAACAAAGCTAGGGGAGGTGATGGAATTCCAGTTGAGCTGTTTCAAATCCTGAAAGATGATGCTGTGAAAGTGCTGCACCCAATATGCCAGCAAATGTGGAAAACTCAGCAGTGGCCACAGGACTGGAAAAGGTCAGTTTTCATTCCAATCCCAAAGAAAGGCAATGCCAAAGAATGCTCAAACTACCTCACAGTTGCACTCCTCTCACACGCTAGTAAAGTAATGCTCAAAATTCTCCAAGCTAGGATTAATGCCGTGAACTCCTATGAAGTTTTGAAAGGCTAGTTTTTGGAAAGGCAGAAGAACCAGAGATCAAATTGCCAACATCTGTTGGATCATGGAAAAAGCAAGAGAGTTCCAGAAAACATCTATTTCTGCTTTATTGACTATGCCAAAGCCTTTGACCGTGTGGATCACAATAAACTGTGGAAAATTCTGAAAGAGATGGGAATACCAGACCACCTGACCTGCCTCTTGAGAAACCTATATGCAGGTCAGGAAGCAATAGTTAGAACTGGACATGGAACAACAGACAGGTTCCAAATAGGAAAAGGAGTATGTCAAGGCTATATATTGTCACCCTGCTTATTTAACTTCTATGCAGAGTACATTATGAGAAATGCTGGGCTGGAAGAAGCACAAGCTGGAATTAAGATTGCTGGGAGAAATATCAATAAGATATTTCAATAAGATATTTCTCATATATGCAGATGACACCACCCTTGTGGCAGAAAGTGAAGATGAACTAAAAAGCCTCTTGATGAAAGTGAAAGTGGAGAATGAAAAAGTTGGCTTAAAGCTCAACATTCAGAAAACGAAGATCATGGCATCTGGTCCTATCACTTCATGGGAAATAGATGGGGAAACAGTGGAAACAGTGTCAGACTTTATTTTTTTTGGCTCCAAAATCACTGCAGATGGTGACTGCAGCCATGAAATTAAAAGACGCTTACTCCTTGGAAGAAAAGTTATGACCAACCTAGGTAGCATATTCAAAAGCAGAGACATTACTTTGCCAAATAAGGTCCATCTAGTCAAGGCTACGGTTTTTCCAGTGGTCATGTATGGATGTGAGAGTTGGACTGTGAAGAAAGTTGAGCGCCGAAGAATTGATGCTTTTGAACTGTGGTGTTGGAGAAGACTCTTGAGAGTCCCTTGGACTGCAAGGAGATCCAACCAGTCCATTCTAAAGGAGATCAGTCCTGGGTGTTCTTTGGAAGGAATGATGCTAAAGCTGAAACTCCAATACTTAGGCCACCTGATGTGAAGAGTTGACTCATTGGAAAAGACTCTGATGCTGTGAGGTACTGGGGGCAGGAGGAGAAGCGGATGACAGAGGATGAGATGGCTCTATGGCATCACCTACTCGATGGACATGAGTCTGAGTGAACCCCTGGAGTTGGTGATGGACAGTGAGGCCCGGCGTGCTGCGATTCATGGGGTCACAGAGAGTCAGACACGACTGAGCAACTGAACTGAACTGAACATATATATATATATGTAGTTTAATTTTATCCAAAGAATCAATTTCAGTTCAGTTCAGTTGCAGCACCCCATGAGTTGCAGCACGCCAGGACTCCCTGTCCATCACCAACTCCTGGAGTTCACTCAGACTCACGTCCATCGAGTCAGTGATGCCGTCCAGCCATCTCCTCTTCTGTCGTCCTGTCCTGTTCAGTCTCAGAGTTTTCTTGAGTCTTCACATCAGGTGGCCAAAGTACTGGAGTTTCAGCTTTAGCATCATTCTTTCCAAAGAAATCCCAGGAATCTCTTCAAAGTTTCTCTCATCTTTCCAACAGCATCAATTCTTTGTCCAACTCTTCTTCATAATGTCTTCAACCTCCATAGCCTGGCTACTTTAAATAAAGTGTCTTGAAATTACAAAGCAAACTTCAATAATTTTTATCAATCTAGAATAGCTTAACAACACAAAACACTTTAGAATCCAAAAACAAATCTATCTCCAGCATAGGAACTTGCCCAAAATGTTTGGTAAAGACCTTGACCAACAGAACTCTACTTATGTAACACTGTGAGATTGACCTTGGAGACCCCAGAGTCTTTTTTCCTGCATACAGTCTCTCCTCCCAACTTTCCTCGGGTATTACCCCTTTCTATTCACCTCCCAGAGCCCTTATTCTACTCTCCCCTTATTAAAAATCCATTAGGGAAGGACCTGATAAGTATACACGAAAGCGGAATCACTGATATGTTTTTATGTCTAACGCTCCTAATGGTATTTGCATTCTAACGGGAGAAAAAAAGCCTGCAAGCTAACTAACACATCTGTATGGCATATCATATATCTGGAAGTTATCAACTTTAGACATTCTGCCTGAATTTAGCAAGGACAGCAGGGGAACCTTCAAAGGAGGAGTCAAGAGCAGCAGGGGAATCTTCAAAGAGGGGGTCTCAATCCTTTCGGTTTTGTAACATCTGTTCTGCCTATTGGGGGTTTATCATACTCCCTGCTTTCCTAGAAATTCAGTTCTATGTGAGTTTTATTTATTCATTATGGTTGGACACTTTAAATCTGCAGGGTTGCAGAATGGCTGTTTAAATCAAAATGAATATTGATTCAGCTACCAGAGCCATCGGTGACTTCTCTTGTATTTGGTGGAGGAGGGAGGAATTGGGGAGGAATCTTCGGCAGACCACGCTTCTGTGTCATTCCCGCTAGTTCAATCCTGCTCTCTTGTTTTTAAGGGGAGATTACATTGGCATCAGACTTCGGGAAAATGAATTTGACCCAAAAGGAAGAAGGCAACTCACCTTTCTAGATGATATGGTAAAGACAGGGATGCAGCTGCAAATCACATCTGTGTCGTATGTGTGTTACAGGGAGGAAGAGGATCTAACGTCTGTCATAAATGAGGCTAATCTTGATCCCCTTCCCCCAGAATTTTCTCTTTCTCATCTATCATCCTAGGATTGTTCATGTGGTCTTTTCAACTCATTAAACTGAAAGCAAGAAGAATGAGAAAGTAAAAAGTCATGAGACTTTCGCTATTTATTTTTATGAGAGAAAAGATTAAAAAAAGCAAAATGAGCACACAATTAAAAGTATGATAGCCATGATGGTGAACACCTTTTGATGAGATTAAACTACTACTGTATAGTTTTAAAATGTAATAATTTTTTAGCATTCATGGAGAAAAACCAAGTAATTGAATAATCCTTAATTCCTGTGATTATACCTGTTGAAACTCAGATTCATGCTATGTAATCAAAGTTACTTCACATAAATTAAAGAAGCTGTGAAGAGATCTAATTCAAAAGAGATTAGTAAGCCCTCAGCCTTTTTATGCTACCCATTTACTGTTCTTGCACTGATGAGGAAGATAGGACCACGTGTCTCCCCCTAATCTCGCCCATCCCTGTCTGATTTCCCTGGTGCTGAATGAGCAGTTAAGGAAGGCTTCATGTTCTAAACTACTTCTCTATGCATGTATTAAATAGAGAAATTAAACCAATTAGATAAGTGCTGGTCAAACTTTAATGAGGTCTTATTCCAAGACCGTTTTGATTCAGGAGGTCTGGGGTGAGGCTGGAGACGTGCCTTTCTAACGAGCAAGCAGGTGATGGCAGCTCCAGCTATCCAGGCATCAGTCTTCCAATTAGGTTTCAACAAGTGATTACTGCCTTTCTTTTTTTTTTCCTCCCTTCCTTCCCTTCCTCCCTCCTTCCTTCCTTTTCTCTCTTTTTCTTCCTTTCTCTTTTCAGTTTGGTTCAGTCCCTGAGAGAAATAATTACATTGTTACATCTTTTAGAAAATGTTAAGATGACGTAGAATCTTGGAATTCATCTACAAACACAAAAACAAAACTGACCTTTCTTCTTCAAGCTGAGAAGGAATGATTTGACAGATAAATGGTGAATACACTTAGAAATGACCAGGAAAAGGTGGTCAATACGATAAGAATGAACACAGAATTGGTCCTTAGCTTTTTACCACATAGAAGATAAGTCACTTACCCAAGTCTACCTGCAGTTCCCTGCTTCCACTGGGCCCTCTGCCTAGGAGGTCCTTCCCCTATGGAAATTCTCCTCATCCTTCAAGCCCAGCTCTGCCGAGGCCTCTTTTCTGAGTCTCTAGGGATTCCCTCAACTCATCAGGTGGACACACCTCCTCTGTGACCCTGGGAGCACATTTCTGATGTTACACCAAATTAGAAATTGTTCTCTATGTCCGTCTTCCTCTACCTTCCCCTTTTTCTATTTTATAATTCAAGGAAGTTGAGGCCCAGAGAACAGCAATTGCTCACCCAAGGATATAGGACCATGAGTTGCTAGCAGTAACCTAGGTTTGAACCCAGATTCCCTGATTCCCAGTATAGTATCTCATGAATCTATCATTTCTGGCACCTCCACCCACCCATCCAACACACACACACATTGGTCTAGTGGGGAGTTAAATGTAATGCCGGAAGAACACTAGTTATTTCTATCTGAGCATCAGGTTACGGGACACCGCTGGTGATCCTCACTGTTGTGGACATGACAAAAGAGAACAGGCTTAGCCGTGCCATTGTCATTGCCAGGGTGAGCATCAGTCAATGTCTCAGCCTGTTCCTTTGTTCTCTGTGCTCCCTGCTTCCAGGCACACTATGACTTGGCCATCAATGTTGCTTTGCAATGGCTGGATCACTCAGAAGACTTAACTTGGCTGGAGTGGGAGAAAGTGTAAGTTGAATAGTCCTTGTTCCTGTTTTGTTTTGTTAACCAATGAGTAATGATAGAGGAAGTTTATCACAAGGCACTCTGATTTGAAAATACTATGGAGTATTTGTCTCCAGCTAGAAACCTGAAAAAATCTCAACAGTCGTCAGTTTGAGGAAGTCTTATCCGTGCTTACATATTTTGCATCCCTGTGAACTGGTTTCTGTCAGATACAGATCTTTCTTGCATAAGATGTTTTGTCTTAGAAATATAACTGTGCTTTATTGTGTACATGCCTTGATTTTTTAAAAAAATGATCAGTATTTTGGGTAAAGCTGCAATCTTTTCCCAAGGACCATCAAACATAACTTCTTAAGCATTTAACCAGATGTGTACCTGAGCTAAGCAGTTTGAATCACCACTGTTTTAATGCTTGCCAAAATTATTGGCATTTTCTCCCAAATGTGGGGCATTCCAGGTGGCGATAGTGGTAAAGAACCAGCCTGCCAATACAGGAGGCATAAGAGACGTGGGTTTGATCCCTGGGTCAGGAAGATCCCCTGGAGGTGGAAATGACACCCACTTCATTATTCTTGCTTGAAAAAGCCTGGATAGAGGAGCCTGACAGGATACGGTCCATGGGGTCATAGAGAGTTGGACACGACTGAGCGACTAACCACACCTATATGTGCCAGGCAGACTCATTCAGCTAGAAAGAACATGAAACTGATGACGCCAGGATTGAATCCCTTGTTCAAGGGGCCAGTTTTTTTTTCTGCTCTGTTGCTTTAGAACACACACCTGGTGCTAAATGGTTGGATCAGTTAGTATTTAGTTGCAATAAGCAGAAAATCCAATTTGAATGGACTCAAGCAGAAAAAGGAAAAAAAAAAGAAAGAAAAAGAGGAGAGATTTATTGTCTCTGTATCTGGAAAGTCCATGGGTAGAGTGGCATCAGGCACAGCTTAATTCAAAACTCAAACCAGGTCATCAGGATCTACCTCTTGGCTATTTCCTCTGAGTGGACACTATTTCTAGTTTTACCCTGCTTTATCACAACAGTCAGGCCAGGGGAGAATGGATTTTTAAAAAGCACAGAACTGTGTCTCAATTGGCACTGTTTGCTCTGACTTATCTGGGGGTAGAGTGAGGGAGAGAACATGCTGGCTGAATTAGTCCACAGTGCATTTTCCATCCTTGGAATCTAGGGGCATCATGCCCCTAGAAGCTTATACAGGGGGAAGCTTTATAGGCTTACACAGGGGGAAGGCAGTTACCCCCAAGCAATTGCCACAAGAACAGAAAAGGATATGGATTGGTAAAACCACAATTGCCCACCATAGTGGCCACTCCTCTGGGGTTTGATACCTGTGGAATCATGGGTAGATGAGGGTAAATTCATCACCACTGTTGGAAGATTCAAAATTCAAAGTGTATACTTTGCTGATGATGGATTAATCATATCAGTTTTGTGAATAAATGCATAGCAAGCAGCCATTGGCTATTATTTATTACTTATGATTATCATCACAATTTTGTCAAAAATTCTTGTTAAGAAGAACAAGAATAAACCCTCCATTCTTATTCATATTCCCCCTTAGGAAAATGTCATTTCGGGGTAGACCCGTATATCCAAACCACAGGGAACGAGAAGCAATGATTTTATCATCTTATGCTGGAATCTTAATGGTAAGGAAAAGAACATTATTTGCATCTATGAAGATTTTGCATCTACAATGTGCATTTTATATTAAAGAATCTTATTTTATTTTTCAGCCAATGTTTCTAAATATGTAAAATTTATTGAAAGTAAATTTTTAATTTTTACAGGTTAATAAAAAGACTGCCTTCTATATTGTATTGTAAAAAAATATGTATTTAAGGGAAAAAATAGTGCATAAATAATTGATGTTAGGATACTCTGACTTATCCATTTATTTTGAAGTTATTTATCTGGTGCCCATGCTCTCCAGGCATGGTACTGAATGTGCAGAAGGTATAATAGTTTTATTTTATAATAAAAGAAAAGTCATGATATGATAATATATTTTTGTTATTATTTTGTTGTTTAATAGAACAGTATCCCGATTGAGGAAGTCTTTAAAATTTATGGGGCTGGCTCTTCTTGCAGTTCTGGTGCTGCCAAGGTAAGGATGACCTGAGACTATCAGCATAACGGAATTTTAGGGAGAATTTCTTTATTTTATAAATTGATAATATTGTATTTTCAGGCATGAAATAACAGCTTCATATCAAAATATATAAAACCAAATGTAATTATACCTTACTTGAGATGCTTTCACTACATAGAGGACTATACTCATAATAGCAAATGCATTTTATTAATTCATAAATAGAGGCAGCGACTTGAGCACCTTAAAGTCTAGATGCTGTCTCTGTTCTGCATTAACAAAAGTTCTCACTTACACTCTTCATAATATGGGTCTGGTAAATCCAAGTGCTCCTCTTGTATGATGTACCGTAACTTCTAGAACTAGGATGAGATCTGCAATGTTCATTCTCATGAGAAATTATCTAGTTTACTGCTGCCACATGTCTCCTTTCCACAAGACTGCTTGGAATTCAGTCCAGTTGAAGTACAAAAGATCAGGGAGTCCAGGTTGAATTCTGACTGTGTCCCTTCCCCTCTTTGGGTTTCCATATACTAATCCGGAAAAATAGAAAACAAATAGCCCAGAGTATTCTGAATTATCTTTACTATTAGTTCAGGTTTTGCTATTTATGAATATATAAATATTTACTAAACATTTGAAATATGGGCTTCTCTTTAGAAGTGAACTGCTGATCCCTTTGCCTTTGGATAACCTCTAGAAAAGAGAAGAAGAAGAAAGGGCAGATGGGGTGGGCAGGGCTGGGCAGAGGCATGGAGTGGGAGGCAGTCAGGGAGGGAAGCCAGGAGAGTCCCCACCGGCCTTCTGCTCCCACTGTCACTCCCATGTCCCCACCAGGGTTTGGAAGGGAGGCCAGGGCAGGAGCGGGGCTGCAGCCGCAGGAACACCGCCTGCCTTGCTGTCTTACCTGCAGACCGTCCTGCAAACAGTGGGGTCATATAAAGTCAGGAGTCTACGAGGGCCGCCTTAGGACTCTAGCACTTACTCCGAAGTGTCGTAACTGAATCCAGTGGTCCTCTCACCTTAGTCCATATGTAAGCTGGCCTGGTCTTGAGACTCAAATTCCCTGGGTTATGGAGGAAATCAGCACCCCCTCTCTGATCTCTCCGGTTTCAACTATTCCTTTCATTTATTCATTTGTTATAGTGGTAGAGGCAGGGATACAAGGGTGGGTGAGTCTGAAAAGATCACTTTCTCATAGATTTCCTATCTCATATTGGAGCTGGCATGCTTCCTTGGTTGAGATATAAGCCATCCCAGGACTAATGCTCCTCAGAAACCACGCTCTTCTTGGCTTTTGAAGAAAGACTACTTTTTTTGTTTTCTTAGAGAGTCAAGCAAACCACACTGCTTTAATCCTGTTTGATTTTTTTCCTGCAGATTTCTCCCTTCTAGGATTTCCCCCTTTTAGGCTTTCCCTTGAAAGCACCCCCTTCAACACATACATATAAATATCTGAGCCCAAGTCGCTCTGTTTCGGACATTGTGTTTTCTCCCCTTCATCGTCTTTGCCTAGCAGAGGACAAAGGCAGGCAGTAGGCAGACGTAGTTGCTTGGTCTCAACTCAAGTGGCCAGAGGACAAATATGGAAAATCACATCCTGGAAGGAATGGCACCGTGAAGCCCTCCAGTCTGAGCAGGGTTATCTATCAAGCAGGTTTGCAAACATGGGTGTTCAAGCAGCTTGGATAAACCAGATTCATTAAAGGGGCCAAAATGGAGGGGAGTAGGGAAGGATAAATTAGGAATTTGGGATTAAAATATACACATTAATACATATAAAATAGATTACTAACAAGGACCTACTATATAGCACAGGGAACTATATTCAATATCTTGTAGTAATCTGTAACAGAAAAGAACCTAAAAAGAATATAAATATATGTGTATGTGTATATATATATGTATGTGTGTGTATATATATATATATATATAGGGAAGCCAAAGTGGTACCCTCTGCATATCGGAAGTTGTTGATTTCTCCCAGCAATCTTGATTTCAGCTTGTGGTTCATCCAGCCTGGCATTTTGCATGATGTACTCTGCAAACATGTTGGGCTGGATGAATTACAAGCTGGAATCAAGATAGGTGGGAGAAACATCAACAACCTCAGATATGTGGATTATACCACTCTAATGGCAGAAAGTGAAGAGGAACTAAAGAACCTCTTGATGAGGGTGAAGGAAAAGAGTGAAAAAGCCAGTTTAAAACTAAATATTAAAAAAACTGAGATCATGGCATCCGGCCCCATTACTGCACGGCAAATAGAAGGGGAAAAGTTGGAACCAGTGACAGATTTCCTCTTCTTGGGCTCTAAAGTCACTGGGGATGGTGACTGCAGCCATGAAATCAGGAGACAATTGCTTCTTGGCAGGAAAGCTATGACAAACCTAGACGGTGTGCTGAAAGGCAGAGACATCACTCTGTTGACAGAAGTCTGTAAAGTCAAAGCTATGGTCTTACCAGGGGTCACGTATGGTTGTGAGAGCTGGATGGTAAAGAAGGCAGAGCACCAAAGAACTGATTCCTTCGAATTGTGGTGCTAGAGAAGATTCCCGAGAGTCCCTTGGACAGCAAGGAGATCAAACCAGTCAATCCTAAAGGAAATCAACCCTGAATTCTCACTGGAAGGACTGATGCTAAAGCTGAAGCTCCAGTATTTTAGTTATCTGATGCAAACAGCTGACTCATTGGAAAAGAACCGATGCTGGGAAAGATTGAGAGCAGAAGAGGGCATCAGAGGATGAAATGGCTGGATGGCATCACCAGTGCAATGGACATGAACTTGGGCAAACTCCAGGAGACGGTGAGGGACAGGGAAGCCTTGAGTGCTGCAGTCTATGGGGTTGCAAAGAGTCAGACACGACTGGGTAACTGAATAAAAACAACAATAACTCTGCATATACGTTAAATAAGCAGGGTGACAATATACAGCCTTGACGTACCCCTTTCCCAATTTTGAACCAGTCAGTTGTTCCATGTCCAGTTCTGTTTGTCCACTAAAAAGATGTACAATGTAACAATTGTGAGTTAAGTTTTATTGGGGGCAAATGAGGATTGCAGCCCAGGAGACAGCACCTCAGATAGCTCTGAGAGACGGCTCCAAAGAGGTAGTGGGGAAGGTCAATATATAAGATTTTGGTGAAGGGGCAGTTCAATGCAATCAAACGTTTACTTTACAAAAGGTTTCTGCTAGTCAAGAGGAGCTGATGTCTCCATGAAAATACTTAGTGCTTTTCTAGATATAAAGAGATGTCAGGATTGGGATCATGAAATCAGTTCCTGAAAATATCTATCTGAAGATCTGTACCACCAGTTTCTCTGAAGCACGGAGTGCTTCACTCTCCACCGCTGAACTCCCTTCACGGTGTGCCAAAGTTCAACAGCTGCAGCAACACAAGGTTCCGTCTCTGCAGAGGCAGATGGCAGATGCCCTTGGCAAGTGCCAATTTGTAGTTGACAACATAGACTACATAATGACCAGCTCTGAGTGAAAATAACTCATATCCTCAGAAAGGGGGTTTTGCCAAACTCAAGTTCAAGTGCCTGATACCAAATGAGGTCAAACAACCAAAACACCAGAGTTTGGAGCAGAGAGAGGTTTATTACAGGGCCGAGCAAGGAGAACAGGGTAGTTTATGCTTAAAGACCCAAACTCCCCATGGGTTTCAGGGAAGAAGTTTTATAGGCAAAGTTGGAGGGTTAGGCTCCAGGGTGTGTAACCCTCCTCTGATTGGTTGGTGGTGAGGTAACTGATGCTATTCTGGTAATTTCAGTCATCAGCTTTCTGGCTCCAGTCAGTCTGGGGTCCCTGTGCTTGTGTTCAGCCTACAATTAGTATCTTACACCTGAGTGGTCGTCTTAATTTCTGCAGAAGAACTCAGAGATTTGTATCAGATTGTTATGCAGGTCCCCTGAGGAGGAACCAGGCCCAGTCCTCATTGCAGCCCTACTGTTTCTTTCTGCCTAAGTCACTCCCCTAATTAGTAACTGTTTGAATCTGCTCTTTGGAACTTGAGGAACGTCTAGGAGGCTGCATTTTTTTTTTTCTTTCTACAAACAAGAAATGAGGAACATGGAAAGGTTTTGGTGCCGGGTCTCAGGCTCTACAGGATCCTGCTTGGTGTCAGTCCCCCCACCTCCCCGCCCCCCTCCTTTTTTTTTTTATACTCCTCAACCTTGAGTAGAACAGGCATTCGACAAGCTGGGGAATCATGTTTTGGATAGATTGGTTAATCATAAACTCAGCAGAGGAACTTAGTTTTAGGGGTACTGAATTTCAAGGGCTTTCCTTCAATGACCTGAGTTTGTTTATTGTTACAGGATATGAGTGTCCTGTACATGAAAGGCTGTTTTTTTGTAAGAGTTAAGTGTGAGGATTCTAAAGTCGGGTAGCCTGGGATCGAATCCCAGCTCTACTAGTTCAAACAGAATAATCCTGGACAAGTTCTCTAAACTCTATCAGCCTCGATTTCATTTGTAGAAGCAGGAGCCAGAAGCTGGGATTGCTATGGGAAATGAGGTGAGTTACATCCGTAAAGCCCTTAGTGGTTGGCACCTGGTAACCTCAAAACAATAGCTATGGGTAAGGTTCTGGTACTCACGGGGTTGGGGATGTATCTGATTCCCTCTATATTCCTCTAAATCAGGGTGTCTCAACATTTTTAACCAGATAATTTGTGTGTAGGGGGTGGAGTTGGGGCTGTTTAGTGCATTGTGAGCTGTTTAGCAGAATTCCTGGCTTCCACCTGAAACTGTTTACCTCAGACTGGGACTTGAACTGCTGGGACTCGAGTCCCAGTCCCTGAGTGGGACTCTAACCCACATGGCTGGGACTAGAATCTTGCCAAAACCCAGTTTTGGACTCTAACCCATATGGCTGGAACTTGAACCCGGTCAAAACCCACAGTACCTGGTTTCAGGACCTAATGAAGCTCAGGTTTTTGATGTCTCATCTCAGAAAGAATCCAGTGAGAGACAAAGTGACAGGTAAGAAGTAGATTTATTTAGAGAGAAACACACTCCAGAGACAGAATGTGGGCCATCGCGGAGAGTAAGTACAGCCACCTTGAAATGTGCTGTGGTTAGTTTTTATGGGTTGGTAATTTCATAAGCTAATGAGTGGTAGGATTACTCCAGCTATTTTGGGGAAGGGGTGGAGAATTCCGGGAAATGGGCCACCCCCCACCTTTTAGTCCTTTGATGGTTCCTTGGAACTGCATATAGTCACGATGGTGTAATCACACACCTAGAGCCAGACATCCTGAAATGCGAAGTCAAGTGGGCCTTAGGAAGCATCACTACAAACAAAGCTAGTGGAGGTGATGGAATTCCAGTTGAACTATTTCAAATTCTCAAAGATGATGTTGTTAAAGTACTGCACTCAATATCCCAGCAAATTTGGAAAACTCAACAGTGGCCACAGAACTGAAAGAGTCAGTTTTCATTCCAATTCCAAAGAAAGGCAATGCCAAAGAATGCTCAAACTACTGCACAATTGCACTCATTTCGCACGCTAGCAAAGTAATGCTCAAAATTCTCCAAGACAGGCTTCAACAGTACGTGAACCATGAAATTCCAGATGTTCAAGTTGGATTTAGAAAAGGCAGAGGAACCAGAAGTCAAATTGCCAACATCCGTTGGATTACCAAAAAAGCAAGAGAGTTCTAGAAAAACATCTACTTCTGCCTTATTGACTATGCCAAAGCCTCTGACTGTGTGGACTGGAAAATTCTTCAAGAGATGGGAATACCAGATCACCTGACCTGCCTCCTGAGAAATCTGTGCTCAGGTCAAGAAGCAACAGTTAGAACGGGACATGGAACTACAGACTGGTTCCAAATCAGGACAGGAGGATGTCAAGGCTGTATATTGTCACCCTGCTTATTTAACTTATATGCAGAGTATATAATGAGAAATGCTGGACTGGATGAAGCACAAGCTGGAATCAAGATTGCCAGGAGAAATATCAATAACCTCAGATATGCAGATGATACCACCCTTATGGAGGAAAGTGAAGAATGAGCCTCTTGATGAAAGTGAAAGAGAAGAGTGAAAAAGCTGGCTTAAAGCTCAAGATTCAGAAAACTAAGATCATGGTATCTGGTCCCATCACTTCATGGCAAATAGATGGGGAAATAATGCAAACAGTGAGAGACTTTATTTTTTGAACTCCAAAATCACTGCAGATGGTGACTGCAGCCATGAAATTAAAAGGCGCTTGCTCCTTGAAAGAAAAGTCATGACCAACCTAGACAGCACATTAAAAAGCAGAGACATTACTTTGCCAACAAAGGTCTGTCTAGTCAAAGCTTTGGTTTTTCCAGTGGTCATGTGAGACTTGAACAATAAAGAAAGCCGAACGCCGAAGAATTGATGTTTTTGAACTGTGGTGTTGGAGAAGACTCTTGAGAGTCCCTTGGACTGCAAGATCAAACCAGTGAATCATCAAGGAAATCAGTCCTAAATATTCATTGGAAGGACTGATGCTAAAGCTGAAACTCCAGTACTTTGGCCACCTGATGCAAAGAACTGACTCATTTGAAAAAACCCTGATGCTGGGAATGATTGAAGGCAGGAGGAGAAGGGGACGACAGAGGATGAGATGGTTGGATGGCATCACTGACTCGATGGACATGAGTTTGAGGAAGCTCCAGGAGTTGGTGATGGACAGGGAGGCCTGGTGGGCTGCAATCCATGAGGTTGCAAAGAGTCAGACATGACTGAGCGACTGAACTGAACTGAACTGGAACTGCATGGCACCCCTGGGTGTGTTATTTAGCTTGCTGATTGAGGATCAAGGTCTAGTGGAAGTTGACTTGTCTGCTATCTTGGACACATTTGATTGTAATCAGTTTATGCTGTGTCCTCAGGCTTTGTCATTCTCTCAAAAGTTGTGCCCTGCCCCCTTCCCTCCTGTTTCATACCCATTAGATGCCAATAGCTGCCCACGCCTGCCCCTTGATGTGACATCTAAAGACGTCTTTCAGTGTTGCCATGTGTCCCCTAAGAGGCAAAAATCACAGCTAGTTAAGGACCACTTCTCTAAACATTCAAAAATCAAAGAGCTCATCAAGCATCCACTGTATTATTAAGACATGTTGTTGTTGTTTAGTCGTGTGTCTGACTCTGCGACTGCACGGACTGTAGCCCTCCAGGCTCCTCTGTCCATGGGATTTCCCAGGCAAGATGGTTGGAGTGGGTTGCCATTTCCTTTTCTAGGGGATCTTCCTGACCCAGTGATCAAACCTTCATTTCCTACACTGGCAGGTGAATTCTTTACCACTGAGCCACCAGAGAAGCCCCTTATTAAAACATAAACTTTGCCTACTTTAGTTAAATTATCACAAAGGGTATGATATGATTTCAGCTACAGATACAAGCATCTGAGGGTCCTCTACCCCTGTGACCTCACAAGGTCCTCCCTGCATCAAGGACACCAGCTCAGGCCTTTCCCTTGCACCTGCACATCAGCTTTATGCAGGTACTTTCCTCTACATCTTAAACAAGGAGTTAGCAAGCCCTCTTAATGAAAACATAGTATTTCAAAGATTAAATTGTGAGAGAGACTTTAAAAACAGTCCTTAAGAGTTTAACATAATTTTTTAAAATTGGATTTGTATAGAACAGTCTTTTGGACTCTGTGGGAGAGGGCGAGGGCGGGATGATATGGGAGAATGGCATTGAAACATGTATATTATCATATGTGAAACGAATCGCCAGTTCAGGTTCGATGCATGATACAGGGTGCTCGGGGCTGGTGCACTGGGATGACCCAGAGGGATGGTATGGAGAGGAAGGTGGGAGGGGGGTTCAGGATGGGGAACACATGTACACCCATGGCGGATTCATGTCAATGTATGGCAAAACCAATACAATATTGTAAAGTAATTAGCCTCCAATTAAAATAAATACATTTCTATTAACAAAATAAAACAAACAAACAAAAACTGGATTTAACTACAAGGTAGGGTAGGTAAAAAAAATAGTTGATAAAGGTTCTTCTTTAATGGATGAAAATATGTATGATTAAACTTTGATTCCTCAGTGTCTGCTAAGCAACAGCTAAAATCCTTCCCAAGCAAAAGCTTAAAGCCCTGTTGAATACTAATCAGATTATGTAGGGTTTTTGGCCGCTAGAATTGGCTACTTGGGGCTTCCCAGATGGTGCTAGTGGTAACGAACCCTCCTGCCAACGCAGGAGATGTAAGAAACATGGGTTCAAATCCTGGGCTGGGAAGATCCTCTGGAGAAGGGCATGGCAACTCACTCCAGTATTCTTGCCAGGAGAATCCCACGGAGAGAGGAGCTTGGCTGGCTGCAGTCCATGGGGTCACATAGAGTGGGACAAGGCTAAAGTGACTTAGCATGCACCACATGGGTACTGTGCGGGCTTGATAGCTTTTTTTCAGGACTATCTGCTGCCACCTGGTGACAGAAAGCCATCAAGGACCCAGAATTGTTCAATTCTGTTAATGCAATACAAACTTCTAGTTCTACTCCTGAGAGGGATTTTTTTTGCTAACAGGGAGCCATTTTTCTGCTGAGAAACTTGGACCCATAGGAAAAAAAAAAATTAAGAACTTCACATGTAATGATTCTTTGCAGTTGAAAGTGAAGGTGGTGAAGGTGTTAGTCACTCAGTTGTGTCTGCTCTTTGCGACCCCATGGACTGTAGCCCACCAGGCTCCTCCATCCATGGTATTCTCCATGGATGAAGAATAGTAGAGTGATTTGCAGTTAGCTTCAGATAAATGTAAGAGATTCTACGCATTTTCAAACTGAAGGAAAAGGAGCATAAACCTTCCTTTGACAAATAAAGCAAGCAATAAAAATATTCTGCAGTTCCATTTGACAGAAAAAGAGGGGAAAAGGAAAAGGAGATAAAGAGAGTGAAACATTGGACAGAAAGAGGAAAAAGACAGACAGGTAACTAGAGAACATCAGAATCTCTTCTTTCCTCCTCTCTTCACGAAGCCACAGCCCAGTGTCTGAGCACCCATCACTCCTCTCCACTCAAACTTGCATCCAAAATTCAAAGCAAGCTCTTCAGAGACCAACAGACTGGTGTCCAGTCCCAACTCTGTTACTCCCTAGCTGAGTAGTACAATGAAGGTATCAATCAGTAACTTTGAAGGGAAAAATAAAAAGAGCATATGGCTAACTCTAGGTTTAGGACTTCAGTGTCATCCTACTTGTAAAATAATTTTTCTTATAAACCACAGAGGGAGCTACATTAACTGCCTGCATAAGTCATCAGTTATCAGGAGTCATAGCATATGTGAACTGGAAGTGACCTTCAAAATACTCGGGCTCTTTCTTCCCCAGTGGACAGGGAAACTAAAGCATGAAAGGCCTGTCTTTTTATTTTTTGGCTGCATCACTGGGCTTGTGGGATCTTAGTTCTCTGGAATGTAGGCCACAGCATGAAAGTGCCAAGTCTAACCACTGGACAACAAGGAATTCGAAATGCATCAAGACGATGTGCAAGCCAGTTTTCTTCCTTACACGAGGCATGTATCATCCTGCAGGGCTGTTATCACACCTACCTTTGCTCCACACAGATACAAAGCCTCCTTTTAATTACTTTCTTTGTTCTTGGTCATCTTTCAGAACAGATTACATGCTTCTTGAGGTTCCACGTGTGTCACACATGGTTTGGTTGATCAGTCGTGTCTGACTCTTCATGACCCCATGGACTGCAGCCTGCCAGACTCCTCTGTCCCTGGGACTATCCAGGCAAGAATACTGGAGTGGGTTGCTTTTTCCCTCTCCAGGGGATCTTCTTGAACCAGGGATAGAACCCAGGTGTCCCACACTGCAGGCAGCTTCTTTACCATCTGAGCCAACTCAGCTGGTAAAGAATCTGTCTGTAATACAGGAGACCCCAGTTTGATTTGATCTTCCCCAGTGGGGAAGAGCCCCTGGAGAAGAGATAGGCTACCCACTCCCATATTCATAGACTTCCCTGGTGGCTAAGAATCTGCCTGCAGTGAGGGAGACCTGGGCTCGATCCCTGGGTGGGGAAGATCCCCTGGAGGACAACAGGGCAACCCACTCCAGTATTCTTGCTTCTTGAGGTTAGAAGCCATCATTCATGCTTATATTTAATTCTTTACAATGCTGGATATGACACAAACTCTCAATAAATACATTTACCATTTCAATAAAAGCCTGAGGTCAGGAACTTTCCTAGTAGTCTTCTTCCAATGCAGGGGGTTCGGGTTCTAGCCTTGGTTGGGGGGCTAAGATCTCACAAGCCTCGTGTCCAAGAAACCAAAACATAAAACAGAAACAATATTGTAAAAAATTCAATAAGGACTTCAAAAATGGTCCACATTAAAAAAAAAAAAGACTGAGACAAAATCTAGAAGTGCCCAGCTGAGGAGACTATAAACCATCCCGTCTATAAAGAGAACATTTATTGTATAATCCATGTTTTCTGTCCTTTCTGCCTGAAGTGATGGTCGCCCAATGACTTGTTAGCACAACCACTTGTTTAGTTGATTCAATTTGTCATAATGTATGATAAACCTGGTTATCTAATAGTTTATTGTTCTTTTCTCCTCACTCAGCCCTGGAAAGGCAGGAACCTTGTTTGTCTCACCAACCACGGCTTCCTAAAACAGGGTCTGCCTACCGTAGTGCTCACCAGAAACTTATTGTGTGAATGAAAGACTGAAGAGACGGTCCTAACCTTGAGTTTCCAAGGCGGTGCAACAGACAGTGGGTTATTAACTATCACCACTGGGGGTGTTCTATGTGTTAATGTGCTTTGCATTCACAGACAAATGAGTCCATAATTTGGCCTTAGGATGGGTTGGGAGGGTGTCAGCAAGGAAGCAGGAAGTTGGGGAGACAACTGGACCAGTTTCTCAGAAAAGGTGATATTTCAGCCACATCTTAAAGGAAAAGTAAGTGCCTTGAGGCAGAAGAGGAAGAAAAGGCTATTCCAGGTAAAGGGGGCCACCTGAAGAGCACAGTTTTGTGAAAGGCCATTCTAGGCAAAGAATGGCCACCAAAGGCAGCGCGGGAAGGCGCATGACCCACAAAAGGTGGTCCTCAACTGCTGGTCATGTGTCAGGAAGATGGGTTAGGGAGACAGGCCAAGTCTTGAGACAAGTGCTATAACCAGCAGCTGCTTACAGCACGAAGTGGGTGCAGCTTTTAAAAGTAGGTCTGTTTTCCTTTCAGGTTCCCCAAGCTCCACCCTTCCACCTCTCCTTGCACCCTTTTGCCATGTTAACAGCACCCAAAGCCGCAGAATATGCCCGCAAACAGAGTAAGCCTGTTTACTTCTGTCTCTTAGAGAAATTTAAGTAAAACTCAGAGATGCGCGTACAAAGTGAGGTCAAAGTTGTTCTGGTAATAACATCTTTCCGTCTGGGGGAATTGAAAAGAATCAGGAATGTTTATGACTTGATTTCCCTCCTGAAATCAGGGAAGTCATTTCTCAGACCTTTTATTGGTGGAAGCAGAGGACTGTAGCAGGGAAGAATCTAAAACTGAGGGTGGACTTATTTTTTAAAATAGTTTAATATAGATATGACTCCTACATGCATCCCTAGGTGTCAAGCTAAGAAGGGCAGCAATGAACAAAAATGCCACCAGCAGTTCCACAAGGAAAGCAAATGCCATGGAATGGAAATCATCAAAAAATTTATCTTTGGACACACAGCCAAAGGACAAAGTAGGTCTAAACGTGCAAATTGAACCAAACTGATACCAGGTGTTTGGGGAGTACTTATAGTTAAAAGTCTAGCCTTTGGGTGTTAGATGTTCTGGCTTTGAAACTAAAGCCCATTATTTATCAGCTGTGTGACTTTAGGCAAGTTGCTTAACTTATCTGGGCCTTAAGTTTCCTTCTCTGTAAAATGGGAAGAACAATGGTATTTACCTCTCAAGGTTACTGAATAATTAACTGATATTATGGGTCTTAAGGAATTAAAACCGAGTTAACTCCCAAATATTGACCATTATTATCTTTTCATCATTTAAGAAATACTAACCACAGTTAACCAACTAGTATTCTGTTGATTCAAGTAAAAGTGTTGAGGAGAGAATCTGTGTTCATATCTGTGTCAAATGTTCCTATTCTTGGTCCCTTTCTTACTAATAAGAATTTTATCTTTGCCTGCTTTGTATCTCTGCTGTTTCTGCCCTGCCTATCTGATTCCTTAGACATTTATGTTGCAGACTTCAGATAATGGTCAGAGACGGACAAGGCTGGAAGGGAAGGAGAAAGCAAGGAGGGTTCTTTGACATTCCAACACTGTGCTCTCAATTATAATGTACAAAGTGAAAAGGAAACTTTTAAAGTCAGAGAGACCAAGGTGGTCAATATATTAAAGGCAGGGAGAGAATCAGAAAAGTAGTTTAGGCTTGGGAGAAGGGGTGGCTGGGATATTCTAGGATTTTGTTGAATGAGAGACTCTGGGTCAGCTGGAGGTTGTAAGGTAGGAAAGGGAAAGAGGAATTTTGAAAACAGAATCACTAGATTCTGAATTGAGCTTGCTTCAGGAAATTCAGGGGCTCAGCAGGTAAAGAATTCGCCTGCAACCCAAGAGACACTGGAAATGTGGGTTCAATCCCTGAGCTGGGAATGATCCCCTGAAGGAAGAAGTGACAACTCACTCCAGTGTTCTTGCCTGAAAAATCTCATGGATAGAGAAGCCTGGTGGGCTGCAGTCCAAAAGGTTGCCAAGAGTCAGACATGACTGAGTGACTAAGCATTCAAGAAACACAAGTGAAAATTGAAATTCCTTTTTATGTAGCTTGGTTGCTTTACTCTGCATTTTTAAATGTGAATCTCTCAGTAGGCTGAGTCACACAGGGCTCAGGATTTGTTCAGGTTTTCTGAGGCCAACTATTGACTGATTAGAAATATAATCTTATCATAGCAAATCATAGCTTTAAGAACTGCCTGAAATCTTTGGTCATATTGAAAGTGAAAGTGAAGTCGCTCAGTCGTGTCTGATTCTTTGTGACCCCATAGACCGTAGCCTACCAGGCTCTGCCCATGGGATTTTCCAGGCAATAGTACTGGAGTGGATTGCCATTTCCCTCTCCAGGGGATCTTCCCAACCCAGGGCTCGAACCAGGGTCTCCCGCATTGTAGACAGACACTTTACAGTCTGAGCACCAGGGAATATTAGGCTTTTAATATGGGTTATTCCTGTAGCAGAACAACCATGTTATCAGGAAATATTTACAAAATATTGAGTTTTCCTTTAAAGACATTTGCTACAATGAGATTTGGGCTTCCCCAGTGGCTCAATGGTAAAGAATCTGCGTGTAATGCAGGTTTAATCCCTGGGTAAGAAAGATCCCCTGGAGGAGGAAATGGTTTTATTCTTGCCTGGAAAATCCCATGGACAGAGGAACTTGGCAGGCTACAGTCTATCGGTTTGTGAAAGAGTTGGACATGACTTAGCGACTAAACAACAAATAACAATAATGAGATTTGAAGGTATAGCTTTTCTAGAACCATATCTTTGTTACTGAAGATCTTTTTGAAGTAGGTAATAATTTTAAAAATATAAGTTTGGGAATAGCAAACTTTGTGTGCTTAGTTGCTCAGTTGTGTCCAACTCTTTGCAACCCCATGGACTGTAGACTGCCAGGCTCCTCTGTCCATGGGAATTCTCCAGGCAAGAATACTGGAGTGGGTTGCCATGCCCTCCTCCAGGGGATCTTCCCCACCCAGGGATTGAATCTGGGTCTCTGGTATTTCAGGCGAATTCTTTACTGTCTGAGCCATAAGGTAAGCCCTAGCAAACTTTAGGAAGCAAAACAGAACACAGAAAACAAAAAAACAGTAACAACTCCAGAAATAACACACACACACACACACACACATGTAATCACCACTTTAAGCTTAATCATGAAAAAACAGATCTCTGAAACAGTGATTCATTGCCCTCTGAGGCTCATCTATGCACCCTATGTCTGGAAAATCTAGCTCTCAAGATTATTCATTGGTATGTTATTTTGAAAATATAATTTCGTTCCCTGTATGTTTTCTTTCATAACCATCGAAGATTGTTGGCTTCTTGATGGAAGCAGATCTTTTATTCCCTTATTATTTCCCACATGGATGTCAAGTTCTTTCCAGGCAGTAGATATTTAGTAGTTATTGTTGATTGGTGAATTAGCAGTAAGTGAATGGTCCTTAGGTGAGTGTGCTCATATCACTGTGCCCTGTCCATACTGATTGAGAGGCTCGTTTCTGGGGACCAGCTTTTCCCATAGGTTAACTGATGCTTGTAAACCCAGGCATGTCAACAGAATAAGTGTCCATCTTCCAGTAAGGCCAGATCTTGAGATGAATCCCTCCTACATGGCCCTTTCTTGGTAACTAAGCAGCAAAAACCACATTTGTGAGGGCTTTTCATGCTTTATTGTTGATATTTGTGTACTTAAGGCATCTTTTCCAACTCTTGGGTAATGTACTTTCCAAATTAATTTTCAATTAAAATAGTAGTACTTACAGTAAAAGTTCCAAATTACATAGTGAAAAGTAAAAGAATCCTCTCTTTCCCACACCCCTGTCCTACTCCTCAGAAGTAACAACTGTGAATAATTTTCAATTCTAATATTTGCCATACATGCACACATCAATATACATATTAACACATGTACAGCTAACTGATTAGAAACAAGTAAATAAAATAAATAGTTTATTAAGTGTAGGAAAGGACTTCCCTGGGGGTGCAGTGGTTAAGAATCCACCTGCCAGCGCAGGGTACATGGGTTCCATCCCTAGTCCAGGACGATGCCACACGCTTCTGGGCAGCTAAGCCCATGGACCACAAATACTGAGCCGGTGCTCTAGAGCCCAAGAGCTACAACTCCTGAGCCCATGTGCCTAGAGTCTGTGCTCAAAAATAAGAGAAGCCACTGAAATGAGAAGTCTGATCTCCACGACTACAGGGTAGATGCCTCTCACTGGCACTGGAGAAAACCCTCACACAGTAATGAAGACCCAGCGCAGCCAAAATAAATGAATAAATAAATTTTTAAAATGTTTTCAAATGTATTAAAAATGCTTTTTAGTTTATTGTTTGAAGAAATCTTTCATTTATATGTTTAAGCTTCTTAGTCTTTTCTTTTATGCCTTATGGATACTATATCATGTCTTTTAGCTGATGAACATTTTTAAACTGCAAGATATTAATGCCTTATTCAGAATTTTCTATTTATTTCCAGTCACCGAATTTCTTTAGTAAATAAGGGGAAAATAAGAATTTTTTTTTTTAATCCAAGTATTCTGGAAAACAATTTCCAAAATTTCTTTTGTACTACTTGGTACTAATAGTTCATTTATTAGTTAAAATGGGTATGAGCAACACCACATCCTAGGAAAGGTAGAAAAAGAGTGAAAGACAAATAAGAACAAAGAACAAGGGCAAAAAACAAAAACAAACATTCACAAATAACCATCCTGTGGTTATTTAAGAGAATAATTTTATTCTTAGGAAATACACTATAAAGTGTTTTATTAACCTAATAATTTCCCTGTGTGGGATCATGTATTATATTTAATTGAGAAATATAAGTCAATTTCCAAATGTCTGAGAATTCCAGGGAAATTCTTTTGCACCCACTTTTGTTTTAGCTCATCTTTGTCAGTAACTTGGTATCTGATATTTGACCTTAACTCCCTATAACTTGAAAGCTAATGTTTGTGTCCATTTTAAACTGATGTGTTTGATACCATAATCATCTTTTTATTCTGCAGGTCACTTAGAAACCTGGAATTGCACCAGAGGAGTTCATAGTAAAGTCTCTGGAAGAAGGGAACCATCATCTTAAAACTGCAACTCTTGCCAGCATATTTTTCTTTGCAATGAGCTTTTGATGCAAAGTGCATTGAAGTGTTATTTTGGATGTTGAGCTTTCTTATCTTAGAATCATGTTGTTTGGCCATATTGTGGTTAATAGCAAGTATGTATCTTATGCTACTTAATTGTGACTGGAAGATGGTTGGCTGGAGAATTTTGAAACTATATACCATTTCTGTGTTAGAGTAAGCTGACTTTGCAGCACATTTTACAAATGTTTAGCACTGAACATCACAGAATAGTGGAGTAGGGGGCAGTTTTCCAAAGTTTCAATCCAAAATAAAATTAACCTTCATCAATTGCCTTTACTATGCTCTCACATGGAAACATTTAAACTCATTTCAATAAAGCCTTAAAAGAAAAATGAGTACAGGCTTTCTTTCAATAGAACACAAGGAATACTAGAAAAAGAAAACATTCTAGTCTTTCAACACCTTTTCAAAATGCTGATTATAAATTGTTTATAAATACATGTAGTAGCAATTTGACCAAATGAACGTGAGTATAAGTTATGCCATCTTAAGGTTTTGTTAACACAGAATAGTTTTCTTTAACATGTGCCAAAACTGGCATGTGGTTTGTTGACTTTTGCTCAAAGTGGCGGTATATTTCAGTGTGGCATTGTGGCTGGAAAGACCAAGGCAGCCTTTTCCACACTGGTTCAATTACGGCTGTAACTAAGGTTGACCAGAAGACCTACTGCATTAGGTCTGTCCTCTGGCCCTTGTGTACACTGTTGAACTGATGCTTTTCCTCTTAACATCTGCACCTTTGCTTTGCATGCTGCCTGAAGACTTTCACAAATGGCATTCTGGACATATTGCCAGCTGTAGTTGGATATCCTTTTAGATTCCCTTCCACAGGTTGAGAACCAGGACCCATGTTTGATTTCATCTCTCTGCATATGTATGGGACGACAAAGCATGGGGGATTGAGTCATATTCTGCCCCAGCATATCTGAAAAGTATTTCTAAAGCAGTAGGTTGGCAGCAAGGGAAAAAGGTTCTCAAACAGTTGCCTGGGGTCTTCCTATGAAACAGTGGTGCTTCAGGGAGGGGAAACTCAGGCAAATCATGATACTAGTTTTGAAAATAAAAAGCATCCCTAGAAGATGGGTTGAGGGAAGAGGGGAATGAGAGGATCCTGGATATGTTCCTGCTCTTGGAGTGTCTCAGAGAGTCTCAGGAGACCTCTGTCATTTAAGCCCAAAGGGAGATGTTAAAACTCAAGACAAAATGTGGTTATTGACAAAATTTGCTGTCTTTCACTAGCACCTCAAAGTTAAACATTTACAGGTTTATTTTATTTTTTCACCTCATTAAAGATATATGTACATAATAGAAAGTTACAGAAACTGAAAACAACAAAAAGGAGAAATAAAAACATAAAATTAAGACCTATAACCTTGCCATTCATTGATAGCTATGATTAACACTCAGCCTTCTACATGCACTAATTGTTTCTTCCCTGCATTAACATATGCGAAATATTTTTATCGAAACCACATAATACTGACAAGGTGATTTAGGAAATGCGGGTTTCCCAGGTTGTGTTAGCAGTAGAGATGGGGGTTCAGTCTCTAGGTCTGGAAGATATACTGGAAGAGAGCATGGCAGCCCACTCCAGTGTTCTTGCCTGGAGAACCCCACAGACAGAGGAACCTGGCAGGCTACAGTCCACGGGGTCACTGAGAGTCGGATGCGACTGAAGCAACTTAGCTCGCAAGTTAGGAAGTATAATTGCTTTTCAGTTAGAGGAATTTTTTTGGTTGCCCTTAGCACGTCAAGTCCTTCTGGAACTCATAGGACTGTCACGCGTCACCCCAGGGGGAACCACCAACCTCCTCTCAGCAGTTTCCATAGGCAAACTGTACAAAATCCTGGGCACGTAATGTATTTCTAGAGCCCTGCATAGGCTGAGAAGTGCATTCTTTGTCTCCAAGGTCACAATGGCTCTGCTGACTTCAATTCCTTTCACTGGCACGAGTGAGGACAACCTGAAAAGGCCAGAGAAAATGAGAGCCCCCTGCCCCATGATCCCAAATGAAAAAAAAAAAGGGAGAGAGAGGACACGGAAATCCCCTCACATGCTACCCCAGGCCCCTTTTGTGTTGTTCTTGCCAACGCAGCAGCCATCCTGCTTATATATACCAGCTGCCACGTTTGTCCCCGTCAGACTGGACGCCGATCACCCGCTATCAACACCCATGGGGAAGGTGAGCCAGCTGAGGTGCCATACCATGCCTGCTGCGTGTCGATGTGTGTGTTTGCGGAGGGGGGAGGTATCTCCCAGCTGACTACCTGCTGTCCCGTTATGTTCCGCCTGCATGCAGATCACCTTCTACGAGGACCGGGGCTTCCAGGGCCGCCGCTACGAGTGCAGCAGCGACCACTCCAACCTGCAGCCCTACATCAGCCGCTGCAACTCCATCCGCGTGGACAGCGGCTGCTGGATGCTGTATGAGCGCCCCAACTTCCAGGGCCCCCAGTACTTCCTGCGGCGCGGCGACTACCCCGACTACCAGCAGTGGATGGGCCTCAGCGACTCCATCCGCTCCTGCCGCGCTATTCCTTACGTGAGTCTTGCTTCAACCCGACTGGTGTGACAGCATCACTGATCCAGGGCCATAAATTCCTGTTTATAAAAGTCAGTTTGTTTCAACTCAGGACTAGTGTTCACAGTAAAATAACAAAGCCCAACTCTCAAGCACTGGAAAAAAAAATAGATGCCTTTTTACTATGCTCTCATACAGAAATATTTAAACTCATTTAGCGTAAAAATGACGAAGGCAATGGCACCCCACTCCAGTACTCTTGCCTGGAAAATCCCATGGACAGAGGAGTCTGGTGGGCTGCAGTCTATGGGGTCACTGAGAGTCGGACATGACTGAGCAGCTTCACTTTCACTTTTCACTTTCATACATTGGAGAAGGAAATGGCAACCCACTCCAGTGCTCTTGCCTGGAGAATCCCAGGGACGGGAGAGCCTGGTGGGGTGCCCTCTATGGGGTTGCTCAGAGTCGGACACGACTGAAGCGACTTAGCAGCAGCTGATTCCTAATTTCTAAATAAAAATCACAATTTCAGTTAAAAAAAATCTATCAGTGTATCATTATTTCTTAACGATAAAAATACTGACAGACTATGGGAGAACAACATAGGTATAACATATTCTGACTGTATTGGCGATTATTTTCAATACCTTCTCTATGACATACAGATCTAGAAACTGCAACAATATGCCTGCTTGTAAGTGGCTCCCTGTATTTAGCAGATATTATCAACTAGTTTCTTACAAGGGTCAGAAAAATCATTCATTAAGATTTCATGAGATGTAGTCCTCACCAAAGTCCTGCTTAATGTCTATTAGTCATGTGTAGCTTGTATTTGGACATTCTGAATCACCAAATTATGTGTCGTGGCAAGCAGATTCAGGAAGTGAAACCAAAATTTGGCTAGGGAAATTTGCAGATGCAAAAAGAGGTACAAGATAGGAACTTCTTTGAGGCCAGAAACTCAAAAGGTACAAGTGACTTGGCAAAATGTCAGACATGTGGATTAAGAGCAAATGTGAATTGTTGTCAATGGTGAGTGCAAACGTGACTTAAAAACATGCTTGATAAGATTCAGGGATACACAGTCATAATGGAAAAGGGAGTTAAATCTTCTCTGTAAACTCAACTAAATATAGTTACAATAGTTGTTTTTTGTTTTGCTTTCAAGGAATTCCTTTTGTTGACTTTATTTCAATGTTTATTTCTTCCATAAGAGAGATTACTTGTCAGGTAAGTTTTATTTTAATACCCTCCCTGAAGAAGGAAATGGTAACCCACTCCAGTATTCTGGCCTGGAAAATCCCATGGATAGAGGAGCCTGGCAGCCTACAGTCCATGGGGTTGCAAAGAGTCAGACATGACTTAGCGACTAAACAACAACAACAACAATTTGTTAAACCAACAATGTAAGGAGAGGATACATATGTGACAGGATGGTTTGAAAACCATGCTTCATGAAGCTGCAGGATGGCTGGGTCACTTTTACTGACATCCAGGATGCCTACACTTATTTTTCATCTTTGGTTTATTGTCACAACAGACCAGCTCTCACAGGATAAGGCTGTACGAGAGAGATGACTACGGAGGCCTGGTGTCCGAGCTCACGGAAGACTGCTCCTGCATCCTCGACCGCTTCCGGCTCAGTGAGCTCCACTCCCTCCACGTGCTGGAGGGCTGCTGGGTCCTCTACGAGATGCCCAACTACCGGGGGCGGCAGTACCTGCTGCGGCCGGGGGATTACAGGCGCTACCACGACTGGGGGGCCATGGATGCCCGAGTGGGCTCTCTGAGACGGGCCATCGATTTGTTCTAGGCTGTGCTTTTCTTATGATCCACATAGAAATGCACTATATATACAAATCGTGTTACTGGCACATAAGTAATTCTTGTTCATCTTAAAGAATAACTGAATTTTAATAAATGGTGACCCTTGGCATCTTACCTGGCCCTGAAATCGAGTGTTTTGAACATCTGCTTACTTCCTGATGGCAGCAGTATTTATGAAGTTCCCATTCACATCATGGGAAGGAGGCAGAAACACCGTCTCTGCCTCTACAACCCACAGTATGAGGGAGAGAGAAAAGAAACATAATGAAAACTATTAAATCCATACACAGGAGAAGATATGGAACCAGTTGTGGCTGGGACACAAAAGGACTGCCAGAGAGGACTGCATTATCCTGGACTACAATATGAACTTTTATCAAAATCCAATTATGGAATACTCAGCTATGCAGAGTGAAGTAAGACAATGTGTTATCCTACACACCTCTGGGATTTCTTTCCACTAGAGTAGAGTTGCTCACCCAGAATGCTAATTCTTTTACAAATTTACATGAGCAAAAATAGTGCTCTGTCCCAGTTAAATTCTTTATAGAAATTGAAAAGCTCATTTTAAAATTCATAT
The DNA here is from genome assembly GCF_016772045.2 of Ovis aries. Lineage (NCBI taxonomy): Eukaryota > Metazoa > Chordata > Mammalia > Artiodactyla > Bovidae > Ovis > Ovis aries. Next base: position 210,229,643 of record NC_056055.1, on the reverse strand, counting down.
GGAATTTGCAAGGGACCCAGAACAGCCAAAACAATTTGAAAAAAGAAGAGCAAACTAGGAGGGCTCATACTTCACAGTTCCAAAGCTTACCACAAAGCAGCAGTAAACAACATGGCGGGGTACTGGCATAAGGTAGGCATGGTGATGACAGGAATAGGCCTGAGAGTCCAGAAAAATCCCATATGTTTACGTCCAACTGATTTTTGACAAGGGTGCTAAGACCACTCAATGGGGAAAGAATAGCTTTTCAACAAATAGTGCTAGGACTACTGGATATCCAAATGCAAAATAATAAAGTTAGACCCCCATTTCATACCACAGATAAAAATTAATTCAAAATAAATCAAAGAACTCAAACTATAAAACCCTTGGAAGAAAATAGAAACATACATATTCATGAACTTTTATTAGGCAATGACCTCTTAAAAATGACACCAAAAGCACAGGCTAACAACAGTAAAAATAGTAAATGGGATGTCATCAAAATTAAAACATTTTACGCTTCCCAGGTGGTGCTAGTGGTAATGGACTACCTGCCAATGCAGGAGACACAAGAGACACAGGTTCAGTCCCTGGGTCAGGAAGATCCCCTGGAGGAGGGCATGGAAACCCACTCCAGTATTCTTGCCTAGAGAATCCCATGGACAGAGGAGAGGGTTACAGCCCATGGGGTCACCAAGAGTCAGACACAACTGAAGTGAACTTAGCATGCACGTGTGAATCAAAGAATGCCATCAAGAAAGTGAAAAATACATGTATACCTATGGCTGATTCATGTTGATGTATGGCAGAAATCAACACAACATTGAAAAGTAATTATCCCCCAATTAACATTTTTTAAAAGAGAAAGTGAAAAGACAGACTCTTGAATGAGGGAAAATATTTACCAAATATTTATAAACTTTTTATCTGGTAAGAGTCTAGTATTCAGAGTATTAAAAAAAAAACTCTTAATAACAAAAGATAAAAGACAAGACAATTAAAATGGGCAAAGTACTTATATTATATTTTTATGAAGAAGATATATAAATGGTCAAGAAGCTACTGAAAAGATGCTCAGCATTATTAGTCGTTGGTGGTTGTTTACTCTCTAAGTCGTGTCCAACTCTTTTGTGACCCCATGGACTATAGCCCTCTGGGCTCCTCTATCCAGGGGATTTCCCAGGCAAGAATACTGGAGTGGGTTACCATTTCCTTCTCCAGGGGATCTTCCCGACCCAGGGATCAAACTCGAATCTTGCATTAGCAGGGTGTTCTGTGCCACTGAGCCACCACAGAAGCCCATTATTAGTCATTAGGGAAATTCAGATAAAAACCACAGTGAGATAGCACTTAATACCCACTAGGATGGCTGGACAGCATCGCCAATGCAATGAACATGAACTTGGGCAAACTCTGGGAAACGGTGATGGACAGGAAGGCCTGGGGAGCTGCAGTCCATAGGGTCACAAAGAGTTGGACTCGACTGGGTGACTGAACAACAACAACAACAATCCACTAGGGTGGTTATATTAATTTTAGAGAAAAATAAAACAGAAAATAGCAAGTGCTAGTAAGGATGTGGAGAGATTAGAACTTTCATAAATCTCTGTAATGTAAATTAATGTAAATACTTGTAAGTAACGTAAAGTTCTAATGTAAAGTAATGTAAAAAGATGCAGCCACTATGGGAAAACAGTTTGGTAGTTCCTCAAATAGTTAAACTGAGTTATCATATGACTCAGCAATTCCACTCTGACATATATACTTAAAAGAATTGAAAAGAAATGTTCCAACAAAAGCTATTCATGAATGTTCACAGCAGCACTATTCACAATAGCCAGATGTGAAAACAACCCAAATGTTTATCAGTGGATGACTGCATAAATGAAATGTGATAATCCAAACAATGGGATATTCTTTGGCTGTAAAAAGGAATGAAGTCCTGATACATATTACATCATGGATGAACCTTGAAAACATGTCAAGTGAAAGAAGCTGGTCACGTCTATTATAGGATTCATTTATATGAAACACCCAGAATAGGCAAATCTAGAGACAGTAAGTATATTCATGGTTGTTTAGGACTGGGGGATAGGTCGATAAAGGAACAATAACTAGAGGGCTCAGGACTTTTCACTGTGGAATGAGCATTTTCTAAAATTGACTGTGGTGACAGTTGCACGTAACTGTGAATATACTAAACCCACTGAATACACACGTTAAATGGGCAAATATTAATGTGAATTATATCTCAATGAAGCTGTTTAAAAATAATAAAGCCCTGAACAGACCCTTAAGTAATAAAGAATCTTTTAAAATAAGATTCTTTCTTGCTGAAGGAACATATGCTATGAATTATAAGTATGAAAACACACATATTATTAAACGGCTGTGGCTCTTGCCAATAACAAACATGCAGGAGACTTATGGTTTTGCTGCTGGCTTAGTTAAACCACGCTTAGTGTGTTGTCCTCTGTTGAGTGACCAGTGAATTATGAGCTCTGTTTTTGTTTTTTTTTTTTTTTAAAGGAAAACCCAGGTGATATGTCTCACTGAAGATAATTTTAACTTGCAGTTTTGTTTTGTTTCAACCTAGTGAATTTAAGGGTTTAAAAACTAGCATTTTATCTAACATACCTTGGAATGCCACAAGCTTCTTTCTCTGTAAAATTAGAGGTATTGGTCAAGAGGAGTTCCCTGCTTCCTTCAGTTCTGATTCTTTAAGACTCTATTAGGTTTCTAGGTGGAATATCTTAATGGTTACCAATGTAGGCCTTGAGGTCCGTGGACTTGGTTTCTGGCTTGACCACCTATTGGCTGTGTGAACTTGAGCAAGTTATTTATCCTCATAAGCCTTAGTTTTCCCACTTGTATGTTCTTGTGAGGAATAAATGGGATGCTTCTTATAAAGAAGCTCAATAAATAGTAGTCATCACTCCATCAGTTTACCTCATTGTGCTATATATATATGGATTTCATAAAAAAGGGGGAGGGTGAAGTAAATTAGCTATTAGAGAAAATGTGAACATCCTCGATGTCCGTTTCATAGTCGTTCATTACTGCCGTCTTGCTACCCAGATGGCTCAGTGGTAAAGAATACCCTTGCAAATGCAGGAAACGCAGGTTTGATCCCTGGGTTGGAAAGATCCCCTGAATGAGGAAATGGTAACCCTCTCCAGATCCTTGCCTGCAAAATCCCATGGACAGAGGAGCCTGGAGGGCTATAGTCCATGGGCTATAGCCCATGGGGTCGAAAAGAGTCAGACATGACTGAACGACTAAACACATATACATACATAGGTGGTTATAGGCTGGCTCCAATCAACTTTGACACAACTTCCAGCCTGTGTCATGTGATACTGTAAAGTTCATCCAGACCTCTTGCAAAACTAGTGGTAGGCATCACTAACAGAATCCTGAGGCAAACAACTATATTAAGACATTTTAGAGTTTGATTTTAGAGATCAAACAAAACACCTAGAAATAAAGTGTAGCCGTTGTTCGGTATCCAAGGGGGATTGGTTACAGAATCCCCATGGATATTGAAATCTATGGATGCTCAAGTCCCTTATATAAAATGGTGCAGTATTTGCGTATAACTATGCAATCCTCCCATATACTTTAAATCATCTCTAGGTTACTAATAATCCCTACTACAATGTAAATGCTGTGTGCTGCGCTTAATTTTCAATTGTGTCTGACTCTGCAACCCTTTGGTCTGTAGCCCACAAGGCTCTTCTGTCCATGGGATTTCCCAGACAAGAATGCTGGAATGGGTTGCCATTTTCTTCTCCAGGGAATCTTCCCAACCCAGGTATTGAACCCACATCTGTGTCTCCTGCATTGCAGGCAGATTGTTTACCCAAGAGGCCATCAGGGAAGTTTGAAACTTTACATATCATTTACATTGTATTTACACAGTATTAGTATGTAAATGATATGTAAATAGTTGCCAGTGTGGCAAATTCAAGTTTTGATTTTTGAAACTTTCTGAATTTTTTTTTCAGGTTACTTTCTGTGGTTGCTTAAATTCATGGATGTAGAATTCGTGGATACAGGGACCCCACAACTACATTAGTTCAGGAGATTGCTGAGAGACCTGGCCTTACCTGCTGACTCCAATGTCATAGGAAAGATTGAGTCAGAGACTGCACACAAGCCCTTTTACTTGTTTAGTCAGCTTCTGATTTTAGAGCATCAGGGACCTGGACTGAGTCAGGTAGGGGGTGAGTAGCTCTTTCAGGGCCTGCATCATTGGCTGGTGGAGGAGCAAGCCCTTGCAAACAAAACTACCAGTGACCACCTCCCTGCCTAGCCCATGCCTTGCTTTCACATGGCGTCTTCTAAAGCAGTTTTTTCTTTCACAGTACTCACAGACACATGAAATTCTTGAATAGGCACTATTTCTGAAGAACACATTCAGGAAGCAGTGACTTCATCCATCCATTCATACTCCTGCACTTATTGCTTGTGTAATCTTTGGAAGAGCAAGGAGATCAAATGAATCAATCCTAAAGGAAATCAACCCTGAATGATCATTGGAAGGACTAATGCTGAAACTGAAGCTCCAATACTTAATATTGAAGCAAGACCGCAGGTATGAGTGAGGGGTCGTAGCTGCACTCTCAGGAGGGAATCTGCAGTGAAACAGACCTACAGTCAGCAAAATCCTCCCAAGAACACGTTACTGTGAGTTCCTTGACTGGCCCCTGTTCTAAACCCACCTCAGTGTGGTTGGTAGACTGCAGAAGCCAAGGGCACCATCACCTGTGACAAGACTTAACGGGTGTATGTGCTGGTGTGTGTGTGCACTTCAGATCTAGCAGGTGATTTAGGCCTGATTCGGCTAACAGTAGAATTTTTCTCCTTTTCTCATTTCTGTATCACCAATGAAGTTTTCTACTTAACTTTTTAGTCTTCACTACATTATAACTGTATCCTTTCTCTTAAAGTGCTCTGGAGGTCTTTGAAGTGGTATGGAAAAGGAAAATTGATATGCAAAGAACAAATCAAAAGCAGTATCCTCACTCTCATTATTTTATTGAACTCTTTTTGGGCTAAGTAGAGAAACAGTAGGAATAGACACAATTCACACTGAAATTTGCTTTAAAACTTGGAAGTGCAGAAGGGAGTCTTTTCCCCCTATCTTTTCATCTAAATTCAAGATGTCTGATGATCTGGGCCAATAGAAGGAATCTGTTCCCAATACTGGAACGCCTTCCCTTCTTGGAAGCTTATCAAATCCCACCTAATCTTCAAGGCAGACTAAGTCCCTCTTTCCAGGATAGCTCCTCATACAACTGGCTTTTACTTGTCTCTTCCTTCTCTGAACATTTATATCCACTTCATGATGACCCAACTTAGCACTTAAGCACTGCCTTTCTCACATAATATCTTTTTGTCTTGGTTTAGTGTCTTCAACAAGGCATAAGGATAAGGGCCATGTCATGCTTTTCTAATCCTCATGATTAATTACTAATTACTTACATGAATAAATAGTAGTCATGTATGGATATGAGAATTGGACTATTAAGAAAGCTGAGAGCTGAAGAATTGATGCTTTTGAACTGTGCTGTTGGAGAAGACTCTTGAGAGTCCCTTGGACTGCAAGGAGGTCCAACCAGTTAATCCTAAAGGAAATCAGTCCTGAATATTCATTGGAAGGACTGATGTTGAAGCTGAAGCTTCAGTACTTTGGCCACCTGATGCAAAGAGCTGACTCATGAAAAGACTCTGATGTTGGGAAAGATTGAAGGCAGGAGGAGAAGGGCTCGACAGAGGATGAGATGGTTGGATGGCATCACCGACTCAATGGACATGAGTCTGAGGAAGTTCCAGGAGTTGGTGATGGACAGGGAGGCCTGGCGTGCTGCAGTCCATGAGGACGCAAAGAGTCAGACATGACTGAGCTACTGAACTGAACTGATGTGGATAAATAGAGCCCTGGAAGCATGAAAAACAGCAAGGGATTTTAACTTTATTGCAAACGATTCCAGTTTATTTTGGAAAGCAATGACTCTCCCACACAAGCTCACCAATGCAGATGTTCAGAGACATAGACGGCAGTCTCTTACACTCAGTCCTCTACCTGGTTCTGATAGCCTCCAGTCCTGTCTGGTTCTTGGTGACCTGGGAAAACTTGAAGGGAGGTAAAAAATGGCCCAGAGATCAGCAGGCTGGTGTAGGATGGCAGCAGGGAGACCTTTGTGAGGGGAGGGGCAGAGTTAGAGCACCACACTATGAAGGTCTCAGAGCTTACCTCTAACAGCTAAAGGAAAGAGACAGGGGAGATAGCCTGAGAAAGAGAACAAAAATGAAAGAAAAGGTGAAAAGCAACATTTTTGTGTGAAGAAAAATAATAAGATTCCCCGCCACTTCCTTGCATTTTAGAAGATGGATAGGTCAGTGGAATGAGACATTTGGTCCTGGGTGTGGCAAGACATGCTTTGTTATATCTCTTTGTAGGATCAGCCAACACCCCAGTCTAAAATATATGGGAGATTAAGGGAGGGACTGAGCCAATGAGCCTTTTAGCACAAATATTTGAATACCAAGTTCACAGTTACAGACAAGGCTTTTTTTTTTCTTTTCTTTTCTTTAAAAAGAACTGCAAAACTCATTTTTAAAAACACAGGTCTCATTTAAATGAGAAAAAACTTTATAAAACCCTTTAAATTTCTTTAGGATATCATAGTTGAATAAACTTGTATATCAAAACACATTTGACTCAAATGTCAAAACATATGAATGGATCTAACATAATCCTGTTTTTTTTTCCAAAAATGAAATTGTTCATTTAAGAGCCACTGAAGTTACCTTCCTGGTGCTTCCCTGGTGGTTCTGAAGGTAAACAATCTGCCTGTGATGCAGGAGACCCAAGTTCAATCCCTGGGTTGGAAAGATCCCTGGAAGAGACCATGGCAACCCACTCCAGTATTCTGGCCTGGAGAATCCCCCTGGACAGAGGAGCCTGCCAGGCTATAGTCCGTAGTGTCACGGAGAGTCAGACACGACTGAGCAACTTAGCACAGCACAGAGTTACCTGGAGGCTTCCCAGGTGGCTCAGTGGTAAAGAATCCACCTGCCAAGCAGGAGACTCATGTTCGATCCCTGGGTGGAGAAGATCCCCTGGAGAATGAAATGGCAACCCATTCCAGTATTCTTGCCTGGGAAATCCCATGGACAGAGGAGTCTGGTGGGCTGCAGTCCATGGGGTCTCAAAAGAGCTGGACACGACTGAGCAACTAAGTAGCAATAAGAGTTACCTGAGGCCTGTTAGAAGCCTCAGTGGAAATAGTGCATTACCTTCCCTGCCACGCAGTCTCATACAAATATTTTAGTTTGTCAACTGGGTTTTCTTGAAGCATCTGCAGACTCCTTTCTCTGGTGGCCACTGGCATGTCTCCCAGATGAAACCTCTTGAGCTCATTAGCACATCATTGACACGACCCTGCTGAAGGAAGCCACGTCTGCTCTCACTTGAGTGGGTACGACTGAACTTCCAGCATACATTACATCACTTATTCAGCTCATGATGATGAAATAGTAGTAGTTAGTAATGAAAGCCTACCTTATGAAGAGTGTTGTGTGTGTTCCAGACATCATACCAGAAATCTTAGAATACAACATGTGGCTAACATAGCACAGTTATTATCCAGAGTTCCCCAAATATTTGAGGGATCTGGGACAAGAGCATAAATAGAACCCCATCACCACTCCATGGCCCGCCCTCCTCCCTTCTGACTCCTGCACATGCCCAAGCTCCATCCACGTGTTCCACCTCCCCTCACCCCCGATCACATCCCCCAAACAGGCTCCCTTTTGTGAACAGTGTCCTTGGGTGGGTGGATGAAGATTCTCTTCTAGGTTTTGGAAGCAAGGATGTAAATGGAGGAAATTCTGGAGCTCCAGGTACAAGGAGTGTGGTCTCTAAGAAGTGTGGGCATGTCCCCATTGCCACCACACATGCCTGTCCTGTGAGCAAGATAGCAGCTAGAGGGCGCCAGAGGATGCTTTCTGAACACCCAGTCCAGGCCAAGATTCCCAAATGACCAAGTCTAATCACATGCCGATCACTGTGAGAACCAAATTTTTAAAAGTACACACAACCCCAGTGTTCATCACAGCACTGTTTACAATGGCCAGGACATGGAAGCAACCTAGGTGTCCACCGGGAGATGAATGGATAAGAAAGCCGTGGTACATATACACCATGGAATATTATTCAGCTATTAAAAAGAATGCATTTTTATCAGTTCTAATGAGGTGGATGAAACTGGAGCCTGTTATACAGAGTGAAGTAAGTCAGAAAGAAAAACACCAACACAGTATACTAACACATATATAAGGAATTTAGAAAGATGGTAACGATGACCCTATATGCGAGAGAGCAAAAGAGACACAGATGTAAAGAACAGTCTTTTGGACTTGGTAGGGGAAGGCGAAGGTGGGGTGATTTGAGAGAATAGCATTGAAACATGTATATTATCACATGTGAAACAGATCGCCAGTCCAGGTTCGATGCATGAGACAGGGAGCTCAGCGCTGGGATGACCCTGAAGGATGGGATGGGGAGGGAGGTGGGAGGAGGTTCAGGATGGGGAACACATGTACACTCGTGGCTGATTCATGTGAATGTATGGCAAAAACCACTACAATATTGTAAAGCAATTAGCCTCCAATTAAAATATATTTTTTTAAAAGCAAAAAATAAAAAGGTGCACACAGCTAGGAAGTAGAGGAACGGAACTGAGCCTGACAAATCTGTCAGCCTTGAAGGCCTATAAACTAATTGTTTCTGCATAAAACATGGCTTGTTTTAGAAGTTATCTTTCTAGATATACATATCTTATACACTTCACATAGTAGGTTCAATGTCATCCTTTTTTTTTTTTTTAATTTGTAAAGCTGTGCAACCTTGAGAATCTTTGGCTTTAACAGGAATTCTGGTAAATTATAGTTGCTGTTCTAGTTGCTAAGTTGTGCCCGACTCTTTGCAACCCCCTGTACTTCCCACCAGACCACTCCATCCATGGGATTTCCCAGGCAAGAATACTGGAGTGGATTGCCATTTCCTTCTCCAGGAGATCGTCCAGACCCAGGGATTGAACCCATGCCTCCTGCATTGGCAGGCGAATTCTTTAGCACTGAGCCACTCTCCTTCAATTGACATTGTTGGCAGGCTGATTTCTTCAACCTGGCTCTAGGATCTCAGCATTAGCTGACTGTAAAGGGTTCTTTAATCCCTGAGTCACTGATTTGGGTATGGTGGCTCAGAGGTTAAAGTGTCTGCCTGGAATGTGGGTAGACCTGGGTTCAATCCCTGGGTCGGGAAAATCTCCTGGAGAAGGAAATGGCAACCCACTCCAGTATTCTTGCCTGGAGAATCCCATGGATGGAGGAGCCTGGTGGGCTACAGTAAACGGGGTTGCAAAGAGTCAGACACGACTGAGCAACTTCACTTTCTTTCACTTTTCTAAGACTGCAGTGCAGGGGCCTGGTGGGCTACAGTCCACAGGGTCGCAAAGAGTCAGACACGACTGAGCGACTTCACTTGCTTTCACTTTCCTAAGGCTGCAGTGCATGTGTGCATGCTCAGTCGTCTCCAACTCTTTGAGAGGGACTGGAGCCCACCAGTCTCCTCTGTCCATGGGATTTTTCAGACAAGAAATACTGGAGTGGGTTGCCATTTCCTTCTCCAGGGGATCTTCCTGACCCAGGGATAGAACCCAGGTCTCCTATGTCTCCTGCATTGCAGCCAGATTCTTTACCAGCTGAGCCACTGGGGAAATGGTAACCACCTAATCTCTGTCATTCCATAGAGGGTCATGCCAGGGCCAGTATCTGCTGGATACTGTGTTGGTTCTATTCCAGTAGAGGGACCCCCTACCCATGGTGGGTTTCTCTTTTTATAGGAAGAGCCTTAGGTGATAAATCTATTACATGTTAACATAAATAATATGTTTTATGAATAATAACCATGTTTTCCAAAGCAAAAAGCAAGTAATGAAAAGGCTGAAATTGCTTTGCTGCTACTGCTAAGTCGCTTCAGTCATGTCTGACTCTGTGCAACCCCATAGACTGCAGCCCACCAGGTTCCTCCATCCTGGGATTCTCCAGGCAAGAATACTGGAGTGGATTGCCATTTCCTTCTCCAATGCATGCATGCACGCTAAGTCACTTCAGTCTCTTTCACGTCATACAGCCTCTGGAAAAACTCCACTGCACACTTGTGAAGGAAGAAGAGTGAAAAGGGCAAATAACATCTTGGGGGCTTCCCCAGTGTCTCAGCAATAAAAAAAAAGAAAAAAGAAAAAAAAATCCACCTGCAATGCAGGAGCTGCAGGAGACACGGGTTCAGTCCCTGGGCCAGGAAGGTCCCCTGGAAGATTAATCCACTCCAGGATTCTCACCTGGAAAATCCCACAGACAGAGGAGCCTGGTGGACTACAGTCCCTAGGGTTGCAGAGTCTGACATGACTGAAGCGACTAAGTATACATACACACATTGTTATGAAAACTGTCCTGACCATATGAACCCCTTGGAAGTGTCTTGGGGACTTTAGGGGTCTCCGTACTGCACTGTGAAGTCCATACTATGAAGATGCTCTGTTGTCTAGCCTGGGTGCTGTCTAGCATCTCAGAAGTCTGAGAAAGTAGGGGATGTGGCACCTTGAGGGTTTCTACATTACTACTTGCTGTTGTTCAGTCAAAAAGTTATGTCTGATGTTTTTGCAACCCCAGGGACTGTAGCCCACCAGGCTTTTCTGTCCATGGGATTTCCCAGGCAAGGATACTGGAGTGGGTTGCCATTTCCTTCTCCAGGGGATCTTCTTGACCCTGGGATCAAACTCACACTTCCTGCACAGCAGGCAGATTCTTCACCACTGAACCACCAGAGAAGCTCCCACATTACTCCTTCAGTTCAGTTCAGTTCAGTCGCTCAGTTGTGTCCGACTCTCTGAGACCCCAGAAATCGCAGCACGCCATCGTGCTGTCCATCACCAACTCCCGGAGTTCACTCAGACTCACATCCATCGAGTGATCCATCAGTGATGCCATCCAGCCATCTCATCCTCTGTCGTCCCCTTGTCCTCCTGCCCCTAATCCCTCCCAGCATCAGGGTTTTTTCCAATGAGTCAACTCTTTGCATCAGGTGGCCAAAGTACTGGACTTTCAGCTTTAGCATCATTCCTTCCAAAGAAATCCCAGAGTTGATCTCCTTCAGAATGGACAGGTTGGATCTCCTTGCAGTCCAAGGGACTCTCAAGAGTCTTCTCCAACACCACAGTTCAAAAGCATCAATTCTTCAGCGCTCAGCTTTCTTCACAGTCCAACTCTCACATCCATATATGACTACTAGAAAAACCACAGCCTTGACTAGATGGACCTTAGTTGGCAAAGTAATGTCTCTGCTTTTGAATATGCTATCTAGGTTGGTCATAACTTTTCTTCCAAGGAGTAAGCGTCTTTTAATTTCATGGCTGCAATCACCATCTGCAGTGATTTTGGAGCCCAAAAAAATAAAGTCTGACACTGTTTCCACTGTTTCCCCATCTATTTCCCATGAAGTGATGGGACCAGATTTCATGATCTTTGTTTTCTGAATGTTGAGCTTTAAGCCAAATTTTTCATTCTCCACTTTCACTTTCATCAAGAGGCTTTTTAGTTCCTCTTCACTTTCTGCCATAAGGGTGGTGTCATCTGCATATCTGAGGTTATTGATATTTCTCCTGGCAATCTTGATTCCAGCTTGTGTTTCTTCCAGTCCAGTGTTTCTCACGATGTACTCTGCATAGAAGTTAAATAAGCAGGGTGACAATATACAGCCTTGACGTACTTCTTTTGCTATTTGGAACCAGTCTGTTGTTCCATCTCCAGTTCTAACTGTTGCTTCCTGACCTGCATACAGATTTCTCTAGAGGCAGGTCAGATGGTCTGGTATTCCCATCTCTTTCAGAATTTTCCACAGTTTATTGTGATCCACACAGTCAAAGGCTTTGGCATAGTCAATAAAGCAGAAATAGATGTTTTTCTGGAACTCTCTTGCTTATTTGATGATCCAGCGGATATTGGCAATTTGATCTCTGGTTCCTCTGCCTTTTCTAAAACCAGCTTGAACATCTGGAAGTTCACAGTTCATGTATTGCTGAAGCCTGGCTTGGAGAACATTACTCCTTATATTAACTCAAATCACGCTTATCAAGGGAGCAGGAATTTATCAAGGTGAAGAGGAAAGACAGATCTTAGGACATTTGAAGGAGGCCAGGAACCCCCTCAGAAAGCGAGCAATGTCTGGGCAGCACCAGCAGAAGGAAGGATGCAGGCTCCCAGGGAGACATGAAGAGAGGAAGGCCACAACCATCTGCTTTCATTCAGGTCAAAGCCAAGGACTGAGGGCCTACTCTGTGCCCATCCCCTGCTCTAGGGCGCAGGGACAGAAAAGAACAAGTATCATTTCCAGCTTCAGGGAACCCACAGATTTCCAGCCAATTGTCAATTTCACTCAAGATAGGCCTCCAAACAACAACATTGATAATCACAGAGTCTTGAATTTGAACTAACTTTATGCTTTTCAAAGCATTTTCACAAATTACTTCATTTGATTCCCTCTTCCTTAAGATATTAAAGTTCTCATTTTCAAGAATTTTTTGTAAACACCAGTCCCTAAGCAGAACATGTTTAATTACCTTTAAGGAGTCAGTTAAGCAGAGTAGGCTATAAACTAAAAGCATGGGGATAGAATTTTGCTCATCCTTCTAAAGAGGAAAGACTTTTCATTTTGGTGGCAACAACAGCTTTTGTGAATTAGAAAAACCCGAACCTACCAGAAAGAATGAGAGTAAACATTCAGCTAAGCCCAATGACCAGGGGGAGGGGGAGCGGAGAGCTTGCAAATCCCCTTACTCACCGAAATAGGCCCCTTTTGTGTGATTTCCTGCGGAGGCAGCAGTCAGGGCTGCTATATATACAGCGGCCCTCCCCCTAGTCCCACACAGCACCCAGCGAACACCTCCTGCTCCCTTTCGCCAACATGGGAAAGGTAAGTGCGGGGTACCTGACGCTCCACCTTTGCCCCGCCGCGGCATCCTCAGCGGGGCTGCAAATCGCTTCATGCTCCCACATCTTCCATTCTGCAGATCACTTTCTACGAGGACCGGGGCTTCCAGGGCCACTGCTACGAGTGCAGCAGCGACTGCCCCAACCTGCAGCCCTACTTCAGCCGCTGCAACTCCATCCGCGTGGACAGCGGCTGCTGGATGCTGTATGAGCGCCCCAACTTCCAGGGCCACCAGTACTTCCTGCGGCGCGGCGACTACCCCGACTACCAGCAGTGGATGGGCCTCAGCGACTCCATCCGCTCCTGCCGCCTCATCCCGCAAGTGAGCCTGGTTCTGTCTTTGTCTTCCGTCTCTTTGGACATCAAAGCTGTTAAAAAATAGCATTCCTCAACCAAATCGTTCTAACTAGACAGCAGGAAGTGGGAGTGAGCCCAGGGCATGCAGTCCATTCTAGAGGGCTGTCTCAGATGGGAAGCCATTCTTCATGAACTCCGTGGTGTGCTTTTTTTTTTTTTCAAATCACAGATTCCCAGTGTTTTATGTTTAAATGTAGTCAAAGATAAAAAGACGCATTAAGAGAAAGCATGTCATAGAAGAGACTGAAGTTATCTATTCAAGATATCATTTCTTTTTTTTTAAGTATAGGTGATTTAAAATGTGCTAATTTCTGCTGTACAGCAAAGAGATTCAGTTATACATACAATACATTTTTATATTATTTGCCATTTTGGTTTATCACAGGATATTGTATATAGTTCCCTGTGCTGTATAGTAGGGCCTTCTTGTTTATCCATTCTAAATTCAATAATTTGCATCTGCTAACCCCAAACTCCTACTCCAAGATACAATTTTTTTTAAAGTGGTCATTGCAAGCTGTGTCAACTCAGAAACCCAGTATATCCAAATTTATAAATACAGTCTGTGTCTGTTTAATTGATAAAAATACTTTTGCTTGCTTTGACTTGCTTTTCTATTTGATTATCTTCCTAGAGAAGAGACAGGCCCCCTGGTTTCTATTCTAATTTTGTAATCGGTACCTATTAGCTTGTTTAGGCGTAGGAATCAGAGGAAAGCCTCACCAAAACTAAAGTCTGAGATCCAGTATTTCCCTGAGAGTGATTGCAGGGTTCTTCAAAGAATGTGTGGGAGTTGGGGGTTGGGAGGTGGGATAAGTGTCATCCAAATTTCACAAAACATCCAAGTTTCATGAAGATGATTCCTGCTGCTGAGGGAGTGAGGAAGGGGAGGGTAGGAGGTCAGAAAGGAAGCTTGATTGTCACATAGGTTGAAATTTGAACTGAAAATGAGGTTACAAAGACAGAGGTAGAAAAAATGTGCCATCTTTTTTTTTTTTTTCCCCACAAGAGCTTCATAATCCTTTGTTCCAAAGTAAACATGAAAACCAAAACATTGGTCTTACAGAAATAGCTAAATTTTGGTTCCTTCTTAACAAGAGTAATAGATCAAATGAGGCTTCACTTTCCAATGATGCTTACTTTTCTACTTTAAGAGGAACTTTCTCTGATAAGAAGCCCTAAAATAATCAACCTTGTTTTAGACCAACCTTAATTCTCAAGGAGAGGGTGCTACATAGCAACTGAAGGGCTGCTGTACTCTGTTTCTAGCTTAGCCCAGAAGTTGTTAGATTCACAAATGGGCAATGAGGGCAGGGAAGTCACCTTAACCCTGCAAACATGGTTGTTGTAGACTTGGACTAAGAGAGCTCTGGGGCAGGTGTGACCAGGGAGCGCAGGGGCTAGAACTTTAATTTCTCTCTATTTGTATCCATTTACTTTTTCTTTTCTGTCACCCAGCACACCGGCACTTTCAGAATGAGAATCTACGAGCGAGATGACTTCAGAGGACAGATGTCAGAGATCACAGATGACTGTCCCTCTCTTCAAGACCGCTTCCACCTCAATGAGGTTCACTCCCTCAACGTGCTGGAGGGTTCCTGGGTCCTCTATGAGATGCCAAGCTACAGGGGAAGGCAGTACCTGCTGAGGCCAGGGGAGTACAGGAGATATCTCGACTGGGGGGCAATGAATGCCAAAGTTGGTTCTTTAAGACGGGTGATGGATTTTTATTGAAGTTTTAAATTCTCCACTTTTCTCCTTTAGAATCTAATAAAAGATTTAGCTTGTGTTTCTGGCACAAATAGAGTCCTGCCTTTCTTTTCATGTATGGGGTCTTCATAAGCAATTAATGGCATTTGGCCAGATATGATGACATGTTTTCAAGATGGGGAACAACATCTCGTAAGGGGAATTAAGTAGAGGATATTTCTGCCAGCATTCTTTTAAAGTCTAGACCATGTGAAAGTGTAGTCGCTCAGTCATGTCTGACTCTTTGTAACCCCATGGACTGTAGCCCGCCAGGCTCCTCTGTCCATGGGATTCTCCAGGCAAGAATACTGGAGTGGGTTGCCATTCCCTTCTCCAGGGGATCTTTCTGACCCAGGGATTGAATCCGGGCCTTCCACTTTGCAGGCAGATTCTTTACCATCTGAGCCACCAGGGAAGCCCTAAGCTAGACCACGTAGGCTCAAAGTTCAACTCAACTGGGTCAACCCATTTGTGGTTAACCTTACAAGGATATATCTACAGTTATAATAATATTAATAAGTACTTGTTGAAACACTTCAAGTTATCCCTCCAGGTTATCCCACCATCTTCCCTAGTTAATCCAAATTTTACCTAATCAACAAAGTCATCCTTAGCATCTTAACTCTTACTTTAGCTCCATAAACAAACAAACTGATCATTTCACCTACTTCACTCCTTGTCTTTCTAACAGCCTCCAACCATTTCTCCCAATTCTATGTCCAATATCTCATACCTCCATGATATTTTCACGGAACTAGAACTCACTGTCTCTTTGCAGTATGTGCTTTGCAGAAATTTTTCAGGATTTTTAGCAAAACACTGACACACAGAAAAATTCTGCCTCCTATCACTTTAATAGGGGTAAAGTATTATGACATGTGAAAAATAATACTAAATCAAAAATAAAGCACTGGGAACTTCCCTGGCAGTCCAGTGGCTGGGACTCTATGCTTGCATAGAGTCATGGGTTCAATCTCTGGTGCAGGAACTAAGATCTCACATGCCACTCAGTAAAGCCAAAAAGAAAGAAAAGGTGAAAAAAATAGAAGACTGAAATTTTCTGGAGAAGTCTGATTAATTGGAAGGGACACATATGTACTTATGGCTGATTCATGTTTATGTCTGACAAAAAACAAGAAAATTCTGCAAAGCAATTATCTTTCAATTAAAAAATAAATTTACTAAAAAATGAATTAAGGTCACTAATAAAAAATTACAACATAATACATTAAAGAAAGTAAAAATAGATGAATGAGGAAATTTGGTCATAAGAAAAATAAGAGAGAAAGAGAGATGGAGCTAAGAGTGAAGCTTAAGCCCAAACTGGGTGTGATAAGGCACTTTGGTGGCTGAAGATAGAGCCAGATTTGGACCCAGCAACCAAGATACAGAGGGAAGTAAGATCACCTCCATGACTGACTGAGTCTATAAAGCAAATAAATTAATTATTCAAAACTAGCCTAATCATGCCCAATAATGAAACCCAAAAGAAGATTTTCTTGTGGGTCCTAGTAAAAACGATATTGAGTAAACAATGTCCTATGATAATTGAACACAGGTCTTAGGACTCTTTTAAAGTTCCTCAGGATTTCCCTAGTGGTCCAGTGGTTAAGAATCCACCCTGCAATGCAGGGCATGTGGGTTTGCTCCCTGGTCAGGGAACTAGGATCCCACATGCCGTGAAAAGGCTAAACCTGTAGGCCACAGCTAAGACCTGATGCAGTAAAATAAGTAAATATTAAAAATAAATAAGTTCCTCAATGAGCTGTCGGCTTCAGGTCAAAATGCATCTGAAGTATCCCATCCTTTGAGAATCTAATAAATGGCTCAAATCTCATCCTACAGGGGGTAGAAGATATGTACCACTTCTTCCAACACACATATATACCCAACGTATCTTGTCATTCTGGAGAGGAAATGAGTTGTTTATGGTTTCCCCAGTTAGGGAGCTGACTGTGGCTCAGATCATAAACTCCTTATTGCCAAATTCAGACTTAAATTGAAGAAAGTGGGGAAAACCATTAGACCATTCAGGTATGATCTAAATCAAATCCCTTATGATTATACAATGGAAGTGAGAAATAGATTTAAGGGACTAGATCTGATAGACAGAGTGCCTGATGAATTATGGACAGAGGTTCGTGACATTGTACAGGAGACAGCGAGCAAGACCATCCCCATAGAAAAGAAATGCAAAAAAGCAAAACGGCTGTCTGAGGAGGCCTTACAAACAGCTGTGAAAAGAAGAGAAGCCGAAAGCAAAGGAGAAAAGGAAAGATATATCCTTTGACTGCAGAGATCCAAAGAATAGCAAGGAAAGATAAGAAAGTCTTCCTCAGTGATCAGTGCAAAGAAATAGAGGAAAACAATAGAACGGGAAAGACTAGAGATCTCTTCAAGAAAATTAGAGATACCAAGGGAACATTTCATGCAAAGATGGGCTCGATAAAGGACAGAAATGGTATGGACCTAACAGAAGCAGAAGATATTAAGAAGAGGTGGCAAGAATACACAGAAGAACTGTACAAAATAGATCTTCACAACCCAGATAATCACGATGGTGTGATCATTCACCTAGAGCCAGACATCCTGGAATGTGAAGTCAAGTGGGCCTTAGAAAGCATCACTATGAACAAAGCTAGTGGAGGTGATGGAATTCCAGTTGAGCTGTTTCAAATCCTAAAAAGCGATGCTGTGAAAGTGCTGCACTCAAAATGCCAGTAAATTTGGGAAACTCAGCAGTGGCCACAGGACTGGAAAAAGGTCAGATTTCATTCCAATCCCAAAGAAAGGCAATGGCAAAGAATGCTCAAACTACCTCACAGTTGCATTCATCTCACATGCTAGTAAAGTAATGCTCAAAATTCTCCAAGCCAGGCTTCAGAAATATGTGAACCGTGAACTTCCAGATGTTCAAGCTGGTTTTAGAAAAGGCAGAGGAACCAGAGATCAAATTACCAACATCTGCTGGATCATCAAAAAAGCAAGAGAGTTCCAGAAAAATATCCATTTCTGCTTTATTGACTATGCCAAAGCCTTTGACTGTGTGGATCACAATAAACTGTGGAAAATTCTGAGAGATGGGAATACCAGACGATCTGACATGCCTCCTGAGAAGCAACAGTTAGAAGTGGACATGGAACAAGACTAGTTCCAAATAGGAGAAGGAGTACATCAAGGCTGTATATTGTCACCCTGCTTATTTAACTTATATGCAGAGTACATCATGAGAAACGCTGGGCTGGAAGAAGCACAAGCTGGAATCAAGATTGCTGGGAGAAATATCAATAACCTCAGATATTCAGATGACACCATCCTTATGGCAGAAAGTGAAGAAGACCTAAAGAGCCTCTTGATGAAAGTGAAAGAGGAGAGTGAAAAAGTTGGCTTAAAGCTCAATATTCAGAAAACTAAGATCATGGCATCTGGTCCCATCACTTCATGGCAAATAGACAGGGAAACAGTGGCTGACTTTATTTTTTGGGGCTCCAGAATCACTGCAGATGGCAATTGCAGCCATGAAATTAAAAGACGCTTACTCCTTAGAAGGAAAGTTATGACCAACCTAGAGAGCATATTAAAAGCAGAGACATTACTTTATCCACAAATGTCCATCTAGTCAAGGCTATGGTTTTTCCTGTGGTCATGTATGGATGTGAGAGTTGGACTGTGAAGAAAGCTGAGTGCTGAAGAACTGATGCTTCTGAACTGTGGTGTTAGAGAAGACCCTTGAGAGTCCCTTGGACTGCAAGGAGATCCAACCAGTCCATCCTAAAGGAGATCAGTCCTGAGTGTTCATTGGAAAGACTGATGTTGAAGCTGAAACTCCAATACTTTGGCCGCCTGATGCGAAGAGCTGACTCATTTGAAAAGACCCTGATGCTGGGAAAGACTGAAGGCAGGAGAAGGGGACAACAGAGGATGAGCTGGTTGGATGGCATCACCGACTCAATGGACATGAGTTTGGGTAAACCCCAAGAGTTGGTGATGGACAGGGAGGCCTGGCATGCTGCAGTCCATGGGGTCTCAAAGAGTCGGACATGACTGAGTGACTGAACTGAACTGAGTTACCCTCTACTCTGAACTCCTGCCTCATGACTGAGTAGATCCACACTGACCTAAATTGGTGACATACTGCCTTTTCCTTTAACTGCTGAACCATTTCTCACATAAAGCAATAATGTGTGCAGCCAGCTTTGTTATAGAGGTTGTGAGGGTGAGATGCAAGTTTAGATCATAACAACACAGCAATATCAAGTTTAATATTAAGTGGTCCTGCTCTAGTCTGCCAGAGAAGGCAATGGCAAGCCACTCCAGTACTCTTGCCTAGAAAATCTCATGGACAGAGGAGCTTGGTAGGCTGCAGTCCATGGGGTCGTGAAGAGTTGGACAAGACTGAGCGACTTCACTTTCACTTTTCACTTTCATCCATTGGAGAAGGAAATGGCAACCCACTCCAATGTTCTTGCCTGGAGAATCCCAGGGACGGGGAAGCCTGGTGGGCTGCCGTCTATGGGGTCGCACAGAGTCGGACATGACTGAAGCGACTTAGCAGCAGCAGCAGCTCTGGTTTGCAAGCTCCAACCTGCTCTTGGGTGGCCTGGTCTTTCTCATCCCTGCTCCTCTCTTCTCTGTTCTTAGATATACCCACATGGTGGTTCACTTTTTATAGAGCGTCCTCCCATCCACACCGTCAAGGCCTCCACATCCACTGCCCTAGTGGCTTATACCAGAGCAAGCGTAGAATCTGTTACTTAATCTGAGTCATTTTTGAGAGTGAGATTGTGTTTTATTAAGGATTGCACTGGGGCAAGAGGCATTAACAGGGACTGTTCCAGGCAAATGGGGGCACATGGTTAGGCTTTTCATAAAGTTTCCCTCCCTGGAGGTTGCTGCATTACTTGGTATTAATTGTTCCTAAATTCCAGTTCCTTTAACCTTTAAACTCTTAAGAATTGTGTTGGCTTCCTGGAGACATTAGCCAGGATCCTCTGTTTGCCAATAATAATACAACAAACATGAATGAGAAAGCCAAAAGCTTCTTGGAGTGCTGAGCTTTATGTTATTTGCTTAGTAGAAATAAAATCACAAACTTCACATATGGAAATTATCCTGAAATACTGGAACTGAAAGCACATAAAATTAGAGACACTGCTAATTCCTACCTCAGGACCTTTGCATACAAAGTTCCTTTGGGCTTATAATGACTTCTACATGATCTCCACAGGCTGGCTTCTTTTGGACAATAGGTCCCCGTACAAATATCAACTTCTGTGGAGATGTCATATGACCATTCTATCTGTTGATTATAACTCTCACTCCATCTGAAGTAGATTACACCCAACTCGCTCCATCTGAAGTGATTTACCTGAAATTTTATCTTTTACTTGTTTAGTGTTCCTCAATACTATCTGAAATGTTCTCTTTTACTTCCTTAGTGTTTCTCTTTTTTGCTAGAATGTAAAATACCTGTGACCAGCTGCATACCCACTGTCTGAGTGCAATCAAATGTTAATTGAGTGCTGTGTGAATAAATGTGAGAATCAAATGAGGCATAATAAATGGAAATGGTTCTATAAAAAAAATAAAAGTGCTTCACTGAAACCCTTTGGGGACTTTGGAGTTTAGGGGGGCATGAGCCACCTGTCTCCCTGCATGGCCCTGCAATAAACCTTTCTCTGCTCAAAAAAAAAAAAAAAGAAAAAGTTAGAGACCTTGGTTCTCGTTGATCAACTCTGCAAGTTGTTTCCCTTCCTGAGGTGCAGGCAAAGGGAACACTATCCACCTTCTAATCCCAAAGTAAAGAAAAAGTCAACAATGGGGAGAGGCTGGGGGAAGACATTATGCTCAAACTAACTCCTAATCTACCTTCCTCCTTCTCTCTGTCCTCTCTCTAAACACTGGGATCTTGAACAGATGAGAGTCTGAGGTGAAACAAAGAAGGGATAATCCTATAGGAACTCACTAACCTTCTCCCCATGAAGATGAACTACCAATTCGAGAAAACGTTGATATCAGCTTACATACTCTATACACATAAGTATTTCCTATATGTCCTAGTTTGTAACAAGTTCAGGTTTTAAATCTTTTCCTTCCATCTTGTCCTCTTTTCTCCCTTTGAATCCCCAGCGTCTCTGGCCTGACTAACCTTACCTTATAAAAGTTCCATCAAACAAATAAACTGAAGTAGCAGCTATTCCAGAAAAGTGTCAAGTCTCAATTTACCAAGCCACACCCTCAAAACTTTCTCCTCTCCAAGGCTTCCTTCCCCAGTTTTCCTGCCCTGCTGCCAAGGGGTATGTCCTCATGTTAGCAAGTGTCTTATTCCATTCCCTCTGGACTTTTGGAATTCAAATTTTCTTCCTTGTGAAGTCTCTCAGTCGTGTCCGACTCTTTGCAACCCCATGGACTGTAGCCTATCAGGCTCCTCCATCCATGGGATTTTCCAGGCAAGAGTGCTGGAGTGGATTGCCATTTCCTTCTCCAGGAATCTTCCCGATCCAGGAATCGAACCCAGGTCTCCCACATTTCGGGCAGCCGCTTTACCATCTGAGCCACTGCAAAACTGACGATCATAACCACTTGTTGCTTAAACAAAATAACATCGTTTTCGTCAATGAAAAATTAACCAGTCAACCTCAAAAGGAATTGGAAAATTTTTATTTGAGTCAAATTATAACCTGGGAAGAGCATCTCAGGAAGTTCTGAGAACAGTTCAGCCTGTTAGAAGTCAAGACACTATTTATATAAGTTTTCTGAGGCTGGTGCTACGATGATCATCTGTGGGCTCTTACCCAGTCTCCTTCTTTGAGAACGCTTGGTCTTCATGACCACCAACCAAATGACATCTTCTCATTTAACCAAGCAGGTATACAATACAAATGCTACATTAATTACTAGGAAGAAAGCAGGTGCATGGTAAGGCCAATTGTCGACTGGACTTCAGACACTAGCAAAACCATGGAGTTGGCCCCTGCTGCTGTAACACTGATACGGCATCTCAGGAGACACAGCCATTAGAATTATGAAGGAGCGGAGGACTTAGGGGACAACACAACTTTTGTCTTCTCTCTTTTGCTTACTCATCATGCCTATTATAAAGGGAGTGTGTAGGCCTGTTGTGCTGAGCATTTGAAATAGGTCCTGTGGACTACTACAAGGATGAATTTCAGATGAGGGAATAACATTCATATCCCCCAGACATTTACTGAGCAAACTTTATGTGCCAGTTCTTTCTGCCAGTTAGTAAGAATACAGAAGTAAAGATGGATAGGGAAGAGGGAGATAAATTAGGAGTTTAGGATAACATATACAGATTAGCACATATAAAATAGTATGCAAGGGCCTAATATATAGCACAGGGGACTATACTCAATAATCCATAAGGGAAAGCATCTGAGAAAGAACAGATATAAATATACAAATAACTGAATCACTATTCTTAAAACTAACTTAACATTATAAATCAACTATACACACACAGAAAGAAAGGAAGGAAGGAAGAAAAAGAAAAAAAGAAGGAATAGATCAGAACAGTGTTTTTCAAAGTTTGGTCCAAGAACAACCTGGTGCTGCTGGTTAGAAATATAAACTCCTAGGGTTTTTTCTAGATCTAATAATGCAGAATCTTGGACAAAAGTAGAGCCTTAGCATTTTTAATAAGCACAGTGTGCATATGCACACTGGAGTCTGAAGAGCACTAGGTGATTTCTTTTTTTTTTTGCACTTTTCTTTTTGAATGGGGTTATAGCCAATTAACAATATTGTGATAGTTTCAGGAGAACAGCATTTGGACTCAGCCATATATATATAAATGTATCCATTCTCCAGGAGAAGGAAATGGCAACCCAGTCCAGTATTCTTGCCTGGAGAATCCCATGGACAGCAGGGTCTAGTGTGCTATACAATCCATGGGATCACAATAGTCAGACACGACTTAATGACTAAACCACCACCACCGCCATCCATTCTCCCCCAAGCCCGCCTCCCATCCAGGCTGCCATATAACATTGAGCAGAGTTCCATAGCCTTAGGTGATTTCTAAAGTTCCTTCCAAATCTATACTTTCTTTGTGGTGGAGACGTTTTTTAAGGCATCTTTGAAAGGATTGAACATCTTTGAGAGAGATGAATGGGTTGAAGTCATCCTTAATAATATCTCACTATGACTAATACCAAACAGTTATTCAGTGCTCATTTGTGCCATGTACATGCCCAACACATTAAACACATAATCCCATTTATGCATGTCAATGTCCTTCAGCCAAAGACCACCAGAAACACGTGCATGAAACAAGAGGGTTTGTTACTGGTAACAGCAGCAGAGAGAACATACTCCATGGGGAAGCATGGACCGTCTTTGGAGGCTTAGGAAGAACTATGAAAGGATTTGTACTTTGGTTAGGTGAATTGGGAAAGTGTCTAAAAAACAAGAATTGACTTGATTGGGTGGGGCAGCAAGGGTAATTTTATGATTGAATATCTTAATAAATCTACTCATGGGGAAGGGAGCAAAAAACAAAGATAAAGCTGCAATTGATAAAGAAGTAGCAGTTAATCGTTTTGGCTGAGAGAGGGGGTGCTGGTATTTTGTGGGTGGCACACTGGCTTTGTTTCCGCCTATGCTGAGACAAAATTATGAAGCGGCCTTATTTTGTCTCATTTCATCATGATCTCAGGGTAACCTTTCCTGAAATTGGTATTTTGTGAGATTCTTTTTGTCTAGCAGGGAAATATGGCCTAGCTCTGAGGGCCAGGCCAGCTCTCAACTATTAGAAGCTACCCTTCCTTCCTTTCTCATTCCACATAGTATATCCCATGAGGTAAGTATTATGAAATAACTCCTGCTTTGAGAAGTCATAAGGCTTGGCCAAGTTCACGTGGCTACTAAGTAGACAGTCCGAGTCCATGAAGTTTCACCACCTTCTCCCGGCAAAGGGGAAGCAATCTATAAAGCAATATACTTCTCAGCCTTGAACCCAATGGCCACAAAAACCTTTCTTTTGGTCTGTATCACAACTTGGCTGCCAGGGGCTGGACTCCAGTTATATGAAGTGTACTCACCAAAGAGAAAGTTTAATAGCTATGTCTTAACAGCCCAGCCCAGTCAAAACTAGCAAAAATAAGAATCCAGATTTGTGTCCTGCACTGGCTTGACAAGTGCTGTGAAGAAAGAAGTCTTAGATAGAGTGGTCTCTGTCGTCCAGGAAAGTTAGTGCTTGTGGCATTCTGCTTCACCCACAGCCTCTCTGGAATTCTGGGGGCCCGTCCATAAGGGCATAGATTTTTTCCCAGAAAATACACGGGCATAACTGAATCATATGTATACAGATGTGAGTCTCAGGTCAAAAGTTCAGCCTGATGTGCTGATAAATTTATAAAACACCAAGAATCCAAATAAAAGCAACTCTAGGGACTTACCCAGAACCCGTACAGGACAGCGTTAGAATATACCAGAGAATGAGGGCAAGCTCGACAGGCATTTCCACTGAATGCAGCACGTAAAAGGGATCCAAAAAATCCCCTTACTCACCCCCCCGGGGCCCCTTTTGTGTTGTTCTTGCCAACGCAGCAGCCGCCCTGCTATATAGACCCGGCGCGCGGCTGGGGCCTCATAGCACTGAACTCGCATCATCCGTTGTCAATCAGCCATGGGGAAGGTGAATGGAACACAAGGGAAATAAAATGGAGGGGGGAAACGCCTTTATACAGGATTTATTACGGGGAGCTAATGATTTAATTTTGAATTATTCTTCCTTTGCAGATCACATTCTATGAGGACCGGGGCTTCCAGGGCCGCCGCTACGAGTGCAGCAGCGACTGCCCCAACCTGCAGCCCTACTTCAGCCGCTGCAACTCCATCCGCGTGGACAGCGGCTGCTGGATGCTGTATGAGCGCCCCAACTTCCAGGGCCACCAGTACTTCCTGCGGCGCGGCGACTACCCCGACTACCAGCAGTGGATGGGCCTCAACGACTCCGTCCGCTCCTGCTGTCTCATCCCCGACGTGAGTTCCGCTTGATTCCAATCCTGCCACCTGAGTGTCCTGCAGTCTATTACCGATGGGTGTTAAGGCATGGAGGTTTTCCTTTAAGTAAGAGTTAAGTGTCCTTTCGGAAGCTGACAAAGCCCAGTTAGATCTAGGCGCGCGCGCATGCACACGCACACACACACACACACACACACACACACACACACACACACACACACCCCTAGGTCAAACAGAGCTTGTCTGTAACAAATGTTAATATCACTGCAGGATTTAACACAAGTGGGGAGCCAGTTGGGCATAAGAAGGCAGTATTTCTAACAAATCAGTTTTTAACCTATAGTAAAGGAATTGATCGGAGAAGGCACTGGCAACCCACTCCAGTACTCATGCCTGGAAACTCCCATGGATGGAGGAGCCTAGTAGGCTGCAGTCCGTGGGGTCACTAAAAGTCGGACACGACTGAGCGACTTCCCTTTCACTTTAAACTTTCATGCATTGGAGAAGGAAATGGCAACCCACTCCAGTGTTCTTGCCTGGAGAATCCTAGGGATGGAGGAGACTGATGGGCTGCCGTCTATGGGGTCGCACAGAGTCGGACAGGACTGAAGCGACTTAGCAGCAGCAGCAGCAAAGGAATTGATAACGAACAAATTTGATAGTTTCCAGTACACAGACTAATAAATATGGACAAGTCTATTATTAATTAAGCTGTCCAAAGATATTGTCCAATTCTGGGGAAAGTAATTTTTCTTAATTTGGAAAGTCAATTGAATTCTGGTTTTAGACTATTTAAACAAAATTTCCACCAAAGTTGTGGTTTTAAAAAATCTTATTTTAGTGGTAAATTTATGTGTATATGTATATACATTTGGGTTTCCCTGGTAGCCCAGCTGGTAAAGAATCCACCTGCAATGCAGGAGACCCCGGTTCCATTCCTGGGTCAGGAAGATCCACTGGAGAATGGATAGGCTACCCACTCCAGTGTTCTTAGGCTTCCTTTCCTGGTGGCTCAGCTGGTAAAGAATCTACCTGCAATGTGGGAGACCTGGGTTCTATCTCTGGGTTGGGAAGATCCCCTGGAGAAGGGAATGAGCTAACTATTTCAGTATTCTGGCCTAGAGAATTCTATGGGCTGTATAGTTCATGGGGTCCCAAAAAGTTGGACATGACTGAGCAACTTTCACACACTCCCATATACATTTAGCAAATAATACTCATATTAAAATATTAACAAAATACCTAACATTTTCCTCCCAAATATAAATTTGTTATCACGTAGGAATCAAGAAATTAGGGAATTAAGTATTAGGAATCAAGATATTTGATTTCTTGATGGAGTCTAATCCAGACCTTGAACCTCTTAAAAATTCCACCTCCCACATTAAAAAAATGGAAAATGAACACACAAATATTTGTTAATATTTACTAGTAGAATACAGATCACAGCAATTTCAGAGTCTCAGTTCTCACATTGCCCATCTCATGTCCCAACCTGTCAAGTTCATCTGTTTGGTTGCTTTTTCTGCTCCTTCTCTGTTTGGACCGAGCAGACAAGCTCCCATAGGCTGCGGCTGTATGAGAGAGAGGACCAGAAAGGCCTCATGGCGGAGCTGAGCGAGGATTGCGCCTGCCTCCAGGACCGCTTCCGCCTGAGCGAGGTCCGCTCGCTGCACGTGCTGGAGGGCTGCTGGGTCCTCTACGAGATGCCCAACTACCGGGGGCGGCAGTACCTGCTGCGGCCACAAGAGTACAGGCGCTACCAAGACTGGGGGGCCGTGGATGCCAAGGCAGGCTCTCTGCGGAGGGTGGTGGATTTATACTAAAATAGGTTCACACTACCATTTTCTTATTTTGGAATCCAATAAAGTATTTAGTCTGTATTGTTGGCAATCGCTGGCTTCTGTTTTTCTTTCATTGTGTGCCAGTTAATCCAACTGTAAATGCTCCCTGTTAAAGGTTGAGAAGTGGATAAGGTGTGTGGTGGGGGTGAGGGGCAGGGAGGTCTCTTCCGGGTAGAATGAGTTTTGAACAAGGGTCAAGAGTGGAGGTGGAGAAAGGAGGCAGCCTGACTGAGAAGGAAATTGAAGGAGAGAAATGGGGGATTTCCCTGGTGGGCCGGTGCTTAAGAATCTGCCTCACAATGCAAGGAAATGGGTTCATCCCTGTTAGGGGAACTAAGAGCCCACACGCAGCAGACCAACTAAGCCCTCATAGGGCAACTACAGAGTCCCTGTACCTCATGGAAAGAGCCCACATGATGGCAAGGAAGAACCTGAGTGCCTCAACTAAGACGCAGCTAAAGAAATCAATAAATATTCAAATGAGAGAAATGGGAGGGGGGTGACTGGGGAAAACCAGCATTCAACGGAGAACCTAAGGAACAGCATTACAGCAGTTTCCTTCTGACCCAAGAAGTAGTTGTGAGCCACAGAGTCACAGGATGAGCGGTGAATGGCAGCCCATTTGCAAAAAAACTGATTAGACTACATAAGGAATTGTAGCTTTGTTTTACTTTCAAGTAGAGTATTATATAACTAATGCCAGGGCTGCCATCAGTCATTGGCATACTTTTGGACTCAGTTGAAGACCCTCCTCCTTATTCCAAAATAACTCCTGATTAGGGTGCACCTCTTGGCCTGTTCAGCTACTGGACCAAACACTGTGTGAATTTCAGAAACTGCACAGCTGTACACAGTGCCCAGCTAATGCAAGTAAATTAATGAGACAGACATTAGCATTCTAAATAGATTTGCATAATATAGTGTGCTGCAAACAAAAAGAAGTTCTTTACCCAAAAAAAGCTCAAATTTAAAGGCACATTAAACAAAGTCATAATTTCTAGTGTTTTGAAGTAACATCTGCTTGCTCTGCGTATTTTTACCTATAGTAAATATGCAGCAAAGCCCTGCATAGTTTTTAACTGAAAATACTTTCATCAGAGAAAATTGTTAATATTTTTAATTTGAAATTTTGCCTCCAAAGTGAAAGTCTCTCATAACCTTACTACTTTATGCATCCTATAAAGAAAGTGGAGTCCTTCTGAGTCCCACTTTTCATTCCTAGCCCTTTTTTACACTTAGTGGGTACGCCTCTCAAAATGTTCCCTCATTTATATAGCTGTCTCATGAAGCACATGCTTTTTTTCTCTACAAGAATGAAATTATGCTGTACATATTAGTCTGCAGCTGGCTTTTAAAGTGTAATGTGATATGGATAGCTATCTAGGTAAGCACCTTGTTTTGTTAATGGCTACACTGTGATCCATTGTTGGAGATCTGCTGGATTATTTAATAATTTACTCATTGGTAACTGGGCTTTTCCAGTTTTGCTTTTACAAACAAGGCTACAATGAATATCATTGGATATATATCTTTATCCATGCATGCATGCTGCATGCTAAGTTGCTTCAGTTGTACACTTTGCAACCCCAGGGATGGTAGCCCACCAGGCTCCTCTGTCCAAGGGGTTCTCCAGGCAAGAATACTGGAGTGGGTTGCCATTTCCTTCTCCAGGGAACCTTCCCAACCCAGGGATCAAACCTGCATCTTTTTATGTCTCCTGCACTGGCAAATGGGTTCTTTACCACTAGTGCTCCCTGGGAAGCCCCATATTTATACATGCTATAGTTTCTGGAGCACAGAGACCTAGGAGTGACATTGTCACTCATAGCACAAGTTATTTTTTCTTTCAATGGACTGCTCAATTATTAACCACCAGCGAGCCTAACTTCTTTGAGTTAGGAGTGTCACTATTTACTGAGCACCTACCGTAGGCCTGCTGTGTACAGCACTGGCAATGAAAAAAGAAAGCAAACAGAAGGCATTGTCCCGCCTGCGACAGAACCCTATACAAAAATACTAAACACTAACAATAAACAATTAATACATGATCACTTTTTTTGGTCCAGTGCTTCCCAAGTACTTCCCAAGTGTATTCCTAAATAATACACATACACGTGTAATCACTTATTTAACAAGTACTGTTACTGCCCAGTTTTAAGGCATCCCATGACACATTTCTAAGGGAAAAAATGTTTCTATATTTTTTGTGATACCTGTTTTGATTCCTTAAAATTTGTGGAGGGAAAATATTTTCCTGGTATGATACACACATTTAGAACTTCCTTACATACCTTGGGCTTCACTGATAGCTCAGTTGGTTAAGAATCTGCCTGCAGTGCAGGAGCCCCCGGTTCCATTCCTGGGTCAGAAAGATCCTCTGGAGAAGGGATAGCCTACCCACTCCAGTATTCTTGGGCTTCTCTTGTGGCTCAGCTGGTAAAGAATCTGCCCTCAATGTGGGAGACCTGGATTCGATCCCTGGCTTGGGAAGATCCCCTGGAGAAGGGAAAGGCTACCCACTCCAGTGTTCTGGCCTGGAGAATTCCATGGACTGTATAGTTCATGAGGTCCCAAAGAGTTGGACACAACTGAGCCACTTTCACTTTACATACCTTACCTTTCTGTGACACTTTTTTCTTTTTTATGGAACAAGTCCAGTGAAAACAGTTTTCAGTGAATAGGGGAAAAAAAATTAGTTTTGACACAACAAACAAAAGATTGCATGGCAGGAGTAGCTAATTCCAGCCTTTGGCCCTCTGGCAACTTCTACCCCCATCCCACTCGTACCTTTCTGACCCTTTTTCTAGCCCACTGGTCTCTTTTTCATAAAGATTTTTGTTTTATGTGGGCCATTTTTTAAAGTGTTTCTTGCATTGATACACTATGCCTTCTGGTTTATGTTTGGGGTTTTTGGCCATGAGGCATGTGGGCTCGTAGTTCCCTGACCAGGGATCAAACAGGCGCTTCTTGCACTGGAAGCAAAGTCCTAACCACTGAACCACCGGAGAAGTCCCTAGCCCACTAGTCTTGAGGCACAAACCTCCACTGAAATCCTCCTGTCCTAAGGAGAAATGTTAACAATCCAGAACTGCCCATTTCTTGCGCTAAAAATAAACATGCTTGAGACGCACATATAGCAATTCTAATAATAATCCAAACATTTTACAAATGACTTATTTTCTTTCTTTTTTTTCACACAAAATCACAGGGAGCTTACAATCCAACATGAAGTGGACTTTTTCTCCTTTATAAGCCCAAAAGAGAAATGTTGAGGAACCAGGTTTTAACCATTTTTACAGTTGGCTTTGTGTCTTTACTCATGAATCATAGATCTTTATTAAAGGATTATGAGAATAGTAAAGACTCACTATAGTTAACTAGTTTTAGTTGTATAGCATAGTGATCCAATCTTTTTACAGATTATACTGCATGAAAAGTTATTACAAGATAATGGCTATAATTCCCTATGCTGTACAATATATCCTTGTTTCTTCTCTATTTTATATATAGTAGTTTGTATTCTTTCTTTTCTTTTCTTTAGAGCCACACTGCCCAGCATACAAGATTTTAGTTCTGACCAGGGATTAAACCTGTGCCCCCTGCAATGAAAGCTTGGACTGTTAACCACTGGGCCACCAGGAAAGTCCCACTAGTTTGTATTTCTTAATCCAACACCCCTAATTTATCCCTCCTCCCTTGGAGGGATAAGTTCTGAAATAACTCTAGAATAGGATTTGAAAGTATTATAACAGACTCTTTCACCAGCAATTGCTTGCTGTATTTTTCACATTCTTGAAAACAAGTCGTTCTCAATATTTTAGATTTCTCAGACCAATTTTCTTTAAATGGGAATTAACACAGGATTGCCAATTTTTATTTTGCTGAGCAAGAATATTTGAAATTAAAAACAACAGAAAATCAAAACTAAGCACCATTTATTATTGAATCATTTTTAAAAACACATTTTAAAAAGAATATTTTAACCCCTTCAAATGCACAAGTTTCTAATAAAGTGTGGTTCAGATCAAGAAAATATGCATAGGAATATTGCTTCTATTTATAGGTTTGTGTTTTTTTTTAAATTTGGCAAAAAACTGGTAGAAACTGGTCAGAGTTTGAAAACCGTTGTTTGAGGTTATAGTTCAGTGCCTTCAAGGGCCAGGGAGGTGATATAAATACAAGCATACCTCAAAGACATTGCAGGTTCAGTTCCAGACCATGACAATAAAGCAAATATCACAATAAAATGAGTCACAGGAATTTTTTGGTTTTCTAGTGCATATAAAAGTTATATTTATACTATACTATAGTCCATTAATAAGTGCAATGGCATTATGTATAAAAACAATGCAAAAAAGAGTGGATATATGTAGATGTATAGTTGATTCCTTTTGCTATACGCCTGAAACTAATATTATAAATCAATAAATTTACTATACTCCAATAAAAATTAATAAAAGCAATATACATATCTTAATTTAAAATACTTTATTGCTAATAAAGGCTAACCATCATCTGAGCCTTCAGCAAATCATATTCTTTTTGCTAGTGGAGGATCTTGCCTCATGCTAATGACTGCTAACTGAGCAGGCTGGTGGTTGCTGAAGGTCATAGTGGCTGCGGCATTTTCGTAAAATAAGACAATAACAAAATTTTTTACATAGATTGACTCTTTCTTTTACAAGCAAACTCTGTAGCATGTAATGCTCTTTAATAGCATTTTACCCACAGTAGAACTTTTTTCAACTCCTACCACTGCTTTATTGAATTTATGGTATCAATTTCATGTAATAGTCTAAATTCATTTTTGTCATTTCAAGAGCCTTCACAAAATTTTCCCCAGGAGTAGATATCATCTCAAGAAATCACTTTCTTTGCTCATCCATAGGAAGCAACTCTTCATCCATTAAAGTTTTGTCATGCAATGGCAGCAATTCATTTACATCCTCATGATCCACTTCTAATTCTAGTTCTCTTGCTATTTCCAACACATCTGCATTTACTTCCTCCACTGAAGTCTTGAACCCCTCAAAGTCATCCAGGAGGATTGGAATCAACTGCTTCCAAACTCCTGTTATCACTGATATTTTTATTATTTCCCATGAATCGTGAATGCTCTTCATGGCATCTAGAATGACAAATCTTTCCAGAAGGTTTTTAATTGACTTTGCCCAAATTCATCATCAGAATCACTGTTTATGGTAGCTAACGGCCTATGAAGTATATTTCCGAAATAATCTGATTTGAAAGTCAAAATCACTCCTTGATCCATTCGCTGCAGAAGGGACATTGTGTTAACAGGAATGAAAATAACATTAATCTCATTGTACATCTCTATCAGAGCTACCCGGTGACCAGGTGCCTTGTCACTGACAGTACTATTTTGAAAAGAATCTTTTTTTGGAGCAGTGAGTCTCAATAGTGAGCTTAAAATATTCAGTAAACCATATCGTAAACAGATGGTCTATCATTCAGGCTGTGTTGTTGTTCCTTTTATAGATCACAGGCAGAGTAGATTCTGCATAATTCTGAATGACTAGGATTTCTGAAATGGTAAATGAGAAATGACTTCATTTAAGATCACTAGCTGAATTAGCTCCTAAAAAGAGAGTCTGTCCTTTGAAGCTTTTAAGCCAGGCACTGACTTCTCTTTAGCTGTGGAAGTGCTAGGTGGCAACTTCTTCCAACATAAGGCTGTTTCATTTAAATTGAAAATCTGTTATTTAGTGTAGACACCTTCATTAATTATCTGAGCTAGATCTCCTGGATGACTTGCTGCAATTTCTACATCAGCACTTGTTGCTTCACTTTGAAGTTTTATATTATAGAGATGGCTTCTTTCCTTAAACCTCAAGAACAACCTCTGTTAAATTCAAGCTTTATTTCTGCAGTTTTCTCACCTCTCTCAATCTTCGTAGAATTGAAAAGAGTTAGGTTCTCTTTTACTCTCGTGTAGGTTTTGGCTTAAGAGAATGTAGTGGCTGGTTTGACTGTCTATCCAGACTACTCAAACTTTATACATATGGGCAATAAGGCTGTTTCACTTTCTTCATTAGTGTGTTTACTGGAATGCGTGTGTGCATGCATGCTCAGTTGCTCAGTCATGTCCAACTCTTTGCGGCCCTGTGGACTATAGCTTGCCAGGCTCCTCTGTGCATGGAATTTTCCAGGCAAGAATAATACTGGGGCCATTTCCTCCTTCAGGGGATCATCCCCACCCAGGGATCGAATCCATGTCTCCTGCACTGAGCCACCTGGGAAGCCTGTTCACTGGAGTAGCACTTTTAATTTCTGTCAAAAACTTTCCCTTCACAACTACATTTTGGCTAACTGTTTGGAGCAAGAGGCTTAGCTTTCAATCTAGCTCAGCTTTCAACATGCCTTCCTCACTAAGCTACTTACACTAGCTATACAAATCATTAACCCTACGTGCAACAAAATCCAAACCTGAACTAGTCCCTTTTTTCTTCACTTTTGTTTGAAACCATGTGAATACTTATAGAGTAACTAAGGGTTACTTCCTGGATCAGAGCTCAGGAAACAGGATGTTTCTTCTTTCTTGCTCTCCCTCCAAAGACAATTCCCAAGCAACTGGTGCAGAGCTCTGCTTCTGGCCACAGGTGCAAGGAGTGTCAGGCCTTAACCTATGTTCACTTAGCATACGACGGTATTGTGTACATTTGCCACTCCTACAATTTTCTGTGAAAGTGATAGTTGCTCAGTCATGTCCATCTCTTTGTGATCGCATGGACTGTAGTCCCTCCAGGCTCCTCCGTCCATGGATTTTCCAGGCAAGAATACTGGAGACGGTAGTCGTTCCCTTCTCCAAGTGATCTTCCCCACCCAGGGACTGAACCGATCTCCTGCATTACAGGCAGATTCTTCACCATCTGAGCCACCATGGAAGCTCCAGAATTTTCTGTAGAGCATTGAAATTAAACCACATTTTGGCACAAGATATTTACATTTCAATTGTATGAGAAGTGGTGGGAGGAGGTTCCCTATTTCTCCCCCCCAGGCTGAAATAAAGCCTTTCCTTTTCCCAGTTAATTTAAAAAGCCACACCCAAAATGTCTTCATTTTGGTCCTTCAGTTGGAAGTGGAAGTGTTAGTTGCTCAGTCGTGTCTGACTCTTTGTGACCCCATGGACCCCCCAGGCTCCTCCATCCATGGAATTCTCCAGGCAAGAATACTGGAGTGGATTTCCATTCCCTTCTCTAGGGAATCTTCCCGACCTAGGGATTGAACCCGGGTCTCCAGCATTGTAGGCAGATTCTTTACTGTCTGAGCCACCAGGGAAGCCCCTTGGGCTTTCAGTTGTATCCTAAATTTCAGCTGTAGCTGCATGTCAGCTGAGTCACTCGTCCCCACTGGCATCCCCATACTGCTTCTCTGGGTAATCTCTGGGACTCTGCATTGTGGTTGTTTCTCATATTTTGCTGTTTTCACCTATCTACACTCTCCCCATAGAAACAACTCTCAGCAAAATGATGATTTTTTAAAAAGGATTTTTCATTTTTATTTAAAAATTTTTTAATTATCATGATGATTTTGATTCTTTAAATTCTGGCGGAGTATACTGCACTAGGCTAACATAAGTAATTCTGCAAACACATGACTTTCATACTGGATAATGAGAACTGAAACATCATATTGTGCTTAAGTGGTATCTGATCCACAAATATCAACTTACAAAGATTTAAGACCCAAAGTAAAGACAAATATTTCAATGAGTCAACACAGAACTCTGACTAATTCTTTGAACATGGAAGAGGCTAAAGGCACAGGTCATCTTCCATTACAGTGCTCTTTCCAGTTCATCAGATTATCCTCTTCCAGACTGATAAATGCTTTCTAAAGCAGAGTCCCAGCTTCTAGATATTTATTCTTCATTCTACCCACACCATTCCAGCTATAGTTCCTCTTTGTGTTCATGCAATTAATTTCCTCTAAGTCAAAAGCTTTGTTTAATCTTGCTCCCCATCGAACAAAAGTGTATCTAGAGCCCACCAGAAACAGGTTTCATAGGAATTTGATTTTCTTTTACAATAACCTAAGGGGTAATCTAGACCATTCAGGTATGACCTAAATCAAATCCCTTATGATTATACAGTGGAAGTGAGAAATAGATTTAAGGGACTAGATCTGATAGACAGAGTGCCTGATGAATTATGGATGGAGGTTCATGACATTGTACAGGAGACAAACGAGCAAGACCATCCTCATGGAAAAGGAATGCAAAAAAGCAAAATGGCTGTCTGGGGAGGCCTTACAAATAGCTGTGAAAAGAAGAGAAGCAAAAAGCAGAGGAGAAAAGGAAAGATATAAGCATCTGAATGCAGAGTTCCAAAGAATAGCAAGAAGAGATAAGAAAGCCTTCCTCAGTGATCCATGCAAAGAAATAGAGGAAAACAATAGAATGGGAAAGACTAGAGATCTCTTCAAGAAAATTAGAGATACCAAGGGAACATTTCATGCAAAGATGGGCTCGATAAAGGACAGAAATGGTGTGGACCTAACAGAAGCAGAAGATATTAAGAAGAGGTGGCAAGAATACACAGAAGAACTGTACAAAATAGATCCTCAAGACCAAGATAATCACGATGATGTGATCACTCACCTAGAGCCAGACATCCTGGAATGTGAAGTCAAGTGGGCCTTAGGAAGCATCACTATGAACAAAGCTAGTGGAGGTGATGGAATTCCAGTTGAGCTGTTTCAAATCCTGAAAGATGATGCTGTGAAAGTGCTGTACTCAATATGCCAGCAAATGTGGAAAACTCAGCGGTGGCCACAGGACTGGAGAAGGTCCATTTTCATTTCAATCCCAAAGAAAGGCAATGCCAAAGAATGCTCAAACTACCACACAATTGCACTCATCTCACACGCTAGTAAAGTAATGCTCAAAATTCTCCAAGCCAGGCTTCAGCAATACGTGAACCGTGAACTCCCTGATGTTCAAGCTGGCTTTAGAAAAGGCAGAGGAACCAGAGATCAAATTGCCAACATCCGCTGGATCATCAAATAAGCAAGAGAGTTCCAGAAAAACATCTATTTCTGCTTTATTGACTATGCCAAAGCCTTTGACTGTGTGGATCACAAGGAACTGGAAAATTCTGAAAGAGATGGGAATACCAGACCACCTGACCTGCCTCTTGAGAAACCTGTGTGCAGGTCAGGAAGCAACAGTTGGTAATGGACATGGAAAAACAGACTGGTTCCAAATAGGAAAAGGAGTACGTTAAGGCTGTATATTGTCACCCTGCTTATTTAACTTATATGCAGAGTACACCATGAGAAACGCTGGGCTGGAAGAAGCACAAGCTGGAATCAAGATTGCCAGGAGAAGTATCAATAACCTCAGATATGCAGATGACACCACCTTATGGCAGAAAGTGAAAAGGAACTCAAAAGCCTCTTGATGAAAGTGAAAGAGGAGAGTGAAAAAGTTGGCTTAAAGCTCAACATTCAGAAAATGAAGATCATGGCATCTGGTCCCATCACTTCATGGGAAATAGATGGGGAAACAGTGGAAACAGTGTCAGACTTTATTTTGGGGGGCTCCAAAATCACTGCAGATGGTGATTGCACCCATGAAATTAAAACATGCTGCCTCCTTGGAAGGAGGGTTATGACCAACCTAGATAGCATATTCAAAAGCAGAGACATTACTTTGCCAACAAAGGTCCGTCTAGTCAAGGCTATGGTTTTTCCTGTGGTCATGTATTGATATGAGAGTTGGACTGTGAAGAAAGCTGAGCGCTGAAGAATTGATGCTTTTGAACTGTGGTGTTGGAGAAGACCCTTGAGAGTCCCTTGGACTGCAAGGAGATCCAACCAGTCCATTCTGAAGGAGATCAGCCCTGGGATTTCTTTGAAAGGATTGATGCTAAAGCTGAAACTCCAGGACTTTGGCCACCTCAAGCGAAGAGTTGACTCATTGGGAAAAGACTCTGATGCTGAGAGGGGTTGGGGGCAGGAGGAGAAGGGGATGACAGAGGATGAGATGGCTGGATGGCATCACTGACTCGATTCACGTGAGTCTGAGTGAACTCCGGGAGTTGGTGATGGACAGGGAGGCTTGGCGTGCTGTGATTCATGGGGTCGCAAAGAGCTGGACATGACTGAGAGACCAAACTGAACTGAACTGAACTGAAGGGGTAATCTGGTTTTGTGTTTTAAATGCATTACCTTTTTTTATTTCCTTGAAGTTTTAGACTTTTATTTAACTTTTTTTTTTATATTGGAGTATAGCCAATTAACAACATTGTGACAGTTTCAGATGGACAGCAAAGGGACTCAGCCACACATACACATGTATCCATTCTCCCCCAAACTCCTCTCCCATCCAGGTTGCCACATAACATGGAGCAGAGATCCCTGTGCATTATGTCCTTGTTGGTTACCCATTTTAAACATAGCAGTGTGCACCTGTCCATCCCAAACTCCCTAACTATCCCTTCTCTCCACCTTTCCCTCCCTGGTAACCATAAGTTTACTAAGTCTGTGAGTTTATTTTGTTTTATAAATAACTTCATTTGTATCATAGAAAATTTCCTTTTATTTCTTATTTTTGAGATTAAGCATCTTAAAGCTATTTTCACTTTTGAATTATAAGCAGCTAAGATGAAACACCGAATCTTCAGTCTACTTCCATGCACAATGGCAACAAAATTAGATCAAATGTTAAAGACCTGTATATGTTGTTTTTGGTTTTTTACCATACAGAAAGTTTGACATTTTGGGAACTCTCTTGGTAAAACATTATAACTTCTTACACTTTTTAATGAAGAAGCTCTCTTAAAGGACTAATTTGAAATTTTCAATATTCAGTAAAGGCCATTTCTTTCTGATTAACAATTAGCATTCAATATTATGGCACATATTTCTTAGAGCTTAATTTCTATTTGCCATATCAAGACTCTGCTTTTTTTGTTGGGCCACTTACATTTTCTTGTTTTTTCCTAACTCACAGAAATACACGATTGGAATATATATGAAATGGCTGAAGTTCTACTTCTATTATTAAATAAACAATGTCCCAGATTGCTTTTTTTTTTTTTTTCAAACTGTCTCATTTAGCATCAGCCAGTGATAGAAACTCCAGAGAGAATGGGACCGAACCCCACAATGAGCCCCATGGACTCTGACAGCGAAGAGTAAAAAGAGAACACAAACATCCCCTCCTCACCCCGGGGGCCCCTTTTGTGTTGTTCCTGCCAACACAGCAGCCCTCCCGCTATATAGACCTCTAGTCTGCCCAACGGCACTGAACTCCATCCCCGCGTCCAGCAGCCATGGGGAAGGTGAGCCCCGCGCCGGCGGGAGGGGCCCGCAGCCCGGCTGGAGGCCAGGCCTCTGAGCCTCTCCTTCCCTTCCTTGCAGATCACCTTCTACGAGGACCGGGGCTTCCAGGGCCGCCACTATGAGTGCAGCAGCGACCACTCCAACCTGCAGCCTTACCTGGGCCGCTGCAATTCGGTGCGTGTGGACAGCGGCTGCTGGATGATCTACGAGCAGCCCAACTACCTGGGCCCCCAGTACTTCCTGCGGCGGGGCGACTACCCCGACTACCAGCAGTGGATGGGCCTCAGCGACTCGGTCCGCTCCTGCCGCCTCATCCCCCATGTGAGTCCACTTCCGTAGCAGATCCCGGCCTTGTAACTCGGAAGGGATAGTTTCAGGCAAAGGTTCAACATTTGGAGTAGTGATCATTCAGGATAACTGAGAGTTTGAGAGGGAAAGTAAGCTATTGTATGTTGTTGTATATTGGTTCAATATAACTTGCCTGGAACAAAAGCAAATTGTTGCCCAGGTACCATTTAATCAACAAATATGAGTAAGAATGCATTTGCACCCCTGAGGATGTATGATAGAGGTCCTGACCTGGAATTATTTACAATGGAGTTGTAGAAAAACCACTAATATCACTAATATTTCAAAGAAAAATAATTAAGTGCTACTTTCTGAGCAGATAGGAGTGGAAAAGGATACTTTTACAAAGGTTAGTTTTTGTAACACCCTTTCACCGTTTTGCTCCCCACTTATATGTTTCAGTTTTTCCTACCTGTACAAATAAAAGTGCTTTTTGTCAAGGGAGAGTGACACACAGATTTTACATGTGGGCTACACAGAGTTCACATGTGTGTCAAAACACTAAGGTTTTTGAAAAGTTAGTCCTTGGGCTGACTGATTTTTCTTACTCATTTTTCCTCATTCATAAATTATTAACTGAAAATCAAGCATTTAACTGAGAGACTTCAGAAGCATCTAAGTCCTTGGTGATTTTTCCAAGATTTATTGTAAACTCAATGTAGAGTCATTCATTTCACAAACTGATTTTCCTGTTCAAACACACATGCCTGAAAAACTAAAAAAAAAATCTTCCAAAATGGCAAAAATAGTAATAAGCTGTTAAAGGCTTGGTTTCTCTATGGTGCAGTGTCCTGAGCATGGTTAACAGTGTGTCCTGGGAAGTATATGAATATATTGAAGTACAAGAGTTCCTTCTTAATTTTTAGTCACACTTTATGATCTTGAAAAGGTACTGAATTTTCACCTTTGAAAGTGAGGAGTATATAAAGATTCAGAAGTAATTCATTTTTACCTTATATTTGAAAATGGCTTGAGCCTCACCAAACTGAATGGCATGAATGTGTTGGAATCATTTCATGGTTTGCTTTTCTCCTCTTTCCACCTCTGAATGGGCCAGGCTGGCTCGCACAGGCTCA
Organism: Ovis aries; assembly: GCF_016772045.2. NCBI lineage: Eukaryota > Metazoa > Chordata > Mammalia > Artiodactyla > Bovidae > Ovis > Ovis aries. The sequence continues at coordinate 210,189,933 of NC_056055.1, read as the reverse complement.
GACTTTTTGAGAGGGAAGATTACAGAGGCCAGATGATAGAGATCACTGAGGACTGCTCCTCTCTTCAAGACCGTTTCCACTTCAATGAGATTCACTCTCTCAATGTGCTGGAGGGCTCCTGGATCCTCTATGAGTTGCCCAACTACCGGGGGCGGCAGTATCTGCTGAGGCCAGGGGAATACAGGCGCCACCATGACTGGGGAGCCGTGAATGCCAAAGTGGGCTCCTTGAGAAGAGTCATAGACATCTATTGAAATAAATCCATCATTTCTCTATCTGGAAACTAATAAAATATTTTCTGTTTTCCTGGCACTGTTTTGCCTGTGCTTTCCCTTTTGTCTTACTTTTATTTTATTATTTTATTTATACACTCACACACACACACAAGATACAAGTAGAAATCAAGGTGTATGATCTTCAGATAACAAAATTCTCTCACTAGAACTATGCTTTCATATGAAGCAGAACTTTACAGCTTGTGAAACATTTTCATAATACATATCTTATTTGATTTTCTGGCCTTTAAACATGTTGCTGCTTCAGACTAGTTTGCTAGAAATCTCGCCAGTTTTTCTTTGAGGTGTGAAGATCTGACAATTGAGGTTCAGAGATGGTGTGACCCACTTTTCAAATCAAGGATTCTGAAGCTAGTTACTACAATGGGCTTCAGAAGATTTTTTTTTAATTCCCTACTGCTGCTGCTGCTAAGTCGCTTCAGTCGTGTCCGACTCTGTGCGACCCCATAGACGGCAGCTCACCAGGTTCCCCTGTCCCTGGGATTCTCTAGGAAAGAACACTGGAGTGGGTTGCCATTTCCTTCTCCAAGGCATGAAAGTGAAAAGTGAAAGTGAAGTTGCTCAGTCATATCCAACTCTTAGCGACCCCATGGACTGCAGCCCACCAGGCTCCTCCATTCATGAGATTTTCCAGACAAGAGTACTGGAGTAGGGTGCCATTGCCTTCTCCATAAATTCCCTAAGTTGTATGCAAAAGTTAAGTTCACACATCTCTGGCAGACTCTCTCTGTTTTTCTCCTTTCATTTGTTTGCTTTTTTTTTTTAAGTGTTTGATATTGATTCTGAGCTGATCTCATGTTACTTTTTGGACATTGAAATGTAAGTGGACAAATGCTGATGAGAAGAAAGAGGAGATAGTTCTGGAAAAAATATTGTCTTCCTGATGAAAGGGAATAGCTGCCCAAGGTTCTCTCTTATTTCAGGCATTTTACATTCAAGAGGTGACAAGCATGAGGGAGAAGCCACAGTTTCAGAAATGCTGGCCTGGATGTGGTCAAGCCCCTGAACCAATGCTAGCTATTTATTAGTCAGGGCTCTCCAGAGTAACAGAACCAACAGGATCTCTATAGATATGAAAGAAAGTGGAAGTGTTAGTCTCTCAGTCGTGTCCGACTCTTTGCAAGTCCATGGACGATAGCCCACCAGGCTTCACTGTCCAAGGGATTCTCCAGGCAAGAATACCAGAGTGGGTAGCCATTCCCTTCTCCAGGGGATCTTCCCAACCCAGGAATCAAACCTGAGTCTCCTGCATTGCAGGCAGATTCTTTACCATCTGAGCCACTAGGGAAGCTCAGATGAGGAGATTTATTCTAGGAATTGGCTCATGTGATTATGGAGGCTGAGAAGTCCCACAGTCTGCAAGCTGCAGAATCAGGAAAGCTGGTGGAATAATTCAGTCTTGAGTCCAAAGGCCTGAGAACGAGGCGTGCTGATGCGTCCGAGAACAGAAGACTGATGTTTCAGCTCCTGCAGGTAGAGAGAGTTACTCTCTCCACCACTTTTTTGATCTATGCAGGCCCTCAACAGACTGGATAAGGCATAGGTAGAGGTGATCTTCTCTACTCAGACTACCAGTTCAAATCCTAATCTCTCCCAGAAATATCCTCACAGACACACCCAAAAATAATGTTTTGCCAGCGATCCGGGCATCCCTTATCCCAGTTAAGTTGACATAAAATTAGCCGTCACACAAGGCCAGCAATCCTTTACTTTGAAACTTCTTGTAATGGAAGCAAAATAAACCCACATTTTTTTTTTTTTAATGTCACTGACATGGGTGTTCTGTTATTTGTAGTTCAATACACATTCCTGGTTGACACAGAGCATATGTACTTTTTCCCAAGGTAACTGCTTAGAACTTTATTCAAAAACTAAAAGGAAATTCCTAATGGAAAATCTCTACCCTTCCCCCACCCCAAAAAGAAGAGAGGGAGAAAGTGAGGGAGGGAGAGGGAGGGTAGAAGGCAAGTCATTATAGAGCAATGAACTCATATGATATTTAACATATTTCAGACTTGGAGATTATCTAACTTAGATCACTGATTTTATATAAGGTACACTAAGGTCCAGTTTTAGTTTCAAACAGTTAATAATAGAAGTACATCAGAATTCAGAACCCACAGTTCAGAAAATCAGAGATTTTCCATTATGGAATCAGGAAGATTCTTGTCAAAATAATGACAGCACTAGTGTATAGATTCTTACCATGAGATCATTGCAAGCAGCTAACCCGGAATTGAATTAGATATATAGGATAATCCACAGCTGCGTCCCCTGAATGCGTGCATGTGTGTCTCAGCCACGTCTGACTTTTTGTGACCTCAAGGACTGTAGCCTGCCAGGCTCTGTCCACAGGATTTTCCAGGCAAGAATACTGCAGTGGGTAGCCATTTCCTCCTCCAGGGGATCTTCCTAACCCAGGGATTGAACAGCATCTCCTGTGCCTCCTGCATTGGAGGCAGATTCTTTACCACTTGAGCCATTGGGGAAGCCCAGGATTCTGTCTGCCGCTGCTGCTGCTAAGTCACTTCAGTCATGTCCGACTCTGTGCAACTCCATAGACGGCAGCCCACCAGGCCCCGCCGTCCCTGGGATTCCCCAGGCAAGAACACTGGAGTGGGTTGCCATTTCTGTCTCCAATGAATAAAAGTGAAAAGTGAAAGTGAAGTCGCTCAGTCATGTCCGACTCTTAGCAGCCCCATGGACTGCAGCCTACCAGGCTCCTCTATCCATGGATTTTCCAGGCAAGAGTACCGGAGTGGGGTGTGATTGCCTCCTCCAGCATTCTGTCTACATATATGCAAATATGGTATCCACACAGTTATATACATTTATAGCTGTATATGTATACTCTCCATACATATGTATATATATGTATTAATATATTGCCTGTATAAGGTTATAAGGAAGTATAACATTGTTATCATTTACATTCTCCTGCTGCTTATTGTCTTACTTGCATTTCATTGCTGCTGCTGCTGCTTCTGCTAAGTCGCTTCAGTCGTGTCCGACTCTGTGCGACCCCATAGACGGCAGCCCATCAGGCTCCCCCATCCCTGGGATTCTCCAGGCAAGAATACTGGAGTGGGTTTGTAGAAAGGAGAAGCAGTGATTATGTTTGTACTCAAAGACTGATCTGATCAAGTCATTTCCCTGATTAAAAACTTCTGATATTGCTCCACTGCCCACAGAAAAAAATTCTACGTTTTCAAGAATCTGGCTACAGCTTATCCACTTCCTCTCCAATTACCAGGCCCCCCTTTACTCCATCTTTTCCAAGCACATCAAGCATTTTCACATCTCTTCGAATTTGCTCACACCTTTTTCTCACCCAGATTACTCTTCCCCACCTTCTTCCTGGTGAACTACTCATCCTCCAAAGCTTGATTAGTTGTTGCTATTGTTCAGTCACTCAGTTGTGTCCAGCTCTTTGCGACCCCATGGACTATAGCATGCTAGGCTTCCCTGTCCTTCACCATCTCCTGGAGTTTCCTCAAATTAGAATGTACCCTAATCCCTTGGCCAAAAATGGGTCTGAATCAGTTATATAAATTAGACGGAAATTAGCCAAAACACATACCAAATGGGTAATATGGAAATCTACTCACACGATAGGAAGTCCTAGGGTAGCCCAGGATTTAAGGATGGTTGATTCAGCAGCTCAACCCTATCGTCAGAGTGCAAAGTTTTGTCCATTTCCCACAATATTTAACATCTGTATTATCTTGAAGCTGGTGCCCTTGGTACCATAGCTGCTAGCTGCAAATGGGGAAATATACAAGGAAAGTTGAGTGAAGGAAAGAACCTAACAAGTTTTGCCTACAGCACAATTGTGTCCAGAGCACCAATTCCCGGCATTAAAAAAGACCTTGAAATATTACCAGATCTTAAACGTAAGCTTTGGTGGTGTAAGATAGCATGAAATGAGTAAATGGGGAAAGAGGAAGAAAACCCAAGGAGGGAAAGGTACTAATAAAAAAAACTAAAGACATTAATTTTATTAATTATTCTCTTATTATAAAGTAAGAGGACGGTAAGTTAAAATAAACTGTTTTAAATGCTTTTTAATTCCGTTTAAGTCACTAAGATTTATCGCATTTTAATGTTTTCTTATAACTACAGTAAAAAAAATTTTTTTTTGCCATATCATGCAGCTTGTGGGATCTTGGTTCCCCAGCCAAGGAGAGAGCCCTTGGCAGTGAGAGCATGGAGTTCTAACCCACAGTAGAATTATCGAAATCAAGAAATCAATTTTGAAAAATTAATATTGATTCCCTCTTTTTTCTTGTTGCTAATGGAAGACTTTTTAAATCATAGTAAAATATACATAAAATTTACCACTACAGGCATTTTTAAGTGTACAATTCAGTGGCATAAAGCACATTTACATCATTGTGCAACCATCAACACTATTCATTTTCAGAACTTTATCATCATCCCAAGCTGCTGTACTAATGACACAATAACTCCCCATTCCCACCTTCCCCCAGCCCCTGGTAACCACCATTCTACTGCCTTTCTTTATAAATGTATTCCAGGTATCTCAAATGCATTGAATCATATAATGTTTGTCCTGCGTCTCACTTACTTCAATTAGGATAGTGTTTTCAAGGTTTGTCCAAGTTGTGAAATTTATCAACATTTTATTCATTTTTAATGCTGAATAATATTCCATTCTACACATATACCACATTTTGTGTATCCATGCATCCATTCCTAAAAGGGCACTTGTCTTATTTCTTCCTTTTTGCTGTAATAAAGAACGCTGCGATGATCATTCAGATACAAGTAGCTGTTTAAGTCACTGCTTTCAATTCTTTTGAATACGCCTAGAAATGGAAATGTTGAATCGTGTGGTAATTAAATGTTTAATTTTTGAGAAACTACCATGCAATCTTCCACAGTGGCTCTGCCATTTTACAGTCCCATCAACAATGCACAGGTTTTCCAGTTTCTCTGACATCCTCACTAACACTTATTTTCTGTTCTGTTTTTTATAATAGTCATTCTAGTGTGTATGAAGTATCTGTTGTAGGTTTAATTGCATATCCCTAATGATTAGCAATGTTGAGCATCTTTTCATGTGCTTATTGGCCATTGTATTATCTTATTTGGAGAAGCTTCTAATCAAGACTTTTTTTTTTTTAACTGCTCCAGTCAATGAAAAGGAAACTTTATTGAGGCCCCAGGGCCTTGGGCCTTGGGCACAAGGCCACCCTGTGGTCAAAGGATAAGCCAGTGGAGGGGCTTTATTTAACCTTCTTCTTGGGGCACAGGTTGTTGGTTTGGCCTCACTTCTTCTTGGAGCAGTTGACGGCAGGGGAGTGCAAGTGAGCATAACACTTGTGGCAGATCTTGTTGCAGTTGTATTTCTGGGCGAGCTGGCGGAGGGAAGGCTCAATGATGCTGCCTCACAGAGAAAGCACCATGTGCAGGGTGGACTCTTTCTGGATATTGGATATTGTATCCTGACGGAGTACAGCCATTCTCCAGCTGTGTGCCTGCGAAAATCAGATGCTGTTGGTCAGGCGGGATGCCCTCCTTGTCTCGGATTTTGGTTTTGACATTCTCAGTGGTGTCACTGGGCTCGACCTCAAGGGTAATGGTTTTGCCCATCAGGATCTTCACAAAGATCTGCATCTCTGAGTCTGCTGCTTGGCCACCTCATTGAAGAGAAAGGGCAAGCCTTTTTTTAAATTGGGGGTTTTTTTTAGGGGGGCATTGCTATTGATTTTGCTGAGTTGTATCAGTTCTCTGTACATTTTGAATATCAATCCTTTATCATACATGATTCACAAATAGTTTCTCACATTCCCTGGGTAGCCTCTTCACTCTGTTGATAGTCTCCTCTGATGCACAAAAGTTTTTATTTTGATGGACTCCAATATATCTATGGTCTATGCTTTAGTGTTATATCCAAGAAATCATTGCCAAGTCTAATCTCATGAAGATTTTCCTCTGTTTTCATCTAAGAGTTTTGTAGTTTTGTGAAGCAAACTCACTTAGAAGGACAGCATGGATGGTGGAGTGCAGTTTATTACACTGGCAGGTCCGAGGCAAAGTTTCCTTTTTAGCCAGGGACCCCGACTGATTTTTGTGACAACCTTTTATACCCAAAGTGTATGTGCCCAAGTCCACATCCCCAAATTCTCTAAAGTCCACCTGGGACAATGTTAGTAAGAGATGCAATCAGGTTACAGCCATAGATTTACATTCTAAAGCTATCTTGACATACAGTTTAGTCTACATCAATAAACATTATTAAGATTACATAGTGGACACTGCTTTCCTTCTGGCTCTGGGAGATCTGGGTACAGGGTCTGCCTGTTTTGGTTTTTATCTATCTGGGAAGCCTGCTTGGCTGTTAGTATTTTATCTCTATGGCCTCCCTGATACGCAGTCCAAAGTTCACCAAAGTGTAAGACGCAGCTCCTTTTCTTTTAAAAGTGGAGTGAGTCCAGTCAGGGCAACCTGCTTCTTCCCTTCTTCAGTTTAGTTCTTATATTTAGGTCTCTAAGTCACTTTGAGTTAGTTTTTGTGTAATACATATTGTAAGGTAAGGGTCCAACTACATTCTTTTGCATGTGGATATCTAGTTTTCCCAGTACCATTGTTGAAAAGACTGTCTTTTCTTCATTGAATGGTCTTGGGAACCCTGTCAAAATTCACTTGACCATATATGTAAGGGTTTGTGTCTGTGTTCTCTACTCTTTCATTTTGTCTATATGTGTGTCTTTATGCCAGTACCACACAGTTTTGATTAGTGTAATTTTGTAGTAATTTTGAAATCAGAAAGTGTGAGAATGTCCCAGCTTTGTACTTTTTCAGGATTGTTCTGGGGAGTTCCCTGGTGTCTGGTGGTTAGAATTTGGCACTTTCCCTTGCAGTGCTCCAGGTTCAGTCCTTGGTCTGGGAACTGTGTGTGCTTAGCCGTGTCTGACTCTTTGTGACCCCATGGACTGTAGCCTGCAAGGCTCCTCTGTCCATGGGGGTTCTCCAGGTAAGAATATTGGAGTGTGTTGCCATGCCTTCCTTCAGGGGGTCTTCCCAACCCAGGGATTGAACCCAAGCCTGCACTGCAGGCAGATTTTTTACTGTCTGAGCCACCAGGGAACTGAGATCCTGCAAACTATGTGGTAAGGCCAATATTAAATCAATAAATAAAAATTAAAAATTGCTTCACACACACACACAAAGTTTTGGGTATTTGGGATCCCTTGAGATTCTATCTAAATTTTAGGATGGGATTTTTACTGCCACAAAAAATATCATTATAATTTTATAGGGATTACATTGTATCTGTAGACCACTTTGGGAAATATTCATATCTGAACAATAGTAAGTCTTCCAATCCATGAACATATGATGTTTTTGCATTTATTTATATCTTCTTTTCTTCAGCAATGTTTTGTAGTTTTCAGTGTATAATATACTCATGTTAAAATTTTAACATATGTTGAGTATTTTCCATATTCTTAAATAAATTATTTGTGAATATGATTTTTGGTAGCTATGTAGAATCTCATCAGAGAGATGCTCTATAATTTACCTAGTTAATGCACTATGTTGGACATTTCATTGGAATCTAATTTTTCACATTATAAAGAGTGTTCTGATAAAATGCCACTGTGCATAACATTCTCATGTACCTTTAGCTATTTCCTTTGGACAAGTTCTTACAAGTGAAACTATTAGATCAAAGAAATGAAAATTCAGTTCAGTTCAGTTGCTCAGTTGTGTCCAACTCTTTGCAACCCCATGAATTGCAGCACACCAGGCCTCCCTGTCCATCACCAACTCCCGGAGTTCACTCAGACTCACATCCATTGAGTCAGTGATGCCATCCAGCCATCTCATCCTCGGTCATCCCCTTCTCCTCCTGCCCCCAATCCCTCCCAGCACCAGAGTCTTTCCCAATGAGTCAACTCTTCGCTTCAGGTGGCCAAAGTACTGGAGTTTCAACTTTAGTATCATTCTTTTCAAAGAAATCCCAGGGCTGATCTCCTTCAGAATGGACTGGTTGGATCTCCTTGCAGTCCAAGGGACTCTCAAGAGTCTTCTCCAACACCACAGTTCAAAAGCATCAATTCTTCGGTGCTCAGCCTTCTTCACAGTCCAACTCTCACATCAATACATGACCACTGGAAAAACCATAGCCTTGACTAGATGGACCTTAGTCGGCAAAGTAATGTCTCTGCTTTTCAATATGCTATCTAGGTTGGTCATAACTTTCCTTCCAAGGAGTAAGTGTCTTTTAATTTCATGGCTGCAATCACCATCTGCAGTGATTTTGGAGCCCAAAAAATAAAGTCTGACACTGTTTCCACTGTTTCCCCATCTATTTCCCATGAAGTGATGGGACCGGATGCCATAATCTTTGTTTTCTGAATGTTGAGCTTTAAGCCAACTTTTTCACTCTCCTCTTTCACTTTCATCAAGAGGCTTTTTAGTTCCTCTTCACTTTCTGCCATAAGGGTGGTATCATCTGCATATCTGAGGTTATTGATATTTCTCCCGGCAATCTTGATTCCAGCTTGTGTTTCTTCCAGCCCAGCGTTTCTCATGATGTACTCTGTATATAAGTTAAATAAGCAGGGTGACAATATACGGCCTTGACATACTCCTTTTCCTATTTGGAACCAGTCTGTTGTTCCATGACCAGTTCTAACTGTTGCTTCCTGACCTGCACACAGGTTTTTCAAGAGGCAGGTCAGGTGGTCTGGTATTCCCATCTCTTTCAGAATTTTCCAGTTTCTTGTGATCCGCACAGTCAAAGGTTTTGGCATAGTCAATAAAGCAGAAATAGATGTTTTTCTGAAACTCTCTTCCTTTTTCCATGATCCAGCGGATGTTGGCAATTTGATCTCTGGTTCCTCTGCCTTTTCTAAAACCAGCTTGAACATCAGGAAGTTCATGGTTCACGTATTGCTGAAGCCTGGCTTGGAGAATTTTGAGCATTACTTTACTAGTGTGTGAGATGAGTGCAATTGTGCGGTAGTTTGTGCATTCTTTGGCATTGTCTTTCTTTGGAACTGGAATGAAAACTGACCTTTTCCAGTCCTGTGGCCACTGCTGAGTTTCCCAAATTTGCTGGCATATTGGGTGCAGCACTTTCATAGCATCATCTTTCAGGAATTGAAACAGCTCAACTGGAATTCCATCACCTCCACTAGCTTTGTTCATAGTGATGCTTTCTAAGGCCCACTTGACTTCACATTCCAGGATGTCTGGCTCTAGATGAGTGATCACACCATCGTGATTATCCAGGTCATGAAGATCTTTTTTGTATAGTTCTTGTGTGTATTCTTGCCACCTCTTCTTAATATCTTCTGCTTCTGTTAGGTCCATACCAATTCTGTCCTTTATCGAGCCCATCTTTGCATGAAATGTTCCCTTGGTATCTCTAATTTTCTTGAAGAGATCTCTAGTCTTTCCCATTCTGTTGTTTTCCTCTATTTCTTTGCATTGATTGCTGAAGAAGGCTCTCTTATCTCTTCTTGTTATTCTTTGAAACTCTGCATTCAGATGCTTATATCTTTCCTTTTTTCCTTTGCTTTTCGCTTCTGTTCTTTTCTCAGTTATTAAAGGGCTTTTTTTGGGGGGGAGGAGGAATGAAGTCTTTTTTATTTTGGTTAAAAAAAAACACATAACATGAAATTTATTATTTTAACCATTTTTCAAACACATAGTACAGTGAAAGTGAAAGTCGCTCAGTAGTGTACAATTCTTTGCGACCCCATGGACTATACAGTCTGTAGAATTCTCCAGGCCAGAATACTGGAGTAGGTAGCATTTCCCTTCTCCAGGGCATCTTCCCAATCCAGGGATTGAACCCAGGTTTCCCACATTGCAGGCAGATTCTTTACCAACTGAACCACAAGGGAAGTCCAAGAATACTGGAGTGGATAGCCTATCCCTTCTCCAGTGGATCTTCCCAATACAGGAGTCAAACCAGGGTCTCCTGCATTGAAAGCGGATTATTTACCAACTGAGCCATCAGGGAAACCCAACTCTTTGCTACCCCATGGACTATACAGTCCATGGAATTCTTCAGGTCAGAATACTGGAGTGGGTAGCCTTTCCCTTCTCCAGGGGATCTTCCCAACCCAGGGAGCAACTATTGCTAACTATTCGGATGTTGCTGTGCAAAGATCTCTAGAACTTTTTCATCCTGTCGAACTGAAAGGAGATTTTAAAATGCTTGTCCATGGTGATTTTGTTTTTTGATTTTGGTACCACTTGAGGCATGTGGGATCTTAGTTCTCCAGCCAGGGATTGAACCCTGCATTGGAAGTGCTGAGTCTTGACCACTGAACTTCCAGGGAAGTCCAGACAGTGATTTTAAAAATATGGTCCTATGATTTTAATTTTTTCCTCCTTTCTTCTTCTCTATAGTTTTCACATTTCTATAAAATTAGAATTTTTGAGACAAACAATGTGGGAAAGTCTTAATAAACTTATGTGTTTCAAATAAAATTTTTCAAGGCAAATAGTTTTTTGGCTTTAGGCTTAAGTAACAAAAATCCAGACTGAGGAATGAAGCAGGAAGTATCACAGTTGTATATAGTTGAGGACAAGATCTTTCTAAAGCAGTGGTTTGCATCCAGGGTTTATTTTGCTCCCCCAGGGGACATATGACAATATCTGGAGACATTTTTGGTTGCCATAACCATGAGGGTAATGCTAATAGCATGTAGAGGATTGAGCCTGGGATGCTGCTCAACATCTTCAAATACAGCGGACAGACCTGCACAATTGAGATTTTTTTGACCCAAACTGTCACAACAGTATGAGGTTGAGAAAATCTCTTCTAAAGAGTGGAGCACCAGAAGAAGCTGGTGGAGGTGGGGTGGGAGGGGTTTAAGGGAAGGAAAGAAGATTCCAGCCTGTGGAACCAGAATATTAACCAGAGAACCAGGCTTGCCCAGGAGCCAGGGGAGGTAGAGAAGGGAGAGTCTTTGCAAGATTGTAAGATTACAACTCTGTTATATTTGCAGATAACCTCGAATTTGCACACAGCTAGAACTAATTAGGACTTCCCTGGTGGCTCAGACGGTAAAGCATCTGCCTACAATGCAGGAGACCTGGGTTCAGTCCCTGGGTCGGGAAGATCTCCTGGAGGAGGAAATGGCAACCCACTCCAGTCTTCTTGCCTGGAAAATCCCATGGATGGAGGAGCCAGGTAGGCTTCAGTTCATGGGGTCACAAAGAGTTGGACACAACTGAGTGACTTCTCCCATTCACTCACTCAGAACTAATTAGTCAAGGCTATGGTCTTTCCAGTAGTCTTGTACAGATATGAGAATTGGACCATAAAGAAGTCAGGCCACTGAAGAACTGATGCTTTTGAACTGTGGTGTTGGAGAAGACTCTTGAGAGTCCCTTGGACAGCAAAGAGACCAAACCAGTCAATCCTAAAGAAAATCAATCCTGAATACTCATCAGAAGGACTGATGTTGAAGCTGAAACTCCAATACTTTGGCCACCTGATGTGAACAGCCCACTCATTGGAAAAATCCTGAAGCTGGGAAAGATTGAGGGCAGGAGGAGAAGAGGACAATGGAGGATGAGATGGTTGGATGGCATCACTGATTTAATGGACATGAACTTGGGCAAACTCCAGGAGATGAGGAGGGACAGGGAAGCCTGGCATGCTGCAGTTAATGGGGTGGCAAAGACTCAAACATGACTTGGACTGAACAACAACAACAGAACTAATTAGGCTTAGCCCCTAATTTGCAAAATTATTGGTTAAATAAAAGTTAGTGTGTGACTAATAACCACCATGAGCTGCCTCATGAACTCCAGAGTTGGGAGCTTCCTAGGAGACACTGGCTGCGTCTGGAGGTGACCCTGGTCCACTCAGTCTCCAGGGAGCAGAGCTGAGCCAGGCGCATGACAAGGGCTTCCTGGGGTCCACCCCCCACTACCTTTCCTCCCTCCAACGTAATGTCTGCTGCACCCACTCCTCAGCCAGGAGGATGGGAGAAGCTTCTCTCAGGGGAAAATCCCATCCTCCTTCAACCTCCTTCCTGTGCAGAAGGCAGGTGCCTCTGTGTCCCACATCCTCACACCAAGGAAAAACTCTCTCATCTAGACGAGACGCCTCTGGCTGGGGCCCATCCTGACCTCTGACCTGGTCACTACCCCGTGCTGTTCCTCAAAAAGAGATCACTTAGAATGTTTAAAAGATAAATAAAATATTTCATTACAAGTGTTAACCCGGTTAAGCGTTTTTGCTCGCTTCCCATCTCCTGAATAGGCTTCATTTAAAGGCCCCAGAGGCACCAAGTGACAGTTTTACGCGGGTCATCAGTTCGAAAGCTCTGGAGAGTCTAAGAGAAAACATACAGTGAGTCCCCCACCCCACCCCCGCCGTCATTATATAGAAAAGAGACAGAAAGGAAATCCTCCTCACCCGGGGGCCCCTTTTGTGTTGTTCCTGCCAACGCAGCAGCCCTCCCGCTATATAGACCGCGCGCCAGCCGCACCGCACTGAACTCCATCCCCGCGTCCAGCAGCCATGGGGAAGGTGAGCCCCGCGCCGGCGGGAGGGGCCCGCAGCCCGGCTGGAGGCCAGGCCTCTGAGCCTCTCCTTCCCTTCCTTGCAGATCACCTTCTACGAGGACCGGGGCTTCCAGGGCCGCCACTATGAGTGCAGCAGCGACCACTCCAACCTGCAGCCTTACTTCAGCCGCTGCAACTCCATCCGCGTGGACAGTGGCTGCTGGATGATCTACGAGCAGCCCAACTTCCAGGGCCCCCAGTACTTCCTGCGGCGGGGCGACTACCCTGACTACCAGCAGTGGATGGGCCTCAGCGACTCGGTCCGCTCCTGCCGCCTCATCCCCCACGTGAGTCCGGTCCCCTTGGGCCTGCCGTGGCCTCGGGTCACACCGATGCCCTAGAGCTGTGGTCAGACTGTAGGACGGTGGCCTTCCTTTGCTGGTTTTAACCAGGTTCTCTTTTCCTTTATAATATCTCTTAATTGAGAATGCAATGCTCTTAATTGAGATTGTATTTTCCTTTGCTAATATTAAACTCACCTCTACTGGGGAAAAGTGGCATGGTATTTGTTCAGAGTGTCTGTACCACAGGCAATGAACTCCTCACACTCCAGTGGTCTTAAGCTAGTCCCTGGGCTATTTGTCTCTTTCCTCACCTGTAAAATGGGGCTACTAGGGCGGCTAATTCATAAAGCTGGGATGAGGCGGATAGGAGATTGCCTGGTACCTGGCAAGCCACCCTTCCCCCTCCAGATACTGACTACTTTGAACAACTAGGGACTCTCAAGTCCTGTTTTTTGATTCAGCAAAACAACTGACCAGCAATGTGACTCCATGAGCTCCTGCAAAGCCACTGCTATCCAAATAAAGCCCAAGCAGCCTGGAATTCCACAGTTAGGGATGCTATAATTTGACTATGACAGAGTCCTGTGGAAAATGTACTGCTTTGGGTAACTTTGAAAGATGCTCAGAGGATTTAATGCCTTGATAGAACCCAGACTGGCATTAGGAGCTTGGGAATCTCAGCTTCCACCTTCCAGTGCTGACTCTTCTGATTACAGCCTGAAAGCTCTAGTCATTAGTTTCTCATAAAAGAAGACAGAATGGTTGCTCCACGTGCGTCAGGCTGTTGTGAAGAACAAAATTAGGTAATGGACATGTGAACCCTTTGCAAACCATGGAAGGTGCCTTATTAGTAGTTTTTTTATGCCTCAGAATGAATTGTTTATGAGAACCTTTGCTAAGGAGGGTTTGATGGTAGAAGAAGGAAGACTGAATACGTACCTGCTGGGAAGAAACAAGCAAATAAAAGCCAAGTGCTCTGAAGAGACAGACAGGATTCACCCAAGACTAACAGCCTCCCTTCCATTTCCCTAAACGTCTTATAATCTATTGATCTAGACAGGCCTGCCTTATGATTTTGAGTTTCTGTTTTTATCAATAACCTTAAAGTGTTTTCCCGAATCATATGTTAGATCTGAGGACTGAAAGCTAACCATTACGATGGCTCTTGCTTTTTAGGACTTCAGAAAAGCAGGACTCAAAGCAGAAAGGAAGGGATTAGAAGATGTCTGGTCTGAACTGCTACCAATCTATGCCTTACTCTGGGGAAATCAATTCTGCTTCCTCTCTCTCCAGCCTCTTCTAAAGCTACTGAGATCCAAAATAATGCCTTTTGCCAGGGATATATTTGCCTTTTAATTTTAAAATCGAATTATTTTTATATCCTTCAAGGAGAACTCCAGGCCACCATAAGTCAATGGTCTTTATAAAGGAGAGAACAAAAATTATATATAAAATTGCTACCCAAAAATGGTACAAAGTAGTTTCTAAATATGGTTCATGTAGGTTGTGGTCCTAGAACTCTAGGGAGCACCATGCATATCCTTTTTATTTTGGCCACACCCCACAGCATGTGGGATATTAGTTCCCCAGCCAGGGACCAAACCCACACCCACTTCATTGGAAGGGTGGAGTCTTAACCACTGGACACCAGGGACTTCCCTGTGTATCTTGATCTATGTGAATGGCACTCTCTTCAGTTTTATACTATGCATTCTACCCAACTGTATACAGTTGACCCTGGTGTTGGCTGTCTTTTTGTCATCTTTGACATAGAAAAAAATTTTTAATGCCCATTTCCCCCAGGGGTGTGAGTGATTGGTGGCTAAAGACTAGGTTTTCTGACTTTTCCCATCTGCTGATTGCTGAACCCACAGACCAGTTCCCACAGGCTGAGGATCTACGAGCGAGAGGACTATCGAGGCCAGATGGTGGAGATCACGGAGGACTGCTCCTCGCTCCATGAGCGCTTCCACTTCAGTGAGATCCACTCCTTCAATGTGCTGGAGGGCTGGTGGGTCCTCTATGAGATGCCCAACTACCGGGGGCGGCAGTATCTGCTGCGGCCGGGGGATTACAGGCGCTACCACGAATGGGGGGCTGTGGATGCCCGAGTGGGCTCCTTGAGGAGGGCTGTGGATTTCTATTGAAATATTTTTACTCTACCTTTTTCTCTATCTGGAAGCTAATAAAATATTTCCTGTGTGTTTCCTGCAGTTATGTAGCCGTCTTTTCCTTTCAGACTCCTTGGGTGGACTCAGCAAAATGAAAGCTAGGAATAATGTGGTTTTTCTCACACGTGTCAATAGAAAACATGGCTAGCAGTTAGAGGGTCTGGAAAGAATGTCTGGGTCCAAACACTTACTTACATCCTGGCATGTGAAGTCAAGTGGGCCTTAGGAAGCATTCCAAAGCTAGTGGAGGTGATGGAATTCCAGCTGAGCCATTTCAAATCCTAAAAGATGTTGCTATTTAAGTGCTGCACTCAATATGCAGGACTGGAAAAGATCAATTTTCATTCCAATCTGAAAGAAAGGCAACTCCAAAAATGTTCAAACTACCATACAACTGCATTCATTTCACATGCTAACAAGGTAATGCTCAAAATCCTTCAAGTTAGACTTCAGCAGCACGAGAAATTCCATATATATAAGCAGGGTTTAGAAAAGGCAGAGGAACCAGAGATCAAATTACCAACATCCATAGGATCATAGAAAAAGCAAGAGAATCCCAGAAAAACATCTACTTCTGCTTCATTGACTACACTAAATCCTTTGACTGTGTAGATCACAACAAACTGTGGAAAATTCTTAAAGAGATGGGAATACCAGAAGACCTTACATGCCTCCTGAGAAACCTGTATGCGGGTCCAAAAGCAACAGTTAGAACCAGACATGGAATAACAGACTGGTTCAAAATTGGGAAAGGAGTATGTCAAGGCTGTGTATTGTCACCCTGCTTATCTAACTTCTATGCAGAGTTCAGTTCAGTTCAGTCGCTCAGTCATGTCCAGCTCTTTGCGACCCCATGAACCTCAGCACAGCAGGCCTCCCTGTCCATCACCAACTCCCAGAGTCCACCCAAACCCATATCCACTGAGTCAGTGATGCCATCCAACCATCTCATCCTCTGTCGTCCCCTTCTCCTCCTGCCCTCAATCTTTCCCAGCGTCAGGGTCTTTTCAAATGAGTCAGTTCTTTGCATCAGGTGGCCAAAGTATTCGAGTTTCAGCTTCAACATCAGTCCTACCAATGAACACCCAGGACTGATCTCCTTTGGGATGGACTGGCTGGATCTCCTTGCAGTCCAAGGGATGCTCAAGAGTCTTCTCCAACACCACAGTTCAAAGCTACATTATGCAAAATGCCAGCCCGGAGGAAGCACAAGCTGGAATCAAGATTGCCAGGAGAAATATCAATAACCTCAGATATGCAGATGACACCACCCTTATGGCAGAAAGCAAAGAGGAACTAAAGAGCCTCTTGATGAAGGTGAAAGAAGAGAGTGAAAAAGCTCGCTTAAAATTCAGCATTCAAAAAACTAAGATCATGGCATCCAGTCCCATCACTTCATGGCAAATAGATGGGAGAAAAGTGGAAACAGTGGCAGATTTTATTTTCTTGGGCTACACAGCAGACACTGACTGCAGTCATGAAGTTAAAAGACACTTGCTCCTTGGAAGAAAAGCTAGGACCAACCTAGACAGCATATTAAAAACCAGAGACATTACTTTGCCAACAAAGGTCCATATAGTCAAAGCTGTGGATTTTCCAGTAGTAACATATGGATGGGAGAGTAAGACCATAAAGAAGGCTGATCATTGAAGAATTGATGCTTTCAAATTGTGGTTATGGAGAAGACTCCTTTGGACAGCAAGAAGTTCAAAGCAGTTGATCCTAAAGGAAATCAGTCCTAAATATTCATTGGAAGGACTGATGCTGCAACTGAAGCTCCAAAACTTTGGCTACCTGATGTGAAGAGCTGACTCATTGGAAATGATACTGATGCTGGGAAAGATTGAGGGCAGGAGAAGTGGGCAATGGGGTAAGCTAGCCCTTCTAGCATTTTTGTGTCTCACTTTTCTAATTTGTAAGAATGGAAGTAATAATATGTTTCACTTCATAGGAAGTAAATGTAGTTTAATGCAGTTTTTAGTCCTAAATCTCTCACGCTGAATGGCGTGCACAAGCACTGGAGTCCTTAAATTTCATTTGCATACGAACCACCTGTGGGATGGGTCTAGGAATCTGCCTTTTATCAGTTGTCCCAAGTAATTCGATTGCAGGTGATCCTCAACCTACTATTGATACTTTGAAAACACTAATATACAAGGTCCAGATACTCAGTAATAACTAAGGAACACTTACATATAAGTACTTACTATATAGCAGTTATTTCCCAGGATGAAAGGTGAGGGAGGTAGGGAAGCAAGATGGGGAAGAAAAAGCCAACTCAGCTGAGTCCCTTGAAGTGTCCCAGAGCTTGGATCATACTTCTGAGTTTCTCCCACCTGTGCTGGGAGCCAGCGTGAGGAACTCCGCCCATGGCAAAGGTCATGAGGAACGAGGCTTGGCATACGCAAAGGCGTGATCAAGCCTCAGGAAACCCCCTGTTCCCGAGCATCTAACCCCAAAACCAGAGTCTGTTTTATGCTCTCACATACACCTCTGACTTTATGGGGGGCTCTCCCCCATAACCGTTTCTCTCGGAGAAGGAGTTAACTTGCAGCTCCAAGTCAATAAAAATTCTTGGGCGTGACAAGAGTGTTTCAGCTTACGGACTCCTCTGAAGCTTATCTAGCCCACCTATATGGGTTCGTCCGGCCACATGTGATTGTTTACAGCCTCCCAATCTGAGAGGCACGAGATGTTTTAGACTTACTAAAGGCAAATTATTTTGGGGAGTTGGAAATTATTAGTATAGTGGGTTGGTTAGGAATTATATTGGTGAAGGGTTTTTCATTTGTTGTGCCAATAATTGCTGCTAATTCCTTGCTCTGGGTGGGACAAGGGTGTCTCAGGTCAAACCTCTCTGCTGACAGACTAGCTTGTGTGACAGGATTATCCATACTCCTGCCACATGATTGTTTACTACCTCTCAACCATAAACAGCACAGAGAGTTTTGGAGTATTTTGAGAGTCTTAATTAGCATATAGCTTTTTCTTCTTGTTGAGTCAATGATTGCCGCCAGGCCTCCATATCCTTAGGCACCTGGGAATATATTAATCAATGTATTTGGAATATAGAAAAGGAAATACAGTAGTTTTTGATGTTAGCAATACTAGACTTTTTGAGTTAATGGATTTTCTCTTTTGTAATAGATCACTGTGCTTTGTTATAAATCACTGTGTCCTTGCTATGTAAAAATGTAACTTTATCATATCTTAAGACTAAATAGATCTTAAGGGGAGCATTGGTGAAAGGATTTTCATTTGTTGGGCTGATGTTTGCTTCTTATAATGAATATAACTAACTTATAGGAGAAATAAGTATTAACCTTTAAGCATATGAGAGGAATAAGTATTAACCTTGAAGATTAATCACGTTAACCTTGGGTTAAATAAATTCCTTTCTTGATTGTAACTCACTACACCCTCATCCTATAGGAATGTAACTTCATTTGGAGGGTGGTGCCTGGGTTAAGAAAAAACACCCTTGGAAGAAATAAGTTTTTGGTTATCAGAAAGAAAGGATCATAAAATGTCAGCAAGTCTCACTCATGGCCAGAAGATGACATAATATTCCTAAGACCTTTTTTATACACTTATGTGAAGCACCTGATTTTGATAAAGGTCAGGACTGCTGACTCCCGCGTGACTCTATATTCATCCCTATGTGTAACAAAAGGTATATAAACAAACCCAAAAATAAAGAAATCGGATCAGTTTCTGGAAAGACTGATTCCCCCATGTCACTTCTTTCTTGCTCCCGCTTTTCTGGCTGAATTCCTATCTGGAGCATGGATGCTATTTCACGTAATCCAAGTTATTCAGCCTCTTTTTCTCCACTAATCTTCCTACTACACTATCCATTTCTAATCTCTCTATATTTGTGATTAAATATGTATTTTTCCAAAGACGCCGACTCCGTCCCCACCTTTGAATCACCCTGGATCCACCGGGGCTGGACCCCAGCACACCTGGAGGCTAAGGATCTGGGGGCTGGTATTCCCTTTGTCTCTGGTCATGGGGCAAAGGAGCCATAAAACTCTCAGGGCCTTGGGACTCTATGGGATGGTGAAGAGCAATCTTCAGAAGGCATCAGGGCCAGCATTAATTAGTTCAAAGCCTGCAGAAGCTGGAAGGTAAGCACATGAGCTGGAAAGAGGGCTGAGGGGATCTCGACAGAGTATGCCTTGTTGGTACAGTAGGGACAGTAAAAGTGTCCCCCTTGTATGTTGTGAGGTTAAAATGATACGATGCCTGTAAACACTTTAGTATAGGGTCTGACACATATAAGTGCTCACCAAGTGTCTGCAGTTATCATCACCATCATTACCACCACAGTCATTAGGTTCTATAGATTTGATAATACTCACTCAGTCGCATCCAACTCTTTGCAACACTATGGACTGTAGCCCACCCAGCTCCTCTGTCTATGAGATTTTCGAGGCAAGAATACTGGAGTGGGTTGCCATTTCCTTCTCTAGAGGATCTTCCCAGCCCAGGGACCAAACCTGTGTCTCCTGCATTGGCAGGCGGATTCTTTACCACTGTGCTACCTGGGAAACTCTAACGGATACAAATGCGGTGCGAATGCCATGAAGTAATCATGTTCCACAGAAAGGAAGACATACGAGAGGAACAAGGGGGGATTCGAGTTGATTGAAGCATGAGAGACCCAAAGAAGTAAGAGAGAAAGAAGGTAGTTGGATGGTAAAGCCAGATCTGGGAGGGAAACAGCATCAATCATCAGACCTTGGTGGGGACAGGAGTGATATTGTTAGAAGGCTCAGGACCAGCATCTAGAATCTGAATTCCAAATCGAAAATGGTTTTAAAAAACAAAAGGAAAGCAATAGAAAAAGCAAAACTATTTCAAATCTACATAAACTAAAATCAGTAAAGGCAGGACTCCCTTGTGGTCCAGTAGTTAAGACTCCGCCTTCCAAAGCAGGGGCCATGGGTTTGATGCCTGGTCAGGGAAGTAAGATCCCACATACCATAGGGCAACTAAGCCTGAATGCCACAAAAAAAGACGGAAGGAATGAAGATCCTGCATGCCATAACTAAGACCTGACACAGTCAAATAAATAAATTAAGGCTTTTTAAAAAGACAATAAAAGAGAAGTGTTACTACAAAACACTAACCCATAAAAAGGAATGCATTGACTCAGTTCTAATGAGGGGGATGAACCTAGAGTGAATATACAGAGCGAAGTCGGAAAAAGGAAGATAAACATCGTATATTAACACATACACATGGGATCTAGAAACATGGTACTGATTAATCTATCTGGAGGGCAGCAATAGAGATGCAGACATAGAGAACAGATTTGTGGACACAGGAGGGAAGGGCAGGGTGGGACAAATTGAGAGAGCAGCGCTGAAACATATGCATTACCACATGCCAAATTAGATAGCCAATGGAAATTTTCTGTATGGTGCAGGGAGCTCAAATCCAGTGATCTCTGACAACAGAGCGGGTAGATAGGGTGGAAGTTGGGAGGGTGGGGACATATATAGACCCATAGCTGATTCATGTCGATATATGGCAGAAACCAACATGATATTATAAAGTGACACTGAAAGGGAAAGTTACTCAGTCGTGTCCAACTCTTTGGGACCCTATGGACTGTAGCCCACCAGGCTCCCCTGTCCCTGGAATTCTCCAGGCAAGAAGACTGGAGTGGGTTGCCATTCCCTTCTCCAGGAGATCTTCCCGACCCAGGGATTGAACCCAGGTCTCCTGCACTGCAGGCAGATCCTTTACCCTTTGAGCCACCAGCGAAGCCCATGAGCCAGTTAAAAATATGTAAATTAAAAAACCACTAACACTACGGCTTCTTCCACAAGCCATGTGACCCCATTCTCCCCCAAGAGGTCTCAGCTACCCAGCCACTCGGACCTCTGAACTGGAAAAGCTAGTCTTATAAGAATCAACACAAGCTATTAAAAACCTTTCCATGCTCACTGCCACTCCTTCTCTCATTACCTTTTATCAAAACTATTCCAATAACTTCTTAATTTATTAAATAACTTATTTTTACCTCAGCTTTTCCAGCTTTCTTTAAAAAGCATTTTTTTTCCCCTCTGAAAACAAAACTGGAATATTGAATACATTATTTTAGGATAGGGATTGTTTCCGTTAGGATTAGTTGCTAAGGTTATTTGAAGAAACTTTAAAAAGAAAGAGGAAGGGGAGAGGAAGCAAACAGAGAGACGCCAGTGACGAGAGGACTCTGGCTCAGGACGTGGTGTAGCATTTATGGAGGTAAGAAGTGGTGAGATTCTGAAGACAGAAACAACAAAAACTCTTGCTAGATTCAACTTGGAGGTGAGAGAGAAATTTGGTTTGAGGAACTGGAAGAATGGAGTTGCCTTCAACCCGGACAGGAAGAACTGCAAGGGAGCAGATCTTTGCAGGAAAATCAGGCATCCCATTTTGGGCAAGACAAGTTTGAGGTGTTAGTGAGCGTTCAAGTGGAGTCATTAACCAGGTTACTGATTATATTAGCCTGGAGTTCAGGAGAGAAGCTGGGCTGGAGATGCACGTTTGCAAGTCATCAGTGGGTAGACAGTATTGAAAGTCATAAATCTGAACACAATGCCCAAGGGAGTGTGTGTAGCTGCAGAAGGTGAACCCTAGCTTTAAGGGCATGAAGCAAAGAATGAAAGCATAGGTCAGGAAAAGCTAACTTCTGTAACAAACACCACCAACAGTTTAGTGACTTACACAATTAAATTTTATCTTTCACTTAAAAAATTATAAATTTTTAAACAATAAAAAGGGTTTTTTATTTATTATAAACATAATGACTTTTTAGCTAGTTCTTCAGACAAGATATATCCAGAAACATTAAAGTCAGTAGGAACAATGCCAACATTTTTAGAGAAATGGAATCCAATTGTTTTATATAACTTTTAACTTTTTGCCCATTATACTAGAAAGCACTACCTACAAGTTCATTGCCCCAGTTCACTTGAGGATAAAACACATTTAGATTTATTAACAGATTACGGACTTCAACGCTGTAGTAAGTAGAGCTACAGAGGCCTGGTGCACAGCTGCCTAGATGTATTTTCTCTAGGTGACAGCGCCACCCAGTGCTCACTGGAAGGAAGGCCCATATCGTTCAAAAGCCTTTCCCTGACTTCACAAATGGTATGAGATTGTTGTGCACCTTTTAAATACACTGAGTTAAGCCACGAAGGTAAACTTATAACTTAGCTAAAGATCTTATTAAGTAAGTGTAAATTGTACTCAAATAGCAGTGTCTGAGAGCTTTTTGACATCGCATAAGCATACACTAAGAGAAGGTGGTTTCCTAAGAGAAAACAGGACTGATGGATGATCTGTGTTCCCCTGAGCGTCTGTGGCCCTTCTCAGCAAGAAATCCAGCACTTGTCTGTGTCTTCTCACAGAGCCTATGTCTACTCCTCCATCTCTCAACATCCAACAGATCCACTTCTAATTTATGAAACTGTGAGTTCATGAGTAACAGATCGTGTGTGTCCAACTCTTTGCACCATAGACTGTAGCCCATTAGGTTCCTCTGTCCATGGGGTTCTCCAGGCAAGAATACTGGAGCAGGTTGCTGTTTCCTACTCCAGGGGATCTCCCTGGCTCAGAGATTGAACCTGTGGCTCCTGAGTCTTCTGCACTGGCAGGTGAAGTCTTTACTGCTGAGCCACCAGGGAAGCCCAAAATAGATCCTATAGCAGAGTTCAAATACTTCCTTCACTTCATCTTCAACCTCAACACTTACTCGCTTACGATTTCTCAACCAACTCCTTTACATATTTTCTCTTGTACCATTGTACATAAATAGTTCTTTCACCAGAGCATTGATTAATCTCTATCAGAAAAAAGGGGCAGCTATGCCAAATCTCACTGGCTGCCTCTCTGTTTCTCTTTCCCTCTCTCAGTGTCTACAGACATAGACAGGGTTATTCTTTTTGAAAATATTTGTTTATTTATTTGGCTGCACTGAGTCTTAGTTGTGGCATGTGAGATCTTAGTTCCCTGTTGTTTAGTCACTAAGTCGTGTCCAACTCTTTGCAGCCCAGGGGCTACCGCACGCCAGGTTGCTTCCCTAACCAGGGAAACCACCCGAGCGCCCTACATTGGGAGCTTGGGAGTCTTAGCCACTGGACCACCAGAGAAGCCCGCATATATGGTTATTCTTATCGCACTGGTCTCACAATGTCTCAGATCAGTCTAGGTGTATTCAGAGATAATGAGCTCCTTGTCCAACTCCTCTGCCAGTCCTTGCAATTTAAAGCCACTATCTTGGCTCTTTGGAACAACAACCAAGCTTTATGTCTGGAGGCTGTTTTGAGGAGTGTCTTTTTCTTCCTGCCTGAAACCTCCCCCTCCCAGCTTGTGCTGGTCTCAAAGCTAGGAATTGCTAATTGTTGATAAAGCTTAAGAATATAGTTCCTGTTCTCAAACTCCTTGGGCTTTGTTGAAAGTTCCAGAAAAGCTCCACCAAACATTTCACACGGAAGGGTGAGTGAAAGTAGCTGGTTTTCTGATGGAAGTATTGCTTCTGCATTTTCAAGCGCTAGTTTTGGGAATCAGACTTTGCTACTAACATTACCATGGACTAGTTGTGAGACATTAAGGAAGCACTTAACTGCTCAGCTGCAGTTTTTACAGCTGCCCAGTGGAGCTAATAATAGTAAAATGCTGTAAAATGCCTGATATATAGTAACTCATTAGATGCTAGCTATTATTGTTACATTTTGTTTATCTTTTTAGTGTCCTGACTATAGTGTTTTGTACTTGTTGTGGAATTTTAAAAATTATCAAGAAACTCTAAGCTTGGCTAAAAATAATGTAATTATTAGTGTATATCAGGGAGCTATAGTACCTAGAATACAGGAAATAATATATCTAATGTTCTCCAAACTAGTCAAACAAATTTCTCATCTCTAGGCCATACATCATAAAGGTATCTTTACTAAGATGTCACACTTTTTAAAGAGAATACCAGAATTGTGAAGAGTCTAAAACCATTTCCTAAGAGTGAAGAACCTGGGACTGTTGAAACTGGAGAAGAACTAGTAAGTATTTTCAGGTATTTAAAAGGGTCCCGTGTGAAAAAATAATCTAGATTAATTTTTTCAGAAGATGGAGGCAGTCTCTTAAGACTGAACCCTTAACCCACAGGATCTGATGCTGCCTACCTCTAGGTAGATAGTGTCAACATTGTGTTATATTGTACAACACCCAGTTGGTGTTGCAGAATTGCTTGATGGGAGGTTGAGGAGGAGGGAGGAAGCTCCATACATTTGAGGGACCAGAATACAAAGCTTTCAGGGTATTGTGTGTGGTATAAGGGAAAACAATTGTGTTTTTCTTTACATCTAAGAATGCTTTTCTAATAAAAGGAACCAGGGCTCCTAGGAGAAGTGATTAATTCCGAGGCAAGAACAGAGAAAATAAATATGAGTATGGAACATTTTGCGATACTAGAAAATAAGAAAATACTAAAAAATAAATAAATAACAGAGAGAGTCACAGGAGCCACCCTGATGGTGATCCTAATGACAAAAGCTAGACCCATTTAAACTGCTACATCTCAGCCTGATTTTGGCTAGTGAAGATTCACTGAAACTGCTACCCTACAGGGAGCTTTTTAACATGACCACATGGTGGGAAGCCGACTTTTCACTGCCCGCTTTCCCCTTGGAGCTTTCAGTTTTAATATCTCCATTAACTCAGAAGCAAACCAAAAAATTCCCCATGAGGTATAATACACATTATTAAAATTTTAGAGATAAGATATAATCGGCACTGTTCAGATAATTTTCCATTGATACTTTATGACACAGGAAATACTGAAATTCCTTAAACATCTGGAGTACGTGTCCAGACATGGAAAGCTGACTAGTGTAATATAACTCCCACGTCAGTGAACAGGGATCAAGCAACTTCTGAAAGGACAACAGTGTCAGAAGGCTGTCCTGCTGCTTTGCCGATGTTTCTTTCTGCCATGTAGCCAATAATAACTGACAACACTTATAGTGTGTCTAGGGTGGCAAGCATGTACCAATCACTTCACATCCATTTGCTTGTCCAATCTTTTTCACAGCCACCATATGAGACAGGTATTAGCAGTATCTGCACTTAACAAGGATACAAGTTCAGAGCAGTTAAATGATTAATCTAGGGCCACATACACACAGAAAGAGCAGAGCCAGGATGTGAAGCTAGATTTCTCTGACTCAGAATCCTCAAAGTTTACCTACCTACCAACAAGCAGTGTGTTATCCTGCACACCGCCTCCATGCAGGATAAGGACATGCTTTGACAAAGGAAGGCTGAGGGGAGGGGCTAAGAGGGGGCCAGAAATATGTACAGTCAACCCTCAGAATCTGCAGGGAATGGGTTGCAGGAGCCCCCAGGGATACCAGGATGCCCAGATACTCAAGTCTCTTCTATAAACGGCTGGTAGAGGGACTTCCCTGGCCGTCCTGTGGCTAAGACTCTGAGCTCCCAACACAGGGGGTCCAGGTTCAATCCCTGGTCAGGCAAATAGATCCTACATGTTGCAAGTAAAGATTTTGCATTCTGGAAATAAAGAATGCTGCAACTAAGACCAGATGTAGCCAAATAAACAATTTCCTTTTTAAAATGATTGGTACAGTTGGCCAACTTAATCCTCTAGTTTGAGATCTGAAAATTCAACCAACCTTGGGTTGATGCTGGAGGCCCTGGACAGAACCTGTGGATGTAGATGGCCAACTGTATGTTTATCGAAGAGGGGCAACTGTGCACTATTTCCTGGACATACCATTTCCAGCGATAATTTACTTGAAGGATATAATCTCACCCAAAATGAGAAGAGGCAGAGAGAGAAACAGGAAAAGCACCCCACCTAGAGGACTGGAAACAGAGGAAAGAGGGATCTTTGCACCTAAAAAGTGAGAGCTGTTTGGGGACTTTTCAGGCCTGTAACTCTCATGAAACCAGACTGGATGCTCTAACTTCTGTCATTTCAGACAAGTGTGCCAGCGAGACCATGAAGGAGAGTGTGACTGCAGGGTCCCTGGTGCCAACGGACATTCTTGCAACACATCTGTGGGCTCCATAGTGAGACAGAGCAGGACACTATGGTCCTTGCCCACAATGTCCTCAGCCTGCCTTTTGTCTGTGGAAAATCTTTAGCCAAAGAATAAGTTTAGGGACTTCCCTAATAGTCCAGTGGTTAAGACTCCATCCTTCCAATGCAGGGGGCACAGGTTCAATCCCTGGTCAGGGAACTAAGATCCCACATGCTGTGGGTGCAGCAGCAAAAAAAAAAGAAAAAGAAAAGAAAGAATTTAATCAGCAAAATGAGAAAATACAGAAACAAAGGAAATCAGTCCAACAAGACTGAATAATAATAAAGTCAGTAAACACAGTCGAGGGCTTTTAGTTCCTCCTCAAAGGCTATAGATAATATTCTGAACCATATTCTGTGAGCTGTCTTAGAGATACTAAAACCCTCAGCAGGTGGAAGAAGTTATCTGCCTGATGACCAGATTGTAGCCATGACATAAACGGCCACAGTTCTGAGAATTAGCCTCCAGGAAATGGGAACAAACTGACTCTGGAACCGAAGATTAATTGTACTTAAAATAATCAAGATAATGCTGGCCAGAATACCGCAGGACCAAATTCAAGATAACTGTCAGAAGTGAACTGTCAGAAACTGTGCTGTTTCTGCATGTAGCCCCTCTCTTTGCCCAGTGATTGTCAGTGGTGGTGGAGTCGGCCTTTGGACAGGAATCTAACCCTCCACTCCCATTCATGGCACCAGAAATAAACCAAGCTTTCCACCAAACTTGCTTTTTTATTGGCTTTTGAATGGTGAGCAGCCAAACTCCCACTTTCCATTACAGTAGTGGTTTGCCCTCCATGAAAGTCCTGCCTTTATCTGGGGGGAATGGGTTTGATAAGCCACCACAGGTCTAGGGCACGACACCACAAGTCACTGGCAGGTGGTTAAACAAGGGGCCGGATGCTGTGATCTTAGTTTTCTGAATGTTGAGTTTTAAGCCAACTTTTTCACTCTCCTCTTTCACTTTCATCAAGAGGCTCTTTAGTTCTTCTTCACTTTCTGCCATAAGGGTAGTGTCATCTGCATATCTGAGATTATTGATATTTCTCCCAGCAATCTTGATTCCAGCTTGTGCTTCAAAAGCTGGATTCCAGCCCGGCATTTCTCATGATGTACTCTGCATATAAGTTAAATAAGCAGGGTGACAATGTACAGCCTTGACATACTCCTTTCCCTATTTGGAACCTGTCTGTTGTTCCATGTCTAATTCTAACTGCTGCTTCTTGACCTGCATACAGATTTCTCAGGAGGCAGGTCAGGTGGTCTGGCATTCCCATCTCTCTAAGAATTTTCCAGAGTTTGTTGTGATCCACACAATCAAAGGCTTTGGCATAGACGATAAAGCAAATGTAGGTGTTTTTCTGGAGCTCTCTTGCTTTTTCGATGATCCAACAGATGTTGGCTATTTGCTCTCTGGTGGTTCTTCTGCCTTTTCTAAATCCAGTTGAACACCTGGAAGTTCATGGTTCATGTACTGTTGAAGCCTGGCTTGGAGAATTTTGAGCATTAATCTGCTAGCATGTGAAATAAGTGCAATTGTGTGGTAATTCATGGCAAATAGATGGGGAAACAATGGAAATAGTGAGAGACTTTATTTTCTTGGGCTCCAAAATCACTGCAGATGGTGACTGCAGCCATGAAATTAAAAGATACTTGCTCCTTGGAAGAAAAGCTATGGCCAACCTAGACAGCATATTAAAAGCAGAGACATTACTTTGCCAACAAAGGTTTGTCTAGTCAAAGCTATGGTTTTTCCAGTGGTCATGTATGGATGTGAGAGTTGGACTATAAAGAAAGCCGAGGGCCAAAGACTTGATGCTTTTGAACTGCAGGGAGATCCAACCAGTTCATCCTAAAGAAAATCAGTCTTGAATATTCACTGGAAGGAGTGATGCTGAAGCTGAAACTCCAATACTTTGGCCACCTGATGCAAAGAACTGACTCATTGGAAAAGACCCTGATGCTGGGAAAGATTGAAGGCAGGAGGAGAAGGGGATGGCAGAGGATGAGATGGTCGGATGACATCACTGACTCAATGGACATGAGCCTGAGTAAACTCTAGGAGTTGGTGATGGACAGGGAAGCCTAGAATGCTGCAGCCCATGGGGTCTCAAAGAGTCGGACACGACTGAGCGACTGAACTGAACTGAACTGAAGAACTGAACCATTGAGAAAAAACAGACAGACATGGATGCACCAAAACAGCAAGAGAAAGGCGTGAACACACAGGTGGGTACATGGTGTCAGGTATATGGTGCATCAGGCGGACACTGAGGAGCCCAACATGGCCAGAGGACAGACTATAACGAGTGGGTGGACATAAAGGCCAGAGAATATACTAGAAAGATGGGGTGGAGCAGCATAGGAAGTGCTTTCAGGTAATAGGAGACCCTGGAAGGCATTCAGCAGGCTTCGTGAAATTGGATCTGTGTTTCTTTAAAGTCAAAGGACAGGCAACTGGGAGGAGGGATAGAAGCAGGAAGCCAGGGAGCTACAATAGCATTTACAGAGAACTGGTCCAGCTCCAAGTAGACCTGCCCCATCAACAGAGGGCAGCCAGACATAACCTCTCTCCAGACAGTCCCTCTCTCCTAGGGAAAAGAAAGGCCAGGTGGCCAGATCTTCCCACTTTTCATGAAAATCTAAAACTGTGTCAATACATTCTGATGTTAACTATCCATGCACCAGCCTGATTTGTAATACTGATTTAAACTTTAAAAAATCATGACAATCAGGCAAGAAAAATATACTCTCAGTTAAATTTATGCACAATGAGGAACAAAGAAGGGATTAGAAATCCAGACAGCATAGTTTGGTAATTAAATCCTGCAATCAGACTGCCCTGGACTTGGATTCATATTTTCCCAGGAGGCCAGGAGTAAGTAACTTAGCCTCTCTAAGCCTCATTACACAAGATGATTGATGGGATTGTTGTGAGGGATAAATTAAATAACACATGTTAAGCCTTTAGTGCAGGATTGGGAATATAGTAAGTGCACAATATGTAAGCTTCCTTTGTTGTTGTATCAAATGCATTATTATTCTCTGTTGTATTTTTCTGTAGTTAGTGGATTATTCTCATTTCATAAGTTGAGTTTAAGATTCAAAGCACCACAAATAACTACTACAATCTTTTAAAAAAAAACAACAACAACCTATTTCTCTAGTTTTGATACCCATAGTAGTAAGAAAAGTAAGAAAAAAGGTAACTGGCATTATTCATCCTCCCTTTGAAAACAAACCAGAAGTTATGGCCCTGAAATTCATTGAGCCTTTCCCCCAAGAATACGAGGCTCTCCCTTCTCTGAAAGTCTTGTAAGTAAGTTTTTAGCTTGACAGACATTTTCCAGCTTACATTTTCAACACTAGAGTTTTGTAGACATTTAAAAAACCTAAACCTAAACTTTAAATTAGAGGCAAAGTTGACTATTTAAAGAAGCCTATATGAACAAATATCTTACTTGCTAAAGATAAGGGTTCAGTGATTTACACTTAATCCCCCAAATGTTGTGGATCCAAGTTTGCTCAGAGAGCATTTAGTAGAAGATTAGCAGCAGCTGTTTTGTCTGACCTGTTCTTGGGTTTCATGTCTGTCTTCTAGCAAAATAGGAAAGGAAAGATTAGGCTACAGAGGGTCAGAATGCAAATAACTCTGAACTGAGATCACTTACATTGCACTGGACAGAACTCCTCCAACTGCAAATGTCTGCAAACTAACCCATACAAGCTTTAACCGAAAGGATGATCTATAAGCCTTGGGCATGGCTGGGTGCAGGGGTTCAAGTAAGATTATCAGGAGCTGTTCTTTGTAGACTTCCGTCTTCCTCGGTCCTGTTTTCCTCTGTGTGGGCTTTGCTCTCACCAGGCTCTTTCCATATATGGTGGACCTCCATAGCTACAGGTGTACAGCATCCTGTAGCTCAGAATCCCAGTGGGGAGTTCTTAGAAAGTCTTGGCATTGAGTCTCCCTGGCCTACTTTGAGTTAATTTCCCTCTTCCTGGGTTGATCATCGTGGCCAGTAGAATAGACTATTCTAAGGGGTTAAGATGAAGCCTGGGCTTATTCCTGGAGTTAGGGATAGAATGAGCTAGACGGAAGCCACCTGGCTCGAGAATGAGGAAGAGATGTTCCCCTAAGGCAAAAGGGATGCTGGAAAGTGGAATGGATTGAAAGTAGGGAAAGGTCCAGATGCCTGCCTCCAAGGTGCCAGTGCCCTCCACTACAAAATCCAAACAAAACTGGTGACTTGATTTGTGGCCCAACATGTAGCGAACAATTCTGCTAATGCCTGCAAACCAGCTACTAGATAATCACCACCAGGAAGACAAGCTGAGAGTACAGTCTAGCTAGCACCTCTGCTTTCTCAGTCAGTTTTGACTTTATGATGCAAAATATGAATTTAGAGTGCTTTTTAAAAATTTTGCTATTGGGAGGATTTAGAGTTATATAAGAAATCCCTGTTGATAAAACCAAGTGGACCCTGGCATGGAATTACTGGGTGAAGTTAAGACTGTTCTATCATGAACTATGTAAAAAATAGGGCCAATGAACTTGCTGATTTCCTAAGGGCAAGACTTAGAGTGAACTGCAAATAATCACATTTCTTTGAATGGCCAAGTCTCCTCACCACCATAGCATCTATCTAGTCTTTAAGTCTGTTATCTCATTTTTGAAAACCAGACTTTGAACTGCTATAAATTTCCTTGTAAAACTCCCTCTTATAATTAACAGTATGATTGTGCAGCAAGAAGCGATTAAGATTTGGGATCAAAAGCTTTGACTTCAAGTCTCCAGCGGTCTTCTTTTTTGGCCTCATATGTGTTTTATTTTAGTTTTTATCAAGATATAATATTTGATATAGAACATTATGTCAGTTTCAGGTGCACAATATAATGTAAAATGATCACCACAAGTCCAGCTAACATCCATCACCACACATAGTTACAGAGGCTTTTTATTGTGGTGAGAATTTTAAGATCTACTCTTAGCCCCTTCCGAATACATATGTGTCCGTGCATGCTCAGTCGCTCAGTCCTGTCCAACCCTTTGGAACCCTATGGACTGTAGCCTGCTAGGCTTCTCTGTCCAGGGAATTTTCCAGGCAAGGATGCTGGGGTGGGTTGCCATTTCCTACTCCATTCAAACACACAACACAGTATTATTACCTGTAGTCGCCGCGCT
Source organism: Ovis aries (assembly GCF_016772045.2). Classification (NCBI taxonomy): domain Eukaryota; kingdom Metazoa; phylum Chordata; class Mammalia; order Artiodactyla; family Bovidae; genus Ovis; species Ovis aries. Next base: position 210,158,338 of record NC_056055.1, on the reverse strand, counting down.
GTCCACTACCTCCTCATCCAATGTCCTTCTTGCCAGTTGCACAGCCTCATGTTCTGTGAACCTGTTTCCTCTTCTCTCAAATACCCATAGAATTCCTGCCCTATCTACCTCGCCAGATTTTTATGAGAAGCAAATATGATCATGTTCAGGAAGCCAATATTTAAACTATCAAGTGTTCTACTTTATTGTAAGGTAGACACATGGAGTTATTCTATAATAAAACTGCTGCTTACAGAGCCACTCAACTTCAAACACATTCCTAGACTCTCCCCAAAGTGGGCAGCTATTCATATTTGAATATTTCATAAATGTGGATGGAAGTTTTTTGGAGGCTTAGGCTGCCTTCCTTTGAGAGAAATGAAATCTTATTTTCTCCTTTAATATAATAATTATGGCTTATTTAGCGGATTTTTTTATTCCTTTGTAACTAATCTATTTTTCTTTTGGATTATGGAAGTATTTCTTGAGACAATATTTGTTTCATCTGTATGTCATTTCTGGCTGCTATTTTTTCCATCTTGGATCCCTTTTCACTTCCTTCCCTTATGTTTAAACTTTGTTTCACGGTTCCCACCTCAACCATCCATTCACCCTCAAGCAGGAAATGGGATACACACACATACACATTCACACAAAGAAGAAGCTTATAGGTAAAAAAAAAAAACAGGAGGAAAGTTAGGAAAAATGCAAAATTGATGGGACTTGGAGAAGGATGTGTACATTAGTCCAAGCATTTGGACTGGGAGAAAAATTGCCATGAAGTTTGGAATACACTGAATTGAGGGGAGGAACAGAGAGTTCTAAATCATTGCTTTAAAACCCTGGGTCTCATTTTTATAGCTTGTTTTTTGGCTGCCCAAATGTTTAGGGGACTGCGTTCAGCTTAGGAGATATGGCTGTGCCACTTATGACTACCATTTAGGCAGTCTTTTGTAACTTTTCTGCACATGTCATTTTTGATCTTTGAGACAGGTTTTCAAAAAATAATGTGGATGAAACTCACCAATGTAATACATTGTAAAAGAAGCCAGATACAAAAGATCGATACTGTACAATTCCATTTTTTATAAACTAAGAAAACAGGCAAAATGATTGGATGATGTTAAAAGCTGGGCTTGAGTAGTGATGAGAAGCAGCACCAGTGGGTGTCTGGGTTTCTGCTAATGTTCTGCTTCTTGATATGGGTACTGGTTACAGGGTGTAATCAGTTTGTGAAAAATCACAGAACTGTATACTTACAATTTGGCATATATGTTATACTTTAATTTAAATTTTTTTGCGGGCTTCCCTGGTGGCTCAGACGTTAAAGCATCTGCCTGGAATGCGGGAGACCTAGGTTCGATCCCTGGGTCGGGAAGATCCCCTGGAGAAGGAAATGGCAACCCACTCCAGTATTCTTGCCTGGAGAATCCCTTTAAATAGCATCAATTGCTTTAAGAAAATATCAAGCGACTTCCGTGGTGCTCCAGTAGTTAAGATTTCACCTTCCAATGCAATGGGTGTGGGTTCAATCCCTGGTCAGGGAGCTAAGATTCCACATACCTTACGGCCAGAATACCAAAACATAAAATAGAAGCAGTATTGTAAAAAATTCAATAAAATGGTCCACATCAAAAAAAATCTTTAAAAAGAAAATAGCAACCACAGAGATCTTGAACTTATTTTCTCCTAATTAGTGAAGTTGGCTGGAGTGAAGAAGTAGGAAAGGTTCTTGACATTCAGGCTTTTACTGCTCAATTATTCATTCATTTAATACATGTTTATTTAAGAATGGGTTCAAGAACTAAAGGCAAAGAGAGGTCCTTGCTCTCACACAGAGTACAGTCTAGTTAGATGGGGGAGGAGATAGCTGTCAATCAAATAATCACACCAATCAATTTATAAGAGACAGAACGGAGGGAGGAGGAACCATGAGGAAGTCCTCCTCTCTGAGACAAGAAGGGTGAGTGGCCCTTGGTAGAGGAATAGAAAAGATTGGTTGTTATGTGGTATTTAAATGTTAGGCTTAATTAGACCACTAGAGGGCGGCCACAGACAGGTATTTGCGGCAATTCATAAACCGGTGGCGAACCGAGTCTAAAAGTTCTCATAGCTTTTGTTCAACTCTCCTTGATGGTGTTGCTGCTGCTGCTGCTAAGTCGCTTCAGTCGTGTCCGACTCTGTGCGACCCCATAGACGGCAGCCCACCAGGCTCCCCCGTCCCTGGGATTCTCCAGGCAAGAACACTGGAGTGGGTTGCCTTTTCCTTCTCCAATGCATGAAAGTGAAAAGTGAAAGTGCAGTCGCTCAGTAGTGACCCCATGGACTGCAGCCCACCAGGCTCCTCGGTCCATGGCATTTGCCAGGCAAGAGGACTGGAGTGGGGTGCCACAGCACAAAATATCTAACAGAAACTAATAATCAAGTGTCAATTTACATATGTTCGTTTGGCCGTGTAGTCTTGCCTAACAATATAATACAGATTCCTACCAAGCACCTAGTTGCCTTAAAAGAATAAAGTTAAAAAATCAAAAAGGAATGGTTAAAAGAGCCACCCCCAAGCCACAGGTATGCTATTACTATTGCTTACTCATTAGCACCCCAAAGTCCCTCACATCTACAGCATCCCAGGCCCCCACAGAAAGTACTTCACTGCATGATATTACCTGTTTCTCACTGAGGCAGCGAATGAGCTGGTAGAATTTTACATGTTGCCTTCAGAGAAACAAAGGCAGAATAAGCAATAATTCACCACATCCAAATAAATGATCAAGGATGAAATTAAGGTTAAAACCAAGTCAGTACTAGTGCACTAATGAGTAGATCTCTTTAGCACCTAAGCATTCCAGTAAGCATTTAAGGCATGGCTCTCCCTCCCTTAAAACTAATTTCTAGTGCAATTGAAAAAAAAAATGTATTTTAATTGTTTAAAAATGAAAGCAAATCTATCCTGGTGACAGGTGAAGGCCTGTGTGGTCCAGACATTGCCCGTCTCCGGGACCCCTTTCCTCTCCTCCTTTCCTTACTTCTTCCCAGTCTCAGTTGACTTGATTCCAGGAAGTCAACAAACATTTCACATTTTCCATCACTTCTCTTTCACATTTGCTGTTTCCTTTGCCTGAGATGTCTGTTCTCATCATCACACAAGAAGCTTTTTGTTCTTCAAATTCCAGTGAATGGTCACTTCCTGAAAAGACTTCGTAAACCATGCACCCCTGGCTGTCCCTTCCCATAGAACCTCGACCTTTAGCTGGCACTTTGATGCCCAGTATGCCGGTCCATATTTCCTAGCTGTGCTAGCGGCTGAATGTGGCCACGCGTCTGGTTAATGGTTGTAGGTGGAAACACTGTGTGAGACGTCCTAGAAGCCTCCTTAAGAGCAAGCAGAGGGACTTCCCTGGTAGTCCAGTGGTTAGGACTTCACCTTCTAATGATGGAGTGTGGGTTTAATCCCTGGTCAGGAAGCTGAGATCCCACATGTCTCATAGCCAAGAAACTAAATCATAAAATGGAAACAATTCGTAGCAAGTTCAATAAAGACTTTTTTAAAAATCCATATAAAAAAATCTTTAAAAAAAAAAGAAGAAGCAGAGAAGTCCTTACTTTCCTCTCTCCTGCTGTCTAGAATGCCAATATAATAACTGCAGCTTCTAGAAGCATCTTGGACTCTGAGGCGGCAGTGATGATGGGAAGAAGGGCAGAGAGGAACCTGGAAAATTAATGATACCATGGGATGGGAGTGGGATAGGAAGTACCAGCCTCTAGGTATTTTTTATATGAGAAACAGACTGCTTTACACCAGTGCTCCTTGTAGCTTTACTGCTACCTGGCACCACACCTCAAAACTAACAAACACACCACACCCGTCCCCAGACACACCACCCTATTGTCTTCAGCGCCCTTTCACTACCTGGAATAGCTCATTCATGAGAGCGGGGGCCTGTTCTGTCTTGTTCACTGCAGTAACCCCAGCATCTGCTGTAATATTTCTATTCCTTTCCAGAAATTCTTGGAATTTTGATATTTTTCCGAATTCCAAGAAAATCATTTGAGAAAACAGAGGAAAATATTATAATTCTTCCTACAAGAAATAAAGATTAATGATCTGCATGGAGCTCTTACTGGTTTGACGGAATCCACCAATATCAACAACTAATGATGGCGTGGCAGTCATGAAAAAAATCTGGACAGTTTCCAGCAGTTGTGCTACTTCACTATGCTGTAGAAGTGTTTTACTCAAAGCCTGGAAAGGTGAAAGCTTCAAAAACCACTAGCAGGAGGCATACACAGTGCAGATTCTGAAGGTGAGAAAAACGAAAGCAATGAGCTCAGATCCAGACGATGCGACTGGGGCTAATCAGTATGATCTGCAAAATGATGTCCTCCTGACCGTTTTTCAAATAAGAGAAATTATAATACTGTTCACATTTTCTCCAGTGAAAAATTCTCTTTGGCAACAAGAATGGGGGAAAAAAACTTTTAGGCTTTTTGAATGGCAAGGCACCTTGAAGCACACAGAAAAAATAATAATTGAGAGATTTTTAAAGACCCCAAATAAGAAAAATGGTTTTATGCCCACTGAAGTTGGGACACTTGTTTTCAAAGAGGAATATTACAAAATTGTGAGAGGAATATTGAATTGCTTGCAACTGGCTTGGTTAGCAGTTGAAAAAGTAAGTAACCATGATGCAATTCTTCTAAGCAAAAACAGAATTCTGCTAAAAAAAAATTAGAATCAAATTGCTTAGTGAAAGTGAAGTCGCTCAGTCATGCCCGACTCTTTGAGACCCCATGGACTGTAGCCCACCAGTCTCCTCCGTCCATGGAATTCTCCAGGCAAGAATGCTGGAGTGGGTTGCCATTTCCTTCTCCAGGGGATCTTCTGGACCCAGGGATCGAACCCAGGTCTCCTGCATTGCAAGCACACACTTTAACCTCTGAGTCACCAGGGAAGCGTAGGAAAAAAGATCTAATATCCCTCATTAAACATTTAAGCAATGTTAATAGTTTATATGAGGGGGACAGTTTCTTTGCTTTGGCAAACAAGAACAAAATCATTTAGTTAGCAAAATCATTACTGGAAAGATTCTTATGAAGGAAAATATGCCTCATCAGAAGACATGTGAAGAAGAGTAAATGTTTTTGTGGACTCTCCATTGTGAAATCTGAAACTGGTCTAAAATCTGAATTAGCAAAAATAATATAAACTTTAAGAAAGAAATGAAAATCAGAGAAATACAATATTTTAATCATTTTAAAAAGGGATACAGTAGAAAATACCACAACATTGTAGAGCAACTATATTCCAATAAAAATTAATTTTAGAAAGGGGATGAATTTATAATAAACTACATGTATCTTAATAATCAGCTTGAAGACACTTCTAGACATACTCTCAACAATTCAACTATCAGCACAAAATTAAAGAACAAGGCCTTCCCTGATGATCTAGCAGCTAAGACTGTACTCCCAATGCAGGGGGCCAGGGTTTGATCCCTCGTCAGGGAATTAGATTCCACGTTCTGCAACTGGGACTCCACATAGGGAAATAAAATGATTAATAAAAAAATAGATATCAGAATGAAAGAATATTCAATATCTGAAATATTTGTCATAAAGCAAGACAAAGATTATGACAACCAAAGCAATACATGTTTTGCTGCTGCTGCTGCTGCTGCTAAGTCGCTTCAGTCATGTCTGACTCTGTGTGACCCCATAGACAGCAGGCCACCAGGCTCCCTCATCCCTGGGATTCTCCAGGAAAGAACACTGGAGTGGGTTGCCATTTCCTTCTCCAATGCATGAAAGTGAGAAGTGAAAGTGAAGTCGCTCAGTTGTGCCCAACTCCTAGTGACCCCATGGACTGCAGCCCACCAGGCTCCTCCATCCATGGGATTTTCCAGGCAAGAGTACTGGAGTGGAGTGCCATTGCCTTCTCCGATAATCGGGTGCTGTTAAAAGTTCATTTTAAGAATGGTAACTTTTAACAGAAACAGAGGCACAGACATAGAAAACAAACTTACAGTTATCAAAGAGAAAGGGGGATGGGGGAGTGATAAATTAGGAGTTTGGAATTAGGAGATACACACTACTGTATATAAGATAAACAATATGGTCCTACTGTATAGCACAGGGAAAATTATATTTAATACCTTATTACAAACCATAATGGAAAAGAATATGAAAAAGGATATATATATGTATAATTGAATCTTTTTCCGTATGCCACAAACTAACTCAACATTGTAAATCAACTATATGTCAAATTAGAAAAGAATGATAATTTTTAAAATTTAAATGTTATGGTATTATTTTTTAAACTCTAAAACCACTGTACTTGGCACTTGTCTTTTAACGTTTTCTATTATCAAATATCGATACCAGGTAGAGATCGTCTTTACACTTCACTGAGATTGTCAACCTAAAACAGATAGACTACAGTTATTTCTCCAGCAAAAATGAGTTTATTTGAAATCAGTAAAAGATGACAATTCAGGGTCTGCAACTACAGTGCATGCACCAGCCCCCAGCAGAGGTGGAGAGGAGAACTGTTTTAAAGAGGGAAAAGGAAGTTGGAGGGGGGACAGGGCAGAGGAAGGTGCTAAACAAAGAGTCCATTGGAGGGATTGAGAGTTTGAAGTCTAGTGGGTTTTCTTTTTTTTGTGTGTGTGTGTGTGTGTCATGTTTTTAATTGTGGAAAATACTCACAACATACTTTGTACCATTTTGACAGTTTTTAAGTGATGCTACGGAGACACTACGCATATTTGCACTGTGATACCATCACAGCATCCTTTGTGTATCATTTTTTTAAATTTTTTTTATTTTATTTTATTTTATTTTATTTTATTTTTTTCCATTCATTAGGTTTTCCTTTTTTTTTTTTTAAATTTTAAAATCTTTAATTCTTACATGCATTCCCAAACATGAACCCCCCTCCCACCTCCCTCCCCATAACATCTTTCTGGGTCATCCCCATGCACCAGCCCCAAGCATGCTGCATCCTGCGTCAGACATAGACTGGCGATTCAATTCACATGATAGTATACATGTTAGAATGGCATTCTCCCAAATCATCCCACCCTCTCCCTCTCCCTCTGAGTCCAAAAGTCCGTTATACACATCTGTGTCTCTTTCCCTGTCTTGCATACAGGGTCGTCATTGCCATCTTCCTAAATTCCATATATATGTGTTAGTATACTGTATTGGTGTTTTTCTTTCTGGCTTACTTCACTCTGTATAATCGGCTCCAGTTTCATCCATCTCAACAGAACTGATTCAAATGAATTCTTTTTAACGGCTGAGTAATACTCCATTGTGTATATGTACCACAGCTTTCTTATCCATTCATCTGCTGATGGACATCTAGGTTGTTTCCATGTCCTGGCTATTATAAACAGTGCTGCGATGAACATTGGGGTACATGTGTCTCTTTCAATTCTGGTTTCCTCGGTGTGTATGCCCAGAAGTGGGATTGCTGTGGGTTTTCATTGGCCAAGTTGTGAGTCTCTCATTGCCTGAGCTCTTGCCAGGAAAGAAAGAGGAATCTTTTCTTCCCCTTGTTGGGCTCAGCTATCATCTAGGGCATGACAGCTCTCCCTTCTGGTCTCCTGACTTTATTTTAATTGAGGTTTCTGTTTATTTTTATTTTTTTACAAAAGGTAGTATAATCTTGCATCAGTATGTATTTCCATAATAATAAACCATTCATTTACTATTGCTTTTTTGTTTTTTACGGAAAACTTTGGAAACCTTTTAGCATAACTTTGTTGCAGAAAAATGGTTCACCATTTACTGTTATGGTCAGTTGCTATTTAAAAACATACAAAGAAGGACTTCTCTGGTGGTCCAGTGGCTAAGAATCTGCCTACAGTGGAGGGGACACAGGTACTACCTGGGAGGATCCCACACGCTGTGCATCAGCTAAGCCCCTGCATCACAACTACAGAACCCATGCGCCCTGGAGCCCGGACTCCACAGCAAGAGAAGCCACTGCAATCACAGCTACAGAGCCCAGGTGCCCTGGAGCCCGGACTCCACAGCAAGAGAAGCCACTGCAATGAGTAGCCCCTGCACCACAGCTAGAGAGTGGCCCACACAACTAGAGAAATGAAGATCCAGCATAGCCAAAATAAATAATAATTTTTTTAATGTAAAGAAAGGTATTACAGAAAAAAATAAAAGAATAACATGATTTTGAGAATTTCTGAGAACCCCAATTTCTCGGTCCAAAATCCTGACAATTGGTATCTATCAGGAATTTGCATAGAGCAGACACTCAGCATATATTTCAAATGAAATAAATGTGACCTTGTTCCATAGCCCCTGCCATCTCATTTAAAGGAGAAATCCAGGACCTCCTTTGAGGCTGGTGTGGGAACAACACCCTGAAATTCCTGAGAGCTCTGGTGTTTACTGAGATGGTCTATGAGACATAGTCTTAAGATCCTCAGAAGTACTCCCAGGCCTGCCCTGAAATTCTGTGATAGAGTATCTTATAGCCACACTCTGGATTTGAGCTTAGCCCCAAAGCCATTTCTTGTTTAAGAATCTTTTAATGGGAGTGACTGGGGATGACCGACAACTTTATTTGAGAATCCAGTAAATCTTTATTTCTTTGTGTTTTCTCCCAATTCTGCCCAAAATATGCATGATTTCTTGGTTAGAAACATTGGAATTGGGTCATCTCTCCCATCTTGTGTGTACATACTTGGCTTAGTTGCAGCACCAAGGATCTTCAATCTTCGTTGCTGCATGCGGGACCTTTTTTTTTTATTTTCCTAGTTGCAGCAAGTGGAATCTTTACTTGCTGCCTGAGAACTCTTAGTTGCAGCGTATGGGATCTGGTTTCCAGAACGAGGACTGAACTTGGGCCCCCTGCACTGGGAGTGCGGAGTCTTAGCCCCTGGACCACCAGGGAAGTCCCTCCCATCTTCCATGTTATCATGGGACCTAGGAAAAGGAGCTTGGCACTTTCTACATTCCTCTTGGACATCTCCCCAGCTGACCCATGAGTTAATTAAGCAGACTTTCTAATCTTCACTTTCCACAGGTGACAGTGTTGCTAGACTTTCTGCCACTACATGAAAGGGATCCTCTGTTTTCCAGCATCCGCATCCTTCACCCCCTCCCCAGCTGTCTTCATGGCCTTTTTGGCTTCTTCCTACCACGCTGTCCCAAAGCCAGTGTCATATGGTTTAGGCATTTGTTAGGGTAGCATCCCATTTCCAAGGACAAAATTCTGTTCAAGTTATCTATTGCTGCACGATAAACCTAGTGGTTGAAAAAATAACTTACTATTACTATATTTGGACACAGCACAGCAAGGACAGCCCATTTCTGCTCCAGAATGCCTGGAGCCTCACCTGTAATGAGTTGAATATCTGGAAGGCTAGCGCAATTGGAAGCTGGCTGGTATCTCTTTTTCCTCTCTTGATCCCCTTCTCCCTCTCCAGGGAGTTTCTTTGTGTGGTTAGTTTAGGCTTCCCTATTTGATGGCAGCCTCTGGAGAGTCAGTCTTCTTACATGGCAGCTCAGGGCTCCAGTCCCTGTCCCACGAGACATGAACGGAAGTTGCTAGTCTCTTAAGGGCAAGTCTGGGAGCTTCATTTTTCACAATACTCCACGGATCAAAGCAGTCAGAACTCACCCAAAATCAAGGGAAAGCAACATAGGTCCCATACTTCAATGAAAGTAGCATCAAAAACCTCTAGTTACCTCCCATCTGCCACATTGTTAATTCCTAGGGTGAAAATAATATAGTTAAAAACTTCACGATAACAGAAATTCAGGTATAACTTCACTCCTGCCCAGGCCATATTCTTAAAAGAAAATGGCCTTAGGGATTTGCCTGGCTGTCCAGCGGTTAGGACTTCACCTTCCAATGCAGGGGGTCTGGGTTTGATCCCTGCTTGGAGAGCTAAGATGCCACATGCTTGGAAGCGGCCAAAACCCAAAACATAAAACAGAAACAATATTGTAACAAATTCAATAAAAACTTTAAAAAAAGATGATCCACCTAAAAAAATAAATCTTAAAAAAAAAAAAAAGAGGTGTGAGGAGTGGCCTCAGATTCTTGGTTTCTACGGTGGTTCGTACTGTGATCATTTGAGACCCTTCTGTATGCAGTACACCCTGTGCTTGTGATAGTGAAATAATCGGTGTTCTGAATATTCCCCATTCATCTCTCCAGGTAACATCTTCACCTTTCTTCACGTGCTCTGTGTCCCGGGAGGCTCCCGGTTGAGTCCAGCCACGAGGTGACGCCAGCGGGAGGGCGATGGCTGGAGTAGGGGCGGGTGAATGAAGGCACAGTGTTTGTTCTCCAGCTCCCTCCCCGCTGAGTCACTGTGGTTTGGTTCTGGGGCTCCTACGCAGCCTCCTCCATTCAGCAGTCCCAGGGTAGTAACAGCTTCCTGGCTCTTGCTAGCTCTCAGGTACGGCATGGCATCGGCATCGCTTGGGTTTTGTTCCTTTCACCCTGACTCTTTCCGATTATTCTACTTGGGTCTTCTGTTTGCTTGTGGAGACTGAATACAGACGGTCTATTTCTTATAAAACTAATAAATTAATAAATTTTCTTACCAAAATTGTATCAATGTATTTTTCCATTCTTTTATCAGATTTTGGGTCCATGCCCCACATTTTTAGAGTTCTTTACATCTCAGGGAACTCAAACAGGGGCTCTGTTTCAACCTAGAGGGGTGGGATGGGGAGGGAGATGGGAGGGAGCTTCAACAGGGAGCAGACATATGTACATCTGTGGCTGACTCACGTTGGTATTTGACAGAAAACAACAAAATTCTGTAAAGCAATTACCCTTTGATTAAAAAATAAATAATTTGAAAAGACTATTAGCCCATTATCTGTAATACATCTTACAAATATTTTCTCTCAGTTTGTTAGCGGTTTGCTTTAGCCATTGTTGTTGTTCAGACACTAAGTCATATCTGACTCATTGCAATCCCATGGACTGCAGCATGCCAGGCTTCCCTGTCCTTCACTATCTCCCAGAATTTGCTCAAATTCGTGTCCTTTGAGTCGGTGATGCCATCCAACCATCTCATCCTCTGTTGTCCACTTCTCCTCCCTCAGTCTTTCCCAGCATCAGGGTCTCTTCGAATCAGGTGGCCAAAGTTTTGAAGCTTCAGCTTCAGCCTCAGTCCTTCCAATGAATATTCAGGGTTGATTTCTTTTAGAATTGACTGGTTTGGCTGGTTTTAGCCATCTAGAAACAAAAATTTTAATATTCTGTGTAGTCAAATATATACCTAAATGTATTTTTTCATTGCTTTTAGATTTGGAGTCTTTTCCCATACCAAAGTTGAAGAATTCATTGCTATTGTCATTCCAATCCCAAAGAAAGGCAATGCCAAAGAATGCTCAAACTACCGCACAATTGCACTCATCTCACATGCTAGTAAAGTAATGCTCAACATTCTCCAAGCCAGGCCTCAGCAATACGTGAACCGTGGACTCCCTGATGTTTAAGCTGGTTTTAGAAAAGGCAGAGGAACCAGAGATCAAGTTGCCAACATCCGCTGGATCATGGAAAAGGAAGAGAGTTCCAGAAAACATCTATTTCTCCTTTATTGACTATGCCAAAGCCTTTGACTGTGTGGATCACAATAAACTCTGGAAAATTCTGAAAGACATGGGAATACCAGACCACCTGACCTGCCTCCTGAGACACCTGTATGCAGGTCAAGAAGCAACAGTTAGAACTGGACATGGAACAACAGACAGGTTCCAAATAGTAAAAGGAGTGCGTCAAGGCTGTATATTGTCACCTTGCTTATTTAACTTATATGCAGAGTACATCATGAGAAATGCTGGGCTGGAAGAAACACAAGCTGGAATCAAGATTGCTGGGAGAAATATCAATAACCTCAGATATGCAGATGACACCACCCTTATGGCAGAAAGTGAAGAGGAACTCAAAAGCCTCTTGATGAAAGTGAAAGAGGAGAGTGAAAAAGTTGGCTTAAAGCTCAGTGTTCAGAAAACGAAGATCATGGCATCTAGTCCCATCACTTCATGGGAAATAGATGGGGAAACAGTGGAAACAGTGTCAGACTTTATTTTTGGGGGCTCCAAAATCACTGCAGATGGTGACTGCAGCCATGAAATTAAAAGACGCTTACTCCTTGGAAGAAAAGTTATGACCAACCTAGATAGCATATTCAAAAGCAGAGACATTACTTTGCCGACTAAGGTCCATCTAGTCAAGGTTATTTTTTTTCCAGTGGTCATGTATGGATGTGAGAGTTGGACTGTGAAGAAAGCTGAGCGCTGAAGAATTGATGCTTTTGAACTGTGGTGTTGGAGAAGACTCTTGAGAGTCCCTTGGACTGCAAGGAGATCCAACCAGTCCATTCTGAAGGAGATTGGCCCTGGGATTTCTTTGGAAGGAAGGATGCTAAAGCTGAAACTCCAGTACTTTGGCCACCTCAAGCGAAGAGTTGACTCATTGGAAAAGACTCTGATGCTGGGAGGGATTGCGGGCAGAAGGAGAAGGAGACGACAGAGGATGAGATGGCTGGATGGCATCACTGACTCGATGGACGTGAGTCTAAGTGAACTCCTGGAGTTGGTGATGGACAGGGAGGCCTGGCATGCTGCGATTCATGGGGTCGCAAAGAGTCGGACATGACTGAGCTACTGAACTGAACTGAACTGTCTTCTGGTAGTTGTATGATTTAGTATCTTACATTTAGATCTCTGATCACTTTGAATTGATTTCTGACTCTGGCATGAGGTATGGGTTTAATTTTATCTTTTTCCAAATAGTCCCAGCACCATTTATTTAAAAATCTAACCCCTTCAAAATAGGTATTTTTTGTTTTGAATGTGTACACACACACACACACACACACACACACACACACACACACACACACACAAGAATCTAAAAAGTAATCAGACTTGGGAGACAAGCAGTTCTCTAAAAATTTACCCCAGATGTGGAAAGAACCAGCGTCATTCAGTTCCGCGACTTGAGAGAATAAAGCAACTATTGCAGTATATACCTACAATTTGCAATGAAACACAGGGAGATGAGCAAGCATAGTCTCCACCCTAAGAACATAACCACCTGAAGGGGGCGATAAACACTTACATCAAAGACTGCAGTGAGCCTCAGTGTTTAATACAGTATATTTGTTGGGTTAGCACCTCTCTGGGCCCCCAAAATCTACACCCAAATATCCATGTGAAGTGCTTATGTATGTCTACGGTGATCCATGGTAGAAATGCAATTTGCTTGCTATTGTATATACTGAATGCTGATTTCGTATTCTCCAAGTATCCTGATCGCCTCTAACATTGATCTTCATCCCCATGATGGTCTCTTTCATGGGAGAAAGACTATTAATATGGTAAGACCTTTCATTCGCTCTACAGATACTTATCAAGTGGCTTCTGTGTGTGCAGAACTGCTCTCAGAGCTCAGATAGTAATAGAGAACAAGAAAGACCTGTGATGACTGCATCCTGGAGGCAGAGGCAGAAAACAAACATTTAAGGTATAATGTCAAGTAGTATGATGAAGAGTACAGCAAGTCAAGGAGTGAAGAGCGAGGTACCATCTTAGATAGGATGGAGAGGGAGAGCCTTTCTTGGGAGAAGAAAGCAGTTAGGGAGTCTTAAATGACATGAATGGGGAAATCACATGAAGGCCCTTGGAGAGAGCAACTGCAGATCTAGGGGCGGAATGGGGGCCAATATAGCCAGAAGAGAAAGCAAGGGAGGGGCCAGGAGGAAGGCAGTGCCTAGATCCAGTAGGAACTCTAGGTTAAAAAAAAGAGCTTGGATTTTTTTCCATGAAAAAGGATCCTTTTGGCAGGGGCATGACATGTACAATCTGATTTATGTGCTAAATCTGGCTGCCATGGGGAGAATAGATCATAGTGCGGGTCACATACGGGGGCTGGAGAAGAGTCACAGAGTTCCTATGAGAGATGACAGGAGCCTGGACCAGGGACAGCCGTGGAGAGGAAAAGAATTGGAGAAGCAGAGGAATATGGGAGTTTTTGTAAGCCGAGCTAGCAGGATTTGCTGAGGGACTGAATTTGGGAAAGACAGGAGCCAAGGATGACTCTGATTTTGGATTAACCTGGTGAATAACAGTACCATCTATGGAGAAGGGCAAGAATCTAGAGATCTATATTGGACACATGGGTTCAAGATATTTGGTTACTTCCCATTAATTTTTAACATCCCATCATAAATTGCTTGTTTCTTTCCTATTCTGTGGTCTTCAGTTAGAGTTGTTCCCAGGAAGATGTTTAAGCTCAGTGAAAAGAAGAGAGAATAAATGACCATTTGATCATTTCTCAAGGTCTCAAGCATTATCCTTCTAAAAGAAAAAAGATTGAATCAATATTATTATTGATTTAATAATAGCTGTTTGAATCTAGTTGACTTCGATTGTAGTCAAACAGGGAAAAATCAATGGAAGTTAAACTCAGTGGTTTGCAGTGTTTTATATGGCTAAGAGCAGAGATGAACTTATAGCTTGCAACTGGCTCAGTCTGACGGGATGTTAGTTAACTGGGGGTAGATGCTTTAAATAATAACCGAGCCCTGATCCTTAAATCAGAATCTGTTAGGGGACATTTTCTCAGCATCTGCCCCACACAGGGGAGTTTGCTAGAGATTGTCACCATGTCAGATACTGTGGCCCACTTATTGTTATTCTTGGACACCTCTTTGTTCCTGGAGAGTTTCCCATGATTTCCAAGATACAGTTGATCATTGCGTCTTGTTTGTGAACTGTGTTGAGTCCCCAAGACTGAACACATAACTTTAATAAGACCATAAATGGGTTAAGGTACGTGAAGTACTTCGAGGGGTTGAAAAGGTCATAGAAGTAGCATTTAATGTTATCTTTACCTTAAAAGTAGCTCTTCAACGAAACAGTAAGCAAAAAGTGGGTCAAAAAAAAAAAGTTGTGAAGAGGATATTCTTTACAAAGATCTTGGGTTTACAGTCAATTATTTCCTGGCTAAGTGAGAACCCTGATAGTCGGTGAATTCTGAAGAAGTGTGGCCCTTTCAGGCCTCACACTGAATCTTAGCGGGGGGAGCAGAGCAGAATATCCGCAGCTATTGTGAACCATAAATTATTCGAGGTCTTTTTGATGGGAAAAGAAGAGTGGCATGGGCCAAATATGAATGAGTTACATCTTAAGCAACAAATGAGCAACATTTTTTTTCTGAAATTAAAAAGTCTTTTTTTCTTATAAAGAAAGCAATACATTTTAATACAGAAAATTATAAAAAAGAAAACAGTAATCACTACTCAGAAATTACCACTGTTGCTATTTTATTTATATACTAAAATATATATGTGTGTATATATATAAACATATATATAATCTTTTAGGAATATTGACTTCTATGAGTATATTCTTTAAGATGGTACAATTTGAAAACTGGAAGATCAGCTTTTAAAGAACTTCAAGTTACAGTGAAAAGTTGCCTAGCATAGACTTAGTAGTAATTATTTACATTTTACAGTACACATTCTATGCGTTATCACTTTTATTAGTACTAAGCAATAGCAGTTGCTATTAATATCATTAATAATTATTATTAATATTGTTGCACTATTGGTAACAGAGGAAAGAATACCTTGCTGGAAGATGTAAGTCCTAGCCCCAATTTATGACTAAAAAGACAATGAACTTTGTTAAGCCTCAGTTTCCTCAAATGTACAGTAAAAATCTTGGGCTAGATGAAATCTGAGGCCTCTTCTAATTTTGAAATCCTATCTAAGCCTTGTTTTGGAAAATAGGTACTTACTAAGATGCATTTCCTGAGATGCCAAATTTTACTTTCAAATATTTTTATCTAAAACACACCTGTTTTCAAGCAAAGAAAATGGATCACATTTTGAAGAATATCCTAATGCTTTGAAGATGGAGCCTATTTACAGAGACCAATTTGTTTCTCTGCATTATTTTAGCATGCAACTCTACCCTGGGACTGAAGCTTCCTAAGTATCTGAGGCTTTGGAAAGTGGGGGTAGAAGAAGCTCATTACCATGGAGATAGATGGGAGCAAATGGTCATATCATCAAAAGCAAACTAGAAATGTACAAAGCTTTTGTGATGCTGATCCTTTTTTTTTTTTTTTTAAGTAAGAAGAAGAAGGAAAAAAGGCACAAATAAAAGGACAGATCTCGCTCATTAAATCCAACACTAATTTAGTAATCAGTGAAATAAAGGTACCCTTGAAAGCCTGCAGCCAGAAAACACAGTGCAACAAAGAAGCACAAAAGGTTGCTGGCTGCCAGGTGTAATTTCCAGGTACTCCAAGTGCATTTGGACTCCCGGTTCTCTTAGCTTTTCTTTACAGATTGGCTGTCTTCATAGTAGATGTGAACGATCCATTTAGTCACCCCAGTATGTTATCCAAATATTTAGGGGGAGAAAAATTGCAGGAAAATAACCTTTAATTTTATGATTCTCTAGAAGAAACTGTTCAAAATTAAGAGGTATGAGAAGCTAAGAATGAGAGCTAATTTATTTTTTTGTTTATTACCTATCACTTGGGATAACCTGAAAATAATTTTGACAAGAACATTTAGAGTCAAATATGGGATAAAAGTCAAATTTACATAAAGTGGCTTGTATCAGAGTAAAATCACTATCAACTGTATCTCTACCTTCATCTATATCTACAGATAGATAGATAAAAAGGTTTTCTTTTAACCTCATCAATTATTTTATTTCACTCAGGTAGAAGCTGCCAAAAGCCGAAAGGCAGGAAAGATTTATTTTCAGTTCTTCATAAATATTCAAAATAAGAAAAATCATTTAAGAATAAATATATAAAAGTTTAAAAGCATGGCCAAGATTCTGCCTTGCACTTTCAGTCTATAAATTAGAAATAGTAATTATGTGGTGTTGGGATGTTTTAGAGGTTGAAGTATTATTTTTAAAGTGTTTTGTGCTATGCAGAGAAGAAATATACTTTACATCATATTTTAGGTGTGATTTATAAGAAAAATAGTCTCTTCTCCCTTAACTTCCTCTTCCTTTTCCATTTCAGATTCCCCCTCTGGTTGCAGCTGTTAAGAGAGAAAACTATTTGCAATTACAAAGCATTAATTTAATTGATCTATAAATTTAACGTAAAGACAAAACATCAAGATTTTTTAAAACTCTACTAGTACTGAAGTTCATTAAGAATGTAAATGAAAAGTTAGAAAAATTCTGAAAAATAGTGAAGTAATTAATACAAACAAATATTAAAATATATGATAACATTATAATAATCAAAATATTCTAGAGAAGAAATAGGTAGCTCAAAAGACTAGAATAATCAGAAATAAACCCAAATACACATGTGAATTATGTATGAAAAGGTGTACTGTGTGCCCAGTCGTGTCTGACTCTTTGCGATCCCACGGACCATAGCCCACCTGGCTCCCCTGTCCATGAGATTCTCCAGGCAAGAATACTGGAGTGGGTTGCCATTTCCTTCTCCAGTATGAAAAGATAAATGCACCAAATTTAGGGAAGATGAAAAGAAGGGAAGATGCGTCAGTTAATAAATGGTAGGTAAGCTGGTTAGGAATAAAAAGTGAAACAAAATAGGTCCTTTATCACATTCTTTATATCTCCCAACTTCCCAGAAGATTTTAATATTCTAAATGTTAAAAAAATAAAATTATAATTCTAAAAGTTCAGAACTTTAAAGATTTTCTTTGATAAATAATCTTGGCATATAAAAAGACTTTCTAAGTAAGACAGATAATCCTAAAGTCTTAAAGGAAGAGAAAAATAAATTTGAGCATATGCAAAGTGGAAAAAATATTGCAATATAATTGGCAAAGAGATATAGTCATTGATATGCAACACTTTGTACAATTCATTGAGTAAAAACAAATCAAATGGAAAATGGTCAAATATATTTAAATTTTCCTCTCTTTCACAATTAAATAGTTGTATATTAAAACAATGAGTATATCCATACTATGAATGTTATTCACCAACAAAAAATAGCATAAGGAATTCCCTGGCAGTCCAGTGGGTAGGACACAGAGCATTCACTGAGGAGGGCCCAGGTTCAAACCCTGGTCAGGGAACTAAGATTCCAAAAGCTGCCTGGTATGGGGAAAAAAAAGGAAAAAGAAAAAAGAGGAAAGAAAAAAAAGTAGCATAATTTATAGTAGCCCAAAAGAGTAAGCAACTCAAATGTTCATCAGTAGATGAGTGGGTAAGCAAAATGTGGTACATCCATTTTGCTAGAATATTATTCAGCCACAAAGAAGAATGAAGTACTGATAACGGCTACAAACATGAATGAACCTTGAAAGAAGCGAAAGTGAAAGAAGCCAGACACAAAGACCATGCTGTGTGATTCTAATTATATGAAGTCCTCAGACTAGGCAAATCTCAAGAGAGAAAAAGTAGATCAATAATTGCCAGGGGCTGGGGGATTGGAAATTGGGGAGAAATGGGGAGTGACTTCTAATAATTAGCGTCTGTTTTGAGATCATGACAACTGTGGTGGGGACTGCACAATTCTGTGAATATGCTAAAACCTGTGACCCGTGAACTTTAAATAGATGAATTGTTTGATACATGGATTATATCTCAATAAAGCTGTTAGTTTTTAAATGTATTTTTAATGAGGTATGTTGAATTTGTTCATTAGGTTACAAAATTCAATAAATAATGAATATTGTTAATAGTATAGGACAAGCATTCTTATACTTAATGGAAGTACACATTCATACACTTTTTTGAGGACAATTTAGCAATATCTTTCAAAATACAAATACACCACATCTTTTGATTCTACAAATTCAAAAAATTACAAAAGATACACTTGTAAAAACTCGCCAAGTTACATACAGAAGGAAATTGTGGTTATTGGGAAAATCTGAAAATCTGGAGGTACCCATTTTAAAAAGTACATACAGCCTTTCAAGAATATCATGGAATTATGTGAACTGATAGGGAAATACCTCCAAGAAAATAATGAAAATAACTAATATGTATTCAGCACTGGCTATGTACCATCTTCTAAGTGCTTTACAGACAATAACCTACCAAATCCTTTTTGCAACCCTATTTTTAATTTTAATTTATTTTTTTTGCAACCCTATATTTTTATCTGTATATTCCATTATACAGATGACAACACTAGAAAAGCACAAGTGTGTGAATAGCAAAGAGGAAGTTTTTGCTCTTGATTTTATATATTTTTGCATTGCTTAAACAATTTACCATGTGATATTAATTTTATTTCAATAAAGAAAAGTTAAAGCCTCAAACCCAAAGAGCTTGTATTCTAATATCTAAAGATTCTGGGACACATCAAAGAAATCAAGAAAGGGGGCTATTTCTGTCTTCAAAAAGCAATATGACTTGCCTACGACAGGCAATAGGCTCTGTTATCTCCATTTTTCAGATGAGGTAAAAGAAGTCAGAAAGTTTAAGTGAATTGTGCAATATTACACAGCAGTGAAATGACAGTATAGGATCTGAACCAAAACCTGAGGCTGAAGCCTACACTCTTACAAATACATATAGGCCCAGCAAGAAACTGGATACAATATAAATATCCATCACCAGATGAAATATTACATATCAGTTAAAAAAAAACACCTAGTTTAAAAGTAAAGGTCCTTTATGACCTTGAGATAAGAAAAGATTTCTTAAATAGGACACACAAAAAATTAACCATAAAGAAGAAAAAACCTAATAAATAAGGCTATATTAAAATTAAGAACTGCTATTCATTAAAAGAAATCTCTATGAAAGTGAAAAGGAAAACCACAGATAAATGAAACTATTAGCAATGCACTTATCTTACAAATCATTTTTTTTAAAGACAACAAAATATAAAACAGACAGAAGATTTGAACAAGAACTTCTCAAAGGAGGAATTCAAATGGCTAGTGAACACAGGAAAATGTATTAAAACTCACCAATCAACAAGCAAATACAAGTTATAACTAGACAACCTTATCTATCACCAGAGCAACTAAAAAGAGAAGGACTGACAATGCCATGTATTGGTGAGAATATGGAGCAACTGGAACTCTCATATATGACTGTGGATTGTAGTGACTGTAAATTGGTACACCCACTTTAGGGAACTGTTTCGCAATATCTATCAAAGCTAGACTCAGCAGTACATCCAACAGAAATGCATGCATCTATTCACCAGAAAACATGTTCATAGCAGCATTATTTATAATGGCCAAAGTCTTGAAACAACTTCAATACCTGTTAACAGTAGAATAGATAAATGAAATGTGGTATATTCCAACAATAGATAAAGCAACGATATACAGTTTATTCATAAAGCAATGAAAAGATATGAACTATAACTACGTGAATACCAATATAGATGCATCCCACAAATATAATGTTGAGCAGAAGAAGTCAAAATAGAAAAACTGCAGTGTTTTGATTACGTTCCTAAAAAGCTCAGAGATAAATCTAATGTTGATGGGGTGATTGCTCTGCAGGAGGAATGTATTGAATAGAAATGTATAAAGGGAATTTTGTGCAATTTTTAAAAATTACGCTATAGTTAATTTGCAATGTTAGGTTCTTCAGTACAGCAGTGATTCATTTATACGTGTGTAGACATTTTAAAATATTCTTACCTAGTACAGTTTATCCCAGGATATTAAATATAGTTCTCTGTGCAATACAGTGGGACTTTATTGTTTATCCATTCTGCACATAGTAGTTTGCATCTGCTAATCCCAAACTCCCAATCCATCCTCCCACCACCCCACTGTTCCTGCGGCAATCAATGTTCTATATGTCTGTGAATCTGTTTCTGTTTTATAGGTAGGTTCTTCTGTGTAGTATTTTAGAGTCCACATATAAGTGATATCATATGATATTTATCTTTTTCTTCCTGACTTACTTCACTTAGTATGATAATCTCTAAGTCCATCCTTGTTGCTGCACATAGCATTGTTTCACTCACAAAAGGATATTTTGAGGGCTGTTAATGGGTCAGGAAGCAACAGTTAGAACTGGACATGGAACAACAGACGGATTCCAAATAGCAAAAGGAGTATGTCAAAGCTGTATATTGTCACCTTGCTTATTTAACTTATATGCTGAGTACATCATGAGAAATGCTGGGCTGGAAGAAGCACAAGCTGAAATCAAGATTGCCGGGAGAAATATCAATAATCTCAGATATGCAGATGACACCACCCTTATGGCAGAAAGTGAAGAGGAACTAAAAAGCCTCTTGATGAAAGTGAAAGAGGAGAGCAAAAAAGTTGGCTTAAAGCTCAGTGTTCAGAAAATGAAGATCATGGCATCTGGTCCCATTATTTAATGGCAAATAGATGGGGAAACAGTGGAAACAGTGTCAGACTTTATTTTTTGGGCACCAAAATCACTGGCAATGGTGATTGCAGCCATGAAATTAAAAGACGCTTACTCCTTGGAAGGAAAGTTATGACCAACCTAGATAGCATATTCAAAAGCAGAGACATCACTTTGCCAACAAAGGTCCGTCTAGTCAAGGCTATGGTTTTTCCAATAGTCATGTATGGATGTGAGAGTTGGACTGTGCAGTAACTATCAGTACAATATGCATTTTTACGTAAGTTACATTTCTGTAAACTTTTTTTTTTGGCTGCACCTCTTAATTCCTAGAGTGGGAATTGAACCCAGGCCATGGTCATGAAAGTGCTGGATCTTAACCACTGGACTGCCAGGGGACTCCCTCCTAGAAAATTTTAAAACATAATGAATAAGATAACCAACAAGGACCTACTGGATACAACATGGAACTCTGCTCAGTGTCATGTGGCAGCCTGGATTGGTGGGGAGTTTGAAGGAGAATGGATACTTGTGTATGGCTTAGTCTCAGCTCTTCACCTGAAACTATGACAACATTGTTAATTGGCTATACCCCAACAAAATAAAAAGTTAAAAAAAACCCATAATATTAATATTCTTATTGGGTGGGGATCCATATAGATGGTATCAGCACAAAAATCATAGAATGTAGAGCATGGTGACTATAATTTTTGTTATCATTTATTACTCTACTGAATACTAGAAATGCAAAGGAAGTAGATTTTAGATGCTCTGGTCACACCCCAAAACTGGCAGCTGTGTGAAGAGATAAAATGTTAATTATTCTGACTCTAAATGTAAATCATTTTATTATGAACATATACATCAAATTCGGAGAAGGTGATGGCACCCCACTCCAGTACTCTTGCCTGGAAAATCCCACTGACAGAGGAGCCTGATAGGCAGCAGTCCATGGGGTCGCTACTAGTTGGACACGACTGAGCGACTTCACTTTCACTTTTCACTTTCATGCACTGGAGAAGGAAATGGCAACCCACTCCAGTGTTCTTGCCTGGGGAATCCCAGGGACAGGGGAGCCTGGTGGGCTGCCGTCTATGGGGTCGCACAGAGTCAGACACGACTGAAACAACTTAGCAGCTTCCATCAAATTATCATGTGGTACACCTTAAATATGTGCACTTTTTCTCTTAAAAAATCATAGACACTGACCCCGGGCGGAACCGGGCCCGCCACCATGGGGGGCACCAGGTTGCTTCAGCTACGATGAATGAGCCATTGTGAAGAGAGAGCCCCAGGAGGCACGCGGATTATGTGGTCAGTGGGCTGACCTGAGAGACCTATGTAAAAGGAAAGCCTATTCCAGCACACGGACTGTTTTTGTACTAGAATTTGCTAACTTGTAAAATGGCCAATAATCAGGATTTCCCTATAAGTCTCTTGGACATTGATCACTTGTAGTAAATTTAAACTCTAATTATGACAGCTACATTGAAAAATAATTGTACTGAAATTAACTTGTCTATCTTTATTTGGTTTTAATTTTTAAATGTTTTTAAAAAGAGACTTGTTTTGGGGGGGATGGGGCAGAGGGTGGGTGATTTCTTTTGTAAGTATAAAATAAATGGACACGCATTGGATACAAAAAAATAATTCAAAGACAGCAAAAAGTAAACATCAAATGTGTGATCATGACTGCCTCTAAGGATGGAAGAAGAATGAAACTTGACTGAACCTATAATTTTTTCATAATAAAATATCAAAAGCAAATATCACAAATAATAACATTTGATAGTGGGTACAAATGCATTTGTTATATTACTCTTTTATTCTTCCATATGGTTGAAGGTTTTAATATTTTTATTAAATGTTCTTTGTACCACAACTAACAGCCTCTTGATCGGTTACTAGAAATCAAATTGACAAAAACTCCTACAGAATGAGATAGTTTTGGAGGGGAAAGGAGGGGAGTTGATGTTCAGTTAGTTTTACAGTCTCATGTCTCTATCACTGATTTGAACCATTTTGTTGAAGCCATGACCAAGTAAAACAGAAACAGGATTTGTCTGATACTTTTATATGTGACAAATTAAAGGTCAGCTCAACGTATTTAACTGAACGACTGATCTTCCTTCTTTTGGCTTCTTCCTTAAATGAAATAGCCAGCTTACAGATCTAATTTTCATATCTTAGTGTGTCTTAGATCTGACCCTTCTTTTTCTCTCTAACTCAATTGTACATGGCCTGCTCTGCTCAGGTCCTAGTCCAGTCTAGCTTGAAACACCATTAATGGTCCAATATTCATTAAATATTGATTTTTTCATGTCACATCACTTCTTTGCACAATAGCCTTCAAACTCTCCAAAGTCTTCCTTCTAGGTAAGTTAGTGTAATACCCAATCACAGATTACTTCATTACCAAGGGGATTCAAACCAGAGCAAAGCTCCACGTCCCTAAACTCTCACTTTTACATAAGATGAGGTCCTAAAAGAAACCCAATCATCTTCTTACTGAGATGCCTCTTGCTTCCTCTTGCTCTGCGTTCTCTCTTACAACACCCAGAAATAAATTTGACTTCCTCAACTGTAAGAGTGTGCCCATTTAGAGGATACTGATACATTAAATTGAGTGAAAGAAGCAAGGCACAAAAAGATATAAAATTCCTTTTAACTGTGATTAATAAAAGTCAATGCTAGTTAAATTATTTAGGTATGCTTTGTTACATAGATGATAAGACTATAAAACAAAAACAAGGAAATAGTTATGACAAGTGTTGGCATAGTGTTAGTTCTTTTCTTTTATAAAATATTTATTTATTTGGCTGTGCTGGGTCTTAGTTGAGTCATACAGGGTCTTTGATCTTTAGTTGTGGGCAAGTGGGTCCTAGTTCCCTGACCAGAGATTGAACCCAGGTGCCCGGCATTGTGAGTTCAGAGTCTTAGCCACTGGACCCTCAGAGAAGTTCCCACGATGTTAGTTCTCAGGGGGAAGGAAGGGATGGGATGGGCTGAGACAATCAAGAAGGGAGCTCCACGGAAAGGTCCTACTGCAGGAGAGCATGGGTGGAAGCCGGCCACATCCTGAAAATGATCTGAGAGCCGAGTGAAAGACCTCGTCTCCAGACGTGTCTGAGAAGAGGATTCAGCATGATGCCACTTGACAAGAAATGGATTCAAGAACATGTCTGGTGATAAAGCTTCAGTCTGGGCATAGATTACCTTATTCAAGGATGAGTAAAAAAAACAAAGCATAGCAACCTAGGGGGGTGAAAAAAAAAACTATTGCAGAAGAGGAGAAAGGAAACAACTCACAGGAACCTCCTAAGAAGAGCTTGCTCCAGGCTTCGGTCCACTGTTGACTACTGACAATTCAGGGAACTGACAGCCTTAGTAGGTCCCAATGGACTTTTTCAAAGGGAAGGGTTAGGAGTTATTAAAAGAGGGAAATAGCACAAGAAAACATCAGGGTGAAATGAAAATGCAACAAGATTTTTATTTAAAGGAAGAATGATGTGATAAAAGATTGGAAGGAAATTAAAACTGAATGCTGGAATTAAAAAAAAAAAACATGGGAGGGTATTACAAAATTAAGGCTATTGTGATATAGGTGACAAGTTAAATAACTCCCCAAATGCAGAGAACAGGAGAGAGAAATGAAAAAGTTTAGATGATGGAAACAAGAGAGAGAGAGCAAAGAAGAGAGTCAGCAGATGTTCCTTGAGAAGAGCTTGGAATGGAAACACTCAGTCACCAGAGATTTGATAGAAGAGTCATTCTCCACAGGAGGATGGGGGTGAAGAGGCACGTCACAGCTTGTTGGGCCACAGAACCAGAATTGCCAGGGAAGGAGTCGTGTGCTTTTATGGATGTATGTATGTGTGGGTGGCACCCCACTCCAGTACTCTCGCCTGGAAAATCCCATGGACAGAGGAGCCTAGTAGGCTGCAGTCCATGGGGTCGCTAAGAGTCGGACACGACTGAGCGACTTCACTTTCACGTTTCACTTTCCTGCATTGGAGAAGGAAATGGCAACCCACTCCAGTGTTCTTGCCTGGAGAATCCCAGGGAGCAGGGAGCCTGGTGGGCTGCCATCTATGGGGTCACACAGAGTCGGACACAACTGAAGTGACTTAGCAACTTAGCAATGTGTGGGTATATGTATGTATGTGTGTATATGTGTGTACATGTGTGTATGTGTGTATATATGGGTATATATATTATATTGTGGTATAACAGTTTACAATATTAGTTTCCAGTGTACAGCAAAATTTTTATAGATTATATTCCATTTATAGTTATAAAATACTGGCTGTATTCCTTGTGTGTGTGTGTGTATGCCCAGTTGTGTCTCTTTGTGACCCCATGGACTGTAGTCCACCAGGCTCCTCTGGCCATGAGATTTTTTTTTCCAGGCAAGAGTACTGGAGTGGGTTGGCATTTCCTCCTCCAGGGGATCTTCCCAACCCAGGGATCGAACCCAGGTCTCCTGTGTTGGCAGGCGGATTCTTTACAACCGAGCCACCTGGGAAGCCCTGTATTCCCTATGCTATGCAATAAATCCTTGTACTTATTCATTTTATGTGTAATAATTCCCTACATCTGTCATCCAGTTTCCCTCTCCCCACTGGTACTCATTAGTTTGTTCTTCTATATATGAGTTAGCTTCTTTTTTGTTTTATTCACTAGTTTGTTTTATTCTTTAGATTCTACACATAAGTGATAATATACAGCATTTGTCTTTCTCTGTCTGACTTATTCTACTAAGTATGATGCTCTCCGGGTAGGAGAGGTAGACTTGTAAATTATAGTAATGAGTGACTCCTGGTAGGGCTGTGTTTGTGTTCTTCATTGTGTTAGGAAAAAAATGTCAGCACCCTTATAAAGTAGATCTGAGATAAGATAAGATGTGGATGAATGAATAAAGATGTTTAGAGTAAAAGTGCTAAACCATGTCCTAGGTAAAGTCAATCAAGAGAAGACCACACTCAAGAAAAGGAAACCCTCCTATACTCTTGGTGGGAATGTAAATTAGTACAACCACTATGGAAAATGGTATAGAAGTTCCTTAAAAAACTAAAAATAGAGCTACCACATGATCCAGCAATCCCACTCCTGGGCATATATCCAGAGGAGACAAAAACTCTAATTCAAAAAGATATACGCAAGGGCTTCACTGGTGGCTCAGTGGTAAAGACACTGTTTCCACTGTTTCCCCATCTATTTCCCATGAAGTGATGGCACTGGATGCCATGATCTTTGTTTTCTGGGTGTTGAGCTTTAAGCCAACTTTTTCACTCTCCTCTTTCACTTTCATCAAGAGGCTCTTTCCTCTTTACTTTCTGCCATAAGGGTGGTGTCATCTGCATATCTGAGGTTATTGATATTTCTCCCAGCAATCTTGGTTCCAGCTGGTGCTTCTTCCAGCCCAGCATTTCTCATAATATACTCTGCATATAAGTTAAATAAGCAGGGTGACAATATACAGCCTTGATGTACTCCTTTTCCTATTTGGAACCCGTCTGTTGTTCCATGTTCAGTTCTAACTGTTGCTTCCTGACCTGCATACAGGTTTCTCAAGAGGCAGTCAGGTGGTCTGGTATTCCCATCTCTTGAAGAATTTTCCAGAGTTTATTGTGATCCACACAGTCAAAGGCTTTGACATAGTCAATCCAAAATCACTGCAGATGGTGATTGCAGCCATGAAATTAAAAGACTCTTACTCCTTGGAAGGAAAGTTATGACCAACCTAGATAGCATATTTTTTAATATGTAATATCTCTGCTTTTTAGCAGATATTTTTAGCAGATATTACTTTGCCAACAAAGACCCGTCTAGTCAAGGCTATGGTTTTTCCAGTGGTCATGTATGGATGTGAGAGTTGCACTGTGAAGAAAGCTGAGAGCCGAAGAATTGATGCTTTTGGACTGTGGTTCTGGAGAAGACTCTTGCGACTGCAAGGAGATCCAACCAGTTCATCTTAAAGGAGACCAGTCCTGGGTGTTCATTGGAAGGACTGATGTTGAAGCTGAGACTCCGATAGTTTGGCCACCTCATGCGAAGAGTTGACTACCCTGATGCTGGGAGGGATTGGGGGCAGGAGGAGAAGGGAACGACAGAGGATGAGATGGCTGGATGGCATCACCGACTTGATGCACATGAGTTTGAGTGAACTCCGGGAGTTGGTGATGGACAGGGAGGTCTGGCGTGTGATTTGTGGGGTCGCAAACAGTCAGACACAACTGAGCGACTGAACTGAACTGAACTGAACAGTGCTAAAGAGTCTGCTGATTCAATCATTGGGTTGGGAAGGTCCTCTGGAGGAGGAAAGAGCAACCCACTCCAGTATTTCTGCTTGGGATTTCACATGGACAGAGAAGCCTGTCAGGCTACAGTCCATGGGGTGGCAAAAGAGTTGGATACAACTTAGTGGCTAAACAACAAAATACTTTAATTAAAAGAAGAAGAAGAAGAAGAAGAAATTCACACTTAAAATACATTTGTACAAAATTTTTGAAGCACAAGATTAAGAGGAAAAAAAATCCTGCCGTAATCTATTTTTTTTTCTTAAAAAAAAAAGAAAAGCTACCTGAAACAAGCAAATTTTAAAAATCAGACTTTTCACAAGCTTTACTTTCTCAGCCGCATGAAATTCCTATGGCAATAAAGCAATGCTTTCCAAATGCAAAGGAATGAAGTTGAAATTGAATAGCATTTAGCTGTGTTGCCACTTGGGGAAGAGCAACAAAAACTCCTATTTGCCAGCACGCAGAAAGGATGCTACCCATGTACCCTTTAATAAAACTAACTATGGTTTTTCCTGCGGTCATGTATGGATGTGAGAGTTGGACTGCGAAGAAAGCTGAGCGCCGAAGAATTGATGCTTTTGACCTGTGGTGTTGGAGAAGACTCTTGAGAGTCCCTTGGACTGCAAGGAGATCCAATCAGTCCATTCTAAACAGATCAGCCCTCGGATTTCTTTGGAAGGAATGATGCTAAAGCTGAAACTCCAGTACTTTGGCCACCTCATGCAAAGACTTGACTCATTGGAAAAGACTCTGATGCTGGGAGGGATTGGGGGCAGGAGGAGAAGGGGATGACAGAGGATGAGATGGCTGGATGGCATCACTGACTTGATGGACATGAGTCTGAGTGAACTCCAGGAGATGGTGATGGACAGGGAGGCCTGGCGTGCTATGATTCATGGGGTCGCAAAGAGTCGGACACAACTGAGCGACTGAACGGAACTGAACTGAACTGAACAAACTTTTGAATTGGTAAGTCATAAAATGAAACGACTGGTGATGAGTACAAAAATCAATTAAAATTGAAATAATTTTGAATAGTGATTTCAATTTTACTACTCAAAATCATTTTAAGTAGCTTATTTTTTAACATCCCCATCCTCTGTATGGGGCTTCCCAGGTGACTCAGCAATAAGAAAATCCACCTGCCAATGCAGGAGACACAGGTTTGATCCCTGGGTTGGGAAGATCTCCTGGAGACAGGAACGGCAACTCACTCCAGTATTCTTGCCTGGGAAATCCCAAGGACAGAGGAGCCTGGCAGGCTACAGTCCATGGGTTTGCAAGAGTCAGACATGACTTATTAGAGACTAAATAAACCACCACCACCACCATCCGCTATATGACAAAATTAATTTTAGTTATAGTAATTAAATAAAACAAAACTGGTCAGAAAAGAAATGTAGATGGTGAAAATAGTTTATTAAATTTTGTATATATAACTATACTAGTAAAAACTTATACTACAAAAAAGGGAAATACAGCTTAATACTTCTAAATAAAAATGATGTGAGATTTTTCTGGTCAAAAGAGAAAAACTTGTACCTACATATTGGTCAGACACAGTAATTAATTAAAACACCATGATTTAATAATAATTGCAAAAACTAACAACATTATAAACAAGAAGAGAGTTCTATTAAGGATAATGCTAGAATTCAGTAAAACATTTTATATATAAACTAAATTTTGCAATTGCCAATCAGAAATATTCACCTTGCAGTTTGCACTATTTCGCTCTTTTCTATTTAAAATACTGAAAGTTCAAATAGTCACAAAGAATGACAGAAGCTCTGATTCTTTGTCTTTGAAACCACTCTGATATTTATGTCAAATCTACTGGTTAGAGACAGGCATTTGTGGTGCCACAAGGGTTGGAAACACAAACTGGGGTCCTTAAAGTGAGATAGAACAACCCTGAACCAATATAAAGTTCCATTTGGAATGAGCTTGCATGTGCTGTGTGTTGAAAACCCAGCATATAACTGGGAGTTTTTATAATTAATATCCATGTAGAACACAACATTTACTAAAGAACAAGTAATAAACTGTGCTAAGTTGACATTCATGCATCTTCTTAAAATTCAGGAACCTCAACAATTGTTGAGCATTTAGGCAAAGACTTTTTTTCAGGGAAGGGTATTTCGTCGCTGACTTTGGACATTTCTAGGAACATGGTGATAATGAACAGCAGATAGCATTTAGTTAGTTTCATTAGGCTCCCACTGCCCTACCCTTGGGTGACCGCTGGTTTTAATAATTCTGTTAAGTCTGGGTGGGGGCGGGGTGCGGTGGGAAACTGAATGTCAGACCCTACGTCTCTCTTTTTCTAACTGTCCTCCAAAGAAAGTCCTGTGGTTTAATCCTTTGGGGATGATGTTCGCAGTCCTAATATTGGGAAGCTAGTGGCTTGAACAACGGTTTAAACCAGGGAGGGGAGTATTTTTCTCCCATAAGGGGCAGTGTCATCACCGATGCACGCTCCCTCTAGTTTTTTCGGTGTCAACATCCTTCACTTCTGTCTTTTCCCCTTAAGCTCGCAGCGTAGCGGCTAAACCTCAAGATCCTGTGCTAACAGTCCCCTCAAGCAAGAAAAACAAAAGCAAAATGCTCACAACAAGCCAAACCTTTTTTTTTCAAATGAGGAAAACAGTTAGCTTCCCTAGAAACCTCATCAGTCAGATTTTTGCTTACATCTCATTGGCTAGAACCTGTTATCTTAACTGCAAGAATGAGAAATAAAGTTGTTGGTTTTTAATTCTTTTTTAGCTAAGAGCATTTTTTATTTGGAACATCCCCAATACAGTTGGAGTTCTTTCTGGAAGGAAGAATGGATATCACTGAGGTAAATTATCTGGGAATTTGGTTCGTGCGCGCTTAGTCGTGGCCCACTCTTTATGACCCGGTGAATTATAGCCCGCCAGGCTCCTCTGTCCAGGGGATTCTCCAGGCAAGAATACTGGAGTGGGTGGCCATGTCCTCCTCCAGGGGATCTTCCCAACCCAGGGATCGAACCCATGTCTCCTGAGTCTCCTGCACAGGCAGGCAGTTTCTTTACTGAAATGTTTTCTTTACTGAAATAAACAAACTTGGGGTATACTCGAATTTCCCATAAGGAAAGACTTGTGGTTACGAATCACAGGAATTTGAATACATGGTCCCAGTGCTATAGAGGAGAAAGATCCATGAGAGTTTCTGAATGCTTGTGCCCCCTCAAACTCATGCTGAAAGACTAACCTCAAAGACGACCCTGTTAGGAGGTGTCATATGCGAGGTAATTAGGCCATGAGGGTGGAGCCTCCACGAGTGAGGGGACTAGTGTCCTTATTAAAGAGACCCTAGAGAGGCCCCACGCCCCTTCCACCCCGTGAGGGCCCAGGGAGAGGGTGCCTCCACGAGGACGAGGGTCTAACCCAGACTCCTCATCTACAGGTGCCAGGAGCTTGCACTTCCCAGCCTCTAGAATGGTGAGAAGCAAACTTTTGCTGTCTAAAAGCTACTCAGGCTATGGTATTTTGTTCTAGCAATCTGAATGGACCATCTGCTAAAACAACCTATTTTTCAGAAGATGTTTACTCTGCTGTGTTGTTGTTCAGTCACTAACACTTTGTCCGACACTTTGCAGCCCCATGGACTGCAGCACGCCAGGCTTCCCTGTCCTTCACTCTTTCCTGCAGTTTGCTCAGATTCATGTCCTTTGAGTCAGTTATGCTATCTAACCATCTTATCCTCTGCTATCTACTAGCTTTGTTGTAGTAGAGATTATTTCTGTGCTAAGTCACATAATTTCATGCTTATATTTTAAAAAATATTTTAACACACTTTGTATTTTAAGATTTTTCCACTTGTTACTTTCCTTTCTGGTGACCAAGAGAAAATAAAATAGTATATTATCCTGTTCAATCACCATGACTATAAATACTGCGTGCATGTGTGTCCAGTTGTATCTGACTCTTTGCAACCCCGTGGGGGTTAGCCCGCCAGGCTCCTCCGTCCATGGGGTTTCCCAGGCAAGAATACTGAAGTGGGTTGCCGTTTCCTTCTGCAGGGGAACTTTCCAAACAAGTGACTGAAACTGCATCTCCTGCACTGCAGGCAGTCTTCTGCATTTCAGGCAGATTCTTTACCACTGAGCCACCAGGGAAACCCACATGTATTGATATACATATACAAACAGATACAGAAGTAGATATTAACATTTAGCTATAGCAGCCTATGGTTACTTCAGTAAAGAGCTGGCTCGGAATACCCAGGCTTCCACTCAAGCTGATCTTCTCAGAGTTTGAGCACATCACATGGCATAGCCCTCTTTACAACTATATTCTAAAACACCCCCTCATCAGATTCTCCCCAGCCTAAGAACCAACAGTGATATAGCAAGGCGTGATTTAAGTGCTACCTTATTCTACAGTGAATACATGGGACCGTTAAAAAAAAAAATGATGTAGATCTTTAGGACTAACAGAAAAAACTGACAAGAAAGTGGAGAACTGTGTTGTGAAGTGAACAAAGGAAGCTGCACAGCCTTAAGCAGAGGAGACTTTTATTTGTTGTCTTTTGTCAAGGGGAGAGGTGATTAGACTCTGCACAGAAAAAAGTCTAAGGGAATCTACATCAAAATGTTACTTTCTTTTTTTCTTTTTGAGGAGGTCATGAGAAACATTATATTTTTTCTATATTGCTTACTTCTCTGATGTCTTATGTTTTTATACAAAAATATATTATCCTTAAAATCAGAAAAAACTAGATATCAATATATATGCATACATAGATTCATATTTATATGTAGCATGTTTTCTAAAACTCACTTCCTCACAAGATCCGGCCTTGTCTTCATACCACTCCCAAACTTTCAGCTTTCATTAGGCTCTTCCATGCCATGTATGTTTTCCCCTTCAAGCCTTTGTTCCTATTATTCCTTCTGCCTGGAATGCCCTCCCAAAAACCCTTCATTATTCCAAATTCTACTATACCTACCTAATCTTCAAGGACAACCCAGATTAAACTCAAGGGTTTCCTTGAAACACTTCCCCAAGTTCTTACCCCATTCAAACGTCTTTCCTCAACTTTTATAATGCCTTAAAACTTCAGTATGTATGAAAATCCGCTGGAGAGATTGTCAACCTCCTGTTTTCCTGCCCCCAGAGATTGTTTCAGTGGAACTGCAGTAGGTCCGGAAGCCTGCATTTCTAATGATGCTTCCAGGTGATGTTGATGCTACAGGTTGCAGACCACATTTGTAGAGACACTGGACTAGAACCCAACAATTCAGGATTCATTGTACCTGTTGTCTCATTTATTTATAAAACATGTATCTTTCGTTATAGACTGCCAGTTCTCTGTGTTAAGTAGACACCCTGTTTTATACTCTGCTGTGTCCTTTGCAGTTTGAGAGTCGAGAGATGCTCATAGGATACATGTCAACTGAGTTTGGAGGTTTGCAGATTTTCTCAGTAATTTAGATAGCACTAGAGATTATGTAACAATTTGCAGCCATCTATTCCACTATTGCCAAGTCCAGAAAACTTTCTAGTCCTGGTTCTGAACTTGAGTACATCTGGAATCCATGCGTGTGACCACGTGAATTTACAGTTACAGGATAAGGGACAAAGGACATGCTGGCCTCTGCAAGACAGTTTCTTTATGGAACCTCAGATTCTCTGAAAACATAACTTTATCATAAGACTTTCTTTCTTTAATTTCTAAACTGTTCCTAAATTAGTGGGAGCTCAAGGCTGGCTGATGCAACTTGATTATAATAGAGCAGTCTGAATTTAGTTGGCCACAACTGTGAAATTCAAGTGTGCAGTTGACTTCTAGCCTTAGTTTCCAAAAGGAGTGACTATGTGCGATTGGTGAGTCCACTATCTGAATGCCTGATGCTGCTCAGTGCAAGTCAGGGGACACTCAGCTTGCCCCATATAAGCCAGCCTTGATGGCCATCTCCCCAGAACACTCCAAGCAACAGAAAACACACCCAAATCTGTGCTCTTACTTTGCATCTGCCAAGGTCCACCCTTCTTTCTCCAACCAGTAGAGAAAGTCCTCATTTTTCATGGGGGCCAAAACCAGCTGGAACAATCATGCCTGGCCGTCTCTATGCCGATATGCTTGCAGTGCTGACAATCTGTAAACCTTGACTCCCCTCTTTGGCTAAACACCCATTTTCTTTCCCACTGGGTCATGACAAGACAGGAGGCATCATTAAAGCTTGTGGTGCTTCTTTGAGCCTTGTGAATCTATGTTACTGCATATGCGTCCACTTATAAGGGGAATAAGAATGTGTTTTTAGTTCTACCTCTGAAACTAGAAAATTAGTCTTTAACCTCACAGGAAAGGATAACAGGCCTGTACTCTGATAGGGGAAAATATGAGGTGTAGGTAATTCCCAAATGTAGTAGTCATGGAAACCTCTCAGGGAACAAACTTTGGTTGAAAAATTGAAAATAGGCAAGTACTTAGGTCACAGATATTGTTCTTATCCCTGAAGATATAGTGATATACAAAACCAGATGTAGTTATTGCTTATAGAGATTATAACTATTCTCATGACATTACAGTCTCTTGAGTAGGTAATTATAAATATATAAATCATTCCAATAAATGTAAAAGTTTAATTGCAGTGGGCTTTCCTAGTGGCTCAGTGGTAAAGAATCCATCTGCAATGTAGGAGACTCAGGAGACACAGGTTTGATACCAGGGTCAGGCAGATCCCCTGGAGGAGGGCATGGCAACCCACTCCAATAATCTTGCCTGGGAAATCCTATGGACAGAGGAGCCTGGCAGGCTAAGGTCCATGGGGTTGCAAAGAGTCAGACACGACTGAAGCAACTGAGCATGGACACATGCCATGAAGGCATATATGGTTTATAAATGCATGAAGTGAAAGTTATTGACCCAGAAGGCAGTCAGGGAAGACTTTCCTGAAGATCTGACTACTGATCTGAGAGCTGAAGGATGAGTGGATGGTACTAGGCAAAAGGAATGCTAGACAGAAAGATGTGCAAAGGCCCTGTGGCAGGAATGGGCAGGATATGATCAATCACTGAAAACGGCCCCAGTGACTGGAATAAAAAGCTGGAGAAAGCACGATATAAGACATTACTAGACAGGAAGAAAGGGCCAGACCATGTTGGGTCTTGTAGATTATATCAAGAATTCTCATGAATAACAAGAAGCCACTGAGATGTTTAATTACATTTCTGTTTTGAAAGAGTTGCTCTGGTTGTTGTAGGGAGAATGAGTTGGGAGGCAAACAGTGCTGCTGGAAGAGGATTGCAGGGGAGGATTGCAGTCACCCAGGGGAGAAGAGACAACAGCTTCGTCCAGGGTTGGACCGGGGGATGTGAGAAATGGACAGCTCAGGTCACTTCCCAGCTAAAACTATAAGTAATGCACAAGAGTTCCCTTGTGAGATACAAGCCTCCAGGAAAGCTGAGTGTTTGAGGCCTTTGTTAAAGCTGGCTGATTATAATATGGCAGTTTGAATCCAAGTGGCCATCCTAAGTCTGAAACGTAAGTACACCACAGACTTAAAAGGAAAAATGGGACAGTGATTTTTCTGGAGAAGTAGACCCCTAAAAGATGAGAAGAAGCAGCAAGCTAAAGGGGAAATTGCCCAGGGCGTCATCCTGCTTTACTCCTACCGAGTGAGGCTGTTTCCAACGACACATTCCCCAAAACCCAAAGGGCCAAGGGCCAGTAAGAGGAAGTGGGGAAATCACCTTGCCGTAAAGAAGAAAGGGACAACGATGTTTCCTCATTTTGAAATCTAAAATCCTGAGCAGCAGGGGTCCACACCAAGTTTTTGTGAAGGTCATTTTGCAGTACGGTAACTTCTGGCTTACTGTCAGCGTCTCTAAAGACAGTCCCCAGAAATAAAGGGGCAAAGAAGGGGCTTTTTTAGAACCGTTAGCGGGCCCCCTCCCCCACAGCCCCATTAGTGGGCCTTATTAAACCAACTCAGACAAAGAGCAAAGATGCCCTAGTTAATGGAGAGTCTCTGATAATTACTCTGCTCAGCCGCTTCTTTTAGGGTCTGAATGGCCTTTAAATAATGTTTCTCTTGCTGTGGTCACAGACAATGACCTAGCAATCTGCTTTAAGCGGTGCCAATCCCATTAGCTAAAGAACAGCAAACTCTGTGTGTGTCTGTGTGCCAATGAGTGAGTGAGTGTGTATGTGTGAATGTGTGTGTGTGTTGAGGAGCTCAGTTTATGAGAGAGATTAGATTTAAATGTTGCTTTCTTCCTCTTTTCCTCCCTACCTTAATAAACCTATCCCTCCCAAGAATCAAAGGTATCGTTGTGTTTACTGGGTCATCCACTGGGCAGAAATCTATTCCTGAAAGTGACAAGGGATCTTCTCAAATGCTTGTAGAAGATGCCCCTCATTCTTATTTACTAAGCACTTCTCTTCAGATGTGATTTTCAACTTATCTCTGCCCTCTAAAACCTTCAAGTCCCAAACCACAATCATGCCAAGAATATAGTCACTGCAATACATATCTACTATTCAAAGCTGAAAAGCTTAAAAATGTGGAAGAAAATAGGGTAGGAGACAAGGCTAATAGGAGGAAATATCAAGATCCTTGAAATATTTTGCCCTGTGGCCCTCTCTCCTGATGCTTGCAACTCTTTTCTTCCAATAATTAGACTATGTTAATGATCTAAGAAAGAATTGGAAAATTTTATTTGAGCCAAACTTGAGGATTATAAGCTGGGAAAAGCATCTCAGAAAGCTCTGAGAACTGTTTTCACCTGGTAGAAGGCACTGTTATATAACTTTCCTTGAGACAGAGGCCTGGACATGAAATGATGTGACATTGACAGTTTACTTAATGCACGTAAGCATCATTGTGGTGGTTCACGTGACCCCTTGCAAGAGCAGGGAGGAATGTTATCTTAAAGGAGTTGTCAATGCCACCAGAGAAGGTTGCTCGTTAGAGTTCAGCAGGTATTCCTGCCAGTGGGGGAGGTTTGGTCGATGTATTGCAAATATGCAATACACAGTTGGAGAGAGGGGAAGCCAGGGGTTAGAGAAGAATTTTTTATGTTTAAATTTTTCTCATCTCACCATAAAATATGAATTTTATTCCACAACTATGTAGTTATATTTAAAAACAAATTATATCATGGGCAGAGACTGAGAAAAAGGGCAAACTTGCTTTATCTGGGGCTTCCCAGGTGGCGCTAGTGGTAAAAAAAAAATCTGCCTGCCAATGCAGGAGGCACAGGAGACTCAGGTTTGATCCCTAGGTTGGGGATTTCTGCTGCTGCTAAGTTGCTTCAGTCATGTCCGACTCTGTGCAGCCCCATAGACGGCAGCCCTCCAGGCTTCCCCGTCCATGGGATTCTCCAGGCAAGAATACTGGAGTGGGTTGCCATTTTCTTCTCCAATGCATGAAAGTGAAAAGTGAAAGTGAAGTCGCTCAGTCATGTCCAACTCTTAGCGAACCCATGGACTGCAGCCTACCAGGCTCCTCCGTCCATGGGATTTTCCAGGCAAGAGTACTGGAGTGGGGTGCCATAGCCTTCTCCAAGGCTGGGGATTGGCAAGGGTCAAATGCTCCAACATGAAAGTGTAAATAAGTTCAATCAGGAGCAATTTTGTCGTGAAAACGTGTAAAGCAACATTCAGATGAACTGAAGTGAGTCAGCTCTGGCTGGAACCTGCTCTTGCCCGCCTTGGTCTGGAGGACTTTCTCAGGGGTTCCAGAGTGGTCTAATTCAACAGTTTTGAAACAGAGTGTGAAAACAAGTCAGCAAAACAATCTGAGATGACTCCAGTTACACAAATACATGGCAGTGAGTTATGTGCAGCTCAGTGAGTCTCACAAAGCATCCTCAACACACACACACGTGTACACACACCACTTGACAACTTCTGGAGAGAACAATTACACTCCAGCCAATAGGATGAAAGCTATTTTCTAATTCTGGATTCCAGAAAGACACCATAGGCCAGGGGAAATTCTCCTCAGAAAAAGTAAAGAAGATGTTCTTACTTCTCATTACTTACCATCCCATTCTCATTCCCTTTAACATCTATCTTTCATTTCAGTGACTGTGAACAGCTTACAAATAAGTTTCCTTCTCTATAATTTAATTTCTGATGTTATTCACTTTTGAAAGCACAAACTTTCAAACAGATATCTATCTGAGAGATGCTGGTTTCTTGTATGCCTACTGTTAGCAATCTACCTGTTGAGTAACAACTTTCATTTGCATAATAATTAGTTAAAATATGTGAAATAAGGACTCCTAACTGCAGGAACTGAAGCAAGTGCTTTGGGCCTTGGGGCTCTTTTGTATCAGTGAGTCCTGTTCTGGTGAAAACGACGGAATAATGTGAAAGTTCATTTGGGTGTGTGAGGAAGGATGGTGAACTTTTAGAAGATAAAAAAGAAAAGGGGGATCCAGCTCTTAGAGACAGGCTTGAAACTTGGGTTAGATTTTTTAAAAACACCTTGAAAATTACTCTTAAAACCAAATTGAATTCTGGAACTCAATAGTCTTTTACACTAAGTTCAGTCACTCAGTCGTGTCTCACTTTTTGCGACTCCATGGACTGAAGCACACCAGGCCTCCCTGTCCATCACCACCTCCCGGAGCTCACTCAAACTCATGTCCATCGAGTCGGTGATGCCATCCAGCCATCTCATCCTCTGTCGTCCCCTTCTCCTCCTGCCTTTAATTTTTCCCAGCATCAGGGTCTTTTTCAATGAGTCAGTTCTTCACATCAGGTGGCCAAACTATTGGAGCTTCAGCTTTAGCATCAGTCCTTCCAGTGAATATTCAGGACTGATTTCCTCTAGGATTGACTGATTTGATCTCTTTGCAGACCAAGGGACTCTCAAGAGTCTTCTCCAACACCACAGTTCAAAAGCATCAGTTCTTTGGTGCTCAGTTTTCTTTACGGTCCAACTCTCACATCCATACATGACTCCTGGAAAAACCATAGCTTTTATTTTCCAGAACTTTGTCAGCAGAGTAATGTCTCTGCTTTTTAATATGCTGTCTAGGTTGGTCATAGCTTTTCTTCCAAGAAGTCTATTTTAATTTCATGGCTGCAGTCACCATCTGCAGTGATTTTGGAGTGTCTTTAATACTACAAATATAAATTTTCTGTTAGATCTTACTATGAACCATCATGGTGTTTGGTGCTGTGAGTTATAACAAGTATAATAAATATAATCTATGATCCTAGACTTTGTGGCTGGGATCATAATTTCAGAGGTCCTGATCCTCAATCCAATGCCTTTTTAGTACAACAAAGCCTCTCTTATGACATGATTACCTTTTTTTTTTTGGTTTGTTTGTATCTTTTTTGTCTATTTTTTTTACTTTCTTAAAATTTATTTGTTTACTCGAAGGATAGTCACTTTATAGAACTTTGTTGTTTTCTGTCAAACATCAACATTAATCAGCATGACATGATTACTTTATGGTAATCTCATAAGGACTAAAGATGGAATATTGAGTAAAAAGTGTTGATCCCCAGAATTGGACTGTGAAGAAAGCTGAGCACCAAAGAATTGATGCTTTTAAACTATGGTGTTGGAGAAGACTCTTGAGAGTCCCTTGGACTGCAAGGAGATCCAACCAGTCCATTCTGAAGGAGATCGGCCCTGGGATTTCTTTGGAAGGAATGATGCTAAGGCTGAAACTGCATTATTTTGGCCACCTCATGCGAAGAGTTGACTCATTGGAAAAGACTCTGATGCTGGGAGGGATTGGGGGCAGGAGGAGAAGGGGACAACAGAGGATGAGATGGCTGGATGGCATCACTGACTCGATGGACGTGAGTTTGAGTGAACTCCAGGAGGTGGTGAAGGACAGGGAGGCCTGGCGTGCTGCAGTTCATGGGGCTGCAAAGAGTCGGACACGACTGAACAACTGAACTGAGCTGAGAACTACCAAGGACTGCTCTTAGATCTGTTGACTTGCTTTAAGTCCTTCTCTGGCTGCATCTCTTTCTGGTCAATGAGGTGACTACCTGGAACCCTCTCCTTCTAGACCAGGTTCCTGGGATATCAGAATTCCCTGTACCAAAGCCAAGAGTCTATCTCCAGCACTGCATGGGCTTCCTCAGGGCTTGCTTTCCTGGGGGCTGATCCAGCTGCCAGTCCTCAAAAGTTTGAGGATTGACTGTAGCTGGGGAATCAGTAAATGAAGTTAGGGATGGCAGCTGAGGTGTTTATATGCACATGTCTGGGGCTTTGTGGTGTAGGACACGATCTGGGCTGGGAAACTGAAGGCATCCATTTGTTTTCTGGTCCTGGCTTTTGTAAATATTAGGGTCTACCTGCTCAGCTCCCCAGTTCCAGTGGGATGAAGTTTTCATACATGTAATGTGTGTGTGTGTAAATTTTTTTACACTACTCTGCAGTATGATATCTTCATGTTTATCTCCATGCAATAACAGCTTACTTACTGGGGGCCTTATACTGCCAAACACTAATACAAATTTTACTGTGAATTAACTTATTGCAACAACACTTTGAGGTAGACAATATTATTACTATTATTACATTATTATTATCATCACCATCCCCATTTTACCTACAGGGAAACTGAAGCACAAAGAAGTAAAATAATTTGTGCAAGGCCTGGAAATGAGTAAGTGTTAGGGACAGGATTTTAACTGCAAGACAAGGTAGCTGCTCATCAGTCTCCTCTGCTTTTCTACCACAATTCTATTCATCCTTCAAGGCAGGCTCAAACCATTGTTCTTCTGTGGAGGCCTGTCTGAGTGGTTCCGTCTGCCTCTGAACTTCTGGAATTTCTGTTGCCTTTATCGCTCTCTGGGTGTGTATCATTTGGGACCACTGGACATCTTTCCATCTAGAGGTGAAAGGTGACTAGACTCTTGACTGACAGCTAGTTGAGTAGGAGGTGACTTAGTTTCTCAGAACAAGTATGGTGGACTCTGTGATGGGTGGCCCGGACTCCCCATCAGAAAAGGACTCATTGCCCCAGCTGCTGGGAGTGGTGTCATAGACTGCCTTCAGTGGTCAGACCCTTCAGGGACTGTATCAGCTGCAGAGGGCTGCCTTGCCCAAGGCCATGCTCCCTCCCACATTCATTGACCGATGGATGTGGACAGGAAAAGGCCTGGTCATCTTGGTCAGTGGTGAGCTGGAGCCAGCTTCTTCTGGCTCTTGAGGCCTGACTTTTGCACATCTCCAATTCCTTGTTCAGTGACACGACATTCATAAACTTAGGTATGGTGTGGTGTTTACATTATGGAAATCAGCCAACACTAACAAGTCAGGGCTTTTGTTTTCTCAGAGTTCGATTTGCCAGCACACTACTTGTTCTTTGTCCAGTTCAAGACTGCTCTGAAGCCTCTGACAGGCCACTCTGGCTCAGAGGTCTTCATGGGGCTGGTGAGGCTGCACAACTCTACCTGTCCCCCTGCCCAGTTTGGCTCTCATCCACTCCCATACACACATGCTGATCCCCTAGGTATACCCTGCATGCTGAATTCTCTCTGAGTCTGATTCCCGGGAATTCAACCTGCAACTCTTTTATTTTTTTCTCTTCATGAGTTGTTTTATTTGGGGCAAAATGATGACTATAGTCTGGGAGACAGCCTCTCAGATAGCTTTCAGGGTCTGTTGAAGGTCAGCAACTCCTGCAACTCTTTTTAAAAAAAATATTTATTTATTTAGGTGTGCTGGTTCTTAGTTATAGCACATGGAATGTTAGGTCTTCATTGCAGCATGAGAACTCTTAGTTGTGGCATGTTCAATCTAGTTCCCCAACCACGGATCGAACCCTGGTCTCCTGCATTGGGAACTTGGAGTCTTAGTCACTGGACCATCAGGGAAGTACCCCCAGCGGTCTTAATGCTGTTAAAGTTTACCCAACTTTGCTGATTGTTTAGGTGTTTTATTGGGAATTCTGGGTTTTTCCAGAAGGAAGTTGAGAGCATATCATACAAAACAGTTCTGTCCCACATCAAAATTGAAAAAGTTTTCCTTTTACAAGTTTTTAACTTTCTGGATCATTCTATCAACAGGTAATTTGTTGTTCTTATTGCTGTTCAGTCACTAAGTCATGTCTGACTCTTTGTGACCTCATGGATTGCAGCACACCAGGTTTCCCTGTCCTTCACTATCTCCTGGGAATTTGCTCAGGTTCATGCTCATTGAATGAAGTGATGCTATCTACCCATCTCATCTTCTGCTTTCCTCTTCTTCTTTTGCTTTCAATCTTTCCCAGTATCAGAGTCTTTTCTAATGAGTCAGTTTTTAGCAGCTCTTTTTCCAGTAGTCATGTATGGATGTGAGAGTTGGATTGTGAAGAAGGCTGAGCACCGAAGAATTGATGCTTTTGAACTGTGGTGTTGGAGAAGACTCTTGAGAGTCCCTTGGACTGCAAGGAGATCCAACCAGTCCATTCTGAAGGAGATCAACCCTGGGATTTCTTTGGAAGGAATGATGCTAAAGCTGAAACTCCAGTACTTTGGCCACCTCATGCGAAGAGTTGACTGATTGGAAAAGACTCTGATGCTGGGAGGGAATGGGGGCAGGAGGTAAAGGGGATGACAGAGGATGAGACGGCTGGATGGCATCGCTGACTCGATGGACACGAGTCTGAGTGAAATCAGGGAGTTGGTGATGGACAGGGAGGCCTGGCATGCTGCGATTCATGGGGTCGCAAAGAGTCGGACACGACTGAGCAACTGAACTGAACAGAACTGAATGGAGGGCCTAGTTAGTATTAACCACATATAAGCCACCTCAAGCCCATGAACCCCTGACCAAGAGGTCAAAGCATTCCTGTATGTGCTTCTTGAATACCTAAAATGAACCACACTCATATTGCCCAAATATAGAAACTTTCTTGTAAGGGTCTATTACTCATTCTTGATCTTTCTGTTTTAAAAAGACATAGTCAGTGATAGTAGGGTATGGAATCATTGAATATTTTGCTTTGTTGAAGGCTTTTCACCTTTCTTTTCCTGTTTACCTATTTGTAGAAGTGATAGCAAAAGACTGCAAATCATATATGGTCTGACCATTAACTAATCAGAAAGAATCCTGCCTCTAATGCAAGAATGGGATCAGGTATCAATCCTTTGGGTATTGGATCTTAGGATGGGTAGAAAGGGAATTCTTTGGAAAGAGATTTGAGACAGTTAGGAAGCTTAGGAATAGAAGCCAGTTACAATAAATGGAGTAGCCATCATAGTCTACAAGAGTCCGAAATGCAGTACTTGGATGCAATCTCAAAACGACAGAATGATCTCTGTTCGTTTCCAAGGCAAGCCATTCAATATCACAGTAATCCAAATCTATGTCACAACCAGTAATGCTGAAGAAGCTGAAGTTGAATGGTTCTATGAAGACCTACAAGACCTTTTAGAACTACCACCCAAAAAAAGATGTCCTTTTCATTATAGGGGACTGAAATACAAAAGCAGGAAGTCAAGAAACACCTGGAATAACAGG
Organism: Ovis aries; assembly: GCF_016772045.2. Classification (NCBI taxonomy): domain Eukaryota; kingdom Metazoa; phylum Chordata; class Mammalia; order Artiodactyla; family Bovidae; genus Ovis; species Ovis aries. The sequence goes on along the minus strand of NC_056055.1, from coordinate 210,115,285 downwards.
CAAATTTGGCCTTGGAGTACGGAATGAAGCACGGCAAAGGCTAATAGAGTTTTGCCAAGAGAACACACTGGTCATAGCAAACACCCTCTTCCAACAACGCAAGAGAAGACTCTACACATGGTCATCACCAGATGGTCAACACCGAAATCAGATTGATTATATTCTTTGCAGTCAAATATGGAGAAGCTCTGTACAGTCAACAAAAACAAGACCAGGAGCTGACTGTGGCTCAGATCATGAACTCCTTATTGCCAAATTCAGACTTAAATTGAAAAAAGTAGGGAAAACCACTAGACCATTTGACCTAAGTTAAATCCCTTATGATTATAGAGTGGAAGTGAGAAATAGATTTAAGGGACTAGATCTGATAGACAGAGTGCATGATGAACTATGGACAGAGGTTCGTGACATTGTACAGGAGACAGGAATCTACACTATCCCCAAGAAAAAGAAATGCAAAAAGGCAAAATGGCTGTCTGAGGAGGCCTTACAAATAGCTGTGAAAAAAAAGAAGTGAAAAGAAAGGAGAAAAGGAAAGATATAAGCATCTGAATGCAGAGTTCCAAAGAATAGCAAGGAGAGATAAGAAAGCCTTCCTCAGTGATCAATGCAAAGAAATAGAGGAAAACAATAGAATGGGAAAGACTAGAGATCTCTTAAAGAAAATCAGAGATACCAAGGGAACATTTCATGCAAAGATGGGCTCAATAAAGGTCGGAAATTGTATAGCCCTAACAGAAGCAGAAGATATTAAGAGGTGGCAAAAATATAAAGAAGAACTGTACAAAAAAGACCTTAATGACCAACTATGATGCTGTGCTCACCTAGAGCCAGACATCCTGGAATGTGAAGTCAAGTGGGCCTTAGGAAGCATCACTATGAACAAATCTAGCGGAGGTGATGGAATTCCAGTTGAGCTATTTCAAACCTAAAAGATGATGCTGTCAAAGTGCTGCACTCAATATGCCAGCAAATATGGAAAACTCAGCAGTGGGCATGGGACTGGAAAAGGTCAGTTTTCATTCCAGTCTCAAAGAAAGGCAATGCCAAAGAATGCTCAAACTGCCACACAATTACACTCATCTCACACGCTAGTAAAGTAATGCTCAAAATCCTCCAGGCCAGGCTTCAACAATACGTGAACTGTGAACTTCCAGATGTTCAAGCTGGCTTTAGAAAAGGCAGAGGAACCAGAAATCAAATTGCCAACATCCGCTGGATCATTGAAAAAGCAAGAGAGTTCCAGAAAAACATCTATTTCTGCTTTATTGACTATGCCAAAGCCTTTGACTGTGTGGATCACAATAAACTCTGGAAAATTCTGAAAGACATGGGAATATCGGACCACCTGACCTGCCTCTTGAGAAACGTGTATGCAGGTCAGGAAGCAACAGTTAGAACTGGACATGGAACAACAGAATTGTTCCAAATAGGAAAAGGAGTACGTCAAGACTGCATATTTCACTCTGCTTATTTAACTTATATGCAGAATACATCATGAGAAATGCTGGGCTGGAAGAAGTACAAGCTAGAATCAAGATTGCCAGGAGAAATATCAATAACCTCAGATATGCAGATGATACCGCCCTTATGGCAGAAAGTGAAGAAGAATTAAAGAGCCTTGGATGAAAATGAAAGAGGAGAGTGGAAAAGTTGGCTTAAAGCTCAACATTCAGAAAACTAAGATCATGGCATCTGGTCCCATCACTTCATGGCAAATAGATGGGGAAACAGTGGAAACAGTGGCTGACTTTATTTTTTTGGGCTCCATAATCACTGCAGATGGTGATTGCAGCCATGAAGTTAAAAGATGCTTACTCCTTAGAAGGAAAGTTATGACCAACCTAGATAGCATATTTAAAAGCAGAGACATTACTTTGCCGACTAAGGGCCGTCTAGTCAAGGTTATGGTTTTTCCAGTGGTCATGTATGGATGTGAGAGTTGGACTGTGAAGAAAGCTGAGCGCTGAAGAATTGATGCTTTTGAACTGTGGTGTTGGAGAAGACTCTTGAGAGTCCCTTGGACTGCAAGGAGATCCAACCAGTCCATCTTAAAGGAGATCAGTCCTGGGTGTTCATTGGAAGGACTGATGCTGAAGCTGAAACTCCAATATTTTGGCCACCTGATGCGAAGAGCTAACTCATTTGAAAAGATCCTGATGCTGGGAAAGATTGCGGGCAGGAGTAGAAGGGGACGACAGAGGATAAGATGGTTGGATAGCATCACCAACTCAATGGACATGGGTTTGGGTGGACTCCAGGAGTTGGTGATGGACAGGAAGACCTGGCATGCTGCGGTTCATGGAGTTGCAGAGTCGGACATGACTGAGTGAATGAACTGAACTGAACTGAAGTAGCATTTGTGGAGCTGTTTTAATATTTTAACAATGGAATGGCCTTGTGGATGCCTCCCAGCTTCATTTGTACTTTTACGCAAGTCCATTTATGCCTTTAGGGTTCTACATCTCAAATGCTTTTAATTTGCTTAATAAGACAAACAAATTATATTCTATTGCTCTCAGTGAATATCACAATCATCTTTACTTGGGTATGCTTGTGTACATGGGGTGAGATATACTTGGTTTGCAAATTCTAGGCTATAAATAACACCAACATTTTTTGATTCTGTTTAAAATATATTTTGATGAGACTTTTGTTTTACTTCTTGGAAGATAGCATTGCTTTATTGAATCCTGGCTGGACCATTACATTATAAAGGAAAGTTTAGAGGAAAAAAATTTAATGAAGGCGTACAATGATAGAATCTCATTGCATGTCATTTGGTATTTTACTTTGTTATAATGTACATTTATGAAGATGATTTGTGTGTGTGCGTGCTAAGTCGCTTTAGTCGTGTCTGACTCTTTTTTACCCTACGGACCATAGCCTGCCAGGCTTCTCTGTCCAGGGGATTCTTCAGACAAGAATATTGGGAGTGGGTCCTCCAAGAGGTCTTCCCGACCCAGGGATCTAACCCCTGTTTCTTATGTCTCGTGCATTAGCAGGTGGGTTCTTTACCACTAGTGCCACCTGGGAAGCCCCGTGAAGATCAGTAACTAGGTACCATAAGTGTTGTGGACAGAGGAGCCTGGCGGGCTACAGTCCATTTGGACAAAAAAGTTTGGACATGACTTAGCAGCTAAAAAAAAAACACCCAAAAAACAAACTAAAAAAGTGCTATGGAAAATGCAAAGATGGAAAAAGCAAATTCTTTGCCCTTCAGGGGATGCAGATGGAATATAATTGTGGAGCCTAAAGCAGGATAGCGGGAATTAACGAAAGAGTATCCAGGAGTGGTTAAAAAGAAAAGTGAATCCAGAGTGTAGGGTGGGAGAAAGAAGTATTGTGGAAGTAAGTCTGGAAGATGGAGTGCTTTCACTTGTAAATGACGATGCTTTCAGTTGTAAATGACCAGCACAAACTACCTTGAGTAAATAGGGATTTCATTGGTAGCATACTGTGGCGTCTAAAAGGTATAAACAGGTGGCCCTTTGGATTAGGGTAATAATGATGTAGGCTCATCGATTGTAACAAATGTATCATCCGAGTGCGGGATCTTGACAGTGGGATCGGGGTTGTGTATATGTCAGGCACAGCCAGTATCTGGGAACTCTACTTTCTGCTCAGTTTTGCTGCAAACCCAAAACTGCTCTGCAAAATAAAGAAAAAGCATGCTATGGCTGCTATGTCTGGGATCATCCACTTGTTTTGGTTCTGAGGATCTGCATCAGTGATAATGAGTAAATCTAGTCATTCTGTAAGTGCAGCTTTTTAATACATTTTAGGTACCAGATAGTCTGCTTAATGCATAGTGGGAAAAAAACGACAAAGCATCAGCCCAGTGATCACCTACATTGGAAGCACTCTGAGGCACTTGTAAACTCACAGAATTCAGGACTTTACTGTAGACCTTCAGAATAAAAATCTATGGGTGTATGGTCAGGCCACTCAATTCAGCTATTTTCTTGCTCTCTGTACATTCCCCTGCTCACCTACACCCTACCCACATGACTGGCGTTCCTATGTACTTGCCCCAGGCCTCAACTGGAAATTGTTCCTATTGAAGGGGCAGTGAGGGGCATGCCCTTCTACTGGTTTCCCTGGTAAGCCATGGGCCTATCTGATGTCAATTGTCAATTCCCCCTGTAACCAGCAACCACCCCAGGAGTGAAGACTGCTACCAGTCCACAGCACGCCATGGGGTGTCACTTCAGATTCTTGCTCCAGACATATAAGATCCTCCACCCATTAAACCATAGATATCTCTGTTGCTAAGTCCAAGCTCTTTCTTTGGTCTTAAAACTGGGCAAGTACAGGCCTTGTAGGCATGTGGGGTGCAGCCCAACAATGGGTGTGTGACCCAGGAATTTGCAGTTTCAACAAGCATCTAAGAGCCTTGACACTCAAAATGTGGCATCACCTGAGAGTTTACTAGAGGTGCAAAGGCCCCACCACAGACTCTTGAACCATGATCTGCATTTTAACAGGATCCTCACAAGTTAAAGTTTGAGAAACACTGCTCTAGAAGATTCTGTTTCATGCTGAAGTTTGAGAATCAATGGCCTGGGAAGGCTAATGAGTATGTAGATAAATGCATTTATAGAAGAACATGTGAGTTCCTCTGGGCATGCTTAAAAGGATCAGGTTCCTCAGAGACTTCTAGGAGAGGTGTGATGACACTTGCTTCTTAAAGAGCAAGGAGAAGTTGGCCAGGCTAAAGGGATGGGGCAAAGGTGACAACTCTCATCAAAGGGAACCAGCTATCAAAAGTCCTGAGGCAAAAGAGAATACTGCATGTTTAGGCAACAACAGGTATCTCAAATTGCAGTGTAAGTTTTCTGACAAACTTATTTAAACTCTAAACATCAAAAGAGATTTTTTTCTTTTAATTCAGTGGGGAAAGATTTTTATTCATTTTCCAGAGAGTGGGGGAATCATGTTTTTCAAACCTTATCTTGCTACTTTCTCTGGCCTCCTTCAACAATTTTTTTTGTGTGTGTCCATTTCTTTGTTCATTCATTCAGACATATATACCTTGCCACTGTGAAAGTCAAACTGTTAAATTGCTCAGTCGGGTCCACCTCTTTGTGACCCCATGGACTGTAGCTTGCCAGGCTCCGCTGTCCATGGAATTGTCCAGGCAAGAATCCTGGAGTGGGTTGCCATTTTCTTCTCCAGGATATCTTCCCAAACCAAGGATCAAACCTGGGTCTCCTACATTGCAGGCAGATTCTTTATATTCTGAGCCACCAGGGAAGCCCCTGATCAGTAGGCACAGAAGCCATTGTGCTTTGTACCTCTAAGTGGTGGTGAGTGAAACTGAAATAGTTCCTGCCCTCAGGGAGTTTGTGGTTCAGGTGGTAAAGAATCCGCCTGCAATGCGGGGCACATGGGTTCTATCCTTGGGTTGGGAAGATCCCCTGGAGAAGGGAAAGGCTACCCACTCCAGTATTCTGGCCTGGAGAATTCCATGAACTGTATAGTCCATTTGGTTTGCAAAGAGTTGGACACGACTGTGCAACTTTCACTCACTCACTCACTCAAGGAGTTTACAGGTGAGGCTGGAGTGGGATTAGAGATGCCAACAAAACAGGTAAGGTTTTTTTTAAAATATGTAATTATAAATTGAGAAAATGGCTAAGTGCGCTATGATGGAGAATAAAGCAGGAAACTTCAAAGACAGTCTTCCATTCAGACCAGCCTATCCTCTTGTAAACTGGCCAAAGTCACTGGGGGTGGGTTGGGGAGAACTCAGGTCGTCTGCCAGTGTGCATGTACACACACACACACACACACACACACACACACACACACACGCCCTTTCTGTTTTGATGTGAATCTGAATGGGGGTTGAAGACCTCTCAAAACCATCCTCTTTCAACCTGCAGGCTACAACATGAAAGGGCAATGAAAATTGACTTTCATCGCAGCTCCAAACCGGAAATGCGAAGCAACCTCTAGGTTCTAATAGTCCTATTTTTAGAAATAAGTTATTTCTCAAATTCTCTTAATCAAGGGAGCTGCTAAAAACTAGTCCCAGGTTGGTTCCAAGTAAAAATTTCGATTGCAAACATCCACTTGGGCGTTGAGAAGAGCAGAGAGGAGACTGAGGCACATAGCACTGTTTTCAAGAAGTATGTGATGAAGACTGTGAGAAAACAAAGAGGTAAGAAGGCCAGGAGGGTGTGGTTGGCCACACCGGGCGCTGGGTCCCTAGGGCGGGGAAGACGAATCCTTGCGGCCTGGAACCTTGTGCGTCGGAGTCTCGCTTCCCGGGCTGCTGGAAGGAAGCATTTAAGTGTGGGACCGCAAGAAGCGCTTGTAAACAGAGAGCCGGGCCGGAGTGGTCGCTGGCCAAATGGGCTGTCACCGTGAGGAGGGCGGGCTGCCGAAACCTAGCCCCAGCCTGGAGTAGGTTGCAGGCCCTGCAGGTGAAGGGAGAGAAGCAGTCGGTGGCCAGGTGAGCATCTGTCTGCTTCTTTGCCGCCTGGCTGGCCACTGGGGGAAGGGTGTGGGGATGACAGCATTGTAAATATCCGAGAAGCTCCCTAGGGTAGCGGTGATTTTGCTATTTCTTTCATCCTCTGGAATGAAAATTGCACAATAATGCAGTGGATAATAGTGGAGAGGAGATTATATGATGCATTGTCTGTTTATTTTTATGAATCAGGTATATAAGTAGAAAGCAGTTGAAATAGCTGATCCTGTTCTGTGCGTTTTTTTTTTCAGTCCTCCCCTCCTGGGTCCTAGAAACGAGGCCTCAGCAGAGCTTTTAATTCGCATCTAACTAGGGCTCCCAGATTACAACGATTGTTCCTTCTGTTGACCTTGCTCATTTTTAATATATAGTAAATGCCACTGTGTGACTGATGACAAGCATGATTTGGTCTTCTGTAAAAGGATTACTAAGCTAAAAGATTGAGATCCGGAAATTTTAGACCCACTCCTCAAATAAAGTAAGTTACTACTAAGATATACAAATGAATGACAAATAAAGACTGATCTAGATTTATAGCTTGCAAAGCAAAACAGATTTGAATTTACCAGGTTAAACCGAGATTGAGTTATGCTGTTGTAAACTTATTTGGAAGTTTTCTTTATTCTTGGAAAAGAGAAATATCTAGGCTTTTTTCCTGTAATATATTAATTCCAGTTGTCATAGTCAATTGCAATTTGTATTCATTCATAAGCTACTTTGGCACACCTTTAAGATACAAGGCAATTTTTATTTCATTAGCTTCAAAAAAAATGCTTTAATCAAAACTGGGCTGAAAGATCAGTAGACATGCAGTCCTTCTGGGTAATATAGTCTAACTTTTAGTTACTAGAAGAATATTAGAGTAAATTGCACATAAAACAGTGTTTTAAAGTCATGCACATCAAGGAGATAATATTAATGACTGATCAGTTTGCCTTTACAGTGAGTATTTTCACAATGTAATGGTTCATAGCAAGAACTATAAAGCCAGTGTGGGTTTGAATTCCTGCTTGGTCACTTCCTATTGTGTAACCTTGAGCAGTTTATTTGTTGTGTTTCTTAATCTTTGGTATGGGAATGACAGTACTGACCTCATAGGGTTATTATGAGGATTAAATGAGTAAATATCTTTAAAGTTCTTAGAACAGCACCTGTAGAAATTGCAATATACATGTTTGTTAATAAATACATAAGGATATAGCAATGTTAAAAGTAAATGTTAAATGGGTATAGTTTCAGTTTTGCAAAATGAAGAGTTCTAGAGATTAGTTGCACAACAAGGTAAATATACTTAACAGTCAGGAACTGTACCCTTAAAAATAGGATAGTAACTTTCATATTGTCACTTTCCCCACAATTAAATCTTTATCAGCAGTGTTAGCAAAGTTATATACAGTCATCCCTCGATACACAAGGGGGCTTAGTTCCAAGACCTCTCAGATACCAAAATTCAAAAATTCTCAAGACCTTTATATAAAATGGTGTAGTGCCTTGCACTTAACCTACACACATCCTCTGGTGTAATTTAAATCATTTTTAGATTACTTATGAAAGTGTTAGCCGCTCAGTTGTGTCTAACTCTGTGATCCCATGGACTGTAGCCTGCCAGACTCCTCGGTACTATAAGATCACTGGTAGTACCTAATATAATGTATATTCTATGTAAATAGCTGTAATTTCAACGAAAATACTTTGTAAATAGTTGCCTTTTTTTTTTAAGTTGCTAAGTCATATATTACTCTTTGCTGCCCCATAGGCTGTAACCCCCCAGGCCCCTCTGTCCATGGGATTTCTCAGGCAAGAATCCTGGAGTGGGTTGCCATTTCCTCCTCCGGGGGCTCTTCCTGACCCAGGGATCAAACCTGCATCTCCTGTATTAGCCGGCAGATTCTTTACCACTGAGCCATTAGGGAATCTGCAGATAGTTGCTTGTTGCTCAGCAAATTCAAGTTTTGCTTCTGGAACTTTCTGGAGTTTTTCCGCCAGGTATTTTCAATCTGTGATTAGTTGAATTTGTGGATGTGGAAGCCAAAGGTACGGAGGACCCACTGTGTTCGGAATCTTTATTAGCACTTAGCAGGCCCTCCCCACAGCTGTCTTTGCTATTGGGAAAATGCACCTTCTGGCAGTCATCAGTAAGATTCACTTATTTGGTAAATTCATGCAATTAAGACATCACAAAGAGAACAAACAAATGATTAGAAGCAACACCTAAGATGCTGTGGCCCACACAATTCTGAAAATGCCCCTCCCCTGGGATTGCATGCTCTAATCCCTAGAACCTGTTGCAGTGATGAAGTGTCACTTCCTTGATCATATTATGTTACATGGCACAGTTGAATATAAAATAGGAGAATGAGCTGGTGGGCCAAATCTAATCAAAGTGAAGTGAAGTCGCTCAGTCCTGTCTGACTCTTTGCGACCTTGTGGACTGTAGCCTACCAGGCTCCTCTGTCCATGGGATTTCCCAGGCAAGAGTACTGGAATGGGTTGTCATTTCCTTCTCCAGGGGATCTTCCCGACCCAGGGATGAAACCCGGGTCTCCCGCATTATAGGCAGACGCTTTACCGTCTGAGCCACCAGGGAAGTCAGATCTAATCAAAGGGGCCTGTAAAAAGAGGAGAGCGTTCTCTGGTTAGGGAAATCCGAGCAATCTGAAGCCTGAGAAGGACTGACTATGTTGTTGCTGCATTGAAGATGGAGGGGATGCTTGAGAAGGAGTGGAGGCGGCCTTGAGAAAGTCAGTTCAGTTCAGTTCAGTCGCTCGGTTGTGTCCGACTCTTTGCGACCCCATGCCACAGCACGCCAGGCCTTCCCGTCCATCACCAACTCCTGGAGTTCACTCAGACTCACGTCCATCGAGTCAGGGATACCATCCAGCCATCTCATCCTCTGTCATCCCCTTCTCCTCCTGCCCCCAATCCCTCCCAGCATCAGGGTCTTTTCCAATGAGTCAACTCTTCACATGAGGTGGCCAAAGTACTGGAGTTTCAGCCTTAGCATCATTCCTTCCAAAGAAATCCCAGGGCCGATCTCCTTCAGAATGGACTGGTTGGATCTCCTTGTAGTCTAAGGGACTCTCAAGAGTCTTCTCCAACACCACAGTTCAAAATCATCAATTCTTCAGCGCTCAGCTTTCTTCACAGTCCAACTCTCACATCTATACATGACCAGTGGAAAAACCGTAGCCTTGACTAGATGGACATTTGTTGGCAAAGTAATGTCTCTGCTTTTGAAAATGCCATCTAGATTGGTCATAACTTTTCTTCCAAGGAGTAAACGTCTTTTAATTTCATGGCTGCAGTCACCATCTGCAGTGATTTTGGAGCCCCCCAAAATAAAGTCTGATGCTGTTTCCACTGTTTCCCCATCTATTTCCCATGAAGTGATGGGACCAGATGCCATGATCTTTGTTTTCTGAATGTTGAGCTTTAACCCAACTTTTTCACTCTCCTCTTTCACTTTCATCAAGAAGCGTTTTAGTTCCTCTTCACTTTCTGCCATAAGGGTGGTGTCGCCTGCATATCTGAGGTTATTGATATTTTTCCTGGCAATCTTGATTCTAGCTTGTGCTTCTTCCAGCCCAGCATTTCTCATGATGTACTCTGCATATAAGTTAAATAAGCAGGGTGACAGTATACAGCCTTGATGTGAGAAAGTCAGGAGACCTGGAATTGCTGAGGGTGACCGAGCATGGAAATCGGGAACTCAGACTGAGGGCCTGCAAATGAATGAGCTCGGAACTGGTTTCTTTACCAGAGCCGTTGGTTAGGAACACAGCCTGGCCAGTGCTTTGATTTCAGCCTTGTGAAGGAGAGCCTGAGCTGAGAACCCAGCCAGCCCCATCCAGACTCTGACTTTCAGAATTGTGAGGAAATACATGTTGTGTTAAGGTTCTAAGTTTGTGGGAATTTGCTACACCACAATAGAAGACCGTAAAGACAGGAACAGATTATCCATAGAAGAGAAAACTAAATGGCTAATAGTCATATGAAAGTGCATTCTCAAATAAAAAAGAAAAGAAAAAAAATGCTTTCTCTTTCCATTAATCAAATAAATTGAAACAACAACCAGCTCTCAGATTTACATAGATTTTAAAAAATTCTAGCTCTTCACATCAGTTAGTGTGCAGTAGAGCAGGCACTCTCAGATGCTGTGAGGGGTACACTGAGGTTAAACCTTTCTGAAAAACTTGTTGGCTGAATGTCTGAAAAATCTCACGAATGTGTCTACTCCTCAGTCCAATAGTTCCACTTCTAGCAGTCTGTCCAAGGGAACTTATAAGAAATATTTAAAAAGTTAACATTCACAAGTGCTTAATATAGCTTTGGTTAGAAAAGTCAGGTATTGACGATAGTCTCAGTGGCCAACAGGAGGGGAACAGTTTGAATTAATTAGGGTATTGTCAAAAGATATGGTGTTATAGAGACTTTTAAAAGGATATTTATGAAGGGTTTTAACAGTATGGAAAGGTATTTACCAATTTTTGGTAAATAGGAGGAGATCAGTTAGAGAAATATATGTGTAGTAAGTGAAAAGTGTTAGTCGCTCAGCTGTGTCCAACTTTTTGTGACCCTATGGACTGAAGCCTTCCAGGCTCCTCTGTCCATGGGATTCTCCAGGCAAGCATAGTGGAGTGGGTAGCCATTCCCTTCTCTAGGGGTTCTTCCTGACCCAGGGATCTGAGTCTCCCACATTGCAGGCAAATTCTTTACCATTTGAGCCACCAGGGAAGACCATAATAACTCTCAACTATGTTTAAAAAAGCAGAAAATATACCTATATAAGGAAAGAGGCTGAAAGGGCCAAAATGGAGCAGGACTTTTTTTTTTCCCATTGGAGGATGACTAGGCATAGTTTATTTCCCCTTGAACATTTTTATGTATTTTCAAAACATTTAACAGTAAGTATATAGTAGTTGTATATAACCATAATAGTTAACAAATATTATTTTAAATGCTGTTTAAAACTCTATGCTATGGGGCATACAATGACTCTAAGACCTTGTTCAGTCAAATAATGGAGAAAATAAAAGTTCATAAATAACTAAAACGTGTGAGAAAGTGATGTTTTAAAGAAAGACAATGAGATAGGAAATGATAAATATGGTTGAGAAGGTTGAACACAAGGTAGGGTAACTTATTTGTCAATACAGATAATCAGTGTGAGCTTTATGGTAGAAGGATGGATGAGTATCATACTGAAATAATAGAATAAGGAAGCTTGTGGTTGAGTTTCCTTAAGTCTTTGTTTTCTCATAGATTGATGGATTTTAGGCTTTGGGCCATAGACTCAGGTTAATTATACAAGTGGAAAACAAAGAACTATGATGGCTATATAGCCATTAGCGAAACAAACAAACAAACAAAAAAAACCATTGCATGTTGTTACTAGGAAAACCAAACTAGGCTGGTAACATCTGCATTAAAAACCATATAAAGGTAATACTTCCTGAATATTTATCAAGTATTTAACATACTGTATTCCAGTTTAATCTTGTGTGCAGCTTTCCTATGATATGTGAAGTCAAGTCATACATTTACATATTTAAGAAGCAGGCAGGTTGTAGGGTACTATTTTAATTACTGGTTTCAGAAAACCTGATTTTACTAGAAACCTGAAAAGGTTAGACCGGTTGGGTAGAATGTTTAGGATTCTCTGTCTCCGGAAACTTTCCAGGAGCCCCAGACCACTGCCGCTCCTCCTCCTTTTCCTACTATTCCTTTGATAGTTCGATATGCCCTCTCCTCCGCATCTGTAGGAAAGTCCTGGAAGTGTCTCTTGCCCGACTGGCTGTTAGCCAAATGCTGATTTTCTTCAGGGGGCATGTTTACCCTTTAAAAGAAACTGTGTTGAGGAATATCTAACAAGGAATTGCTTTTTTTCTTTTTCCTTTTTCTTGTAGAGTGGATTTAGTATTTGGTTCTTAAGTAGCTGAACCGTATTCTAGCTTGGAGTTTCTGGTGCAAGCTAAATAATTCAGAGAACTGGGTACTGAGTGAGAGTGTGGTAAGCATAACCACCAGCAGTGAATCCCATGCCCATGTTTGCTCTGCTTCACTGTCTACTGTAGGTTTTACCAGACAGCAATAAAAAGCCCACATCATTCACCTTCATGTTGACAGTTGGGTAAGAGGTTTATTTGGTCCATGAGTGTAGTTAATGTTAGCGGCAACATGAGTTATGAGCAAAAAACCAAAGTCAAAATATAGAGGCCATTGTGTTGAGATGTCAGGCATGCTATTTTTCACTAACATTTTTTTTGTTTTTCATACACTCATTAACTGTCAATTTGAGTTTTGTGTTTTACATTTGATCCCCTGATGATATGTCACATTTATGAGTATGGAAGAGATTATTCACCTAGTTACCATGATTAGTGTAACCAATTTATAATTCAGTGCAAACTGAAGCTGCCTTGGTCTGTATTATCCGTTTTACCTGTGGACATTTATCCAACTGCAAAATTGCTAAATGTCCATTTCACTCCAAAGTCTACAGATGTGATTATAGATTTTCATAGAACAAGGAACGTGTATTATAGATTAGAAAACATTGGAAATGTAACCAACAGTTTTTATGCTCCAGGAAATTAGCTAAATGATCTTTTCTCATAAACTTTTCCAGAACAACTTCTCTTCCACCCTCAGGGATTCATTGGTTTGTTAATTAGACAAGTAAGAATTGAGCATTTGTTTTATACCTTGACACATACCTCTTATACTTGGAGCCAGAGATACAATCTTGAAGGAAACAGGCACAATCTTGCCTTCGTGAAGGTTGCCATCTAGCAGGGGAGACAGACAAGTAAACAGGCTATTTTTACAGAGTGAAAAGCATTATAATTGAGAAAATATGTGTGCTGTGGTACCTCATAAGAGGGATGTCCAGAATGGACATGGGAGGTCAGGGAAGAAGTGGTACCTCAGCAAAGACCTGAAGGCTGAATGAGAACTGACTAAGTTCTGTGCCTGTGTGTGGGGGGGTGGTGGTGGGGGTACAGGATAAGAGATGATGGAGATTTAAGAGGTAACCCTAGAAAAATAAGTGGATCGGAGCTCTTATAGGCAGTGTTAAGGAATAGTAAGATTTATCCAGAAAATAACAGAGTTTTATCAATATTTTTAGAAAGCCCTCTCTGACTGCAGTGTAGTGAATGGATTAGTGGAAGGAAAAAAGTAAAGGGAGGAAACTGGCTGGTGTCTGAACGAAGGTTGTAAAGAAGGAGAGAAAGGGATAAATTTGGCAGATCTCAGAGAAGTAGAATTAACATGACTTGCTGTTCAGAGTGATTTTGGGGGGAGGGAGCCAGTAGGGTCAAGGATGATGATATTCTTCACTCTGTGGAGAATGCCAAGAGGAGGGCAGGCAGAGGGTTAGATGAGGAGTTCGGTTTTGTGCATGTTAGGAGTTAGGGGATGTCTGAAAGGCAGTGGCATGTGTGAGTCTTGAGCTCAGGAGAGTAATACTTCTCATCTCCATGTGGACTTCTACAGAAAGCCACAGGGATGGAGAAGATCACCCAGGGGAAAAGGAACTAAATAAGAGGGTTATGAGGAAAATAGGGGAGCACCTACATTATGATATGGGCATTTTGTTGTTCAGTCACTCAGTCATGTCCAACTCTTTGAGACCCCATGGACTGCAATATACTAGGCTCCCCTGTCCTTCACTATCTGCCAGAGTTTGCTCAGATTCATGTCCATTGAGTTGGTGAGGCTATCTGCCGCCTCCTTTTCCTTTTGCCTTCAATCTTTAACAGCCTCAGGGGCTTTTCAAATGAGTTGGCTTTTCGAATTAGTTGGTCAAAGTATTGGCGCTTCAGCTTCAGCATCAGTTCTTCTAATGAATATTCAGGGTTGGTTTCCTTTTAGGATTGACTGGTTTGATCTCCTTGCTGTCCAAGGGACTCTCAAGAGTCTTCCCCAACACCACAGTTCAAAAGCATCAATTCTTTGGTGCTCAGCCTTCTCTATGGTCCAGCTCTACATCCATACATGACTACTGGAAAAACCATAGCTTTGACTGTACAGACCTTTGTCAGCAAAGTGATAAGGGCACAGGAAAGGGAGCTCATACAAGGGACTGAAAGGAGCATACAGAGATAAAGGAGAAGTGCTGGAAGAGACCGTGTTAATGCATTCAAGAGAGCGATGTAAAGAGTGAGTATTCAATAGTTCAGTACTACTGAGAGGTCAGGCAGTTGTGGAGTGAAAAGTCTCCCGGGTTTGGCAATAAGAAGATTGCTGCTGACCTCTGCCTGTGCAGTTTCACCTGAGGCAGAATCAGAGTGCTTCCACATGGTGAGAAGTAGAGTCAGAGAATTAAAAAAAAAAATTTTTTTTTCTTTAAGGAACTTGGAATAGGAGAAGGGACAAAGTGTCCGAGCTGTAAAGGAACTTGGGGGAAAAGGGAAGATGTTACTTGTTCATTATTGCTTCTTTGAGAAGAAATGTTCCTTTTGAATCACCCTGAATCTAGTCCTAGTGAATCCTTCCATTCTAAGACCACCAGAAAGCACAGAAACTAATGCTGCCTGAATAGTGCAGGAGGAACCCTTGAGTAAATTAAAACCTTGTCTCAGAGCTTCCAAAACTGATTGCTGTCACCACTCTCTCCACTAGTTTGTTGGTTTGTAATGGGAGAGATCAAAAAGACTGTGGTGACCTTTTCCCTGGTACCATCCAGACGACACCTGTCAGTATCCTGTACCCTGCTTTTGAGTTCTCAAAGCACTTACATTATGTCATTTGATTTGCACTCCAAAACAGTCTTTGGAGGAGGTAGGACAGGAATCCTTATTTGACCTACATTGAAAGAACTAGAATTCAGGTTCAAATGACTTAACAAGTAGTAGTGGTGCATGGACGCTTCAAACTCAGGTTTTCTAATTCCAGACCTTGTGGTCCAAAAGTAATTACCCGTCACTAAAAGGTCAGATATCATATCTATATTTTCACTGTAGTGGGGTCATATGAAACCTGGGCATGTCATCTAAAGAAACAAGACTGAAAGTTGTGGGTCAACTTTGTTAGAATCCCATATATACTGGTATTTGTCCCTCTATCTACCTGTCACCCCCCCCCCCAAAAAAAAAGTTTAGTTAGTTTATTTGGATGTGCCTTAATAAGCTGAAGCATGTTTGAATTACCTATAGTCACATCTAACTTGAAAATATTCCTTTCAGTTCTTTTGACAGAAATACTTATTTGCAGGGTTAGTTTTTTTTTTTTTTTAAAGCAAACATTTTTACAAGTGTTTCTATTTATTGGCTAAATGAAAAATGATGTCTTTGGTAAACATTAGTGAAAGGTTAGGGCAATTAGGCCTATGTAAACATTTTGAAAGCACTTGTTTGGCCAAAATGGAGTCACAGTTATTATACCCTTGCAGACATTCCAAGCAGTATGTCCAAGGTCACTTCAGAGAATTGAGGTTAGCTAGTTAGAACAGCCTTTTATTCTGTTTGTTCAGGCACCTCTCATTCACCATTCCCTTAGAGAATTTACAATGACACAGAAATAGTACAGAGGTGATTTTTTTTTTTTGTAAATTAAGTATATTTAGCAGTTAACTTTCTGAGTTGTGGGATACACAAATAGAAAGATTTAAAAATAATTATTAAAGTTCTTACTGTTTGAAATTAACATTCAAAGTACCTTATGTGTAAAATTCTAGCTGTGTTATCTCAAGGTAATTAGTTTGCTGTTGTTCTACTGGCTGGTATGTGCATTTTAGAGGCTGGTTTCCACTCACTTACTGGCCATATTAGCTTGGACAAGGTATTACTGCATTTCTTTAAATCTCAAGTCCCTTATCTGTAAAGTGGTAATAATAATAATAGCAGCAACTCTTCGATAGGGTTGCTGGGAGGATTTAATAGCATAATGAAGATACAAGGCTTCACATAATCACTTTAGTAAGTGCTCAATAGCACTTTTTTCCAGTAGTCATGTGTGGATGTGAGAGTTGAACTGTAAAGAAAGCTGAGTGCTGAATAATTGATGCTTTTAAACTGTGGTGTTGGAGAAGACTCTTGAGAGTCCTTTGCACTGCAAGGAGATGCAACCAGTCCATCCTAAAGGAAATCAGTCCTGAATATTCATTGGGAGGACTGATGCTGAAGCTGAAGCTTCAATACTTTGGCCACCTAATGAGAAGAACTGACTCATCGGAAAAGACCCTGATGCTGGGAAAGATTGAAGGCAAGAGGAGAAGGGGATGACAGAGGATGAGATGGTTGGATGGCATCACCGACTCCATGGACATGAGTTTGAGTAAACTCCGGGAGTTGGCGATGGACAGGGAGGCCTAACATGCTGCAGTCCATGGGGTTACAGAGAGTCAGACACAACTGAGTGACTGAATGGAACTGAACTGAAATGCTCAGTAAATGTTACAATGACTTAAATCTTGGGTTTGGCATAGGAGCTGTAAGAACTCTGTGTAGTTTTTTAAAGTTTTTGTTAAATACACCCTTCCACATTTAACTTATGTCCATCTACACTGAAGGAGTCCTCTGCAGGGCATTTTTGAAGACTTTAGTAGTAGTCATTTCCGATGCTGGGGAACTATTTGAATCCCAACTACTGTAAGCGTATCATCCTAATGTCAGATCAAAACAGAGAAATAGGACAATCAGAGCTTCAGAATTCAACTTTGGAGGGTTTTTGCATTGCAGACTTGTTTTGTAAAAATCCATTTCATACTAATGATAATAGTCTATGCATGCATGCATGCTCAGTCATATCAGACTCTTTGTGACACAGTGGACTGTAGCCTGCCAGGCTCCTCTGTCCATGGGATTCTCGAAGCAAGAATACTGAAGCGGAGTGCCATGCTGTCCTCCAGGGCATCTTCCCAACCCAGGGATCGAACCCAGGTCTCTGTGTCAGCAGGTGAATTCTTTAGCCACCTGGGAAGCCCAATGGTCCATAATAAAAGGAATTTAAACCAAGATTTAGAGGTGAAAATGTAGTTTTTAGTGTTCTTCTTTTTCGTACTTTGTAAACTTTTCCTCTATCTATATGATGGACAGAGAATTTTTTGGCCTATGTGTTGTACTTTAGTAAAATAGCAAAGACTTGTCTTCTTATTTTTACCTTGCCTTGTCCTTATCTTTGAGGGTCAAAGACAATGTTTTGTCTGCTTTTGGCAGCCTCATTTGTTTCCTGAGAGAATTGGTAAGAGGCTGCTTGGTAGCCAACCAAGGTCATTGTCAAAAATTGTGTCCAAAAAGGAGGGAGAAGTTGTGGAAGCAGCCCATCATCACTGGGTACCTCCATCCTTTCAAATAAGAAGTGAGTCACCTTCTGCTTAGACCTTATGTGGTTCTGGTACTCTCTGGGTACCATTTAACAAAGATCTGGGCTCATATTTAAGCAGGTTCAAGTGTACCGAGGCAAGAAAAAAAAATCAAATAATTACCTCTCATGTACATTCACCCTAAATGCCCAGAGGAACCAGTTCTGTGAATATGTGCTCACACGTAAGCTGGTTGTTGCTTTGAAGGTTAAAGTGGTGAGTATTCTCCCTTCTGCCAACCAGCTGTGGTGACCTAAGAAATTAAGTCAACAGGAAGTGAGGCATGGGTTCATTTCTCATGACATCTCAGCCACCCAGCAGAGGCTTCTCTTGGCCAGGGATGTTCCCATGGGTCGTAGAGACTTGGGCAGCTTGTGAGGAAGCACTCTGCATGCCTGCCTCCCGTTTGTGCAGTGGTGAGTTCACGGTGAGCTCACCCTTTGGTGACACCCTTCAAGATATTCCAGTAAGTTGACAGCTTCATGCCAGCATGAATGATGCCAGAAGCATCATTTCTAGAGCAGCTCTGATTAGTTTTGTTTGTACATTTGTTTCCTCTGTCTTTGGTTTCTTTCAGCTGAAGTCATCTCTGTGTACATGTTATTATGTGATTTAATTGTGCTTTGTCACTTAAGACCTTTTATTGTGCCTTGATTTGTGATAATTCTTATTTATGTCCTTGTAACACCTTTTGTATACTTCTGTTAGAGTGCTTTATATACTTGGTTTTGTTGTGTTTCCTCACAAGCTTTTTGAGGGCAGAAGCTGTGTTTTGTGACCCTAGTATCATCTAACATGGTGTTTGGATACTTGGCCCATCCTCTATGAGTGCTTGTTGAATATAAATGTTTTTGTGTTTAGGAATCTACTAGCTTCTAATAGGAATAGTAAATGTTTTAGATGTTACAAAAATTTCACATATATTGTCTGCATTTGTGCATTACAGCTCTCTAATGGAGAGATGCTTTGAGGGATACAGGCATTGGCAGGATTTCCACTTTGCAGATAAGAAGGGCAAAGAAGTCCTGAGTCAGCCTGACTTACCGGAGGTCATTCAGCTTAGAAGGCAGTGCTGAGCCATCAGCCCTCTCCTGGTGTCAGAAATGTGTGTTTTTCTTGTTGCTACACCTCTGTCCCATCAAACAAACTCAAAACTGGGTGGCTCATGGATTGAATTCAGCTTACTTAGTCCTTGTTTATGGTCCTTCTAGCATCAGGGTCCCTGAGTGATTTAAGGTGATTTAAAAGTTAACTTGTACTCAGTAATTAGACAGGGATTGCAGGAACTTCTTTTTCTTTCCCATGGGGCCTTCGACTGACAATAGATGAGTTATTTTGGTCTCTTTCATCATCTCTAAAAAATAATCCTGCTTCTCTACTTACCTCTCTTTGTTGAGATTACTACAAAATTTTATCAAGAAACTTATCAAGTGCTTTATAAACCACGCACTAAACCATGCGCATGAAGACAGTTACTCTCAATAAAGTCAAATAGTTGTATGAGCTGATGACATCTTTAAATCTAAAGAGGCTAATCCAGAAAGCTTCTTCCCTAGCTTTTAGGGTGTCTTGCATAGCTGGGTCTCAGTTGATGTCCTTGGAGGGGCCATTGCCTTCGTTGTGGACATTTCATGTTAGCTGGTTTAGCTAAGACGCCACCTCCATGTTGCAGTTGTTGTTCAGTCGCTAAGTCATGTTCGTCTCTTTGCGACCCCGTGGACTGCAGCACCCCAGGCTCCTCTGTCATCCACTGTCTCTTGGAGTTTGTTCAAAGTCATGTCCACTAAGTTGGTGATGCCATCCAACCATCTCATCCTCCTAGTTCTAGTGAATTTTTCCTTGCTGCAGTTGGAGGCTGACGCTAGCGCGTATGGTTTTTATGATGGAACTTGTCACTTTGTTCACCCCAGTCCTAGGATGAAGATAATTTGAGTGGTTCCTTTGTGTGTTTTTTAATCACTATTTCCTGCCATGGAGGTAAAGGGAAATAAAAAACATTGAGTCTGCCTGCATTTTTCGACACTTAAGTAACTGAAGTTTGTGTCTGTTTTGTTGCTAAAACCAGGACATTTTAGTTTTATGAAAATGGGCTTCTGAATCAGAAGCCTTAGCTTTCCAATCCAGTGGTTGACATCGGGGCATAATAACATTACTGCCTTCAAGAGCAGAGCAGTTGGAAATTTGAGATGCCATACTTATATTTTGTTTGCTTTCTGGGAAAATACCTTGGGGTGTCACATGTCTCAGTGATTTTTGCAAGTGACAAATAGTAATCACAGAGATGGACTGAAAAATGCTTTAGGTTGATTGCCTGGGGATATTTCAAAGGGAACATGTCCTTCCTGGTATTAGAAAGAGCTTGAGCTCTGAGTCACTGGGAAATTTGACCAGCTGAACTATGGATTTGGAGTGGTTCTCAGAGTAATTCCTAAGTGTTGCATAGGTGCTTTTGTTTTCATAAAAGGTCTGAGTGAGGTCTTTGCTTCCTGACCCTTGCCATGTTATTTTTAAACCCACTTTTAATAGCTTGGAAGCTTTTTCTAACCAAGAAAAAAATGTAAAAGCTCAAGTCAGTGTTTTGGAAATCATGTCAGATTTTGCTTAGATGAGCTTATGAATTCAAATATATTTTTGCCGGAAAACCAGAGTGCTGTTTATATGTATAGGTGTCAGTACCTTGAAAACAGACTTCATTTAGTTGTTCATTCAGCCAGTATTTACTGAGCACCCACTGTGTACTGGGCTTCTGAGGTGGTGCAGTGGTAAAGAATCCGCCAGCCAAGCAGGAGACATGGGTTCAGTCCCTGGGTCGGCAAGATACCCTGGAGTAGGAAATGGCAGCCCGCTCTAGTATTCTTGCCTGGAAAGTCCCATGAACAGAGGAGGGTGGCAGGCTACAGTCATGGGCTGCAGAGAGTCAGACATGACTGAGTGACTGAACCCCCGCCTCCCTCCCCACACACATACACATTGTGTATTAGCCATAGTGTTAGGTCCAGTGAGGGTGGTAAACATGCGATGGGGTAGAATTGCTGTTCTCAAGTTGCTGTATGTCCAATAGGGTAGGCGTGTGACTGCAGGAAATTTACTTGGTATCTTTGCACCTCAGATTCCTCATCTGTAAAAATGGGAATAATGGTACCACTTTAAACATGGTAAAGCTTACAGATATAAAGTACTAAGCAGTACTAAGTGCTTGGCACAAAATATGCTTTTGATAGTTTATCATCATCCTCATTTCAGAAAGAACAGGCACTGTGCAATGTAAGCTGTGGGCATGGTACCAAAGACATTCTATAGATGGTTGAAGAAAGAGCAGACCGTTTTAGGATCGGGAATCAAAGAAAGCTTGTGAAAGAGGTGGCAATTGGGCTTCAAGAGTGGCTGGAATTTCAGTAGGTAGAGGTAGGAGGTGATACCTCAGAGATAACTGTAAGCAAAGTGTTAGAGTTGGGAAAGCCTAAAATTTGAGCAGTAGTATTCCAGTTTGGAGGAAAAGAATATCTTACGAAAGCGAAGTGGAAAGTTGGAGAGCAAGCTAGTCCCAGACTGTGAAAGAGCTGTGCCATCATCAGTGGGAGCTGTACTGAAGGGTTGTATTTGCTTCTGTCTCGCCAGTAACTTAAACAGCACACAGCCCATCGTGAGCAGTCAGCAAGTAATCATTGAGTGAATCACTGAGTTGGCTTGAGACAAGTTGAACTTCATTTGGCCAGAAGATAAGTCAGGTAGAAATGTCTTACAAAAAGATGGGAACATGGGGCCCAAGTCCCATGAAGACCGAAGGTGGAAGTTTGGGAGGTGTGAACATGGAGGTGATTATTGAAGGGCAGTGGGGACAAACTGACCTGAGCAGCACACGTGGCTGTGGTCAGAGGAGAGAGCTGGGGTGAGGCCCTATTTGATGAGGAAACCAGTAAGGAAAGGCAGAAGGTGGAACCAAGAAGGGGAGGGTAGAAGGAGGAGGGAAACAGAGACTTCGGTGCCTGTGAACCCCGAGGAGAAAAGGCTTGAGGAGGGGCTGGTTGACAGGCTCAGGGAAGGGCAGGGCTTTGCAGGGAGGGAGCTAGTCGTGGTGTAGTGAGGAGGTCCCTGGACTGGATGGAAGAGAGTTCAGTCAAGAGGGGCCTGGTGCCAGGCCATAGGTCTTGCTGGACACAGCACACTCGAGCACATTTTTTTCTTTTCAGGGTTAGTTATTTATTGGTATTTGCTTTTTGAGTATATATCTAAACAGATCATATGCACAAACTGTATATATAATCTGATTTTAATTAAATATTAGATTTTTTAAAAAAATCTGTTTTCTCTGAGTTCTGAGGTCATGACTGATTTTCGTTTCTTTTCCACATCTGTCAGTATTTTCTAGGGTTTTTATGAGTGGTTATTACCTTCAGAACCGAGAAAAACACTATAAAATTATATTTTTAAATGGTATGTTCCTTATGTATTGCCCATCAATACACTTCTCATGTATTGAAACTTAGATAAATGTAGCCATTTAATTCCATCTGTGTTTCTACCTGTCCTTCTCCCCCGAAAGACCTCTGAACTCTTCTTCTGAGGTCCACACCAGCACTGTTTCCTTATCTGCTGCTCCTGGCTTGCCTGTGCGCCATCAACATGCTTACATTCCACGTCTTTATAGCAGAGCTTAACCTCTTGTAGCCTGATCGCCCGGAAACACCCTTACTAAGGTCAGATCCTTTTGTGGTGGAGCCTTTACATTATGTAACTTTCCGGGCAGCTGTGGCCTTAACCGAAGTGAAGACCATGTGAGAGCCACATGTGCTGATCATTCTTATAATCGCCCTTGTTTCTCATATTTGAGGATGAATTGGCAGAAACCATTTATCCTGGGTGTCTTTAGCATTGCATTTTTCTTCATAGTCCAGCTGCTTCTAAAACTACGTGGCCCCAGCTTCTTGAGCACTCATTACATTCTGAATACAAGCCATTTAGTCAAGTGGGAGGAAGTCCGCGTTTTTACCATCCAACTTGGGAGATGTGGCCTGTCTATGTGGGCCGGACTGGTATTATTACTCATATCTGTTTCTGCTTCTGTGTGGGAGGACTGCTGTATTCATCCTGCTAATTAGCCTTGCCTAATGAGCATGTAAACAGCAGATTTCCTCGTTAGGAAATAGCAGTACACTGATACCGCATCCTGTTACATTTGGATGCCTGCATGGGATTCTTTGGGTTGAGTGTTTATGGCCACGCTTGACAAATGGACCTCAGTTTCTCTACCTGTCATGCTGGGGAAGTAATGCTTTTTACAGAAAGAGTATTCTTTATAAAAATAAGATAAAATGTCTGTAGATCATTGAGTTGGCTGAAAAGCAGGATGCTATAAATAGTTGGTTGCTGATGTTGCTGTTGCAGGGCTGACATGTCTTTCCAAGGAGAGAGCAGGAGCACATGGTTGTTTGGGTGAGGTCCAGTGGAGGGCTCCATAATTATATAGCTGTTTACATTTTTTAAAAAGGTGTGTTGAAATCGAAACAGCTACCTAGTGAATGATCCACATTCACTATCAAGCTGAAGCAGTTTGATATTAGCAGTGTTATTGGATGCAGATGGTTGAGTAAGGCGCCCAGAATGTAAGCGGTTTGCCAGAGGCCACCCAGCACATGTGTGGTTGAACCAGACTTAGAACTCAGTTCTGATTAGCTCCTGATTTCCAGTTTTGTGGAGAAGCAAACCAGACTGCACCCCCACAGTGATTTTACTTAGTTCACTTTGTCAGAGGAAAGTACTCTCCCTACTTTGATCTGTCTGAAAGTGTTATTTTTAATTAACTGATTTCAAAACCAGATGAGGCAAGCTAGTAAGAGGTGTTCACTTATAGAAACTAAACTTGGCCTTAGACCCTTGTATAGTGAACTTGAGGACTATACATCCTAGGGAAAAGAAAAATTCCAAGAGGAGAAAGGTTGGAACATGGAGCACCAAAGGTTGAAGACATAGAGATTATATAAGAGGGTCAGTAAGACATCACCTGCCTGCTGTCAAGTACTTGGAATGTAGAGTGGGATCAAGAGAGGACTGTTGAGCATTTAGTACGTTGTGGCAAACCCAGGGTGTTCTGAGAGCCTGAGCAATTTGGAACATTCCCCAGCTTGGGCCAAAGCACCGGAGAGATAAAACAGCAAGGAGAGTGTTAGCCGGGAACGACAAAATAAAGAGGTAGATAGGTCATGAAGGGGCGTGAACGTCCTGTAAAGGAATAACAACGCTTCCATGCAACATGCATCTATTTAGTGCTCTGTGTGTGTGTGTCAGGTATTTCTCCAATGTACTTGGGATACATGAGTGAACAAAATAAGTATCAATTCCTGCCCTTGAGGAGCTTTCACTTTAATGAGGAGGGAGAAACACTAGATATTAAGTAATAATTAAACTGAGTGGTACAGTAGAGGATGGTAAATGTAAAAAGGATGCGGCCGTGTGACCACAGTTGACGTCAGCAGTAGTGAGTCATGTTGATAGTATCTACTCTTCTTATGATATGAGAGTGGCACCTTACCTCTCTGGTTTTTCTCCCCCAAACATATAACGCTAATCTCATCACAAGAAAACCATCAAACAAATCTCAGTTGAGGGATAGCCTGTGAAAACCCTGACCAGTACTCCTCAGAACTGTCGAAGTCATCAAAACAAGTAAAGCCTGAGAAGCTGTCACAGCCAAGAGAAGGCTAAAGAGACTTGACAACTAAGTGCCACGTGTTATCCTGATTAGGGTCCTGGAACAGGAAAAAGATATTAGGGAAAACTGAGGAAGTCTGAACAAAGTGTGAACTTTAGTTAACAATGTTATATTAGTATTGGTTCATTAATTGTGATAAACGTACCATATTAATGCAAGATGTTACATGGAGGAAGCTGGTTGTGGAGTATACGGAAACTCATTGTACTGTTTTTGCAATAATTATGTAAATCTCAAAATGTTCTAAAATTTAAAATTTACTAAAAAAAAAAAATCCACAGAGTAAAGAAGATCAGAAGTCCAGGGTAGAGACACATGTTGTAATTTAAAATAGGATGGTCAGGGCAGGCCTCATTGAGAAGGTGATGTGAACAGTCACTTAAAAAGAGAGTTGACCAGGTTGGTATGGGGGGGATGGCGAGGAATGGGTCAGCCAGTGCAAAGACCCTGAGGGGAGAAGATGTCTGCAAGTCGGAGAACCAGCAGGGAGGCGAGCACGTACGTGTGTGTGTGCGTGCGTGTGTGCGTGCGTGCATGCGTGTGTGTGTGTGTGTGTGTGTGTGTTTTGAAGGGTGAGGGGGCCAGGTTCGGAGAGTATGACATTACAGAGGAAAGGCTATGGAAGCCATCAGGTGAGGACTTTGGGGCTGTTACCAGGAGATAGTGAAGGATAGGGAAGCCTGATGTGCTGCAGTCCACGGGGTCACAAAGAGTTGGACACGACTGAGCGACTGAACAACGGCAACATTCATATACTGTGTGCCGGGAACCATGCCATGGGTTGTCCTATTTAATTCTCTCAGCTGTTGATATTTTAGGAGAGTTAAAGTTAAATTTAAAGTTAATTTATGTTACCTTGCTGATTTTGCAAATGGGAAGATTGAGGTTAGGAAGATGAAGTAATTTACCAGAGTCGGTTGCTGGTAACTGGTGCAGCTGCAGTTCTTTTCTTCGTACTGAGACCCACAGTCGTCACTCCTGACTTCAGCCTCCTCTTCTCAGGGGGCTGGACTAGATCTTCTAGGCCAGGAATTAGATCTTCTAAACCACAGCCCACTAGAAAAGGTGGCCCGCTGCTTGTTTTTGTTTAAGTCATGGTGAAAAAAAAACAACACATAAAGTTTACCATTGTAATCATTTTAAGGTCAATAGTATTTATATTCACATTGCTGTGAAGCACATCTCCAGAACTTTCCATCTTGCAGATCTTAAACTCTATACCCATTAAACAACAACTCCTTTTTACCTCCTTTCCTAGCCCCTGGTAACCCCCATTCTACCTTTTAATCTCCGTGAATATGATACACAGATAACACCACCCTTATGGCAGGAAGTGAAGAAGAACTAAAGAGCCTCTTGATGAAAGTGAAAGAGGAGAGTGAAAAAGTAGGCTTAAAACGCAACATTCAGAAAACTAAGATCAAGGCATCTGGTCCCATCACTTCATGGTAAATAGATGGGAAAACAATAGAGACAGTGACAGACTTTATTTTTTTTTTTGGCTCCAAAATCACTGCAGATGGTGACTGCAGCCATGAATTAAAAGATGCTTGCTCCTTGGAAGAAAAGCTATGACTAACCTAGACAGCATATTAAAAAGCAGAGACGTTACTTTGCCAACAGAGGTCTGTCTAATCAAACTATGGTTTTTCCAGTAGTCATGTATAGATATGAGTTGGACCATAAAGAAAGCTGGAAAATTGATGCTTTTGAACTGTGGTGTTGGAGAAAACTCTTGAGAGTCCGTTGGACTGCAAGGAGATCAAACCAGTCAATCCTAAGTGAAATCAATCCTGAATATTCATTGGAAGGACTGATGCTGAAGCTGGAACTCCAGTACTTTGGCTACTGATGCGAAAAACTGACTCATTAGAAAAAACCCTGATGCTGGGAAAGATTGAAGGTAGGAAGAGAAAGGGATGACAGAGGACGAGATGGTTGGATGGCATCACTGACTTGATGGACATGAATTTGAGCAAGTTCCGGGAGTTGGTGATGGACAGGGAAGCCTGGTGTGCTGCAGTCTGTGTGGTTACAAAGAGTCGGACACGACTGAGTGACTGAATGACAACAGCAAAGACATTGAAGGCATTTAGAACAGTGTCTAAATAGTAAGTGCTCCACCAGGATATGGGACTTCCCTGGTGGCTCAGGCAATAAAGAATTCACCTGCAATGTGGGAGACCCGGGTTCTATCCCTGGGTCGGGAAGATCCCCTGGAGAAGGGAATGGTAACCCATTCCAGTATTCTTGCCTGGGAATTCCCATGGACACAATAGCCTAGCGGGCTACTGTCCATGGGGTCACAAAGAGTCAGACACAACTGAGTAACTTTGATTCACTTTGACCACTAGGATATAAGCTCCACAAGGACAGGATTTATGTTTGTCTTGTTTACTGTTGTATCACCAGTGCCTAGAACACAGGTGTTGCTTCAGTAAATATTTATGGAATGAATAAATCACCGCAGCAAATGCAGGCAACAGCTGTATTTCTCGTATTAATTCATTTATTACACTAAAGAGTAATTTTTTTTGGCAGTTGTTAAAGCAGTACCTCTATTATTTATTGCTGGAGATAATCATTATGTGATGAGAAGGCTGTCAGAGGGACTATTTCAGGAAAGAGAGTGGGTCATATCCTAGGTCATGTCCAAGTCTCTGCCATGGCAAGAAGCCTTCACAGAAGAGAGAATTCAAGAGAGAGCCATAGTGAAGTGAAAGAGGGTTTATTCCGGGAGATAACATACTCCGTAGACAGAGTGTGAATCATCTCAGAAGTCAAGAGAGGCACCAGGGTATGGAGTTGTCAGTTTTTATAGGGATGGGAAGTTTCATAGGCTATTGAGTGGGAGGAGTGTTCCAGCTATTTTGGGGAAGGGGTGGGAACTTCGGGGACTGGGCCACTGTCCACTTTTTGACCTTCATGGTTGGCCTTGAAACTGTCACGGTGCTTGTAGGTGTGTCATTTATTGATATATTACAAATGGGGCTTCCCTGATAGCTCAGTTGGTAAAGAATTTGCTTGCAATGCAGGAGATCCTAGTTCGATTCCTGTATTGGTAAGATTCCCTAGTGAGGGGATAGGCTACACACTCCAGTATTCTTGGGCTTCTCTGGTGGCTCAGCTGGTAAAAAAATCCGCCTGCAATGCAGGAGACCTGGGTTTGATCCCTGGGTTAGGAAGATCTCCTGGAGAAGGGAAAGGCTTCCTTTCCAAAACTTCTAGGAATTGGACCACTGTCCACTTTTTGACCTTCATGGTTGGCCTTGTAGGTGTGTCATTTAGCGTGCTGATATGTTACAAATGGGAGCTTCCCAGGGGGCACAGTGGTAGAGAATCTGCCTGCCATTGCAGAAGATGCAGGTTCAATCCCTGGGTCAGGAAGTTCCCCTGGAGGGTGTAATGGCAACCCACTCTAGTATTCATGCCTGGAAAATCCCATGAACAGAGGAGCCTGGCAGGCTGCAGTCCATGGGGTCACAAAGAATTGGACATGCCTGAGCACACACGTCTTTGTTGTCATCATCATCATGTTACAGTGAGCGTATCCTGAGGCTCAAGGTCTAGTGGAAGTTGACAAGGTCTGCCATCTTGGGCCTAATTGATTCTAATCAGTGTGTCGTGTTCTCAGGCTGTGTCATTCTTTTAACGGCTGTGCCCTGCTCCTTTCCTGTCTGAATACTGACAAAAGAAAAAGAGGAAAAGAAAACAATGTCATGATTCTAAAGTTAGCCATTCAAAAATAATTTTATTTATTTATTATTATTTAATTGTTTAAAAGTGCTTCCCTTATAGCTCAGTTGGTAAAGAATCTGCCTGCAATACAGGAGACCCCGGTGTGATTCCTGAGCCAGGAAGATCTGCTGGAGAAGGGATAGGCTACCCACTCCAATATTCTTGGGCTTCCCTTATGGCTCAGCTGGTAAAGAATCCGTCTGCAATGTGGGAGACCTGGGTTCACTCCCTGGGTTGGGAAGATCCCATGGAGAAGGGAAAGGCTACCCACTCTAGGATTCTGGCCTGGAGAATTCAGGGTCTCAAAGAGTTGGACTTGACTGGTTCTAATCAGTGTGTCGTGTCCTGAGGCTCTGCCATTCATTCAATGTTGTGCCCTGCTCCTTTCCTGTCATTCATTTATTCAACAAATACTTTGTTGAACCTCAACTGTGTTTAGGGGGCCCATAGGTGAACAAAATTGCTGTCTGAGGGGATATTGACATCACAACTAGTAATTATGGATGTCATGTATATAACTTACAGAAATGCTGGTGTTCTTCTGAACCAAGGCCCTTGTATCCTTGAACAAGGACGGTTAACCTAGTCTGGGACACCAAAGAATGCTTCCCTAAGGAAGCGATGAGTCCTAATAATTGTTTGCAGTGTGGCAAAATACTCTGAAATTTAGTGTCTTAAAACAATTTATTTTCTCTCATGGGTCTGGGATAACTGACTCAGCTGGAAAATTCTCTCTTGGGATCGTGATACTGACTGGGGCTAGAATCATCATAGAGCTCAATTAGGCTGCCATTCAAGATAGCTTTTCCCTCATGTGTCTGGTGCCTCTGTCCTCTAACAGTTGGCCTCTCCCTCCAGCAGAGTAGCCTGGACTTTCTAAGTGGCCTAGAGCTCCAAGAAATAGGAAGAGGAAGCTGCCAGGCCCATTCAGGGCTGCACCTCCAGTGGCTCAGTATCATTTCTGCCACACACTAGTGATCAAAACATCACAAGCCTTGCCTACATTCTCTGGAGAGGAAAAGTAAGCACTCTTTCTGATGGGGAAGTAGCAAGTTCTCATTGCAGAAAAGCACGTGGGATAGGAACTATTGTTGTGGCCCTCTTTAGAGAGTGTAGGTCTGTCACTTGGTGTTAGGTTGGACCCTCAAAGATGATTAGGCATTGATGTGATGAGCAGAAGAGTCCAGGAGGGCATAACTCCTCTGGCAATGGGATCAGCCCCAGTGCAGGCCTGGAGATCCGAAAGGTAAACCTTGGAGGAGGAACTAAAAGGCTTGTGTGACTAAGAGGAGGAATGAGGAGCAGGAGTGGCCTGGAAATCCTGGGGTACACAGTGAATGCATGTTTACATCAGAAAACAAAGAAAATAGCTGTGTAGGTTCCGGACAGAAGCAGTGGAAAGCACCAAAAATGAAATTCTTAGAATAGGAAGAACAGATTAGTCCCAAGGACCTGGGTTGGAGTAGGGGTGGGTCAGGGAAATCTTATCCCAAATTACATAGCTAGAGTGAGACAGAATTAGGATTCAGAGCTAGATCTGACTCTGGATCTGCTAGCTTGCTTGCTATACTCCACTATATTGCTCACCCCACTGCCTATGAAAAGTCATTTTATATAATGAACTTGAAAATCCCTTGCTAACCAAAAGGTGATCTACTCTTCCTAATTTCTTCCGAGCTATCCTGGCAAATACCATCTAAGTTCTTTAGGCTCAACTCAAAGGGCACATCCTTAATCTCTCCCTCACCCTTGCTGTCAAGTGACCCCCTCCCTCCTTCCCCCACCAAATCTGTTTCCATTCTCTATCAAGGGAGTGTTTTGGACTTATTTTCTTAGGCTCATCATGATAGACCATGAGTCTAGGGCCAGAGTGTATTTGATTCATCTTTCCATCGTCAGCATCTTTTATCTGTCGTGACCTTAATGAATCATGAATGGATGGGTAGATGAGTGGTTTCTAGAATCCCAGCACTGAAGTGGTTCTCAAGTTGAGTTGTTACTGCCCTTAATGAGGGTTAAATGAGGCATTGCATTTGAAGTATCCTTGGGACCTCTTACTCTCTCTGGGCCTCAGTGTCCCTTTCTGTAGAAGATTGGGGTTGCAAGGATGATCTTAAAGGCCCCTACCTTGTCTATGAGTTTACAGATTTGGAATGCATTGCGATGAAGTGTTCTACAAACGAGCAGTGCTGGCCAGCAGTGGTTATATGTTCCAGAAAAGCGTCTATTTCTGCTTTATTGACTATGCCAAAGCCTTTGACTGTGTGGATCACAATAAACTGTGGAAAATTCTGAAAGAGATGGGAATACCAGACCTCCTGACCTGCCTCTTGAGAAAACTTTATGCAGGTCAGAAAGCAACAGTTAGAACTGGACATGGAATAACAGACTGGTTCCAAATAGGAAAAGGAGTACGTCAAGGCTGTATATTGTCACCCTGCTTATTTAACTTATATGCTGAGTACATCATGAGAAACGCTGGGCTGAATGAAGCACAAGCTGGAATCAAGATTGCTGGGAGAAATATCAATAACCTCAGATATGCAGATGATACCACCCTTATGGCAGAAAGTGAAGAAGAACTAAAGAGCCTCTTGATGAAAGTGAAAGAGGAGAGTGAAAAAGTTGGCTTAAA